>NC_090663.1:71222593-72472593 GCF_013368605.1 Nyctibius grandis | reverse complement strand
TTCCCATTTTGTTGGGATGGATTAACATCTGGAGAAAAGAAAAGCCGTGTTTGCTCTTGCAGAAATTTCTACTACTTGTATGCACTTATTGAAGCCTGCGAAGCCCTGGGATATCAGAGATCCAACTGCTGACCAAGTCTCTACACTAGATAGTGAAATTAAGCTATGAAGGATTTTGCCTGTTCTTGGTAAAATAGTTACTGCTGCTCTACAGAATGACAGGATGTAGCTCACTTTGAGAAGTTTATGTTAGATTGTTGCTGAAGGAAAAGTCTTGTAACATCAGTGCTTTTGTCAGAAATCTGTTTTGGTGAAAGCAGTGGTGGGAAATATTTTATAAGAGAGATAGTCAAGTCTCACCGCTATCAGTCTGCCAGGTTTGGCTGTTATCTCTTGTGAGTAATTGTCCAGAGTTCTGCATTACAACTATTCATGAACTATAAATATTTAAAGAATCAAGTACATACTTAATATCGTTGATACCATGGATTAACGATTCCTGTATCAAAGTATTTTTGGACAGAAGAGTCAGAGCTAATAAAAATTATACACTTGCATTTTTATTTAACCATTAAGCAAACTACTTATTTTGTAGACTGTTTTACTTAATTGCACATCATTTTGAACATGTATCACAAGAAGGCACTTTTCTGAAAAACTGGGTTTCATATATTTTTCATAGTATAACCTGGAATACCTCTTTGCACATGAATGAGAATCTGTGATGGTTCTGGACAAGCTTTATGGCTCACTCCATTTTTTCCCAGATATTTATTAATTTTTTTAAAAAGATGGAAGATGTTTCCTATGAGAAAACACAGGCATTAGAGCTAATATGTTGATGAAAATAAATTAAAGTTATTTTGCAAAGAAAATGGAACATTATTTTTAGAAAATAGAGAGAACTTCTTATCTTCAGTCTGATTAGGAATTGCCTCTATAGATTTCAGGGAAAAAAAAAAGATAGCTTTTATAAGCCCTAAATCAGCAGTTTGTTTGTACTCAGAAAAGTGATTTAGTACATGTTTAACTTTAGGCACATGCTTAAATTCCATTGATTCCAATGGAAATAAAGCAGATGTGCTTGGAGTTGATCACATGCTTAAATAGTGTTGAATTAGGGCCTTTATACTTTACAAGTTCAATATACCAAATGTTAATTAATCCTCACTGCACTTCTCAAGGAATGTCTCATTACTAAATGCAACTAGTGGGAGTGGAGACTGCCTAATAACTCATGTAGTAACTAATTAGTTTGTGCTGCAAAATGTAGCTGCAGACCTCCTAAACTGTCTCATTTTTCTTGCACTGCAGAGCTGCAGATAGAAAGGAGGTGCTAATGGTAAAAAAAAAAGCTTCTTGTCAATAGGAGAACTTCAGCAAATGTTTCTGTGTTTGTGTGCGCATTCATAGTAAGCAGCCTATATTTCAATCATTGCTGGTGATGTACTGAGAATGAGAAAACAAATACATGCAGTATATAGGCAGAATGTATTATTGGTGGTCAAAACAATATAAACAGGAGGTGAGGAAGAATGACAGGGAAAAGAAACTAATTCGATAGCACACTATAAAAACTAAAGCCTCATTACTGTGGAAATGTCTAAACCAACTAGACTTTGGCAAGTAAAAATCTTCAAACCTTTTAAAACAAATAATTATAAACAACAGATTGTGAAGCATTTAATTGAAACTTGCCATTATTTCACAAGCATAGTCCGTATAAGAGAGTACGAGGACACTTCCATCATGTCAAACTGCCAAGTAGCCAATATTTTTTAACATCAGAAAAGGGCTGAGTAAAAAGGAGGCTCTTTATATTTTAGGTAGTTTGTGGTAAGCATGGTTAAAAACTCCAAACCAAAGACAACCAGGCTTTCACCAATCCCACAAGTTTTCAGGGTTGACTTCATTAACAAATATACATATGCCTCCAACTAGATATTTCAGTTAGTTGACTTAATCAAGAACAGATTAAGCTTTATAGTGCTAGTACAAGACATATCCAGACTTAAACCAATTCTGTAAGATCATTTTCTATAATGCTTTAATAACACATCACTTTTTTTTACTAGAGCTATATAGATCCCTCATCTAATCCCTCCTTTACATCAGAGTTTATCAGTCATTAATATTGCCATAGGTAAGGGCCTTTCAGTATTCATCAATACCAAAGGGGACCCATATTGAACCTTCTTTGCACAGAAAGAATCTGCCTGAAAATACTGGGACATCTGACTTCCCTCTCTCTCCCCAGGAATTTTAAGAATGGATTTGAAAAAAATTAATGGAAAACATTTTAAAACTAATAGCTCAGTTCCCTTACAATTTTTCTTCCCTGTTCCTCCCACCCAAACAGTCTTAATGTGCATGAGGTTTCTGAAGAAAATACCAGCATCCAGCCTTATTTACTATGAATCTGATGTAGAACAAAGCATTCATTAGAAACAGGACATCATGAGGAGCTAGACTGTTTTCACTCATACTCCTGAAGTTTCTTTAAAGATGTGCTGCCTAAATTAATTTTTCCATACTGACTGTGTGCTACATCCTTCTGACAAAACACCCTCCATGACACCTCCCTTTAACAGGTAGCATATGGAAAAAAAAAAAGAAGCCTTTCCTAGGAATCCCCAGTGCCAATGCTGAAAATGTGACTATAGACAAGAAATCTGTTGTCTGATTTATAAGTCCTGGTGTAAACTGGGGTAAAAGGTTTCCCAATGCCAACGGGTTGGCTCATCGGAATAAACATAGTGGTCAGTGGCTTCAACCTCCTGTGGCCAAGTGTGTCATTAAAACCTGGTGGTCCATGTGTAAGGTGAAACCACGGCCATATAAACACACATGCCATTTCCCGCACGTCCAAAGGAATGCTAGAACCTCCTCCTTCCCCACTGAGTGATGCCGTTTTGTGGGCAGTAGAACCTGGGAAGCAAACGTAACAGGCTGCCTTTCTGCTCCCTCCAGCTTAAAATTCAGTCGCTCCCCAGGAATACTTCTGTGGTAGTGCAAATGACCAAAAGAAGCATCAAAGATCATCTCCACAACAAAAATGACTGATTAAACAGGATCATACCAAATACAAAATTTCTCTCCAATGTGTATTCTTGGATAAACACTTTTCCGTCAGTGAAACAGAACATTTAACATGAGACTCGTACCATTAACCCACAGAACTCTTCATGTTCCTAATGTTAACTGTTATTTGGGATCAAGGCCAGAACACTGACATTGTCATAGGATCAAGACCAGGCTTAAGACCAGAGTAGTACACATCCTTGTAAAACACTTTGGTGCAGTGACACAGAAACAGCAATGTACTACGAAACAAAATAGAAGGCTGATGCAGCAGTAACTAATCATTTTCAAAAACAAACCTAAGACAAAGATTTAACTCGCTAGCTGCTTGGTTGTCATTGCCTTCAACTCCAATATATCTCTCAACAGGCATTATCAAATCAAGTATCATAGTCAAGACTCCTCACGTGGTAGGGGCAGGGTTGAAGTCTAGAAAAAGGAGTTCAGTCTTGCTCTAGTTATTGCTGATTGCAAGGGTTGTTCCCTCTTCTGCCAGGAATGGACAGAATACTAAAGATGGCAAGAAATAATCAAGAAAAAACCCCCAAAAGAGAAAACAGAAGAAAACATGAAGAAAAAGAACGACATGGAAATAAAGACAAAGCTATGTTGGCAGACCTGTAGGAAGAGAGATCAGCACACACTTTATCAGTTCTTGGCACACACAGCCCTGCTCCCAGCAGATCCAGAGAAACCCGTTCTCAGATTCACGGTGAAAAAAATCGGGCAACATCCCCAATGCCAACTTTCAGGTGACTTTCCTACTGCTTATGAGGGTTGCCCTGGCTGGGAACAAGTTTTGCTCAGAAGAGCCTTTAATTCCACTATGAATTCTGCCACGGAGTACCTCAAACTTGATCTGATATGCTGCCTGCAGGATTATCCAGGCAGTAGCTATGCAGCTTATTTAGGATTATCATTTTGTATGTGGTCCATTTAGAGTCATTAATTGCAGCAAAAGCATGCTTTCCTTTGACTCTCCAGCAAGCCAAAGAGAAACAACAACATAGTGGCAGAATTATCCCAGTAGTATTTACATGCTGATATATTTTAAGAATACTAATTATTTATTTTAGAATGGCTCTTTGTTCTAATTTTCCTAATTTGGAATGGTCTTTCGTTAATGCTTTAAAGCCATATGCTGTAGTAAGGCCCAAAATAATGTTTAATATATATCTTAAAGACTGCAGTGAGTGGTGCAAAGTAAACACTTATGTTTTGTTTAGCTCCATTCCATGCTATGTGTCAGAACAAAAACTCTTAAAAACATTGGCCCTACTGTATTGTAGGACCTATGCATAATTATTTCAAAACACACAGAAAGTGGCACACAGAAAAGTAACGAATAAAGTATGCAAAAAAAAAAAAAAAATCAAGAAAAGTTTTAGATATTACAAACAAAGCACTTTCTGTAGGACTAGCTTCTTTTAAATCCAACATATTTATAAGGGTACCCTGCTTTAAAAAGAAAAAAAAAGAAGCTGTATATAAACTAGATAGCATACATAGCTGCTCTGTTTAGAAAACAGCAAAGTACCATGTAAAAAAGTCTCTGTTTAGTCAGCCCACCCACTATGAAAGGAAAAAAAAAAAAGGCTGACATTTAGAAAACAGGATATACTGAACAGTTTTCACAATTGTGCCCAGCAAATCTGATAGAGCTTTTTGTGTAAATTCTACAGCATGGGCCCAATCCTGCCAGTTACCAGCTATTGGGAAATGAAAGGTGCTCAGGATGAAAAGTTAAAACAGCGTTATAAGCCCAAACTTCCTTTACAGTATGGCTTTTAGAGAAACCACTAGTTATCAGCGAAATAGGAAATCAAACAGTAAGTATGAGGCAAATATCAAAACAACCACACCTCTTGGAAAAGTGATCTTTTCAGTCCTATTATAGATATGACAGAATATTGTTACTGACAGACCAAAAGAGAGGTTAAAAAAACCTTCAGACCCAAAGCAAGTACATATAAACACAAGAAGAATATCCAAATACTGTTAAATAAAATTTTCAGAGCACAGATTTTCCTGTGTGTTTGGAAAACGCTAAAACGCAATGAGGTCCAGATGCTGATTGGAGCCAATGAGCTTAATGTAAAGCAAATACAGTGTAGAATTATTGTGCACGTCGCTGTCTGCACCACGCTGCCTGACGCGGAGGCAGCCTGTGCGCACTGCTTGGGGTAGGCTCGATCGGGGTGCGACGTCAGCTCTCTAACGCTGCAATGAATTAAGCACGCTGCGGTGCGGCGGCGCGTAATCTGCTGAGCACAGGTAGACTGAGAGTGACGTTCAACCTCTGAAACCACAGCAATGTACGCAGTCCTTCAAGTTTCAGGCTTTCAACGTGAAGTCTGCATTTACACACACGCACACACATGCATATATATGCATGCATTCCTAGTTGAAAATACTGCCATAGGGAGCATTTATTGTGGAAAAACAGAATAATAAGGAAATGTCACTCTTTATCTAGCCAATCCAAAATTGTTCGTAAGAACTGGGCTAACCTTCGTCTCTGCTCCTGGCTTGCCTCCCTCTACCCCCGCCCCCAGTCCCTGGTACTTGATAGTTTGACCTAGAAGGCCAATAGGAACACGCATATACAACGAATAACGCTGAGGTTACGTATACAAAGACCTCCCCGGCCTCCACTGAGCCAGCCAAGGAGCTCTCAGCTCCTCATCGCTGCTCCATGGAGGAGTCTAATTAGACCCTAAGATCGGCCAGCAGAGATGCTCCTCTGAGCCCTCCAGCCTGTTCCCCTCGATGTGAGATGGGTTAATTTAAACAGCAGGTCTTCTCTATCTCCCTTAGACCTATGAATGATAAAGGGCATAGTCAACAGATAAGGAATAACTTTAAACACTGCAGAAACATAAACAAAACTTTAACTGCAAGCGGAGTGAATTTTTTTTAGTGCACACAGTCCAACAGAGCCACCCTATGCTAAACATTCCAACACAGAATCCCTGCAAAAAGGCAAAATCCAGTGCCAAGGAGTCTCCCCTTGAGTATTCACTGAACTTTACTAACTAGACAGCGGTTGAAGGGGATTCCATTGGGGCACTCACAAAACCAGCCCTTGTACAGATTTGTGTCAGCCTCGCATCTCAGGAACAGAGCAGCCTAAGAAACAGCAGCACACTGTCAGCCCAACGGCAGGCCAAGTGATTCAGCTCCTGACAGGTTAAAACAGTGCTCATTGTCTGAGCAGCAAGTCAATGCAAGCCAGGAAAAACTTGCAGAGATTAGACCAGTGGCTAAACTTCAAGGAACAGAGGAAGTTCTGCTGAGGAATCCACTGCTTTTTTTTTTTCTTCTTTTCTCCTTCCTGCCAGGGAAAAGAAGGTTGGAGCTGCTGTGCAGGCTGGCAGGGAAAGCAACAAAATGAAGGAAACTTCCCTTTAGCTCCTTCTCATCCACAATTATAGTGTGTTCTCTCAGTTTCCTTGAATACTGGTGAAAGATAAGAAAATACTCTAAAAGCAAATGTTTTCCCTTTGTTTTCTGAACAGAGGTAAAGAGTTTAACTCTTTGAAGAACAACTAACTGCAGGCTCATTCCTAGGGGAACAAGTCCTAAAGGGTACTCTCAGTAGGAATGCGTTTGCCAAGCTTTACATCACCCTATCTGGGGGAATCCTAATTTCAAATTATAATTTCCATAAAGATAGAAAGACTACATACACAATTTTCATTAGTGTCTCTCCAAGTTTAAAAAGATATTTCGTATTTCTCTTGTTCAGTGAATAGGCACTTAGCTCCTGTATGTCCCAACAAGCAGATGTACGTCAGACAGTGAGATGCATTACAAGTGACTGAGTTCTATTAAAAGGCCCTAAGCCATTAAAAATGCTCTTAAATTATATAAACTTTTTAGATGCATAGGCTATTGTTTCCACAACAAAATGTTCTAGAATTTTTCAGAACCAGACATCCAACAGTTAAAACTGAAATTCATTAATGTAGGATTCAGATAACAAGTCTGACCATCACTTTTTGCATTCAGTTGCCCTGGAAGAAGCAATGCGCTTCCGTTAAAAACTGTTATTGAAAGCGTTCAGAACTTTCACTACTCCTGTTATGCTGCTTCAACTGAATTTCTATCATACTTGAGGACATGCACATTTGGAGTTTGGTCTAAATGTGGCAGAACTGGGAGCAAACAAAACTAATCCAAGTGTCATTGAATAATGATATACAGGAAAAGAAGATAAGCAGATGAATAAACCCTTGTTTTTTTCCTGGAGTCTCAAGGACTGCACACTTCAGGAAAACTTCTGTTGTTTTTTAGCTAGTGGACAATTCCAGGTATGGAAAAGTGCTAAATTCATGCCCCTGTCTTCATCCACATCTTCTCTTTAGACTCATCAAAAGTTCCTTGGCAATACCAGAAGGCAGAGAGAAGTTCTGTTCTTTGACTATACCATATTTAAGACCACCATAGAAAGTGGCAAAAGCATGACACGTGTTTCTTTTACCTCCTCTTCCAAATTTTACGGTTATTCCCTGCCTGTGTCTAAACTCAATTGGGGCATTGTTATCTGCTGCCATGTATTTGCCATGAATATGAATATGCAACTGTACTTGTAAATATTAAATCAAATGACTAGCACAGTAAAGAACTTGAAGTCTGGCAACTGGATAGGGTGGCTAATATCAGGGGATATATGTCAGAAAGTGTTCATTAACCTAAAACAGTGCCTCCAAAATGCCTTGCAGAAAACCAGGTAAAGGTGTAATACCATTATCAATGAAAAGCAAAGTAGAATCTATTCACTCTGAGACCTGATAAAGTCTCAGTAAATGTAAGGACTATCATTCTGTATCTTTGTTAAATGTGGTCTTAAAAATATTTACTAAATGGCTAACCACGAGACTAAACAAAAGCATTACCACCATTGTAAATCAAGATCAAGGCAGTTTCATGCCAGGCAGGGAGGCAGTCGATAATTTAAGAAGAGTGCTACAGATATTATGAGAGGTGAGAGATGATGACGATCCCATTGCTGCTTTTTCTTGAGATGCCGAAAATGTATTTAATAGGGTAGGATCAAATGCTGATATCTACAATACGCCTCTTGCAAGTTTTGTTTTGGATTAAAACTCAGAAACCTAATTAAAACAATTTACTTTCACCCATTAGCCTTAATCCTTATGAATGGCTTACTGTCTTCTCTGGTTATTTTACCAAGAGGCACTTGAAAATGATGTCCTCTCTCTCCTGTCCTACTTTGCACTTGACCTTGAACCTTTGGCCATCATCTCCTGCATTTTTATTCTGAAAAAGTATTTGGCATCCAGAAACTATTGGTATGTGTAGGTGACATCCAGACAGCTATTAAAAGGCATTTTCAAAGATCAACAAAGACTTCTGAAGAAATAGCTCAATTTTCATTTTCATTTCATTTACAATAGTATCCTCTTTCATTCCTGTGCAAGACCAACCTATATCTCCATTACAATGCACTCGTATATCACAGTCATAAACTCTAAAATATCATAATACTTAAAATTTTGTCTACATACACAAATAGTTTCTGTGCAGGACTGTAGATTAGGGCCTAACTCCCATTGAGATCAATTAGTGTTAAGAACTTCACTTGCTTAGGTTTTTTTTTTTTAAAGTAGTAGATGCCCAAAACTTTAAAAACATGGGTTACTTCTCCAAGTAAGAATCAGGCCTATCATAATTTAATAGTTCAAAGAAACAAAGCTCTGCCAACTGCAGAACGAAGCTCCTAATTCTAAGCACTTAGCTCTTAATCTTCAATAATTTTTCCAAAGTGAAAAATGCTTACAAGTAAATTTGGAACTCAAACAAAAGGGAGAGAGATGTACAGCAAATGATAAAAGCACAGAAAATCTTTTAAAAACTGAGACCCTCTGAACTGTAGCCTTTCCAAGAGACTGTTAACATGAAGAAGTCTATGCAGACAGATTAAGTTCCTCTCCATTTGCAAGCGAAATACAGTCCATCCATTTGCTCTAAAGAAACAAAATATACTTCTATTAAAATAAATTCATATCCCTGGAAGTATATGAACTGTTGTTTCTATAACTGACTTACCCAAGTTCCTACTCTACCGTCAAAGAAAATACCCATCAAAGAAAACCCCATGTTTCCAACTAAATCCCTAGTAGCATATTTACGGACACAAGAAGGAGAAACACAAGAGGATTCAGATTGTGTGATATACCTCAATCCAGGGTGACCCACAGATTTCTCACGGAAGAGTTAAAAGTCTTCTCCCAGTGCAAATTCTACTCATTCTAAAGGACAAAAAATTAAAGTCTTTGTCATGCCACTGCAATATTATTTCAAAAGACAGCCTTCTATCCCTTACAAATCTCACCACGTACTAGTGAAAAGGCTTTCCTGGCAACATAATTTTACCTGCTTGCAGCAGAAAATACATTTTAGATTATAAAGTATTTTTCAGTGTTGCTTATTTTTAGATTTTTAGCAGCAATGTTCAGATTGGTTTTTGTCAGAGGTCCTGGCCAGCTTTCAAAATGTACAAAGCCAGTACATACAAAAATCTCACCTATGAACAAGCAAAAGATACAGCTGACTGGGCTTTATGACTCACTCAACACATCTGTGCATGTCAGAGACTGTCAACAGCTTTGGAAATATCAGTAATCCATGTACAGTAGCATTTCCAGCTTTTAAGAAAAACAAGACTCACTCTTTGGTAAAACTGAGAAAACTGGATGTTGTTGAAAGAAATGTCCTTGAAAAATCTTATAACACGGAGAAAACTAAATAAAAAATTAAACAAAGATACTATTGCTGAATATTTTCTTAATTATGAATAATTTTTAAACCTTTTCACTATGCTGGAAGACTAGCTTGCCAGTGTGTGCTTTTGCCCTTCCAGGCTCTCACTGCTACTCTGCCTATCAACTGCCAGCTTAGTAGGATGCACATTGAAGACCTTTGTTTCTTTCTGCCATTTTTCAATTTTTAAACTCTTTATAAGACCCTCGCTTGAAATATTTTTCTCTCTGTGCATACACCTAGCTAGAAAAAGCACAGATATGTCTCCAGGTAAAAGCCACAGAATTCCTGAGGTTGGAAGGGACTTCTGGAGGACCCTCTGCTCAAGCAGGATCACCTAGAGCAGGTGGCCCAGGACCTTGTCCAGTTGGGTTTTGAGTATCTCCAAGGACAGAGACTCCATAACTTCTCTGGGAAAACCTGTGCCAGTGTTTGAGCACCCCCACAGTAAAAAAAAATGCCAACAAAAAAACCCAACCAAACAAACAAAATCCCCAAACCCCCAAAAACCACACCACTATTTCAAAAGCAGACCATATATTATGATCTTTCTTCCATTAAAAAAAAAAAATTACAAACTGTGAGTGACTACTTATTAAGCATATGCAAATATGAGTACCGAGATGCCTGCATATACGCAGTTCTCTTCGCTATTTATTTAAGTATTTCAATAGGAAATGGTCTATTCAGATAAAATCTTGTATCTCCAATCATGTCCTAGGGCAGGACAAAAACAAGACAGGAATATGTATCAGTATGCATTTCAACATAGAAAACATGTTAGAAACAGCTGCACACCGTATTTTCTTGAGAACAGAAATTGAAAATTCTGCCCAGCTGAAATATAATATATTTAGTGTAATATCTTATGTTATTCTATTCAAAATATGAACTTCTATTACCATACACATTGATTTTCAAATATTTTTATTATGATGGTGTGCAGAGCATATTTATTAGATAACTTTCAAGTGCCATGCATATAATTCTGTATCTAGAAATGGATTTGATACATTCCATTTTGAAGAAAAGGCAGAACCATGGTTTATGCATGACATGTTTCACTACAACACAGGAAAAGAACAGTCTTCAACAAAGAAAAAAATAGGTAAAACCCTGCTCTTAGAAAACATGCCATTGCTTTCTTAAGTTTTTTGATGGAGTAAGAGAAAATGTCATTTTAAAGTCTCAGCTGACAGTTCGCCATCAATGCTGTAAACCCAAGGTTCATGCTTATTGAGCACAACAGCAGTCTCTTAAAATCTTTGCTTTTTTGGTAGTTGTCCTCCTCCACCTCCCTTAAGGCCCTGAAATATGGGACTTTCCTGTGCTTTGAACAGGTCTGCCTTTAGAAGATCTGAGAAAGATCACATTTCCTCAGTAGTGTCACTTCAGGGAGCCTGGCTGGAGGCTTTTCAAAAAGAGAAAAGAAGGCACCCAACTCCCACTGATTTTCTGTGGCACATACTCTTAGGAAAACCTCAGTTCTCGCCTGTACTTTCTAGCAATGACTGCTTTATATACTCTAAGTCTCTTCTTTACCTATTGCTGCAGATAGTCCTCATCACTTGAACACCCACAATGATTTTCTCTGACTACTTGTGTGTACAGGTTATAATAAATTTCACCTGTTCAAATCCAACACTCTGACATTTGTTGTTGCCAAAAAGTTCAAATGTCTTTTCAGCCAATAATAATATTGGTGTCAGCTGCCAGGTCCTTTCCTTTGTGAACTTTTGCCCATTTAAACTAATGGTGTCTTATTTGTTTTATGACTGTTTTTTTTTTCTAGTAGCTGCTCCTCTGTGAAGCCCTCTCTTGGCTATGTAAGTCATACACCAATCTGGAGGACACCTGCTTTTTAGTACTGGCTGCCAGGTCTATTTGAAAAGTCAGATCTCCACTAAGCACATCAAACGCTCCGGTCTCACTAGATCAGAAACACTGTGAGTTGTTTAAGAATGTGGCTTGACATTATACATAATCTGGTCTAGCTGCAGGTGGCTGCCAAGAGGGGAAATCCTGCTCCCCCTACCCCCCAGCCCAGGAGCTGAATGCTCTTTCCCTCCCCTCACTTCTATTTGGAAGCAAAGATCCTGAGGCCCCCAGCTGAATCAGTTCAGTGAGCTGCTCCAATGGCAAACTCGTTTCTTCCCCCATCAAGAAATGAAAGATGTTTGCTGAACTGACACCCTGGCAGCGGCACGACATGCTAGACGTGATGTAAGGGAGAGTCAGCTCCTGGACAGGAGTGAAAGGAAGATGACAGGAGCACCTCCTCTTCTGAGGGCAACTAGCAGTGGGCAGTTAGATCAGATGAGAGAAAACATCAAGCAGCAAGTACATGAGCAATGGGTAAGACAATGAGTCAAGAGACAGAGTTGAAGACAAATATGAGAATCAGCTGATATGTAGGCATAATCAATTTCTTGTAAAGTATTTTGACAAGAAAGATGGTATTGATTAGAAAGATTAATTCAACACAGAATGTTCTGAGCTTCAAACCTCCATCCCAACTGCGGTTTTCTTAGATAGAGTAAGATCTAAGTAGCTTCAAGGTGAATTCTTAGAATATTTACCCCCAAGACTATTTATAATCTACTTTTCACAGACTGAGCTTTACTCTTATGTATTGCAGAATACAGAGTCTCAAAAGGACAGATAGGGGAAATGATCATCCTATCCTGAGACTGTAGAAAACATACGGCAAATCGCCATATGGGAGATAAATGTCTACATACGAAAATATGGATGAAGGCAAGAGTTAGTGCAATGACTAGAACATATATTTGAAAAGCAAAGCAAAAAAAAAGAAGCAATAAGCTATGTGTGGAAATTATAGAGTCAGGGTCTGCAGCTTGCATTTGACGATGCTAATGATCGATTCTAAATTTGAAAAAAGTAATTTTAAATTAAGTAAAAATCCACAAAAATTAGTTTTCGTAGTGACTTTCATCTGAGGATCTGAAGTTGTCTGGCAAGTAGTAAGGAATTAAGATGCACAGATACTTGTCTGTTTAGGGAATATTCATATACACATTTCAATGAGAAGAAATTAAATACTAACCAGAATGTGACATGCCCAAGAATATGACAGAACCAAAAATAAAACCCAAGCCACTTGCCTCTGGAAGACCTATACAAATTCAAGCAATTATATGATAGCCAATATTTAATCTACACGATTAAATATTTCAGCATATTGATTGGTGAAGGTCAAAATTCCCAATTGTTTAGAAAACCTTCTCCTGGACAACTGCATCACTGACTTACATGTTACATATTACTAACAATAGTTTGGTCCAAGAAGATGCATATAATAATCTCTGTGCTATAGAGACTGATGTCCCACCAAATATGTTCAACAAACTGCTGTATGACACTAATAGAGCAGCTCCCTGGACAAGGAAAGTAAGCCTTGAGGATGAAGAAACAGGCTAGAGCCTGACTTTGGCTATAATAATTTAACCATGCTAAACATCCTAAAACTGTATCAGAAATTCCAGCAAGCAAAAGCATCTTAGCTTAGGTTTCGTTGACATGGAAGTCAAAGACAATGTTCCCATAAACTAACAGATTAAAATCTTTCAGATCTTACGACTAGCTAACAGAAAATCATGAGAAAACTCTGCCCTATGACTCAAGAGCAAAACCAGGCTGTACGGGAAATGATGCTGATAGAACGGGAACCAAAGGAGAACAAACAGAAGCTGCACGTTATAATTTTCTTTAAGTAAGTGATAGCTATCACTGTACAAACAGCAAAAGCAAACTGAGCATTTAGCAAAACTGGCAGTAAGGGCTGGCAGGTAGTAGACAGCTACACCTGAACCACCAAGCTACAGTCAAGCCAGAGGACAGATTACGTGAAGTGACACGAAAGAGCCAGTAGCTGATTAAATGGGTCAGATCTCTGTTTTACCCTATGAACTCCGTATGCCAGGAACACACACACACCCTGTTCTATAGCCTGCATGAGCAAGCACGGGGGGATTATGGTTCCAGCGCAGCCTTGACAAAACTAAAAAATGGTTGATGAGATTTGAGTATAATGTATATCCCAAATCAGGATAGATTGAACCCCCAAGTGGCATCTGCTAGTAATACTGTACTATAGCAAATAAAATAACAGTAATAATAATTTACGTTTCTATATACTCCCCTTTAAGGCATCTGAAACTGGCTACTGTCAGAGAACAGATGTAGGACTAAATGGCATGTGTCCAATATAGATGAAAAACCTGATTCCCGACTGCTACATTTGTATGAGGAGACAAAAACAAAGAAAAAGGAGACATGAGGAAAATCAGCTTTTAACTGTAATATTTATGTGGGTACAGGCAGACCCCAGTAATTTATACTAGGACCTCATTATTAAAAGCCTAAATTGCACAAGACACTGAAGTTAAGCCAGCAGATCACAGAACACAACTGCCTACAACTTCTCTGAGTTGGTCTGTATCTTGACTGTATCTTGATCTGAGAATATCCCAAGAGCTACTCTAGTTTTTACCAGTTGTCAATCATTACTAAGAATTTCAGAAATTCAGATAACTTCTCCATGCCCTTCACATTTTAGTCACAGAAGGCAGGTGCTGTCATGATATCTGGTAAATATTATCTTCAGAAAAGATGTTCCCAAGGAAGGATCTAAAGCTACGGAATGTATAGCCACTTCATGTCGCCAAAGTAGTTCATAGTGACACAAGTCACTATGTGACTTCCCAGGGAAAAAGAAACTTACTGAAGAGAAAGTTGAGGGTTTCAGTCAAGAAAGCTCAGAGTCAGGTTTACAGCTTGCAACCTAGAACTCCTGGAGCACTAACACAATCCTCATAAGTCAAAAAACGAAGAGGCTGTCTTCACAGGAGAGAGAAAAACATCCCAAGTCTGTACCATTTGATTTATACTTGCAAAGGAAAGCTGAGCCAGTTATATGTGTAAACAGGGGTTGAGCTGATGTGTTGCTTTTCTCCTCTTCCATTCTGGGAAATGACTGTGGGTGATCCCTCTTCTTGCTTTACCTCCCACTGTCTCTTCCTCCTCCACCAGAAAAAAAAAAAAAAAAAAAAATATCTGTTTGCCAGTAGACAGTGTGAATACCAGCTGAAACACCTGCGTGCCAGACACATACAGCTGTCCTCTCCCATGACTCTTGCTGACAAGGCATCTGTTCCACACACCACACACACCAGTTTGCATGCTGTAGGTAAGTAGACTTTTAGTATTATTATTCTCACTGCTCTTGTACAGTTCTCTTTACCATCCCCCATAGCCTAAAGAGGGGAACTTCTCGCAACGTATAACAGCCCAGCAAAAATGCTCTGTATAACCCCAGGCAATGACTTTTCAAATTCCCTTATGGTACAATCACCACATCATTCTAGTGTTGGGTTACAGGGCAGCATGAAGTCAGAGCCCTCCTCTAAACAGGAAATACAAACATTTATAAGGTTAAAAACAGGCCTAATCCTCTGCTACAGAACCCCCTCACTCCATTTTCACAAATTTCTGTGCTTAGATAACAGCATCACTGCTGATTTCTTCACATTTTTTCTTCCTGGTTGTGCAAGAATCGGGTATAAGATAAGCACAGCAGGAAGTCTTCCACCTTGAGATTTCTAACCTTATTTCAGATGTCCCAGAAAACTGGACAGGAAGGATAAACTTCAAACCAGAGTCAAGCAAAAATTTCAAACCTCTGTGTCTTAGGATTATGAAACAGAACTGTATGAATAACTTCTTTCAGTTCCTGTCTAAAGGGAAAAAGGATTTTAAAAAAATGTTTCAGATTAACAACTTACTTTCAGGGGTTTCATTTGACAAGATACCACCGATGTTTTGGAATTTATTAAAACAAAAGAAGTACTACACATACACAACATTATTTCAAAATGCAAACCTGAAATATATTCTTTTACCAAATGTAAAAATAATATACTTGAACTTTTTCAACTAAGTATTTTTCACCAAATAATTCACCACATTTGTCTCTGTATATATCTTTCATTTGATGCCCAAATTTGATGCCTGTGTGCAGAAATATGATTTAGGATCCTAACATTTGTCATCTAGATTTTAAAACTTTGGCTACAAGACAAAAGTCTACAAGACTGCGAGACAAAATGCAAAGACATACACATAAGGTATTGTTATTTACATAAAATCTGTTAAATTTTATTTTTTCCCATTTTCTAAAACTTAGTGACAAAAAATGGCCACTTTTGCTTTGTCAGATATTTGATACTAAAAGGACATAATACATGATATACTTGATTTTTTTTTCCCTTTCCCTACATGCTTGCCAATAATTCAATAAGTACAATAAATACTAACACCAAATCTTGCTTTCAGTTATACTGGATTGCCTTGTACTTACTGGAGCTGACCAAGATCTAACTATGGCAGGACAGAAAGAACCTGGAATGTCAGTTCCTAGAGCTCTGTATCTTTTTCTCCCCCCTCATTTCCTTCTAGAACTCTTTTTAAAAGGTGTGCTCATCATTTTCAGATAGTAAAGAACATTTTTCAGAAAACAAACAAACAAACAAAACCACTAGCAAAGTGTTTGTGATTAATTTTTAACATCTCATCTTGCCATTAAAAGTCAGCAAAATCAAGTAAAACTAGTGGCAGTTGTTGCCATAAGAAACCAGACTGATTTCAATTTCTCCCCAAGAAAGAATATGTGTGTTTGCCATTCTCTTGAGTAAGGATGGAGGCAGACTCCTAATCTAGCTCACAGTTTCATCCTTTAAATCAGAGAGAGTAGTGTAACTAGTCTCAAGCAATCATGCTTAAACATTGTCCAAACCTATCTTCTTTTCTAGTTCTAAGCAATATATAAAGAAAAACAGTATTAGAAAGTCATATTAACATGAAGAAAAGTAGGAGATGGGAAAATGTAAACAATAAGACCCATAAAACTCATGAACAAACCAGTACATTTTGAATTGCTCTTTGGTAACTGATGAAAAAAAAAAGTGTTATGAGGCAAATCCTTCACTGGGTCACTCACTGGGGAGACTGGTAAAAATAAATTGCACGGCTCTAATTTTCCTAGCAGCTTCCATGCTATTCTTTGAAACTGAGTAAGAAACCCTTGGCCTAATCCCAAGAGCCAATCTATAGTAAATAGTGCACACTTAATGCCTAAGTTCCTTTTTAGCACCATTCAGACAGTGACTTCAGCCACACAGCTTAGTCATAGCAGACATTTTTGTGGTGAAAGCATTAAACCCACATGCAGCTCTCTTTCTGTGGCCACTGGGGGTCATGCTCCTTTCCCATTAGCTGAATAAATCATAAAGTCTGCACGGACCACACAAGAAGCAAGGCTAGCAAGCCACAGGCAGTGCCTACAGCCTGCTATTTCTTTTCAGAATTAAAAAAAAAAAAAAGGGAAGAAAAGAAAAACAGGAGAGAAACACAGCAAAACAGCCTAGCTTTCAGAAATTATTTGCTTTTTTAAAATTTGATCTCTTTGAAGTCCACAGAGATTTGTTTGTTTGTTTGTCTTTTAACCCAAGCAGCTACAGTGAAGAAGAAAAGCAGAGAAAAATAAAAAAGAGCGGCATGCAATTCCTTTGTCCCATGCTGCAACAGCAGAAGGTAAAAAATCCTGGTAGTCTGTTAAAGAATAGAGGCTGTCATACAATATAGGACCTTATCAGACACCCCCAGAAAACAAAACAGATGTTGATAGATAATACATAATATAGGGCTGAACAAGGAATCAAAATAGTGCAGAACATTTTTCACATCCAATGATTTATTCTGCCAATGAAAATGACAGTAACTGAGCAAGGTCTGGAAGTGTAGAGGTTGGTTCAAGTTCCCATCAATCAGGAAACAAGATAAGAAGGAATTTTAAACATAGCCATTAGCATGCAACTAATGAACACGAAGAAGATATGCACAGCTCATTATGCTAAGGAGCGTTGCTTTAAAACGTACCAAACCCCAAAATGTTTTAAAAAGTGCCCTGAACTTTAGAGAGACTTTACATAACAGCTTGACTGGCAACTAGAACATGCCCCGTTTCTCAAAGGACCCAGATGGGGCGGGCGGGGGGAGTGTGTGGGAGGGTAGCTTTTCAAACTATGTTCTGTTCCATGATCCCGTCTAGATCATTTGGACATGCAGTGTTTAGAAAATAACATTTCCATGCTGCACCGTCTACATGCTGAACAACTTTTCTGAGCAGGGAGAACAGCTGAATCAAAGATTGCTGGGTCTATTTACGCACTGTCAGCTGAAGCTTTGTTTGCTATCCTGTTTTGTGTTGGCATTTTTGGTGCAATCTAGGATATTTTTAAGCACAACAAAAAAAGCACACCAGAAAAAAAATAATATGAAAACAAACCAAAAAAGCCCAAAGGACAACAGAACCAAAAAAAGAGGAAATAAAAGAAAGTACCAGCTAGGGTCACATAGGCTTAAACCAGAGTTTCGAAAGCTCTTTCAAATCAGCTCTACCAGTAATCCTATATCCTTACCTGCAATATAACTTACTCTTTAGCTATTATAGTCCTCCTGAGCAAAGACAGATAATCATGTTGAATTGTGACAAATTATACGGTGGTTTTGAGATGTGAGCAAGCACTCACGAGGGAGTAGGGCAAGACCACTTAAATCCATTTCATTTGTGACTTAATATTGTGGGTTAAAACTTGTGTGACCTTTGCCAAAGACATCTCATATATGTGCAGGAGAAAAATCAAATCCCAAGTCTCAAAAGATTCCTAGCAATAAGATATACAGTTTCTGACAGGTCGCCCAAGGCACAGCCTGAATTTTATCGTGGAATTCTTACTGATGGATTAAGTACCACTTTAACCAGAATAACAATAAATAAAAATCCCTCGGTGGAAATATGTAGAACTGTGTAAAATTTAGGATTTCACTCATTCCAGTGGAACAGCTAGCTTTTAACATCTTCATACATGGATTTTCCACACCAGTAAAAGTCTAAGACATTCTTAGACAGCTCATATAAAGCATCCTTCCTGAAACTGGAGTGCTCAAAAGATCTCTAATACTTGAGATTTCAAACTGATGCAGTTACCAAAAGAAGCTGAGTGAAGCACAACTCCCTTCTGGCCATTATACGCCAAATTTTTAACCTTTTCCTCAGGCAAAACTTATGTTGATCTCACTGGGAGATTTGCTCGAGTGAGGACAGCAATATTAAAACTTCACTAGCAGCAAGAACCAAGGATACCACTTCAATAATTTTAAAATGAAAACCATATAAATATACTTGTTTTGTCCAAATGTGTATAAACATTAGCAACATAAAACATTTCATAGGCCTGTGTAATACAAGGATAGCTACAGATTCAAACTTGGCTACTTTCAAAGCACCCTTACTTGCAATGAGCGAACACAATGCAAACATTGTGAGGCCAAATTCTCTCTCCAGAATCTGGCATGGGTACACGCTCTCCAGAATCTGGCATGAGCCCAGGATAGGGTAACGCAATATGTGTAAGGCAAGGGAAGAAAGGCTTTCTCAAGGGAAGCAGAAGGGAACCGAAAAGGTTCAGGTGAGGGAGAAAAGGCCAATATTCCCCTCTCAGTTTCCCCCTCTGCCCAAATGCCATACTAAGGAAAGCATAAACATAGCTCAATCAAAGCTTTCAACTGAGTTTAGCTCTGCCATTCCCAGAATACAGATATTCTCATGTATGTTTGCCCTACTGCAAAAAAAGAGATGGGGAATTGGTTTAATCCTCAATAATATGTGCTACCAGCAACATAGTACCAGGCCTCTGTCCTCAGATGTACTGACAAGAAAACAGACAAATGTTTGAGACAGCAAGGGTTACAGCATACACCAACCACAAGCAGCACACCGATTCCCATTGTATACCATTATTTCTACCTTTGCAAATGAACTTAAGATTCAGGATGTTTAAATGGAAGAATAGTATCTGACAACTTATTCACCATTGATTTCTTTTGTACCAATGAGTACCATCAACAGCGAAACACAATCATATAAATCCTAGGAGACAAATTTTCCTGAGTAAATATGGGGTCTTCCATCCTCACTGACCAAATGCCATGAACAGTATAAGTGCATTAAAACTCACATCTTCATGCAGTGCAAACAACCAACATAATACATTCTATAAAAAATGTGAGCACCTCCCGTACCAGTAAAGGCTGAGAGAGCTGGGGCTGTGTAGCTTAGAGAAGAGAAGGCTCAGGGGCTGGGGGTGTGTCTCTTATCAATGCATATAAATACCTGGTGGGAGTATGCAAAGATGACAGACCCCGGCTCTTTGTGGTAGTGTCCAGTGACAGGACAATGGGCACATGCTGACATGCAAGAGGTTCCCTCTGAACATCATGAAACATGGTTTTACTGTGAGGGTGACCAAGCACAGGTTGCCCAGAGAGGCTGTTGAGTCTCCCTCTTTGGAGATATTCAAAAGCTATCTAGACACGGTCCTGGCCAACTGGCTCTAGGTGGTCCTGCTTGAGCCCTGGGTTGGACC
This sequence comes from Nyctibius grandis, assembly GCF_013368605.1. Classification (NCBI taxonomy): domain Eukaryota; kingdom Metazoa; phylum Chordata; class Aves; order Nyctibiiformes; family Nyctibiidae; genus Nyctibius; species Nyctibius grandis. The sequence continues at coordinate 72,452,221 of NC_090663.1, read as the reverse complement.
AGGTGACCTCCAAAGGTTCCTTCCAACCTCAACCATTCTGTGATTATGTTGATTAAACAACCCCAACATTTTCAAATTTCCAGGTTGAATTTGTGATATTAAATACCTTTCCACTTTCAGGCCACAAATTCTGGACAAAACCATAGTATTACTAATCGCACTGAAGAAATATGAAAGAGTGCACTTCCACGTGTTGCATGAATTGGGTCAGTCAGTCACTAAAGGTTCATGTTTTCTGTATTTTTAAATAAGAGATTAACAGTGTATATTTTTTAGAACATAATACGAAAATCAGCTGACTCTGCAACAACACTTCAATATAAGAAGAATGTTGCTCACTTTATAATTCTGTATTAAGTGTGACTACGAGTACATTATATCTCAAGTACTATGGACTACTCTCTCATAACTATTTTCCAACACGCACAAGCACACGAACATAAAATACAGCCTCTCTTTCCAGAAAAGGTCTTATAAAAACACAAGGATAAAGCTAGGGGTGTGGTTACGATAGTACCAGCCACTCCTGGTTTAAAGATACATCTATTCCATGATATATACTCCATGTTGAACTTGTGATATCCAAGATAAGGAGTAGCTCATGCTAACCAGCTTCTCTGTTGTGCCTAATTGCTTAATTACTCTTTTGCTACCTTCCTCTGCACCTTCACTACTCCTTAACGTTGCAACAATAAGGATTTTTTTTTTTTACATTCTTCCATTATTACATAACTAGTTAGAACTGATGGGTAATATCCACTGAAAACATGCACAGTGCCTCTGTTAATTTCATAGGAAATTATTGAGAACATAAGGAGCATATAGAGCTGCGAAGTGCCATTTGCCTACATCCCATCAGTTAAGATTAAACCTTACAATTTATTAACAAATGAATGATTATTTTATATTCTTGAATCCAAATGCTACTACAGCTATACAAAGAGGCTCAAACCTTGGTATGCAACAGTAGATTAGGGCTTGTTAAAACAAGACTAAATTTAGTTATCTTCGATACTTGTCAAAAGGTAGAAAGTGTTTTTAAAAAATGTTTCTTCAAAAATGCAATACAACTGAATTCACTCTGTTGCTAAAAATACTGCTGTAGACCAGATTCTGAGACTGTTACTCAAGAGTAAAAGGTATTTATACAAATATTCTTAATTTTGAAAATGCTGCTATAAGAACTGCTCTTTGAAAGGACAACAGATTGTTCTTTATAAATGCCAAAATCAAAATACTGTACCAGTTGCTCAAGTATTTTTCTAGGGGGAAAAAATACATTAAATAAACCATCTCCCTGAAATTATAATAAGAAATCCTATTGGTGTAAAACATAATTATCTAACTCTTTATTTAACAATAGGGATATTGGCACAAACTTAAGAGACAGTTTCTGCTGTGTCTCATTATGAATTGTTGCTGCTGCATCCCCTCTCCCATTTAAAATCACTTTACTTAGAATGATATACATTTTGAGCATTGGAGTATATTTGTAAAACTAGTAGTTGTGGTAACAAGATGAGGTTTACACGTCTGTCCACATCAGCACCATGTACTCAAGATGGATTTCAGCTGCCAAAAAGGTCAATCCAAACTGCTTGCACAAACCTGTCTTTATGCTCCTGTTTATTATGCTCCCATGTAGTAGATGTCTCGTGCACTAAAACAGTGCAGCCATATGTCAACATCTCTCTGGTGGTTCCGAATGTTCTAAACAAGAGCGAGGGCGCACTGAACCTCCCATGTAAACTTTATACAACAGATTCAGCAGAACTGTAATTATTTACAAAATGATGGCATGAGAAATCTCTGGATTTATATCTCACTTTAAAGTAACAGGGATTGTGTCCACATAATTCTTGAGTTCATGGCAGGTTTTTAATTTACTTTCTTATTTTTGGTGTGATAAGATACAACTCAGCACTCTTTAAAAATCAATGTAATTACTTTTTAAGTTATTAATTTCTTTCTAAAAAGCACTTCTCTCTCCCTCTCTCTGTTTTTCTTTTTTTTTTTCTTTTAATAAAGGCACTGTATTTAATTACAGATGAACCTGTATGTCGAGTTATTGGCACTACATGACACTTGTGTCTTGGATTCCAGTTATTCCCTGGATAGAAAGGAGCAGGTAAACAAGGAGAGCACAGAATTCAGTCAGCTGCAGAGAATAAGTACAAAGCACAATTGGTAGGTAAATTCCACCGAACTCAATTTTCCAGCTTCTCTCAAAACCTGACATATTTGTCATTATGTCAGGCACTCAAATGAAAAACAAACAATTATGCCTTTTCCATTGCTCTTTATAGACAGATGGAACAGAACAGCGAATAGAGTCAGGCCTACCTGAAACAAACTGTGTTCAGGGATTCTGACCCCAACTGATACCAGTTTTACAGGATTATACCTCCCCAGTCCTCCCATTTTCTGAACTTAATTTGTCCCTCTCTCAGTCTTCTTCCTTCTTCCTTTTGCCATCTTCTTTTAAATATTTTTTTCTCTCCCCCCAAACAGTATGTGTCCAATGAATCAAGCTGCTTCTGTTAGATCAGACTAAGTAAATACAACACCTTGGGTTTTAACTTAATTATACCTCTTCTACAGCTAGCCACAATGTTTATGAACATTTGCATCAACTGCTTTTCAGTTACTTTAACATTTCCATATGCACTTAATATATATCTTAAGTCATTCCTACATAAGGTATATTGAATTACCTTTACTCCATGTACAAAAGTCCTCAGTTGTTTTTGTTCCAAAGCTAATATATAATGAAATAATAATGATTATTTGTAATACAGTGCTTCTTGTCTTAGGATCTCCAATAATTGACTATAATGAAGTATTTATTATTTCTAGTTCAGGACAAGCAAACAGTGTTAAATGGCTTCTCCAGAACCCAGGGCTTATGGTCCTCTGCTCCAGCCACTCTCCTACTACAGTTTGTTATTCCTCTATGCTGGTGGGCCTCTTGCCTGACTTTAAGACAGTTAAATAATGTAATTAAACAATTAAGATGATTGTCCTTAAATGATCAATTAAGACAGAATTCTAAACATGCTTCCTCATTTGGAATTTAGCCTACTTTCTATCTCCTTCTGTGTATCAAAGACAAGGCAGCTAGGTTGAATCCTGAAATCACTGCACTTCTTATATGGTTTATCCTAAGTTTATGAGTGCTATGTGGTGAGTGCTATTCTCTTAGGGCTTGGGAAAACTTGCATCCACACAGCCAATCAATGCAGCTAACAGACAGATTGATTTAACATGAAGAGATAATTTTTATTTCTTGCTGTACTCTCTCTCTCTGTATATATGTTACTTTCCTCAATACCTGGCAAATCTAACAAATAAGTTCTAGAGTCGCAATGAATGTCCATGTTAAGCATCTGAAGTCTTCTGAAATAACCTTTACAGGCTCACTTAGAACATTCTCTGTTAATTACATTTGGACTGGGGCAATAAAAACCAAAGCCAGCGATAGCACAGTTACCATACCTGTATTTAAATAACTACCAGGCAGAACTGAGCTGATAGAAATACAGAGGCGACAGGGGTTTCGTGATATGTAAATAAAACTGGCAGGCCTAAAACATGTTTCATCTCTAATTGCAGATATTGCAATTTAATTTAAAAGGAATAATATTTAAATAAAAGATTATCCACTTAAACAAGTTTTCTCTCCAAGCCTCCCTCCCTCAGTTTTAAATCACTCTGTTTAGATCCTTTGCAGAACTGGTGTCTCTCTTTACTACTTTCATTCCGTATCATAAACATTCAGTGTTATTACAGACATCATGGTATCAAACTCCAGATAGTCTGATGTTTTAGGGGAAAAAATTAGACTATTTAAAGTGATTATAACTTTCCACTTGATAGTTTAACATTCTACCATCATTACTGAGTCTGCAGGCACTGTTAACCTGTTCTGGAGAGACAAACATGTCTTTTCTAATGTTTACCGAGATATTGTAAATTACTTAACGTACAGCAGAGTACGTTTTTCTCAGTTAATCTACATCTGATCCCTGAGGGGCTATTTATTACGTGTGTATACAACCTGTCTGTAGAAGTGAAGTTAATGTAATATGACACAAGTAGCACACATTGTTTAAATGTGTTCCAGAAAGTTAGCAAATTTAGTTAAAAAGAATACTTACATGCTCTTCTGCCTGGAAAACAATAAGGAAAAGGGTTCTAAATATTAAACAGTGCTGTTCACTGTAGGTGGCCAATTAATACACTGTATCCAAGCTGGAACAAATCCTTCAAATATATACATAAAGCATATAATCTCTTATCTGCTTAGGCATTATCAAATTTTTAACAAATCCTGGTAACTTCAAACACAGCTTTAATGGGATGTAGTACTAAAACATGCAAAGCAAAGAACAGAGTTTTTAAGAACATAATCTGTTTTAGAATGTTTCAAGAGAACTGCTTTGAAATGCAATTATAATCTTAACCCATGAGTAAATGTGTGCCATCTTGCAGAATTATGTTACATGAATTAATATCTATGGAAAGAGATAGCCTCATGTCCCTAACACCTATCACAATTTGAAAATGGGGGTTTAGACAGAAGTATCTTGAGATGGGTCTAAAGGGTAGCGATGTTTGAACACAGGAGCACATTTATGGCTACAAGTTTGGTCCCTGTAAATGTTTTATTTGATGATGAGAGCGAGAGAGTTTACTTGAGAGAAAATTCTAGCAGGATTTTAAAACTATTCTAGCCCTGATATATAGTCAGGACATATTTTAATAGAATCTATCTGTACTTTTGGGTCTTTATCTCACTAACCTAAAATTAACACAATGCATCTTCTCAGGGTGCAAAAAGGTTAGTGTGTGAGTTGCTCCTTCCTCAGACTGTCTCAGCTTTCCCTTACGCATATAGTAAAATCTCTTACTCCAAAGGCTACACTTCCATTTGCGTATGCTGAACACGAGTTTTTCACACTGGTTTGGTCTCTTTTTGTTCTGGTTTACAGTTCCCTTGTCTGCACAACTAACATAAATGAGACCTATTTTGAAAACAGCAATATGGTTTTAAAATTTGTTCTAGTACTTTGGAGACAAAGTGACAAACTGTTTCAGGTCATACAATCATAGAATCATTTAGGTTGGAAAAGACCTTCAAGAAGGTCAGTATGTTCTGTACAGATAGGCACAGTTCAGACTCACTACTTTTCGTTCTGAGACAAAAATTAGTATCTGGTAAATTAAATGTCCCTTCTTTTCCCAAAATAGGTTGTGATTCTCGATTAAGAAAAGAAATAGACTGTATGCATGTGATGCAAGCCTTGTACTTTAATATAGTAAGCAAATCTTTAGACTATTTACAGACCACCCTGTTAAAGAACGTCAGTGAACTCAGTGAAGATGCTCTTTCTAGTGCTTTGATGTTAAAAGGAAAATCAAAAGCAGTGGGTTTTGGCCATATATGGTAACTGTGCAAGGTGCAATTTTAATCTTTATTCAGTGAACAGCCATGGTCAGATGCAAAAAAAAAGATGCAGAAATTTAGGCAGAATGTAGGCAATCATGAAAAGGCTATTCAGCTACCACCACATACAATTAAATGCTCAAAGCACCTCCGTTTTCATTTTTAAGAGTCCTGAGTGCCTTCATCGCTGCTTTCATGCCTGCCTTTAAACACGTCAGTTACCACAGAGCAGAGCAGCTCAGACATTAGTTCCTGCTAACCACCAGCATCCCGAGGATCTCTGACAATGCAGTTTGTAGACATTCTGGATCAGGTTCCAAAAACAATCCAATAGTAACTACAGCTTCTTTTTTTTAAGATATGGCAAAGGGTTAGGCTACTACTTCTATTTATTAACAGTTCAGCACTTGCAGAATCCTCCATATATGAAGGTGGTAGTGTTTCAGCTCCATCCTCTGCCTAAAAGGATTCAAATCCTGATTGCTCACTTGCAAGGGAAGTTACCACTGCAGAGTGAAAAAGAAAGGCATGTGTACATGTGGAGAGCAACAAGAATCATTGTGCTGAAGCTGTTCCTGAAAACTCAAGGTTTCAAAGTTTCTGTTCTAGAACTAGAACACAACAGGTGAGGAACTGGAGTTTCGACTCATGCTTCAAGAACAGTGTATATAATTTACATGGAAAAAAAATTAATAAGTCCATAAAGAGATGATTCTAGCCCTGGTAAGGTCCTAGTTCTCCTGCTGTGTGACTAAATGCTTCATCACCAAGTCTGACAACTGTGTTCATACTTGCTTCAAGCAGTTCATCTATAGTAGCTAAGATTCAAAAGAAAACTTAGTGTCCCTTTATCCCTCTGAGCCAAGTATGGCCTATACTAATTCACAGCAGAAGATAGGTTTGAGTCCTCTAAAATGGAAGAAGGACTCTGTACTTCCCATGCATGGTGTGTGAGCACTAATAATAGACACCTCATTGTTTTGGAGGTGGTCATGGCCATTGCAAGATTTTTTTTAAAAAAAGAAAACAAAAAAACTACTGAACTTTATTCTGTGAAGACTTAAGAAGTTGTAATGGGAGAGGGACCTCCACTGCAAAGTTCTAACAGAAGAAAGTGGTTACCTCTCAAACATCTTAAGGCAGGATTCAACATTCACCTCTGCCTTCACCACTCTCCACTGAATAATGAGATGCCCAGTGGCTCTGGTGCCTTCCAAGGCCTTTCTCTCCCTATACATAGTATTTCTGTTTTAAGTCTACTGTGCTGGCCACATGTATAAAATTACACATTGCAGAACATCAGAATGGCAGTATGAGTAGTAAGCTCTGGTCCTTAGTGTGGAATGACATTGCTTGTACCTTAGTATCTGTGTGTTTTTTGAAACATAGCACATCCTATTTAGATTTGCAAGTGCCAAGCTATCATTCACTATATATTTCCTGGTTTTAGCACTACTTGAAGGTCTTTTTTTCCTAATGAATAGTACCCTGAATAGGAGAGGAAGAAGAGCTTAAAGTGAAGCTAGTTGTTTCCTCTTCAAATTATAAGTAAGCTGTTTTCATTTTTTTAAAAAATTTTCACTAGAAAAAGTACACTATTTGTTCCACGTTGTACTACACAACATGCTGATTTAAACTATATTTATTACAAACCTGATTTATGTAGCTTTCTACATCTACAATAGCTCTTGTTTTAAAGGCAGTAATGGGGATGTCAAGTATCCAAACAGAAGTAATTCCTTTTGTAGTCAGTACGAAGCATGGAAAATGAAGAATTCTGCAAGAATCTGTACTGGTTTGAGAGTGCCTCTAAAATACATACAAGACTACAGATTGCAAAATAGGATCTTGATCCAAATCCCAGTGAGTTTAACTGAAAGAGCCCCCAGCAAATAGGGCAAATTCAGTTGGTTTTGAATCAGGTCCTAATATCTTTACAGCAATTTGAGTGCTGTCAATTATTAGTATTTGGTCCTAATATCTTTACAGCAATTTTGATCTTTACAGATGATTTGAGTGTTCGTTTCCATGTTAATAGAAGATGACAAGTATATTCAGGTAAACATTGTAAACACTTACTCCTGGTCCCAGTAAAGTCACTGCAAGTTCTACTAACCTGAAAAATATATTTATGTGAAAAACTTCTTCCATAGCTTTAGCACTATAATCACTGAAGTTTATGAGTCAACATTTTCTTAGCACTGTTTGCCTAATGGCTAAATCCTTCTATCAATGACATATACAACAAGGGTTATTTTATCAAAATTTCCTACATTGTATGGCTGTTTTCCTTTCAAGAATTCCAAATGAAATAAATTTTTAAAAGTATTTACGAGACCTTTTTTTAGAAATGGAGACAGTAAACAATAAGGAGAAAGGAATTTTCTTAGTATCACACAACAAGCTAGGAGCAGGTTATTAGGCCACAACAAACCATTGCAATTGTCCTGTCTGATCTCATGAATAACACCAGTCAAGGACTCTTCAGAGTTTATCTCATTTAAAATAAAGCCTATCTTCTGGAAATAAATGGATAGAAGTAAGAAATAAAAGTATAATTTAAAAATGTTCAGTGACAGATAATTTATCACAACTGTTCTGTTCATGCACTATCCCAACGGTTAATTACCTTCTCTCCTCAAAATAACACCTTAGCTGAAGTCAAAATTTTTCTAGCTAAGCTATCAGTTGCACTGACTTCTAACTTTGCCTGCTAGAATGAAGAGCTCTTTATTAGAAGATTTCTGTTCCACATATACATACTTATATGGATGAAAATGCAAGAATAGAATTTCAGTTTTCTGTCTGATTGGAAGTAAGCCACTGTCACTACAGTCCCCCAGGACATCCTCCCACATCTATAGCTAAGTATAGTTTTACATTCACTTTTGAAAATAATGCATCATACATATTACTTTGGTATAAAATTAATGACATACGGAAAGCACAACATATTTTTACAACAAATTAATTTGGATTGTATTGAAGTTACAAGGGAATAAAAGGAAAAGGCATCTTACTGCAACCTCCCTATAGACCTTTATCTTCATCGATTTGCTTTCCATAAATTGTTGCCAAACTCTTAACATTCACCTATACAGAGATTTTTATTTGTAAATTAACTATTTGTTATTAACTATATGGACTACATAAACCTGCCTTCTAATAAAACAAGAAAAAAAAATCTTCCAGTATTCAGTTGTGCTATAGCATATCTCAAAAAAACCCCAAAAATTGTATAGCAAATCTCTGGCCTATATAGGTTAGTATATGACAAGCTATGATAAGCTGCCTTATTGCAACTTCTGTCTCAGCCTCTCTCCTTCCTTTACAGGTGGCTAGAGGTAGACCACGAAGTCTGATCAGTCCCAGCTGATATAAATTCCCCAGATCCACCAATGCTCCAAGCATGACAAATAAACTGAACAATCTAATCTTAATGACAGCAAAGTCCACAAAGCAAAAATTCTGTCTGTAAATTAATAAATTAAGTTCATGTTTTGTGTTAACACTCTATCAATTTACTTAATGAATACATATCACTATAGTATACATATCAATAGTTTGTATGTTTTCTGAAAAAAGTTTTACAGATTTCCTAAAGCCTGTAATGCAGAGATCATCTTGCTTCACAGTAGAGGAGAGAGTAAATTTATATTTGAAGAACATACACTTTTTTTTTAATTTTCTGAAGTGCTCTTCAGCCCGGGAAAATACAGAGGAAACAACAAACATCCAAGAACTTGGTCTGCAACTTACCTCAAGAAATCCAATACACACACTTGCTAAATTATAATTTATTGTGTACTTTTCACATTTACAACTATTTCTGCTTGTTAAGGTATAGATGGTCCATTGCTTCCAAAACTAGGAAAAGAAGGGTTTAAATAAAACAAGAACATTGTCTAGGTCTGGTGCTCTGCCAGCACTTATTCTAAATGCTTAACATGATACAGACTACTTAAAGATACTTATTTAAAGTACACAGTCACCTTACTTAAATCACGTTAGAATTAAACATAAGTTGCATTCCATACTGAGAAAAAGATTAATAAAGGCGAAAACAAGATCATGTTTCTCCAGTTAGCCTCTTGTCAACTCTGTAGGTCTAGATGATATCAAGATGCCTTAGAGAGAATCAAGCACTCCAGCTAAATAACTGGTAAGGTATTTGTTTTATCAAATCTGCGCACACAAAATGATTTGAAACTTCACCACCCAGAACAAATACCTACGTCCTTATGGGTTTGTTTTTCTTCGTTTTCATTTTCTAAGAGTAATAAAGACCTTGGGGCAGGGCATTTCCTTTGGATTAATGACTGGCTGGGGTTAATGGCCAGGAGCTGTTCTTTGGGCCATCAACTCCTCTCAGCCGGTCATTAATCCCCAGGAAATGCTCTGTGCCTCAATCAGTATTGCTTCATTTCAGTGCAAACACACTACTGTGGCAGACAGCATGCTGTATGCTATCCCTTAAACACAAGCAACACAGATTCAGTTAATTTAATCAATTGTTTACACTATGGTCTATTTTTTGTAGCAAGAGGAAATCACAGATCTTTTGACTGTTCTATGAAATCTGTTGGTTGGTCTCATGATCATTGGATAGACTGGACTATTTCTGCATGAGTTATTCTGTTTGTCACTTATGTTGTCATTGTTCTTAACTATAAGCTGGATAGCCATTGCTTGCTTTATTTCCTGGCAAAATTCAAATAAATGCCCTAAATATTATTTGCAAAACACATTTTCCAACGGCAGTGTTACCTACCCATGCACACGCCTCATCTTAAGTATGAGGTTATTAAATTTTACAGGATACCTCATTTGACACATCCTGACATTTACTGTACAATTTCAGGCGTGCCATAGAGTTATTAAATTATCAACAGTAAAATATAACATGGACTTTCTCCAGGCTTGTGCTATACAAATATTTACCAGAGCACAGAACTTTGTTATATTTCTCTAGTCTACTTGATAATCCCCTGATTAGACATCCACATGCTTGGTGGAGCCAAAGAAAAACTGTAAATGGTCAAAGGCAATGAAGTGTATTTGTTTTTAAAGGCTAACTTTACAATAGTTTGACTTAAGAAAACTATTTAATCAAACTGGCCAACCTCATTGATTTCTCAGCTTTGGGATTATAACAAAAGGATTCAAAGAAGCTACTAGTGGTAACTGAAAGCCACTTTTACTACAGCTTTAAAAGCTGAAAACTTTAGGAATGTAGATACTGCTAACTAATTGGGGCACTTATCCTCTGCCTTTCATGTGAAAAACTGAGTTAAAACTTCAAAATATAGACAATAGGTAGGTGCTTATGGTGAAAAGCATTTATTATTTTCCAAACCTTTACTCTTAATTCAAATACTAGTATAAGGACAATACTATGCTGAAATAAGTGGAATAAATGGTATTTAAATTACCATTTTCAAGTACCTGGTGTATTCTTCACAGTTAGATGCATTTACCATGCATGAAACTCCTCTGTGGTGTGAAAAGTGTCCACTACATCTTTCCTGTGATTATTCACAGCCTTACATTGTTGTGCTAGGCACCTCAGTGACTGTTTCTCTGAATGCAAGAGAGAGACGGGATTAGGCTGTGAAGACAGTGACAGAGAAAGAGGATGGGTAATAAAACTTCATCATCATCATCATCTTGACTGGGCAGAACTCAAAGTAGAAAACTGGGCAGAACTCAAAGGAGAAAAACAGATATCTAGGCTGCATTTCCAGACAAGTTTACCCACCTCACATAAGCAATATGAGTTCCTAGAAAAGATGCAGGAAGCTGTGTTAGTATATTCTGTTACTACTACTCTGCTAGAAGGCATTCAGACTAATGGTGTGCAGCATGTCCATGAAGGGCCTGGCTTGAAATGCTGCTGATAAACTTGAGCTGAAGGTAGTGGGGCAGGGAGGCCTCTTGCAGAATCTATTTTGACAATGCCTTCTCTTTTTTTCCTCTGAAAGACGGGGTACGTCTTAAGTTGGGTTTTACATGGGTCTGCAATTTAGGAGGTTGTTTCAGGTAATTCTGTTCTTTCAGATGTTAAAAAATATAAGAGAAAAAGATCTCCACAAAGGTTGCCCTATTTGTCTAGACAACAATATAGTAATGGGAACACACACACAACTACATAAAAATAGTTGGATGTACACTATATTGAAGAAGGTCGCCAAATTGAAAAGATAGAGCTCAAAGCAGAGAGCTTTGTTGAGATAGTAGGAGTAGAAAGAAGTACACAACAGGCTAAAAAAAAAAAAAAGAAAAAGCACCAAACATATTTCAGATCCAAATATGGCATTTTAATCTAAAAAATATGAACAATTCATTGAGTGAAGTCACCCAGGTCATTCTAAGCATACAGATGTCAGGTATTGAAAAACACTATTGCACTTTGATTCTCTGAACAAGAATTTCCAGTCTTTTCCTGCATGGTTTTGCTTTCAAGTATAAGCAGACCACATTCATTAAAACCAGATGCTACTGTCTCTTTGCCCCATTTCAGTTATCAATATCATGTTTGAAAGATTCAAAACATTTTAATAAAAATTTGACTGTGTTTGTGATCACATCAGTCAAGGCCGGGTTAAGATGCCAAATTCCATAGGCTTTCTTGCAAAGAGAAAAGAAAAATCTAGATAATTCAAACTGTACTCCCTCCTCTTCTTTAAAACAGTTTTAAAATTACTTGTGCATTCCAGAGCAAAAAGCAAACAAATAAAAAAATCATCAAACCCAAACAAAAGCTAAAACCCTAGGTAATAAGAAAACATATGTCATCTGATGACACACCCTGGAGACATTCTGTCAGCTGGATGGAGTACCAGCCATGCTTTTTCCCTGTTTTCTTCTACTGTGGGAGGCCTCAGAGGAGGAAAATACAGAATACATCTACTTTGACTTTGCTTTTGCTTCACCAGTGAATGTTATTCTAAGGGGATCTGTTCTCTGCTTCCTGCGTGTTCCTCCAATAGCTTAAATGGAGGCGGTCCAGAAAAATCACATGTTCAAAGTCTGGATGCTCAGTTTGCAGCTCAAGCCCATTCTCATACTGTGAGATCTACTTGGCTCCAGGGTTTATGCCAAAGCTCAGAAATCATTGCTCTAATTTAGGTTATTATCATTATGGGAGCTTTTAATGGATTAGTGTTCTACATTTTCCTTGTTTAGGCAGATACACACAGTGTGGCGCTTGGCATTGCTCTGAGCTGCTACATTTTGATCTTTTAATTTCTCAGATTTCTTACGATTTACCAGGTAACAGCTACAATATTATTCTCAAACATTCCATTGCTGGCAGTTGTTAGATAGGACTCTGTAGCCTGTTTAGATCCCATTACCTTTGGATTTATTGATTTTTCCTCTCTTTGTTGCTGCTTCTCTACAGGGCAGATTTTCTTCCTTCTAATTATGTTAGAGATTCCTATAATAGAATGCCTCCTTAATTTCTTTCGCATATAGTGTTTCTTTTTATTAAAAAGTACCTGTATTTGCAAGAAGCTACTGTCCTCCATCAGAACCTTGTAATAAATCACTGGATCTGTCCTACTTCATTGTGAACACTCGCTTCCATCACAGAACAGCTCTAGAGAAAGACAGTCTTGGTTCAAGTGACAACAGCTGATTCTTGACACAAGTGAATTAAAGCAGTAAAAATACTTGTTTACCCAGGCCAGAATTTCACTCCAGAACAGGAATAAAAACAGGGCAAGGATGGGATTGAGGCATATTTATGTGAGGAAACTTGCAAATATGTCCTAAAAGTTCTAATTCTTCAAATAGTATGTCTATTTCACGTCCCACTCCTAAAATAATACGTAATGGATCTTTCAGCGAGATTATGAGTAGCTGGATATTTCAAGAACAGGTAATGATCTGCTGTTCTTTGTATTTTATTTTTGCTTATTTTTAAAACAAAGCCATTTGATTGAGACAAAAATAAACAGGCAGTGACGTGGGTAACTTTAGTGATCTTTTCTATGAGAAAGATATAATTGCCTTAAAATTACTCCACTTCATAAAGGTACATTACTTCGAAAGCATATGTTAGGAAACCTCCCTTTGATACATCCAAAGATACTTTATATATTCGCACGCTTCAGATTTCAAGATACTTGAATGTACAAATGAAATGAATGGGAATAAAATGCAGCTCTTAAGTAACACATTGCTAAAGAAACACTGTGTTTCAGTCTTCTATGGGCCTCATCTTAGACAATTCATTTTGAAATTGTCAAGTGTCCCCACGTTCTCAAAAAAAGACTATGAAAAATATAACCCTGATAGAACTATCCAGATAGATTTCAAAATTTGGCTCATGAGCACTGTTAATTCACAGTTTGTTATTTCACAGGTCACAAAAATTCTGCTCAGTAATACGATTCTACCCCCTCATCATTTCTATCTACCAAACCACAGTTGAATGCTGTTAAAACAGAAGATCCTGTCCACACAGCTGCAAATTGGAGGGTCCCACTGTGATCACGAATTGGATGAAACATACCTCGTGTGACTGCAAAGATCTAAAGAAGTACTGTGTAGGACAATCTCTATATTTTGGTGTGATCCACACTAAAAATGATTGGGAACCTTGAGGCAGGAGAATGTATCACGAATTGTAAGCACTTTCAGGTAGGCTGAATTAGATTTTGTAAATAAAGACAGATCTTTTCAAAGACAAACTGAATGACTTTCCATTAGTTTGCCGTTTCGTGGTGCAATGGTCGCTCTAGTGTCTACAAAAAATTGGTGCTGATTTCTGTTTTATTTTCCTACGTTGAAACTAAAGCTGAGATACTGTACACTTTAGCTTTCCCAGCCATGAAATCCTTTTTCCAGCTGTAAATTTTGCCTGGGCAGACAAAGTGGACTCTGGTGATTCGTCAGAGATTTACAGATGGCCAGAAGAGTAAGGAAGCCTTAGCTGTAGACGTGGTCTGCATCTGCACAAACTATCTGAGCAGTACGCATGCAGTTGATCCAATACAAATTGGCTTTGTTGGGCTCCCCACACATGCACTACTAGACACCTGTGCAAAGATTTCTCTTCGGAAAGAGTCAGACAGAGGTATCAGTAATCTTGAAAATCTTGTTTAGTAAAATCCCAATGTTCCTAAAAAAAAAAGTCTTCCCTTAATCTTCATTTACTTTGTTGCTCCTTTTTTTTTCTCTGAGCTATTTCAGAGGTTTCCATTCTCTCACAGTGGAAATACTATTAAACTTACCTCATTCAAATGGAGCAAATAAGAAATAGGCATAGATGTTCTCCCTGGGATAAAGGATTTCCTTAGCTATTGGGTGGTAGTGAAATCCATTTGTCCACCCTGAACACAAAGTACCACTAGCCACATTTAGAATGGAGATTAGTATTTTTTAGTGTCAAGATGACATAATAAATTCCCAGTTATCTAGGGGGCCCTGATGGCTAGGCATAACTTTTTGAGGGATTTTCTTTGGACGAAAGGAAGAATTCCTAAAATAGAAGGCATTCTCACACGCCATGCCTTCAGGGTGTGGCCGCTCTTACTTGGAAACCTTCACTTCTCAGATTAACTCAGATGATTTATATAGCACAGAAGACACAGTTGTCTAAATAAGAGAGAGAAGGAAAATCATATTGTAGGACCACCATGATGGTTAAAAGAGTGGCTAAATTCAAACAAACTCTCTTACAAAATTGTCCTGTTTACCAAGTAAAACCTGAGATAGTCACACACTGTCTACCCAGCGAATCTCGTTCTAAGGCCTTCCTTTCCGTTAGGGTTTTAGGTGTTTTCAAAACTTCACCTACAATCTCTTCAGGCAACCTGTTCTGTAGTTTGTATTTCCTCCGATCACATGCTACATATATTTGAAACATAAGGAGTCACAAAAGACTACAACTGCAAAGGAACATTCTCTGTAATGAGTACCCCAGGTACTACTCTCTGTATCCCTCTATTCCTGAGACGCCATGCACGTTGTCTTTGAGGAAGGGTCCTAAAACTGCATGTAGGTCACATCTGATACTTGTGGATCATAACAATTCAGTAACTGTAGTGCACAAAGGAAGGTGACAATTACGTTGCTCCTTGAAATTCTTGGGTATTTTTTAAAATAAATGGCTGGCTTGTCTGCACTCACAATTATCAAGCCAAATGGAATTTTAAAAGCTCAAGAAATTTACATTTCTGGGTTTAATTCTTATCTAAGGACCAATTCACTCTGCCTAGAAGGATGAGTTACTAAAAGCAGGAGTAAAATACGCAATGTCACCAGCAATGCTTCTTTAATTTCCTCTTACTGTCATCACTGGCACACATAAGTAAAAGCCCACCTATCAATAAAATGGGAACTCATGGCTAGACAGCAACAGATTAGTAAAAAATAAAGTGATGAGGCTGGGACTTCTTGTCACATCATTAAAGCCTTTCCTTGTCACATGTCATGAAGCATCTGCTACACTGTATGGTGCTATGTGGAGGCTAATGACCCTTTAGGTCCCCTGGCAAGTTCTCCTTGACAACAAAGCGTAAATGGCTCTTTAATACACCAACCCCTATTGAAATGAACCTTCTAAAGCCAACAAGCAGTACTGGGGTCTTCTTTAGCCTGACATCTTATCTCTTTGGGACTGCAGTGAAGGAGAGGACCTAAGTTAGCTGAAAAATTATTTATGTAGGCTTTACACCTGAACAGTAACTTACAATTCCCTAAGTTCTGTGGTTCACTGTAAGACTGCCTGTGGGTGCAGCATGTCTTGAATGCTGTACGCAGGAAGGTGAATCAGAAAGAGAAAAGTTTTCCAAATTAAGAAGTAGACTAGACCTAAATGAAAATAAGCTGAATGCTATGAAAGAAATAAAAGTTAGCTTCTTTTTAGTTGTACTAAGAGAAAAGATGTCAAATGCCAAAAGAAACCTAGAAAACAACAGAGATACAAAAAACTAGAATTTATATAGCTGCCTTTGTATTTAGGGAAATTCAAACACAAGGGCACTGAGACGGTTTTTCAGGGACCAAAATGAAAATAATTTTACTCAGTTGTTGGATGGGAAAATAAGCAGCAAGACTTCTGACTTAATTTCAGATCTGCCATTATCCTGATTAGCAACCTTTATATAGTTATTTACTTCAGTTTAGTTATTTCTCAAATGGGAATAAAAAAATAATCTCATAGAGGAAATTTTACAGCTTCTCTTTTGTATAATGATTTAAAGATGAAAAGTCCTATTTCAAAGGCTATTAATGCAGAAAGCATATTCTTTTATTGAACAGTTTATAGAGGCTCCACACACAGTCCACGGCCCCCAGTAAAAGAGAGGCTGACAAACTGGAGTGAGTCCAGAGGAGGACCACTAAACTGGTCTGGAGCACATGACATAGAAGAGGCTGAGAGCCGAGACTGTGAAGACAAGCCTTAGGGTTTCTGTTGTTCAGCTACCTAGAAGACAGTCAGGCTCTTTTCAGAAATGTGGAGTAAAAGAAAAGATCATGAAATTCTGATTACGTGTAAGTCAAAAAAACATCGAAAAGAAGGTAGCTGTGCAGGGAACAAGCTGCTTACAGAGGCTGTGAAATGTCCATCTTTGGATGTATTCAAAGCTCTACTAGGCAAGGCATGGAGCAACCTGATACAACACAGAAGTTGGCCCTGCTTAGAGCAGGGGACTGGACCAGACGACATTCAGACCTAAAATATTCTATGATCCTATATACATTGATATTAAATTTTAATGCACACATCTCAAGAAAATTTTATTGGCCAAAAAAACCCCACAACCCACCAAAAAAACCCCATTTTAACTGATTCAGCATAATATTCTCCACTATTATTGATCAGTGATTAAACTGTTTCATCATTGTTAACTGTCATGAAAGAGAAGCCAGCAATTATTACTCTGCCCTCTTTCCTAAGCCGCTTAAAGTGTCCTTTAAGGTATTACAGTTATTACCATATGGTTAAATTACAAGCAGATATGACCTTAAATTAGAACTTCAGAGACACCTCTCTGAACTTGTGCAAAAGCTGGATCCAGAGCCAAGCTTAGAAACCCTAAGCTTTTAACACCCTGAATTTAAGAGGGGCTTAATTTGTCAATGTTTGAAAATAAAAGGTTTGCCCAGCTCCTCTAGGAAGCATAAGAGGATGAAATCTTGGAACCACTAAAATGATAGGAATTTTATCGTAGACTCGGCAATGAAATTAAGATTTCCTAAGTTTCTAAATTTTATAACCTCAAAGTTTGTTCACTTTATTCAGTCATCTTTTTGATGCAAATGTCATTTGTATGAGCAAGGCACACAGAAGTTGGAGCTATGTCTGGAAAATGTCCCATGGGCTCTTTAAGAACTTTCAGAAAGAGTCTGCTTTAAATCTCTGGGTACATTTACAAAATAGGTTTATAAAAATATGCATATAAACACAAATTATTTTAGTCTTGATGAGAGCATATGAATTTAAAGAACATGAGTCATAAAGGTAAAACTTCGTTTAGATAGAAGAATCCAATTTAGGGATTCCATTAGCTTGCAATGTTACAATACCCAGTGAACTTTATTTCACTTTCTTGAGCAGTACATTCCGAAGCAGTGTTTCAGCCAGAACAATAGTAAACATTAATAGAAAGTGTTCTCTTCTCCATGTTAAAGCAACATTATGTTTAGTAGAATGCTGGATACTGTGTGAGGATTCCTTAAAATCAAAAGGATTGCAGCTTACTGTTCAACTAATGCGTAGGAAATGCCTCTGGGAAGTGTTTATATCAAGCAGACATAGGAGAATAAGTACAAAGAAAAAGACGGGTCATCAGTTGACAAATTTCTACTTCTTCAACAAACAATTGATGCCAAGCAGGATATTGCACAAAACTATTAATTCAATTTCAGATCAACAGTTCATTGTGATGGTTCAGTCTCTGAAAGACTGTACATAAAATGCAAATATGAAGATCCCTCTCCTGAGCAAGATTTACATTATCTTTGTGAGATTCATGCAACTACTGAAAAACATAAATATGCATGTGTTTGGGTATCAATATCACCACATACATCTATATTTACTGTTTGTTTGGCTCAAGTTTAATGCAGACGTCTTAATAGTATTCCAGAAAGTGTCATACCTAGTACAGCAGCTTGCTTAGTATTCTTGTGGAGGAGGCTCTGAACAGAAGGGCATGATAGTGATACTGTACTCTCACTACCTTCTAGAGTTACAATGGTCCTGGAGATACATGCAGCCATGCAACATCTCTCCCGAAAACCTGTCTAAAAGGAGTACTTCCAAAGGTGTGAAAGTCACTCCTGCGTGTACTTGCGCAAGAAAGGTAGTGTGGGAGACTGCTCCACTGCTGAACATTTTCAATTAACCTAGAAAGAGTAACAGCTTTGTTACATCAGGAAAGGAAGACACTCAAACACTTTAAAATTGTACACCACAACTATGCAATTGGATTCATTCAAGGAAAACCAGACTGAGGCAAAAGGCATACCTACATGCAAAGGAATACTTCTTTGCAGTGTAAGATCCGTTTGCTATGAATGAAAGGCAACTTGTTAAGTATGAGAATCTTTACATTCCAGTGAATTATAGGAACTCAGATTTTGCCAGACTACACCCATCCCAAGACCTGTGTAGAGCTTCTCCAAATGCCGCACCACGTGTTTTTTTCACGATCATATGCAGTGTACAAGGCAATGTATTTTTTTTATACATGAAAGAGACCTCTTCACATGTTTAAATTGATATTAGCACTACCTGCTTTTTTCTGGATAAGCTGACAAGGTAGGAACCTCATATAAAAACCCCTTTCAAATAATTACATAAATATTTTGGATTTATTGCCTTTATTACAGCCTGCATTGCAATAGAATGTCTTAAGTATTATAAAACTATTCTTAGCCAATCTGACATTTAATATTCTCAGTTATTGTTTTTCTTTATAGTGAGTAAGCACTGGAAAAGTATAAGGCATGAGCCTAGTTATTAACAGGTTCAAAATATTTGTCCATTAAAGCCTGGTTTTGTGGCACTTGAAGAATTCATTAGAATATACAAAATCCAGTAAAAACAGATGGGAGTTAATACAGATTTGGGGAAGACTTAAGCCAGGAAAAAGCAGATATTAATCACTGAGTATCATTTTAGGATGAAGAAACAGGCAGCAATTCCTTGTTTATGAGAACATTCTTCCAGTCATCTACATATGAGAAAGAACAGAGTTTTTACTAAATGATTTTCAAATATTTTGGTTATCCCGTAGGAAACCATTAATGAGCTAAGATGGTAAATTATAGTATCACCATCCTTCACTGGTCTTCCAGACTGACTTTCAGTTGAGACAGACTTAATGTTTCCTTCTAGCATAGCTGAGAAAAGAATCCCGTGGAGAGAGGAGACTCAAACATCTGATTAACATCTTAAAGATGATAATATGAAGGACACACAGCCTGCCCTCACAGTTCCACTCACTCTCCATCTGAGCATCCCCTCAAGTTAGCTGATGCCTGATATAAAAAATAACTATGTTACATGATCTTCAGAGGAACAGATATATTCAGATATGCAACCAACTGCAAAACCCAGGACTGTTATTTTCAACACCAACCTGAGTTCCTCAGTTTCTATGTCCCTGTTTAGAAGATAACTGAAAGTGGCTTGATTTTCACAGGTTTCTGCATCTGTTCCTAAAATTGGTTTCAATGAGTTCATACTTTTGAAACTGCCAACAACAGGCAGGAATAAAATGATTCAGTTGCAGATAGTCTATTCCTTGAAGATGACACACTGGGAGACAGCCTAAGATGTGTTACTATATCACTATAAATGCCTGTGTTTATCATAATTCATATGGGAAATATTTCCTCTAAAATTAATGACCAGCAAAAATCCCAGAAAAATACCCATGACAAGACACTCTATCAAAAAATGAAATGCACATTGAATGTTTGTGCTCTCTCACTGGTTTGAATCAAATAATTATGTGCCAGCATTCCCCTCGGTTCACAGCTGGTACACAGAAAACAACTACCCTCATTCAAAATGGCAGAGCAGACTGATGGAGATTCAGCATAGGAGATGAAAAAACCCTCTGAGTTAGAATCAGCAGCCAGCTTTCTAAATGATTGCTGACGACCCTCTTGTATAATATGCCACCTTTCCCCAAATGACGGTCAGGGGTGGTATCTTGCTCACATTCCTGAAACTAGAGTCTTACTGCTATTTTGCACAGCAACGTCAGGATGGATCCTGAAGTGAAGTCTAAAAGGATGCACTCTTTGTGCCAGTGGTACGTCCCACTGACTTCAGCATTATTTGAGTTAACCGGGAAAAACAAAACACAGTAGAGACAAATATGAACAACAGCAAATGTGATACATGGTGTGGCAGTGGTGACTCGTGTTGCTGTGAATCTTTTTAAAGGTCTTTTTCTTTCCTGATAAACTTGCTGAATGAGTATTAGCTTGTTCATTAACAAACACCCACAAACCTGCATGTTTGGGGGGTCTGTGTGTACTTACTTCTTAATTCTAGGAATTATCATTATACTCCCTTTTAACTAAACAAGTCAATGCTCACACTGGAACTCACAATCTGGCGTTACAGAATCTTTTAAAAAGAACGGCCAAAATAGAAATGGCCTATTTCTTTAAATCTGTAGGATCTCTCATACCTTATCTGCAACTTCCCAATAGAAACAGTAGAGAGAATTATAGACATAAAAGGAAGGCTAGTCTGTGGGCTAGTGGAGCAGCGATACTGAAAATCATGGTACAGTCACTATATATTGGTTTTGATAAAACAGGCACAAGGTGTCTCAGAACCCGAATAGAATTTCTGACCAAAACTACAGAGGAAGAAACATGTATCTTCATCAAAACATACAATACCCTGGTGGCTAAGGCTTTTGCCTAGCATGTAAAACATCAAGGTTCTCATAAGAATTTGAAGCGGTATGAACAAGTAGGATTTGCACTGCAGACACGTCTCCCAGGAAGCTGGCAGTCTGAGGGTATCTGTCTTATGCCCCCATTATTTAGTGCTACTATATTGACAATTTACTTGCTAGCTCCTGATTCGGTGATGGGAGATTACAGTATTCAGCCAGCAGAGACTCTTACAGGCATCAGGCAGAATAGCGAAATCTTCGAAAAGAGATTTTCTTCATGAAAATCTGACATATCAATTCATTCCATGGCAGGGTTCCTTAATGCTTCTTTTCACAACAAACTCTTTATTAAATGCACTACAATATAAGAATATTCAGGCTAATTAAAAGAAGCTAGTTTGGGTAATAGTAACAATCTGGCTTTGGAAGCACAGACCTCAGCTGTTTTACCCTGCCAAAGATACAGAAGAGGAAAATTTTTTTATCCAATAATCTCAACATTTTATATGACAGGAAGCCATTTCCCATCAAGCCTTAGTGTTTACTTAGGCAAGAGTGCTTGAAGCTCCCCTCACTTATGGTTAATTACAAAGATCTACATTCCTTTACCTTGAAGTGATACTTTCATCGTATCTTTAAAGAGACAATTGTTCACTCAGAGATCTCATATGACTCAATCACTCACTACTATCTGTAATAATCCCTTTTTCAGAAAGAAAGTAACCCAGCAACATTAATCCTCAGTTCCTAACAGCTGTCTCTTTTTTAGCTTGGTGCTCAGCAATGCAAGCATATAGTGACCACCCGGACAAATCCATTCCTTAGCCTGAAGCCAGACTCTTCATCTGTTGGGTCTTCAAAGCAATATACTTCAGCATTACCAACTTCCAGTGGGTGGAGAGCTGGCAGCAAGAATAAAAATATAAATTTCCTTGTAGCTTTGGAGGCTGAGGTCACACTCTTTCACGTGGTATTGAAAGCTGGAAGTGGGGAACAACTTTAATAACCAGTTTACCAGGAGCAGTCAGGGAACACTACATAGGTTCTGAGTTCAACTGCATTAAACAGAATTGTGTTTTACATAGGTACCTTGGACTGTTCGTTTTGGAGGCGAGAAGAACTAAGGTGCTTACATCAAAAAGAATTCAGCATTATTGTGGCCTTTCCAGAATTTTTTGCCGCTTAATAAAAGCTTAAATACCTTTTACATCTGGTTACTATGCTCGGGAAGCAGTAAAAGAAGCTGGGCCACACTCCTAAAGGTAAAGTACAAATATTTAGTGGCGAGATGAATGTAACAGCTATCTGTGTCAAGTAGAGCACTTTGCTTTCTAGTGTTTTTGTTTTGTTGTTTTTTTTTTAATGTTGCTTTCTAATGTCTGGGTTTTTTTTCCCTAAAAAAAAAAACAAACCACCAAACCAAAACTTTCATTGCTCTCATTCTTGTAATTGGGTTGCTTTCTTGAGCTCCTTGATATCTTATATTGAGCCATGCCCTTAGGTGGAGAAGAACTGAGAAAGTCCACTCAATTAAGTTCAGCTATGCTAACTGACAGTAGCAGAAGAGATGTAGACTGATAGTTTATCTCTGCCATGCACAACACAAATAATGACCTGGCTTCAACACGGCAGAAGATTAAGGCGAGTTAGCTGAGTTTTCAGCTGCTGGTTCTTTCTGGTCTCTCCTGGAATACTGCATGAAAAACACCTACAACATTTCTAACTTGTCACGGTATTAGCAATTTTCATGGTTTTTAACACTAAAGACTTAAGCGGAAACCATTATGGTGGCTTTGAACAGTAATAAATTCTGATGAAATATCTCCCACCCCTGCAGACTACCTTAATCTCTTTCAGGCATGTACTGGATAACCTCCAGGAAGATCAGCACTCTGCTGGAGTACTGGAAAAGGGAAAAAAACCTGTGGATGATAGTCCAGCTGAGAGACAAAACTCAGCAACTTTCTTTGAAAATGATCTTCGTATACGAACCAAATAAAAATATTTTAAACGCTGGCTTGTCAAAGTGCCACATAAAACAAATTTCCACTTTCTGTGCCAATGCATGAAAAGGTTGTGATCAAGAATCACCCCACGTTTGAATGGGCAACTTAATGCCATGCTCTGTCAGAAGGAGGAAATCACAATTCTCTCATAATTGGGGGAAAAAGGGAAACAGCTTCTTTTAGCAGAAAATAAAAGAATCATACAGCTTTTCATTACTGCAATGCTACTAAATAACTACGCTTTTTATAATGCTTTCAAATTATTTCTTCCCACAAAAGCCCCAACTCTCTTTTTTTAAATTAGCACAGTAGCAAAGCTAACTTGCTTCTTGTTGGGAACTACTTCTCTAGCAGAAACCTCAAACTGAAAATTTAGTAACTTAAAAATTCTGCAGAGCCAGCAACTAGACTGACAGAAATCGCTCTTGTACTTCCTATTGTTCATCTTGTCCCTTAAACTCCTCAATAAATTAGAAGATAGGATGATGAAGCTCGATATTAAAAATATATGCATTCTAGTAATGAAGTCAAATCAGGCTTTTGCACATCATGATCAGAGAATACCAGCAGTACTATTAGGCAAGCAGCGCCATAAGGCAACATGCAGTATGATCAATGGCAGTGATCAATTTCATTATTTCCACAGTATACACTTTTTAAAAAGATATTCACACCACAGTGAATACCTTTTAGAAAGATATTCACAAGATACTGGGCAATAATGATTGAATAATATCATAGTGTCCATATTCTACCATCCCCAAAATCACTCTGTGATATTTAGTCCATAAGCTTCCTATGGAACACTTGCAGGTGAAGTAAGCTAGTCTTTATCAATCAAAATTTAGTTCGCCTATTTTAAGTCCAGTACAAAACCCATTAAGTCCAAGAAGTTCCTTCCAACAAAGATGTCATGCTCGCAATTACTGGCTGAATTGTAAAAACATCTTTCAAATTCCTCCCCTACAGAAATTCCACAAATCATTTACAAATATAAAAGCCAGCAGATGTGTTTTTCTGCTATTTAGTACATCATGTAAGGCTATTGTAGGTCTCCATTACTAAATACTAACAAGCTAGTTTGGATAAAAAAAAAATGCTAAAACCCTAGCATTACCTGGACTGGGACTTGAAAATATGTATAGTGCCAATTATACTAATGCCACAAAGCTGAGTGAAAACCAGGTTTTGTTTCCAAATTTTCAAAGACTTTGGTTAGCTGAAATGAACAAGCAAAAAATCACGCTTCTCCACACTTTCTGATCTCAGTTGGAAGTGGAAGTATCAAATATCTGCAAGAGAGACTATCTCAGTGATATTTCTGACATGTCTGAAGCCAGAATACTCATGAAACACTCTGATGCAAGAATTCCAGAGCAAAAGGTTAGGAGTTCAAATAAGCAAACGTTTTTTTCCCCTCCAACTTTGGAATTACAAGAACAACCCAAACTATTCTGTTACTCTGTGAGCATTTTTCTCCTCTGTACTTGAGTAATATAACCATAATAAAAAAAAAAGCAGCTAAAAGTGGCAAGTGGATGCAATGGGAGTGACTTATTTGCTGCAAATCACCAAAGTTCTATAGCAAATATATACATAATATCAATAATTGTCATGTAACACCATGGATTCTTCTGAAAACTCCTTTCAATATTTGATATATAAGGAGCACTCTGGTTAGCAATCCAACTTCTTTATTAAATTAAATTGGGGAAATGTGTAATTTAACCACATTTAGTGCCTACAACTTGTAATGCATCATTGCAGGTTTCCCATCATTGATTACTAACATTTCCATTTAAAAACATAAGAACACAGGAAATGTCATACTGGGTCAGACCCATAGTCCATCTTAGCCTGGGATGCTGAAGAGTGGCAACAGGAGATGCTAACTAGGGAGAATACACAAGCCTGGTCTTTATCTGGGGTCATTCCTCAGTTCTCCAACAATCAAAATCTCCAGATTAGGAATGTTAAAGAGCACCTCCCTGACTATTTTGTTTAGTGTCTGTTTATGGACTAGATGTCCATGGATTCATTTAAACCCTTCTGAACCCACTGATACTGTCTCCACAGTCTTTTGCAGCAACACATACCAAAATTAGCTATCTGCCTTGTAAGAAAGGATTATCTGTTTTAAATGGATCTCCTGTTAGTTTCAACAAGTGCCTTCTAATTCTAACACTGCCATGTTAGCAGGTAATTAACATTTTGCATCCACCTTGTCTACCACCTTCATGTCTTTGTAAACCTTGATAATAATCTTTTCCAGCCTTCTCTATTTCAAACTGGACAGTCCTAGCTGTTTCAGTTGCTCTTCATGAGGCAGATGTTCCATCCCCATTATCATTTAAGTCACCCTCCTCTGAACCTTCTTCACCTCTGCTATCTCCCCTTGAAATGCGGAAATCAGAAGTACGCACAGTACTCAGCATGTGGGCACATCAGGGTTTGACATAATCAGGCTCTCTGTCCTGTTCTCAGTACCCTTCCTGATAAGGACAGCAACTTATCGGCTTTTTTTGGCTGCTGCAGCACACCGAGATGGTGATTTCAGAGAACTTTCAATTATGACTATGGATTCTCTTTCTTTAGATGTAACTGCCAGTTCTGATGCAGCTTCATATAAGCATTATTGAATGATCTTTAATTTACCATATCACATTCTAAATGACACAGTTACTCAGGACTCGGAATTCCTCTGACAAGTATCCATGAACACACACTTGTATAAGAAAGCCTATGCCAACTTTCTCAGCACCTTGTACATTTCAAGAATGACCTCTATAGAAACTTGCACATAACAATGCTGCAAAGCACACATTTTTATAATGATCTTTTTTTCCTTTGCACTACTTCTTGTGGCCCACCATAACTTCGACGAAATAATAATCAAAGACAAATGACTGGAACCATAACCACTGTTTTCTTCCTATCAAGGCTGTAGCAGCCTCCATTAAGATGACCGTAGCTCAGGAAGAGCAAACTAAGCAATGTGTCAGAGGCCATTGTTTTGTGTTGCACTCAAGAAATCTTGCTACAAATCATGTTAGAGTACTACACTTAGGCCCAACAAATCATGTCAAGGATGTAATTTCATGCTACGTGTATTGACATTCATGGGTTCAATTGAGACTCTTAATATTATTTGGCTAGTTTTCCTGTGGTTGACTTTTTCTGTGGTTGATTTTTATGGATAGCACATTTCCCCTCCAGTTTTGGCCCTGGCAGAAATTGGGTTGACTAAAACCACACAGAATTCCAAAATTGGTAGCCCAGGTACCCACATCAAAGCGGCAGGAATTATCATACCTGGTGGTTCTGACCACACATCAAAGCCAGACCTTCTACACTTTATCATTCCTAACATTAAATTTAAACCTATTATATCTTCAGCAGCTTTAAGTCAGCACTTGTTAAACACTTATTGTTTACAGTTCTTCTGGTATTTCTTTTAAATTTCAGGACCTCCTGGAGTCTTTATTAGCCTTCCAGATACTTGATTCACTCTCGTGTTCTCCTGGGTGAATTTCAGACACCTCTGCACATTAGACACAGTGGATAAATCTTTAAATTATTCTACTGAAAACCAATTCTTTTGTTACTGTTCATAAAACAGGATTTCCAAACATATATAATTACATCACAGTCACTTCTAAAATGAGAACGTCCCTTTATAATGTGCTCAAAAGTTACTACTTATCCACTGATTCTTGGTGGTTTTGGCCACATGATAAGCTAAAGCCAGGGACGTTTTTTAATGGGGATAGACAGAATATTGAGCAAACTTCACCCTACAAAACAGTTTAAGCCTTTATTTGAAGTCTCTAAATTTGTCATGCCTTAAGGCCCTGTAGAGAACTCTGGTGCAGTCCTAGACCTTAATGCAACCAGATGGATGCACAAGAGAAAATTAAAAATATAAACCATTCTTCAACTTCAATACCTAATGATAAGGACAACTGTTTGTAGGTTGGTGCTTTCAGTTGTCTAATTGCTGCCACCACTTTCTTTCTAATGAGCCATTGATAATATTTTGAAGGGATTTTTCTTCTGCTTGCTGGAGGAGGCATTCCTATGCTTGGTTGTAACCAGACACACTTCAAGCTAGTAGAAAGTTTAGGCTGAATTTTAATATTCGGACTGAGTGGAAGATGCTCCCTAAAACCTGTGTGTCCTGCTGATAAAATTGAAATCGTTTAAGTAACTTTACTGCAGTTCCTGCAGTAACTTAAAAGAGCTCAGGAGCTCAGCAGGAACACTGAGGAAGCAGAGGTAGGCTGACAGACATTGAGGCGGACATTATACTGTTTCTTACCACCAACATAAGACCACCAGAGCAGTACAACAGACCCAAACAGAAGGGACAGAGCAAAATAAAATAAAGAAACAATTCTGAATCAATGCAAACATTTGAAAAAGGCTTGGAATTAGTCTGTAAACATTTTAAAACAACAGACTGGGTTTGTTTGTTTTTCTAAATCAGTTCACCCTTTCCTAATTCACTTAAGACAAAAATGTCTTTGGGGGGTTACCTCTGCAGAAGTGTTTGTACATCAGCTATACCATGCATGTGATATGGCAGGGCTCTGAGTGCACTAATAGGCCTTAATGGCCCAGTTCAGTCTCTTCTGGGCCCATACTCACACACTTTGTCCATTTTTCATTCAGAAGAACAGAAAATGGCATCTGGAACCACCAAAATTTCTTACCCCCTCTATTCACCTTCAGCAAGAGATGAAGTGATTTAATAATAAACTCTTCCCCATATGCACCATCAAACTTAAAAAAAATCCATTAATTAGTTCCTACAAACCCCTGTGATAGCTCTGCCTTCATTATAGATTAATTTAGATTCATTCTGAAAGGTTAAGGATAACTTAAGTAAAACTACCAAGACAAATGATGGTAATAATGAGCACAGCCCACAGTCCTCCTCAGCCTTTAAGACAATCAAAATAAAGTGAATTAAAAGCCAGCTTATATTTAATCACAAATGTGATTAAATGTAAGTTGTTAGGAAAAAAGTTAGTAGCAGCCAGGTTAAAAAAAAACAAACAAACAAACAAAAAACCAAAAAGGTTATTTTTTATGCTGGGAGTAGTAATTCTATACAACTCCTTGCCAAAGGATGTGAATGCAAAAATGTTTTCATGGACTCAAAGGAACACTGGATAAGTACTTGAGAGAAAGATCTGTTGCAGGTAACTCAACAGACAAGTCACATCAGGGTCACAAAATCCCATGAGCTAAAAATTATTGGTGGCTGAAAAAGTATTAGAGGGATCACGTATGTTCCTACTGTTCCTGCTCCTACTCTTCCCTAGCCACTATCTTATGGCTGACAAAAACAAAATATTGTTGAAATAATTGCTTTTGTTGAGAGCAGAGCACTAGACCACATGGACCCTTTGCTCTGAACTGGTAAAACTGTTCTTAATACTTACTGAGTAAAACCAGGGAAAGAAATGGTAAGATACTTTCCCTCTCATTTCAGGTTTTCTTATAAAGTCAGATCTTCCTTCAAGAAACTCAAAGATACACCCACAGACAAGTCAGTGCTTCCACATGTTTGGGGTTTTTAAACTGTTTTTTTTTTTGTATGCTAAATGTAAGCCCATCTACCTATGAAATCTTTGAGAGAAAAACACAGATGTATTCCTTTAAAGCCACCTGTTTTAAACACAACTCCTCACGGATGGCCACAGTCTAACCTAAGGACAACATCTGGCCCAGTCTTGTACTCCATACTGCAGCAGAAATGGTCCCTTCTGTGGCCGCTTTGCAAGACAGGTAGGTCACAGCCAGCTCCTTCTATGTGTTCTGTCATTTTCACGAGTTACTTGAGACAGAGAGAGGAGTGGAGTCCAGCACAAAGCAGAAATAATGCAGTGTTTTGTGCCAAAAGGAAATGTGGGATAAGAACTATAATAAAACTGAAAGGGTAAGCAAAGAGTTTGTGGCTTAAAGCCGTGCAATGTGTCAGCGAGAGAGAACAGCAGCCTTGCTGGCACCGTTGCAGACCAGAGCCTTAATCTGTAAATCACTGTGCAGCCAACAAGTCAAAAAAGTTTGGCCACCCCTGGTGTACAGGCATCAGGCAACAAAATAACCTACTGTGCTAACCTCCAGCGGATAACCCGTGCAAGCATGCAAAACACCCAGCAGTCCAAGAAAGAGGAAAAGTAAAATTGCCAAAGTCCAATTACTTTTAATCAAGAGGCCACAAGTGATGAGAGCCTGTCCTACAATCTTAAAGGAGAAAAAAGTCTCAAGAACAGTAGTCTGTAAATTTCCGCATCTCCATTTGGGAAAGCACTCTAGAATTTTTGGCACTAAGATGAGAAGTCAGTAGTAATTTAACTGAAATGTCAAATGTTACTGCCAAGTGTTGGTAGCTATTTCAAGGTATAAATCCAGGTTGCCCTGAAAGCCTGAACTGCTACCTTCTTCCCCACTATCACCACTAGTATTTTACAGGAATCAATTAGTCATACCAGGTTCAGATTTTTAAATAAATAAATAACACTAGAGATTTGCAAATTTTAAAAGTTCTTTCCTCCACTCCTGTAGCCAGGCCAATTTACATTCTCTGATTCATCTCATCCGGAAGCGCCACACAAGGTGGGGTGCAATCTCCTATGAGGACTAGTGAGTTGCCATGGTGAAGAATGCAGCGTGCTCACTAGGGCAAATGCCCTAAATAATCACACTGAGAGATAAATATTGCATAGAACCAGTCAAGATTTCTTTTTTCCTCCTCTCCTTTCTCCTCACCTCCCATAAATTTTGGTTTTCTACTTCAGAATATTCATGCACCTAAACAACAATTGCTCATGGAAACATACCGAGCTTTCACCGGGAAGTTCTATCCTGGCCAGACAGAAATTTCCAGTCAAATCTAAGGTCAGAAACCTTGAATTTGCACCTATCCTGGAGGTTATGCCCCTAAGACAGGATGTGGGGGACACAGATTCAAATTTCTACTGTATTTAATTTGAAGCAAGAACATAACTTAGATTTCCCAGAAGAACATCCTAACCACTGGGACACCAAATCAGTCCTTCTTGACAAAATCCTTTCACTTTTTTGTGAAAAAGCAAATACTAGGACACAGAAAAAAGAAAAAAACCCCTCTGTGGTATAGTAGCATGGGAGCTCTCTTTGGTTGAAAGAACCCCAAACTGATATTCATGTTTTCATTGAGAAAATGACTCAAACTTGAGTGCCTATCATGTCAGAGGCCTACTCAATAACTGGTTTGGTATGGGTCACTCTCCTCTGTTTATTCATAATACATACTGAGAGCTCTTGTTTCTGTTATGTACTATGAAAAATCTCCCAAATCTTCAAAATTATTAATAACAATGTTTTTGGATAATTTTAATATTGGATTGCTGAGCCTGTCTACCAGCAAAAGAAGTAGTAACTCCTATGCCTACTAAAGAAAACAATCTTTGCAACTGGTTCATAACTAAGGAAAGAGAAAAAACAAAGTGGGGAAATAGTGACACAAAATGGCAACCAATTTCCTACTGGGCTCTCATGGGAGATCTTTATGAAACTTTATTTTAGCTTTGACAGTCTCCTCCTTCTCTGATATATACTTGCCAATCTTTATTAATGTACCTCTACTAACCTCAAGAGACAATGACTTTAAGGAATCTAGAAAGATGCTTTATATCACATGATTTGCAAACAAAGAATTTAGATCTCCTACTGTGACTTATTCAGAGTTGTAAATTTTGTTGCCAGACATGCATTTGTTTCATTTCGCCATTTACAGAAGTAAGCGCAAACCTTCAAGAGTCAGGCTAGAAAAACTAAACCTTCATCACTGAGATTACGGTAGTGCTGATTTGATTTCTGTTCTTAAAGTAAGCACTTTCCTGCTTAAGAAATGCTTTATCAAATTATAGCACTTATTCTTTGAGACTGTGTTTTCTGGATATTTACAAGTCAATCCCTTAATCATCTGATGAAGCAAAAGTTCTAAAATTTGACCTTTCAAGAAACAAAGTAATCCTATAGCCTGAGATCTCATAATAGGAAGAAACCCGCATTAGCTGCTCCGTTGTATGAAGCTTCAATGTAAATGCAAATGTGTAGTTAAAAGAATTATCTTTTAGCACCAACAACCTCCAAATTTGTCCTTGTTACAGGCTTTTATTATGTTTCTTCCCAGGGGTGACCTCTGTTTATTAACAGATGACTGCCTCGTGAAACAGCAAGGACAAATACAGTTCCACTTTTTGCAGCAGTTCAGGAGAAGGTAAACACCATTACACTACCATAACAGGGCCTCCGGCGCTAACTTGTAAATGAGATGAGAATCTAAGGCACTCTCTAAAAACCTGATGGTCTAGTAGCAATATTTTAATAGCCAGTTTTTAGGCTTTCTAAAATGTATGTGTCATCAAGGTCACAGTACGCACACACCTGCCTCACAGTGCTAGCATCCCAATAAATACTTTCAGAACTCCTTTAAAAAAAAATCAAAGAGTTCTTCTACACAAAGCTAGCACATATTAATAATACTGAGTGAATGCAATTGCAATAGAATAGACTTTTTTCCATGCCAGCTGCCAAACATTTATTAAGTCAAGTTCATACTGGCATAAAAATTACCTTAAAAAATAGAAAATAATATTTTTTGAAAATTTTGTAACACTCCAACATTTTGGCTAGCATGCAAGCACCCATAAATGAGTCAGACCTTGTTTTCCCCCTTACGAAATACTGTTTTAACTTAACTGAAAACTGTAGCAGAAATTCCATGAGGATATGTCATTTTGCTTAATTTCAATATAAGAAAGGGACATTTTAAATTAAGGAGCTGAGTTTTCAAATCATTTAACACATAATTGTTTTTATAAAAACTGAAATTTCATAAATGTCTTCTCACTGAGAACTCTAATTCATTGTAGTTAAGCACAGAACCAAGCATGTATTCTTGGTGCTTCATTTTTTCCATCAAATTTGGAACAAAGATGTTGAACTATTCAAATTTCCTCTGGTACAAATGTCCTTTTTCTTGGTCACCTCTAAAGGAATCTAAAATTAAAACACTGCCATGCAGAAACTACCACTGACAGTTATTTATCTGGGCTTGGCTTGAACCATAAATCTTAAGCTAGACAGCTACCAACATAAGGTACCAATTCTCCAAAACTTCTATTTGAATAATCTTAAAGAGAACAATGAAGAAAAAAGAACTAGGAAATCACTTCATGTCCAAAGTTTATGACTGAGTCTAAACAGAGTCATTAAAGGGTCTTCTTGGCTACAGTTCTACTTATTTTAGTAGCTGTGTTGGAATTCAAGCTCATATTTACTGGTTTGAACCAACAGTTTCCATATCACTAGGCTTCATTTGTCTATAGTATCAGCTACATCCACATGGAGCACGGCTCCATTTGGGTTTACCACCTGTCTCTAACACCTTTGTGCCTGTATATGTCTACCACTTCCCAAAGGACTATAATGATATCAATGAAAAGGACTCTACTACATCATAATAAAGGCTCTAATAGACCACGAGGGCCCCATGTGGACAATACAGAATCACACAGAATCACAGAATCAACCAGGTTGGTGTGGTATATAAAAGATTGCCATGTAATGAGAACTTGGGCCTCTTCATCCTTGGCCAGACTGCCATAGGCAGCATCATTAGTGTGTAGCAATTTGCATTAGACCCAATATACACATCCTCCTTCTGGAAACTGTCACCCTTCCCTGGCTAAACAAGAGTAACTCTCACAGGCTCTTTAACTAAGTTTCTAGTTCCTACAAAGTGGTCATATGGCTTTCCGATTGTTAGAGGAAAAATGGAAAACTGCAATACTTGCACACCTGGGCACTGGTATCTCAAATACTGTACGCATTCTCACAGTCTGTATCATGTTCCCCTAGCACACTAGGCCATTTCACCAAAACTAGTAGTAGTAAAGATTCCTAGGGCTACCCTCATGTAGTCTAATACCACTGGAGGCAGTGGTCTAGCTGCAAAGGAAGTGCAGTCTACAAGGCTGAACTTGTCTACATCGCCCCAGATAAGTGCTACAGGTACCTAGTTCAAAACCACATAGGCCATCATGCCGTGAAGCATTGGTCCCTGCCAGTCTTTAGTCATTTCCTTCTCTCTCTCCCTCAGCCATTCACCTCTGACATTCTTTCCTCCTGTTCCAGCTGCCATAAGCAGTGGTCTTTTTTCGTGTAGTTTCCCCTGAAAGAGACAGTTACTTTCACCAAAGCTGAAGAATGCAGCTGCCTCTTGGTCACCTGGGAAGGCTTGGTTGCACCTACTATGACTTGGTAGGTGATCATGGTAGCATGAGCAAAGCCCAACTTGTTTCTTCAGAGCTGTCGATCTTGCTTAATAATCTTTGGAAAATAAAGCAAGACAGCTAACAATGCCAATTAGGAGTTGGGTATTTCCATACTGCTGCTAAGAGCAGAGTTTGGACTCATTCCCCATCAGTGTGTACTTTTTTCTCCATTTTAAAGTGAGTCAGAGTATGATCCAAAATGAAAACATTGTGGACATTTGCAGTTCAGACTAAATGACAGACATTGTTTTTTAATGGTGATGTTCTTCCATAGTTAACACTTCTCTTCCCTCCACAGAGACTACTCCAGAATGAATTATTCAGCCTCTTTATCCACAAACTTAAAATTCATGTGCCTTCCACCATTTTTTGCATGTTGTTTTTTTTTTTTTAAATCGACTTTCAGGTTAAAACTTTCTCTTGAATACTTACTGCTTGAAAAGGCAAAAATCATATGCCATCTTACAAAAAGGCTATTGACTGCACTGCAGATAGGATGAGCTTACTTTAAAACAAGCTAGTGTGAGAACAGATAGCACTCCAAAAATGGCAGTAAAGGAATAAATGCAGGTTAATTTAGACATAACTCCAAGTATAGCCTCATATTCAAGTTTGTCAAACACTCTATTCAGCAGAGCCATGTGAACTTTCATAGTGTAAGAAGTTGTTCTTAGCACATAATTATTATAAAATACACAAACTTTGAAAATAAAGTTTTGATCAAAATGAATGTCTTGCTGGCTCTCAAGTCAGCTAGCTGCCTGAAAAACGGTATCTTTTGGGGCTACATTAGCTGTATGGAAGCTTAGCTAAGAGACTGCAACTAATTTCTACCCTGCTTTAATAACGGTTTAACAAAAGAAGTGCTTAGTTCCCACACTGCTTCTACATCCAGTGAATATAGTTCAAACATTTCCCTCCCTGGGCCCTGTCTTTTTTGCAAACACACAGCAGTGGCTACAAAGCATAAATCAGAGTTCTCTTCTGGGCTTGGCTGCTCGATGTGGTTTTTTTCATTGCTAGACCAGCCAGTTTTGTCCCTCGTCCCCTTATTTAGGGTTTCCTCCATCTACCTTTACAAGATAGAAACACAGTAGTTCTTTTATACTCCTGTATTAAAACTGTAGGCCTAGTTGGTCTAATGGCAGCATGAGTTAGCAAAACCACCTTCATCCCTGGGAAGGGTCCTAAGAATACTTAGTATTCCTCAAATAATAATCTCTTTGTATTATTAAGCCAGTTTGATTGATTGCCCAGTGTTGATACTCAGTATTTTATGGTATATTGTGTGGCCTGTCACAAAATCTGTTACTTGTCAACAAGCAGGCCACCAGCAGCAGCATGCCAAATGTTGTGGAATGACAAACGTAATTACAAATGGTATTCTGAAACGCATCCACAGTTTCGATGTGGAGCAGGATTACTAGTTTATTCAGTATTCTTAGAAAAGCCTAGCAATAGAAATGCAGGGAAGGAATCTGGGAACATGAGAGTTCAACTCGGAATGTGAAAGGGAAGCCCAATACAGTTTATAATCACACTCTAAGATTATTCAAGAATCAGCTGGCATACACGTGGTAAGGCATTTAATATAAAAGCACTGCATAGCTATCCATTAACATAGGAATATGCTGAAATTCTGCAGAGGAAACAGTAGGGAGCAAGGGGAAAGGACTAAGGGTATATGAACAGTGGATGGAAAGCACATTGCTTTCAACTACTAGAAAGATGAAGCACATTACAGAAACAAATTGTGTGGAGAGACAAAGACATGATTAAGGAGAAGGAACATCAAGAGCACAAAAGGAGGGGCAATAAGAGGTCATAAAACCAAGCGAGTCAGATGCAGAGGTTCAAGCTATTGGGGAAACCCAGAGGAGCAACTGGAATGTGCTTAATATATTCCATGTGAATACATGTCTGCCAGCTCCCTTTCACCATCCTCTGTTCCCACAACCCACCACACTTCTCCTGTGGAAGAACCTGCTTTGAAAGTTCTCAGATGGCAGACTTCCCACACACCCTATGTGGGTCTTCCCACATACCCTATGCATAACTCACTTCACATATGCAGGGCCTCTTTACAGAAACTGGG
The DNA here is from genome assembly GCF_013368605.1 of Nyctibius grandis. Taxonomy (NCBI): domain Eukaryota; kingdom Metazoa; phylum Chordata; class Aves; order Nyctibiiformes; family Nyctibiidae; genus Nyctibius; species Nyctibius grandis. The sequence goes on along the minus strand of NC_090663.1, from coordinate 72,416,462 downwards.
ATGAAAAAACAAAGATCTTTATTAAAGAAGAGGGAAAGTTGAACATATGTTTCAGTGAAGTCCACTAACTCCTGTAAACAAGTACTGTGTGTACTACTCCAAAACTATTGTCCTATGAAAATCCTTAAATTAGAAATATCTGGAACGCAACAGTAACAGGATCTGTTCCCTCTGGCCCGTGTAATCCTTCCTAGCTTACACCACCCACTCAATTTAACGTTGCTCTGTCATAAAGTTGGCAAAAGCATATGCAGAGGTCAAGATAATATATTGCTAGAAGATTGTTTGAATCACATTTCTTATTGAAGAGTCTCATTTCCTAATAAATATCCTAGTGATCTGTGGTTTTGACTCTTGCATGTAGTTCTATGAATACTAATAAGAAATTGTCAAGTGCACAGTGAAAACTGGGTGGGCAACAACGAGTGATAATAGATCTAATGGCAATCAGGAACTAGCTAAAGCAATCTCTTCATTCCTAGGTTTTCCTCATATTTGAGGGTTTAGAAGTGTAATATTTTCAGTGTGTACAGTGCTTTGGGTTGTTGGTAGGCATCCATTAAAAAACTACTGTATTTTCTGACCACCAACAACACTGTTGTTCTCAGTGTTTTGCTGGCTGAGACATGTGGTCCCAAAAGGGGAAGTGCACAGTGCTGTTGGGGTGGTCAGTCAGAGAGATGACGAAAGGTACTCCCAGAACAGCAAAAGCACATCATGGGGGATTGTTTCTGTTCACTAAAGTCGACCAAGTCCAGAAGATTAATTTGATTGACTCTAGGTATCATTAACCTCTTTTTTATTCTTTTCGAGTTGTCTCATTGAATTGAATTTACTTTTCACAATTCCTATGCAATGTCTCAGTGGCAGTCATTACTACTTCATATGGAGGAAAACAACCTGTATGTCGAGAATATCTGCTATCCACAATGAAGAAACAAGATGCCATGATATGATGTCATGGCTTTTCAACTACATGACCTGGGACAGCATCCAGCCAGCACAGAATCAACATTTAAGAGGTACACTGGTATAATTAGAGAGGAAAAGGAAGAGATCACCATGGTGTTGCCTGAAAGCAAAACCAATGCATCGATCTCTTGCTAATGGATAATTTAACCCTTGTCTCCAGCCAAATTTAGAAGCCACAATTATGATCAATCTCATGATATTTTTTTCCCACACAGAAACAGTGCAGTATATAACCCATTACTTCCTGTAGAGAAGACCTTATTGATATGTCATGTCATTTTCATTGCCCTCTCAATCACAGCTAGCTGGTCTTCTTTCATAAGTGCTATTTTTGAACAGATCCCTCTTCAAAATTATGCAAACAAAATTCAGAGTTCTTCTCCAAATCAGCCATTATTGCAGATTTCTTTCTGTGCTAAAGACTGAATTCAGTGATGGCATGAAATATTCTTCTAGATTGCAGAGACATAGATTCGGACATCTCCTTTTTTCCCCAGTAGTTTGATATAGAAGGCAAAACAACAAAATATTTTCATCAAAACTTAATAAACAGAATACCGATTACACAACTAGACTTAGAGTACACAACTGGAAAAAGCAAGGAAGACTGTAATTTGAATAGTTTCCCTGTTATGTCACAGGTCTTGCATCAAAAACATACTGGAATTGGTTGCAATGAACTGAGCAAACATATATAGAAAGGCACAGGGCCTGGTCTTGCTCCTATTTAATCATAGTCACTTTTGAAAACTGACAGGTTGCACAAATGTGACAGTAAACTGAAAATAGATTACAGAGTCAGGCATGCTCCCTGCAACATGCTGCAACTAAGGACAACAGCCTATGCAAGGACATATGCAGTCCTTTGAAGAAAGCATTCTGGCAAGCTTCCAGCTACAGCTGCCTTTCCCTCTTTGAAAATCTCACCACTGCATGGAATTTCTTTTTTGTGCTTTTTTGGCAAGCCTAGACCCAGTGTATTGTAAAACTGCTGGCATGTCACTGATTTTAAATTGTTGTGTCAGCTCTATTTTTTGCATCATAGCAAATAATCTCTCAAAATAAGCACAAGTGAGATGCAAGATATGTTGTCCTAGCACTTGAAGAATTACAAGCAACATGGCCAATAAAAATAGAACTCCTCATATCAATATTTTTCATTGTAAAAGTATTTGCAATACATTGCAATTCTGCACAGACAATAGTGAGAGACATTGGCTCCCTTTCAGTTATCTCTAAAACTGGGATATAGAGGTGAGCCATTTGTACAAGCTATATACTTTAAATAACTGTATTGAAATATGCTGTTTCAAGTATCACAGTACAAATACCTCAAAACCAGACTAAATCTGAATAGTCCAAATTCCAAATCTAAATACATCAGCATTACCTTAGAAGCCTGTTCTGTTAAGCAAGTAAATATAGGCTTGATTTTAATGACATCAGTGGATCTACTCTCATCCTTAAGTACGTGCCTCGTTAAATGGCCTTGGCCAGTGCTGAAGAGAGAACCTCAGGTATTTCTCTGGGAAGAATTAAAGCTATCTGACCTTTGATATCTTTGGTTGAAATACAACTATTTGACAGAGTCACAGGAAAGACAGAGGCTGTATATTGCAAAGAAGAGGAGGTACTCCTCTAGATCTTCAATGTTTTATTACTTTTCAGTGTTGAAATTCATATAGTCCAGTGCCTGATGGATGAAACACTAGAAATAAAAGTATTATGGGATTTGTAAGTCATGTGTTTCTTTCCTCTTTCATTCTCCAAAACACGCATCCCTGTTTAATATTTGATTGTAAATATTTCAGGTAAAGAATATGTCTAGTACTTTGAAAAAAATTAGCATCCTACACAAAGAAGCAAAAGTGCATGCTACAATTCTTTAAAATAATAATCTGAAATCTTACTATTTTGCTAAGTATCCAGTGATACAAAACTTGCAGTTCCAAGTGTGAATTTTGCTAAAGTCAGGAATTTAAAAAATAAGCAAGCTGAAAAGTACTTCAAGATTTAGTTAAAAAGAAATAATTATTGATGAAGCAGTAAGGTCTAAATTCTATAAAAATAAGCTAACCTTCCATTAAATTCAGTAGTGGAGTAAAAATTAGATGAGCAGGCTTTACTAACACCTTAAAAATTGATATTTTAAAATATATTTTCCTAGAGAAACACTATAGGGTAGTGCAGAGATCCAGGAGATTCTGATTTCTGACAGTATTTTTGCTTTACCTCTCAATTGGCCTGGATGTAGAACTGCAACAATGCTATAAATTGCAACAATGCTATACTGCTGCTCTGTAAATGTTTTCTAGCCTTTTTCAAAGAATTGTTTTATAGAAACAGAATATTACCTTAGAGCTGACAACTAGTAAAGTTCATTAGAGAGTATCTTACACCATGCCTGACATATCCTGCTGTCCTTTTTTTTTTCCCAAAACAATTACTTTTCGTATGCATAACGTATGTTTAAATGGTTTTTGGAGCATGACCAAGAAATTAATAAATCTGAACTCCATCTGGGCAAATTCCAGAACCAGAATCCTTCAAGGTGCTAACAGTTTCTCCTTCATGAAAGGTTAGATCCTGCTCCTTTTTCAGCTCTGAGACTTGTTTGATGAAAAACAAATGGACATTGAAATACTTCCATCTCACATGCTCCTGTTATTTGGAGAAAGTCAGCAAAGGATAAGAGGTGCTGGAATGGCAAACATGATCTTTAGAAATCGAAACTAGTATATTACTTTCTTCTTTGAAACCCAGTGGTGTATTGCTTGTTTTTTTCTTAAATTAAATAGATATAGGGGCATTAGTTTGAGTGAAATCATTCCCCAGTACAAAATCACAGAACCACAGAATCACAGGATCACAGAATGTTAGGGATTGGAAGGGACCTCGAAAGATCATCTACTCCAATCCCCCTGCCGGAGCAGGATTACCTAGACCATATCACACAGGAACGCGTCCAGGCGGGTTTTGAATGTCTCCAGAGAAGGAGACTCCACAACCTCTCTGGGCAGTCTGTTCCAGTGTTCAGTTACCTTCACTGTAAAGAAGTTTTTCCTCTTATTTATGTGGAACCTCCTGTGTTCCAGCTTGCACCCGTTGCCCCTTGTCCTGTCAAGGGATGTCACTGAGAAGAGCCTGGCTCCATCCTCATGACACTTGCCTTTTACATATTTATAAACATTAATGAGGTCACCCCTCAGTCTCCCCTTCTCCAAGCTAAGAGACCCAGCTCCCTCAGCCTCTCCTCATAAGGGAGATGTTCCACTCCCTTAATCATCTTCGTGGCTCTGCGCTGGACTCTCTCTAGCAGTTCCCTGTCCTTCTTGAACTGAGGGGCCCAGAACTGGACACAATATTCCAGATGCGGCCTCACCAGGGCAGAGTAGAGGGGGAATAAATTTGCATAATCCAGACACATGACATAATCTACATGATGGCTGTAGAATAGCATTCCGCTTTTCTCTTTTATTCTTAAAATCAGTGGTAGAGCTACAGGCAAAGAGAAAGGTGATCACTGGATTCAGTAGCTATGATTTAGACACGACAGCATAATTTTGTTGCCTTCTGAGATGGAAAAACAGGCATGAAATGAGAAACAAACTGAAGACTAATAGGATGACTCTGTCTTCATACAGGATGAAAACATAGTCCAAAGGCTAGAAAAGGTGCATAGCCACATGGGCAAAGACTGCAGATCCAAGAATATGAAGATGGAAATTTGAAAAAAGAGTACCTTTATTTTCCTAAGAAAGTTTAAAAAAATATTGTTTAGACAAATATTCATTCTCCAACTAAGTCTGGTTGTGAAAAATTAAATTATTAGCCTGATTCAGCAAAATTGTTAACTTTGAACACGCTTGCAAGTTACTCAGCAACATTTACTAAATAGGCGATTAACTTAATATAAGATTAGAATTAAACCTCACGCAAGTTAAGGGGGGGACACTACAATTCTTGACAATGGCTAACTGATTAAATTGGCAACATATCAATATGCAGAAAAAAAAAACAAAAAAACTATCACTGATTATGTCATGGATGGAAAATTTTGCCAAGCAATGACACCTTAATTAGTACCACTGTCAGCTGCAAAAGGTCATCTATTTTCAACTGCAATAGCAGCATTGTACAAATTATGGTTGGCAGACTGGTATCTCCTCAATCAAAATAAAACATAAAGTGATCCTTAGTGGACCAACTGCAGCTGTCCAATCATAATAAACAAAATTCCTTAGTTGATTTCTTTTTCTCGATCTATGTTTTCTTCACCTTTTCCAAAAATTAAATGGATAGAACAGAGGTGAAGGAAAAGACATTTTAGGCTGATTTGTGTATGTGTTGGATTATCTGAGATACACAGATAAATCTGGGTGTTAGCCTGAAAATTGAGCAGTGTCAATTTCAAAATAAATAATGTTAATGGTATTTTCAGGATCAGCTTTTTTTTGTTCATGTTCATTGCCAAAGCATTTAGAGTACCCTGTTATACTCGTAACATAATGTGGGTGGTGAAAAGAGTTACCTCTACACATCTGTTGTTTCTATAGAACATATTGCATGTTGCTTTAGAGCACTGAATGCAAAAATTAACATAATTAACTTAGATGCTGATACAAAGCAAAAGAGCACATTAAGCAAGGCACTTAAAATAATGCAATTAGTAATTAAATACCAAGTTTGAAATGTTTACAGTAATTGGCCCAAGGAAATGTTGTAGAAAGAGAAAATAAAGTGTGTGTTGTTTCCAAACCAAATCTGTTTGGGCTAAAATCTGAAGGCCTTAGTAACACAGTAGCAATTTACTCCACCAGTCCCATAAATCTACCTGAAGAAAATACAACCCAACCATGACAGGTCATCAGTAGGCTTAAATTTAAACACAGTAACAACATCGTAGCTTCTCACTGGAAGGATCATTGCATGCTAAAGTTACGAAAAGATGAAAAAGCTTTGAAGGTGGAGTATGCAAGCCCACTTTATTTTATCATGAAACAAATTATGGGTGTGCACAGTTAGTTCCTGTGTCACAGATCAATACCAGTAATTCTCAACTAACTTCATGTGCCTTTCACTTCTCAAACTGCTCTATCAATTATTACATGTATTTGCTTAATTTTATTCAGGGGTGATTTGTGTAAATATAAGAAAAACACCTAAGCTATTACACAATGTAAGATATCAGACTCAGACAGTATTTATTAAATACTATGTATATATTCAGCACCAAGTGTACAGTAAAATACAAAATATTTGTATTTTATCCTGCCTCTAAGATCTCAGATCAGCAGAACATGATCTGGTCTACTGTAATTCAGCAAGTGATAACAATAAAAATTTGATACCCATTAAAAGTGTGTTATTACATTATGAATGACATTCATCTCACCTAACTCTAATAACTGCATCTAGACTAAATTTACAAGCTAAACTCCATTTCTAGAAGATTCAGAGAGACGGGCACTTACACAGGATGATTTATCCTACCTCAGTTGAGATCTTAGATAAGACTATGATTAAACTTAAAACATAGGCAAAATTTTGCTTCAATCCACAAAGGTCTGATCTCAGCTTAAGCAGAATGAAATCAGTGTAATTGAGAATAGAAAGAACACCTATAGAATATCTGCTGGCTTTAAGAGTTTTTAAGCTTTTCTGTACCCTATTTCAAGATACAGTCTCCAGTCACAGTTTATCATTGTGGATCCCCTTTAGAGTGATTTAATAAACTTTTACTTATATTCACAGCTAAGAAGTAATGACCAAATTAATTCCATAGCAGATCTCCCTTTAAATCTCTCAGGCAAAGAAAAGTTTCATTGCAGATCTCAGTTTAATCCTCCTTCTCAGAAGCTACTGGGTTTTATGCTCTTTGATCTTTTCCTCAGCATCACCTTCCCAGTAGTTCTGTGTCTAGAATCCTTAATGGATGAACCTCATGTGTTCTTAATGTCTTTTCTGCAGCCTCCAATACAGATCAGTAAAATTTCCCTGTGGGCAGCAACTCTATTCTGCTATTCCTCAACCAAATGCTGGCAGTCAGACAAATATTCATTCCACGGTGATTCTCAGCAATGAGCTGGGCCTTTATGGAAGCTTTTGATGATAAATACCAACCCCAAGCTTCATTTTCCACAATCCTGTATATAAAAATTTTATTAACTCATCACTTTACCTAATAGTTTTCTCACCTTGCTTTATAATGTACATTCATTCAATTGTCAGATGCTCAGCAATGTATTGGCCAAGTAGCTGCACATCAGTAAGAAGGTTTGATGAAGATTAGCCAGAACTCAGAAAAAAAGTATGATATAGTGAAAAGAATCTAAAATCATGATTCAGCAGACTTACATTCTAATCCTAGCTCTATACTTGATTTACTAAATGGCCCTTTTTTCTTGTCTCCCTCTTCCACAATTTGTCTAGAGCACAAGTTCTGTACCATGCCTTAAACAGACAACACTGATTTAAGTGGCTTTTCAACTTTTCTGCTTTTTCCAAGATTGCATCCAAAATGCCAGAGTGTAAACAGGTCACAAATGAGTGGCACAAGCTACCAACTGAAGCAGTAGTCATTGGAAGAGATTGGTACAATCACAATTGATCTATTGCCTGAAAGCAAGTGAATTTTTTAAAGGGAAGCTGCTAGAGAAAGAATCATCAAGGTGAGGTAATTCCATAACACCGATTAAGCCAGTGGAAAGAGTGCTGCACTAAATATATTTCTCCATATATTCATCAAATTCCACAAACACACACTTCTCAGGGTTAGGTAATGTCTGTTTAAGCCAATGGTTCTCAGTCATTTTAGATGCGCAACATACTTCAAATAAGCTTAAAATGCTAAGACATCATTTTCCTGATTTAATAGCCTTCCATCAGAAAGAATCTTATTTAGAAGCAAATGTCTTCTCTGATTTCCAGAAGGGCTGCAGGAAAAGCTACAAAAACACATCTGAAGTAAATGGATTTATGTTTCAGTCTGATATGTCTGTTGATCTTCTCCATACAAAAGACTTTTCGTACTAGTGACTCAAGAACTGCTCCCAAAATATCCACAATTTTTTCTGCATGGAGATCTCCTAGAAGCTTGTGCAATTTGTTTCGCAGCATTTTAATAACTTATCTTCTTGATTTTTTCCAATTAAAATTTATATTTACCCTGAAAGTATGAAAATTAATATTTTAATCTGTTTTCAGACACAACAATCTTCGTTAAATACTATTTCATTTTCCCTGAAATATACTTCTGAAAAAAGATCTAGTTAAACAAAATTTGAAGATAACTAATAATCTTTGTTGATGAAGGCTCAGAAAGAAAGACAAAAAATTTTATATTTCAAGGCCTGTTGTCCTCATAAGGGAGAAAATATTGGTGATACAATCCCCTAGGTGGTTTCAGAAAAGCTGAATCTTAGGAGGCTTTTTACAGTATTGTTTAATTCCACAATGATAAAAGAAGGAATTTTAAAAATTATAGAATCATAGAATGGTTTAGGTTGGAAGGGACCTTTAAAGGTCATCTAGTCTAACCCCAAAATGTGATTTAGGGGAAAAAAGATAAATTCCACAGTTACCTCAAGATCCTGCCGCTGTAAACATTTACAAGTTTAATATATTTACATCTATAAAAATTTTCTTTATACCAACCACAATAAGTGTATTTGTGAAACAACTTCATTGGCCTGACAGAAGCTGAAGTCACAGTGAAGGTGATGCTAGATGTTTGGGAGGGAAAAACAAGATTCCATTGCACTTGAGCATGACCTAGTGGCTGGTTCATTGAGTGGCATTTATGGTAGAAACAGAAAAGACTACTTGTCTGCTCTCCAAGCACCAGGGTAATTAATGTGCACGCAGCTGCTCGTTGAGGATGGGATAATGGGAAAAAATAGTGGCCTGGAATGAGGTGTGTAGATGAAAGACCCACACTCCCACACGAATTTGCCAGTTGGGACTCATGTGCCTGGTACTTGGACCCACCAAACACACTTTATTTTGTGATTAGTCAAAATGTTCTAACAGATTTGCATGGAGGATCAAAATCTGTAAACTTTCTCATCCTTTCCAAAGTATTTAGTATAAGGCCTATTTGAACTATATAAAGGCTTAATGGGCTAAAAAAATAGACTTAGTAGCACACAGTATCACTAGTAAACCATATTTAAATTGTATATGATTCCAGTTAGACAACAAGTGAAAGCTCTGCTAGTAAAATAAATGGTAAAAGAGTATATAATCTATATTGTTTACATGTTCAAATCATACCTATAGTTTCTCCAGAAAGACTGTGTACTTATTCTTTAGACCTAAGAAATAGTTTCCTCAAAGTTAGCCAAACTGTTATTTAACTTGAGTACCCTGGATAAACTATCTGGTATATGAAGCAACTGACATCTGTACCTATTCAAGCTTTATTGATGCTACTTACATCATAAAAATTTAATGTGATTGCCTTCAATTTGGAAAACATTAGCTTGTCTTACCCATGAAACATCCTACCCATAGTATACTCTACACATTCAAGGCAATAAAATACAAAGCTGTTTGACCTGCACCAGTCAAACCAAAATGGTAAATGGAAATACATATTATGTTTTTATTACTAATTTTTAGCTAAATCCCTTGAAATGTAAAACAAACTCACATTACTGAAGCTGAAACAACTTTAATACTGCTGCGTCAACAGAATCTGAATGCCTGTTGATGATGACTGACAGATAAAGATAAATATTTCCAATATAAAATGTTGTAAGCCCCCCATCCTCTTTATCCATGTCCTATGACATCAAATAGGCTTCCGCACCTCTTCATTTTAGTGGTCAAAACACTTAAGACTTCCAATCATTAAAAAAATTACTTACATGAGCATTACATAGAGCTACCTAATGGCCCGAGCTACTACTTGACAGTCATTCAACTACAAAACATTTACCTTGCTATCCTGATCTGATCCACACTGAAGATGAAAATCTTGGCTCTGACCTACACTTTCACTCATTCTGCTGTCTTCTCCCTTAATAAATCAAGAGGATTCAAAAAAGGAATCAATTTAAAGGTTCAGTCACACTTGTCTATGTTTCAGCAAGATATAGCTTGCCCTCATGTTGACCCTTAGTTCAAAAACTCACAAGCAAAGGGAGCAGGTATATAATCTGCTTGTAAATCATTAAAGCCTGGACCTACTACTTTTACTGTGAGTTCAGATTTTAGTCTCAGGATTTCTTTCAGGCTGACAGAAAATACTTCATATTAAAGCAGAAAATTTACAAAGATAGTGATTGGTATACTCCTTTCTGAGTAAACATGGGTCACTTTAAGAAGGACAGAACACATTGGAGTGAGTAAATATATTCCAAAAAGAACTAAAATAACATTGTCTTTGGTCCTGATTCCTGAATGGGACATATTGAAAAGTCTGGAAAAAAAATCATGCACTATGTCATCTCCTGTTTAACTAATAAAAAATTATTCTTAGTTGAGATAATTCTTCATAACACCACCCTACAGAGTTCACAAGTCAAATTTATATGCAGCCTTTTTGGATGAGCAAACTGCACAAGGCTACTTACTGTACACAGCCTGCAAATACGTCAACCAAGGGAAAGGCAAACCTACAGCACAAAGCCACATATGAAAGAGGAGAAACCTCCACAACAGGAAGTTGTGGAGCTGCCTGTGGGGTGGAAAGCACATGGAACTAAGCTCCTTGCCACCCACACACTCAAATTTTACTGGAGCCAGGTACAATATCTTGTATGATTTCCTTCTGTGTCAGTGCTTCAGTAACTTTCCTGCACAGGTCTGCATGCATAAAGGACCTACTCTGTTAATTTGCTTAGGGGATGAAGAGAAAGTGAGGAACATTTTGTGGTAAGGAATAATGCCTTCCTTTCCCTTCCCTCCCTCCCTCCCTCCTTCCCCAGCTATCATTTTGTTTTAGTTGGATTCATTATAATGAAGTGGCCAATATTCTTCTGCACAGAATATCCACAGCTATGTAATTGTCGGGAGTCTCCAGGTTTCATACGAATAGAATTAGATAGAACCAGCAAATCCACCTCAGACAAGGAAGCCCCAGGTACCTGCAGTGACAGACCTATACTGACATTTAGTCATTACATAGCTGTTTCTAAGAGAGAGACACCTACACCTGTGTTACCTGTATAGTCCTCCATATTTTTGCCCAGTTCTTCCAGATCTTAAAGTATATGCTCATTTGCTCTTTGAACCCTCACTTAACTTGCAGTTGGTGGCAGGAATTAAAAGCCCACACTGTGCTTTTGCTTGTGCTGGACCCCCCACATCTACAATAAGGACAGCCTTTCAACACCTTTTTCACACTTCTTACCAGAAGACATACAAGTTCTTCTGCAGTAGAGCTAAACAACTGCAAAGGAATCCTAGCGTGTCCACACAAAATTGAAGAGTTGTGTGGACTGCACAAAGAAGAAGAGCACATCAATGCCTTCGTGTAAATGGATGAGGCCCAGCTAACTTGTTCTATAGACCCCTCACAACTGATACTTGAGCAAGTGCTTAGCTAGGCAACTGCTGATGGCTTTTTGCTGTAAAAAGACAGTAGAAAAAGAAAGAGGATGAGAAGAAAGCAACCACAAATGAGCAAAGAACTGTGATTCATGAATGAGAAAACGCTGATCTTGGCAGTGTTACAAAAGTAATATTTTCACTAGAATGAACTGTTCTCAAACAATTTCTCCAATAATTTAGATACAAACAAGCTCTCCTTCAGTATTAGGCATGCATGTCTTCTCTTTCCACCTCTTTTTTTTAGTTCCAAACCCAAATTTATTGTGGCCAAAAGTTCTCAAAAAAATCCCAGTCTCTGTATTTTAGCTGTGTTTCTCTCTCACAGTATACCAGAGCAGTGACGCAGTATGGGATCTTGTTCCAGAACAATATTTCTTTTTCTCTATCCTTCTCTTTTAATAGTCCCTTGCCATAGGGAAACTACTAGCATTTAGTGAGTTTCTGTGCCAGTAGTACTCAGTTTTGGAAATGAATGAGATTTTCTTTGTCTCTCAATGATATTAGTAACTCAAAGAAATACTAATGCTTTGACAAACTCATAGTAACCAATAACATGTTATGGATTACTTAAACCACAAGTGAAACATAACTGCCTGTGGGAGGAAATGTGGCAATTGTTAAACAGTGGTTAGCTTCAGAAACACTTTTAAAGTTTAGACAAGAAGCAAAGAACAGAACCAAACAACTGAAAATAAAAAGGGGTTGCAGACAGGCGAGTCACACCTGGAGCTTGGCCACAATTAACCCCCTGCTTTTGCAGATACAGTTTAATAACTGCATACGATGAACACCGCCAGTTCACAGTTCTGATGAAATCCAAATCAGCTGTTATCTAAAGGGATGCAATTCCAGCCGTTTTCAGGGGGAAACTGAATATGGCCTAATTGCAAAAGCACTTTTAGGGGGTACAGGGAGACTATTACTTCCCTAGTCCTGCTGGCCACACTATTTCTGATACAAGCCAGGATGCTGTTGGCCTTCTTGGCCACCTGGGCACACTGCTGGCTCATATTCAGATGGCACTGACTTTGCTATTGATCCAGACGAGAGACCTGAAATTAGCACTGCTGCTCATGAGGGCAGCCTGAGGGGACCTCCACTTTAAACATAGATTTTGTACGTTAAAATTACGTACGATTTCTTTATTGCCCTGGGAAGACAGTGGCATTAGCAGCAAACAGCTTCCTGTTGGATATCATGAGTGCAGATTCTGATCGCATCTTGGGGCAGGTGCAGGACTAGTGGGGAAGCGCTCTTCCTCTACTGCTTTGGCTACATCTTCCCCACTGAGGCATTACTAGAAACTGAATTCAAGTTGCATTAAGGTCTACTACTGCAAACAGAGTTCAAATTCTCTTGGTATAAGGGAAAGAAATAGCTTTATCTTCCCTCGCCAGAATGGCAGCACTTTAACAGTACTTATTGTTAGAATAGAAAATACATAACTTAGAAAGTTAGCAATAAATAAACGCAATAGTTTAATTTTACATGCTAAAAAGAGCTGAACTGATAACCCTGGCCTAGTATGGTTTTGTGTTATGCCACCTTACATACAGCTTTGCTTTAGTACTAAGATTTCTGTTAGTTGAAACTCTAAACAAACCAATGCACTACTAATTTTTAATTAATAGCCCTGTTAGCATTTTTTACTATGGGTAAGCTTTCTACAATGTTTAAAAAAGGGGTTAAAACCTGACACTGAAAAAATTCTAAATATCAGAATTATGACATTGAAAACTTGCTTCTGAGATCACACAGAACCATCTGAATTAGTTTCCTGATTTCCAGATTTCTGAGATTCTTAGACGTTCCATAGAGCAAGAACTTTTACTGAGAATTAATCTGATAACGTCCTAAAAAGTGTGACAAGACATTGGCTATAACACACTATATTAAACTGCCAGTCTCTTTTCAGTGCATGTAATTCCTGTTTATTACTTGAAAAAGTTAGAAACTAGAAAAAAGCCTTAAAACATCTCTTGAAAGACAACAATATTTCTAAAAATATTTTAATACAGTAGAGTGTTGTGAACACTTGGTTTTCATTGCAACTTCAGTTCAGCTCTACCCCTATCTTTCTCCATATCAATATTATCTTTAACATGGAAAAAACTGGTCTGTGATGTTTTTGCAAGAAAAGGACATGTTTCAGCCACAGAAAGTTCCTAGATTGAAAGGCAGATCCTGTTTGACTAACGTGATCTCCTTCTATGACAACCTGACCCGCTTAGTGGACGAGGGAAAGGCTGTGTATGTTGTCTACCTAGACGTCAGTAATGCCTTTGACGCTGTTTCCCACAGCATTCTCCTGGAGAAACTGGCTGCTCATGGCTTGGACGGGCATGCACTTTGCTGCGTAAAATCTGGCTGGATGGCCGGGCCCCAAAGAATGGAGTGGTGGTGAATGGAGTTCAATCCAGTTGGCAGCTGGTCACAAGTGGTGCTCCCCATGGCTCAGTATTGGGGCCAGTTCTCTTTAATATCCTTATCAACGACGTGGACGAGAGGATTGAGTCCACCCTCAGTAAGTTCGCAGATGACACCTAGTTGGGCGGGAGTGTTGATCTGCTTGAGGGTAGGAAGGCTCTGCAGAGGGATCTGGGCAGGCTGGATAGATGGGCTGAGGCCAATTGTATGAGATTCAACAAGGCTGAGTGTTGGGTCCTGCTCTTGGGTCATAACAACCCCATGCAACGCTACAGGCTTGGGGAAGAGGGGCTGGAAAGCTCCTGCCGGAAAAGGACCTGGGGGTATTTGTCAACAGCCAGCTGAATATGAGCCAGCAGTGTGCCCAGGTGGCCAAGAAGGCCAACAGCATCCTGGCTTGTGCCAGAAATAGTGTGGCCAGCAGGACTAGGGAAGTAATTGTCTCCCTGTACTCGGCACTGGTGAGGCCGCACCTCAAGTACTGTGTTCAGTTTTGGGCCTCTCCGTACAAGAAAGACATTGAGGTGCTGGAGCGAGTCCAGAGAAGGGCAACGAACCTGGTGAAGGGTCTAGAGTACAAGACTGATGAGGAGCAGCTGAGGGAACTGGGGTTGTTTAGTCTGGAGAAAAGGAGGCTGAGGGGAGACCTTATCGCTCTCTGCAACTACCTGAAAGGAGGTTGTAAGGAGGTGGGAGTTGGTCTCTTCTCCCAAGTAAAGAGTGATAGGATGAGAGGAAACAGCCTTGGGTTGTGCCAGGGGAGGTTTAGATTGGATATCAGGAAAAATTCCTTCACTGAAAGGGTTGTCAAGCATTGGAACAGGCTGCCCAGGGAAGTGGTGGAGTCACCATCCCTGGAGGTATTTAAAAGATGTGTAGATGTGGTTTAGTGGTGGACTGGGCAGGGCTAGATTAACGGTTGGACTTGATGATTTTAAAGGTCTTTTCCGACCGAATTGATTCTATGACTCTATGAAAAATTACTAAGAGATGAGGTGGAAGCTATTTACATGAATTACTCTGATACTGAGAGTCAAAGTCTGGTCATTCAGGAGACTAGTAAGACTCCCTAGGGACTTTCTGAAGTATACACCCTATCAGCTTTTGAGAAATGCCTAACACGCTGCTCATGCAACACCAAGTCAGCAATGTTCAACTCTTTCCAAGTAATAACAGAAAAGACTGGAGACTGTAGCCCTAGATGATACACACAAATGTAGGAATAAATGTTCTCATTCAGAACCTCTTTGGAACAAAAGAAACACTTTGACAAATGTAATAAAGACAGCAAAAGTATTCCAGTTTCAGTCTTTTATCTCTCTCTCCCTGCTCATACATCTACATCCCAGAAGATTTTTGAATTACCAGCCTTAAGATCTGAATGTTTGTTGGCTCTCTTGCACTGAAGCTGTTCCACCTTGCATTAACATTTAAATATTTATTAAAGTAAGAAAAAATGCTTCTACCATCCTAGAGACTATGGGCATCTCAACAAGGAAATGATTCCAGTCCTACCATGCCAACAACTATGTCAGTTCTCAGACCCTGCAGGAAGGACGGAGAGAGCAATGCCTGTTTTATGAATCCTGACGGGACGTTAGCATGAGCAACGTAGCTATTTATTTAGGACAGTGAAGACTAAGGCAATTCTAGACTTGAGCAGAGTATACACTCAGAAGATTTTAGAAGGAAAAATTCAAGCAGCTATGGGCATTACACACTATCAGCAGAGGCAAAAGCTAAGGGTTTTGCTTATGGAAACCACTCATCTAGTTAACAAAAGTGAGATGCTAACACCATAAGACCATAAGAAAATAAATGCCTTACTGGGTCAGAGAATGGTCCACCTAGCCCACTGTTCTGTTTTCAACAGTGGCATTTTGGGAGAGTACTCAAGCCTGGCTCTTGTCTACGGGTACCTTTTTTTAAGGCCTTATTTTAATGACATTGTCAATATTCCATGTTGTTGCTACATATGCTTATTTATTAACTAACAAGTTGGAAAGACACCATATACGATTATAAAACACAGATCAATTTGCAATATAACGCAAAAGGATTTCTCTAGGTGTTTCCATTGAAACTTAGTGTGAGCAAAAATTAGCCTTCTAAATATAAATATAGAAAATAGAACCAAAGATGGATCTGATAACACATTTGAAAAGCAGCTATGTTAAAGTGTCAGGAATAGTTTAATAAATTGTGGGTCATAAAGATATATTTAAGTTCTTTATAAATAAATCAAAACTTTAATTTAGATCAGTATTTGAACACTGCTCATCAGCATTTTTATATGTTGCTCGCATTTTACAAATGCTGCTAAAATACAATGGAATTTCAGATGCATTCCACATTGACTTAACTCATCTGTTATGGAAATCAATTGGGAATTCTTTTGAATGTCCCACTTACAAGAGAACAATTTCACCAGCCCATCCTTGTCTCCAAAAGCCAGAGTTTCAGTGCAGTAGCTTGCTGTTACGATTTAAATATTTCCATAAAACCAAATGTCAGAGGATTTTCTGACAGTAGAATGTGTAGTGAAAATTGAAAACATGTTATAAACAGACTGAATTGCTGTATAATTAGGATTTCCAAGAAGGCAGCTTGCAGGCTACTCAGCATTTTAAAGATGCAGAAATAATAAATAATGGGATTGTTCATGTAATCACTTCCCAATAAATACACGTCTGTTAACACAGATCCAACTGACATGGATCCAACATTTTATGACTTTTCTAAATCAATATTTCTTAGTCTGTGTTTCTATTTGCTTTATCAAAAAATAGTAGAATATAAAAATAGTCTATCAAGGTGAGGTTTTAAAATAGTATTAAATGAACAGAATACTGTGGAACTTCCTGCTGCACATTGTAACAAGTGCAGGTGGCTATGCATGGAGTTATAGAACATTTTTCAACTAATTCTCATTATATATTAATATAAACCACTCGCTTTTATGTTCTACCTCTGTAAAATACAGATGATATGATCATGCAAGTCCAAACTCAGTGAGCTCAGCTGAATCAGAAACCTGCAGTTGAAGAATACTATATGCTACATGATGTAACATATAGAAACACTTCAGGCTTCCTCACTATTTTTTGAGTTGCATTCTCCCCCTGAGAATCTTTGTCCACCTCAGTGGCAGTTTTCACTCTGCTGAACTGTAGCAAGATGATATTTTAGGATTTGTTTGATCTGACTAATCTCACTGTCTTGCTGTTGGCAACGAACCAGGATCATCCTTAAGAAGCTGGTAACAAATAGATTAATTAAATTGTTTTAAGTTTTATTTCTAAGTCTGCACTTTAATTTATTATAGTGGAATTGTAGGAATGGAAAATAATGATCAAAGTTTACAAATATAAATTGACTTTCTGTTTTAACTTGGCTAAGAGGTAGAGCCCACCCTCACACCTTTGCTTGGTTTATCCAGACAACAGCTGTCAGTTGCAGTGCAACTGTATAGGAACTTAAATTATGGCTGATATAAACTATCAAATAATGTTTTGTCACTAGAATAAAAAGTGATACATGCAGGGGACTCCTGGGATGAACTGACTGCAAATTCTAAAAACTAATGACTTCCTTGAAAATGCTTCTTTAAGTTCAGAGAACATAAACCGTGGAACAATTTTAAAATCACTGTAGTACAATTCTAACTTTTTTTTTCCCCCAAGCATAAGTTTATACATAAGAATAAATAATTACCAGTTCTCATGCTCTTGCACATCAAAAATAGACAAGAGTTATGGTTATTTCATTGCACAGAATTTTAACTGATGGGACTGATGTTGTTCGGGTGAGTGATTTGAACATATTACTATGTGTAGCACTTCTTTGCTTTTAAAATACAGAAAGAAATGAAAAGCATAGAAGAGCTTAATCCTGCCATTTTATTAAGGCCATGAAATATCACAAAAATTACGACTGCAAGCCGTTGCGAGACTAGGCTGTAAAATGCCTGTCATCTCACCATTCTATTTACCATGTATCTCAGGAGATGCATTATACTCACAATAACGTGCCCCTAGCAGTACAACCTCCTCATATCACATCTTCCTCCAGGGCAATGTCTGATCAAGAGCAATTGCTATTTCTTTCTATGAGGGGATTCGGAATTAGATAGTTCTGTACCTAAATGTGAAGCCACTAGAGTAAATAGGAGTGTTTGCATCAGAAGGCTCATGTACTGAATGCATTAATCACAAAATTCAAGGGAGTTTTATAGATCGAACTTCTAAACCATGCCATGTATGTCTCTTAGGGACGTTGTAAAACTGGCCACTTTTGTCTATCTATCTGTCTCTGACAAGTAAGCAACAACTTGTCTCTTTGTAGGCCTAGAACCTTATCTGTTATCATTCTTCACACCCAGGAGCATTACCATATTGACCATGACTGTATCTGTTGAAGCAGCATGTTCCTACAACTATTCTTATTGTGTCTGGCACTACATATCTATAAATGATATTTATAATGCACTTATATCAGATATGTATGAAACAACCACGTAAATACAATTAATTTTCTTTGTTTCTTCCACCTTTAGTTCTTACTTATTGAGCTACTAAATCCCTTTAATAGTTTATAGGAGTAATCATAGACAGGATCTGTTTTTTACTTGGTAACCATGTGGTGCAAAACCTGTGCTTTGCAAGCAAGCAAGTGTGCAGGTACACATTGCTATTAAAAATAGCTTTGTGCAAAACATGATAATATATAACAAAGCACATAGCAGAAAAACACAGCATCCAGCGAAAGCCAAGAAACACTGAAAGTACTCTGAAATACCTACCTAAAGTACTTGGACTCACACATGTTTTTGAAAAGGAGTTGGTGAAGAATGAAAGGAAAATTATGCTAACTATTAACTGTCAGATCACAGGAAAGAATGCTGTCATGAACAGTGATACACTTTTGAAAGATGAGCGAGGAAAGGAAGAAGAAATTACAATAAGTCCACACTGCAAGCTGAAAGCGGCATGGATGTAGCATTTTCTCTTGCTACTGAGCAATGAAGAACAAGAATTTCTGCATCTCCTGGACCTGTATGAGGATCAGAACAACACGATCAGAGCACCTGAGCTGTGTGCTTTTCCCCATTTGCAGGTATTCTTTCAAGTTACCTGTTACATTACTGCTTTGTGAGTAGTAAAGACGGGAAAAAACTTGCTTCATCTCCTTGACATGACAAAAACCACATACAAAATGCATATGATCAGTAAAAGATATTCAGATCTACCAAATTGTGCTGACACAAGGAAACAAAATGTAAAGTTTCATTTTAAAAAATACTTTCCTACTAACATTCAGTGCTTTCACAACTTGCTTCTAAAAACAACAGTATGTATCAGCAAGAACCCTTTTTCTACAGTGGTCATCCATTAGCTAAACTGATACGAAAGTTGGAAAGATTTATTACCAACGTCGCCTTGATATTTAGTCAGAGTGATATCATACTTTTAATAACATTTCCTTCAGTTCCAAACTCCAATTATTCATTATAAAGGCATTCCAACAGAGATTAACATCACCCGCCATAGCAATTGCTAATCTAAAGACTGCCTGACAGTGATTGGCTCAGTATTTCAAAACTCTTCTTAAGAGCGGATACTAAACATACTGAGGTCATGATTTTTTTTCCTACAAGATAATTATTCATAGAGTATCTCCTTTATCAACACAAGGAAACAGAAGAAAAGAGTTATGCATGTTGGTAAATATTAATGGATTTAGGCTTCTAATTATATTTATGTCTCTCCAGAAGTGTTTCATTATGAAAAAATGACTAAAATGTGGTGTAGTAAAGCCCTGTATCTCCTAGTACCATGTATCCTGGTTAAGACTGACAACTTTTCAGAACTATTTTTAAGTAATTTTCTGTCTCCCTAAAGAATCGGTTGTCAGTGATGAATTCAATACCCAAAATTAAGTATTTGTTTTAATGTAAAAGTTATTTTGTCTCTAATTTGCATATTTTTTTATGTCTTTTTAGCTGCCAAATTTATAATGAAGTGATAAATAGAGCCTCCTAAGGGATTTATTTCAATTAAGCTTGGCTTCAGGGTGGTCCTATTTCAGTCAAAACTAGAAAATTGATGCTTGATTTCCAAAGCAAAAGCCACACCAAGCTGCACAAAAATAATTCATTCTAACATTTTCCAGAGTTTCACTGATGTGCGTTCATGGTATGTTCCACATTTTATTAATTGTTTATGTATTTTAGTACTGTATTTCCAACAATCTATAAAAAAATCTTTAAATGTGGCTATAAGAAATAGTACAGCTGACATATCCTTTAATTTTTCTTCTAACATAAATTCTTTCAATGATACTTCTTCTAAGCTAATATGACCTTTTTTTCAAAAATAAGCTATTACAGAATACTATAAAACATTCAAACCATTAATGTAAATACAATGAGAATAAACCATCAAAGCTTTTTTTCAGTCAAGTATCACTAAGAAAAAAACAAGCATAAGGAATCAAACTAGAAAATTTAAGACATTAGAATATAAGAAAAATGGTTTAGTGTTTAAATGCTAGTGAAAACCACAAGATTTTTCCAGCTTATCTTAAAATTCAACATTACATTTCATGACAATGTTTTTGAGCAAACGTGATGGGTTTCACGTGAGTTGTGAAGTTTCTAAACGCTTTATTTACTTCATACTTGTCATAGAGGAAGATATCAAAAGTTACCCTCCCCACTTCCTTCCAGTACAATATTTACAAATTTGTTGAATGTTTTCGTCTCGCCAGAAAACATCACTACAATAAAAATTACATTTGATTGGCCTCTCCATTCACAATTGCATTGCAAGTGTATCGATAACAGTTGAGACATACTAATACCTCTTCTTATGTCAAGTAAATATATTTAATAATTTCAGCCATTAAATTTGCAAATTAGTCTCACTTCTCACCTGCAACCATTTGGTGCAGGAAATCCATCTTAAAACATAAATTTGTCCTTCTTTAGGAAATAGTCAAGTCGCTTCTTCCCCAAAACGAAGAACATTAACTTGCCACTGGATTTCTTCCACGTTTTGATACATACAGCATGTGTTGCTGAAGTCTACCCTTCATCTACTCTCGTAGGTCTGTACATATATTTTATTTGAATGTTTGAAGTTGCATGTATACTTCTGTTTGAGCTCAGAGGCCATACATTCTTTTGGGCCAACTTTTCTAACGTGAATTAAAGATGTTCAGCATTTTCAGAAAACTAGTCCTAGCTGCCTCATAGACAGCTCCAAAACGCTAGCAGATACGAAGAGGCTAAGACAATAGCATACAAAATTATAATTTACACCACAAGCCATTCCTATGGCCATATATAGCTGGTTCATAGCTTTAGCAGATCATAGAGAATACTCAGCAGAGTTGCAGAAATATGTCTGAAGATATACATAGACATATATTGTGTATGTACATACTTATTTTGGACATAAAATATATTTGCTTTTTGGCAGCTGTGTCTCTGGCTATCAATTCATAGTGTAATGCTGCGCGTACTGGCACAATTACTGTACACTCTGGGGGAGGGGGAAAGCCACTTCCATCTCCTGCATAACTACATCTAGAGGTATACAGCTAGAGGTGACTTTCAGAAGTAACAGTGATTCCCATGTAGGTTACAGAACATAACAAAACAAAGTGGCCATTTCTGTTCCTGTGATGACATCCCTTCATTCTTTGGGAGAAAGCAATTTAATTCTATAGCTTTAATATTCTGCTTCCTTTGAACAACTGTATTGGCTTCAGTAGGATGTGTGACACATGATCAAAGTTAAGGTGATCGAAATCTTTCTTCTCTTTTTTTCTTAACACTTTTAGATTAAATTTGTTGGCGTTAGCACCATGTTGCATACCGGAAACACCTGGGTACAAATGCTCCTATTTGGACTACAGACTAAAACCATACGAGCACAATCAGGTAACTAAGCTGCTGAATGTCATCATTCATAGAAACAACTGATTTTACTTTCTACTTGCCATCCACAAAAGTACATGTTGTACTTTAAATAAATCATGTCCTTTGTGTTTAAATGCCAATGTTCTAGAAGGTAATGGTAAGTTTTCAGGGACAGGACTAAAATAGAATTGCAGCATTTACTGATGTCAAAGATGGTATTACCAGCTTATGTCTTGCAACAGTTTGCAGAGCAATAAGACAGTGTATAATGTAGCCAAATAAATTTTTATCTTAATTTTTGTCAATTGAAATAGTGTCTCCAACTATCTTGAATAATTTTATCATATAATACTGTTTCTGAAAGCAAGTATTAAAGATGTTAACGTTCACAGGAAAACAGCATTCTTAGTGAAATGAAAGAAACAGAAATTGTAAGTCAGTTTTTGTTACTCCAATTTACTTAAAAATCTTCACATGAAGATTTAGAGTAAAAGATTAAGAACTCCTGTATGTTGTAATGCTATTGCTTTAGCAAGTGTCTTACTCAAAATAACTAAATCTGCTAGTCATGAATAGAGGAACAGGCTTCAAGAAGTATCACTTACTGTTTGACATGACTATACATCAAGCTCCTGAACGCTGGAGAAATGTTGTCTCATCATCTACACCAGTAATTAGTTATTGCAAGACATTACAAGCAGTAATTTCCATCCGTTCAATTTCAGCCAAAAGAAACAAGAACTACTTTTCCAGATAAAAATTAAAACAGTACCAGTGTGTCCTATGACACAAACAGAGAAACTCCAGGCATACACCAAAGAACAGAAGATGTTACATTCATGTCTCGAAACTATTTCTGAACAAAATAAGCCCTTTACAGTTCTTAGTTCCCATCTCAGAGCCTACCCTAATAGGACAGAAGTCAATTTTGCTAGTCGTCAGCTTAACTGGGAGAAGTATCATGCCTAAAATACAACTTAAAATATTTTTCATGCCCTAATTCCAAATAAACCATATGGTATGTTCAATTCTAGGATAAATACATCAGAGGAAGAAAAAACCCCAAACATATTACAGAAAACTGCAATGAAGGAGAACAACATTCTTTTGGTACTTTCAGTGAGTGTGCCAGAAACACTGGTCAAGCACATCAGCTTTTGCTCTACAAGTGTTTCTGTTTCACCGTTTAACAGGGATGAGCCAGTGATAAATGGCTGTAGTGAGCTTTCTTCTTACTTCGGTTCCTACCAGCATGGCTGCACTGTGTGTTATGAGATGTTAACAGTTGGCAGAGTTACAAGGTCACCTCATCCAGCCCTTGTCCACTCCAAATTGTTTTTTCCCCTGTCACTTATAGTCTGTCCTGAGTAGGCTGAAGCAATAGGATTTCTCGTAATTCCTACGGAAATTTATTCTACAGGCTCCTAGGAAGCATTTTATTTTCTCCTTGATATTTTCACCTTTCATGCATTCTGTTCTATCAGACATTGTCACATTAACTTCCTGTTCATTCTTAAGACTCTGCTCATCACTACAGTATTGTGTGCTATGATTTACTTCTATGTTTAATTGGTAATTTTGTTGAAAGTGCTACAAAACATTTTCTCTACATATGTGTCCATGTTTTAAGGTAGTTACTTTGCGTGACATCCAAATTCTACTGAGTGCAACCACATTAGGATTCTCTCTCTTGATGATCAGGGTGTTAGAGAAACAGGTAGGCACAACTCTCTATATACCTCTCTCACTACACTTTACATGTATAGCCTAGAACAAGAGTGTTGACCTTATGAACTCTACCTAGTATCTGCCTCATCAATATCCCAGACTGCATCAAACCAGTTACAACTGCTTGTTATAAAGCAGAGGTAATGGGCTGTCCTGCGTCTTAGGTCACTGTGTCTAAAATACCGTAACTGAAAAGTATCCTGCATTCTAATTGTACAGTTAGGATTTGAGGATTCAAGATGATTTGAATCAATGATTTGAACAGAATACTGATTTATGTACTTAGACAGCCTTTCAAGATAAGACAATAGGCCATTTCTTAACTGCCCTATTTTCCCCACCCACAATTTATTTCCCACTCTTCCAGTTCCAAGATGAATCACTACCACAGTGCGATTCCCAGGCTGTTTCACTAGTGACCTTAGAGAGTCATAGGCTACCACTACTTCTGAGCAGAGCTGTGGACGCTCTTTCTTCTCCCTAGCCCTTCTTCACACCTGTACAATGTACAGTTCTTATATACATCCTTGTCTTGCTCTGGTTTCTGCTGTTCACTCTCTGTAGTAATTCCATATGAACTGGGGGATTAGACAGTGAGCTCCGAGAGGAAACAAGCAGATCTCTGGTGTACATGGAGCCATTGTCCTAAGAGATTTCTTGAAGTAAACTTCCTAATATAGAAACTCCTAAGAACATCCTCCACAAACACCACTGATAAGATGACCAAAATGAACGTCTATATAGAAGTCTGTCCAATAACAACGACACCGAACTGAGATTAGTCACTTCATAGCCAAATAAGCCACTTTGTTGATTACTCCAGATCACAAAAGTCACGTAGAAGAGCCAAATATATAGGGCCAGCTGGTCCAGTTAATTACACACTATATGGCAATCATCAGAAAGGTCAAGGAGTTCAAAAGGTGTCACAGGAACTTACGCTACTTGGCCATGTGCCATAGGACACAGTACACTAGAAAGGAGTAAATAGCATAGACTGACTGGAATGAGGCAATTGCTTTTGAACCAGAAATTTGCAGCACTGTGTAAAGACTCCAGAAATGGGACTCTTCATACCACAGAATTGAAGACTGCATAAGAAAAAGATTGAGGCTATAGATCTGGGGGTTTCCCATGTTTTATATGCCTTTTCCCTCAGGTAACAACAGAAATATCTGGAAAACAATACGGGTGTATGCCACACTATGTATGCCACATGGTTCGGCCTATTTTATGTAATCCAAAAAGACTGAAGTTAACAAATAGCGACAGCTTCCCCAGCATGACCGTTGCCTCCTCCCATTCATTTCCAGGAAAGTAGGTGTTTAGCAGCTAATTGTGAAGAATAGTTCTGGTGGATGATATGTTCAGACTATGTTCAGGATAAGCCACAGAAGCTACCACCTAGTAAAATATGCCTAAGAAATGATACCATTATGCATAGCACATTTTTGCTACCCGAGAGCAGATAAACAGGGTAGCAGAATAGTTGGAAATGTCTGCTGCCTGGGGAGCACTAACAAAGGTGTCAGCTACTAGAGAACTGTCCTTGGCTCAAGCATATCTCAAGGCTGGGCTGGAACCAGATTGTACACAGATCCCAGAAACTTGACATAGGTATGTAAAATAGAGGTTGGTATCAGAGACGTTAATTATGTTAATACCGTATGTCCACTATCATCTGATGATGGCACAGCTGGGATTAATCGTGTTTCCTAATATTTATTCAGATCCTGCTACATGTCCATACCATCCTCAAAACGTTGCCTTTCCCGAAAATTCTTGTACGGTCAGTTCTCAGCTTTCCAAATCCCCAAGGAACTTGATTTGTTCCTTTTATTATTTACTAGCTTTTTAAATTCTCCAAGTATCCTACAGGCCATGGATTGGTCAATGTCCTGATAAGGTATGCAGTTAAAGAAGCTAGTGGACCAAGGGCAATACTCATCAAAGACTTGGATGGAGGTGGCCAAAGGCATCATAGAACTGAGGGTGGGCCTGTTCCACAACTAAGCACTGCATAGCCTCAGTCTGTTCTTTTCAATTCAAGCCTCCCCCATGGGGCTGAGAAAGCTGAAGTAGGTGGCCTGCTGGTCTTCTGCCAGGCTTGTTTCCCCAGCTCCTCAAATGTCCAGACATAACTAAGGGAAAACATACCGGCTAACTTACCAAATCTGCTTCCCCCTACACCGTTCACCCACTGACCCTCCCTGTCCCACACCTCTAACCTCAGTTTAGTTGCTCTTGTATCCAGTCTCATAGTCAGGTCTTACCACCCCACTTGACCCTTGCTTGGTCCCCCTCATGTCCCTGATAAATCTGTTGCTATTTCCCAGTCTATCCCATCTCTCCTAACACATACCTTCTGTGCCTCTGCTCAAACTGTCTGCTAACCCAAAGGCCTGGATGAGCATGAGGGAATAATGGCTTTTATACTGGTGGGCAAGCCTTGTTCCCAGTTTGGGAGCCTTGGTTCTGATCTTCCTGGGTGGGCTAGTCATGACCCTGTCTTGACAAGAATTAAGGACTTTCCACATGGGTTGGGCAATATTTAGGCACGCGGCATGAGGGAAATGAATCAAAACAGGGATGGGTGGAGGACAGAAGGCTAAGTTGGCAGGAGAGAATTGTATGAATGTGAGAAAAGCAACTTAGAAGGCCAGAGAACTTTAGAAATCTAATTCTGGATGGCTATCTGACTTAGATGAGTAGTGCATCCTTGGGAAGTGGGGCCCAGGAAAAGAGGAGAAAAGGGAGATGACATGAATAGCAAGACTTACCTTCACTTAACTAGCTAAATGAGAAAGAGAATCCTAATATTAATTTCAAGAATCTTTGCCAGGAAAACAAATTACTCACCCAGCTATATTGAAAATATATAATCTTATCTTTTAAAACATTTCTGTATCCTAGTCTCTTTACTGCATTCTCCAAGGTTTCTGGAAATTTGGTGCTTAGAAGTAAGCTGCAGTTTTCCGGGATAAATAAATACTATAATCTCCCTACATCCATGAAGATACATTCAATGCAGAAATTAAGTATTTGTGGTAACATTCATATTGCATTCATCTCAGCAAGTAGTTCCATTATGACCAAGGAACTAATTTTAAACTTAAGTATCAACGAAAAGTAAAATCAAGCGTTTGCATCAGAAACTGGAATTTAGGAGAATTACAGCATGTATTTGACCAGGACACAGGAGTATTACTGGATAAGTTTTCTGACCATTAGAAACCAAATAAAATAAACTTTTAAACTATTTTTACAAACAGCAAGCCATATTATACTCCATATTTGTGAAATGTTTTGGTAATAGTTTCAGTTTCAAATAATATATTTAAGATCATTTCACTGGTTTATGGATATTCAGTGAAGATTTTTTTCCTTGGCAATATTCTCACTACTGTTTTTCTTTTAGCCGTTCAATTTGAATCATGTTAGCATCAAACAGGAATCGATCCATCTTACACTGAAAACATGATAGTTTTTCCATGGACCATTAAGAGAACTGGATTAGGCCCACAGAGAAGAAATATTTCCTCTTCACTCCATGATACAGTTTATAAACTTCAAAACTGATTTTTCTGTTTCCTACAAGCACTTCCACTGATTATGCAGTACCCATTTACAACTTGTTAGTTCATTTTTTATTTCTCCGTCCTCTCTAGAGCATGCTGTTCATCACAATTCAGGCACAGTTTCACAAACAGTTCATTTCACAATCCACGTCCACGTTTCCACCAAAAGGGAAAGTTCTCCCTGTTTCCTTAAGCCCTTGGCCCCTCCTTTGTGCAAGCACTGGATTGCTGGATCAGATGGATTGCCTCTATTCAGCTGAAAACTACCAAAATTAATTAATTAGTTTTCAGGCAGATCAGCTCTCTGATCCAACCAATTACACAGCTGCATGAATGTTGGTGCCAGCAGAAGAAAAGCATTATAACCCATTGCCTGGAGCAGAAAAGTGGTGGGACAGTAGCAGAATAGACTTAAACTGGTTTACACCAATTGTGAAACTGCAGCCTTAAAATCACATGTAACTTAACTGAACATACTGATCACCATCTTCTTCAATAAAGGGGGTAATAAATAAAATGGGAGCGAACACTGATCCAAACAAGAGAGTACTTTGAATACTAAATAGTCAATTAAGTAGTTGTTAATGTGACAGTGCAAATCTGTACAAACTAGATACAAACATATGACTCTATGAAGCACCATATCACTTGTGTAATAAAATGCATACTATTCTATATTCATCTTTACTTTAGGATCTTACTGAAAAAGGGACCTTTTAGATAAATTTTTGCTCTTCAGCTATTTTTCTGCTTCATAAACATTAATATTTATACCTTCTTATAAATACTTACCTAACAAAAATGCCAGGATTGCCTTTTCATCACACAATGAAAATGTTAAATAAATTTTATCCTTGTCTAATGTCAAGTCCCTTAAAAATAATTGTTACTGTTACTATACACATACCAGCTATATCTTTTAAAAAAACCCTGGATATGTACTTTTTTTGATCAGTCCAATAATAATTCATAAATTCATGAACAAGTTTCATCTACCTCCTCACTGTTCATAGGATTTGCTTTACTTGTTTCCATGATTTTTAGCCCCACTGAAGATCCTAACAGGTAAACATAAAATTAACAGGTAAACATAAATGGATGTTGCATATGTGAAACAAGAATGACAGATCAAGTAATGTAATTGACCAGGATGCATGGCAGTAATTTTCTGGAAATGTACTATTCATATCTGTTGAAACTATTTTGCTTCTAAAAGAAAAAAAATTAGGTTCAAACTCTCTTTTTTATCCCTTTCACCTTAACTGAAGGGAGTTACAACTACCTGAAGGGAGGTTGTAGTGAAGTGGGAGCTGGCCTCTTCTCCCGGGCAACTAGCGATAGGACAAGAGGGCACAGCCTCAAGCTTCGCCAGGGGAGGTTCAGGTTGGACATCAGGAAGAATTTCTTTACAGAAAGAGTTATTAGACATTGGAATGGGCTGCCCAGGGAGGTGGTGGAGTCACCATCTCTGGATGTGTTTAAGAAAAGACTGGACATGGCACTTAGTGCCGTGGTCTAGTTGACAGGGTGGTGTAGGGGCAGCGGTTGGACTCAATGATCCATGAGGTCTCTTCCAACCTGGTTGATTCTGTGATTCTGTTAACTATATGGTGCTCAACATAGAGCATTTCCCGGGATTCACTACTGGCTGTTGTCAATGACCCTCAGCTCAGCTCTGGACCATCAATTTTAGCCAGTCAATAATTTTAAGCCAGCACCGCAAAGTGTTATTGCAAAGCTCTGTTGAAAAATCAAAGTGAGTTTTCTCAAAGAATATTGAAGACTGTTGTCAGCTATTATATCCTGCTAGGGAGAAGTTTGTTCCAATATACTGATGTGATTAAGAAATCACTAGCTTTCTTCTCTCACATATCATATTCCTAGCTATTCCAGCAAGAACTTTGTCTTGTTTTTTCCTCCCATGGACCCTCTAGACCACACCACCTAAAATACTTAAAATCACAAAACTACTTGAATGGAACTGACATCCTTCTACTCTACCTGATTCCCATACGGACCCATAAAATTTGCACTGATATCAGCATATTGCAATCAGGAATTAAAAAAAAGCCAAGCAAAAAACCCCCAAAACCAAGCAGAAAAGAGTCAGGTATTCTGGCTGTAGTTTTTCCATTTCACCTTAAAATGCCAGAAGTCATTTGTCACTCTTACTGAATTACCTCATATATTTTCAAAGTCCGCCAAGTCCTTTTCACTATTATTTCCATCAACCTTTTGATGTGATGACTAATCTGCTGCAGAACTACATGATGTAACACAATGCTTAAAAATAGTAAGGAGTATCTTTGCTTTCTTTTATTGCCAGTCTTTTATAGACTTCTTCATGCCCTCCCATAACTTTCTGTCCTTATAAAATAAAATTTTAAGCAGCCTTATGTCCTTCAGTAACACTTGTACATCAATTTGTTTGCTCACACTGTACTGTATATATATATGAATGCATATGTATAATTATACACACAAAAAATTTAAAAGAATATTAAGACTACAACTCTAAGCACTGAAAAGTTAGAAAATACTGGAATTAGTGTTGTTGGTGCAATCCTACTTAAAATGTTAAGAGTGACAGAGGCCTTACAAAAATCTCTGAAAAAAATGAATAATTCTGCCTTTGGACAAAGATTTGAAATGTCTGCAATAAGTAGGGCTTGGGGCCATGCATGATAAGGGCAAAGCAATATATTTAATAGCTGCTCATTAAGTGCATCCTGCGTGAGGTAGGAATTCTGTGGAAAAATAGTGTAATCTCATAATTAAATATAAACATATGAGGGACCAGGTTTACTCCATCAAAACCTCCCAGGCTTTTTCTCCTTCATGCTCCCTATCTATTATTGCAGCTCTGTTATGCCCACTGTCCATCCCTCTCTTGTTCTTGTCCCAATTCGTTCCTTTTATTTATATATGTTTGCCTTTTCCCCCCTCTACATTCCACAAAGGCAACTCCTCCTCTTATGTTTCCATGGGGGTAACAAACAGCACGTGCAAAACAGATTCCCTGATCTGTTCCAGTGACAGGACCTAGATCCAATCCAGTTTAAAGCACTGCAGGAACGTACGTGTACAAAGCAAGAGTTCAGTTCAAGGTTATCATATCTAAAGAAGAAAATAACAAAACTTGATTTTGTCATAGGTTGAACTGAGCAACTTCAGTAATGTGCAATACTACCAGCTTGCCTACAACAGCAGAAGTCGTGCCTTAGTATGTGTTTGTTGGGAACACTGCCGAACAAAATGCATGAGGTCATCTAATTAAACATGGTGCGTACGTAAAAGCTCAAATTGAGCTGCTAATATATTAAGTCCTATTATTTGATTGCTGAACTTGACAACAGTAACAGTGTTCTTTTACTGCAGGTTGTGTGTGTACGTGCTTGTGTCTGTGTGATTTATTTTACAATAAAATTGAATTTGGTCTATGCCTTTGATATACAGGAGGTTTGATTCTCTTCTCACACTGCTTTACACTGCAAAACTACTTTGATTTCAGCAAAGTTATTTCTGATGCATATTAATCTGACAGTAAATGATTGCTTTCTTTTCATACAGATAAATACCCACACACACACATCAGGTTTTATACATGCAGTCATGTATGTACATGTACTTGAATACTCATACATTATAACAGAAAGTGTATAAAGCAATTTATGTCTACTATGTTTTGTGTATGGCCATGTTTGACTACATTTGTTCTATTGTGTTTTCTGGCAGATTATCCTAGCAAGACCCTATTCAAGCTTGCTGCCAGAAAATTTCAGTTTAGCACTAAACCGAAAGCTAAACTAAGGCAATAAACTAAACTTGCCCCTTACTCCCGGAGGGAGTCCAACAAAAAAAGAACATAAAAGCTGCTTGTTCAGCTGTGGTGCTCCTCTTTTAAAGCTATTGTATGACTGCCTTTATTTCAATGACATATGCTGCCTGTCAGAAGGTGATAGTCTCTGTCATATTTATTAAAAGCCATTTTGGTATTAAGCAGCCTTAAGTAGCTAACTAAAGACTGTGACATAAATCATGTATGACATTATAAGACATGAAAAATGGGTCTCAAAGTAGTCACCAACCGGTGACCCCACCATACAATATTTTCAGCAACATAAAATGAGCAGAAAAATACTGACTTACAAGGCAGGAGCTTCAAAACTTTCGAATGCCAAAAGCCATCCTTCCCAGGAGTTGAATTTGATTTTGCCTCTCTTTGATAACTGAAAAGGTACTGAATCCTGCAAGCTAGAAGCCTTCTGCTAGCTATGCCTTTTGAGGGACTCATGAGAATTTTTTTATCTTACAGTTTCTGCATCTGATTAACTCTGGTTTTTAAAGTGCTCCTGACTGCTGATCAAAACATGCAATAAATTATGCTTTGTTTTAGAAGTACTTATTTACTGTACATTTTGTGGAGGTAATCTTCTAATGCACTATTTTTTACAGAGCGATAAAGTAACATTTAAGACGGGTATGCCACCGCTAATTTACATCACAGGAAAGTCTGTACAAAAGGCTGGTGTGCAGAGATGTCCAAGCTCACTTTAAGCCAGCTACAAGAAGCCATCCTGCTGTATGGCCACGGAGGAAGGTATCAGCTTATTTTCTTCAGAAAACTTCCATGTTTCCCCAGCAAGATTTCTCCCAATATTTAAACTTTCTTATTTATACAGGTATTTGGGTACCTCTACATTGTACCAAATGGGCAGCTTACATTTACACTTCTCAAGCCCTGCCTGAATTTAACAAGACGTCTTGATTTGTCAGCTCCTGCCATGTTGCTGCTCCATGGATTCCTTTTTCCCTTGGAGATACCTAGTATGCAATCCTGATATCTAGATCACATACACAGTTAAGGTTTATAAACACACTAAGCATTATTTTTCCCCTACTGCACCTAACACTGGTGCATTACTGGGTTATCACCATTGTAACTGGGACAGGTTTCTCACTTCTCTTACTCTGAACAGTAAAATACAAGGCCATATCTTTTATTTTGCAGTGTCCCTTTAACAGTATTATTCAGAATATTTTATGATGCTAAATATTAAACATGACGGTGTTCATAAGAAAGCTGAACAAATGCTTTGTAAAGAAAGGAAAAGTTGGTTTTGGCTGCATAAGAAAACAGCAGGTGAAGAAGAGACTCTGTAGAAGTCCTCCTTACAATATTTACCGTGAAGTAAACTTGCAGCTTTGTGGCTTGATTGTATGACAGAACAGAAAGTCCTGATCTCTGCTTGGCTAAAGGAGGAGGATATGAAGAAAGTCAAGGAGGGCTGATAGGGATAGAGCAAAGGTTGAAGTGAAGTCCTAAAACAAGCTGTTGCAGAACTTGAAATTAATATAAACCACCAGAATCAAATGGCTGCGAGATACGGTGCTGCTTATTTCTCTCTGCAAGGACGTAGATAGCAATGTTCGACACATACTGAAGTACAGAGATATTAGATCTTCAAATTATGCAGAAAGAAAATAGATGGGACAAAGGAAAAAAACAGATGAAAGCTTAATGTGCTGTCTGTACTACCTAACAGTTTTCACGTTAAATTCCATTTTGTATTCCTAAAGACTCCATTATCATTAGACTAAATAGTTCCATTTCTGTAAAGCAACCAGAAGCACCCTCCTATTAATAACCTGAGTATCTTGTGGGTAAGAACTTGGAATTTTAAACCTGAACAAGAAATGACTTAGAATGCTGTTGACAATTGTTTTGCTTCATGCTATTTCTTGACATTGTAGCTCAGTGGTAAATAGCTCCTTTCCTGTGAAACTTTGAAATCTCAAAAATATTTCTTCCCCACATTAGAATTAACCCCAGAAGTTTCAAAGTTTTTCCACATAAAAGCAAGGAAGAGAGACTCCAGAACAGAAAAAAGGCATCGTTGTCAGTGCCTTTATTTTAAAGTCAGAGCAGGGATTTGAAACTTAGCCTTCTGCAACCCAGCCACAGTGCCTCCTTCATTTTTTATATTTTTTATTCATTTTTTTTCTTTCTTCTTTATTCCTAGTAAAAGTGTTCATGGATTAGCGTTTCCAGCCAAAAAAAATATTATTTAAAAAATCATTTTATCACTCCTATTTCTATTTTATAGAAATAAAGAGGAAAAATAGCCAGGCATTTTGCTTGCTCTTACTGCACCAGGCAAAACCAGGTATGTCAAGAAACATAATCATTTGCTTGATAAAAATGTATTTATTTTAAGCAACTTAAGAACATTAATCTCATCAGTTCTAAGGTGTGAGTATAAGGATGGAAACCATTCTGTTGAATAAGATATTCAAATAAATCAACATACTATTAACTATTCTAAATATTCTAGATTAAATTGGAAGTGAAGAAATCAGGCTAACATTATTAGCCAAAGAATTTTCACCACTCATCTGAATTTAAATTATTTAAGCCAGTTTCAACGTTTGAAGAACTTTCCTAGTCTCAAGGGAGATATTAAACGTATACGTCAGTAATTCACAGATTGCTGCTGCTGCTAGTCATCAGAATCTGGCTTTAATTCCATCCAGTTAAAATTCCTCTTCAAATCAGGAGTGTTTAATTCACTAAAAACATCTCAAAATTAAACAGAAAATAAATAATCTTATTAATGATAGACAATCTAAAATGATACCTTTCCTTTAGGACCTGAGAAAGGGAGGTACCTGATTATCCAAATTATCTGGAGAGCAAACTGCGAGCTAATTTACATGGTAGTAATGAGCACATAGTTTTCATATGACTTCCTGAACCATTTGCACACTGAGCTGACCGAATCTGGAGTCTAGAGAGCAAAGAATATGACACTATAGGGAAAAGGAAATAGTCCAAGCAAAAGAAGGTAATAATAAACATTTGGATGTAATTTACATGGGTGTGAGGAAAAAAACAGGGTCATACTGTGGCAAAGAGTTCAGTAATCTTCATTTCCCACCCTTCATACATTTTAAGGCTACTGTAACGCTGTACTATTCCCAGAAGAAACAGATGAGGTAGTGGTCTTGCCATTTCAGCCTGCGTTAGGCAGGGCTCTTGGTTGTTGTCTCTTCTTGAATGACAGTTTGGTTTCAGAATGGCCAGTAGAAGGTGTTAGATCGTTAATTCGTTCATTCATTCTCCCCGGCTATTAATCAGATAGGCAGGGACTTGCTCTTCTATCCTCTACAAAACTCTTTCATACCGTTCCTCAATACACCTAGCTATCAGAGATGGCTTTCAGAACAGTCGCCAACCATGGAAGGGATTAACAAACCATTTAAGTGCTACACGGCTCTCTTGAGGGAAGAGGGGCTTTACACTCAAGATCTAATACATTCTCTGCAGATACTGAACCTGACCACACTATGAATTTTCAAGGAATGCAAAGTGGTCCCATTGCTATGCAAGAATTAATTTACAGTTGTATTTATTGAATAGCAGGGCAAGTCATTCCTTTTCGATTTCTTTCTTGAAATGAGACCAAGTGCCAGCTACTATTTAGCGGAGCTGTGTTACTTTTACACCAGATGGAGAGCTGGCCTGACAACTTTATTTCACGTAGAGAGTCAGATACACATGTTAAAAACTACCACTGATTTTTTTTCTTTTGCAGAAAAAAAGGTTTTTTTCTAGAAACTCCTGTTCTATGGATGGATATGGAACTTTCTGTCATGTTAGGCAAATAATGCTGTCTCTAGGAGTCTTCTAAACCTGTGTGTGATTGCACACTTTGATTACATGGATTTAATCCCATTTCTTTAAAGGAACCAATAAAGAGGCTTAATTATACACTTGTGCTTATGTTAAAAAAATCTTGAAACTGTTTCACTGAGAAGGTCTTCAACCTTTCTTCTTTGAAGAAAGGACTTAAAATCTGGCAGGACGCTTTTCACTGTTGCTATGCAGTCTCACCCTATCTGGACAAGCTATAAACCTCTGACAAAAATCAAGAGTTTGCACGTGCTCAATGAAAGCTTGTTAGAGGGTATCAAGCAACATTCTTTACGGAGTCTGTTTTCACATTTTGTCTTCCAGAACTGAACAGAGCTTTTCCTTGCAACAGCTCCTCAACGCTGCCAGAAACAATTATGGCACTGGGCACTGGAACAGAAAAGAGGCAAACAGTCTTCCTGTGTTCTCAGTGCTCCTCTTGTTACACACACAGCTCAGAGGAAGAATCACTTGGGCTGGAAGATGTAGTGCTCATAAAAAAGTGAGTGAAAAGTGGATGGGAAAGCTTGATGGGAGAAAAAGGACTATCAGAAAATATTGCTGGCTGTGTGAGACATGCTAATGGAAAAGAGCAGAAGGGGCAAACTGGTGGGAAAAGTGTGCAAAAAATTAATTAGTACTACTAATTACAACTTAGTACTACTAAGTACAACTGCTTCCCACAAGAACCTGGAATAGGACACACAGTTCTCAATTTTCAACATTACTCTGCTGTAGGTATATGGTTGGGAAAGTCACTGCTAAACTTCATGCATCTTCTCCACGCTGTGGCCAACTCCCAGCTTATGGCTGCTGCCAAATACTTCGTTTGGAGACATGCAAGAGTCTGTGCTACAGGTCTGTAAAACATCTATTTAATATCAATGTAGTAGTCTGTGTAGCTCCACTTAATGACAACTCTGTCTTTCAGGAAGGTCTTATTTTGTTTACTGTACCTTACCTTGTAAGATAGGATGGTACACTAAAATCTGGATACAATATGATATATGCTGCAAAGTCTTATTCAAAATTCAGAACATATCAGCATTAAGTTTCACCTGTGCAATCTTTAATTGCTTCCCGCATGCATAATGATTGTATTTCCCTTTTTTTACATGAATATATTCAGTCCTGGATCCCTACTTCACTCAGTAGTTAGGAAGTACAGTGTTCAGGGAATGATGAAGGCTTAGGCTTTGAATTAGGCTGTTGTCATTAGACTTCTGCCTCATTTGCTCCAGAAGGTGGATAGTGCCCTGGAAGGACTAAGCAAAATCAAATATTGGTGCTCCTTTCTGAATGTGAATTTAAAAGTCTGCGTCGAGCTAACAGGAGGACATCCAGAGGGAAGGACCAGCACTGTAGCCACTGAGGGAGTAGACTGTGTCAAGAGAAAGGCAAGGGAAGAGAAAGTGAGGCCTCACTAATGCAATGGAAGGCTGCTTTATTGGAACTGTGTTCTGCCTCTGAAGTCCACCAGAAGACCTGAATTGCTACAACAGCAGCATAAGTCAAGAAGAGCTCTCTTTTTCACACTTCAAGCTCTATAAGCAGCTATAAACCATATGAGCAATCAGGCCTAAAGTCTCCTACATTCTGAGGACTAGACATTTTTGACAAAACAGGATTTGCTCTCTCAGTGTTTCAAGTACACAGATATTTCGGGGAGGGGGGGCATAGAAAGCAGCTCATTTTACAAAATGAATTATTTCTTGCTTTCAGGGAATTCATTTAATATAGCAATAATTGCACAGAGAAGCCCACATGGAAATTAGTTACTCAAAGCAGGGTTTGGCTAGAGGTCACAAACAAAGCAAAAGGGGAAAACATTGATTATGCAACCACGAAGCTATGCTGTGTTGTCAACTCAATTGAGGTATATTTAACTGGAGCAACACAGTACCATATACGGATAGACAAGCTTGCTCTGAATGACAAACACGGCTCCCTCTGGGCCAAAACACCCTGCTGCTCAATAGGGCGATGAAGATAAAAGATTCCTCAACTAATTAAAATGAACTTATTGTCCAGA
This sequence comes from Nyctibius grandis, assembly GCF_013368605.1. Lineage (NCBI taxonomy): Eukaryota > Metazoa > Chordata > Aves > Nyctibiiformes > Nyctibiidae > Nyctibius > Nyctibius grandis. Next base: position 72,379,551 of record NC_090663.1, on the reverse strand, counting down.
ATTTATTGATATTGCTGTAAATAACAGGTGCATGCTAGGAACTAGGATGGAGGGCCACAGGAACCCAAAAGGACTAAAACATCCCCAGCTCCCAAGTCTATTGCTGGGACTGTCAGTTCATAAGTAGCGAAGAGAACAGTGTCCTCAAATATTACTGCTTTTCTGCACATCTAGTCAGGAAGCAGATGAACCCTTAACTCTTTGCCCTCCACTATAATCTGCTGCACCGGAACATAAAACTGCAACATGTTTTACTTACGCCATGAATAACTTTGGAGAAACAGTATGAATTACAATTCTGTCTCTTTTGGAGAGCTGCAATTACATGTCATTTCCTCACAGAGTTACACTTGAAAAGCACAACCAGCAACCGATTTAGTAACCCACGTTACTCAGAGAGGAGTAAATTCTGCTTATTGCAAAGAGTCCTGAATTCACAGAATGTTAAACTTATGAAGGACTGTCTTCATGTCTGAGGATCAGAGTCTTAAGGTCCAGTCTACGTAAAAGTTGCTTACATGGCTCTTGGCTCAACTGAGGGACCACAAACGTTGTGTACTATGGAGCCACTCAACATAATCTGAAGAGAATATTTCCTTCAGTGCAGCTCCAAAATACCATAAATAGGCATTCCCTGTGCTTCCTTACAAAGAACAAAATCTCAGACTTGGCTCAGTAAAACATCCGCTTAACTTGGGGAAGAGAATCCCCTTCATTTCTTTTCTACAACTATGACTATGTAATACAAGCAATATTGAAAAAAAAAGGCAAATCTAAAGGATGAGTCTACATTTTGCTTATCTTTTCTGTCTTCATTTATATCTGTAAAAAAAGATTACAATGCCATGCTGGAGTAATTTTCACTCCCTATATACCCTCAAAGAAAAGTTAATGCACACCAAGGAAAGGGACAGAATAGCATGGAAATCCAAGGGCTGTTGCAACCATTCTCTGTCCTAGTTGCCCCAGTCACTTTATGGCTTGGACACTTAGGAAAGTTTGCTTCTTTTCTGTCAAGTGGGTATTGACTGGAACAGCTTGACTTGTCATCAAAATTGTTCAGGTATCTACATTACAGTAATAAGGGACATACATGCATGGTTCAATCAGATACTGAGACAATTTATGCCTACTGCAACTGACAAGACTAGAGATCGAGTGCCCATAACCATTCAAAGTACAGTACTGCCTGTTCTTTTTCCCTTATTGTCTCTAAATTGCTATAACAATTAATCATTCACACGTTAAAATAACACTACTGTAATGAATCTGTAATATGCAATCTCTTCCCAGATAAAATGTCCCTTTTTTTTTTAATAAAGAAAGCATTTTTATCTATTTTATTTTTTCTTCCTTGAGACAGTAGTTATTAGCATATAAAACATTTAGTTTTAGTTAATTATCATATAAAACATTTCTTACTCTCCATTCTTTATGTGTAAACCCCATGGACACAATGAGCATAGGCTACAGTATTTTGTGTTGTCTTCCTTTCTATCTATCTTTGCAAGCTGGGTTTTCATAGAATCATAGAATCGTTCAGGTTCGAAGTGACCTTTTAAAAAGCATCTAGTCCAACCTGCCAAGGGCAGGGACATCTTTCACCAGACCAGGTTGCTCAAAGCCCTGACCAACCTAACCTTGAACACTTCCAGGGAAGGGGCATCCATAACTTCTCTGAGGAACCTGTTCCAGTGTCTCACCACTCTCATTGTAAATAATTTCTTCCTTATGTCAATCTAAATCTACCTTCTTTCAGTTTAAAACCATTACCCCTTGTCCTGTCACTACAGGCCCTGGTAAGAAGTCTCTCTCTGTCTTTCTTATAAGCCCCCTTTAAGCACTGAAAGGCTGCAATAAGGTGTCCCTGGAGCCTTATCTTCTCCAGGGTGAACAACCCCAACCCTCTCAGCCTTTCTTCACAGGAGAGGTGTTCCATCCCTCTGATCATTTTTGTGGCCCTCCTCCGGACTTGCTCTAACAGGTCCATGCCCTTCCTGTACTGGGGACCCCAGAACTGGATGCAATACTCCAGGTGGGGTCTCATGAGAGGGGAGCAGAGGGAGAGAGTCACCTCTCTTGACCTACTGGCCACGCTTCTTTTGATACTGCCCAGGATATAATCGGCTTTCTGGGCTGCAAGTGCACATTGCCAGCTTGTATCTAATTTTTCATCCACCGGTATCCCCAAGTCCTTCGCTGCAGGGCTGCTCTCAATCAGTTCAGCACCCAATCTGTACTGATACTGGGGATTGCCCCAACCCAGGGGCAGGACCTTGCACTTGGTTTCATTGAACTTCATGAAGTTCATATGGGCCCAACCCTCAAGTAATGACAAGGTCCCTCTGGAGGGCATCCTTTTGCTCTAGCGTATCAACTGCATCACTCAGCTTGGTGTCATCCACAAACTTGGTAAGGGTGCATTCAATCCCCCTATCTATGTCATTAATGAAGATTAGACTAAACAGTACTGGTCCCAGTACAGACCCTTGAGGGTGACCACGCGTTGCTGGTTTCCATTTGGACATTGAGCCATTGACTGTAAGTCTGGATGCAGCCAGCCAATTCCTTATCCATCTAATAGTCCATCCATCAAATCTGTATCTCTCCTATTTAGAGGCAAGAATGTTGTGGGGTCAAAGGCCTTACAGAAGTCCAGAGAGATGACATTGATAGCTCTTCCCTTGTCCACTGATGCAGTTACTCCATCATTGAAGGCCACAAGATCAGTCATGCACAATTTGCCCTTGGTGATGATTTGTCCTTGGTGAAGCCATGTTGGCCATCTCTCACCTAATTTCTGTAAAATGTTGCATACCTTGTTGATGTTTTAGTTGAGGATATGCTTCCTTCACCTTAATTTAACACAGCTCATGGTACTCAGCTGTGTGATACCATTTCCTAGCATAATACTTGCAGGAAATGTGACTCTCAAGCAGAAAAATGTTCTGACCACAAAGGTTACGCTATCCATTTATTCACTGTGCTGGGAAACTACAGAGGATTCATTGGTATTACTATCAGGTTTTCAGCAAGAAATATACTGTTATAATACACATCATCTAATCGTAATCTTTGATAGCCAATGAGGGGTGACAAGCATTTTAGAAATGCTGACGAAGCCACTAAAATCATCTTTTATTTTGGAAATTGAGTCCTTGTACATACTGCAGTTGAAAAGCTTGTGACATTTTTATGTCTCCAGTTATGCCAGTGACTGGCTAGATTCTGCCTGTGGCTGTGATTTCACTAAATCAGGGTAACAACTCTGAGAATAAATTTCTGCTAGAAAACATGAATACGAGTAGCAAACTCTAGACATAACCTTCGGATACTGTCATGAATAAAATGTAAAAATTTCGACAAACCACTGTCCAATGGGTAACTATGACACAAATTCCTCTAGCTGAGCACTTTCTGCCATCCAAACAAGGAAGAATTTAATTGGTATGAACCACATCCTCTTTCAAACCCATTGGATTCCTAGCACTTCATTGCCTTATCCAGATAGTTTTGCATCCTGCTTGAAATTAATGAATAGTGTGTGCCTGGTACCCTCAGTGAGCTGGTTCTGCTGCCGTTTTCACTGCTCCTGTTTTTTCCATCCAGAATAATCACTGCTTGTTCTCAGTTCTGTGCTACTTTTTCTGTTATTCAACGTGCTCCAAATACTTGATGCGGGCCTCTGATTCACCATCTTTTCACACTTCATTTATGACTGCATAGTTTCCTCATCTAATTTCTGTATTTTTTTCTTTCACTAGCCTCTCCTTATCCTCCAATGCCATTTCTTTCTCCATGAACATTTCCAGAGACACACACCCTACAACTGTTTAATAAGTATATTTAACTACTATAACTATGTTTTGCCTCTACTTAAGCTTTATCTGTTTCTAAGTATGCCATCACATAGTCCTTCTACAACATTGCTGCCTGTAATTTTCAAGTAAAATCCAGTTTCACTAATGAATAATCAGCCATAAATAATGAGGGGTTTTTTGTTGCTGTTCATGTTTGATGCTTTCATTCAATTATTTATTCCTGAACAAGAGCTTTCTCTGAAAGTTAGCTTATGTCTTAAGTCCTTCAGCTGTTGTCTTCCCTGCCTCTTTTCCGTCATCATTAGTCAACTCCCAGATGTAAGACAACATTAGGGAAGAGAAAGGAAAACAAAGAGGGGTGTAGGATAGTGCCGTAAAGTGAACAGAGCAGAAAGAAAAGGGAAAAGACAGACTGAAGGTTATGGAAGAAAACTGGTGGAGGGGAGGAACACCAAAGGAAGACAGGGGTAAATCAGTGGGAAAAAAAAGCTGATCATGAAAGGGGAAAAGAAGGAAAAGAAAGACTTGGGGAAAATACCATAGCTATAGATAGCACAAAGATTAGACAATAAGAAAGAACAGACAAAGAGGAGACAGAAAACAAAGGAGATTAATCGAGACCAAAAAAAAAGCCCTAGGGAGATGATCTGTATTAGAAATAAGGGGTGTTTTTAACCAAAATTGGAGATGCACAGGATAATGGGGAACACTACAGACCAGTGCAGAGGGCCTAGGACAATAAACAGAAGAAATATTTTAAAATAAATGAGCACAGAGTGAATAGAGCACTTGTGCTGCTGTACACTCTAAACAGGAAAGGGGTTATAAGTTATGAACATTAATCTGGTGTTTCTCTACAATTTAAAAGGTAAGCAGCATGGTAAAAGGCACTAGCATGAAGCTAGGATGTTGTATTATGGGGGGTTTTTTTCTACTATATGCTCTTTGATAACTCTATGTGCTACAGTATATTGAATAAGGACACTAAAACTAGCAGAGCTCTGCTGTCATCACACAATGATATATGGTAACAGTAAATGTACACTTGGGTATATTGCTCCTGATTGCTTATTTCAGCCTTTTGCCAAGCTGTAGTCTACCCCATTCCTGCTTAACATCATAAGTATTTTCAATGGAAATGGAATACACATCAAAAGATGTGATATTATTGTTTTATGAGGCACTGGTTAGACCTCATGCTTAGTTGGGCTCATTTTCCTACAGAAAGGCTATTATTGTACAACATAAAGGAGTACATGGGATAAATTCAGCTTTTGAGATAACTTCTTATGAGGAATTGCATGTTGGCAGATGTACTGATTTCAAGTGAGGCACTTGTGTGCATCTGAAGGTAGAATATTCTCCAACAAAAAGAAAAGTGCAAAGTAGCCAAATGAAATCCTTTGAAATTGTCAATTTGACAAAATATACTTGATTCTTATGGTGCTTGGTTATTACCTTTATGCTTATCTTGCGTAAGGGAAAAAGATAGTGACTTGACAGAGGGCACTTATGGACGTCAGATGCAAAGCCAGCAACGACACCATGAATTAATAACATCAGCTTTGTTGAAGCTGATATTAAAATTCTAATTAGCTCCAACTGTCCTGCGGTTTAAGCACAGTTTTCCTGTCACTCTGTCTATTAATTTATCAATCTAACCAGGATAAACAACAGTGGCCTCGCTTTTTTAGGGACAGGTGCTAGCTTCCACTTGTAGCATCCTCTTTGAAGATCGTTTTGAAAGGACAGCTAGCCCCTCCAGACACCTGGCTGTGCTCAGGAAAAGGGACGCCTAGTGCCAATCTCCTTTTCTGGGTAGACACGGCACAACAGTTGGGCTTTAAGGATGGTTATGTATCTAAGCAATAGGTAACATTTGCTTGTGAGGGCAGTGCATGTCCTTACAGGCATTTCCTAGCTCCTCCTTGGCAAATGCAGCAGGCCAGATGGAACTGTTCCTTGGGCTGCCAGTTGGACCACCCTGGTTTGTACCAAACAGGATTTTAAAAAACCCAAGGGGATGGAAAAAGTCTGAAAATTAGCAACTAAAAATAAACAGGAAATGAAGGCAGAACTGTTTCACACGAAGTGCCATAAGTACATGAAAGAGAATTGTCCAGTTAAAATTATCAAAATGATGAATTTAAGTAAAAACACTAAGAATAGTGAAAATAGTGCCAGGGCAGAAGGGAAAGGAAGAGTTATATTTAAACAAAAAACCCTAAACAACCACAGCTACAACAATGCTATCACTAGAACCACACACGGACATCTTCAATGTGAGGTAAAGGAATGTGTCCAGAAGTATGGGATTTTGAAGGTCTGAAACATGTTAACTTTAACAAGGTTTCTGTAACCTCCTTTGGAATTCCTTATTTGTTGCAGCAGCTATGGTCTGTAGCTTGAATTTTTTTTTCCTCTAAGTAATAGCTTTGAGATAGTAAGACTCAGGCCAAGTACATAATGGAATTTTGTATTCTATCGTTTGTACTGCATAAGCATGAGCAATTAGATAGGAGAAAGTTACTGCATAATAACAAAAACAACAACAACAATACTTTACTAGTTATCCAGGGTCAGTTCTTAAGATTTAGAGCAGATTTTTTTTCCAGATGGATATAAGATGCTGTCGGTCTGTAAGGACACATTATTTGCAATATACATTATTTAATGGAAATATAATGCCAAAGAGAAATAGCACCACCTACAATTTGATAGTACTGTTTAAAGCTGGAAAAGTCAGAAGAATTTCTCAAAAAATACAGGGCACAATCCTCTACTGCCAAGATAAAACCTAGATGATCTACACATGATGGTTTCCTTCTGCAGGTTCCGTTACTGCAAAGAGCTATGAAACTGCTTTCTCACCATTCCGTTTAACACTCGCACCAGCAAAACATGATAAAGAAAATAAAATATAAACACAGATTATTTACACAATGTATCATGTATGCTAATGTTGAGATATCGAGTAAAATGCTGCAATATGCAATTCCTTTTGGTATTTCACTCATCTGAGACCTTGAGACACTAAAGGCTGTTTTTTTCTAATTTTGGAGTTTTACACAAATGCGGCACTGGAGCACTTTCATTATCTAAACAGTTCCCCAAAAAATTTAAACACAGTGAAGCACAATCAAGCCTTATCAGATAGATTATTAAGTAGGATTTGCTAGGATACTTGAACTGCTAACCAAAACAACATACGCAGCACATGTTTGTGCAGCAGACTGGAAGCCTTAAAAAGTCTTCCTGTTCTGCAAGGTGAATTCCACTGAGTAACACTTGGTTCTGGGGAGGGGGTGCAGGGGAGAGAAACAAAAATAACAACAAAACAACAAAAAAGGATATATTCCTTTCCTGCAGGACATAAGGAATGTGAAGCATCCAGGACAGCAAAGTGCAGAAGTATCACTTCAGAGTTCTTTGGATTTGGTGAACTCTCCCTACAGTTAAGGCCAGCAACACAGCCAGAATCTTAGGTATTTCCATAGCATCTCTAAGTCACCACTTTTTTAGGCAGCTGTCTCTGAAGTGGAACCACAGAAACGATCCCTCAGTGACTGTGCTTGTGTATCAAAGCTCTTAAGTTTGCAGGTGAAACAGCACTAGGTTTCTTTTTTTTTTTTAAGTCCCCGTGCCACAAGTATAATCTGAAAATGATACTGTATTCTTCTGGTTCACTCTGCCTTACTAGTAGTAACAGTATTTCTATATTTGGAATTTAAAGTAGTGAGGAGAAGACAGTAATTCAACACAAGAGAAGCTGGTTAGCAAAGAGGACATCATAAGACCATCTAAGATGGTGGGTAGAAACTGCATCCTGCTTTAGTTGACAGGCCACCTTCCTTTCTTTTGCTACTGAAGTGCCACTACACTTTAATGTTCTAAAACGATAACGCACAAGACAGAGCACAAGGCATTTCGTTGTTGTTTCATGGATATGTTTTTTTGCCTTTCAAAGAACGTAACACAGAAGGGTCTTTACAGAAAGACCTTGGGGCAGATTCTTAGGTAGTAGAAATTATCATAACTGAAAGCAACAGAGACATGACAGTTTCAAACAGCTCATGAGTCTCCTCTTCTCTTTTACAAGGGGATCTTGAATGCGACCAGAAAAGGATCACAGAAAGTCCCATCACAAAATTTCCAAGCCACAGACATCAAGGACAAAAATCTGCCTCTGCTACAGGTTTTAGTAAACGTGCTACTGGTTTTAATGAAGCTCAGCTATTTTTACTTCTTTAATTATTAGAGCATGGACACTTCAAAAGCTTAGAATTTTTCAATTTTTCTGTAACTTAGAAATTTTCAGTCTCTTAGAGGAGTAATGGGCTATGTTTTCCTTTCCCAAATTTAAAATTTACATTAAGACCTAGACAACCAATAAGTAAATGAATCAATCTATTAATTTAACATTTCCCCTTTTTTTCTTATCATGCAATCTTTACTCATTTACTTAGAATTACTCACAGGATAAAACCAGGAAATCACCATTCTGAATATTATCTATATCTCAGAGTTCACACCAGAGTTCAACAAGTCTCAATTGCTACCTACAGATATTTAATAATAGAAAGAAGCATGCATTTTCTCCATATACAACACTACTCTAATAAATGTTCCTTCTACAATCTCTATAGTTCCATAGTTTCTTTAAAATTTACTCTAATATTTCTCTATAGACTACTGTAATATGAATTAGATGACAAAATCAATGTAGATTGCCATTGTGCAGGGCAACATATAAATACATACAAAATACACATGGAAAATTAACTTCCAAGGGGCTTAAAACAGAAGACTAGAGATACATCAAACCAACTTAAATAATTAAGGTTCTTAAAATGATTGTATTTAGCTTTCTATTTCATGTCTCATTCCAGCATCATCACTGTAGTCAGTGAATTTCTAACAGCTAGGTGATTTAGACAATTTTACCCATGCCACATGTGAAAACAAAATTAATTTTGATGCACATTGTACCAGAAACTCAATATAGGTTCTGTAAATAGTGTTCTGTAGCAATACTCTTATTTTTCAGTGTCTAGAACTAAAGTTTTTTAGTGAAAACTAATTACCCATTCTCAGTATGAAACATCGATGGAGTTGGCGGTGGAATCATACTTGGGTTGCAGCACTCCTCATCATCTCAGCCAAAATTCACGCAGCCAAGGGTGTTGGCTACCTGTAAAACAGTGATATCATCATTTCCAATTGTCTCCTTTCTAAAGCTATGTAAACAAAATCATAGACTCAACCAATACGGCTCTTTGCAAAGCTCTGCTTCCATGAGCAAAGCAAATTCAAGAAATCGCAACTCCAGAGTATTTTACATGTTTTGAAAATGTAAAACTATAACTACGAAAAAGACGGAATTCTTATCATTCACTTGAATGGGAATATTTGAGTATTCATGCGTTTCTGACACATATTGATCCAACAGAACCTCAGTTCTTTTCCATTAGGTCAATAATAAATATTCCACAATGTTTATGAATATGCAGGCTCATAAAGCATTAAACTTATATGACAAAGCATAAGATCTCTCAATTTTTATTGCTTTATGTTAAAACAGTTATTCAGAGCACTTGATACCAATGAAAAATGCATGTTTATCACATATAATAATTTAATAATATAAACTGCAGTGCTACAGTTCTTTTCTAGTCTGTGGATTGCCATACACAATGACTATACCTTACACGCCAAATGAAGCAATGAAACACTACTCTCATTTAAACACTAGAGAAAGCTCCAGCACAACCTGGTTAAATAAGTTACAGAGAAGATCTTAGGTAGTTTGAGAATGCAAGAAAAAATTCCTATTATAAACAGTACTTAGCACTTACGAAGTGCTTTGCATTTTCACGACACTCCTCAAACAAGTATGTAAGTATTGTGCACGTTGTACAAGTAAGGTCATGGAAATGGACATCTTTCTCTAAGAAAGACTTTAAAATAAATGTTTACTCAAACAAGAATCAGAATACATTCAGTGGTTTCTGTTTCAGAGCTAAACATGGCTTCCTCAATTGTTCAAAAGTTAAGTGGTACGTGAATCAATCTTATTGTCCTCTCATTGAATGACTGAAAATATTCCATATTAATGTAATATTAATAGTAGAAGTACCAAAATAAACATATGTAAGTAAACAGATACTGTATACGTAGCTAGCTAACATCTTTGCACTCTTAAGAAAACAAGTATCAAGGTGGTGTAACGGTGAAGTTCGGGCCCAGGCTAGAAGGATGTACATAATAAGGGGACGATCAAGATAGAATTGATACATCTAGGGGAACCTGTTCAATGGGCTCTAGACCAAGCCACAATGGAGAGGATAAAGCATATCTGAAAGGACCTTGATTTCATTATTCACTTTTCTTTCTCTATTTTATCATTAATTGTTATCCATTATTTTTTCTATTATTTTTTTCTATTTTTCAGTGCTAGCCTCATTTTCCTTTTATCCATAAATTTTAATTTTCTTCAAACAAAAGGATCTTTACTAAGCTCTACCCATCAATGGGTGAATTGTTGCGTACTTCGAGAAAGGATGTAAAAAATCATAATTAACCCATTTAAATGTTACATCTTTTCAGAATTCCATCTCATCCTAATGGTTGTAGGTAGGTGGATCTCAAGATACAGTGTGGAATCTTATTTGAGAAATCTCTAAATTAAGGATCAGTAAGAAAGAAGAGAAGCACAGGACTGTTTCCCCATCAAGTTCTTTTTCTAGAAGTGTCCTATTTGTGTCCTCTGTGACTCTCTCCTTGTAAGAAACCAGAAAGATAAATCATAACTACTATGTTATCTGCTTGAAATTACATTTTTAACATCATGTTAAAAATTATTATTAAAACTTTTAAAAACTCTCTCTCCTACCCCAAAATACTGGAAACTTTAGAATTACTACCTGTCCACTCAGCTCTGTCAAAACCATTTAATTCTGCAGACTTCCAGACTAGTTCATCGATTTCTTGGTCCAACAGCACTCTCAGGGAACATACAGCTGTCACTTAGAAGTGTTTCCCAAAGTTTCGTCTGTACAGATCACCTACTCCTGAGACATACAAGCGCCCTTGATGGTAAAGTTCAAACCCTTTGGAAAGCCATGCTTGGTGGAGCGATACACAAGCCTCCCAGAAGACCTGAACATTCGGTGTGAGGTTATATAAAACCCCATAGGTCCAGAGAGAACAGCCCACACAGTCCCTCTGCTCCTTCAAGCTGCCAGAGGCACAAGATTCAAATGCCTTCAGGGCCTTCCTCCATTACATATATTCGGATAAGTTTATCATGAACAGTTCCACTGAAAGTACAGTGCCAGCATCTCAGACTTTATATGAGAAAAAAATGACTGCTGGTACAAAGTATTCCCTCATGGAAAAACATCTGACCTGAGTTCCCAACAAATGTTGAATGGCAGTAGAAACTCATTTGACTCCCACCCATACTTCACAGAATCACAGAATCAACCAGGTTGGAAGAGACCTCAGGGATCATCGAGTCCAACCGTTGCCCTTGCACCACCCTGTCAACTAGACCATGGCACTAAGTGCCATGTCCAGTCTTTTCTTAAACACATCCAGAGATGGTGACTCCACCACCTCCCTGGGCAGCCCATTCCAATGTCTAATAACCCTTTCTGAAAAGAAATTCTTCCTGATGTCCAACCTGAACCTCCCCTGGCGAAGCTTGAGGCTGTGCCCTCTTGTCCTATCGCTAGTTGCCCGGGAGAAGAGGCCAACTCCCACTTCACTACAACCTCCCTTCAGGTAGGTGTAGACTGCAATAAGGTCACCTCGGAGCATCCTCTTCTCCAGGCTAAACAACCCCAGCTCCCTCAGCCGTTCCTCGTAGGTCAGACCCTCCAGACCCTTCACCAGCTTGGTCGCCCTCCTCTGGACTCACTCCAACACCTCAACATCTTTCTTGAAGCGCGGGGCCCAGAACTGAACACAGTACTCAAGATGCAGCCTCACCAGTGCCGAGTACAGAGGGAGGATCACTTCCCTAGACCGGCTGGCTACACTATTCCTAATAGAGGCCAGGATGCCATTGGCCTTCTTGGCCACCTGGGCACACTGCTGGCTCATGTTTAGCCGGCTGTCAATCAGCACCCCCAGGTCTCTTTCCGCCAGGCCACTTTCTAACCACTCTTCCTCCAGCCTGTAGAGCTGCATGGGGTTGTTGTGGCCGAAGTGTAAGACCCGGCACTTGTTCTTCTTGAACCTCATGCCGTTGGTCTCGGCCCATCTATCTAACCTGTCCAGATCCCTCTGTAGGGCCTTCCTACCCTCCAGCAGATCGACACTCCCACCCAGCTTGGTGTCATCTGCAAATTTGCTGAGGGTGCACTCAATCCCTACGTCTAGATCATCTATAAAGATATTGAACAGCACCGGCCCCAGAACTGAGCCCTGGGGAACACCGCTAGTGACCGGCCGCCAGCTGGACTTTGCCCCATTCACCACCACTCTCTGGGCTCGGCCATCCAGCCAGTTTTTAACCCATTTAAGAGTCCACCCATCCAAGCCCCGGGCAGCCAGTTTGTCTAGGAGGATGCTGTGGGTTACAGTGTCGAATGCCTTACTGAAGTCTAGATAGACTACATCCACAGCCCTGCCCTCATCTACTTGACTCATTTGCTAGCAAAATTCAACATCTAGTCCATGATATACATGTTGTCATAAAATAAACAATGTATTTCCATATTAAAAATCATTAAATATCATTATTCCAGTGGATGGGTCTGAAAAATTGATCCTGATTATTGTCCTTTAATGGAAGTCAACACTTAATCCATTGATCGCTATATCATAGCTGAGTGGTGACCTATACCTACTAATCTTGTCCCCAACATAGAAAGTAGTCTGTAACTTTGTACCATCCCTAGAACGCTGTGATTCCTGTTTTACACAATCATTTAGGCCCCACTCTAAAAACTTATATGGGGAGTAGGAAAGGTTAAAATGCTGGAATCGTGAGCACCTTAAATCATGTTTTTGCCAGAATCAGAACCGAACCTCTGCAGTAAGGGTTAAGTGCAGCCTGTTTACCTCATTCAAACAACATCTAGTCTTCAGTGACCATTCCTTGGGAAATTAGGGATTCCCTCACATCTGCAAGAAATTACATGGAGCAGTACAGCTCATCCTTAAAGTTCATTTGATAGTGATTGTAATACATGCCTTAAGGTTAGGATGGAGTGCTTACCTAAATCACTTCATTGTAGACAGAATTTCAAATGCTGTAGAAGCCAGGCTGCATATAAAAGTCCTAGGATTGAGGACAACTCACCTGGAGATCAGGGCCGTTATTGTTCATATCTCACCACAGGCAGACCACATTCATACAGAGAATACCACTACCTAATGGGGAAACATACAACAGACTAAAAGTTTGCTATTAGAGATGTTCAGGAACAGATGGTTCCAGCATCTGCTATTGTGTCTCCTTATCCTGTGTTATTTTTTTTTTTTTTTAAATATGGTTCAGCCTTAAGTTCAGTCAAAGTTCACCTGGCATCTACACCAGTTTACATCTTTATCCAAGGATCTTCTTTGTTCATACATCTTACAGTCAAATGAAAGAACTGAGTCACACATTGCCACCTGCGTGTGAACCCACCACCTACTCAGATCTCTTTTCACCAAAGTTAATGGACTCTTTATCTCAAGGTTTAGAAGAACGTACATGGTCCTATCTGTCTTTGAAGACCACATTCCTGGCAAAATAGTATCAGCCTGCAGAACCAGGGAGTCCCAAAACCTGATGGTTTGACAGTGCTCCATGCAGAAAAAGTAGCTTTATGACCATACCCTAAGCTCCTAGCCAAACTGGTGTCAACATTTATTTTAATTACAGTGGAATGGAGCACTGCTTTTTAGTTAAAGGTTGACCATTGTAAACAATCTGAGATCCACATGCCTGAAATTTGCTGTGCATCACGGGAGTGTGAGGGAGGGTGTGCAGGCCAAACTTTGTCACTTCAATGATGGGTTCCCAAAAACCAGCCTCTGTAAGAACTAGCTGTTTACGAAATCACCTGCTCCTTCCAACTTTTTCTTTGCATGACTGGGACTGAGGCTACAGCTTTAATCCCCTCCAGACTGATCTCATTCAGTCAGGATTTTAGGCTGCTAACACAACGCTTCCAATGCCCCTTCAGGAAAGCAAGATAGAAAAAGTTACTAAGGGTAAAATTTGTAACTGCAGGTCCATGCAGGCTAAACGGACGCTTCGAAAGGATGGTGCTATGTATGCATTACGCTGGCACAGAGAAGACAGCCTAGAAGTGCACATGAGCCTGCGTGTGCACTGCCAGAAACGTGAGGCAGCTCTCGGCACCATTCTGAAGTCATTTAACACAAGCCAAAATGACTGATTTTGAGCATGCTGTTAGCAAGTGTCTGAGCATGACTGTTAGGCACACCGGTACTTTCTGCCATATGCCAGGGCACTTGGCAGTTCTGAGAACGATGTGTAGGGAAGCGTATATATTTGAGATGAACTCGCTACTTTCTGAAAGATAAATTATGCTACTGAATTAGCTACAGCCTTCTGAAAGCTACATTACACATATGAATTAGACACATGCTGTTCTAAGGCAATATATGACAGTGGTTGCTGACTATCGTTATTTTCCACCTGTGGGAGAAAAGTTTTTTTACTGTTGGGAAAGTAGCCTCGAATACCACAGTTAATACAGCATATATGCTCTATATGCAGCAATACTGTACATGGTGCCTTAGCAAATATTATATGAAAGCTACTACGAAGAACTTCCCGAAGCTTCCATATCAAATACGAATCGACTCACAGTGGATTTATGTAACAGAGTGAAATGCACATGCATTTCAGGAAAATCTGTGGAATCCCATCTGACATCCCAGTCACCGAGCAGCTCAGAGCAGAACTTCATGACTGCTTAGCTTTAACACTGCTGGGCTACAATTCCCATCCCCACATTTAGCAGGCAGCAAAGAATACTAGGCACAAATATTTAGGCCCATTATTTAGTTCTGGCATGCACAATATCACATATTCAGAAAGATCTTTATTCCTTTGGTAACTATTACAAGCATTTCAGAGTTTCCTTGACGTCATCGTAAACAAATTGTTCCTACTGCAAGTTAAGGATACTTCAAGCACTGGAGTAAGGGACAGCATACACATGGCTGGCAAACTGCAGTAGGCAGTGGGATTACTACAGTCCCTGGTAAGAAAGAAAGATTTTCCCACAGCAGCTTCCTTTGTCTCTTTGTAACACACATAAATAGAGACACGCTATTGAGGTGAATTACAGCAGGTAGTGAAAGTATGCAGACCATAGGCTAGAGGGCCTCTTGAGTCTTCACTCCCTCACAAAACGGTTTGCTTTATCTGCCTTCCAGTTAGCCTAGCCTATGTTGCAAAATTGAACACACGTAATTGAAGGTTAGTGTCAGCAGCTGACGTGATGTGCTAAAATCATCTGTAGTTCATATTCCCTGATGGGCCAATCAAGCGGAGTTAACATCAGCCCAATACTGCTTTTGTACCCAGACGGGACTCAGGTTTTTTTGAAGTCATGTTTAGAGAGCAGACACATTAGTTTACAGTCCCAAATGGTCCACGTGGCTTCAGCTGGTTTAAAGGATTTCTAAGAGCCCTGGGGAACTCTGTGGTAAAGACATACCCTAAAAACCTGTCTGTGACTTTCTGGGCACCTATTTTCCCATAAAAAATATCCTAACAAGTTCTGTTCATTCATGTTACACCAGCTTTCACACCTCGTACTTGTGGTATGCAAAGACAAGCAACGTGTTATTCTCAACCCTATGAAATTATGTGGGCTATAGTATATGGTGGATAGAACCAACCAGAAATGTTTTGACCAAACTGAAAAATTCTATTACATCACAAACAGAAATATAAGCAAAAATATAATGGTTTTATAAACCTGACTAACCACAAGATGCTTTAATGAAACCGTTCCAGCAGTTTTCTTTCTTCATTACCAGAGGAGCTGCTACAGCAAATGGACTTGCAGAGTTCACAGCTGTGGGGAACTCCTGCCATAAAAACTGTCCCGGAGTCAGGGTTTCCTGATATTCCAGTTCTCTGCCTTGAAGCCCCAGGAGCCCTAGCCCCAGTGATGCAGCAGAGAGCCAGAAAAAACTCTTCACTTCTAATGGGACTCTCAGGACAGTCAGGCTTTCACCCAAAAAAAGCCAGAAGCGGAGCCCAGACTGCCAAACCTTGAGATTCCTGCCCAAGTCCTCATTCCAAATTTCCAGATTCCTGGGTCTCTGGCCACCTAGCTGACAGAAAACAGGGAGATGGGACCTTTAAGTTTCAGGAGCTGCAGCTGAGACAGAAGCCACAGAGCTTGGACTCTCAAGGTTGGTTTTGCTTCAAAGTAATTTAAATGAACTACCTGACTACTTTAGAAAGATATTTCTACTTTCCTTTCTAAATGAAACACAAAAAATTGAAAATAAAAGGCTTTTTTCCAAATTGAATCTGGAAATGGACTCTAATTTTGAGCATCTACAGTGCAGAATCCATGATTGAGTGTTTCTTGCTGGTCTATGACATAGAGTGACCCCAACAATAACACAGAATCACAGAATCATAAAATATCCCAAGTTGGAAAGGACCCATAAGGATCATCGAGTCCAACTCCCTGCTCCTCGCAGGACTACCTAAATCTAAGAAATAAAGTAGAATCACTGGCTTCACAACACATCCCACAGTTTAGGGAGAGTGCTCAAAATAATAACTATAACATTACAATGGACTCAGTGAAAAGTGTAATGGTGATGAGAGATGGAGAGATTCCATCCTCATTTCATCTGACAAGGAAGAAGTTCTGGGGGGAAAAAAAAAGCTTTTTTCCTCTTAACAAAATAAATGGCACGACAAAAGTGTCTTTCAGAAGTTCAACTCAAATGCTAGCTAAAACAAAAGCAGAGCCACTCTCCAAGAGCTGAAGTCCACCTGCTTCACCTAGTGAAGTGTCCCTGATACAGAAGGGTGATCTTCCTGTACTAGTGTCTTAATTACTACAATTTCTCAGATTAAGCCCAAGATGAGCATTGGTTTGTCTCCTAGCCTTCTCCAACACTGCAACATTCCTCCTTATGGCACACCAGGTGTTTGCCACCAGTGTTGAAGGATGGAATTTAGCCCTGATATCAGTGCTGAGAAGACACATCTCATACTGCATGGGCTGAGCTGTAAAAGTGAAGCTCTTTTGTGAATCACAAGAATACATAAAGGTGTGCTGTCAGACAACATCTGTTGAGAGTTTAGGAATAATTTGATGCTACTGTTTGCTTCCACCAAACCTGATGCCATGAGATCACTTTGCCCAGCTTCTGCTCCTATCTGCAAACTCATAAGATAACTATATTTCCCAAAATTGACACTAGCTGCTACACGTCACTACACATTTCCGCTTCTGTTCAAACTAGCGAGGAATTCACTAACTTTAAACCTTAAAGCAGGTTTCTTGGTGTAATTAAATCCCCTTGCAAAAAATGCATGGCTGTCTGAGAACAAACATAAAATAATCTGAGAAATAATAAGTTCAAGTGCATGCCACAATTGGCCTTACACTCTTTGAAGGGTATTCTGACATATTTAACTCACACGATACAGGTACCATGACATATCATGATATAGATAATAATATAGATAACGAAGGTAATGGCATAAATAAGCAGTCTGCTTATCTCCCAGGCAAAACTAGAAGAAAATCTAGCTGCACTCAACCACTGCAGCAGCAATAGCTTCCTTTTTTTACAACTTTCTAACCCTTTCACACATAATTGCATTGTAACCCAAAGATTCTCATCTACAACCTACATACTCTGAACAAATTACAGAATCTATTCAGCTCACTTACAGCATTACCATGTTTAATCATTTCCAGTAACGAGCTTCATATGACAGAATCCAGGTTGCCTTAAAAAAACTGATGTGTTTATTAACCATATTTCCTATGTATATGTTTTTACTTCATAAGTATTCCCTTATCTCTGTTTATCAGAGGCTGGAAGTCACCTGACATTGACACTCTGAACTAGCATATACTAATACTGACCTTAACTTTGCATTATTAAAAAGGTTTATAAATAAAACCCTGTAACAAGCAGCTTGAAAAAAAGACTTGGTTAAAGAAGTCATCATGTATTTTTAAAGTGTGGAAAGGAACATAAGATTAAATCAGGTCTTCTTGCACAAAACCCCAACAATCAGCAATTTCTATTCAGAGGTTTTCAAGAACGTTCAACCTTCTTCAAGTCTTGCTTATACATCTTTGTATCACTCTATCACTCCAGAGCTTGAAGTTTTGAGCACCTTATATTATACAAGGTCAACAGGACATTCCACAGAATTTCTGGGAAATGTCTCCATCATGGATCTGTGTAAAATTTCTATGTAGAAACTGACCTTCACAAACTGTCAGCTCTTTCTTAGTTTGGCAACTTGATATAAATCCCATTTCGGGAAATCATTCTCTGTTAATACACCTCAAACTCACCTCCTCTGAGAACTGGTACAGGTATACATAGAAACGGATATTTATGCAGGCAGCACTTGAAGGAGGAAGAAAAGGTATTTACTAATAGCTGTATTACTTTGATCACATAGATTTATATTCCTCACTTCCTCTCCCTTCAGTGAGACAGGAATTGCGAGGACTGGGCCCACAACTGCTCAACCGAAATTTTAACTGAACATTTGTTTTTTCAAGAGGGTATCAGCTCCACAGTCACTTCTTTCCACTGAGTTCCAGCTTCCCACTCCAGTAAGGGAGATGCAGGGCAGAAGTATGCAATCTACTTGAAAAGTATGAGCACCTGCCTACATGGGGAAGGAGACCTACAGACCTCCCGCTGTGTCCTTTTGCCACTACAATTCTGCCAGTGAAACCCCCTGTAAGGAGCCTGCTTGGGAATAAAAGCGACTTTATTCTGATACCGTTATTCTGCTTTATACCCGAATCACTTTTATTTCAGAATGATCTATGTAATAATCCAGACTAATGAAAATGGCACAGCTGTTGTCATATAACTACATGGCTACAGTTCTGCCAGTCAGGTTACCCACAGAACAAGCTCCCGTATTGCAAAGCAGGACTTTTTTCTAAAACTACAAAGCAAGAACGCTGTATCACCAGTGCTGTTGGTATCCTAAGGCTGCCGTGCTTATTTCACTCACCAACATGAGTGCTGGGACCCATGCTGTACCAGAGGCCTCCCTCATTCACACTCAAGCTCAAGCCTTGGTTGGGAACATTTTCAGCCAAATGGGAGTCAGTGGCAAGGCAATGGTGGCCATGAGTTTAGGAACCACTCGCCCTCAAGAAATGCACTTAAAGGGATAAGGAAACAGTCTTTATGTCTACTCAATGATTTATCTGATGTACTATTTGTCCATGCCAAATTCCTATTTAGTTCAGCGCAGAATGTTTAAGGATAAGAGTTCAAATGTAAATCTGAAGAGACTCATTTTCTTTGGTTAAAAATAAACATGAGGAGAACAGGAACAGGCCCTAGTTGCTTTAGAAACAACGCTACTGCACATCAGGAACTCCACACAATACTTCTTTCCCTTTCTCCCTCCTAAGGGGCTCTTTGGGTGCAAGCCATTTTTTCCTCTCTCTCAGGGATTAGCAGCAAGTCCCTGGTAAAGACCTCAGGGTGCTATTTGTCCAGCTGTCCCTTACCCCCAGGTCAGTGGCTGTAGCTGCACGCGCACCACAGCTGCCTCGGAGGAGTTTCCCTCCTTCCCACGGAAAGAAGCTGACAACACCTCCTGGCTACGCTCCAGCTCCCTCTTCCCACCTGCAGGGCTCTGTACCACCTCCTTCCCAGGGACCTTGGCCTCTACCCTGGGCTGGCATCTTTCTCCTTCCCAAATTCCCTTCACCCCTCTTCACACTGGGTTGCCCTTTCCCTTTCTGGCTGGCTCCTGGTCTCCCAGGGGCTTTCTTGCCACCAAGTGCCAGATACTCCATTAGTCCCACTGTTCCCACATATAGGTCTCCTGTTCTCAGCACACCAGGAGGACGCTCTCTCCTCTGCACCCTGCTCCCTCCTACCCTTAGCAATGGCTGCCATTTCAACCACCATAGTTGCCAACTGGTCATTCTTTGAACTCGGTCAGCGTGGCCAGAACAAAGGTGTGAGCGTCATTGCGCTGACAGACACCAAGCAGTCACCAAGCTGCACCTTCGCTGGAAGTAACGATGCTGGAGCTCCACTAAAAAGCCCCCGGGAGCTGAGGGCACCACCCTCCGCTCTCCCCCGTGGCCGTCGATGCCTGCCCCGTGCGTCTGGAACCTTCCCTGGCGTTCAGGGACGAGTCGAGGGGGCAACAGGCAGGCACGGCCAAGCAGACCCAGAGCATCACCTCTGCCGGGCTGCCGAAACCGTGGCTGCTCCACGCCGATGGGGTTCTCCCGCCGGGCCCCCGGGCCGGGCACCTCAGCCCTCAGGGGAGCGGGACCCACCTACAGCACTCGCCTTCCGCCAGGTACCGACGCGGCTCCACCGGTTCCCGCCAAGACAGGGTCAGCACGGAGAGGGAAGGCGCCCGCCCCCTCCGCCGGCCCTGCGAGAGCCCCGGCTCCCGTTTCACCGGGGACGTGGCGGGAGCGGGGCAAGACAGAGGCGGCGAGGGGCGCGGCGACCCCCGGGCCGCCGCCGGCGGGAGATCGCTACAGGGCGGGGCGCCGCCGCGTGCCCCGCGCCTCGCCGCGCCCCTGCGGCTCGCGCCGGGCGCGGCCCCGCGCCGCTCCCGCCCAGCCGCTCGCGCGCGGGCACTGGGCGGGTGAGGGGGGGCGCGAGGCCGGGCGCGGCGCCGCCGCCGCTTCCCGCCGGGCCGGCGCGGGCGGCGCGCGCGGCCGGTGCCGGCGGGTGACGTGCAGGGCGCGCGGTGGCAGCACCTCCCCGCGCGCGGCTTAAAAAGAAGAAGAAAAGAGGGAGCGAAACATGAGAGCCCTGGTGAGCCGCAGCCGCCGCCGGCAGCAGCGGAGGGGGCATCGCCCGGCACGGCCGCCGCCGCCGCCGCCGTCCCATCTCGGGGACACCCTTCCTATGGGACGACAAGTGAAGGGCTGCTGCTGCTGCCGCCGCTGCTGCTGCCGCCGCCCGCTGCCCGGCCCGCCCCGAGTCTCGGCGCCTCGGCGCGGCAGCGGCAGCTGCTAAAACCTGTGCCCCTTGCACAACTTCGCCGGCTCCGAGCATCCTCCCGCCGGGGACTCGGGGGCTCGTTCCCCCGTTCCCTGCCTTCTGGCGTCCGCCTTTTTTGGAAGCGGGGGGTGACCGAAGTGCTTCTCCTCCGTAGGCTCTTTAATTGCTACTGTTCTTACTCTCCTCCAGACTTTCCCCTTCTGGGGGAGGGAGGTGGTTTCCTGATCTGAAGTGCAAAGAAAAGTCAGTGGGATTGCCCTCCTTCTCCCCCCACGCCCCCCCTTTTTTGGGTGCATTCACACGCTCCCTCAGGCATGATGCTCAAGATGCTGCCGTTTAAGCTGCTCCTGGTGGCCGTGGTTCTGTGCTTCTTCGAGGGGGATGCCAAGTTTGGGGAGAGCGGCGCCCGGAGGAGAAGGTGCCTCAACGGGACCCCGCCGAGGCGGCTGAAGAAGCGCGACCGGCGGGTGCTGTCCCCGGAGGCCCCGGGCGGCGGGGAGGCGATGTGCCGCGGCCTCTACCCCCGCCTGTCCTGCTGCTCCCGCACTGACGCGCAGGGGCTGCTGCACGCCGAGGCGAAGGTAGGCACCACCTGGGGCTGCTTCGGGGTCTGGGGGCAGGTTTGGGGCTTTTCTTCTTCTTTTTTTTTTTTTTTGCATGGAGCCCGCGCACCATCCGCTTAACCTGCTGCGTTCCCGTGCGGGGGGGGGCGGCGGGAGGCGACCGTTTCTGCCCGGGAGGTGAAGGCGAAGCAGAAACATGACACTGGTGCTGATTTATTTCCTCGGGAGTCGCGGCGAGCCCCGGCTGCAGATCCGCTGCCCCGGAGGGGACGGCTGCTCGGCGGGGCGAGCGCTTCGCTGGCCGAGGGCTGTGCGGGGAAGTTACTTTTTTGTCCGTAGCGGCTGAGTTTTGTGCCGGTGGCTGCGGCCCCGGGGCGGCGCGGTGGGCCGGTGCAGTGGGGCCGGGCCGGGCCGCCCGCAGGTACCGCTGCCCGGGCGCGGCTCCGGGGAAAGGTGGAGGGGGTGGCCGGGCTTTTGGCTGCCGTCCGGGCACCGGCAGCAGCGGGGCTGGACGGTCGCTCGGCCGGTGGTTTCCGGTTTATTTTTTCTGGGGTGAAAAAAAAAAAATCTTGTCCAATTTGCTGCACATGTTTAGTCGGGAAGGTTTTTTGGAGAGTAGGTGGTGCCGGTGTACCGAAACTTTGTGATCTGCAGCCTCCTCGGGGCCCATGTGTTACTCACGCTTAATGCATCAGCTGCAAAAGACCCCGAAGTTTCTGTGTGAGGACCCTGGTCTAGCAGTTCTCATCCAAGGTGCCGTGAGACAATCTTCCTTTTCACATTACCTGGCAGCCTCGCTGCCCAATTTCAAGCTGCGGTCATGTGAAGGGAAGCACCTCCTCTGCTCACCGATTTCTTAAAAATTCTCAGTTGTCTGCAGCCTTTAGCAAGTTCAATTCTGTTTATCAGCCTGTTGCTTAGATTTTTCAAACGCTGTTGGTACCCAGCCCTGCAGGACCGTGCTTGATAAGCTCTGCTGCGATGACCAGCGTTGCATCCAGGGGTACGCACAGGGAGGGAAGTTGCTGTATAATGTCATTAAGAATCACCGCACGTGAAATAAACAATCAGGTGTCTTTTTATTTTTTCTTTTCTTTTTTTTTTTTTCCCATCCTGGTTTAGGTTTAATTAAGAATTCCTCAGTTACAACTCTGTAGTTGTCAAGGTCTGAGAGACTCTTGGAAAACTTGTGTTTCAGTCTTGCTGGCCCAAGCATAATAAAAAAAAAAAAATACCCAGCCTGAATCGAATTTTTATGCTCAGTTCACGGTAGATTTCACTCCATTCTCATGTAAACAGCTTCTACGAATCAACATATGTGTCTGGGTGGTATCTCTCACTTTGTTTTGTAACAAAAAGCCATATTGCATCATTTAATTTGCTCAAGTCATGCAAATAGGAAAAAATCAATAGGACAAAAAGGGGTCGACTTATCCTCCTCCCCACTAAACTGCTGCCCACACACAGAGTCCTGTTGCTTATGGCAAAAGAATAACAACAACACCATTGTGTTTGTTAGTTGGTTCACTAATGGGTGAAACTGGAGAACATCATTCTCCTTCAGTCCCCAGCTCTGTCCAAATGTTCATGCCTTTTGAGGGAGCATTTGTCCTACCCCCTCTATTCCCAGATGAGTGAGAACTGTCTTACTGCAGGTTTTCAGCTGCAGATCTCTCTTTATTCATACCATATGCAGCAGCAGTTTGAGATTCAAGGCAGATATATTTCTTCACGTTGTCTAGAGACAGAGTCATTAAGCTCCTGTGTGATAATTGAATTAAACTATAAACTAACCACACACATATAACCTGAAAGATCTAGCTGGGAAAAAGGAAAAAAAATAAGGACTGGAAAATATGTCCTTAATTCACCCTGTTTGCAATGTCTCAGTGGCATATATACTACTGAGATTATTCAGTGCTTGGAGACCCTTGTAGTAATTGGCTGAATGCAGTAAATTGGAAGTTGAATTTCAGTTAGTTTTCAATCTCCAGGCAGTTGAAGGGTTTATTCTCTTCTTACTATTTCTTGAAAAGATCTTTTAATTCCCTTTGGGTTTGTTTGTGTTTTTTTTTTACTAACGGTACTAAAAACCTGATATAAATGTGAGGAATTGACCATATATGCCACAGTAACTATTTCTGAGCTGTTGAACCTGTTTTTTTAGACATAAATTACACTTTTTAAGGAATATTATTTTACAGGGTTTTAAAAATGAGACTGTTTTCACCAAAGATTAATGTTTATGGAACTCACAAATCTGCTTTATCATATCAATTTATGTTTAGAAAAAATGTCAAAATATATGTCATTTATACTTGATGGAATGAGGTGGTCATTCCATAAAAGAAATGACAAACTATTCTGGAATACATCTGAATGGAACTTTTCTAAAATCACATTTTTTAAACTATGTTCTACTACAGTTCCAAATCCAGCTTTTTAAACTCCATCATATATCTACACGATGGAGTGGCTATGACATCAACAGAAATGTGAACATTAGCTGCTTTAAAAAAAAAAAAAAAAAAAAAAAGAATTGAGCACGGTCAGTAGACATTTTCGTAAGAGCTTCTTGGTTCAGATGCCAGGTCTTTGAGAATTTTTGACCAAATTATTGATTTGTGCTTATAATGAAAACACTACCATTGCCTGCGGGTTTGGGAACAAAAATGGAGCTACCATAATGAACAGATACAACACTGCACTGGCTCAAGTAAGATTTTTGCATCCTGTTGTTGACATTTAACTCTTTGTCTTCTAGTTTTCTGCAATATCCCCTTGTTTATGAAGGGCTACTACATCCCAGTTGAACATTGTAATACCAGTTTTTCTAAAAGTTTGCTTACAGCCTGACAGGCAAAGAAGTCCTCTCTACCTTGGATGGTTTCACAGCCAAGGCTGTCAAGGAATGGGTGAAAAGTAATTGTTTTCAAGTGTGCCCTTTTACAATCATTTGTTTGCTCTGGCTCTTTCACGAACAAAGGCTATTGTTGAACACATCCAACTAAACAAATAACTCATCTTGGGGTCCCTTTAACAGCTGCCTTAGTACAATGATCTATTTACATATTACCCTAAAATTGAAACTGAACTCTTTAATGACATAATCCAGCACTATAATACAGAAGAAGCATATGTTCAACCCAACAGCTGAACAATCCCGTAAGCATATGATTTTTAGACATAAATGCTTGTATATCAAATACGGCTTAATGCAATGACTTATTTCACTATTTTTTTTCTGTTAATATCAAAATTATACTGACTTTCTCAAACTAGATATGACAGAGTACACAAAACAGATGACAATATTCAATGTAAAGAATTTGTCTATTGTGTCATCTTCTGTTTCTTCTTCTTTGCACTATTCTTTCTGTTGATAAACCAATTTAGTATGCTGTGCTTTCCTGCACAGTCCAGGATTTATCTTACCTTTAGTATACCCGTTTTACTTTCCTGTGGCTAGAGATTAAAGGATGATCTTACAGATGTTGTAAATTAGTCAGCAGCAGGCATAATCATTATTAGGCATGTTGCAATAAATGTTTGGAAGTTTTACATATTTTCCAGAGAAGAGTTAGTTTAAACCACTGCAGTTTGATGGTTTCACATACAGCTTTAAAAACTGAAGCAGGAAATGAGTTTACATTTCTTCAAAAGACCAAAGCCACTGTCAACTTTAAGGTCATTTTCAAAGTAGAGATCCAACAGAAAAAGCTTCATTCAAATAAGTATTTCAGCTTTCGCTTAAAACTGGTTTAATATACTCCAGAATAAATACATTATCAATTTACTGAAATTCAGAATAGAACGGTTGTCCTATCTCCCAGCCAGGGCAGAGATCAGACCATCAGACCTCACACAGAGCAAATGTTACCACCCTATTTTGCTTGAGCATTCTAAAAGTTAAATAACATTGTACTTGATTTTCAGATAATTGATTGACTCTCATTCCTTAATCTTCCGATTAGCTATTATATGACCAAGATTCATTCCAGAAATGACATGAGGGGGTGAATTCCTGTGGTTAATTCCTGGATAGCAGCTGCTCAGGGGGATTAGGATCCTTTTGTCTTAACTTTGAGGACTGAAATGTTGGCAAGCATTACTTCTCCTGTATCACCAGGCAACGTCAATTATGTTTTCTACAAGAAACAGTAAATTAGCTTTGCTATCCTGTAATTTTTTACTTTTTTTTTTTCCCCTGTCCACAACGCATTCTGGAGTCTTCCCGCAGAAGTACAGTTTTCTATCTGCATCACTGTGGAGTTAATTCAATAAACACACTGAACATTTACCTAGTAATACTTTGTGTTTACTTGTACTTCTAAACACACCATCATATTGCTACCCCAAGAAAGCCTACTGCCTGAGATCAACTCCCTGATGAAAACATCTGAGACTTTTGCAAAGCAGGTGATACTACTGAATGTAGGCAAGTGCTTTGAAGAGTCTGTAGTCATGGTGCACTTTCCTTTGGTGGAAACACCAAAATAGGTAATTTCATCCTTACTTTAGGAGAGCTCCCAGCTTCTTGGTGACATAATGTTCTTAAAAAGTAGCATTTAGTGATAGTACTTTCAATCATCCCATATTAGCTTCAAACTTTGTTCTATCTGGCAGACAATGACTTGACTGAATGATACAGGCCATTTCCCATCAGAACCACAGCAGCACGAGGTACCAAGGTCAGGATCCCATCATCCCTTAAGAAAGTCCAGCTAATACAGAAGATTGCCTCCACAGTGTGGATCACTGCAAGCATATAAAGTCGGTTCTCTACTACCTGGATTACAATCCTAGGCAGTATTAAGTCAAGTTCAAAGTTTTAGTTATTATGTGTTTTGTCATAGTTTATTGTAGTTATCATTATTGTCTCTGTTTAGCCTGCACCCAGGACTAAACAATAACCAGCTGTTCTATCACCCAAGACCCCTCCCCAGCCAAGGAAGGGAATTGGGAAAAGGAGGGAGACTCATGGGTTGAAATTTAAACAGATTTAATAAAATAAGAGAACCAATATCAATACTAATACTCGTACAAAAGACACAAAGTTATCCTTAGCCCATATAGTAGTGGTGAAACTCTCCAGGGATGACAGCCATTGAGGACAGAGATAAAAGAAGACCAGAGCAAAGAGGCCCAGCACAGCCATCCCCAGCAGCTTTCCCATTTATAGTGAACCTGACGTTAGTGTTATAGAACACACCTGTGGGCCAGCCTGGGGCAGCTGCCCTGGCTTTCACTGCTAATGGCCTTGATCACCACACCATGGCTGGCCACAAACTGAAACAAAATGTAACAGAAAAGTGATTCTATAAATTTTATCCCTGCAAAACCAGGACACTTTATATTTTTAGTTCTTGTCTTCAATGCATTTTCCCCCAGATCTACCATATCTAGAACAACGTCTGAAACTCAAGAAAGAAGTCTAAGGTTAACAATCCTGCTGCTATGGCCCAAATGAGCAATCTAGCAAAACGAATCTAAACTTTTTCAGGAGAGAAGGGGCTGGGGCTGTGGGAAGAATTCCCCAAAGAATTCAGGGCCAATGCAAACATTCTGCCATACATGCAACATGCAATTAATTGATCAATGTCTTCCAGGTTTAAAAAAAAAAAAACAAGACAAACCCTTCCCAAAAGAAGATGTGAGACAATTATATTCCCAAGAAGGGTCTGAAGAGAGATAGTAAACCATATGTGGCAGATGTTAGTTATGTTACTTAATTGCAGGTGCTATGAAGCCAAGGATAGTTTTGAGAACAGGTAGTCTAAAGAACAGAACATTTAATGCATTTAACAATCCTGGCAAATCTGGAGGAATTCTTTTTGAAGCCAATGGCAGCTCTTCCAGAATAAGGGTAGATGCCAAATGATGTTCTTCTAATCAGTGGTCCAACTTACACCACTAAACTTGAGTGCACATTTCAGATGGCCTTTTGACAATATATGTATGGTAAGACTAAATTTTCCTGGAAAGAGTTTGTCTTCTAAAATTAACATTCCTTTAAATAGGATTTTGTGCAACTGTACAGGCCATATATTGTATAATATTTTCAATATGTATCTGTTTAAAACCATGGAGAGTGCATTTCTCTCAAGAGCCAACCTATGAGACAGCATACTCAAACATATCAAGAGTCTTCATGCATTGAATAACTTATTTTATCGAAAGTAATGTAGATAATTCACTTCAATGTTATATTGCAAGGGAATGACATTGGAAAGTCCTTCTACAAATCAACGCAGAGATATGAACTATAGCAAAACTGTGTCAATATTTTCAAACGCGCTATTTACAAATATTTAGAAATTTTGCAGAATACAAACATTTACCGCATTAATATTTCTTAATGTAAGTGTCTTACAGTCTTTGTTTATAACTGCATTAAACAAAGAGCAGGAAGAACCTGAACTTTGTTTTTGCATTGGATCAGATTCAGTCCCTCTCAATGGAGAACACATTTCCCACTACCCACCATTGGGATGAATGATCAAAAAACAATCCATGTGGTTAACAATAGATTTAAAAAGTGCACTGCATTCAAAGGCTAATAAAGACGAGTATGCTGGTTTCTATTATTTTTCATGATTTGATGACATTGCGCTCCTTCGGCTCCTGTGTTTACTTAAACACATCATCAGTCGTGGTTTTGTGCTTCTTCAAGTACTATGCATAATATATGCTCTTTTTTCAGGACAAAGTTACAGTTTCAATATTGAGACAAACAAGATGTTATGAACAAATTCTACTTTTTCACTTATAAAAAGAAATGTCTGTAAATGTACAGCTTGTTCCACCTCCAAGTAGAGAGTAAAAAGCAGAGCAGCATTTAAGACATGAAAAATCCAAGGCACCTGCTGAACTCCTCAGCAGTCATTTCAGTAGCTGGGCTGCGGTATCATTCAAGATATGCCTATTTAACAAATACCTAGATATGATTTTCCTAATGTCTTTTGATGGTGGAATTTTACTTTTTAGTCTCGAAATACTTGAATAGGTCACCTTACAAGTTAGGTTTTTAAGTACTTCTCATAAGAGAAGTAAGTAGAAGGCCTGCTGCTGTAGCTCCTCTTTATATAAATGATCCCTCTAGTTCAGAGATTGCGGGTGTGAGTCCATAAAATAACTTGAGTACTATTATTCTTATCTGAGAAACAGAAGCAAGTGCTTAAAATCTCACTGTACTAATGACATATTGCACATTTCATAGTAGTAATTTTTGCACTTCCACAGCCGTGACGTGAAACATGATGCATTTATACTAACTGAATTGGTTCCATTAGCATTATTTATTACCTTAGATCATGAAAACTTTTGTTTTTTAATGTAAGATGGTGAAACAGGTCATATGTTTATTTGTCTTTGGTTTGTGGCTTGCAGATACTTTCTGTTACCAACAACACAGAATGTGTGAAGCTACTGGAGGAAATCAAATGTGCACACTGCTCACCTCACGCTCAGAACCTATTCCACTCACCTGAGAAAGGGGAAACACCTGAAAGAGAACTAACTCTTCCCTACCTGTGCAAAGACTATTGTAAAGAATTCTATTATACTTGCAGAGGTCACATACCAGGTAAAACCTCTAACAAAATATGGGGCTAAAGGATGTCTGTTTTGAAATGTTGATATTGCCTGAGCGGTCATAGATCCAGCTCTTCACCAGGTAAAATCCCTGTTGATATCCAGGGGATTTTGCCCAAGCAAAGACAGAATATCTTAGGGTCTTCACAGCAGATCTTACGTAGTGAGGTAAATATTTTGAGCGCTTTCTTGTCAGCCTCCTATTAAACTCTCCATGAAACACAGGATTGTTTGCTGTCAAAGGCACCTGAAATTATTACCTTTGCTGAAGTATTAGCATGTTCATTCAAACCATGTAAACAAGTAGTTGGACATCCAAAAGGCTATTCTAAATGATAGGTAGCTTTAAAATGCGAGTAATAAAGGATGCGGGCAGTTTGCTGTAGACTCTAAAAGCTGATGAGTAAAGTATTTTTTCTGGTTTTGTTACCCTAGAAACTGATGTTTTTTCCACAGGGTTTAAAGCCCATTGAAATCAAAGGGCACTATTTGATAGACTTCTGTGATCTTTGAATCACTTCCAACATGCTGTTAACAACCAAATTCTTAACTAACCTAACACTTCCTCAGTGTAGTCAGTAGAGTTAGCTGGACATAACCAAAACCAGAATTTGACCTGTGTTGTCTAAGGCAGTCAGCAAATGTGTGCTATCACTTGTAACTATATCAACAAAATAACCACAGAAGATGGTTCTTTTAGAAATACTGTCTTAATACACTATTATATTAAATAACGTCTTTGGTATTCTCAATAGTAAATTATTTATATGTTTAAGACTGTAATTTTTAAACTATGCTTTTTTCCCTGTCCAAACACTACTTATAAATAATGCCACACAGGAGAAAATAATTAAACTGGTTAAGATTTTTTTTTTTGCTAGCAACACGGACGGGAAAAAAGAGTTGATAACGATATGAAAAATGAATTTGTGTACAGTCATTTTTGACATATGAACACAGCTTAGTAATATAATATAAACATATTTGAGTAAAGGGGATAGTTTAAGTGGATGAGATTTGGAGGAGGGTTTTTTAATTGCATGTGTACAGTGTGTACTTGTTTTCTCCGAAATCCCAAGAGTGCGGGGATTTTTTTGCAGCGTTCGTTTATTGACTTGAGAAAACATTTTGAATTTACTTACTTTTTCCCTTTACTGTGGTTTAACATGTATCTCAACCCATTCAAATATGAAAATATTATTATTGTCTTTATAAACTAAGAGATGTTTCTAAGGCTTTCTTAAACCAGCTGTTTCTTGCTCTTTATCACATTCCCCAAAGCAAAGCAGAATAGATCACAGTTGCCAAGACTGCCTGCTGAACAGCGATAACAGATTAGATATTCTAAATGTTTGGCCCATATGAGAAGTCAGCACAAAGACATTTTTGACATGAGTTTGTAGCTAGTGCAAATGATTAGCATGTTCTGCAGAGCAAGCCCCTCATAGTTGTTTTGTGAAATTCTGTGTTTCTGAGGAAACAATTTGTTTAATTGGAAAAAATGAAAGAGGGAAAAGGGAGAAAGAAGGAGGAGGCAGAGGGAGGGAGAGAGAATGAGAAAGGTCTGAGCAGCACAGGAGCTATATAGCCACAGGAACCTCACTCCTCAGATCAACATATGTGGTGACGAATGACAAATTTATTTTTCTACAAAGTTTGTGTATATGTAAAACTGCTGAAGTGCATCAAGATGTCAAGTGCTTTTTGTGACCACCCAGGTTGCCTTGAAAGATAACCAGATGAAAGCATAACTTTAGCACTGGACAGAGCACCGTGCTTTGCAGGAAAAGAGCTTACATACTTTAGCGTCAGTTAAAATAAGATTTTTCCTACATCAATCAGATGCTAATAATCATTCTAAATACTTGTTCTGAAAGTGGGTTGTACTAACAAAAAGTTGTTGCATACTTACATCCACCAACAGGGTTAATTTGGTGACTTGCCTGGTGCATATGGTTGTTGAAACCTATACTAGTTATTTCCTATATTTTATTTAAGTAAAATTCAAGTCCCTCTTTTTGAGAAGATGACCTATAGGATTTTAATATAGGTTAATAGTTTTATACATTCTGAAATACAAATAATTAAAATAGTAACTTATTTGGGTTTTCTATTTTATTTGTTAGATCTGTATATCTGTAATAATATGTATTGCAAAAGAAAGAAAAAAATAGAAAATGTGCAAGCTATGTTTTCAGTTTAGCCTGGAGGACTAAACCAAGAGTTGGAAATTAACAGGCCCCCAAACTCAAGGTCTCTGGCAATGATTCACTACGCATTTGTTAAAGAGTCAAATAATTACTCTTCCTCCATTAGGGAGTGCTAATTGTTTGTGAACACCAATACAAAGGAGTTTAAGGAAATTGCTGACTACAAAAATAATTTTATCCCTTAAGTCCTGCACAAATGAGAAATATTACTAGCGATTTCAGATAGCACGCATCTTTTCTCGGACTGATATTTTAGCAGTACATATTAACCAAGACGACTGAGAAATTTTACATCAGTTTTTTTTGATGAGTTAGCTCCAGAAATTCATTTATTGTTCTGTCTCTTTTTGCAAAGACAAAAACTCTAGCAGATCCTTAGTTAACTCTTTTGAAGACAGCAGTTTGCTCACCAGTTATGACTGTATCAGAACTTCCATTGGCTTCTTCAGGAATATGCAAAGAAAAAGTGGACCTGATTCTTTATTAAAACAGAATATTAACAATAGCTGTTAGGATTGTATGGATATGTCACTGCAGGATGGTGTAATGTTTCACAAAGTCTATGAAATTAGAACTTCCCTGCTTCATCCCAGGTGACTGTTCTTGTTATTTCTCATCTGATCTTTACTATGAGCCTCAGTTTAAGTGATTACTGATGGGGACACTGGAGTTAAGTGACTTAATGAAGTGTCTTCAAACAATATGAATTGTAAGTTTTCCAAGGTTATAGAATCATAGAATCATTTAGGTTGGAAAAGACCTTTCAGTTAACATAACACTGCCAACCGTTAACCTAACACTGCCAAGTCCACCACTAAACCATGTCCCTAAGCACCACATCTACTCGTCTTTTAAATCCCTCCAGGGATGGTGACTCCACCGCTTCCCTGGGCAGCCTGTTCCAATGCTTGATAACCTTTTCGGTGAAGAAATTTTTCCTGGTATCCAGTCTAAACCTCCCCTCACACAACTTGAGGCCATTTCCTCTTGTCCTATCACTTGTTACTTGGGAGAAGAGACCACCACCTACCTCCTTACAACCTCCTTTCAGGTAGCTGTAGAGAGCGATAAGGTCTCCCCTCAGCCTCCTTTTCTCCAGACTAAACAACCCCAGTTCCCTCAGCCACTTCTCATCAGACTTGTGCTCTAGACCCTTCACCAGCTTTGTTGCCCTTCTTTGGACTCGCTCCAGCACCTCAATGTCTTTCTTGTAGTGAGGGGCCCAAAACTGAACACAGTATTAGAGGTGGGGCCTCACCAGTGCTGAGTACAGGGGGGCGATCACCTCCCTAGTCCTGCTGGCCACACTATTTCTGGTACAAGCCAGGATGCCGTTGGCTTTCTTGGCCACCTGGGCACACTGCTGGCTCATATTCAGCCAGCCATCGACCAACACCCCCAGGTCCTTTTCTGCCAGGCAACTTTCCAGCCTCTCTTCCCCAACCCTGTGGCGGTGCATGGGGTTGTGACCCAAGTGCAGGACCCAACACTCAGTCTTGTTGAACCTCATACAATTGGCCTCAGCCCATGGATCCACCCTGTCCGGATGCCTCTGCAGAGCCTTCCTACCCTCAAGCTGATCAATACTCTCACCTAACTTGGTGTCATCTGCGAACTTACTGAGGGTGCACTCGATCCCCTCGTCCAGATCATTGATAAAGATATTAAGAGAACTGGCCCCAACACTGAGCCCTGGGGAACACCACTTGTGACCGGCCACCAACTGGATTGAACTCCATTCACCACAACTCTTTGGGCCCGGCCATCCAGCCAATTTTTACCCAGCAAAGAATGCGCCCGTCCAAGCCATGAGCAGCCAGTTTCTCCAGGAGAATGCTGTGGGAAACAGTGTCAAAGGCTTTACTGAAGTCTAGGTAGACAACATCCACAGCCTTTCCCTCGTCCACTAAGCGAGTCACCTTGTCATAGAAGGGAGATCACGTTAGTCAAGCAGGACCTGCTTTTCATAAACCCATGCTGACTCAGCCTGATCACCTGGTTGTCCTGTACATGCTGTGTGGTGGCACTCAAGGTGGTCTGCTCCATAACCTTCCCCAGCACTGAGGTCAGACTGACAGGCCTGTAGTCCCCTGGATCCTCCTTCTGGCCCTTCTTGTAGGTGGGTGTCGCATTTGCTAACATCCAGTTACCTGGGACCTCCATGGTTAGCCAGGACTGCTGATAAATGATGGAAAGTGGTTTGGTGAGCACTTCCGCCAGCTCCCTCAGTACCCTTGGGTGGATCCCATCCTGCCCCATGGACTTGTGTGTGTCTAAGTGGTATAGCAGGTCGCTAACCATTTCCCCTTGGATTATGGGAGCTTCATTCTGCTCCCCATCCCTGTCTTCCAGCTTAGGGCGCTGGGTACCCTGAGAACAACTGGTCTTACTATTAAAGGCTGAGGCAAAGAAGGCATTAAGTACCTCAGCCTTTTTATCAACCTTTGTCTCAATGTTTCCCCCCGCATCCAATAAAGGATGAAGATTCTCCTTAGTCCTCCTTTTGTTGCTAATGTATTTATAGAAACACTTTTTTTTTCCTCTTTTACAGCAGTAGCCAGATTAAGTTATAGTTGGGCTTTGGCCCTTCTAATTTTCTCCCTGCATAACCTCACGACATCCCTGTAGTCCTCCTGAGTTGCCTGCCCCTTCTTCCAATGGTCATAAACTCTCCTTTTTCTCCTGAGTTCCAGCCAAAGCTCTCTCTTCAGCCAGGCTGGTCTTCTTCCCTGCTGGCTCGTCTTTTGGTACATGGGGATGGCCTGCTCCTGTGCCTTTAAGATTTCCTTCTTGAAGAATGTCCAACTTTCCTGGACTTCTTTGCCCTTCAGGACTGCCTCCAAAGGGACTCTGTCAACCAGGCTCCTAAACAGGCCAAAGTCTGCCCTCTGGAACTCCAAGGTAGCAGTTCTGCTGGCCCCCCTCCTTACTGCTCCAAGAATCCAAAACTCTTACCGTTCCATGATCGTTACGCCCAAGACAGCCTCTAACCATCACATCACCCACAAGTCCTTCTCTAGTTGGGTCACTCACCAGCTGTGTCAGGAAGTTATCTTCCACACACTTCAGGAAACTCTTAGACTGTTTCCTCTCTGCTGTATTGTATTTCCAGCAGACATCTGGTAAATTGAGGTCCCCCACGAGAACAAGGGCTAGTGATCGTGAGACTTCTCCCAGCTGCTTATAGAATATTTCATCTGCCTGATGAATATCTGAGGGCCATACCAGGGTAGGAAGCTTTCTCTTCACATCTTTAACCAGGGCCCCAGGCAGGCAGCAGATTTCCCTAAGAAGTGGTCCTGTCTGCATATTGGGCCTTCTGTTCCCTTCAGAAGAGAGTCTCCTATGACGATGACCCATCTTTTTTTCTTTATGCAAGCAATTTTGACACAGGGCATAGGGCAACTTAACCTCAGTGACACCTTCAAGCTAGATGAACCATCGTCCTCGTTATTGTTCGGTTCCACTTGCAGAGCTTCATACTTATTATGCAAAGGCACCAGGGAAGGTGGGCTAGTCACAGAGGAGACGCGCCTGCTGCGCTGAGCAGGAACTTCTTGCCGTTTCCCCCTATCCCTTAAGTCACTGTGTTCAGCCAGATGGAGAGAGGATAGGGAATCCTCCACATCATGTGTCCTATCTGCCTGTTGGGCCTGTCCCAGAGATGGTACAGAAGACTGTCTAATACTTATTGTTAATATAGCTAGTAAGGAAAGGCATGGCTGATTCTCCTTTTAGGCATGAGCAGAAACTTGATCCATGCCAGTCAAAATGACATATTCTAAGGAACATACCTGTGCCACAGCCATGGTGCATTCTGCCATCCGAGGACATTGGACAGATTTTGAACCACGTGCTCGCCATTAGTTTTGTTTGAAGAAATCAGTTCCAGATGATTGTGGGTTAATTCAGATCCAGGCCCAAATCTGAATCCAGGCATTACCAGAAGGGATGCTTGATATGAGTTTTTTAACTCCAAACAGGGGCACCCCAGCCCAAAATGCTGGAAATCTAAGAAATTCTGCAACCCACACAACACTTCCAGAAGTTCTAATGTAGTCAACTAATAGGCACAGTCAACACAGTCAACCTGCAGAAAAATAGTAGTGACTCATAATGGTGCTACTGTTAACAGGAGCATCAGGGGGGATTAACCCTGGCACTGCCTGTGTGCAGGTACACGCAATGTGTGAGTTAGAGGAGAGTTAGTCACTTGAAAACCAGTAGGAAGTGTTGTGAGCTACCACTGAACTTATTACACTTTGAAAGAATCAGTCTGGAATCACCTTTTTGATTTAGTTTTCACTGAGAGCTGAGAATAGGGAGGAGAATGTGGGTTTTGTGAACAAATTTGCATCTAGCTGTCAAAAGTGCAAAGCAGAAAAAAAAACAGGAAAATGCTTCTTTTACACAATATTGAACTGTATGCTCAAAGTCCATAACAGCAGGAATATAAAGCAGGTGAGCCTGATTTCCAGATGCTCTCTAAGCTAGAGTAGGTCTACTCAGATGAGCGGATGATATCCAATCCTGTGTGCAGTGCAAACAAGGAAGGGAGTGAATAGGAACTTGACTTGCTGTAAAGACCAGGACAAATGCTACCACAACATCTGAGTTGTACATCAAAGAGAAGAGGCAGGGCGTAAGCAGGGAATCCAGTGAACTGGAATTTGGTGAAGGTAGGATAGGAAGGAAGATACAGTGTGAGGAATAACTGACTGCAAATACGGGTGGAGAGAGGAGGTGAGGATCAGCTGAGAGCAGTAAGTTTTCCTTTGAAAAGGCTTGAAATCATGCAACGTATTCCCACAGTTTCTTATAAAGGTTAACACAGAAAGCCTTCACTGTAACTTCCTTAACTGAAAAGTCTGTAGTTTGATTCTTGCTTGCAAGACAGAAAGTTTTAAAAGCACAGAAATGCAATCCTGTGCAAAATCTGACAGGTACAACACAAACATCATGTTTAGTCTTCCTCTGTGATTCCAGTTTTCGTTGTGAACATGAGCACCGCTCTGTCAACACACACAGAACTGGTAGGAAATTTGTAATGATATGTATGAGTCTTTTAAAATAAAGTAATAAATACAGAAATTCACACAGGACCAAATGTTGCAGTCCTTATTAGGCATAGTTCTCGTAGAGGACAGTGACAGAGCTATCTTTGAATAAACTCAGACTGAGCAAAATGATCTTTTTTTTTTTCTTTTCTCCAAACAATTCTAGTGCTTAGGGCCACTTGTCAGGGACCATTCTTCTGGACACTGTACAAACACTGAACAAAATGGCAAACTCTACACTAAAGACCTTACAATCTAAGCACGATAAAGAAAACATTAAATGGCTACAAGCACATAGGAGAGTAGAAGCAAATGTTTTTCTACCTGTCTTTAGTGAAGCTGTTAGTATGTCGAATCTAGCATAGATAACACAAGCAGATTTTTTTTTTTGTAAATTACTGTGGTTTTTATAGAACAAAATTCCATCCCTAATACACAGGTGAAACTGTATTTACAGAGGTTACATTCCTTCCAGTAATGCAACATTTTAGCAATTTACTGACTGATTTTCATAGTTTATTCAAACCCCATTTTTAATGAGCATTTCTAAGGGAAACGGAACACAAGCCTTATCCTTTGTTGGAACCTGCTGGTGGGTTTGCTAAATAGCAAAAGGCAACTGCAGTGCAATATGTACTTAAGTGTATGATAAAATATTTCATACGGAAAAGGAATTAGTCTTACATATAAGAAAAGGCATTGCATAAGGCATTAGTCAAGTGAGTTTGCATCTGATTGTTATTTGAAATGAACATGTACCGAGTAAACAATATGATCATAATATGCTCTCAGTTTTTCTGACTAACGATAACATTCAAGCCAAGAGTAGTTTATCTTTAGTAAATAGTAGATGGTGTACTTGGAAAATTCTAGAAATTCTTAGAAATTGTACACCTCTAATTTGCTATTGCATTTTCTTGAATGACCCACTGTGCCTAGAGAAATAAACTATTAAAGACAAAACTGTGTATTCTTAAGTCAAATAATTCAACAGTAAGAGTTTAGATTACCTTTGATTTTGGCATTATATCTACAAGCCTTGGAATACTACTCCGTGATTATATCAGAGTTCCTCTTCAGTTGTTCCACTTGAAATTATACCTCCCATTTTCTCCAAATAACTACTATAAATTAAAACCAGCTCCTCAGGGATGATATTTACTGAAGCTCCAAATCATGGTAATTAAACTTTTACACCACAACACACTACCATGTGTTTCCAGATATTATTTTATAGAAACCAAAGGCAGGCTTTTTTGTGTTATTTTTCCAATATTTTTAAAGGAAGATGCATATGAAAAGAAGTATAGTTGGGTGGGAAAGGCTTTCCACTCCACAAAAATTCTGGGATCTAAAAAATTTTCCTATTCCACATAAGGAAGAAATTGAACTCTTTCGAAATTTTCCATGAAGAAAGCCACAGAGAGACCACCCCAGGATAGCTAATAAAGTCGTCGTTAGGACATTTACTTGGGAAATGGGAGACTGAGGGTCAAACCCTTGCCTGACAGATGAGGGGCATTGACCTGAATATTCCTCTTCCTAATGAAACACCCTAATTACAGACATTGGAGTATAGTGATATGAGGTTTGCTGTCTGTTTCTCTCTTTTTCATTTAGACCAGAAGTTTGAGTTTGGACCAGAAACATCATGTTAACTACAATTTTGTCAAAACTGATAATGTTTCTGAAAAAGCTTTGCTCTTAAGAAATTGGCATTTTCCAATGAAACACAGCTGTCCCTGATCAGCTCTTACTGTATGTTGTAAGCCAGAGGTTTTATAGCCAAGACCTATGGATTACTGTATTATTCACAAGTCGTAAAGCCATGCATAAATTAGGCCTCTAATTCCAATTAAGTGCTAATTCTGTGTATCCTATGAGTTATGTCCTGGACCATAGTACATACTAACGCAGTATGCCAGTAATGCAAAGAGAAACGAAGGTAACTTAAGACTTATTATCTTAACATCTGTTTTTGTAAAATAGTACATGTATAACTAACCAAATTCTATCTTCTTAGATTTAATACTAATGATTAAAAACTGGATAGAAATGACTAGAAATAGGTCTGTGGACAGAAATAGGTATTTTTGCTGTCAGTAAACATAGTGTAATATCAGTAGTGGCAAGGTTTTTCCTCAAAGGCTCTCATTTTACCAACTTCTTGTTTCCCTGGGTGTTCAAACTCCTTCCCATTTCAACCTAAAACCTAAAGACTGCCTTTCATCCAAGCCAGCTTAAAGCCAGCTCCAGTGCAGCATGAGACAGCCCTCTTTTCAGGGGATGGGGGCTGAGGAAGTAGACCTTGCGATGGGAAGCTGTGTTCACCCACATGCCAGGAGTCAACCAGAGGCCAACTGCATGTCAACACGGTGCAGTTTTCAGCAGTACTCACTTTCTGAGACAACTAATTATGCACCTCTCCAGCTGATGTCCTTTGCTGCCAGCATTCCAAAGTCTTTACTGCATGTTTTTTACCCAAGCCTTTACTGAAATTTTTACTACAAAAACCCACTTACAAAAAAAAAAAAAGAGTTAAATGAAAGCTGCTCAAGCTATTTTACAGCAGATACTACACTTGATTAATAGGGTTAAAATCAAGGAAAAATGTATCACAGCCTCAACTCTGAACTTGGTCTCTTAATTTTTTAATGAGTGAACTGCAGTGTCATTTTGAATGAATTGGTATTTTTGTTTAAGCACACTGAAAATAAGGTTTAATACAAATACAGATGAATAAACTATAAAAGATAATACTCTCTATTTATTCAGAGCAGGCCTTTTTTGCAGATAGCACTTTGTTTAAAACTACTTCTTTTTCCATGCAATACGTAATCTATTTAAAGATTAGTTTGACGGCACAAAACTGCAGACATGACAACACACTAAATATTTGTATGCTCTTTTGCATTTTTAAGGTTTTCTCCAAACTACAGCTGATGAGTTTTGCTTTTACTATGCAAGAAAAGATGGTGGTGTATGCTTTCCAGATTTTCCAAGAAAACAAGTGCGAGGGCCAGCTTCTAACTCCCTGGACCACATGGAAGAATATGACAAAGAGGAAGAGATCAGCAGGTTCATAAAGATAAATGCTGTTTAATCTGAAAAAAAAACCCTAGCAAAGCCTGTGGTTTTCACAGTGAAACAGCTCAGCGTGTGCTTATGCTCAGCAGCTGTGTTTTCCAGATGTTACTTTCTTTTGCTGCTGCTAGTGTACGTCAAAAGAGAAAGTTACATTAGCTTCAATGTTTCAGTACCATTTGATATTTGCGTTGCTGAAAAGGTGTTAGAATCCTGGTTTGATCTACCCGGTGGATCTTGGTTATGGTCCACCCTGTGGATCATGCATAGTTCTAGGAAGTAATTTCTACCTGAATTTAATATTACTAAACAACTATAAGTTTATTAGTAAAATATTTATTTAATTATTTTTGATTTATTTCATTCATGTATTTTTCATTGTGGAAATAATTAAATTAGATTGTCCCATCATAAGTCATTATATTTAAATGGGTTTTAGAAGCCAGATTTTGTCGAATTGCTGGAAATTACTGTTTATTGTACAGTAGAAATTTTGTATTTATAAATTGTTTTCTCCTTTTTTACAAATTTTTTTCTCTCCTATTCCTTTACATTTCAGATCTAATATGAATTATTTTTCTCTTTCTTGTATACAAATCAAATTTTGCTCAAGTGAAGTTCGAATTGATTTTCAGTATTATCTGCTTGCATACATTCAAGGAAATAATTTATTCTGGATTGTATAACTGTGTTTTTAATGTCACTGCAGAACAATCATTTTATCTTTTAGGGACATTGTTGTGTCATGGTTATGAGAAAAAAAGAAATTTCTCACATATTTTTTAAAATTTTTTTTAGGAAAACACAAGCACAACTGCTTCTGTATTCAGGAGGTTGTGAGTGGACTAAGGCAGCCTGTTGGAGCAGTACACTGTGGGGATGGATCCCATCGCCTCTTTATTCTTGAGAAAGAAGGATATGTGAAGATTTTCAGTCCTGAAGGAGACATACTCAAGGAACCTTTTTTGGATATACACAAGCTTGTTCAAAGTGGAATAAAGGTTGGATCTTTTTTACTTATCTCTATCTGTTTGTATTTTAGCCTGTATATGGGGAAAAAGGAAGAAATGTTTTTCAGAAATTATTTTAATTTAAATAATAAAAAAGAAGAGTAATGACAACAGACACTATAGTTCTATGTGGCAAAGAAGTGAAAACTTCCTTGTTTCAGGAAGGGAAAACATAGCGTCTTGTAACCATCATCACATTTTTCTCTTTCCCTTCATTTGTTCCTCACTTTACATTCAGAAGAAACTACCCAACAGCAGCATGCCACAGTAATGTTTTTGTATTTCCATTCTTTGGGCTCATTTCCATCCAACTGCATTTAGCTGAGTTTTGCTGTGATTCCAGTGGGAGCAAGTTTGGCTCAGGGCCTCCCCTGACCCACGGGTGCTCAGCAATGCCCTGGGATCCAGACAGGGGAGAGGGCCTGGGAGTGCTCGGGGACCCCCAGGAGAGGGGCAGTGGTGCTCATTCCCTCTTGGCTCAACCTCAAATGTGGCACAAGCCGCCCTTGGTGGGAGGCCTCTTTCAAACAGCACGTATTTGAGATGCATGTAAAAAGTGACTGACCCTCTAAATTCAGACATGTGGGCAGGTTGGTGCAACAGCTTTTGTCATGTTTAATGGGAAAACTTTCATGGTCAGGGGAGTGAATGATGAATAGGCAATGATGGGAATACATTGGAGGGTGGAGGTAAGAAATTACATCTAGGTATGGCGTAAGTACTACTGGAAAACTCATAGGTCTATGGGATGATATTTTACTTTGGAAATGTCATAAGTGTTGTTCCATGTTGATTTCTTGTCACATTTTAGAGTGGTAGTGCAAGTAAAACCGAGATACATAAAGCAAATTTAAATTGTAATCAGGTTTTGCCGAGAACAGTCAGGACTGTGTATCATAAAGCCTTCATGGATGAAAGATATATTGACGTACTCGACAGAATAATCTTAAATAATAATTGTGACAAACTATATTCATTTAAAAAGCATAGCACATGCTAACTAATCATTTTGTATTTCAGCTATAAGGGCAATAAGCTAATTTAAGATAGCCTTTTCTGAGAGGATATCTCAGAGGTTTTTGGTTTGTGTTGAAAGAGAGAAATGAAATATATGACACCTTTTTCAGGAAAAGAACCAATTTATATGATTCTGTGATTTCCTGAACATTTCCTTTCCTGCCTCTGTAGGTAACATTATGTTCAAGACACCAAAACAGAAGAGACTTATCAGGGGTATTTTCGAATATCAATATAAGGCTGTTTCATATTTCTTAACCAAAGATTCTGATAGTTTGTATTTGTGAAAAACTGACACTGAAACTTTCCACACAACTGCTATCAGTCCCAAACAAACCTTCCTCAAGGAAACTTTTACAGCTGGAAATCAGAGGCAAGGCTAAATGGAAAACTGATTTTCCATGCTTCTGAACAGGCAATAACCTGATTGATAAGACTCTCAACAGCTACCCTCAGATTCAGATTCACTTTTTAGTTCTGTTTTAAATCAGTGGCCTGATCTTTTTAGTCTTTACTATCCTAACCATCGTATAATACTCTAACCTCTGTTTCAACTATAACATTTTGTGTAAATAATTTGATGTTGTCTAAGCTAGAAAGTCTAATTCAGTTCCCTGAGATAACAGTTCAGTGACTGAGGATAATTGTATTGCAGTGTTTAATGCAGGCTGGCAAGAACAGAGGCTTTATGTACTTCACAGGTAGAGAAGTGGGAATGTGCTTAGCAGCAATACTCCAGCTCTTAAACAGAAAGGGGAAAGTACAAGAATTTAAGGAATGAACACATTATATAAAATAATAAATAAATAGAATAAAACAAAACCCACATAATCCAAATGATCGTTTTAAAACAAGGGTTCTTAAACATTTTTATCCCCTGCAGTCTGATTTTTATAATCATTGTCCATGGTCCTTTACCTACAAGGATGCAAGATCACTGTGACAACAGTAGCAATTATTCCATCAAAATACTACTTGAAGGGTATTTGATTTTACTTACCTGTTATACACTTCAACACTAGAAAGCAGTAATGGAGAATACTATGTGGATAGACAGTTTTCCAGCAGGCAGTGCAGATAGCATACAGACAGCAGTTAAAAAACCCCAGCCATCTAAAATACTGCATATACATGCAAAGTGTGAGAATCGCTGAATCTTGAGTAGGCATCTCTGTGCGTACTCAAGAAATGCTTGTAGTGTAAGGTGGATAAATATGTATGTATACATTTTGCTCGACGTGCCGGATTCTTCTCATATAGTGGTGTAAGTGAAAAAGTAAAATGAAATAAATGAATTCTTTGTTGTCCCTCATCAAACTTAGGCCCATGTGTTCCACAGAAGTGTTTTGCCAAGGTAACATGTTGCCTTTTTTGAGTTCTCTGTTAATTTACACAGATTCATAGATGTTAACCCAAATACCTAGCCTCCTGTATAACATCATCCATATTTTATTCTTGAATTAACATAGACTCTTCATTGAAGTAAACAAAAACTGTTGACCTCTTTTCCAACCTTGGAGCAATGGTAGCAAGAAAAGGCAAACTATTCTTTTTCCCTAAGTGTGAAAATTTTCTCTGTTATAGCCAAGTGTTTGAAAATAGTTTTCTGTTAGTTTTTGTCTTTCAATTTTTTATTAGTATTTTGTTGTTGAAATATGAATACTTAACTCTAGTAACAATAGTAAAAATAGTTTTTCAAACTTTTATAGATACATGTTGTATCCAGCAAATAATAATAATAATGATTATGCAGCTGTGGTTGAATGAAAGGTAATTTAAATTGATGCTTCTGAAAAGCATTTTGGACAGCTATCCCAATAAGGTATTTTTAATGTTGATAGATGGAGTAAAATAGTGGTGGTTGATTTTCTCTTCTTTTTCTAAAGTAAAGGGAAATTTAGGAGTGATAAAATTGTTATATTGTCGCAAAGCAGCAAATCTGCTGCATGATGATTTTTCAAAGAATATACTTAAAACTATCTTGAGGCTAATACAACCAAGAAACAGAAATGACATATTTCCTTCATAAAAATAATCCTGGACTTTAGTTCTGATCTCACTAACGTCATTTCACAGTCAGATAAGGAGGAAAACAATATACAAAAACAGAGGAAAAGAGGTGACTGCATTGTATAGCAGTCAGCCATGATACCTTCCTAAAAAAGATGCTGTTTCGTTCCTCTAATGGAACTAATGGTCTCTGTGTGGATGA
Organism: Nyctibius grandis; assembly: GCF_013368605.1. Lineage (NCBI taxonomy): Eukaryota > Metazoa > Chordata > Aves > Nyctibiiformes > Nyctibiidae > Nyctibius > Nyctibius grandis. The sequence goes on along the minus strand of NC_090663.1, from coordinate 72,335,785 downwards.
AATTCATCTGGAGCCCCTAACATTGCTGTGAGCGACCTTGTAGGGCTTCTTCACTGGTCCTGCTAACCTAAGCACATAAATAGGATTATCTGGGATTGCTTCTTGTCAGTCACTCTTGTGAAGGTCTATGGATATAAATGGAAATTAAGAAGAGTGGTACAACCTGATGCATATATGTTTTATTGGTCCATTGGCTTTAATGTTCACTGAAGTCATTGAGGCCTCTGTTTGAAAATTGTTGCTGCAGTAAAATCTACTGACAGTTACATGATTTAATTTTAAGGTGTTCAAGTGAAAGAGAAGTGATAATTTTATATGCTGCCAGTATCTCAGAAGGAATTAGCACAAGCATGTAGAAGTATTTCATAACAGAGAGATGCCATGAATGGATGATGATGGTAGCTTCTGTTTCCTGGAGGCCCTACTCAAGAGAAAATTAGATGCAGGATTCCTGACGATTTAAAAAAAAAAAAAAAAAAAAAAAGCTCTGAAGAGCTTAAAAAGTTTTTCTCTGCACATCTCCCAAATTCTAATCCTCTTTGACAGCACAGTTAGCAGGAATGCTTTTTTGATCTTCTGTTTTTCAACTTAGTTGTTAGAAACCATGAATGGACCTTAATGAAGAAGTTGCTAATTCAGCATCTGTGGCCCTCTCCAATGCATTTTACGTCACACTGGCCACATAAGTATTGTAGTATGTGTGGATGGATTGGGCACTTGGCCAAGTCCCTCTTGTTACCCTTAGCTTTTTCTTCCCTATGTCAAGAATGTGGTGAAAAGAAGGAAGCTGTGCACCTCAGTCTTGCCCCAAAGTTGAGTAAGGACATGAGTGAGACATGCACCTGTAACTCGAATCTAGGACTTGCACCTGGGCTCAACTATTTAGGAATATACAGGCCAGTATAGTGGAGAAAATACTGATTCCATCACCTGTGCCCATTAATATTACAAAGTGCCCTGAGTATGTGGCATGTATGTAGAAGAAAAGAATAAGCATTTACCAGAAAACAAACCCTAAAGTCTGCTTCCCTGTTCTGGTGATTTACTGCTCCATTATGTTGTGGTGAAAAGAGTGTTAGTTACAGAGAAAGATTTTACAGTTGTTCCTTCAAAGTTATGTAGCAAAGACAATTTTTTTTATTTGCAACCCATTTTTTCTTCAGACTGATTTTCACTACCATTATTTTCTTTTTGTTTTAAACTATTGCCAAGTAGAAGAGAGGTGGAAAGTTTGAATGAGAAGCGATTGAACTAGTAATGGTAGTACTTTGATTTCACTGGCATATAAGGAGACCTTAATTATCAAGAAAAAAATAGTCCTGATGTATCTGAATCTATTGTCAAAAAGTTAGGCAAAATAATTAAATGCTTTAAAAGTATTGGGCAAATATGATTTTATCCCATAATGCACTTAGCAGAAAAAAAAGGGATCAAAACATTCTAAATACTTGAATTTAATGATTTCTTGAGATGTAGCAGTGCTGAATATGTTATTATTACAAGATCAGTCACCTTGTACTCAAGACTATCTAACTTACAGAAGAATGCTGAATGCTCTAGCAGTTCTCCAAATTTCCTTACTCCTCTGGCTGCATTTTATCTTGTTAACTGTATTATTTCCTAAGATTTGGAAACCTTCAGATTAGTAGCAGCCACCATAAAATGTAGCACAACCTATTACCTCTATTTTCACTCACTCGTTTGTCTCCTGAGCCCAATAACATGTATTGGTCTAAAATATATTGGTCTAAAATGTATTGTTCGGAAGGGAATGCATCAAGGTATGATTTGGCAACAACAAAAAAGGAAGAGCCTACCACTTCTCTTGGCAGTTAAATGCTATAATCACCTTTCAAAATACTTTCTGAAAAGCTAAGTAGCTCTAGGACTGCAACTGTTAGTCTTTAAATGATTTTTTCAGTCCTTCCCTACAATCATTCAACTTTCCCAACATCCTTTTAAAATGAAGGACCTCAGAACTGTATAAAGAAGCCAAGTTTACATCTTACTACTGCCAATGGTAAAATCAAGTCCCTGTAGTTACGTGGTAGTTTTCTACTTATAAATCCACTGACTGAATTAGCTCTTTAGGTACAGAATTACAGTTGGGCTTCATGTTCAGTTGCTTGTCATCTCTGATCTTTAAGTTACTTTCCGTTTATTGCTACTTTTTTGATTGTGACCAAGCGCTGGTGTAGCTCTGGTGTATATCTGCTGACTACAGGGTCATAAATTGTGCAGCCAGCAAGAATGGCTGCATTCTGTTGCACTTTGCCTCACACAGACTAGAAACCCCTATAAAATGGGTACCCCTAAAAATGCCATTATGGAATTACCACTTGTATTTCTGTAGAGATTTTTTTTTTGCTCTAGTAATAAAATATTCTTAGTACATCTCATGGGAATACTGTGATAAAGGGCAAAGCATCTGAGGAAGGAAAGGGCAGAGCAGGGGAGGGAAGGGAAGGGAAAAGGGACAGAAAATCTCAATGAAATGGTATTGGAGACCACTGTTAAGAATGTATGAGTTAGACTCCTTGACCTCCTTCACCTTCTTCTCTACTCTAAGACTATGATTTTCCGTGTCAGAAACAAGTTTTAACAGAAACTTCCCCTGAATCCTAAGCCATAATCATCTTTTATTTAATTTTACTTTCAAATTAATCAGTAAGACTAGTTTTATATGTTTTTTTTTTTAATTCCTGAAGTGTTTTAAATGCTATATTCCTATATAATTCCTTCTAAATATATTAACAGCCAATTCTCTTTGGAGTGAAAAAAATATGGAAATATCTGACAACAATTATTTTAAGTGTATGCTCGGCAAATGTCAAAGTAATAGTCTTAAGAAGAGTTAAAAGTTAGATATATTCCTTACCATATGTTGGTTAGTTTTTATATCAGAGCACAAGTACTTTCAGTCCTGCAAAGTCTTATTCATGAGTGATCCAGTGATGCAGGTAGGAATCTTCTGTGATGCCAAGAAGACTGCTGTGGAACATATGCAGTAGACCCATTTCCCACCCATAACAATTCGTATATTCAGTATAAGACTCTGAAAGTAGACTGTCAGGTATGAAATATGCTAACTATGCTGCTGTGAGCCAATTATTCCAGAGCTTCTCAGGGTCAAATGAGCACCTTGTCACCATAGGCACCTTTTTGCAGGAATGCAGGATTAGTAGTGAAACTTCTACTATGCCTTCATGTTTGTATCACAACATAACTGTTAATTACATGAATACGTATTACTCAGATCATTCAATATAAAATACAATTAAAAAATCAAAAAAGTACCACTACCTCCAGCACTGGCATAGCCTGTTTCAAGGATCTTATAATAGGTTGTGCAGCCTTTGCAGTGAGGAGTGCTGCTACAGAAAACTACAATAAACCAGTGATAAAACCTATTTAAAACTTAGTGTGTGAATAGAAAGAGATTGTTTGTGTTATTTGCTGAATTGTACGCTCAGTTCTATCATTGATAAAACTTCTCACATATTCCTCTTGACAGTGGATATGTGCATTTTTTTTTGCATCATGCTGATGTACACATACGCTGTCCATCAATACCCACAGGATTTATGTACTGACAAAAGACCACAATTCACACAGTTCATGCTAATCCTTCCATCCAAGTCCAGTAATTTCAATCAATTTATTTTCCTCTGAATTCTTACTCAGGTGGGGGTGAAATCAATAAACCTTTCTTGAACTACTTCTTTGCCTTGACATCACAGAGCAAGCTGGGCTCTCCTCCACTAAGCACTAGTTTATACTCTTAGCAAAGGTTTTCTGCTCTCTGCTCCCTAGAAAGCCAAACTTACAGTGGCTACTAAATTTGTGACCAATTCCTCCCAAAGAGGAGATTATTCTGATGCATAGAAAGGGGAGCAGTGGAAGGATGTTCCCTCCAGGTTTTAGGACTAGAGGAGAACTGGGAGATCCTATCTCAATTTCTTCCTTCTTCAACCTAACGGGCCTGCAACTCTGAAGAGTTACTCAGAAACATTGTCTATGAAAACTCTGGAAAGTAAACCCTCTTTGTTCTACAAGACCAAGCTCCCGTCTAATAATAGGGGTAGTTCTCTAAAATAACAATATAGAATATGACATATCCTGTTATGAACAGTGTAAAATATCATTTTCATTCCATTCTACAATTAATTCCACCAATGCTGAGTGCAAATTCTATTTGCTGTCTTGCTCCTGTACTTCTAACTAAGACTAATTAAATGGTAAGTCAATTTAAGATATGTGCATAGGCCCAGTGAGAGTGGCAAGGGATATATAATTATTGGCATATAACAGTGATACATTTTGGGGTATTCTTTGGTGTCCTAGAATGCCTCTTTCAGAGTGTGAAAGGGGAGAGTCTAGGATTTCTTTGGTGAGAAGCTGAAATGCTACATTGTGTATGTTGTTGCAAAAATGACAAGGCAACCAATATACACCTCAGCTTTCCACTGGAGACTGCAGAGAGGGAAGTGATGAAGACTGTTCTTCAGCAGAGGATTTACATGTGAAGTCATGTGGGGTCACAGGACATGGGGGTTTCTCACTCATTCAAGAGGTCAGAAGAGCTGCATCAGGCTTGTAGCACAACAGATGTCATTTCTGAGGCCACATCTCACCTGTGATGTGCCCACTAAGAATCACAATTATTTGGTTTTAAGTGTCTTGACATAATTGGGGCAGAAAACTAGGAAAGAAATAAAGGCTAAGGTGTGCAAATGGCCAAATGTGAAAGTGTCTTTGTTTAGCCCGCACCTGGGGCTAAACAATAACAGTTTCTCTCTCACCCAATGTCCCTTCCCCAACCGAGGAAGGAAATTGGGGAAAAGAGAGAGACTTGTGGGTTAAAATTAAACAGATTTAATAAAATAAAGAAACCAATATCAATGATAACACAAAACACACAGAAGTATACTTAGCTACAGAGTTGCAGCAGGTTGTTCCAGGAATACCACTTATTGGCATTGAGGGGAGGGGGAAAAGCCAGCAGAGAGGAGAGCAAAAAGAGCCCCACCTCTCCCCATCAAGCCCTCCCTTTTATAGTGAACTTGATTGTTAGTGATATAGAATACACTTGTGGGCCAGCCTGGGTCAGCTGCTGCCCTGGATTTAGCTGCTAATGGCCCTGATCACCATGGCTGGCCACAAACTGAAACAAAATCCCAATGAAACCAGGACAGAAAGTATAGGACATCTCAAAGATAAACCAAGTAGACTGTCCTTATTTATAATGACCTTAAACATTAATGAAATAGCCACAATGCACACAGCACAACAGCCTGCATGGGAATGCAGCCTTCTTCATGAAAAGGGAGATTTTTTTTTCTTTATTAGTGATAAGTTCTTTATGATTTTTGAGAGGGTGATAATACTTCTGTGAGGACTTAATACACTTCAACTGTACTCAGAAACTGTAAAATACAATCAGTGTTTTAACCGAGGACTATATAATGACAGTGAAATGTGCCTGGATTTCCCATTAACCATTTGCAGATTTTGGTTCTAATCCTAAAAGGGGCACAACAGTCCTTTGAAAGAGGCTATATCTTACCACCATATAGCTCTGTTGCTTGCACAGAAAATATTCTTACAATTCTGAAAAGCATGTGCCAAAAGCTCTGGAGACCTCTATTTTGCGTGAGAGACTGCACTAGATAGCCATACCCAAGCTAGCAATTGTGGAACAGTGCAGTGACGCTCAGGTTGTAAGCTGACCAGATGAAGAATTGCCAGTTTATTCTAAGGAAATTTGAATCAACAAAACATAATCGTTTCTGTTGATTTTGGGTAGCGTGTCTTAGATTTGAGGAGCTGAGAGGGGAAAGAAGATAATACTTTATCATTTTACATGCACATGTGTAGATTTTAATGTTCTGTGTTTCCTTGAGAGGAATCCCATGGTGCCAATTAACCTAACTTATTCCAAAACAATTCTCTGTTTGGAAAGAATAATTTTCATTGTGGGTGTTCCATGAAATTGTATGCCTTATACCCTGTTATTACTGAGATGTGTGCAGTGCAATTGAGAATGCCAGTTTCTTTTCCATGCACTGTATAGATTATAGCTGTATCCCACACACAGTGCTAGATAATCCCTACTTTAATTTTGTTATGCGTACAAATCCTTTTTGAACATTTAGCTGTTTTAAAAATGTAAAAATCCATCATCTTCTGAAACTGCATTTGTTAAAACCAACAGCTGAATTTAGAAGTGATCAAAACCAATGAATAACATGGTAATTATCTAATTAAAAGGAAATTATTGCATTTGCTGAAATATAACAGGCAGATCATGATATCCAACACAAAATGGCAAAGAAGGAATAAAGTTACGCAGAAAATTCCATGGGTTTTAGCCAACACAGTTTCAACCACATGTTTTTCTTTAATGGGAGGAGGTTTAACAGTCCACTAAGGCTCCAAGATTCATCATCCCTTCAAGCTCTTGGACACCCCAAAATCTGTAATGAGGTCCTAGAATACTTCAGGGAACTCCTGCAAGTAGCGGAGCTTTCAAAAACAGTACCGTGTCCTTGAGACTTCTTCTGTGTACTTTCCTGTCCATCACAGCTATATGATTTCCTCTGGTGTTAGATCCCTTGTACTACGCCATACAGAAAATGGGCCATGTCTTTGTCTTGAAAGAGGTTAAAAATTGAATAACATATATACTTTCATCGTTAATACAGCCCAACTGCTATTCCTGTATATACTTCCCCCAGATGCCACAGAACAATTTTTCTCTATATCCTCTTACACACATTTTCTCACAAGCTCTTAAGTCCTATTCCTTAGACAGGATCAGCAAGTTGGATTGAGGGAGGAACACTTCCTCCAACGGAGCACTGGTATATTATCATGTTTTCCACCCATTTTATCCCCTTTGCAGTAAAACTGGACAAATGATCTGTCCCTAATTTAATGGTTTATATATAACTTTAGTTTTAAAAACCAGTCGGAACTAATTTTTCCCATTACCAAAAAAAAAAAACCAACCTCCTCCTAAAGATGAAACCACTTAGTAGCTGACACTTATTTTTGTTCACTGTCAGTGTCTGCCTGCATTCTCATATTGCTGGAATTTTTAAAGAAATTATTCCATAAATCTCAATAAAGTAATATTCTCTTAGATTTAATTTGGAAAATGGAATATACAATCTGTGGGAGGGAGGTCTGCAAAATACTTTCAACCATTTGTTTTTAATTTACAGCAGATACTTTTTAAAACCTTGATCTATCTTCACTGGCATTGAATTGCAATCCCTACAGCTGAATTGCAACAACTTTAATTTATGTAATAATCATTATTTTTATGCTAACTGAATGCCTTGAAAAGAAATAAAAGAGGGAGTAAATCACCAAAAACTTTCCTATTTTTGCATTCCTAAGAATTCTGTGAATCTCTATCAGCTAGATTCTCAATCACTGTAACAGCCCAAAGACACCATACCAGCAGTGCTAGCAGATGAATGGATGTGAGTCACACTGCAGTATGAAGAAAAGAATTTATTTTTTTTTTATATCAAACCACATAAGAAAAGTACTTACTTCAACTTGAAGTATCCGTATCATTTTTTGGAAGTGTGATCAGTTTTCATGAGGAACCACATTAGAAGGAAGTTAGCTCCTCTCACTTCAAGCTTTTCCTTAAAGAAAACACATACCTTTCTGTTACAAATTGAATGCTTAATTGTGACTAATGAATGTAAAATAGTATCATACACCTCACAGGAGCCTAGTTGAAGATATGACTAAGCACTATTGACTCTCCTTATCAAGTATCAGACAATGGTTAGGTATGTTAATGCATGCACTAAGCCTTGAACACTTTAAAGATCTAGTCAAATAAAAAGAATTTCAGATTGGAAGAAAGGCAATACAAAATGTTGGTAGCTTCCCTTGCTGCTGTCTTCCTCCCCCATAATTGCCTTACAGGATATGACACAACGCTATTATCAGGACAGTACTGCTACAGTGACTTTTTGAGGGAAAGAGCAAGAAGTCAGTGGTCTCATCTAACAAGCATGTGTGTGCATGTGTAAGTCAATCATTAAGATCAAATAAAACTTAACAAGCCACCCATGAGATTACTCAAATTTGCCCCTACAGTTACTTACAGATCACAGCCCTGCCAAATACAGTGAAGTTCCAAATGTCTTGTCAAATGTTTGAAGCAACAGACAAATCCAAAAGTAGAGACCATTAGGGAACTGCCTCTGCCAGGTTGTACCCCCTCTGCTAGGCTGCCCCTCACTGGGACAAATCAAAACTATTTCACAGCCAGTATCCATGTTTCTCCAAAGGTCTATGGGGCTGGGAAGGCCACAGACAAAATTGGATCAAACCCTTTATTTACAAATGCTTGGGGAAAAAAAAAAATGTGTAATCAATTACTTAACTGAAAAGTAATTGCAGTTCTTGAAGCAGAAGCATTCAAAACTGTGTTTTTGCTGTAGTTTAATGAGTCAGTATTTTGCAACTTGCAACATTTTGCACTTCTTGTAGAGACGCATTCTCCTTACAGATTATATGGACCTTTTAGTAATTTCACTTTTGAAATAGTATGTTAAATATGTATGTGGCACAAATAAAAAAACAAAAGGAACATAGTTCAATACAATTCATATAATCCTCTATTTTATATAAAATTTATACACATTTTATCAATGTGTATAGATTTTATTATATTTGACTATCTGTATAAATATTTCAACTTCCATGAGTAAGTACTCTAAGGAAAAAACAGTGGCAAATGACTAAGGGTAATGAACTTAATTAGTTACTTACTAACGAGTAACTTCTGAAATCACTTTATATGAATGGTCAAAAAAAGCCCCAAACAAAATGCATGAAAGAAACTATTACTCTACTCTCAATCTGAGCACTACTAAAATTATCTTTTAATAAGGCCTGAGAATTCCTACCTTTGTTCAACAAAACAAAAATGTACCTTGAGCAACTGGTGAACAATTTAGAAGGTGAAATGAAGCATAATTAACTAGAATCCTTAGTACTGAATTTGATTTCTTTGCTTTTTTTAAGTGCTGTAATTCATCAAAATACCAGTTACAGATGTTTTCATAGAAAATGAAAAGAATATCTTATTCATGTGTTTGATGTACTATGTATGCAGTGAAGGAGAGGGTTTTGGAAAAAAACAGCTTCAAAAATGAAGCACCGGATTTCAAAATAGACTCTGCAATGTGCCAATTTGGTTAGCAAATGTATATTATCACTTAGCAGTAACCAGTGATAAAACAGAAAATGCAAAGGGTATTGCTTGTATTACAGTATCACTCTGGAGTATTTAGAGAAGCTCCTGAGTCTGGACTGCATAAAACTTACACTTCCATTATATTTCCTTGTTTTTGGTGTTAATTGTTCTGCCCATTTGCAAAAACGTAGAATAGTGTGTTCTTAATGCTGTCCTCAACTACACAGTTCTTTATGTGATCAAAACCAAGTGGAATTAGGCCTGAGTCCATGATAACTCTGTGTTTCAGTTCTAGCTGTTTGAAACTTTATCGTCTTAACTTTGAGACTGAACATACACTGTGTTGTTCTAATTGCACTGGCTTTTTGAAAAGAACTTTGTACTGGATTCAGCCAAGTTAAAGGGTTTCCAAGATCATGGTCTTGGCTCAGGATAAATGGAGCCAATGAGCTAAACAAATTCCTGCTTTCTTGGTTCTTATACTACGAGAAAAATAGAAAGAGCAGAATACTTTTACTGCTTTATACAAGTGAAACAATCCTGGAAGCTGCAAAAATATAAGCTAACTGTGTTTATGTCAGCAAGACACACTATTTCAGAAATTATTTTTAGCTTTCTTTTGAAATGTGAACCACAAATTATAACATTAATGAAGCAAACATTTCTCAGTTGGCAAATTTAAGAAAAAGTTAGATTTGAGAGTAATCACTTTGGGATTTAAAATAATAAAGAAATTTAGTCTAGTACAGACAAATATTAGTGTTCTTATAACATGTAGTAGTAATAGCTGTCTTGCAGTGTGCTGAATGAGGATACACACGTCTATATTTGTTTCAACTTCTGTTACTGAGAATGCTTTTCTAATGAGCTACATTTTAAAATTGGGATTGAAGTAAATGAGTAATGGAAAAAAAAAAGAAAAGGGACTTCTAATCAGGAAAACAGTGTACATTCTTTCAAAGTCATGTTTATAAGTTCAGAGAAGCAGTGGATCTAGTTCAAAGACAAACCATATTTCAATCTGCTTTTCAAAACTACCATATAGTTCACTGGTAAAGTTTCTTTTCAGCTGAATCTTAGCCTAACGACAACTGATTACTTGAGATACATTACTGTACATCATAATGTGCTCTCACTTGTAAGGTGTCATAACTTCTATTTATTACAGTCACAAAATCATTACTTTATTGGGTTTCAGGTGGTTTGTTTTTATAATGTAAGGAACCAAATGCTGTTTCAATGGGCTTAAGCTCTCAAGCCATGGGAGAACCAGTAATTTGCATGTGCTGATTTTAATAACCATAGGATATTTAACCTGCAAGAATTCATGCTGCACAAACATGAATTTCAACACGTGCAGAGTTAGATGTGTAACTGACCTCCCGAACATACAGTTTGATTCATGCAGAGAAGGAATATCTGAATTTAGAAAATTCCATGTGGTTTCACTGACAATTAAGCCCTTTAGACTTTAGGCACTCTCAAAAGTGCATTGAATAAACAAGCATTTCCTGGTGACTTTTTCACGTATATCACAGGCATGTATTTTTAAGCCCTCTCAGTATAGTACAGGAATAATGTGTAAACACCAAAGACAATAATTTGTTACAAGAATTCTGGAATACTGAAAGGGCGAATCTAGTCTTGATGCAGGTCTTGAGTGAAATATATGAGTTGATTCAGGAAGTTAACGTGGTTGAGCCACTAAATAAAAGTGACCATAATATAATTAAGTTCAACATCCTCCCATGGGATCCTACCATGAGGTAATAATATTACAGTACTTTTCAGAAAAGGAAGATTTTTATATTGAGGAAGTTAGAAATAGCCTGAAGGGGAAAGTTAGGAAATTAAAATCCATAGAAGCAGCATGGAAGTTCTTTAAAAGTACCTTATTAGACTCAGAGAAAGTATGTATATACTGGAAGAATTCGGAATCAAGAAGGTGAGAAATATAGCAAGGTACGAGGGAATGTTCAGGCCCCCCAAAAATAATGATCGTATAATAAAATGGAAATCCAACTCAAGTGACACTAATAGAGCAGAATATAAATTCAGAACACCACAGTAAGGGTTATATCCTGCCATTGTTTCATGGGCAAAGTAAGTAGGAGTTTCCCATAAACATTTATGGTAAAAGAACATTGAGGTTTGAAAGGAAATTTAAAGAACAAATAGGGAAAAATACAGAGAAATTTTTAATACATTGTGATAAAAGAACTTCCTCAAGCTAGGTGATGGTCTTTGGCAGAGGCTGGTTAGCTAGACCAATAGAGTATAAAAGCAAAAGATACAGCTGGATTTCTTTGCATAAGAGAGACTGGGAAAGACACACCCTATAGTTGGTGTTTAACATTTTCTGTTTCTCCACCTTTAGGCTGAGAAAAAAAAAAAAAGAGGGAGAACAGAAATGATGGAAAGCACCAGCATAAACTGCCCTAAAAATAAGTTCTCTAAAGGAACTGAAAATTAGAGTAGTTGAGATAATGAACTTGTAGTATTTATTTTTACAAAATTTACCTATTATCTGTGAGGCTGGCTATAAAAGGGCTCTGAAGGTCAGCTTGCAAATTACAGAGAAGTGAGAACGTAGAAAATTTTTCTAATCCTAGGTGAGAAAAATTAAGAGAATTGTAAAATTAGGTCAAAAAAGCACCTTGTGTATGTGTTAATTTGCTGCCACAAACAGAATTCTGTCAAAGAATTAGTAAGACAATCAAGAAAAAATAGTTTACATTTCTAGAAGTTTTTATACAGTGTCTCTGAAGAAAGTAGTATGAGAGATTGCTAGTCATAAAATAAAAAAAAACCTGTTGTGGTTCAGACTGCGCTTGGGGAAGAACTGCTCTATACCAGTGCCTCTGGACATACCTCCAGTATACTGCTAAATTAGGAGGTGAAAACCAAATAGAACTAAATAACCAATACCTTGAAAATAATTTAAAAATGTGCAATCTAGTATTGCTTCTAGTAAATCATCTGTTACTTTGAAGAGTTCATAACTAAGTGGCAGAATTTGCTGGTGATACAAGATTAGAGTACATTGGTAGGACATCTAGAGAAATTTCCGAAATTTAGGTAATGAAGTAGCACATTAAATTCAATATAACATACCTCAGGAAGAATCTTTAAACACACAAAGAGCTCTCACCTTATTCTATTCTGTCCTGAAGAATATTTAAGAAGCATCAGTGACAACTCGGAGTAGCTATCCAACTGTAAAAAAGCCAGTATTAAGCAGTATCTAAAAGAGGGTTTGAAGTACTTTGGTGAATGAACACTGTCACTATATAACCCAGCAGCATCCTCGGGAGTTCAGCAAGACACAACTGGAGTAAATGTTGAAAAGGGTTTTTATTTGGTGGCATCTAAAAAATATATTTAATTTGGGAAAAAATGAGATCTAGCAGAAATAGGTGAAATTCTACATTTCAGAGAAGGAAATACTGCCTTTTCATTCTCTTTTTTCTTTGATGAAAGAGTTTGACAAATTGAATTGTCACACATAAAAGGAATGACATTTGAGCAACATAATCACTTGTCTGTTACATGCTGCTGCTTTGATAGTTTTGATTCAACACCAATTAATGAAGGATTCGCCTGTAGCTTTCCTGCTACTATAATTTATTATCCAATTGTTTACAAAAATTACAGCGGCCATGTAGCTTTCCTGATAGGGAATCCATCATATGTCAATAAAGCTGGGGGCAGGTAGCTCCTAGCTCTGCTGCTGTTGTAGGCTATACAACTGTCACCTTTAATCTTTGCTTCAGATTCATTGTCCAGAAACATCCTAGTGTTAATTTTGTTTCTTTCTTTTCTGTGTGGAGCAGAACGAAGACATCTCAGAATTATCTTTTATGTGAAACTCTAAATATGCTGCAAAGCTAGGTGACTTGGGAGCTCATTTAGGCTATCAGACTCACATGTAAAGTCTGCTTTATATCAGGGTTGGATGTAAGCATTTCCAAGGCTATCAACAGTGACTAAGGGTTGTCAAGATGCACTTCTGGGGACAGTTATAAAATTGTAAAATATTGGACACAAGATACAACAAGACAGATGAAATTTGGCGAAGCAGCTCCAAAGGCACATATAAATTCAACGGTACTTGCTCATAAAGAGACCTATGTGTAATTAAATATTGTTTGGTAAAAGAGACTCATTGCTCTATACAGATGATCAGGGAAGTTATTCAGGATATGTAAGTTAGAGATTGTGGTCCCTGCCATGAATCAAGTGCAGAATTCCTCTTCCAATTTTAAGGAAACTGTTGTTTTGGAAACTTTCTCAGGTCAAGACTAGAAATTCTAGCAAAAACAGAAAAAGAAAATGAGAGAAAGTCCATAACAACATAACCAGTAACTTGATAGGTTAGACCTTTACATGGGATGTGTGAACTGATTTTTTTACTGATTAGGATTTTCCAACAATAACTGCCACAGAAATGTTTTGCCAAAAATCCTAGATTAGCATTAGTGATGTATTTCTCTGTATTTGTTGCCACACTTCACTGCCCCACTTGCTGAACAAGCTCCCAAAGCCTTCTCTTCTCCAGGCTGAACAAGCCCCACTCTCTTGGCCTCTCCACACAGGGCAAGTGCTCCAGTCCCCAACCACCCTTCACTGAACTCACTCTGGTGTATCGATATCATTTGGGTACTGAGGGGCCTATATCTGCTTCTGGATGCAGCCTCATGAGTGCAGAGTAAAAAGAGGATGATCATTTGCTCTGCTGGCTGTGCTCCTGTTAATACAGCCCAGGATGCTGTTGGTCTTGTGTGCTGCCAGGGCACACTGCTGGCTCATGTTCAGTTTGCTGTCTACCGAGACCCCAAAGCCCCTTTCAGCAGGGCTGTCCCCGGCCAGGCGGTCCTCTGCCTGTATTGTTGCAAACGTAATAGGATTTGAAAAAGAAAAAGTCTGCAGTAATCTATATCTGTAGTTCCAATTCATTCCTTCTGACTGTGGCTATCCAGCCAGAAGTAGTTCTTCCCCAACTCAGTGAAGATAAAGTTTTCTCATTAAAACCTTAATCTAGAGATAGCCTCCCCTGAGATATCTTTCTCATCCTTTGGTCCCTCTTCCCGCCATAAAACCCATCCAGTTGCTTTAACCACTGTAAGGTACAGAGCTTCATATCAGGCTGGCTCCTCTCTCTCAAGATTTTTTTAAATTTCTCAAAAGACAATATTCAAATGAGATTTGCAAGTGTATAGACATGCACAACACTTCAGAAATAACAGATGCTGTCACTCTGTTGACTTAATGGCTGCGAACCGTACATTTGCAGAGAAGGGTGTGAGAGAAGCCTCACCACTAACAGCATGTCCACTGAGGAGCATCTTTTAAGGGGTTGATTTTCAGAACTCTTAATCATTGCTGTAACCAGACACTTAGACTTGAATATTTATTATATACATAAGGCATTAAATACTTATCGTGATTTATAGCTTGGGTTAGGATGTTATTTTTAAATAAGCCATATAAAGTACCTTCAATCCTGTCCATTCAGACACTCATGAGGCAGACTTCAAAATCATGAAATTGGCTTAAAAGCCATGTGCTTAAAAAATCCATTTGGAGTGGAAATTCACTGCCTCGTTACTTTTTAGCCTGATTTGTGTTCTCAAACTTCTTCCTGCGATCATGTAGCCTAAGGTTTCAAATTTAAAAGCTGAAAACCCACTGCAATGTTTTATTCTACTAATTTCAGCTTTCAATACACCTCTTATACTTTGCAAGGCTTGTAATATAATTGCAAGCATTGGCTACACAACATACTAAGATGAGTACACACATCTATGTAGCTGAAAATTCCACAACATCATGAAATACTAGTTGTAATTAACAAGACAGTGGATTGCTGAGGTTCTGTGGCATGCCTTCAAATGTTTTGAGTCCACATTCCTTCCATACAGTCAGCTCCAATGAAGTCCGTAAGTCCTTCGTGCAGTGAGACTGTGGGAAGAGCCCATATGAGCAGAGAATAGGGGAACCTGCTGGTTTTCTGGAGAATATCTTTTGTTTTAATCTTCATCTGAGAAAGGGCAATTTTCATATTTCACTTATCACATTTCATGTGTCCCTGGGAGATTTTCCTCTATCAGTTCCAAGAACAATTGCAAGGAAACATTTGTGAGTTTATGAATTTGTAGAGGAAGTGAATTTACCACTTCTTAAATATGTTTAAGCAGTTATAGTTGTATTCTTCAGATATAACAAATTGTATATGGTCTGTCACTTTTTTCAGTAGTTATCGTTCTTTTTCTCCTAAGGGAATCTGGTTTTCATAGCTCAGTGAGGCTCTGCTAATTATTACATACCTCATACTTCTAAAGAAGAAATTATATTTATGTTAGCTATTTTTCTTTCAGGAAATGTTCCATTGAGTACTTAAGTATAGCTTGTAAATGGGTGAATTCCTTATTCCTTTTTTTGGGAGGGCAGGTAATAGAAAATTTTGGCATTTATCAAGAAACAATGATTCAGTGTATCACAACATTCTCATAAGTCCAGTCATTTTTTCCACTTTGAATTTAGCTGAATGTGACAGTTACTCAATGTCCATTGAAATACAGAAGTCACCATGTGTAAATAATAACACCATTTTAAACAGATGCCCAAGTTTTACAACAACAACAAAATCAGGAATAATGAATAATATTTCCTTAAATTTCAATTTTATATTAAGTAATGCAGTGTATTATCTGAAAAAGTTATTAGGGGGTCTTAGGATTAAATTGGTCCAAATCATTTGTGTACTGCATATCTTTCAAAGATGACTAGAAATGAAAGATATGATTCCATTTGATAATTTCATTGAAAATCAACTCAATTGGTACACATTTGTCTAGATCAAAAGTATGTTAAGGACAAAGATGCTGATGAGCCAGTCATGCTGTGGAGCAGAACATCACAGATGGTTTGGGGAAGGCAATGGGGTTCATATCTCACCACCATCTCTCCTCCTCCTTTGCTCCTTTCTGCGTGTGGAGAGATGGCTCAGACATCATTGGCCTGCATCTGGGAAAGGACACAGTGGGCAAGAGACAGAAAAAGCAAGACTGTGTATTCCACAAGTGGCACAAGACTTGTTTCATGTGAAATACAACTTTCTCATCTTCTACATATGTTATTAGCATATACTATTGCATGGAATTGCGATAATATTGTGGTACTGACATATCTCCTGTCACTAATAGAGAGCAATAATGGAACGAAGTTACCATTTTAAAAATTGTAGAAAACTTTAGGGTGAAAGGAAGATGAAAGGCAGTAGCTGGCCATTCTGTAACTATAAATTATCACCTAATAGACAGTATTCTAATTAATGTAAATATAAGACTAAGATTTTCAAATGCGTGTTAGTGCTTGCGGTGAACCTCAGACTAGTTTTGAGGAAACACTGATCGCTCTTTCTGTGATTCCTATACACTTTCTAGCTGGTTTAAGTTAGGCCTTAAAAAACAAGGAATGACTTTTAGAAATAGTCCTTTAATGCTAAACATCTCAAAGCAGAAGCAACAAGAAATGAATCCATGGCTATTCTGAAACATTTTTTAAAGTCTGAGTGATTCTAAGAAGCCTTTGCAGGTCAGACTATAATAAATGGGCATATATCACAAGGAAGGGAATTTTGTTTCCTGAGTAAAACAATTACAATGATGCTTATTTCTTTTTAAAGAGAGCATCACTGAAAAGCATGGCTCCTTTTTTTCATGTGAGCGCTCAGACTCAGGACTGAAACTTTGGTTCTTACAGATGATCACATTTTTTACAAATTCCTACTGCTGTACTCCTATCATTCCTAGTCTGTTTGGGTTTGTTTTGTTTCAAACAAGTTACAAAGATGGTGTAACTTCAGAGAGATTTTCTTAATGGAATCCATTGCACCCAGAAGGTGTTCTCTCTAACAAATGGGAAACATCACTAAATTTAACCCAAAGTCTGAGCAATGGAAAGCTACATAGATGATGTCAGACATTACAAATATTATTTGTACTTGCTAGTTTACTTCAAGGGAAATTATGAGAATGACATCATAATGATGACTGACTAATTTTTATTAGTGTTTTCTCTCTGAAACTCTAGACTTACAGTTATAAAGAAAAACAGCTTTTAAAATGCCGTACCTGTTATTCTTTTCTAACACTTTGTGATGTTCTTATTTGTAAAAGATATTAATATTTAAAAATACCATAGACAGTATCAGCTCTTACTCTAGTCATTTCACATGTCAAATATTTTTTGTCCAAAAGAAAAAAAAAGTATTATTTAATGCTCATAAAAGATAGGAAATGATCACATCTTTTAAATTAATTGCTGTTTGGGTTGGCCTATAAATCTATAAACTCTGCTGGAACAGTTGTAGCCAAATTTCTTTACAACAGTTTCTTACTATGGAAATGAATTATGCTGATGAAGGGGTGATGACCAGCTTAGGAATAGCGATATGTTTCTTCAGTCAGCAAAGGCAAATCACAGGGTGCCACAACTTTACAAATATCCAAAATCCGCAGAATCAGTATAACTCTATTTTACAGCAAAAACCGCAGTAATCCAGGGTCATACAAGTACTTTGTGCAAAGGTCTATTGGGTAATTTTGCTGAGGACCTCTTACCGAGAAGTACTGTATCAGCTCCAGCTCTGAAGGGCCGCTCAGGCATTTTATGTTCTCTTCAGAGCTAGAGATAACAATAGCCAAGGAGACCAATAGAACAGTGTCTCCCACAGCAAGGCCAGAAACATTTTTCAAGCCCAAACAAAGGGCACCCCTACAGTAGTACTGGGAGAGTCATCAAGGGACTAGGTATGATGATTCAAGTCAGTAGAGACTCTGCAGCTAAAACCTGGTGGGTGACACAGCAACCCAAAGGCTGTCTCTTGTGAAGAATTCCTCTCCCTATTTTTAGGAACTTACCACCACCAGGCTGCATTCTTAGGTCCTTTACTGAGGACAAGATTAGGCCACAATACCAGGTAGAGACAAATCTCCATGACCATATGTCTTCCTTTAGCCTGCACCCAGGGCTAAACAATAACCAGTTGTTCTATCACCCAATCTCCCCTCCCCAGCTGAGAAAGGGAATTGGGAAAAGGAGGGAGACTCGTGGGTTGAAATTTAGACAGATTTAATAAAATAAGAAAACCAATATCGATAGTAGTACTAACACAAAAGACACAAAATTATACTTACCCCACATAGTAGTGGTGAAACTCTGCAGGGATGACAGCCATTGAAGAAGGAAAGAGAAGACCAGAGCAAAAATGCCCAGCCATCCCCAGCAAGCTTTCCAATTTATAGTGAATGTGACATTAATATTACAGAATACACCTGTGGGCCAGCCTGGGGCAGCTGCCCTGGCTTTCACTGCTAATGGCCTTGATCACCACATCATGGCTGGCCACAAACTGAAACAAAATGTAACAGAAAATAGATTCTATAAATTTTATCCCCACAAAATGAGGACACCATATTAGTATCTTTCTCCAAATGCTACCATCCCATTCAGCACTGTGTTTATATTTGACCTCAAAGGCAATGGAATTATCAAAGCATTTATGGTTGAGCATGTTCATAGGTGTTTCATGTAGTAGGACTTTCATTTATCTATGAAGACTAGTTTTCATGAGAAATGGATATTTATGGTGTCAAAGTGCTTACACACATTAGAGTACTTAAATACTGTGCCCTAATGGAGCCTTTGTATTCATGCATTGTTTTAATATGCAAAATTCAGGGATGAATTTAGCATCAATAATCACTGCCAGACCTGCGTATATGGCTCCCACTCCTGGTGTAAAATGATGCATTTGCAGTCTCAAGTCCCACGTAAATATACGTAAGTATATAGGTTAAGTGTGCAAAGGCAAGGTTGAAAATATGACTCCTATGGCTGAGTTCAAACCCTACTGGGAAAGCAGCTCTAGTGATTTGAGAAGTTATCCCATCTCAGTCGTCTTTGTCATTGTCTTGCCTCAGCTAAGGCTGAGTAACTGTATAACTGCTCCCACTTCATTTCAGTGCAAAGCAAATAAAGTTTAGCAAATAACTAAGGGGTGGTACCTTCATATAGTGCTACAAATTTTTACTTCCAGAGAATCCAACAACATCTTGGGTAAATGATATGTATTTGAGTTCAAAGCTATTCTAAAACAAGAGGTCTAGACAGTACCAATGGCATTATTCATCTCAACACTGAAAGAACATTAGTTCTGAGACTGATTTGCAGAGCTCTTCCGAAGAGAGTTACACCACCATCTATTGGGCCTATGTGACAAAGAATGCTCCCCTAATCAACCCCATTTGCAAATGATTTTCAGGATAAAAATGAACAAATCATCTGTAATAGACAATAAACAGCTAATCATTACATCACACATACCTTATCAATTAATACAGATACATTTATTAAACCTTTTATATATGACATATTAGAGCATTCTATTTTATCAAGGTTTCAAAGGGATTAGACTTTAATTTGTTATTTTAGTATACTATACCTTTAAATTGTTGACATATAAGTTGTATAAATAGAAACACTATAAATCTCTTAAAAAATGTACCATAAATTTTTTATGTATGACCTTTAAGTAACAGCAGTCTGTTGCATAACTCTGCAGGGGAAGTCACATGGTGGAAACCTCATATTTCCTTAAATTTATGGTTGTTTCTTGGTGGTCTGAAAGACTTTTTTTTTTTTAAGTTCCCTTTCAAAGTCGTAATCTTAGTAAATTGTTTAATGTTTGGTCTAATGCAGGTCAATGTAAGTTCTTATTTAGATTTATAATAGGAAATATATAACGTCAGATACCAATGAAGCCTGGCTAATAAAGTCAAGGGTAGCAGTGTTATGTTTCATTATAATGATGTGAAGATAATGCCTTTAGCTGCATAACCACCACATTAGCTACAGACCATAAAAAAATCTTTATGAAATCTCAGGGTCAGATTCATTAAGAGAAAAGTCTCCATTTTTTTCCAGTAATTTTTTTCCCCCTCCATCAGAAGCATTTTTGATTGATAAACTCCCCCATCACCATTGTATCAGATCTCATTTACTGACACCAAAAGTCATGTAAACTCTGAAGTGGAGAGAATCAGCTGCCTCATGGTATCCTGTTTTGCACTAGAAAAAAACATCAGTGAAGTTTGGGCCTAAATACTTGCTGAATTAGGGCCGTATGAAACAAAATTTTATATTAAGGTAATTATCATTGACATTATTTAGAGGAAAGTCTCCTCTTTCCTACTCCGAAGAAGTTTGGTTTATACTCAGAACAGTGTTATCAGCATCAACAGAAAAGGTCTGCTTCAAGTTAAAACATGTAAGTGAATACAAGTTGCATGAACAAGAAGAAATTATTAGTGGTTTTCCACCTCCACCAAAATCCTCAGGATCCAAAACAGGAATTTACAACACTTGGCAGAATAAAAATTAAACCTCACTCAGAAATGTCAATATTTAAAATACGTAGTACAACCATAATTTAATGAGTTCTTTAAAAAACACAGGCACATACACGAAGTGCACATTTTTCAAAACCCTTTTTCCCCAACATTGGAATTGAACGTTGTAGTCATAACAATATTAACTTGTTCTATACTATAAAATAAATTATTTTAGGTAGTTCGAACACCATTTATTTAAGCCTTAAGATATGCAAATCAAGCATCTGTGCACTGTTTATATCCACTCATGTTCAGCTTTTGGGACTACAAAAATGAATTAAATTTGATGAGAATTTAAACTACAGGGACAAGGAAATCTGTGTTCACCTAAATGCTGGATGCATATGTGTGTTTATATGTGTATGTAGTGAGTATATGCAGAACACAGAAGCATAAACAGCTTGGGAAATTCAAGCCTTGCACAGTCATAAATTCTCACCTGAAAGGCAGATGTGCACGTTCCACAGTAGATGCAAATGAAAGCAATGCTTTGTGTACAGCCTAGCAAAGGATAAACTAATATAACACAATTCTATAATGAAGCTGAAAGACGTACTAATAATTCATTTTCAAAGAACAACGAATGGATTTACCATCAAGTCATATATTCATAGTCTGTTAGCTAGCAAGCACCGGACTCAACCCTGATGATCTGCTCAAACTTGCAGTTGCAAAGGACTCCATAATGGGCTGCTGTTCATACCTCTACCCTGCTTGCTTCTTCAGATAGCCCGTGTCTACCTGAATGTAAGCCATCAATCAAAGATATGCGATGGTGTGCCATGAGTCTATTAATAACATTAGATTCAATAGACTTTGATCAACCTGTCCAAAGACCTCAGGTGCCATACATGTTCAACACGTACTAAAAAAGAATGGAAACAAAAGAATCAAAATGGCCACTTTAATTTTCCATCTTTTCTTGCATTATGCTTTCTGGGTAAGCACTAAAACAATTAATACATGTTAAATAAATGTCTCCAGCAGTGTTTAGCAGTGATAAGAATAATTGTGTATGTCAAAAATCTGCTGAAAAACAACTGAAAGCTAAGGTACGATAACAGACAGTTTACTACCATTGTATGAGCATTGCTCAGTTAAGGAACAGGTAATTTGTACAATGAGTGTCTTTGAACCTGGAAGAGGGTTAATCCAGGATCTTGACAGACATGAAAGACTAGCAAACCTTTTATCTTCTCAATAATTTTCTTTAAAAAGAGCATCTAGAGCCTGATCTTAGAGAAAGGACAATAGTACTAAAGGCTAGTCTGGAGAAGTCAAATGTGCACCAAAAAGAGCCTGGAACTTTTTCCTGTCCATGCAAGGCATTCATTAGCCTCACAAATAACAGAAAAATCAGCACTGCTGGGGCTTTCACAAGTAGATGAGGGTGTCAAGGGAGAGGCAAAAATCCATCCCGCAGGCAGCGAGTCTCAGGAACCTCAGAATGCTGGCAATGGCTTCATTAGAAACCAGAGAGCCTTCCTATGCCAAGAACAGACACTAAAATCTCAGACAGTTAATGCAAGAACAGGATAGAGAGGAGTGAGAATATTCTGAGATTTTGAAAACATACTCTTACCAAGTGTGGACCGAAACGTTCTCAGGAAGGGCCAAATGAAATATTCCATTTCAGTGTTGACATTCTTTTAACTAAAACTAATTTCTAAACTGAAAACAACTCCCTGAAATAATCCAAATTCCCAATTTTACCAATATTAGAACTGCAGGTTTCAACAATTTCAAAACTATTTCACTATTTTCCGCAAAATACAACATGTGTCACAAGCAAATCTCCCTTTCTATATGGGAACGCAGTGGCTTAGACAAATCAGTATTTTCAAATACTGTCTTTACTCAGAAAGCTCCTGGCCATTTATACTGAACACATTTTTCATAGTAATTTTCTGGTTGTCTTAGGACAAATGAATTCTGAAGTTCTAAGTCTGCACCAGCTATTGACGCACAAAAACATATTCCTCTAATTATTCCATATGCATGCAATGCCTCACCCTGTTTCTTTTTTATAACTGTGCATGCTTAACGCATTCCTTCTTTGCAATGTCCAAAACTATCTTTGCATTCTCAACAAGAAACATATTTCTCATTCACACATCTTGGGCCAAACCCAGATGGTATTAGTTTCCTACAAGGGTATTTCCTGTATGTCTGAATTGTCAACACGGCTGTGGATTGCCATCATTCTCCTCTTATATACAGATTCTAGTCATGAAGAGCAAACCGTATATCCTCCACCACCCTGGTTTTTCCACTTGGCACATTTCATAAAAATATTCATGTCTCTCTTCAAATTATTAATATTTTTTTCACTATTTTAGTTGAGAGGTAAAGACGAGACCAAGCACAAAAATGCTTGATTATTTGAGCTTCCTCTGGTGTTCACAAAATGTCTGTGGAAAAATCTATATTTCTCTGGATTTTACTCACTCCTTGCTTTCAGGTAGCTGGCAAATTTCATATATTTTTTAAGACTTACTGAAAGAACTCAAATTATTTGATTACTCGAGTCAATATTTGAAATCCAAGCTGTTTCTTAACTGCAGCAGTGCAGATAAGTTGCACACTAGCCTTTCTGCCCTCGGGCTGCACAGCTCCTGAGGCACCATGGGGCTGAAGGGATTGGCAAAGTACCAGTGAGAAAAACGCTTGGGCAGTATCAGAGAATTCAAACACTTTTTTCTTCCCAGCTTCCATTCAGCGCTTTTTCAGAAATGTGAGGGTGCTGGTGCTTAAATATATTTCTGACCCAGGTACAAAACATGACGCACATGCACAGGTTTTGTTGAAAAAAATGCAATAATAGCATTTTCTTTTTTTTCTAGCTACCTTTGTATCAGGACTCCAACAAGTGCAGCCATTATATTTCAAACAGTTTGATTCTGGATAACAAATACACTTCCAATGCTCATGCTTACATGTGGAAGCTCAAAACTCAGTAGCAGATGCTGGACCTCTAAATTGATTCTCTGTTTGCATTTGTGCCAGTAAGACAAGACTGTTTACTGTTTGGAACAATTGAATGGACAAAGAACATAGGTATAAACAATTTTAAAATTGGAGTAAACAGACATAACATAGTTGTCTAGCCTTCATCCAGTAGATCTGTTGTATGTCTACTGGTAAAATGTTGAAGAACACTTATATAGCTTCTAAGAACACTAATTCTGATTTTGCCTACGACGTTTAGCATAATCATCTACTGAGAAAACCAGCAAGATATGCAACCAGCATTTGCTTTGAAGACAGGATGCATCATTATCAAAACTATGCTGAACGCTGATGCTAAATATAGGCTGAAATATGCCTCTCCATGCACCCAGATTTCAGAGTCCGAAAGTTCTTTGGATATTAGGGAACAGGATAGCATTTGCTTTATCTCTAGAATTTGCACACACATTCTTTAGCAACTGCAAAATGGTGATGTGTTCCCATCTTTCGGTGCCTGCAGGCAAGCCTCACACTCTACATGGTGGCTCTGCCTTCCGGAGTCAATCCCAGACAAGATGATAGGTGGAATATAAGCATCAATTACAGTTAACCTTTCACATGCTTCCTGTCTCTGTCCTGAGTTTTTATGTCACCTGAACTTCTGCCCTTCAAATTGTCTCCTACTCCTCAACCAAAAACCATTCAGATAATAAGATTTTCCAGTTTCTTAAAATAAGACGAAAAGGCAATTTGAAATATCCTGCAGAAAACACTTTACAACCTTTGCTAAGTACCTTCAGAGCCTTAATGACTAAAGCTAGAAATCTGCTAAAGAAATAACCTTCAGTGAGGAGGAGTACCTTTGTATTTTACGGTGAAGATTAGTATCATTTTGATAAGCCACTGAACTCACTCTTCTCTTAAAACAGTGACAGAGCCAGGCTCATAATGCCCACAGTTTAATCTACGTTGTGTTGCAAACATGAATGATTACCATAGTGATGCTTGGGGAAAAAAACACAAACAGTGTGGACTGAATGAAGCACCTCTAGTCCTGTATTAACCTCTGGCAAAAGGCATCCTGTTTAAGGTGTGCTTTGGGTGTTTTGGGGTTTTTTTTCCAAGATGCAGATTGCTAGCAACTTACTTTTAGCACTTGGTGAACAGTTTTACTATCCATTAGCACACAGACAACTGTAAAGACACGGGGACCAATCTAAGTGGAAATCTGTAGCTTTTTTCCTTCAAGCTGGGTGTGGTTTGCTGCTCTCTCCCCCCACCCCACAATATTTAAATACAGCTCATGTGAATCTAACATTCCCCTTACAACCAGAAAAAGCAAGTATCTGCTTTAATAGACAACAGTTCACTACTGAGAGCCAAAGGAGAAAGGCAGAATTGTGGGTAAGACAGAGCAATGTCATCAGGGCATCCTTCCATTTGCATCTCTCTTTTTTGAAACTAGTTATTTTTTAATGCCTACAATTAGACAGATCAACATTTCTGGTTTTAATTTAATGCAGAGAGTATGATAATTACTGTTATTCTGTTCTGAATTATATCCCTAAATTTCCATATAAAGTGGTCACGGTAAAACAGCATGAATTTGTTTTCAATTATCGGAGTATAGAATTTGTTGTAGGTTGGTTCATTTTACATAAGCACTGTCAAATTTGCTATGTGTCACCATACATCCTCTTTTTTTTCCCTTTCTCAGCACAAAAAAAAAAAGTCTTACAGCTCATTTTAAAGTGCTGTAGACTTTTTTGTGGGCATTTATGAAAAGACTTAATTTAGCAGCCCAGGGAGATCTTTGTACCATAGTAAGATTTTTATTTTTCCATAGCATATTTTTATCTTTAGCAATGACAAAAGCAGCAATGATTGGCTGAAATGTCATGCCATATAAAAGCAACTTATATATTAAATTATAATACTTAAACTGTTTTGACACATCTCCGCCATTCGATCTGTATTTTAACCAAAAAGAAAAATTTTATGAAACATGCTGCTGAAAAATAAAGATAAGTTTTATACATATAGTCAAGGAATGAGAGCGTGAGAAAACCAGAGCAGCTGTCTGAGAGGACCACGGTAAAATTAGAGCATTGGTAGAACAGTAAATCACTAATAAGATTAATCTGTATTGATGGTGTGTTTACAGAAAAATAATGTTAGATAGCATTAAAATAGGGTCTAAGTTAAAAAAAAAATCATTCTTGATTGGAAGAGGTAAAGTCACAGTTTTGGTGAATGAAAAAGGGAGTATTAGTCTCTTGTCATCATGTCATGTATTTGTGAATGTTAATGTAATGTAGTCTGTTCTCTTTGGGATATCATCTGAGCCAATTTTATTGGACTGCCCACTGAAAGAGAGTTGTAAAATTTGCCTTTATCACAGAAGTGGCATGGAAAGGTGGGTAAAGCTTAAAAGCAACAGAAAGAAGGCGAAAAAATACAAAGGTCATCAAGTCTATTCTCCCTATTAATGAAGGATTTTCATGGTCAGTAAATGTCTTCGCACTTAGTGCATTCTCCTTCACTTGAAGGAAGCTTTCTCGCTTTCCTAGAAGGCTAATTCTACAACACAATAGACCTCAAACCAATGTGGCTGAAAAGCTGTCAGGAGAAGACAGTCTGTAGTGGAAGAATGCTGAAGAGACAAAGTATAGGAGAGCAGATATGCCAAATAAATAAATAAAGACAGACAGACCAGAAAGTGGAGGCGTGCCAGAAAAAGGAGCATGCTTATTTTTTACCTTCCCTTAGTGGCCTCCGCTGGTGAACCACTCACTGAATTGCTGGTGGAATGTAAAGCTTCCTTGAAAATAAATCCAGCTGAGGACAGAGGTGGAATCACCACCTGTGTTCCCAGAGGATGAATGCTGCTTACAGCTCAAGAGGCCTCTGTGGTGCAGGAAAGTGTGTAATTCACACCTTCTTGAGCCAGCTTTACTGAATGCAATAATCATCTGGTCTTTATTTGAATGTCCCTCTTCCGGGACTGATTTCCACTGTCTCCTGTTATTCCAATTCTCCTAAAGTAGTGCAGTACATAAAGTTTCTCAGTCCAGATGCAGACCTCACATGGGCTCTTGGCCTCCTTGCAAGCACACTCACAGTCGTATGTCACTCTGCCCAAAACCTCTCAATTATTGGCTAGCTCTTGGCAGTCTCAAAGCTTTTAGCTGCTTCGAACCAATAGTTGGGAGAGTTGTCAAAGCAGGATTCCTGTCTTACTAGAGGAGTGTGAAGGGGGCAAGCTGTGAGTTTGTGTTGGGTTGGTATCTGCATTTATTAGTTTCATATACTTTCTTTAGGATGGAAAGAAAGAATTGTATTATCAGGGGACAAGGATTGTCATTTGGATTAAACTAAAGACTTGCCCAGTAGATCAGCAAAATCTGCAGTTGAGGAATTAAAAAATAAGTACAGAAGACTAGGACTAGAAGTGAAAGGTCCTGCATTTAGTGACTGGTATCTTCAAAGGACTATGAAGGTAAGGAAAAGAAAAAAATGATCGAGGCCATGTCAAAATTTTGTCTTTGCTGCAATAGAAGTAAGAAGAAAAAAAGAATTAGGTTTTAAGTTCCAGTGCTATCTTTAGATCTCAAAACATTTGCATTTATTACTCTTCAAGTTATGGCCACTCCAGAGTTCTTTTGCTGGAAAACTATGCTGCATAGTAAATGTGTGTGTGTAATTCCTGTGAGTAGGTACTCTGACTTTTCCCCAAGTGCAGAGATGCCCCATTCAAAATCCACACAGAACTGGTCTTACGAATCACCTTCTTACTACCTTTTGATAGGTCTGACTTTTGGACCCACTGGGCACTAAAGGCTTGGGACGTCTCTACTTTATTGTGAGTTCAGTTGTCTGTAAAAAAATGAGTATTTAAATATCACTGCAAACATCAGAGCAGACAACTTTGTGATGGGTGCACTTTGGCCATCAATGATTTTCAGCCAAATCCTGCCCTGCACCTAACTGAACAAAAAACACCTCTAACTTCAGTAAGATTTGTGCTTAAATTCCAAGTAAGACTATGGCCCTCTAAGTATTTTTCCTGTATAAATTTAATTGTAAAGCATTGCTGTATCTAAAGTTATTTTTAAGTGAAGTATTAAAATAGTGTATTTGTTAAAATCGGTAAAAAATATTGAAAATGCTTAAAAAAATCCTTAGATAATTGCAAAGCTCTTCATAAACGAGAAAAAAAGATGAAGCTTTGCAGCACAACAGCAAAAAGGAAATGCTTTGGAGATAGGGTCTAGTATGCATACTATACTGAGCCATGACGTCAGTGTAATTATTTTTCCCTAAGGTAAATGTCTTATGTTACAAATTCTTCCCTTGCCAGAGGCCTCAGGCCCCACAGATGTTCAGATAGCAAAGCACTTGAGTTCTCCACACCCAAGAGCTCTATAGGAGCTCTATTCCTATACCATACCTACAGCCCAATCAGGTTCCGGTTTTCTCATGCTGTATTTGTTGTCCCCTTTCACCTGTCAGAGGCACTTCCCCCCCTGTGTTTCTCAAAACAGTTGATGCAGCTTTGAAAGGCAAGGTGTGCCCTCGCAGCAGACCTTTTGCTGGTTTCTACTTCTGCTGTAGTCAAGTTTCTATCCTGTGCTGGGGCCAAATTTCCAAAACATGTCGATTAAGCAAACACTTCCTGCTGAGAAAAATAACCTGACGTTGATCTTCAGCCCTACAGTGAGATCCGGTAAAGGAAGGTGCAAATAAGCAGAGATTCTTTTGGGATCTCCTAATTAGAAATCCCTTTGTGAAGAGTTCATATGGTACTGCCTGATAAGAGATTTTAGATGTTCCATGAACCCTTCCCCCATGTTTTTTACAGATAAAACCCCTTAAGATCAAACACGTGGTAATGCATATTAGTTATGGTATTTATTACAGAGGAAATAAACTAAATTAGGGGTGATCACACTACCTCAACAAGTTACCCAGGATTTGCTCCAGAATAATAGATGAAAACAAATGATATAAAGACGTTATATTAAGTCACAAATGACCACTGAATATACATATTTTAAGCACAGCCCCTTTTAAAAAAGGTTGCTACTCATTTCCAACATGAGAGTGGGATTGTCCACATGAAAAAGCTGTTAAGGATAAATACCACTGAGTGAATTGTGAAATCAATTTTAAAGAAAAACCTGGAATCTGCTACCTATATTGTTTACTATTAAGCCACACAGAGCAATGGAAAAAAATGGTCATGTCTGGTTTTGCTTACTAAAATTAATTACTATTAAGGTTATGTAATTAAGGGTCATGCTGGTTTCACAGTAGACATCAAAAATCCATTGATAAAAAATAAAAGTGAGGACTATTCTATAGGGAAAATCTGAAATTTTGAAATTTGGTACATAATTATTCAGTTTGACAGTACCAAAATGACTGCTCGTAAGGGATTTTGCTGGGTATCTCTCAATTTACCCCACAACATGAGAGACATAACACTACAGAAAACTGTATACTTTCTGGCACCATAGAGATCATTTCAAAAGCTATGGAAGTCGCGGCAGTGATTTAATTGGAAACAACAGGTTTGCCAGTTAGTGATACAGCTGAAAGTACACATGAACAATTGTTTTCCAAAACCAGAAAAAATAAGTATGGAAAAACTCAGCTGGATTTCTAGTTGACCATAAGCCAACTAATGGCTTGATGCTGCACTGATTTTAGTATCGTAGAGGCATATTTCCAAAGTTTTTATTAAATGCAAGAGTAAATAGACTTTTTAGAACATAGTGTGTCTGGCTCACTTTGGAAAACAGAAAGCAGCGCGACTTTTCAGGAAGCAATAGATACCTTCTGCAAACAAAGTAATATATTGCAGTCTAATAGAATCATGCAAGACAGCAATTAGCAGAAATACTGGCCTGATCCTATGAATACAACTTGCCATACTTACTACCTTGCAGGTCCTGTGTTTCATTCATTTGTCAAATTCTTGCTTCATGTGTACTTCTTTAAAAGCTCTTAATTTAATTTTCACCTGTTTATGCTTTCAACAACTTCACTTTCACACTGAGACTGCTCCCATGACATCAAGTGCTAAATAAAATCTTCAGCTTAGTAACAGAAAGATCTTTTCTTACTAATACTTTCAATAACTCACCTTGAATGGCAGGCCTAGTGTGACTCATTGACATTCCTGGGCCCTTAAATGAGTTGAACTCATCTCTCAGGAGAAAAAAATAGGACTGTCTTTGTCTGGGTACAACAGATAGAATCATCCATCAGGAATCTTTGAAATATGCCTTACTGTTCCCAAAGCAACTGATTTGCCTCCGTTTGCTTCAGACTTTATCAGAGCAACTTGGTCAAAACTCTTAGAAACTCATACAATAATATCTACAATCAGTTCAGACTCAGCTGCAGAATTATTTTTGGCTCGTCAAGGAGAAAGAGCTAGATTACCAGTCCCTTCATCCATGATGACTGCAACTGATCTGGCAGCTCTAACTAGACTTTCGAAACTAACCTCTCTGATAACCCCCTGAAACTAATTTTTTCTAGCAAACAAACTAGCAAATTTTGGCTGCCTCTGAATTAGCAGGATCCAGATTTCATTGTACACATCTCTTTGTATGGAAGTCTCTTGACCTATTTACATCTCCACTTCTGACTCAGGTTTCTCTTTGGTGGTTGTGATTAAAAAGGAAGTATGGCAATCATGTTGAATTAAAATAAATTAAAGCTGTGCAGTTTCCCAATTAGGCCTTTTGTGGGATGTCTTTCAACAGGAAGACATGCCCATCCATCACTCTGAATTGCAAATACATTTTAAAAGCTTCATTCTCTCTTATAATTTAAAATTTCATAATTAGTTATCATGGGTGTGGTTAGAGTTGCAAAACGTTGTCTCCTTCTGGGTGCAGAGCTGGAGCACTTGAATCTACAACAGAGTCACTAGTTTTGAAAGGCTGGCAAACCCTGAGTTAAACTCCAAAACTACTATCAGCTTGTGAATAAGCACATATTTGAATTGAATTTGAATTGTTAATTATGTATTCTTTATTTCTATGCCTCAGCTTCTCTCCCCTGTATTACCTCCAGAGCAACAAATAAATCTAAGTTTTATTCTTCATTTATACAAATGCAGTTTTAGGCATAGTAACATTACATACATTTTTAGAAGCCAAAGAGAAAATTGCCTTCTATTTAAGTACACAGGGTATTTGCATTGTCACAGTACATTACATGGATTTGATGTTTAACGTATAACTGTACTAATCTCTGTGGCAAACATAATAACAAAAGAAGGTTGTTCGGAGATTTTTCTATTTTTATTTTAAAAAATAACAAAAATCTTTCCATTGAAGGACCGCATGTAAAACTATGGTTTCTCTGCACAGAGACCAAGGCTGCTTATTACCTACAGTATACTAGCTATGATGAACAGACCACCATAGTTGTGACAACTGATGTTGCTGCCTCCAGGGTAAAACAAAGGTTTACATATTACACAAGCAATTTAACTGTTTTCTAAACATATTGCCAAGACAGTGGGAGTTGGCAGCCAGCACTGTGTTTTAGGTTTTGGATACTTGGATTAGAAGTGACTGCTGATTATAGACCTTTTCATTTGTTTTCTACGAATTACAAGCAACCTAGTAACCCAGCAAAGAATCCTTCACAGCACTTAAACTTGCCTTCATGGCTTCCCAAAGATTACATACACAAATCACTCCACAAAAGTGGCGTAAGAGACTTGTGCATAGATAACTACATAAGACAATTGTCTTGTTCTAACTAACTCTTAAAGAGTTCCCCAAAGTGAAATGTTTTATAATCCTTTTTGTGCAGTAGTCAGGAAAGAAATAAAAGAGTTTGGGCAAAGATTATCCACAAGAAAGAAACTTTTTTTTTTTTGGGTTCCAGCTGAAACACAATAAAGAACATAATTAACTTCACAATTCTTTGTGTTTTTCATTTGACTGCAGGGAGGAGATGAAAGAGGACTGTTAAGCCTTGCATTCCATCCCAATTACAAGAAAAATGGAAAGCTGTATGTGTCTTATACCACCAACCAAGAACGGTGGGCTATTGGACCTCATGACCACATCCTTAGGGTCGTAGAATACACAGTATCCAGGTATCAGTAGAAGTCTAAAATACACTAATTCTATATTTGTCAGCAACCTTTTCA
Source organism: Nyctibius grandis (assembly GCF_013368605.1). Lineage (NCBI taxonomy): Eukaryota > Metazoa > Chordata > Aves > Nyctibiiformes > Nyctibiidae > Nyctibius > Nyctibius grandis. The sequence goes on along the minus strand of NC_090663.1, from coordinate 72,303,969 downwards.
TTTTAGTCCTTCCCATTTCTAAAATGAACTATTAGATTTACAATGTGTATACTTGGGCACTTGCAGAAAAATTATTGCTGATTTTATTTCAAACAGTAGTTTTGGAATGCCAGTAAGTACACTGGTTTATTCTTTTTAAGACTTTTTTTAGTTAGCCTGTCATTTTTAAATTATAGTTGTTTCCTACTTATTGTGTATAGGCAGCAAAATATTTTTGTGAATGCTGGAAAATTGAAATTTCTCAGAAATAATTGTTTGACATTTTTCCATCAAGTTACAATATCCACATTTTAAAGTATAATTTGAATGACTCAAGTTTATTTTTAGAAAGAAGAACAGTGATAGTGAACTGTGAAAACTGTGTTCATATCTTTATATTGCAGGAAAAATCCACACCAAGTTGATATGAGAACAGCAAGAGTGTTCTTAGAAGTAGCAGAACTACATCGAAAACACCTAGGAGGACAGCTTCTGTTTGGCCCTGATGGTTTCCTGTACATTTTTCTTGGAGATGGCATGATCACTCTAGATGATATGGAGGAGATGGATGGTTTAAGGTACAAAAACTACCAATGCCTAGGCTGCTGTTATTGTCTTCCGGTTTTGCACAGTATTGGGGGTCAGAATCAAAAGTGATGAGCAGTTGTCAGGACCAATCTTACTCCCCCTTCCTTTACTACTGAAAATCCCACTATTTTCAGTGCCTGGGTTTAGCAAACGGCTGATTTTCAGAACAGTCTTACTGCTTAAACACATCTTCTTGTAGTTGTGTGCTATCAAACCATTTAAACATTGTAGCCCTCACCAGTAGATGCAATTTTATTTAAGCTCAGGTTAGACTTTTTTCCAAAGTACTTCTCTATGAACAAGACAACTTTATTGAGCAAACATTCTAAAAAAGGGTCTACAAACACATACCGGAGTCAATAACAACACTGTATCACTTAGGAAAATGTCTAGAGAACATATGAAGCAATCCTACTTTGGTTCTAGCTGTACAATTTTCTCAATCTGCTTTTTCCCTCTGTTGCATTATGCTCTGTAGAGTTGCATCATTTGCCTTAATTTAGAGAAAGTGTGGTACTGAGCCTTTACAGACCTAAAAGGAGTTGCTATGCTCAGCAGCCTCTTTGGCTCAGCAGAATAGCAGGTGCTCCTGCCCTTTTCAGTGAGGATATATTTAAAACCAAAACCAGAGACCAATTCTAACACTTTATTTTAAATTAATGTAAAACAAGGGGAGACTGAAACAGATTCATGATCAAGAAAGACAGAAAGGAATCAATTTAAATATCACATCTATTCATGTTTGTAAAAAGAGTTTTGATGCTCTTCTACTCTTTCTACATCCTTGTCCTTCTCCCTTCCTCCATCACAGTCATGAATGTAAGGCAAAACATTTTACTCTGTCCTGTTTCATGTAAGAAGTAACTTCTGATTCTTTACCAAAAATACCAGTATCTCCATTCAACCAATACAGTTACTTTTTTTTTTTTTAATTAACGTATAAATTAATCTTTGGATTGTACTGTGACTAAAAATCATTGAATTCAAGAGTAGAATTCAAAGTGTTAGCAAAAAGCATTATGTAACTACATAGTGATTATAGCTATAGTTACTCCAGAGGAGATACAGTATAAAAGAATTAATAGGCTTATGTTTGAAGCCATAAAACAATGTTGATGTATGGAAAGTTGCCCTTATTATCAAGTTGCTTCCCAACAGCATGGTCAGAGGCGTTCTAGTGTGCACATAATAAGGCAACATATTGACCAAACGGCATCTATGATAGGTTCTGCTACTATTCTTTTGACTTGCGTGTACCATAAAACCAGTCTAGATGTGATTATTCAGTAAAGTGGGTGGTTTATTTTGCTGGTTCACTGTAGTATTATGGATTAAATCTACCAGTAAAATACTTTTTTTAAAAAACTATTTTATCCTCCAACTTTCTCAGTGATTTTACAGGTTCTGTATTGCGCCTCGACGTAAATACTGACCTGTGCAATGTCCCTTATTCCATACCACGGAGCAACCCACATTTTAATAGCACAAATCAACCACCTGAGATTTTTGCACATGGACTCCACAATCCAGGCCGGTAAGTAAGTTACAATTAAACTGAATTACTCTGGAGCAGATACTGTTTTCAACCAGCAATCTTTTATACAGTCGAGTAACATAATTTTAATAATAAAGGCGCTCATGAACTTTTTAAAACTTCTGCTCCTCCACCTCCACATGTCAAAGTTAGAAACAAATATACATTGGCAAAGAGGAAGGAGAAGAGAATGCACAACTTTTATAAGTCAAGACTGAAATGACAGAAACAAAGTATAGGATTTTTGGTTTTAATGAATGATAATATTATTACCTTTATGAAAGAAGAGAACTTAAAGCAGAGAGTTGGTAAAGTACAGCTGAGATGGGAATCTGAGAAATTAGAGCAGTAGAATGCTGATTGAGGAAAAAAGGCACATGGAAAACAAATGAGAACATCTGGTGATATCTAAACAATAACAAGGAGGAGAACAACGCTTTAACTAAACAACACATAATTCAGCAAATTAGGTGGGTGGTAGTACTGAAGTGACATTTAAAGTCATGGTTTGAAAAAATTCAGAAAGTCAAGTTGTTCAGATAAGGAGTTGATTCTTGGACTTTTCAACAGTCCAAAATTCCTACACCATATAAGCCAACTCATTTAGCTTGGTTAAAGCACTATTCATTCCAGGTGCCATTGAGCAGAGTACATTTTATCACTACGAAAAAATAGTTCTACTTCACATCACATAAAAAATGGTGCAGGGATGTGAAAGGTATATTATCTCTTGTATACAAATCTGACGGACTTCTCAGATATTTTGGCTCAGAAATAGGTCCCTCCATCGAGTAGGCACCACAAAGAAACAATAATCCTTCAAAATGTGATGCTTCATACTACTGATAGAGAATTATACATTATGAGCTCATCTGTCTTGTGTATTTTCTTATATTTTTTGTTTTTCAGGTGTGCTGTGGACCGCCACCCAACAGATGTAAACATCAATTTAACTATACTTTGCTCAGATTCAAACGGAAAGAACAGATCTTCAGCAAGAATCTTACAAATAATAAAGGGTAAAGACTATGGTAAGTTCCAGCCAGGGTAAAGCTACTGGGAACAGTCGGTTTCTATGCCCATGGAGTAATAAATAGAAAGCAGGAAAAAATAGATAAAGGACTGTATAGCCATGACAGGCAACTTACTGCATGGACAGGATGGGTAACCTACAAAAGATAGAACTTATGAAAAGTATGGTACAAGCAGATAAAAGATGCAAAACAAAACAAAATTTAAATGACTCAACTTTGTTCTTGGTGTAGAATATCATGTAAATAAGATTTAAGAAATATGCCAGTTGCTAGTCTGTCAAACATCTCACTGTTGCTGCATATGATGGCTCATAAAGAAAAGATTTTGGAATATCAGGAAGTGATGAAAACGTATTCTTAGCCATTCACAAATAACTTTTAAAGATACAGAATGGAAACCTCATGTAATGTGCCTTCTATAATGGAAAAAGTGAGACAGACAACAACAGACCGCAACCAAACAGGGAAATGCCCAAGCTCTGTTTAAATGTTACTAAAAATAAAAAACTTAGAAAAATGCACTATGCTACTACTTCATAATAAACAACTAGCTTAGATTAGATTGCAAAAATATAAACATACTCAATTAGGGACTTAAAATTTTAAAGCGTTTCATGTGCTCTCTGAATCAGTATGATTGTCAGTCACAATTTTAGTTTAATGTTTAACTCTTGATACTCACTAAGATCCCTTGCTAGTTCAGGCAAGCCAGGTGACAGATACTCTGAGCTATCATCTACCTTGGTTGACCATTTAGCAGCGGGTAAATTCATGGTGGTAAAAGGTGATGATAAATGCCAAAGGTGTGTAAAGGTATCAAGAACTGGTCTATCTCCTGGAACATAGCATTTTCTGATTTTATTCACATCCCTAGTTCTCTCACCTGTGCTTTATTTAAAAACAAAGCAGCTGTGCTGGCTAGTACGATAGTACACAATAGTGTAATGCAATTGTTCTGCTTTAGTTATTGCCTGCATTTTCTGTGTTCATTTTATAAAAGCCAAACCAAAGAATAATATTTGGTAAACCACTGCTCCAATGGAATTTTGACTGCATCTTTATTGCAGAGTAAACTAAGCAATATTGTGTCTATCCAGCACAGCTTGCCAATATTAATACTAGGCTGTGGGTCAACTGCTTCAATAAAAAGAGCTCATCATCCTTTTCTCCGACATAAAATTTCAGCACCTACTCTTGTAGAATAATCTGGGAAATTCATTTATCAAAGACTTGCAGTAGTTCTCTGACTAAAAAAAAAAATTCCTATAAAACAAAAAGGTCTGTTGGCTGTGGCTTTAATTTAAAATTATGCAGTTAGCATGTCAAGTTGAGCCTACTTTTACCCTAAGTAGTGTTTGCAGGAATAGGAACATCTACGCTGAAACTTCCTTGAAGACATTATTTGATAGGACTAAACTGCAGTTTTGTAAAAAAGGAAAAAAAAGTCTGTGTAGGAACTGCAACTGCAACAGCAGCATAAAATAAACTACCACAAGCAGCTATGGCCAGCAATACTAGTGTTTTATTGGGATGTAACACATATACCGTGTTTAAAACTGTGATTTTGAAAGTTTCTCAAACCATTGAATGGCTTTGGAAGCAAGTTCTGCTGAAAATCACTGGAATTTCTGCTTTTAGATACTGGAAGGATTTCACAGTGAAGGGGGCTTAATTGTATTCCTGGAGTTCAAGAGATCCATTCTGCGGACTGTATGGACACTTAGAAGTTAATAGCAGTAATCGCATCAACTTCAATGAAAGTCCGACCTAATCCTTATAGAATTTTATTCTCCCAGCCTGTGCACACGGAAGAAAGCAATTATACCCTCTCCTTTCTAAATCCCTAACTGACTGTTTCACAAACAACCTTTGTCGTAATTTTCTAATTTTTTTAATGTTTTATTTCCGGCAACGCATCTTGAATTTTGAGGAATGTTTAAATGGAATTAACTTGTTTTCTTGAAGTAATAACATTTTCATAAATGTGAATCAAAATATGAAACTGCATATGATCTAATGCTACGGTAGTTGCTTTTTAGAAAGTGAGCCTTCACTTTTAGAATTCAAACCATTCAGCAGTGGATCCTTGGTTGGTGGATTTGTCTATCGAGGCTGCCAGTCTGAAAGACTCTATGGAAGTTATGTATTTGGAGACCGCAACGGGTAGGTTTCTTATAACTCACTCTTAAACAAAATGCATATAAGGTATATTTAGTTATTGAGCTTCCCGTATAAAGGGACACCAGCAGTCTTGTATATTGTGTCACTCTGCCAATTTAGCAGTGTGACAATGCAGATTAAATTCTAGATTTGGAAATAAAATAGCACAGCATTCTAATGAATGTTACATATGTAACATATCTGATCCTTGGAAAAAAGGCACAGACAAAGACGCATCACGGCACTCTTAAGATTTTAGTTCTACAAACACTTACATGCATCATTTACATTATGATGGGAATAAATGTTAATCGTGGAACTGTTTCCCAAACAGGTCTAACTGGTAAGACATTGACAACTTTTGGAGTTTTGTGGAAACATCACTGATGGAGCAAAAGTAATGTGTTTTTTTTTAATGAATGGGAATAGTTTTCCCATGCCAAATAGCTTAGTATTCACAAATGGCTATATAGTATAGCTTGAACCCAATGGGGCAGTGTTTGAATGTCAGGAAGGGAAATGCTGTGCTTTTTAAGCATCTGAAAAATAACATGCAGGAAATCATGATATGATGAACTGCACAGATGTATCTATGGAGCTACTTGCAGCAAGTGTTTACTTATTTATCTGCACAGTGAAAACTCTCTATTCAAAATCTAATATAACAATTTGCTTTGTGTGTTTTTGAATATAGAAATTTTTTAACACTGCAACAGAGTCCTGCAACCAAACAGTGGCAAGAGAAACCCCTCTGTCTTGGTAACACTGGTTCATGTAGAGGTTACTTTTCAGGCCCTGTCTTGGGATTTGGTGAAGACGAATTAGGTAAATAGAAAAAAAAATGTTATTCAATCATAAGCCTTATCGGTAATGCCTGCTGAACTATTCAAAATTATAGTAAATTTTTAAGAAGAAGAAATCTATAGGCCATTTTTCCTTTGCCAAAGCTGTCTACAATGCTCTCAGCTACACCTTAGCAGCCTTGTAAGAAGAACTGAGAACAGAATGGGTTTTTGGAAGGGGCAAAGATCCTTACTGTCTCTCGCGTTCTATGAACTGTGTCACTCACTATACTTGCTTTTATTCCTAACATTACAGACTGAAGGGGCAAATATATTGCATGAGCACACTGATCCCCCTCTTCTCCCTTCCTCCCCAATTTTATTTTTTTTAACCAATTCTATGCAATGTGAAACAAAAAAAGTTCATGATAAAGTAACTTTCACATTTTAGCATCAATTTGGGGAAAGTGCTTATTTAGATTTTCAAATAGCAATGATTCTGTTATATATTTCAGTGATGAGTGTTTCTTCTGAACTTTTTTTAATCTCATCTTGCAAATACAGCTAGATCACAGAAGTCATGTATTTGACACCTTAGGAAAGGAGAACTAATTTATTCCATGGGTTTCTTTAACAGGTGAGATTTACATATTATCAAGCAGTAAAAGTATGACACAGCCTCACAGCGGAAAACTCTACAAGATCATTGACCCAAAAAGGTGAGCATCGCATCTCTAAGATCAGTCTTTCCTTCAACAGGTTAAAAAACAAAAGGTAAATGTAGTTCTTTCCACATAGCTGAATTATGCAATACTGACATTCAATAAGAAGGGAAATTCTCAGTGTAGGGGGCTTCCTAAAAGCTAATGTACCATCAGCAGTAGGCACAATAGATTCACTAAAACTAGTCAGTGTCTCACAGAAAGTGAATGTCAGAACAACAGAGGTGTAACCAACACTAACTTCTGGAAATTTTTACTCTTTGACATTATGCTAAATGCTGCCAACTTTCTCACCTAGATTCCCATTCTTTGCATGTTTTCATAGAAGTGTAGACATATTTAATGTGGAACCATATAGACCGATACAGGTAAAAGATGCTCCTGGTAGTTCTGAAGCCGAATTACTTGTAGGTACCACAGAGGTTATGCAGCATCAGTGGAAGGCAGATGCTGGAATTCTCCTCAGCACTACTGCTTCCTTACCTGCCGCTGCGGTGGGACAGTGCACAACAGGAGCTGGCCCAAAGGTTGGTACTGGCTGACAATACCTACTCTGGATGCTGAAAAGCTACTACAGAAAATAATTTGACAGTACTAGCTAGCAGACAAGCCATCCCCAGTCAGTTCCAGTCTCACTTCCTCAATTTCAGTCTTGCCATAATCTCCAAGGGACAACTTCAGTCCTTCCCAAACATCCCAAACATACATGTTGTGTAGGAGATACCACCAACGGAGAAGAATACAGAGAACTGAATCCTCAGCGGGTGTGAATTGTCACTGCTTACTAGTTTTCAACATCCTTCCATACCCCAGCATTTACCTCTCCCTCCCTGGGGAGGTTTGGAGCACCAAGGAAGAAAACTTTCTGTCCTTAGACTGTGTGCCAAAAATACACTAAATTCTTTAACGGTTCTTAAAGCACTGTTTCCAAAAGGCTTACAAATCCCACTCAAATGATTTATAGGACACAGAATTAATATGATTGGTTTAATTATTTAGACTAATTTACCAGTTGTAACATGAGGATAAATGAAAACTATCAAACCAGAGTTTCTTGAGATGTGCTCACTTTCAAGTTCTTTGCAGAGCATCTAGAGCTATGAAAATATTAGGGAATCTGGAAAGACTGCAAAAAGCCAGTCCCCAACGTGACCCAGGGGCCCCAGCAACCATAAGAGAAGATGACTAGCAGATACTCACTTTAGCTGGAGAAATACCATTTTCTTCATGAAGGACCTTGCTGCTCTGTCAGACCAAGTCTGTGGCATGTAAAGGTACCACATCCACCCTGCAAAAGCATCAGCAATTAACACAAAATGAAACAGCCAACAGAAATGAAGTTTGTTGTATTAATTACTTTGACCCCATCATACCCTGCAAAAGCAACTGCCTATTTGTTCAGCAGCTACTTCGGCATGTTTCTCCATTAGCATCACATAGAGTTAGGCTTGCATTTTTGGTTTTGCTGTTGGCTGTGTAAGAGAGGAATTTACTTTCTTGTCAGAATTTAAATTCTAAAAATTCTTATTGGGACAAGTTAAGTCAATAATAAATTCATTATATTGGATGCACACTGTACTGTAAGTTACAGTAGAGTTTCTTTATTTTATAATTATATTATCCCAAACCTATAGCAAATAATTTGGAAGCAGATGTTACTGCAGGTTAGTGCAGTCTGTCAGTCAAGGTTATTATGTATGTTTTATTTATGCTTTCTGGTATTAAAAACATTTTTTAAGAACAAAACTTGCCATTCTTACTGGGATTGTTTAGTCTGTTGGTGTATGGTTTTAAGTGAATTTTACACCCTAAATCCACTATTAGTATCTAATTACATGGGGCTGCCTTGTTTGACCTTGGCTTTTTGTTCTTGTTACCTCTTCCAGTAGGGTGGTCTTCAGCTGACATACCTGAAAGGCCAGACCTCCCATTGCTGCACTCACGGTTGGCTGTTTTCATGTATGGAAAAGGGTCAAGACTGTGTTTGGTTACTGGTGAAAGTAACCAGAAAACTATAAAATACTTTTGTAAATTGGCACACAGTTGAAATTAAACAGACTGTGGCAAAGGGATAGAGTTTTTGGTAATACTTTTTAGAAACATGGGATAATTTTCATTCAGGCAAAGTTTTGAGTTTTGTTGTTTTTCAGTCTCACACCATTGCAGGCTTTCAAGTGAAAGAAAATTAGTTACTTCCACAAAAAAGCATTGCAGATCTATTTAACATTTCACGCTAATTTCACATTACACATGTAAACAATTTAAAAATTCCATAGCTTTGGCAAATGTTCATGTAAAGCTTCATTAACAAAATATCCATTCTTATTCACATGCTGATATTTTTTTGCGTGCTAATATTTTGTTGTTCCTTTTAATGTCTTCCCCATGGTATGCCCCATCCAAATACATCAAATATAGGTGTAAACCCTAGCACAGTAAGCTTTCTAGAACACAAAACAAAGATGCTCCAGGTGGGCTAGGAGCATCAGGTATAAATAAAGTCATCAAAGTATTGATTTGTCATGTCTTAGAAATTCATTAGTTACTAACAAAACCCTGTGAGGGTTGGCCCCTGGAAGGCTCATCAATTTTCAGAGAGAGCCTTCCATGCATGGGGCAGTGTAAAAGAGCAAAAGTATCCTTCCTTGTGGTAGCCCCTTGTTGGAAATTAATAACTTCATGCAAAACCCAGTCTTCTTCTGCTAGTGGTCATTCATAAGCTGCTGCAAGCTTATGAAATTATTCTTTTATTCTAAATAATAAATGTTACATAAAGATGCAGAATTTGTTTTCTTTGGATATTTGTAAAAAACTACTGCATAATCAAAGTTGTTCTCAACCATAAACGTGACCCTGATTTCCTTGTCTCAAATATAGCTTAAGAAAGAAACCTACTACTTGGATATTGCTAGCAGTAGAAAAAAATTCAAAAGAAGTGAGCAGGTTAAAACATGAGAAGATCAGAGGATGAGGGTAATCCAGAGACCCCTTTGCATTAGTCTTCAATAATCAGCAATGGGGATGTCCTATCCTAAACCAGTCATTCACATGTAACAAAAATGAGATGTTAAACTGTGAGGTGATGTATGACAAATTGATAAATATGATCAGCACGGAGGTTCTGAGTCCCTCCATCGTCAAGGCAGTTTGAAACATAGAAGTCAAGGTACCACAGGAAACTTTTGTTCAGTTCCTCCAAATACTTCATGTCAATAACTAAGTAGCCTCACATCAAAAGCACAGAATTAAATAATACTTCTCTTTGTAACAAGGTTGTTATAATGACGCATTAGTATTTGGGAGCTCTTAGACAAGAAAGTGATAAATCAGAAAAGTTAAAAATGAATGTAAAAACGAAGTATGTGAGGTGCTGCAAAATACACATATCCTACCTATTACCAAAATTGAGTAGAGTGAAGAGTAGAGGTAATAGCATATTTAGCTTTGAGATTGGAGGAGATGTGGGAAACCCTAAGATTTACCAACACATAAAATCAGCATTAGGTAAATCAGTTAAAATAGCAGACAAAAGAATTTCTTAAGTTAAAACTGTGTCTCTGAAAAATATAGCCATTCTTTGAAGGTTATAAAAAAAAAGTTATCACAAGTAAACTACTTCCCAGGGTTAGGAATTAATAAGAAAATATAGGGAGACAGACTTATATACTTCTCAGCTGAAAGGCACGGTTAAGTCAGATGTCCTGAAGACCAGTGCAAATACTACCATTTTATAAATTGCCTTTCTGACCAAAAAAAGAAAACCTTTTTATTTTCTATTTTCCTGTTTTATAATTTTTCTATCTCTGTTTCTACAAATACATACTAATATCAATCACAAAAAAACATTGATGAAAGCATAGGAAAAATAACTAGGTAAACAGTGCTATAGAAAATGTGTATAGGTCCAAATATTCTGGTGAGTCAATAACAGAGAAAAAACGAGACAAACCCATTAGAGAAGAAAAAGACATCATTTTCTAGCATAATGAGAGGAGAAAATCAGCTGTAGGCAATATTAAAAATGCGTATTTAAATAAGAAATATCTGTTGATAGGTTCATACCAGCTGTGACTTAAACATTATTACCAGCTGTTCTTTAAAAACCATAGATGGGGACAGACCAAGAAGTAAAAAAATAAACTTTGGAAGGTGGCAGAACAGTCATAATGTGACTTTGTAAGTCTCCTTTTAGAATATTTCTATTCTGACCGGTTTTAACTCTAAGCAAATTACAGATAAAATGAAAGAGATTCAGAGAAGAGTACTCAAACTGACAGACAATGCAAAAGATTTCCATCGAAAAGATGAGACAAAACCCAGGAAAGTTTAGAGGGCAGTCACGCAGCGCGGTATCCCCTGTGAAGTTTTAAGTGTTTGCCCCTGGCGATGCTGTGATTCCAAAGGGGATGAAGAATTCTTTTAACCAGGAGGGCTGACTGGAGACAGCAGGTGATTTTTACGGAAGAGGGCAGAGCTTAAGTAAGTGTCCTTGTACACATAAGAAGATTTCCTCTTCCTCTCCTTATAACACCTTATAGATCCAGATTTCAATATGTTTTGTATCAACAACCAGAATAGCTGCTTTCCCTTGGATTGAAACTTGAACTTGATTCAAACCATCTCACTCCTCTTTCATGCCCCTCCAGCAAATGTAATTCCACTTATCATCCTTTCCATCATCACCTTCTGGGATTTCCACTATCGGAGAGTATTTCCAAACAGTGATTTCAGACACTAAGGGACAATATCTAGGTCATACCTCATTTCACATTGTTCAGGCTCTTTACAAAAACATTGGTGATTTTATTTTTTAGTATGAGTCAAGAGTGTTTGATAGTATGATAGAAGAATAGCATTTATGACAGCGTAGCCCTCTTGAAGACTGTAATTACTATGGAAATGGAAACTCAGAAACATATGATATTAGACTAATCTGCATCAAGATACCCAGTTCTGATGGGTTATAGATATCCTCTGAAGCTACTAGAAACTCTCTGTAGAATGAGCCAATTTTGTTGGTGAATGCTCTCACCAACCCAGGTGGGCCATATGATTTCTTTCTGTTCAGAAAGTTACTATCCCTTAAGTCATTTAAGGGAATGGAAAGCCAGAATTAATGTCTAATTATGTTTAGTTTAGCCGGAGCATGCAAAATTCTTATCTCATTTACCAACCCACATGCAGTTACTATTCCCACAAGAGACACTAAAGAGAAATTAGAGCTTTTTGCGAATACCAGTCTAGAGAGTTTCACTTTACAGAAGTACTTCACAAAAACTCCTTTGTAATCACGATGGAAAAACCTAAGGATTTTTTTCAATCACATCACAGCTCACTGACTGTAAAAGTTTTTGTTTTGGTTTGGGATTTTTTTTCCCTTTTTTTTTTTCATCTTTCTAGCATTGGCTATTATGGAGTTCTCACTTTTTATCGCTTTATAAGGAAAAAAACAGCTCAGTTTATCTTTTGCTTATTTTCTGGAGCCTGCAGGAAGCCTCTGCCATCCTAAAGAAAGTCATACATAATAGAGCAGCTTTAGCCCAGTAAGCCAGTCTTTCCCAATTCATCAGTCAAAGTGTTATGCAAGTGGCCCCCTAAATTGATAAATTCCCACAGTGCCTGTTGACCCAGCTGCCAAGTGCTCATGCAGCAGGTGTTGTTTTCATGACCACCCTGACAGTAATACAAACTGTTTAGCAGTTGCATTGACCTCTTAGCTATTAACATTGATACAGGCTTCACTAGGGACTAGTTTTCAAACATGACAGAATTTCTTAAGACTAGAGGTCATGAACAAGTATACCATATAAGAATAAATTTGATATGCTGCTGAGTTTAAATCTTAAAAGCTGTGAGTTTTTTCCACATTATTCCCGTGTAGTAAATCTGGAGACAAGTAACGAGCTTTTGGCATCTCTCCCAGGACTCAAGGTATACTTTTTAATTTTAGAAGCTGTACCTGAAGAGATGCTATATTTATTCTATGACAAGTAGTAAATTTAGTCTATGACAAGAAGTGAAACAAAATTAGTTTTTCTTGACATTTTCCCTTATAAAGGAAAAAGACCAAACAACTCATGCACAAAGTTTGGTGATACACTTAAGCATCATTCTAATACCTAATATCTTGTGTGCAGTTAATTGTGAAGCATAACATTCTTTCCATGTATTTTGTACCACAATCAGGATTTCTATGGCCGTGTCTCTTGTTCAAATTTGAACATCCAGGAATTTTATCTGGGTTTTTTCTCACTTCAGTGGGAAAGTAGAGATTTTTGATATTGTGTCAAAGGCACGATGGAGGAATTGTTTTCCATTCAGTACCATCGTATTACTGCTGAATTTGACCCTCCATTTGCACTGATTTATGTATGTCTGAGTTACAGGCTAGAGCATGTAGCAGCTAAATCACTCTGTGTGTTTAGTGGAACTGTGAAGGGATGCACTAAAGAAAGCATGAAATCCTCAGCAGTTCCAGGATGAGTTTTAATCTATTAAAGCGTGTTAGGCTTCTATATGCCTCTAAACTAACAGTAGAGGCTACTTTCTTATACTAGCTACAGTAATGCAGCAAAAATTATTTTACACATCGTACAGTCAAGAATTCCCAGCTCACTGCACTCATCAGCAAAGGGACCCAGTGAGGGCCCCAGCCCCCAGTACAACTTTTCCTCCATGTTCCATACATTTAGAGTTGTTACACAGTTTCATGAAAGCATGTTTTAACAAGCAAGATATACTGTACTGTACTGTATATATGAACAGCTCTTTAAGATAACTAGAATTGTACAGACCATATAAATAGTCATTATCAGCTACATTTTTGGCTGACTTTCTGCGGACCAAATAGTTCTTACTGTAAGAGTAATCAAGCTGTACCCTTTAGAGTTTTGTAGATTGAAGGAGACAAGGAGAAAAATTCTCTCCAGCCCACAGTGTGGCTCCATCTATTCCCCTCCATTTTCCACGTCAAGAGACACAGCGAAGCACTAGTTATATAAACAAAATCATAGGCTTGTCTAAGTGCTGGAAAGATCAAGTCCCAACAGTCAGTTTCAAGACTTATGTTATCTTTGTGAGATTCAGTTCAACTTAAGCAGAGCCTGAAAATTTCCACCCCTTTAAAGCCTTAAGAATGCAAAGTGTAAGTATTGTGGGGCAGAGACTTTCTCTTGGTACATGTTGGTACCGTAACAGCATTCAAATCCTGAGAAAGTGTGGCTTTTCCCATAGTACAACTAAGGAAAACCAGTAATTCTTCTCACACACAAGATGGATTCTGCTGCAGCTGCATTTGTATTCCTCTTCTGCTAAGGCACTCTGCCAACCAGAATTTTTTCCATCTTTGTTTCTACTCCACCCCACCATTAATAAATATTATCCGAGGCTGATGAGTGCAAGTTATTGATTGATGGTAGAATAAAAGGCAAGGTTATATTCACAAGTACCAAAAACGCTAGAAAACTTTAAATCATAAAAGTGACCAGCCATGCTTGGCTGGATACAAAAAAGCATGATTTCTGCCTCCCTAATTAAATACAAATAAAAAAAAAGAACCATATATTTCAGGACTATGATAGATAAATACATCTATTAATAAAATAAATCATTATCTTCACAAATAAAATATCTCTGTGACTTACAAGGTCATTCTTTGCTAAAGATATGCCACCGGAGCTCTTTTCCAAGAGATGCTACAGGAGCCTGAGGTTGTGCTTCCTGCTAAACACAGTACTGTACTGTTTGAGCAAGGAAAGGAGAAGATTCCCATTTAAAGTAACTTGAAAGAAATAGGCTTTAACAGAGGCAGATGAAGAAAGAATGTTGTCTCCTGTGCAGTTGGCTACAAAGAAATCAATTCAAATTTAGATATTTTATTTCCAGAGGTAGGAATCAGAACACAGATCTTTTTACTTTAAATCTGAACAAGTCTCCACTGAAAATCATATAATTTTGTAGAACTGTTTTCAAAACAGCATTGCCTGTGACTCTCGCACGTAATTTTTAAGTGTAGGAACTTTCTTAACCAGATCATATGTAATGCGCTCATTACTACAGACCTGGAATTCCTTACAGGTCAAAAAAATAATGCATTATATTTAAAAGACAGCTGTGGAAATATGTAAACACAAAACCTGAAAAGGTTTCAAATATGCTGCACGAAAGGTGTCAAAACATGTTTCAAAGCCCTTAAATAATACAGGACCTTATGTCTGATTCTCAGAAGTGCTTTTGAAATCAGAACTTGGTGCTACACTAAAGATGCATCTACACATTCTTTGTGTCCTTAACATCTTTGGGGAACCAGTTCTTCCGTATGGATGTTTAAATAATCATGGTAGCAATTAGGACTGAGCAGAGAAAGTGCTACAGTGAAACAAACCAGTGAGCCTGTACTCTATTACTCTGTTTCAAAGAAAAATGCAAGAAACCCTGTAATGTACCATTAACAAGCTGCCTGCCAAAATGGGAGGGGAAATGTAAGCCCGGTCAGCTAGTGAGGGACTTCTATGACATTAGGTATGAGTGCTTATTTTTCTTAAAAATTATTTTTACCCTATCTAATATTACTTTGAATGGCCTCATTGTGCATAGAAATATCTTTATAAAATCCTACTAGAACATGGGCTTCATTGATATCTTAGAAGCCATGAGTTCAACTAGTTGATTTTTTTTCTTTAGCTTAATTTTTTTCCCTCAATATTTCTTCTGATGTTGAAATCGGAGATAAACAAGAACACCCAATTTTCCTCTTCGTTTTTTCTGCCACTGTTTTCCGCACCTCCATCATACCCCTTCTTTCTCAGACTCCAAAGATTATCCTTTTCTCCACACTGGAGTATCAATCTAGGGTTTTAATATTTGACAGGGTAATCAGTGCAAAAGTTGCTACTCCAGCTATTTGCATATAATTGGCGGTTTAATTCTGATGTCAGTATAATGAACAATGTTATTTTCTATTCTATTCTATCTCATACAATTTTGTTTTGGTTTGTTTGGATTCTTGCTGGACGCTCAGCCAAGGTTTCTCTGAGCTCTCCACAAAACTATCAGAATCTTTGTCCTGCAAATTTCAAGCTTAGGAATGTACGGCAGTAGTTCAAATTATTTCCTTGAGAATGAATAATTTTGTATTTGTCACTAATTAACTTAATTTGCCGTTACGCTCCCATTCAATTACTTCTTTAGATCTCTTGGGAGACGCTGACATTCTTATTCCTGTGCAATCAAACCCACAGCAGAGACAAAACATGGTACCTGTACTGGGAACCTGCAGCCTTGTGATGATCCTATCATTCTCTAGCTGCTGAACTCAGACAGCAAATAAGTGGTTGGCATGATAACATACAGCTAAATTAAGGAAAAAAACAATAAACATCTAAACCAGCATTGGAAGTCGTATCAACACTTAAGTGTTTTAACTTAAGCATGCCCTAACTGTTTTACACACTTAACACTACAGAAGGAACACCACGGTTCCTTCTTTGCTAAGGAAGATAATGCTGTGCTTTTGTAAATAAAAAAGGCTGCTGGACATCCAAAATAGTTTGTAAAGACTGACAGAAAAAATTGCCTTATGTAAGACTTGACACCAAGAAGCCCAACAAAAAAAGAGTATCAAAAATAGTTTGTCAGCTGAACTAGAATTTCCTTCATGCATACATTTCACAGAATCACCCACAGAATGATTGAGGCTGGAAGGGACCTCTGAAGGCCACCTGGTCCAACCCCCTGCTCAAGCAGGACCACCTCAGCCAGTTGCCCAGGACCGTGTCCAGATAGCTTTTTAGTATCTCCAAGGATGGAGACTCCACAACCTCTCTGGGCAACCTGTGCCAGTGCTTGGTCACCCTTGTAGTGAAAAAGTCTTTCCTGATGTTCAGATGCTTAAATAAGCATCCGGAATGCATAATCCAAATATGATTTCACAAAAATATGGAAATAAAAAATCTGCAATGTCAAACTGAATTCATAGACAGAGGTAATACTTTCACAAAATTATTATGCATGTCATAATGTGACATAAAACTTGCTGTTCAGATTACTCTTCCCAGCATATAATCAGAAATATAAATTTTGCTAGAAAAGCAAAAAGAAATCATCAGATTCTGGACTGAATTATATGACTATTTGCACTCTCTGAAGAAAAGCCACCCAGTCAGTAGAATTTAGCACATCTAATAATGATACTATCTAGAGATCTATGCTGCCTGCGATAAGCTCTTCAGCAAGCTGGTTTCGCCAGGTTCAAGCTTCAAGAATTCTCAAGGACTATTATTTAATCTTGTAGAAGATCTCTGAAGGTAGTTATATGAAAGAATAGCAAATCACACTGTATTTTTTCTGTAATGTAACATATCATCTCTGCTTACTGGTGTTTTTGAGGAAAAAAGCAATCCCCTTAGAACACAGATTTCTCCTACGGATAATACCATGAAAGAAAATCAGGACTTTAATAAAAAAAAACCCAAAGTGTTTCTCCTTGACCCCAACTTTTAACTATCTGCTTGGTTTGTATATTTTTATTCAGGCCTTTAGTCCCTGAAGAATGCAAAAGAACAGCTCAGGCTGCACAGATACTGACATCTGAATGCTCAAGGCATTGTCGGAACGGGCACTGCACTCCCACAGGAAAATGCTGCTGTAATCAAGGCTGGGAAGGAGAGTTCTGCAGAACTGGTTTGTATATAGTTTCATAGCAACAAGTGAAAAAAGCAGTGACATGTCATAATTTGCTTTTGATTTTTGCTGAGAGAATTTTTCAATATATGTCATTGACCAACAGTTCTGAGACAACATTAAAGAAATACTGATCTCATGAGCTGTAGGAGAACAGTAAGTCTTTAGATGAATGCAACAGTTAAAACAGCTAATGCAAAGTGAACGATTACAGAATGCAATTAGCATAAATATGACAGACAACAGTATTCTTATTTTTTCACCAACATTGTAAAATGAAAAGAAATGCAATCAATACGTGGTCCGTGTATGGACATTCAGCTTCCACCTGCAGTATTATCATTGTCAGTGTCAAACAGGAGTACCTTGTCAGGAAGGATGATAAATCAGACCTGCAGGTCACTATTGCTTATTTTGCACTTGGCTAATTTAATGCCAATACTTTAGTTTCTTACTTTTCATCCTACAAAATAAAATGGCTCCAAGTTGGTTAAAGAGAATCCTTTGTACAACTTGTCACAAAGCAGCTAATAATCAGAGTGTTATTGTAATCCATTATTAATCGCAGTGCTTTTATTAAGTCCTATCTTATTGCCATAGCGTATCTTTTAAAAGTCACTTGAAAAAGTCACTGTGATCAAACCAGATGTTGGGGATGCCACCAAAGGGGTGAGATAAATGAACGTGGAGTGCCACAGCTGTGCTATCACTGCCTCACAGAGGCTGTGGTCATGTCTGAGCTGTAAAATGCTGGCCTATGTCGGTCTTCCAGAGCAAGCCTGGTTACCGGGAGGTGTTATTAGTGCATGAGCACAGTCTTCTGACTGAGCGTATTTGCTCAGCGAGTTTGACCAGATGCCTACACAAAGAGATAAGGTTAACATAATGGCAGTAGAACTCAAAAGAGGAAAAGAACCACAGAGTAAGACAAAGCAAGGATCACATGATGGACCGGGGATAATTCAGGTTGGAAGGGCACTCAGGAGGGCCCTGCTGAAGCAGGGTCAGCTACGAGGTCCAGGAGTGACTTCGTTTGGAATGAAATGAAATGAATGAAATCACTAATGATATGTCTTACTGGCAAGATTCATGAGCTGACCATCATACAGCCATGCAGCAAAAGCAGGTTGGAGAAATGGATGAGGTAATCTGGCCAAATAGCCCAACAGCTCACTTGTCAGTCAGAGATTTCCTACATGTAATGAGGCCCATTCAACAGCCTTTGTCCAAGTGGAACTTAAAGTAAAAAACGTCTCCAGTGTGAACATAAATGAGTCTTAAATAATCTGTTTTGTTTTAAAAAATTAACAGCTCTACAATAGATAATTCCTGTACAAGAAAGCTACAGAAAATATGTAGACTAAGGATCTTTCTTCCCTGCATCCCATGCAGCACTTAACAGAGATGTTTTAGGTTAGACCTCAAGCTACTATGATAATTTAAATAAGAAAAATTACCTTACAAGGCATGAGTTTCCTCCTAGGGTAATTAAGAAACTAATGAATAAAATTAAGAAACCTGGTTTTATATAGTGTATTATAAATCTCAGTAAATCAATATTATAGCTTTATTGTAATACATAGCATTAAACAGCAAAATGTCTGCAAAAAGAAAGATATATTATATTTATCACAGTGCTGTGACTCTACCCCAGAACAAAATAGTTCCACAGCTAAAGTTATTCATCGTTAGTTTTGCTAACACTGGCTACAATTTAAAAGAGCATTTATATTTGAAAAACGTAAGCAAGCTGATTAACCTAGAACTCTATAGGTAAATCATCAGGCATCTGCTAAAGAGAGAGGGGAAAACTTTGAAACTTAACTAAGTGATAAAAGCTGTCCAAAAAAATACTCTGGTTCTTTTTTTTCTAAAGGGAATTCAATTTTGTTCCAAGCAAAGTGATTCAAGAGCCAAGGGAGTGCATCTCTGTGGTCAGTTGTAATCTGCTTTACTAAGGAAAGCACGTAGTGCAGAACTCTGTGTGTGCTTAAGATTCGGTACTTGCTGGTTTGGAGATGGCAAGGTGCTAAAATGTCTCACCAACTTCAGGACTCTTTTGGGTTGCCAGCATAAGAAATGCAAAGCAGTATACCACCACTGTTTAAAGATCTAGATGTGCTGTATGTCTTGTTTTCAAATGATAAGACATTTGGAGGCTGACGTCTTTTGAGATGGGTCTTCTACGCACTCCAAAATCAAACCTGAATAAGGGAATTGGACATTTTCAAAAATCTGCTACTTGAGTTTCACAGTCTGTCCTGGGTGACGCCCTCTCAGACATACAAAATTACTGCCTCCTCCTAATATTCTAAAATTTTAAAAAATATGGTTTCAAAAGCTCTACTATTTCATCTTTTCTATTGTTTTTAATTTATGTGCTTTATCATTCTAAGTTTAGAAAAGCTCTTAATGAATGCATACAGTATCTTCGTGGTTTGTGATGCTCTAAACAAATTAGAAAATCGCTGTTTTTTTTACCCACAGCAAAATGTGACCCAGCCTGTCGACATGGAGGTGTCTGTGTAAGGCCTAATAAATGCTTATGTAAAAAAGGCTATCTCGGCCCCCAGTGTGAACAAGTGGATAGAAACATCCGAAGAGTGACAAGGGCAGGTATTCTTGATCAGATCCTAGACATGACATCCTATTTGCTGGATCTAACCAGCTATATTGTATAGTTTCTGGGACTATTTGGAAACTACACTTTCAACGGGCATTTGTTTTGAATCCTGTAATTTTTAAAAGACTGTTATCCTGCAACAAATACCAGTGATTTGATTTACTTTATTAATTTAAGTATAATATCCACAAATGTGCAGATAAATTCTTTGTATGTGTGTAAATATTTCCGTACGTCTCCACAGACGTACCGATATCCAATACATGCACACATACACACGCACGCACTATCACAAATACGGTTTTACAGCTAGTGGAATTTTTTTTTATATATTTATTTCTTCATGAGAAATAGTTTACAAAGTAATTCCACTGTAAACCACATTTTCGTCAAAGGACTTTCGTGATGTCTTAATGGATTCTTTGACATCCCAGAAATCTCGTGTCTGTACCTATCTGATTACAGCAATAAGAGAGCAGTTTTCAAACATCGCTGTATAAACTGCTGGACTTAATAAAATCCAGTTGTAACAGTTTCTAAGGTGAACTGAACTCCATCATGAGACAATATTTCAGAACTCCTTAATGCGTTGCTATCTAGGCAATTCATTGTAAGACTGTAACCTTCACCTTCGTCAATGTAACTCTACTACAGAATGTTACGCATTTCTTTATCTAGCATAGATGCAAAAATCTGGTTATCGCAGCTTAATATCAAGATTGTTTCAAGTGTTTAATAATTAAATTATATTCGCATATTTCCAAACCTGTCATCCTAGAAGGTCTGCTTTTTATCATATATTTTATTTAACGATGGGCACTGGGTTCATGTTACATATTTATATTATTTTATTTTATTTTTATAATATAGACATCACCTAGATGAGACAGCATTACCATGTCCTGTAAAATACTAAAGTTACATTTTTCACCAACTTAATTGGAAAGACGGGGAAAGAGAGAGCAAACACACTCTTTAATGTGTTGTGGATCTAATCTAGAAATGTATCCTTGTGTCAACTTGTATTCATTTACGACGGATGAAAAAACAACCGCCAACCAATCATAATAAAATTCCACCATATGTTAAAAGTGTTCATAAAGTGATTTTCACTGTAACAGGACGGGCCAGATTACACACGAGTAGACTGCTGCCGATTGCACACTGAACGGAACATCCCTGGACGAGAGCTCACATGAGCACGTGTTGGCTGTGTAGGATGTCACTTGTACAAAACGTGTAACGATTCTCGCCAAATGCTGTTCTAAATGTAAATGTTCCTTGAAGAGCTAACATAAAATTGAGTCTTTGTAAATGTATCAATAAATATGGTGTACATGCTATAGTCAGGTTTTCTAAAGTATTAATAGTCTAATTAGATGTATCTTCAGAACTGGTGCCCTCTTATCTCCAGCTCTAGGGCGTCATTGGCAGTTTGCTCACTACTTACCGACTACCAGATCTCCTTTGCACTACCTGGCTTTTATAAAATCTTGCCTCTGAAAAGAAAGCAGAGTAGCCACAGTGTGCACATCCTCTGGTTCTTATAAGCAGCTGCTCATGCGTCAAACGATTTATACCACTTTAGGCAATAAGATCTAAAAGACTTTAGCCATATTACTCTCCAGTAGCAAAATTACCTCTCCAGGGCAGTGACATGCAATGAATTTTCCTTTATAGAAAGTGGTCAGTCTTCATTTAGTAAGTATTAAATCTGAAAGTACAGCATGACTGATACTTGCATTTCTCTGTCTTACGCATTCCAGCTCAGAGGAACAGAAAATTACATTTGCCTTCCATATACGTCTGCCTGGGTTTCGAGTGACCTCATGCCAAATGGAAATTGGTTGAGAAATCTTGGTTAAGTGCTCAGCGAACAATGGTCTGCATTAAAAAGTGCATGCATAATTTTGCACAATGTAGATTCAACTGACAGTCCATTGAAAGACGTCTCGGGATTAAATGAGCATGAAGACCAAATTGCCCTCTCACCCCAGAAAAGGGTGGTCCCTTATAGTCACACGAACACTTCATTGGCTAAGCAGTGTGACCAATCTTAAAATGAACCCTGCGGTAGCATCTGTAGGTTAATAGCAGCTCTTTGTCTCCGCTGCTTTCTGCCTTTAGTCTTTTCCCTGAATTCCATCACAAAAAGTTTTACAATTAAAAAATGTCCTGACAACCATTTTTGTAAATTGACCTTAGCATCTAATCTTTCCTTATTCAACGTGGGTGACAAAAATGTGAACTTCTCATGAATGAGCCAGCTGTCTAAATCTGTCAGATAGTGCAGTTTTATTACACTCTTCGTAATCAGCAAAGCAAGAAAGTCGCTGAAGTATTTTAGCAACATTTAAATATCTGACAGAGATAACATCTTTAACACTCTCTTTAACGAAATATATTTAAAAATAAACCCAACTTCAACTTCACTCTGACGAATTATTTTCAACAACCGGCTGGGGAGATGTGATAGTTCTTTTCTCACTGCTTAGTGCCCAGAGACTTAAAAAATAACACGAATGGTACCTAAATTGAAGATCCACAGTAATATATATGCCATAGTCATGTAGAGAAGGGATAACAATGATCTTAGAGTATTGATCTTAGTAAGAAACACAATTTAGTTTGCTAGTGAAATCAGAAAATAAAACTCCAATAAAAGCTAAGAATTAAATCCAGGCCTCATTCAAATCAATGGCAAAAAACTCATATCGACAGTGCTGCACCCAGAAAATTGCTTTCAAAATTTAAGCAAAATACTTCACTTTATTTTAATAAAAAAAATTTTTTGCTTGAGTCATTCCATCAAAACTTCAAAACTAAGAAGTAATCTAAGTGAAGATTAGAGGAAGAGGAGTAATAGTTTGTGGAAAGTGTTTTGCTTCATTTTTAAGTCATCTTTTATATCATGTGAAAGCAAGCATCTGCATTAAGCCCACATGGGTACATAGGAAGTCCCAGTGGAAAAGAAGTATTCTCAAAAAAAAGACACAAAAAATCCTAGCTGCTTATTTATCAAAAGAAATTATACTATTAAAAAGAATGAGTAAACTCCAGGCCTAGCCACCCAAGATGCTAATATAAAAAGGGCAACTGCAGTAATTGCCCTGAGAACTGGCATACAATAAAAAAAGAAAAAAAAAAAAAAGGTCTGTAGAAAGCCCGTTGCCAGTTAGGTCATTCTGCAGCCATTCTCACACAACCTCCGAGAGTGTCCCAGAATAAAACTGAGCTTATAAATGAAACTAGATAAATGAGGCAATTAGATAAGGGCCTCCAGAAGGGATTTTATGTATGTGTTCAAGTTGTCTCTGTCTCTCTCTTTCCTAATCTTTTATTCCATTCATTTCTTCCTTTATTCGGAGATACTGCCTCTCTGTTCCAAACACATTGTACACTTCAAGCATTCTTTGAGGCTTTCTACTGTTAAAAGAGAACAAACATACCTGTTGCAAGAAACATTATTCCTGATGTCTGGTAGTTTTCAAGCCTCATTTTATTATTTTGGGACAAAACCCCTTCATATTTCTCTTTTTAAATGCCACTGATCATAAAGAAGGGATGTTATTGGAATATAAGGAGAAACGTCTTTACTCCATAGATAAGTAGGGAGACAAAGAGATGTTATGTAAAATCAGCTCCAAATTGTTTCACTCCATTTCAGAAAAACAGTAAACTCATTTTTCTCATACGTTCAATGAGAAATATTAACTCAAACCCTCCCCCTCAAGGAAATAAATTTCTTCCGTTAACAGTCAGGGACACCGATGCAAACCCTTTGTCCCTTTAAATCCTCACAGGTTATTCTATTTCATACAAAGTGTAAGTTAGGTATAAATAAGAGTATAAGTTCTGTATTGCCAATGTGACATGTCTGCTTATCTCCTTCTTTCATTCACTTCTCCGTATTTTGGCTTTGCAGCTCCTTCCTTTCTAGACCCACAGCAAACGTCAATAATCCCTGGTTGCTGCAGGTGATGTTTATTGTTTTTGAAACTGCCTAATAGACGTGTGCATCCAAGAGGCTTCCCAGCAGGCTGAGGTTTTTATCTTTTGATCATTCCACAGAACTTTGTTATTTTATAGTGACTTCTAATACTGTACGTTAGCTGGACGTTTACAGTTCAGGAGTCCCAGCCTCAAGCAGCTCAGCCTCAGGCTGTGAAGCTCAGCCACAGACAGACTGAAGGTGAAGGAAGGGAGAAAGCACTTGGTCACTCTGAGGTCACTATGCTTATCAGAAAGTTACCGATTTCAATCCAATAATCAGATGACTTCAGTGAAAAGCAGAATGATATATCTGGCATGATGAAATATTGCTTTTCAGCATACGCTTTCTCTAATTCAGGGTTAGAAATGAGGACCTTTTCACATACAAATATGCAAAATGGAGATTCTGAAAACACTTACGAACAAGTAGTTTTCCACATGTGTAAAGTCCCATTAAGGTGAAAATAAATATTCATACATGTAATTTTACTTGCATTCATGAAATAGGAATTTATAAGATTGGGTGTACATGGAAAAAACAACTCTGAGGACATCCTGCTCTGCTTATTTTTCCTTCATTATGTAAATCCTTTAAAAGACATTAATGCATTTTAATTCACTATCCTTTAGTTTAACTGTGTATCAGTTTAATTAGGAATGATACCATTTTGATCTTCTGTCCAACTTAAAAGGTTATCTTTGTCTCAGGAAAAAACAGAAGGGAGTCATGAAGTAAATAAAACCTAATTTTTCCCATTTTGCAATATTAAAAATTGACCAGTATTTTATTTTTGTCATTTAAAAAAAATGAACTAAGAATCTCACCAAAAAGGCAACCAATCCTTCAAATTTATTCTAATCCAAATTTGCAAAAATATGTACCAGATCATCTGGGTTCTGGCTACAAAAAAATGATAAATATTTCTGTAAGTAGTTTCAGGGCAAAATGTTGTAGAAACATTGAAAAAAGTTAAGACGGTTTTGCTAAAATATTCATTTTTTTCAACAGCAGAGCAATTCAGTGGAATAAGACACGTGTACTTTTTAGGATATAGGCGCGAAAGAGCAGAAGCCACCTGAAAGCTTAGTAGTGGATTACTTTAATCTTTGAGGGCCTGACTCAAAGTCCATTGATGTCAACTGAAAAATCTCCTATTGACTTCATTAGTTATAGGATTAAGTCCTTAAAAGAGACCCACTTAGCTGGCAGAAGATCTTCACTTCAAGACATCAGTGCACACGTGATCTCTCTGTGTCTGCATCTGCAGTCATTAGGCACACCAAGGTCTTCTGGAATGAGACTGCAGATTCAGCCCTGCATAAACCCGTATGGAGCATATCCAGTCCTCTTGGGCTTCCTTATAGGTACTGCCAACAGTTTCGTGAGGGGTCTATTAAATCTCCCAGACTCCTTGATACTTCTTTAAAAACATTGAGCAATTAGCTCACATTTTTTCTCTTTCACACATACAGGCTTATTTCAAATATGTAAGTATATGCCACTAAGCAGGAAAGTAATTAAAATAGCAAGTCAGTGGCCCCGTTTTATGAAATAGCCATAGTAAGACAGGGCCCAAAGCTGCCCCCACAAGATGCTCACAAACATCCACGGAAGAGTTCCCTCAACTGTTTTGAGTCCAGTATTACAAAGGCTGAATTCAGCAGCGTTAGGCACATTTTCAAACCTTTCTTCCTGTATTTAATAGGGATGGTGTAATATTTCAATCAAGACTACATTCTAATCTAAAAATGTTGTTGTCACTCTTACTAATAAGACTAGTAAGACTGAAAGCGATGAGACTCCTCACTACTGAAATGACAGGTGTAAGCGATTACGGGGTGGGACGTGAGCAGGTATTCTGTAGACACGTGCTAGGCAAAGGGGTGGCCGCTTGCCGTTGTACTCATTGATTTCAGTTATGACTCTGCACACAGAATTTATCGTGCTATAAAATGCACAACATCCAAACAATCTTAGCACGGCAATTAATTCTGCATAGACTTACACTGCGCAGACTGACTGATCAGACAGTGTTACTAATGCCTTATCCAGGAAAAGAGAAACATTACTATTTTATAGCACTGTATAAGTGGTTCAACTGACATATCAACCTTTTTCCTTCAGTTCACTCCTGAGTTATTAATAATTACTAATTTGGTCTATATATTAGCAAAGGATTATCATGTCCCATAACCCAAAGAAAATTCCCATAGGCTTCCATAGGAAATTTTTCTTCACATTGCACTGTACAGTTTGATTTGAAAGCCAGCTGACACATTTGCTTACCAGAGCGCTTAGTACTGAAAATATATCACTCTAGTGATCATTTCATGCTATAGGAATTCACAAAAAAAAAAATCATATTCTGTGTTATATACATTTAATGTCTGTCTTTTCCTATTGTCTACTGTACACACACTGGCTTCCACAATCAAAAATGTCAGAAATTATTGCTAAGAATGTGCACAACAGAAAGCTGCATTATTGAGGAAGAGTTTTATTTCTACTGATAAAAATCAACTTTCCATCTGTTATAAGTGATCAATAGGGTCCCATGTATCATATAGTGAAGTTCCTTTTACAGTCTATGATATTTTCCTATTTATTTTCATTTTGCTATGAAAACAAAAGTGAAAAATATTTAAATGAAAAATTGCTTAAATTCCCAGGAAATTTCAGAAAGAAGGCGCCAGCTAAAGCACGTGAATAAATGCAGCGGCTGTGTTCACAATATTCTTGGGTGGGAAGAAGGCAGAGAGAGGTGGCTGTTTTGGAGGGTTGTTTTTTTTAATGTAGGATGCATTTTGCTGTAGGACAAAAAGGTGGTTTGCATCACAAGGCAGTAACAAACAAATCTCATTTTCTGAATGTTCCTAGGAGGAGCCGCTAAAAGGAGAAAGTTCTAGGCAGAGTCAAAACTGGTGTGCAGAATGAACTTATCAAGATATACTGAGACCAGAAACCATCTGGTATTAAGTCACCAGATGTATCTTGTAGGAATCTCCATTAATACCAGAAGCAGTAACCCTACCCTGTGAATTATCCAGAAATGCTATTAGCTGTCCTCCACAAAATATACTGCAGAATTAAAACTTCAATTCCCTTTTGAGAACAATTAGATTGTAATGGGAGCCAAGCAGAAAAGGAAAAGGAAATAACAGAATTCTGTCACTTGAGAACATTACTGTTGTGATATTCCTCTGTTCAATTAGTTTTATTTTATAGTAGCTGTCAGGTACTGTATGTACATTTGAAACATGGGAAAATAGCTTAGAAAATATCATTCAAACTGTGTTTAAGTATCTTCTATAAACTGTATTATACTACTAAGCATATACAGGCACCCATCTAGCAGAGCACTGGAGCACACAAGTAATTTTAAGCATATGCGTCTCACTGAAGTCATGTGCTTAATGTTATTAATATAATTAAGTGCTTTCTTGGTTTGAGACTTTACAGGTCTTTGCAAGTCTACCTACATAGACTACATATGCTATATGTGTATTTCTTTTTAGGGAGACAGCACGGCTGAAGTTCACAACAAGAGAATTCAGTTATTGTCTGTCACAAATTCTATATAACCTGAAATAATTGCATCTTTGTGCCTCCACTTTCCATCTGAAAATTAGTCAAATCAATCCTTGTAAAGCGCTTTGAGCTCTTCAAATGAAAAGTGCTATAAAAAGTACAAATTATTATTATATTATTGAACACCATGTATGTATACACACTATTATGTAATATATAATATATGTATAATGCATATAAATTCTAACAAATGTATTTGTGTAATATCTGAGAAATGAAACAGTTGTATCTGGAAGTGATAAATGCATAGAGTTGGATTTATTGTTAATCTGTGGATTTAATGATTTTTTTAGACAAAAGGATGTTTAAGTGTATAATTGCTTTTCTTAATTTAATATATTTATGTAAATGCATGCCTGAAGTTCTGGATAGATAGTTATTCTGTGTCCCTTAAGCTAATAAAATATATTAAACTTTATCTTACTATATAAGGTACACCTGCTGCTTTAAATCTTTTTTGTTTTTAATATTTTTGTTATGACTAAATGCATAATTTAAAATTCAGGAAATTTTAATCAGCTCTTTGATCTTTGCAGTAAAAGCAAAATGCCAGCATTTTATATATTCTTTGAAATGTACACTAGTTTTATTTATATAAATTCTAAGATGCTTTCATAAAATGTGACGGAACACTGCTATTATTTTTGGAATGGTGAGTTTGGAATGGGGTTTCCTGTTTGCTTCTGGATAAATGAGAGTGAAAATTAAGACCTCCATATTGAAAAGATACCTGTTTCATTGCAAGCAATACGTGAATGCACATACACCTTGAACAAGGGGATTTAATGTACAGGCTTTTCAAGTATAGATGTATCGGAGAATTAGTTCAGTAACGATGGGAGAAACATTGGGGGCCAGTCATTTCTTCGTTTTGCTTATTTAATATCTTCAGAGAAGCATGTCATCAAATCAACATATGTTAAATTCAGCTGTACCATTTCCAGTGATTTAACTAAGGGCCATAAAAAATGGACGCAGTGTGGAATTCTTTCCATTTCTCCCCATCTTAAATAGCAGGTTCTGTTCCATTGAAATCAACACCTAAGCATATATGTGGGAGCAGGGCCAACTCAATATATCAACTCACTATATTTTTTTGATACAAAAGAACATTTAATCATGACACTTAAATGCAAACTACACTTGAAGTTTACATCTGTGAGAGTAAAAACCCATTTGGACAGAGAGCACTAAAGAGCCAAGGGCTTCTTCACGCACACAGTTTACCTCAGTGGTTTCGAAATGCTGTTGAATTAGTCTTACACATTTAACTTACCTCAAGTGTTTAGCCCATCCTGCATTTATTTTCTAGACTAAAGAATGAAGCATTACTGACACTACAATATTGATGCTATCTCTACATTTCAGATCTAAGCCAAAATAATCTTGAAATTTTCATGAAATTGTTTTTCCATTTTTCAGCTAGTTATACCATTAGCGATATGGGCTGGTGGCCAGCCAGAGAACTAGGATCCAAGGAAAATTTGAACTTCACCCAAATTTGAGGATATTTGAAAACTGTATTTTACTTCAGCTTTTCAATGAATAAATGTAGCAGTTGCAGCAGTGTTCTTTTAAATACATTTTCTTAAAAATTTTCTTAATTTGAAGAAGGGCTCAGAACAAGAAAACAGCTGAAAGATAGCAAATAAAAAAAAAAGAAGAAATGAATGAGGATTGGTTTGTTTTTGTTTTTGTTTTTTTGTTTTTTTTTTAATGGGACCTATATATTCATGTAGAAAGTAAAGGAATTCTGTGAGGTATATTACATAATTACAATAAATACAACACAGCATGTAGTTCTGGTGATATCATGAGTCATTGACTTTGTTCTTGTAATTTATTAAGACATTATGAAAACCCACTGACATATTTATAAGCCTTGGAATTAACAGCTACCTTTCATTTCTTTTACAACACATAAGACATGAATTTTACTTTAAGAATTATATACAGTCAGCTGTGTACAGCAAGACTGTAATTCTGTCTAGAGCTTCTGAAGGCATCCTAAACCTGAGAGGCCAAATTCTGCTCTGTCTTTAGACGAATCAAAGGAGGTATCCTTGGCCTCTTGAACAAGGCTTGTGTGGTTTGTCAAAGTTATCAGAACTTTCACAAGGAATTCAGAGCCTAAATGCACAATTCTGGAGCATTTAATTTGGGTAATATAGTTACTAATAATATCTTTGCTTCAGTAGTTAATCACTATTCCCAAAATACATACTTTGAATAAGCTTCTGTCCTTTTATTGCCTTCTCTTTACTTCCACTTATAGCTCTGTTCTTTAAATCTTTTGTTCTTTATTTGTTTTCTTATAGAGATGCTGCTTCTCCATTCTATTGCACTAAATTTACTACATATTTACAAGTTTTTAAATAAGACTGATTATGGCACAAGTGCTTTTTTTCAATTTTATTTTAACAAAAACACTAAGTAAGGAATCAGCCCCTGGTTTAACTCTAAATTAAAAATGCACCACAAGTAAGTAGAGTAGAATCTTTAAAATGCCAAAGAATCATTTCGGTCTATGTGGTTGCATTTATTTATTTTGGGGGAAGAGTTGGTTTGAGTCATATTTGATGACATGTCTACAGATGACATACATCTCTGGCAGAACTGGGCAAAGTGGGACATAGCTTTGGTTTTGAAAAACCTCACTGAACAGTGGCTTTCTTGTTTGCTTGGTTTGGGGTGGTTTCTGGGTTTTTTCAAAGGATTTTTTGAGTTTTTTTTGTCTCTCAAAGCTAGGACTACTCCTGGATTTTGTCTGAATTCCAAAATTTTGGGCTGAAACAGTTGAATGAATGGCTCTTATACTGGTTCAACATTCAGTATTTAAAATTTATCATTTATTAGTTAGGCTATTGCGAATATCACAGCCTTCTTCAGCTGTTGCTTAACATACATTAGTACAAATTTACTGGTATCAGTGTTGTCAGGAGGTGAATCAGGTTATGTTAAGTAGTTGCTTTTCCTTCTCACTCATTTTATATCACTTTAAATACATTATACTCAGAAGCGTTTGTCATGTCGTTCCACAATGAAACCAGTATCATCATACTAGCAGAGTTTGCTCCAGTTACACACAGAGTTCTACAGGTTTCACCTTTCACTATGTACATTCGATTACTCAGAGATGGATTGACTGAGGGAGGGAATGTAGGAGTTGTATGCTGGTCCTCCATTAGATCAAGTGGCATGTTCTCCCTTCAATATTAGAAAATTGAAATTCAGTTATATATATGTAAGCTATTTCTTCTTCAGGGAAGAGGAACATACACATGAATCAAAGGGCTGCATTTGGTTCAGGAGATTTATAAAGAAGAGATCCAAACCCTACAAACTCTCATGCAGTGTAATTAGTGCTTTCTTGGTCAGATGAACAGAACAGGTGCAGATCTAGCTTTCAGGTCTTTAAACTACACCAGCCCAAATAAATTACAGCTATGGAGTGTGTTTAGCAATTTCAAGCAAACATTAGAAATGCAATGCCCATGGTGCAGATAAAGTGCTTGTGAAAAAGGTGGACGCAACATCTGTACTGGCACGGAACGCTTGTTCTAAAGTAATAGCTGCAAAATTCCTCCTGTTAGTACAGCTGCAGCTTTTAATAGCTATTGAATTTCTTGATCAGGGAGGCAGATCCAGAGCAAGGGAAATGGACAAGTGAAACTATAAACTGCTATTTTACACCTACGAATGAACTATCAAATAAATGTGGTTGATCCCACTTTTATTTTTTTAAGAAATTCATCCCTAGAGAGCCTCGTGCTAGATCTTACCCAGCAAGCCATCAGAAGGCACTTATGTCAGCCTAACCCTGAGGTTTCCAAGATGTATAACTGTACAGTCTACATATACCTGTTGCTTATTAGATCTGTACCAGAAACCCGCAGCTACGCACACATGTGTAATACCTCATGCATCATCGGTGCACTTATTCAAAGCTATTTGGTTCTAGATCAATGCAAACAAGGAATGAAAACATACACAATAGATTAGATAGTTTTTAAGATGGTTATGCAAGAGAAAAATTATAGTGAATTGACTGAGTTGAGCAGAGACTTGAATATAGGCAACAGGATGCAACCAGTAAACTCATTACCAGGTTAGCTTATTAAAATTATTCCAAAGAATACAGCTGTCTGACATTTTCTGAGTTTTCTTATTTCAATATCTTAGTAGTAAGATGAATTTGTGTCTAACAGGCCCCCTGTGATTTACTAGAATTATATTTACTTTGCATTTTTAATTACAGCTTTTTGTTTATGATGGAACTTCTATGGAATTACCAGATTTTCAGTATGCAGATAAACTGTCGTTTTAATATTTTCTAAACTTATTATTGTCTTGCAAATTCTTCGCTTCTTTTAGTAGCCTGGAAATAAAATACATCAGATAATCCTCAGGTAGCAGTGACTGCTGAGACTTCAGTTTCACCTGGTATGGAATTCACCCAAAATTACCCCAGATGGAACACTCTTAATATCTTAGTTTTAATCTCTGTCATATATAGATTGAACTGGTTTGTTTTGGTTTGTTTTGTTTAGGATCACTTTTTCTTCCAAGAAGACAGCAGGTTTCAAACTACATGCTGTTGATGTCTACCCGAAGCATGTCCCAGGCACGTAAATCCTTCTGACTCCCAATCAACAATCTCGTCTACCCAATTTCCAGTACTACTAAAATTTCCTGGCACCTGAACTCACGACGTACCTTTTAATCTGGCTAGAATTTTTTCTGGCTGGCATACATCCTCAGAA
Organism: Nyctibius grandis; assembly: GCF_013368605.1. Lineage (NCBI taxonomy): Eukaryota > Metazoa > Chordata > Aves > Nyctibiiformes > Nyctibiidae > Nyctibius > Nyctibius grandis. Next base: position 72,271,522 of record NC_090663.1, on the reverse strand, counting down.
GTACCCGAACAATGTGGAGATAGATATTTATCTCCTTCTAAAAGCAATCCAGGATAAGACACACAGCTGCCAAAGCTTGCTTGAGACCTTGGAGAATCCTGAAAAGTTAGTCATAGTCAGCACCTCAATTAACTTCATGGGTGGTGGTGCCAGTTTAACGATAAGAACACTACTACAATTCCGAAAGAGGTGGATCTAACTCTTCTGGTTACTTCCCAAGAAATTGCTTTGACTGCAGTCCTTCTGGTTGAACCCAAGCTACGATGCAGCCAGAAATGATAAAAATCAGTGGGTCAAAAGAAGAGACAGAAGAATGGAGTCAGAATCTTCTGGCCTAGAAAGCTTATTTGACAGCGGAAAGGCCCACTAAATTAGTTCTGCTTAACAATTTAGTTATACACACTCCAGGAAGCAGGACCCAGTGCCTCAGTTCCTCCTCCTTCCACACGGGTCAAACTCCCTTTTCTGCCTCTACACTCTGCTTTTCCTACTGGTCCGTTTTCAATAGGCAGCACTGAGAATGCCTCTTCTGCACTTCTTCACTTACCCCTCCCTATGGCAGAGCATCTCTGAAATCTCCAAGAAGTTTTGTAAAAGAATTTAGGGACAAGATCCAAAGTGTTTGTTTATAGGGTATTATCAGGGATTTGTTAATTATTACTATTCTACTAATGATAAAAGCCCCAGTTCATATCACAGGCATAGATTTACAAGGAAGAGAAGACTAAACAGAAAAAGCAAAAAACCATCACACAACCTGCTAAGAAAACAGCCCCAACATAAAACATTACCACCTGAGAGCTAGAGGTTATTTCTTTTGTTTTTCAAAATCCACCTGCCAAAAAAGATCACAGAGTAAATCCAGATCTGTTGATGTCCATAGGAGCTCTGCCTATGATTGCAGTGGTGCCAGTGTACCAACCCACAGAGAGATTAAAATCTGATGAAGTTTAACAGAGTCTTTAGGAAGGCAAGTTCAGGCGGCAATGGGCTTCAGTGGAGCGTGTGGCTATCATCGTGAATTACAAGCTTCAGCTCCCTGACAAATGAATACCCCTAAAAAAATCTCAAAACGAAATATTTTTCAGATTATGGCACTGAGGCATTAAAAAAACACAAGATTAAATGAATCCTTTCATGTGTCCTTTGAATAGGTAACAGAAAGCGCTGAACTGTTTTCTGTCTTATAAAAGGAAAGGAAAGCGAAGACATGTCTTTGCTGAAGTTTTTAGTGACTACTGAGTTGCACAGAGATCTGGGCGATAGCTTTAAGTCAGCCAGACTGAGCAGCAGTCTAGTAGTGGCATCAGGAAGTCTAGGGAAGCAAAGAAACACCTCAGGTAAGCCTGTGAAGATCTGCATGACTATTTTTAACTGCAACCAGTCTCCTAAAGTGCTTACTGGCACCTCATTCGAATTTATGCTATGTGCTGCAGTCGCGATTAACTGCATTACAGACAAGGCCAAATACCCTTCTTTAGTGTCATTGCTGACTTAACTAAAACCTTCCACAGATCAGAAAATGATCACTGAAATTAACAGGGTTTAATTAACAATTAATGTTAACCCTTTTATAAAGAGTAAACCCATGCAAATCAGATTCCTTCCTCTGCCTATTTTGAAAGCTACCTGCTCAGAAAGAGATTTCTATCAATTATCTGTAATGGGATTATTAGCACACTTTCCCAGATAAATTTCTCCCCAGAAACAGGTAATGCTGACAAACTGCACAACAACTACAAGAGACAAAAGATTTTAAACGAATATTCACTGGATTGCAAACATTCAGATTAATGTAATCAGGGTAGTAATTAGCACTCCCATAAAATAGTGCAATAGATGATAATGCTTAAAGCAAATAAACTGGATTTTGCCTATGCAAAATATTTTCACTGATTTCAATTAAACACAAAATTCTCCTGCATTTTCTGCCTTAACAACTATCTTAATTTTCTGCTACCTTGCATTTCAACCTCTCAGATAGGTGAGCTATTATTACTTACCTCCTACTTTTTAATGTGGTCATAAAAGCATGAGGTTTAGCCTTCTTTCTGTTGATTCATGGTGATCAAATATTACAAATATTATTTTGGCGACAGCGTAGTTTTGCACATGCAGCGTGTAAACTGCTTAGCACAAAAGAGAAAAGGGATTTGCAGGCCCATCTCCTGCTACTAACAAGGGAAAAAAACCAAAGTTTAAGCAGAAAAAAAAAAATCAAAGAATTAACTGAACTGTATCAGATGAGCACGGTTATGTACACAAGTGTAATTAACTCTTAAAATTTTGCATGCATAAAAATTGTACTTATTTGTAATCTAGAAAATCCTTCAGCAACAGCTATGTATGTATAAAACATACATTTATTAAAATACACTAAAGCGATGCCTCATTTGAATACAGACAGATCAACATATTAAGTCTAAGAATATACCTCCAGGGGGTAGTCACATCTATCAAACATTCTTCAAATAAACAGGTATGGAAACATCTGGGAGGTGCTATCCAAACTGAAAAATTACATGACACGCTGCAGAAGATGCTACCTACAATATCCAGTTCTTAAGATCAAGTGGCCATTACATCACAGATACGAAATGAATGAACATGTCCCAGGGGTTTTCTGCATCATAAAAAAATTAAGGATCAAACTAATTGTTTCAGTTTGCTTCTATCAAGGAATGACCATAAGAATTTCCAAGCAATATGCAGGGGAATATTTTAAGAACAGAAATGGGATAAAACTCTGAGAAAAGGAATTAGAACCTGATTTTTAAAATCATTTGCACTGAAAATTGATGTCTGAACAACGTTGAAAGTCTGGCTTTTATTTCCTGATCCTGCAAATTGCCCTACTTGCTAGCTTTAGAAGTATAAGCAGTTGGAATGAACACATAGCATCTGCTTATGGATTTAAAAGTTTCACATATATATCATTTTCAGAATCACATCTTGACAATAAAAAGGTTTTTCACACATGATTTCCTAGTGTGATATGATAATCTCTCCAATGCTCAAGATACAAGATGTAACTTTAAAAGTTACACAGCACAAAATGTGTTTACATTTTTTTTAGACATATTGGTCACTTACAGTAATTTTTTCTTCCTCTCTCTTGATTAGTACATATCCAAATGTCTCAGCAGCCCAAACATGAATGTGAATAGATAAGCTAAAACCTGAGAATTTCAGGAGTGGTGAAGTGCATGCTTTCACCTCTCCCCCTTTTAAAAGTGTCAAATGCTTCCTGACACGCTTAGGTCCGTGGAAATGGAACATATTTTCTCATTACGTTAATTAATGGGTCTGCTTGGGTGGTATAATTCAGCATAAATTTCCTTTAGTATTCTGTCATACCTAAAAAGGATCTTATTTTTGTGATGTCTTTAAATTTTTATGACTTCTACTCTGTTTAGTCTGTGTGTAATCCTTCTTTTGAAAACTAATGTCCTAGAAAATCTGCAGGTTTTTCTCAAAACTGGCACACTCTCTAGTTTATAGTCATTTCTTTTTCTTGCCTTCTTAGAACTCCATGCAAGTCCTTAAGATGTAGTTCACAGCTCAGGGAATTTATGATTACATCGTCAATGTAAACTAAAGCACTGTGATATATTAAAACTGACAAGATGCTGTTCATTAATCTCTGAAATACAGCCAGGTGTGATGTAATGAAGAGAGGCTTCCAACAGAGAAGCCCAACACAGCTTCTAGCTCAGCTTGCTGGTGGCTTCCTTTACCTCACCCGGGAGAAGGACTGCCTGGGTGGGGACTCTCACGGGAAGCATAATTTCAAAAAAATGTGGTTTGGGGAAAATGAGACAGGGTAATCCCTTGCTGTGCCAATGTTTCTCAAACAGCTCAGCTTCTGCTTTCCTTGCGTTTCCAGGTTAGAACAGTAATTTGGTCACGCTGTCGCGAACCACAACTTCCCAAGGAAATAGTTTGATGGGCTGGAGGTACATTTTTATGTATGAAAAAGAGGAGCATTTTAAGTACTGGAGTCTCAACTAGCACAGAAAGCAATGGTAGGCTTGGAACACAGAAGAAGTGCTGCAATTTACACATGTATTATATCTTGATCAAAACAAAGCTTTAGTTTGATTGTAACAGTTTTAGTCTTTTTTTTTTTAATGAATAGTTGTACTGTTTCTACACATAAAAGGGCAAAATCAGAAGAGACCAAATATAAGGAAAAGCTCAACATTTCCACAACATTAATTCAAACCTCAAAATAAATTGATAAATGTTATTGCCTAATTTTACTTCATTAACAGTGTATGGGGAATATGTATTGAATAAAAATAAGACTTTGAAACTCATTCCTGCCACAGGAACAGAAGAGACTTTGTGAATGAAACTCATATTCCGGAGTTGAAAAAGAAACAGATGTTTTTCCAAATATGGAAAAAAATGTGAAAATAAATTTTTATACACACCATGACTTAGCATTTTGTGTCCATGCAACACTGAGGTCCACATCCTACACCAGGTTATGGTCATTAAATAGCTTTGGTCTCTGCAAATCATAACCAAGCTGGCTATTGCAACAGCACAAACTGGTTGATTTTCACAGATTACTAGATTTGATCGATTTTATCCAGCTACAAACGATAGCTTTTGACTATGAACATAGTTCCTACACTACATCCATCCTGGGAACAAAAGACAGCTCTTCTCAGAAAAATAGGGTTTGGGTAACCTTTGTACTACCTTCCAAAATTTCTAGGCAAGAATGCAGAGCAGGACTAGCCCTTGCATTTTCTTCTGACCATGGAGAAGTTATGAGGAGAAGGCTCCTCTTTTTAACTTCTCTGTTTTCTGTTATCGTTCTTGTTATTGTTGCTGTTGTTATTATTATTATTATAATATTAAAATCTCTTCTATTTATTCCAGAAGAGAGTACTGTTAGCTCCTCCTGAGTTCCTCATCCACGGCCAAAGTGCAAAAGACAGGATAGAATAGTAAAAAGACTGTGGAACTGGAAGCAGACAGATTGATAGGAAAAGATCAGGGGTCAGAAAAATGGCAAAGAAAAGTGAAATGGAATGAAGTATTATAAAGAAAGAAGGACTGATAGGATAATGAGCCCTGAAGAGAAACTTAGGGATATGAACAATAACAGCCTTCCTTATATTTTACTGCCATGAATCATTTGTGAATACGATAAATGTAAATACTTTTTAATACTGATCTCTACCCAGACATCTTACAGATTTCTTTTGCCGATATCACTCCTGGACATGGCATTGGGCAGTACCAGTAGCAGAACAGCAGTCAGGATCGTTGGCAGTGGCAGTTGCCACCTCTGTGTCAAACTATGTACTACTCAAAGCCACTTTGTACACTACTGTGTTGTAGTAGCAGCAATTGTGAGGCCCTTATCTAGTTTGCGCAGAGCTATCTCTGTTCCCTCTTATCAGAATCCAAATCTTACTAAAAAATGACTCTTCTACGTCAATTATTAGAATGCATGCCTTCCTCTCTCAACTGTTTCTACCCTACCATGCATGCCCCCAATCATTGAGCACTATCTTTAAAAGAGAAATTACATAAGTAAATAGATATGAATACACTGGAATTAGTCTGCAGAAGAATATTATACCTAAAATCTTAAATGTCTAATGGATTTACTGTACCTATGCTCAGGACTTTGAATTATTTTTTGCAAGTATTCTGGCATTTTATTTGCAGAAGTAATTTAGAGAAAAAAAAAGCAGATACTGATGAACATTCCCGAAAGTGAATCGTGCATTTAACAAGAAATCAGATTCTTAGAATTGTATTCATCCATTAGATCAGAAATTTCTCTTATTGGCTATGTTATCTACCAGAACTAAGTTTGAATATAGCAGATAACTACTGCACCAATTTGTTGATTATCTTTAATTTAACTATATATCTCTAAACTACATTAATTGAATTAAATAAATAAAAATATTAAATTATTCACTTCAACCACTAAGCTTGAGAATATCTTAAATCTTGAGAATTACTTTGAACTCATTCACTAATAGACAAAAAGGTGATGTATATCAAATAAAACATCCCCTAATGAGAATTCACTCGGCAAGGTCAAGGTAGCGTTGCAACTTCCTGAGTTAACATTACATTCTTGCCCTAAGTTAACATCACATCCATTCTGGGCCAGTTCCTGCCTTGTAAGATAATTTGACACGTGAGTTTTTGCTTTTGCTAGGGTGTACCACTCATGTGCAGTTAGCCCACAATACTTTATACAGAGCCACCTCAGTCTTTCACCAAAGTGTTTTCTACTACAGAAAAGGCATTTGGCAAAGAAAGAAATGTTTCTTGTTAGATAAATATTTGACAAAGCAATAATTGTGAAACAAAAGTACTCCAAAACTGACATAGTAGTCACCATATTTTGACATATCACTTTTTTGCAGCATTAGCCAGATTTATCACAGTTCAAGACTAAGGATGAAATTTAAATTCTCTTGATGCCTAGCCAACAATCTTCATTAAACTACTGAACCCTGTAGGCCTTTGTCTATACAAATGCTACATTCATTAAAAAACTCATTAGACCAAAGCATGGTGATAAACATGCGGTCAACAATTTCGGGTAAAGGTGGACTCAAAACCATTTGTGAATTAGTTAATTAATCCTAGGCTCTGGAGAAATTTGGATCCAGCATGAAAATAACTGGTAGAACACATCTTTAGAATCAAGGATACATACTCATACTCTCCATCAGGAAAATATTAAACTGAAAATTTTGCCCACAGGAATGAAAATTACAGAAACTGGCTGTTGCCTTGGTTGCAATAATCAGGAAGCACTTATTCCATTTCATTAGGTTTTATTTGATAGGCTGTAGATTTTTTTAAGCTGAGTCTGTTATCCTTCAAATATTAACCTAATTTCCAGTAAAATGGTAACAGAAGCCTATGAAGTTCATGTTAATCACAAGGGGTTTTTTTAGTTGTTCATAAATGTTCGTATCTGTTAGAAGGGATTTAGTACAATTCCATTTACTTTAAATCACCATTATCAAATGATGCTGCAGGAATTTGAAAGCTTAGATATTACTATTTAAAGGATTTTTAATATTTTGAAAACATTAAGATTTTTTTTTTTGAGACACTAATCAAATATCAAATCACACACATAAGAAATAATGCAAGAGTTATTCCGAGCCAGGCTTTACACTCAAAAGTTCACTGATTTATGGTGAATTAAATCTACCTCTTGTATTATGTATGTATTTCCACAGTCTTTATGCTTCCCCTGCAGCAAAATGATGTTCTGATGATTGTGTATTTAACATCATCTAAAAATAAAGCATTAGGCAATACTCAGAATACAACAGATTACTGTAACAATTTATGCTAGTAGTCAAGAAAGTGATTTACTCTTGATGGTCTTAGAAACTGTCAGAAATACCCTTCATCTCTCAAAAATGTGACTGCTGCCCTAGATCCCAGATGGAAAAAGACAAAACCTCTGAATTCCAGGTCTCTTGCAAGTGTGAGTGACACAGCTCTGTCAAAATCTTTTCAAGGCTACGGTGTTTTCCGTATCATTGGCCAACAAACCCAAATCTCAGCCACAGATGGAAATTAAGATTTAACTAATTACCTCTCAATAGCTACTACAACTATTGCACAGATGCTTTATTCCGATAAATTAATAGCAAGTCAATACTGCCTCCTGCACATAAAATCTAGTTAATACCAGAAATAAACAACATTCACAGAATCACAGAATGTTAGGGATTGGAAGGGACCTCGAAAGATCATCTAGTCCAATCCCCCTGCCGGAGCAGGATTGCCTAGACCATATCACACAGGAACGCGTCCAGGCGGGTTTTGAATGTCTCCAGAGAAGGAGGCTCCACAACCTCTCTGGGCAGCCTGCTCCAGTGTTTGGTCACCCTCACCGTAAAGAAGTTTTTCCTCATATTTAAGTGGAACCTCCTGTGTTCCAGCTTGCACCCATTGCCCCTTGTCCTGTCAAGGGATGTCACTGAGAAGAGCCTGGCTCCATCCTCATGACACTTGCCCTTTACATGTTTATAAACATTAATGAGGTCACCCCTCAGTCTCCTCTTCTCTAAGCTAAAGAGACCCAGCTCCCTCAGCCTCTCCTCAGAAGGGAGATGTTCCACTCCCTTAATCATCTTCGTGGCTCTGCGCTGGACTCTCTCTAGCAGTTCCCTGTCCTTCTTGAACTGAGGGGCCCAGAACTGGACACAATATTCCAGATGCAGCCTCACCAGGGCAGAGTAGAGGGGGAGGAGAACCTCTCTCGACCTGCTGACCACACCCCTTCTAATACACCCCAGGATGCCATTGGCCTTCTTGGCCACAAGGGCACACTGCTGGCTCATGGTCATCCTGCTGTCCACTAGGACCCCCAGGTCCCTTTCCCCTACGCTGCTCTCCAACAGGTCTGCCCCCAACTTGTACTGGTACATGGGGTTGTTCTTGCCCAGATGCAGGACTCTACACTTGCCCTTGTTATATTTCATTAAATTTCTCCCCGCCCAACTCTCCAGCCTGTCCAGGTCTCTCTGAATGGCTGCGCAGCCTTCCGGCACATCAGCCACTCCTCCCAGTTTTGTGTCATCAGCGAACTTGCTGACAGTGCACTCTATTCCCTCATCCAAGTCATTAATGAATATATTGAATAGTACTGGTCCCAGTACCGACCCTTGAGGGACTCCGCTAGACACAGGCCTCCAACTGGACTCTGTCCCATTGACCACCACTCTCTGGCTTCTTTCCTTCAGCCAGTTCACAATCCACCTCACTACCCGATCATCCAGACCACACTTCCCCAGTTTAGCTGCGAGGATGCTGTGGGAGACCGTGTCAAACGCTTTACTGAAATCAAGATAGACCACATCCAAGATAGACCACATTCCTCAAGAGTATGGCCATTAAGACTAGCCTGTCTTTATTTCTCCTTTGCACTTGGCTACCAAAAAGTTCTGGGCCAATTTTTATGTTCTAAAATTAAATATTCACACTCATAATTTGTACCTCTATATCACCTTCCACCCAAAGTTTGAGATAACTTTGAAAGGACTAATTAATTATCTAAATATATAATAAATATTAGTCACATCTTAGAGAAAAGGAACCAAAAAGAAAGCTGGAACAACAAATTTGAACCTGACTTTCAATGCTGACGACTCTAACCTCTGAAAACACACCATTTCTGTTACTGGAAAAATATGAATATAGATACTGAATAACAACTTCTAAGTTTGAAAACTATATGCTAAAATGGTGCTCAATAGATTCAGAAAAAACATGATTGGCATTATCCAATAACTTTTTCTTTCTCTGTGTTATCTCAGTCACTACTCTATACTCAGTTCTGTATGAAACTTCCATCGCTCACAAGACAGATTTTGTGGTATAACCCCTCTTTATCTGAAAAGAATCCATTTTCTCTGCAGAAGCCTGTCCCACTCCACTCTGCAGGTTCCGCAGAGCACAGCTGCATGACTTACAAAAAAAGTTTGAGATATTTATTCATTTGTGCTTGCACACCTCACTAGTCTTCACAATCAGTTTAATATGAAACCTCAGATGAACCAGAAGGCTTTTCTAAACATCTGTGGAAGTTTGTGATACCTATGCCCACAAACTATGTGCCTGTTGAGATAGCCAAAACCTGTCATGGTCTTTAAAAAGCTAGCTTCTACTGAAACAGAATCCTTCTCTAAACAGAGTGGGAGGTTAACCAATTTCATTCTATCTGCTTCTATTCTTTGATTTTATCTTTTACTATTAATATTCTTAAGACCACCCATCAGCTAACCTGTTTAACAAACCTTACTTCCCAGTTATCTGATCAACAATTGCAGTGAGGTATAACTTCCTAAAAAGATGCATGCATTTTAAGGTAATTATTTAATTACATTCTTATATCATGGATCATTATACTTGACTTTTTTTATATAAATACTCAAAACAATATAGTGGATATAAGTTCATGTTTAAGATGGTGTGACACTTTAGCACTGAGACTTGGTTCAACAAGATACTTAATACCAAGTAGTTCTGTTCAGATTAATTTGCAAATATTAATTCTCAAATTTCTTACCTTTAGAACTATTTTAAAAAAATTCATCCTCTCTATTTTGAAAACTTCACTTGATGTGAATAAAAAAATAATTCCTATGCAATATACAAGATTTACTGAATTATCTAAAGCTAAAGGAGTGTGAGAGGACTACTTGTGGTGGACTTGGTAGTGTTAGGTTAATGGTTGAACTCAATGATCTTAAGGGTCTTTTCCAATCTAAATGATTCTATGATTCTATTTTTAAAAATTCTCAGGGGAAAAAAAAACAAGAACAAGTGTTGTGCCTCTTTATCCTACATTGCATATGCTATTTGTTTCAAACAAATTCCAAAAGAAGGAAAGCTAAAACAGACCATTGCTAAAGTTCTATGGAGCCTCAGAAGATCGTAAATAAAAAAGGGTTCACATTAAAGATCAGATATTAAAACAGCTGACATTTCAATTTGGTCTAAAGCATACACACATTCTAATGTATTACTGCTCTGAAGACGTAGCCTCTGTCACACGGAAGGAAATACAGGATTAATAACGTTAGCTCCCAGAGCAAAATTTATGACTTGTAAAAGCATACAACGCTCACTATACATTGATTAAAGGAAAAATTTTCCATACAATTTCATTGATGTATTGACACCACCATGTCACCAAGTCTCCTACAACATGCCACCTAGTGGAGCACGTAAATAAATTCTACATTATAGAAGAAGCCAGCTCTGTACCAGCGCAGGCTTTGCCGTCTAGTAAAGCCTTCTGCCAACCTTCCAGCTCTTGTCTGGAAGCACAGCTTTGCATTTACCATTTGTCACACTGCACATCACCCATTCTCCTTAGCCCACCCTGCAAACTTTGCTCTGCTTAGAATTTAACTGAAGACATCTAAAATACCTAGTACTCATTACTAAAAACACGTACCCTAAATGAAGACCAAAATTAGTTGAGCACAGAAAATGTGTAAACAAGTAAAATGAAATGGAGCACTTTCTCTGCTGTCCACCTAAGAATCTGCATGGAATCTGCATGAGATGGTATTCCAATATAGATATTCTTGATTTTTTCCCCCCTAATCAGAAATGTACAATTGAGAAGATGAGAAAAGAGCTATCCACTGCTAAACAACAAGACAGACACACGCATAACTCATATGTCTTAAGAAACAGCTGGGAAAATTAATTTGGAGAGTGAAGAAGAGATATGAGACCAAATAACATCCAATTGCAGCTATCTATAGGAGAGTAACTTCTGAGTCTAAAGACTACTTTAACATGCAATTTTCCAAAGAATGACTTTATTTTTCCAAAATACCAGCATTTCAGACAGCAGTACTAGTTAATCGCTCCTATAAATTTATATCACAAACACAATGGCCTTTACCTTTTATCAAAAACTATTTGATTTTTTTTCTTGAATTTGAATACCAGAATACATGGATCCTTTCAACCTTACACTATAATTTCAGAGTGGAATTTTTTTAATAAAGTGTAATTGTATTAAGCTATAGGAATAGCCCACCACAGAAGGCACTATAGGAACAAACAAAAATTACATTATTTCAAAAATATGCAAGTTATTAGTTGTATACAATATTCAGTTAAAAGTATGAAGTTCTCATTGGTGAACCTCTCTTAGAAGCATACACATAAGACATGTTCATTGACCCTAAAAGACTCTGAAAGTTCTTATGTGCCCTTACCTGTTTTCTAACTGCAACAGAACTTGAGGGTGCTAAAAATAACTGATGGTGAGGTGTAATTTCACTATACACTTTTCTTTCGCATAAAATTTTCTGAGTTTAAGTCTCTTTATTTTGTGTAGTGGGAGGTAGAGTACATAATAAACCTAAGAAATCTCAATAGATGTAGAAAAAAAGTCCAGAGGAATATAAAATACATATTGAGATTCTCTGACAGCTGTATCACCATGCATTTTTAACAAGACAAGACCCACATTGACCTTAGAGGAATCACTTATAGACCATTTTCCCCCTCTTCAAAATTAGTTGTAAGTAAAAGTAACAGTGAAGAAGCAAAGGAACACAACCTACCCTCCACAAAGCACCGCACAAAACCTTTTGGGACTCTAGTCCAACACAACACTGTTACAATTGTGTCTTTTCAGAAGATGTGTACATAGGTATATATGTGAGTATGTAGATGTGCATTCTCACGTGCATCTATACATTTACGTAAGTATAGACGTTTGCTTTACCAGTCAGAGATTTATGGCAGTGCACAGGTTTTTAACACAGATCCAAGACAGGCCGCATCAGTGCTCTGTTAAACTCTTCTTGTTTATGCTTCGAGAAGGAGTAATTTGTCCAGAGAAAACAGACTAGGTTTGATGATAACAGGGAAAACCAGGCATTTGAGAAAACATCCATGTGTTAGGATCACAGGGATGGATATTAAGCGTCTGCTGAGGAAAATTAACATAAGTTAGATTTTTATCATCATGCCCTCTACACTACGGTAGAGCCCAAACACTCCATTTGATTTGCAGCCACATTATTCCAAACAAACAGAAAAAAAAATCCTTGCCATGCAGCCAGATGGTCTAAAAGACTCCATTGGGTGAAAAGCCAGGGAATGTTTTCACACTCTGAAGTAAGAAGAAAACCCCTGCAAAAGAAGGTTGGTTTTGTTTGGTGTCCATCTGCCCCCAAGATACAGCACCTTCTGGGGAACAAAAATAGGCTATCTTTGTAATTTCTTGTAAAAAATAAATTCAAGTGGTTGGTTTTTTACTCTTGTCTTCAAAAGCCTATGCACTTTTGTTGCCAGGACCCTAACTGGTAGATTGGAAAGTTAAAATGCTTCCACCTTCGGCAGATGCTAATATGAACAAAATATTCTATAATATCAGGGCAGCTGCAAAATTACCCAGCTAGTCTCATGAAGATTAATTTCCTTTACTTCTGGTTTGTCAAGTGGTGATTTCCTCTTCTAATAAGAATATTCAGTGTTTTGATAAGTATAGGCAGATCCACAGTATTTGGAACTTCACGCATCTCAATTTTCTCCCATGAGAAGTGACACATTCCTGAAGCTTGTGAGAGCTGGAAAAAAACTTCTTATTTAAAATGAAGAGCCAATTTTAATGAGAAAGAATCACCAAATTAATCATCACACCGCTAATGGTTTCCCCATACACATTTGCCCTGAGTTGTCCAGTACTGTCAGTCCCCACAGTCAGCATGTGCTTTGAGAGACACATGCACGTACATTGCAGTGAACGTGGACCAGAGCATCCATTAGTAATTAACGAGGGATGAGCAAAGCAACTGGTAACAGTTAAAGCAAGCATTTGCGGACCACTTTGAATGGGTTGCTCTGCATTCTTTTGCAATGAAGAGGGAAAGCTGTGATTGGCTCCATATGACTGGCAAAGGTGATGATAACATGACTTATGAGCAACCTGCCAAAAAAAGTATTTATCTAGCAATATATTACGTGTACACAACCAAAGATGCTTCTCTAGAGACACACCACACGGTAGTTAAACACATAGTTTAGTAAGGTGATTATAAAATCACCTCGATACTCATGGAAGGAAAGAGCTTTTACATCCACAAGGCAATCGCAGACAGCAGAACTGTGGAGGAAGTAGTAGAGTTTACTCACTTCCCACCTTTGAAAACAAATCTCTTTTAATCTCAGACCTTGCAACCAGCACAACATGCCAAACTAATTATGCAGGTATCATACTTAAAGAAAATGATAGAACTTTCCAAGTCAAAAGGCACAACCGTGTTCGTGTCCTGCTGCATGCCACGTTACCACAAAGCTCTCCTCTTGGCTACTTCTGATCTTTTCCAATCTATTGTAGTCTGGATTCTCTCTTACTAGTCGCACTTTTGGTTGTTTCCTCTTTCAAGTGAGTTTCCAGATGTTGTTGCTTACCCATTTTTTCCCTGCCACACTGCATCCTTTGCCTGAACTTCTACACCATTCCCTTCTGTGTTGCTCCCCCCCACTATTCCACTCACAATCTAAGTCAAGATTTTGAAACCTGTTGTAAATTACATTAATTGGCAGTTCTTTCCTGCAGCTGTGTGCATTTCTTAAGACCACATACTTACAGGGCTTAGGGGTGTGTGTCTTTTTTACCTTCTTTGGACAAATTTTATACTGAACCAAATTGCATCTGGTCCCAACACCAGCTGAAGAGTCCTGCTGGTACCTTCCAGGGGTCCTAGTAGGGTCAGGTTTATAATTATTTTGTACTGTATTCAAGTGGAAGAGAGATCCACTGGAACCTTAAAAGGAAAACTAGTTTATGCATAACATGCTTAGATACTTCATGCTATCATGGGTAGCTCACCAATATTTCCTACTTGCTCAATGCAAAAATGCATTAATGAATAAAGAGCTTTAAAAATGTGAGTCATAAGTTTGTCTGGGAAAAAGGTGAGGCTGCATGGGCAAAGAGTTTTATTAGCCCTGCAGGAAAGTTTCTTGTTTTCTTTAGAATCAACTCAACCTATGTAGTTTAGAAAATAATTATTTAGAAAATAATTTAGGTTATCTTAAAATTACAGTATTAATTTCCACAGTTTCTTTTTTAATATGGCCTCATAAATTAAAAACAAAATCCTGAAAATATTCAAAGAAAATAGGATTAAAACCTAGAAGTCAGACGACAGTATTGCAGCAGGCCAAAACAAAATCCTGAATCTCTCCAATATCTTTGAGTTCTAACAAAATCATTCAAGAAAAGATTGTTTCTTTATATTTGCCCTATAAAATCAGTAAGAAAGTAAGTGGGAAGAGAAAATTAGAGGGTAACACTTTTCAGCTTAGATATTATAGTGACACATTCCATTTAAAACTAGAAAAAAAAAACCCTAGCTTTGTTGGAAAATGTTAAAGTGCCATCAAAAGATTTTCATATATACATATACCTGAAGCAGAAAGCTCAAAAACACTGTGGCAGAATGTCTGTATCTAGTAAGGTGGACTGTAGAAGGCATGTTTACTCTGACCTCTCATTCATTTTCCCCAGTAAAGTTGACCAGTCTAAAATCTAGACAGCAAGTCCAAGAGACATCTATAGCCATGCAGGAAAATGAGAATTGCCTCCACCTGCTCTTTTAACCCACATATTTTCCAAGAATGTCTTCCCAGAGTAAAAATGGTTGCAGCCTTCTCCTGTCCTATATCCCCAAAACTGAAATAGCTGAAAACAAGGAAGTAAAAGATATGGAGAAGCCAAGGGTCATACAGATGAAGCAGAGAATAAACCTGGTGACAGACATATCTGAGGTCCCAGTCTCAATGTAGCCTGCTGTATTCAGTGATCGGTGAAGTGAACGAAGCCTTGCTCCTTGCAAGATCTGTGCCCCCTGTCCCCGCTTCCCTTCCCCTCCCCTGTGTAGTACTCTGGGTCTTTCCTATACCCTTTCTCCTCTTTCATACATCAATTCCCTGAACTTCTTATTCTCTTAAACATTTCAGAACATTTTTTCATAGCATATTTAAAATTTTCTTTTCTACCCCTCTCACCCACGTAACTGGAGATACGTCACACCTCCCACACCAACTTCCATTAGTAGCTGGTTGAACAGCAGCACATGCTATGGCTGGCTTGGAGGTACGGATGTGCTGCCTGGACAGTAAGCACATGTTCGCTGACTGATCAGCTGCTGGAACAAATAACACAAATGACTGTCAAGCTCAAACAAATGTTCTTCCTTCAGCAAGAGCACTAACGGTGGTCTCCATCCAGTTACCAATTTCCACCAAGACTGGAGTAACATGGTATCCTTCAAACCTCTATCCTTCTGCCAAATCAATTTACAGATTAGTTAGTGAATGCATTTCACTTTCTGTTGGTCTTTACTATACATTTGAAAGTAAACAGGCTGACAAGTAGCTTTCTTTTCATGTCTGGTAGAAGAATGATGCCACTTACTCCAATTCTTACAGCTCTTTGAGCTGTGAGACTCTATTGGCAACCTTTTCACAACTTTTAAATGACAGTATACTAACCAATTTATAGTTGAATACTAAAACGCATCCAAAATAAAAATAAGTTAACTCAATTGTTTTAATCTCTTTTAACAGATTTTATTCACATTTCTTCCAAGAAGATATATTATAAAATTAGGCCAACCAATGCCCTATCAAAATGACTACATGTGTCATTGATTTAAATTTTCTACACACTTTGTTTCACTTGCTGTGTTACCAGGTTTCTAAAACAAAGTTCCTGAAAGCAAGGGTCTTCAGTTTAAATTGACAAATGCTTGAATGCAATGAAGCTCCACAGTTTTACACCAGCAGATCTAAGACATGTTGTGTACAAAACATTGTGCTTTAAAAAGTAATGTTGCTACAATTAAATTAACATGTAATAATACAGAAATGATATGCATTTTTTAGGATTACATGCAAAACTCTGACAAGCGCAGCTTATCTGAGGCTTATCATTGCCCCAACATGGCTTTACAGCTAGCCAATCTATAATAAATTAGAGAGATTCAGTTGCATCCAGTGTTCAAAAACACTTGGGTTCAATTATCATCAAATCAACTAATAAAAAAGATAAATATTTTTATTTTTTTAAAAGAACTTGCATTATCGATTAGACTGTGTGGTTTAAATCATCTTTGGAATTTGGACAAACAAATAAGAAGCATTTTACATAGCCAGCTGCACATCAAAAGTAATTTTGCAACCCAGAAATTTTCTGGCCAGACCTGCCTTTTAGACAGTTATAGATCCCAGTGGAGGCATGGGAAGACCAGAGTTCAAATTCAGTTTACTATGGCAATTCTCCCAGCTCTGAATCTTAGCCATGTGACTGGCAATGCTTACTGTCACCACAGGGGAGTCTTAAAAGGGAAAAGTGGTAGCTCTGACATTCAAAGAAAAAGCAAATACTACCATACATAACTCATATAAGAGCAGAATGTTTCTCAGTAGAATTTCAAGCTATTTCTTAGCATTGTGCAGGTATCTCATCGTTGCTTGAGAATGATAGCAGACATAGAAGAAATACTATTACACAGGGAAGTGCATTTGTCAGCTTGTCTGCCTCACTGAGCATACCCTGAATAAAATAGATACACCACAAGGTAAAGGTAAGAGATACTACAACTGCGTCTGCATTAGCAAGCAGTGTGGTACAATAGAAGTGAGCCTACTGAAGTAACTAACATTGAAGTACTTATTGAAGTAACAGTTACTATACTGACAGCGTCAAGGACCTGACATCTTTGCATATATATGCCTTTTGAGGGGTTCTGTTTCAGAATTGCTCTAGTTTGAGGTTGCAGATGGAACACCAGTAGACTCTAGAGTGTATTAGGTGCACTCCTGGAGCACAAGTTTTGCTTGAAAGGAATCCAGTTTTTGTCCTCTGGGACTTCACTGTGATACAAACCAAAAATGCAGCAAGGAGACCACTGTGAGGTTTGTTTCAAAAGCATACTCATGGATCTGAACTGCAATATACATGTACCTGAGGTTGAAAAGCATTAAAAAGTGTTCCAGGGTAAACAAACCAGCCCCTATTACGATAATTCTCAAGTCACGGACGTATATCATCACAGCAACGTATCCATGCAGTGGGTTGAATACTTTCACGCCTATCTTAATGCCAATGCAATATTTGGCATTTGCTTGAATAAGTGGCATTTAAAATTTTTTTTTGGTGAACATTTCAAGTCCTTTTTTCCCAAATTCAACATTATTCAACCAGTTCTACCAATTAATGTTCTTTTGTATTTTTCACATTAATTACAATTCAGGGAGACTTCTTTCTTCTGTTAGCTTCTTTCAGCGAATTATTTATACTGTATCCAGCATCATGAACTTAAACAAACAGACTACACATTTATAGCAATATAACTTGAATATTGTTAACCGATCTGGAGTCAAATAAGAAAACGGAGCCCTGGCATTGCAACCTGCTATTGGTCAGATTTACCCCTATAATACATTTCTTATATGCCTATACACCAATAAGGAACTGTAACACAGAGGTTAGCTACAGAGAATTTTAAAGGGACTAGGCAAACATGTAGCACCTCTCCATACCTGGGGAATATCACAGATGAGGACTGACAATAAATCTAAATTCAGGATACTGCCATTATACTGTGGTGGCTGGTCGTGAGATCAGCCAGTCTACACTAAATAAAGCAAGAGTGTCTAAATGTGGCCAGTGCACAGTAAAAGCCAAGATGAGTATAAATGCTATTGTCATAGAAGCTTGTTGAGAAATCAAAATACAGCGTAATAATGCAAATCGAGTAGTGTGATTTGTGAGGAAAAAATGCACAATTTCCTAGTTGATTTCTGTTTAAATTTTTGAGGGAGATAAGTATACAGCTTTCTATGCCAAAAACACCCCAAATATAAGCAGATTGACAAGATACTTATTTTGGAGCAGTTTTGGGGAGCAGTCACCAGTACTGACACAAACAACCTCTATTTAGATTCCTCGGTTTTATTCATTCATACAACTGGAAGTAATGACCTCTTCTCCGCTTCAGCATAATGGTGGTTAAGCATTTAATCTGAACCTCTGGCAAGATAGTAACCATAGCTAATCACAAATTGGAGGAACTGATGCATTCACAGGCTGACCCTGCAATAAGAATCAACATATACTACCTCTTCTGTTACTTTTGAAACTCTACAAACTCATAAATGCAAAATTATAAACCGTAATAGAAGATTACTGTTAATGGACAAGTGGACAAATGCTTTCCATCCAACAAATTATTGAGATTTGCACAGGTCTTTTAGTAGTCAAATTTATCTAGATACTTTAAAAACAAATGGAAATAATGATTTCACATGACAGTCAATTTATATAGCATATGAATAGACTTTGAAAACTCCCCCTGCAACAACCTTCAGCTTTGTAATTTTTTAATAATTCAACATCCTTCTCAACAACAATACTAATGCTATTGACACGTCTCCTTGTAAAAAAAGTGTCTCTGACTCTGTATTGTAGAGCCAGTGACAGCTATGACAATACGTCTTTGGTATTTAAAGGTGTTTTCACTATCAAGAGAAAAAAGTGTTAAGCTGAACAGAATGTTTCAGGAGTTTCAGAGAATACAGGAATTTTTCATCTTTAGGTCGCTCTTCACCTCCAGTCAGGCCATCGCTAGCTGGTGTGACAGTAGAACGGATTAGTGTTTTAACAGTAACTAGCAGATAATCGACCATTATCAATAAAATTATTGCTATAGTTGCCAGCATTTGTCAAAAAGCCAGCCAAGAGTTCAAAGACTGCATGGGCATAAAAAACCCACAGAGATTCTATTTCTTCAAATGACTTTTATAATATATTTTAAATCTACACTGCTGACAGCACTACAGTTGAAGTATAAGAACATTTAAACTTGTTTCAACAAGCTAACTCCAGGACAAGAAACAATTCTGCTGAGGTATCAGCGAGCATGGTATTTGGTTAATTATCCTGCCAAAATGCAGTGATTAACCTAGCTAAGTGCCAAATATGTACAAGCACTGCTACGTGTATTGAACCTGTTCTGTACAATCACCAGATTACAGGGCTGTCAGTCTGCTACGTGCGGAGCTGAAATTCTTATGCAAAATGATGGAAAAGCTGGTCTACACAAGATACATGCACAGAATAAAATCGTGAATTGTGGCAGGATATAATTGTAATTGCTGAGTCAAAACTGTAGTCATATTTCTTAAAACAATTTAAGAGACATTTCTGACATATAACTTACAGACAAAACCATGATTAGGCTATTGCTCCCTATGCACTACTGTCACTTATTTTTCAAATCACTGCAAAGTTTCTTTTCAAAGAGAGTAGTGTGCCACTTTTACCCCTCAGACTGAGAAAGTTCGCAAATCCTGAAGTTCTGAAAAAATATTACAAACGTTTCAAATGGTTTCTTTGCCTGTTTTTCATGTAAATGAAATTTTCAACATTCCAAAATTGTAAAAGTTAGAAGGCAGTAGGTTCATATGCAAGGCTACTTCAAGTGCTTCACAGCTCTAGCTATTTGGGTTTCATGCAGTACCAATTTTTACCTGTGGCGAGATTATATTTCAATGATACAGCTTGGCAACTGCACTAGAAAAAGCTACAAAGATGAGAAGATATGTCACAAGATCATAGTCCCCAGAAAGAATAGGACTATTACTCTACCACAGGTAGTCACCTACCAATCTGATGGTAAAATAAAGCATTTTATTATTTTTAACAAATCAAAAATGTGCCATTAAGGAAAATACAACTGACTTTTTTTTTTTCTTCATTTCTTGTTAAGGTCTTTTCTATGAAGAAAACATCACTGATAGAGAAACTAAATTTTTCATTCGGAAGACAAAAAGAGGAGGTCATTCTCCACATATTTTAAATTCTATTTTCAGTGGACAAAATACAGCTTTCATATAGTGTACTTAATAGTCTTTTAGATTAGGAAAATTCCTCCTTGGAATCAGCTCTTCATAGTTCAATGGCAACAGTCAAACTGAGCCTCCATGCGAGCAAACAGGCTCACCAAGGTATTCATAAAAGAAGGAAAGACAAACTTGTTAAAAAGTTAAAGTTAAATGGAGGAGAATGTATTTTGATTCATTCCCCTGGTTGCACCACAGCCAAAGGGACTGCTGTCCTCATGGGGAGAGTGAAAAGACACCAGTTTTATAAAAGTCCAGAGGGCTAGAAGTGGATAACAACCAAAAGTGATGGCTTGAAGCCATCAGTATATTTCCTTCATTTACAAAAAAAGAACTCCAATATGTGCTTGAAATGCTTTGTTTTAATTTGTTAGCTGTTCTGCAAAGATCTCTTGATAATACAGAATGTTTCCACAATAAATGTTGGCCAGAACAAGTTTACTCTAGAGTTTTACTCCATCATTGAGCGTTTACAAAATAAAATAAATTTAAATAAGTAAGGTTGGCCAAATTCAAACCACAAATCAAAAAACCACCAAGTAGGACCATGCTCCCTGCCAAAGCTTAATGTGACCTAACGGGAGAGCTGTAAGAGGTTAGAGGTGGTTTTTATGTAGCTTCATGTAATATTTGGCAAACTGAAGGGGCTGGGCCAGGACTCCTGATCCTTAAACAAACATTTGATGTAATTTTTTTTCACTTTTTCATCATAATAGTACTCTGCATTCTGCCCTCCTATGACCTCAGCCCCTCTTCCCCAGGGTGGGTCAGATTTAGAACCTCCTCCTTCACTTATGAGTGCCATTTGAATCAGCTCCTTCCAGATGTGTTTCACCTCCACCCACAACAGGCCCTGCAGGTCCAGCAAAGTGCAGAGAGGGGAAAGGACCGCAGGGAGAAGGAGCCGTGCCCTGGCAGCACATCAGTTGGCTTGCAATTTCTCACTGAGTTTATTATTCCTAGCACTGGTGGGAGGGCAGGGGGCAGGGTGACTCACACAACATCTCGTCTAAATTGAAAACCAATACCAATCCACACCCCCGCAACCGAGAAGCAGAGCTGCGGTGGGTCACTGTGGTCAGTTTTGCTTCCAGTGGATGTCTGGGCCCCAAGGGACTTGCTGCTCCAGGCTAAGCAGGTCACTCATTATCATTAAAGCGAGAGAGAACAGCAAGTTTATCTTTTCCTCCAACCCTTTCAAAGAAGCTATCTCCACAGCCTGTTCTCTCTGAAGGCAGCTGAGAACAGTGAGAGCCAATGCGAAGTCTCCCAAATTATCTTTTAATTTGTATGAAACATATAGAGAACTGTATTAAAAAACCCACCATTCCAATTTCGTGCCACTCTAATAATGTGTAAAATTAAAAAAACACCTTATGAGCATTGATCCAACTAGAAAAAGGAACGTTATTTAGCCTGAACTCCACCATATTTCAAATGCAAGTGAACAAGAAAATTATGCTAACTACAGATTGAAAGAGTAATGTAGTAAGGCAGAAATAAAGTGGTACTTTCTTTCAGGTACTGCTATAGAAAAAACAATAGTTTAACTGTGTTGAATTTAATAGTAAAGCATTTGCCTAACAAAGTAAGAGTTAACACACTGTTCCAACCATATTTTAAATTTAAAACTCCAGTGTTTTTGACACCATCAGAGAACTTCACTACCTCAAGATATGTGTGTATGTTCAACAGCGA
Organism: Nyctibius grandis; assembly: GCF_013368605.1. NCBI lineage: Eukaryota > Metazoa > Chordata > Aves > Nyctibiiformes > Nyctibiidae > Nyctibius > Nyctibius grandis. The sequence goes on along the minus strand of NC_090663.1, from coordinate 72,249,364 downwards.
TTATATTACTTTTTTAACTTGTCCTGCTGTCCTGGTTTTCTCTCACTGTTTAACAATTCTGTATAATCTTGTCTTCGGTTTGCCCTCCAGTGTAAATTTTGATGACCAAATACCTAAACCTGTTGTCAGCACACCCTGCCCTGAAGAGGGGTAAGGGCAAAGTAAAGAACTACACAGTGCCAGCACCTGGACTAGGTGCTCCCAGTTGGATGGGGAACTGGGATGGGGATCCATCAGCGCTAGTCCAGGGCTGCCGGGGAACCTGCTTAGTTGAGGAGTGATAGGAAGTTCCTGGGACGCTCGAGGTTCTTTCAGTCACCTGGAGCGAAGCAAAGGCAATGAGGACAATAGGAAATGGTCCTGCCTATATACTGCTGCAACTTCTACCTCCCAAGAGCTCCTTCCTGCCTGAGATCCAACAGGGAGGAGATGCTCCATGTTTCCTGCTCAAGAGTGCCACAGTGGCCCCAAGTGGTAAATAAGGAAAACTTCAAGCAGAAACCTGTAAGTCTTCCTGCATCAGAGCCAAATCCTAAATTAAAGGAATGTGTGACAAAGCTGCCAAAAGTGTGACACTTGGCAGCTCTCCCAGCTGCCTTCTACTACTTCCCTTCTAGCCCCCAAAGTATCTCGGATGTGAGTAAGGGGCACTCTTAAGTAGCCGCTGGCCCTTTCCCACTGCAACTCCTTGGAAGAGGACTCTTGGCTTCTTCAGGTGTCACTGGGTTAAGGTAGAGAACGTGGCTCCTGGGCCCTCTGCTGGATTCCTATTCAGATGGTGGAAAGCAGCATAGGAGATGGTTGGCTCTTTCTGAATTGAAGAAAGCTTCTAACAAAATTAGGCTCCTTTCTTCACAAAGCTACACAGAAGAAAATAAAGCATCAGCCAAAAATCTCCGCCCTTGCTTTCTCCCAACACTTTATGTCAATTCGAGTTAACTCCCACTGAACTACATACCTGCTAAGGACAGGGATATCTCACTGCCTTCACATCTGTTTCACAAACCAGTGCCCACCCCAAGGTACTGACTGTGCCTTCACAACCTTCTTTCGGTACCTTCAATCCCAACACCTTGGAAGTGAGATATGTAGGCTTGAGCCATTTTCCCTGTAGGTAGCACACTCGCTCTTCACCCAAGTCACAAAAGCCATAATTAGAGAAAAATCTCTCCCACCTCACCCTTGCTTATAAACTGTTTCCATCTGGCTAAAATTAAGTTAAAATTCTTTCTTCTCAGCTTAGATTGATATTTCTAATATTTCATTTCCAGAGGGGGGAAAAATAGCAAATTACCAAAGTGTTTCATATTATGTTACACTCTCCATTGAACTGAACATCTCACTGACTCCTTTCCACGTAAGGATACTTATGTTTTATCCACTAACATTAAAAAAGTAAAAGTATATGCCATCTTTTACCCTGAAAGTAGAGCACTGTACAAATATGCAGGTATTCAATCAACACAGCTAGCTGCAGACCAATGGAAAATGACTATTTACACACACAAAAGGCACCTCACAGAGGAGCAGAATAAAAATGGAAATATATCATACCCAAGTTATCAAAAGGATAATTTAATTATTCAAAATATAATTTTAGTTGGCACAGATACATACACACAATAGTTATAAAATGTTCGAAATGTGTGAGCAATGCTTTCATATCTTACTGATACCATGAGGGGCACAGGCATGCAATTATTGATCCAGAGAAAAAAGCAGCACTGCATTATTTCACGTTAATTCTTGCAGTTCTTCAGAACATCCCGTCCTGCTACCGATCTGACATCGCTCTGTGGACATATGAAATAGCACACCGTAACAAACGGTAGCTCTTTATTTTATAATTTTTTACAGACCAGAAGATACAGCTTGGTCCAGGGATTTAGATTCTTATCCCTACTGAGTCATTGGCTAATTGTGTGAAATCAGCAAAGTCTATTAATACCTGCAGTAATCCCTACTAGTAAAACCTACCTTTTGTAACCTCTGAATGAAATGTAAGATACCATTATTGCTGAGGTGACCTGAGGAATTTACAAATAAGTTTAAAATTGACAGATCTATGTTAGGGAAACAACTTTTATATTTCTAAACAATAGACAGATTTTTATAGAGAAGATATAGATAAGATATATTGAGAACCAAATCCATTCTTTGAGTAGCCTATTATTACAAAGACCATTCAGAAAGCTGTAGGCCAAAATAAGACCATTTGTTTTACATGACTGATGTCTTTGACAATTGGGCACTTCACAGATATAATTTAAATGTGTTTCAGTATGGAATTTTTAATTGCATCTTGTCAATGTATTTTTAATAGAAGTTGTCTTAACAGGGAAATGTACGGAATCTAGGTTAGTATGGAAGACAGTCATTTATCTGCTGGAAAGTCCACTGAAGAGTAACTGTGGAAAAGCAGACATCTTTCCTTTTCTAGAATTTTAGGTCTCCATTTGGGTCTGAATGCCAGAAATCAAAGGTTTCTACTCCTACCTGTCATCCCTAAAGAAGTAATCATACAAAGAAATTGCAGAGAATTTTCATATTCCTCACAGTTCTGTAAATGCAGCCACTTTCCATCTTCCCAAAATCAGAGACTTCACGCAGAAGTTAAGGCTGCTGTTTTCCAACGGTCTATCTCCCACTTAGCGACACAAGCTCCTTTGGAGCATAACTCTGCGGAAATACTCAAGCTCTATTTGCCTGCTTCTGCACCTCAGGAGCCATTCCTTTTTGAGAGGGATTTCAAAATGGAAAATTGGCCTTCTCAATGAAGATCTGACCATTGGCCCTCCATACAGCGTTCAGAGCCTAGCAGAAAGCTGCCTCACTGGAACTAAAAATTGGAAATGGATATAGGGAATCACTTTCCTTATGCATATATTTGTTCCCTTAGTATTCTTTGAAATACTTTGTTAAAAATCATAATCTGCTTATAAATTAAGTATATTTAAGCATAGGGGTGGGTTTTTTCTTTCAGAAATGGATTTTACTCCTTTTTTTATAAAAATATGTTAAATTTTTGAGGGAATGGGATACTGAGGAATAATGTTCTAATATAAAGTGAAGACTACACTGGCCTGTACTCAAGTCTCTCATGAATTGGTGTTTAATGTTCAGTGGCCTCCAATGTAAACTTTATCTTATGGGTGAAAAGCAGCACATCAGCATACAGTACAGATGCTTCCTATGAATTCAGTTTGTTTCAGAACCTTAAAAAACACCATAGCTGAGATTGCTACTTAGACCACAAATCACCTCGGCATGGCAACCCCAAAAGAGTATGAAAGCACTGGTTATCGTTACACAGCCTGCTATTGTATCACAGCACATAAAAGACAGGGACAGAGAACAGCAATTTTTTTACAAGCGTACAGAACATTCAAATCTGCTTAAACACAGGGATTTTGTAGAACAGGATCAGAGAATTAAAACTGCTATTCTACACATCCCAAACAAAAGTAGCTCAGCAACACAGTGGTACCATAATTGCATTGGGGGCCCTGTCAGAAAATTATTGAATAGCTGAAGCATTAGGTATTTTAAAATTTATTATATTTAGTGACCAAACTGGCAACTGCAGAGGGGTTGAGACTATATTACAGTGTAATAAAAACCTCATAAAACATTTAAACAAACTCACACATCTGCAGAGAGATGGGAGGTATTATGTAATGTAAGTCATTGCTAAAGTCACCTCTCACCCTACTAGCTGCTGCAGGAGCAATGTTCAGTATAAAGTGCCTCTGTGGTTTCTCACTCTGTCTCACTGACCCCCCACTCCCAACACACACACACACACACTCATGCATGGCTGTTATTTACAAAAGTGACACTCTGGTTTTGGGGGTGGTTTGGTGCTTTTGTGAAAAAAAAAAAAAATAAAAGAAAGTCAAAAATTTAAAAAATGAACAAACCTGGAATGATTTTGGTTTCAAAAAAACAAGTGTAGAGGCAAAGGAGATCCAAATTTCATTTTATCTTACTCCCCATAGTTCACAGAAGGAAGTCTTGGATACAGATCTTTCCTTTAACTCATATCTAACAACCTCCAGAGGATTTCACTGGATTTAATAAAGAATATTCCGTGGACAAATTCTTGACCTACATCCTGGGATGGCATTCCTATTGTGTTTGTTCTTAGAAAATGCAACAACAGCTCTACAGCTTTCCTTTTGCAGATTGCCAGAAAGCTTATGTCTCAATTATATGCAAATGTAGATGATAATGTGTGAGGTAGGATCCACAATTTCACTCAAGGGTCTACCTCAAAACCAGTCCAACAATCAACAATCCTCCATCCAAACCACAAAAGACAATGAGAGATGAGTGCTTGGAATGTTTTAAAAAATTATGGCCGCCAAATTGTTTGAAGGCAGTCAGGAATGTATACTGAGGACTCATTAGAGTTCCTCCCTGGCTGCTCTCTTCACTGCAGCATATTCTGATCAGCTCCCAGAAGACCCTTGATGAAATATTAAGTTACTGAGCTGGAAAAAAACAAATATCTTCAAAGTTTCATTTCTTTCATTCTTGATTTCATACTGACCTACTCTGAGACATGACACAACATGGGATATGGAATACACTGCAATGTAAAACAGCATAAACACCACCTTTCCTACTATTGAAAATATGGTTATTTTTGCCAGCTGGAAGCTGAGCAGAAGCTTTGTAAAACTCTGAAATCCTTTGTAGCCTGGTGGTTTATGTGAACAGATGTTATCTTAGAATACTGAAAACTTCCATGCACTTTGTTGTTAATTCAATACTTTTCTCTCCAGCTTTTATCTTCTAACTTAAGCATCACTTTTTCACTTATAAAGGTGCAGACCAACAGCACCAGCCTAAACTTTGTAAGCAGTAAAGCCAGTCTATAAGTGGCATTATATGCTTATTCCTCTTCGCCTAGCAACATCTTGTTAGTAAGAGTATTCTAGCACAGGATGAAGAGAAGGGGATGAATGCCTGAAAAATTCTAGGTGTAATGGATAAAAGGCTACTCACTTGTTCCTGAAGAACAATTCAAACACAATAATCTTTTCCCAGCTTTGAAAACATTTTTCAGAGCTATCATGAGATAAAACAAGCTGCCAATTAAAAAAGCTGCTGAAGACATCTAAACTCTAAATAACTTACCTATTTCTCTCCCACCTACCAGATCAATTTGAATAATATATGAAAGGATACAATAAACTTACACAGTACCTCTTATTTACCAGTCTACTGTAAAATCATTTTGTGATCATGGATTGAACGAGTTCTGAACTTTTTAATGATATTGTGAGAGAGACATTGAAAGAGGAGTTCCAGCTTTATCAGTTTATCTAATGAAACCAGATTAGCTCTTCTTTGAGACACTTCCTCTTAAATCCCCAATAGTTTTTCCTTCCAAAGTCAAGTGAGCTCTGCGCTTCACTGAACAGCTCTACATTGCACCATATAGTTTAACATTATCTGGAAGCTGGGTGCAACAGTGTTTGAGTATGAGGAGCATTGACAACATCTACTTTTGGGAGTCCTGACTGAAGATTTTTCAATGCCTGTGATTGGTAAAGCTCGATTTCTCCTTCAGTGGTTTTGAAAGATCAACATACCCTTCAAAATTACAGTATAAGACCCCATAAAATAAGCTCCTGGTCTTGCAATTTGGGGAGCTAGCCTAGCTGGACTCTGTAGAGAATGCATTACCTCTGCTTAATCTTTTAAGCAGATGATCGCCAGTATGGTTTCCACAAGAATTTAAAATAATTCTGGGACAAGTCATAGTTTCATCAGTTTATAAAGGCATTCAAGGAACCAGTACACTGGTCTGGGAGTACAAAAGCTTAGCATTGTTGCCCTCACACCTTCTTTCCTAATCACCTCTTGGAGTAACTGCTAAGAGAGTAATTTATGTCAGTATCAGTGCAAAGTGCAAAAGTTATGATTGTCTCACAGCAGTCCAGCAGTTCCAAACTAAGCTTCTGTCCAAGATGAAGGCTACATATACAGAATAATAGCTTCAAATGACCTTCATTGGCATTAAAAGATTTGAAATGCCAGTGATGAATTAGATACTTTCTAGGGTCCATATCATTTTTCTGTACTGAATTTTTTAAATACCTGATTGTTAGTCTTCTAATGTACATAACAAAACAAGTCACATGGACATATATACCTGCACACATATATATAGCCCAGTACCCTACCTGCAAGCAGTCATGGTGAATGTTCATTAAAAAAAAAAAAAAAAAAAAGAAACAGGCAAGCGTAAGTGATACTTCTCAGACACACTCTCCCATGTCTAGTCAGTCATGTGTGACTCGGAGATTGTCTGGGCTATCCATGTCATCCTCCTCCTCTTTCTAAAGGGACCATCAAAACCAATTTGCAGCTCATATACTACTTATAGTTCTATAGAACAACTTACAGTGATCTATTTCCTGACCGGAAATAGCAGATTTACAGTTCATTATCATATATATAAAGTTGAGGTCAACAGATAATACAATACAAAAATTCAGTGGAAATTATGGTCCTGTAAAGGAGAGAGGTTTGAGTTAAATAAATAGAAAATAATTATGAGAAGTATAGCTCAAAACTTTTAATTCACAGCAACTTAATTTAAAGCCTGATGTCAGCTGAGAAGTCTTGTGTTAGCTTCAGAGCAAGATGGATCAGGCTCTAAAGATCATAGAATCATTTAGGTTGGAAAGGACCTTAAAGATCATCAGGTCCAACCGTTAACCCAGCACTGCCAAGTCCACCACTAAACCAGGTCCCTAAGCACCACATCTACATGGCTTTTAAAAACCTCCAGGGATGGTGACTCCACCACTTCCCTGGGCAGCCTGTTCCAATGCTTGACAACCCTTTTGGTGAAGAAATTTTTCGTAATATCCAATCTAAACCTTCCCTGGTGCAACTTGAGGCAGTTTCCTCTTGTCCTATTGCTTATCACTTGGGAGAAGAGACTTGACACTCACATCACTACAACCTCCTTTCAGGTAGTTGTGGAGAGCAATAAGGTCTTCCCTCAGCCTTCTTTTCTCCAGACTAAACAACCCCAGTGTCCCTTAGCCACTCCTCATCAGACTTGTGCTCTAGACCCTTCACCAGCTTTGTTGCCCTTCTCTGGACTCGCTCCAGCACCTCAATGTCTTTCTTGTAGGGAGGGGCCCAAAACTGAACACAGTATCCGAGGTGTGGCCTCACCAGTGCCAAGTATAGGGGGATGATCCCTGCCTTAGTCTTGCTGGCCACTATTTCTGATACAAGCCAGGATGCTGTTGGCCTTCTTGGCCACCTGGGCACACTGCTGGCTCATATTCAGCCGGCCATCGACCAACACCCCCAGGTCCTTTTCCACCAGGCAGCTTTCCAGCCTCTCTTCCCCAAGCCTGTAGCTTTGCATGGGGTTGTTTTGAGCCAAGTGCAGGACCTGGTACTCAGCCTTGTTGAAGGTAGATTTGAGTAGCTGATACACAACACAACCATTACATTCTAATTAACCCTATAGCAATGTTATCTCAAAGATTTGCTAACACTCCTAATAGACAACAATCACAGTGTTTTCTTATCTGTGGATAAACTGGTATTTTCTATTTCATTAAAATGAAGTTAAAGTAATCAGTCATTTACTTCCACTTTCTGTCGGAAAGGCCACCTTTTAAAATTTTCAGTGCAAGCTCAGTAAGTTTTTCATACTCCACATAAGTAAAATGGCATCTTTAGTAAAGCCTCTGATGAAACTGTTTGTATATTTTTCTAATGTAGAAACGAGCTGCTGAGATGAATTTTTCATTTCATTATTGTTTCATGTTTTATCTTACTTCCTGGCTCAGGCCTGACTACTCAGTTTAAAAATCTTTCTCACAGTTAGAGCACACGTGAAAACATTTGTAGAATTTTTGCTACCTGCTGTCAAGTACCACATATAGGCATACAATGCAAATGCCCACTCTTGGAAAGATGCATCAAATGCCATCAAAACAAAGCCTTTTTCCAGCTCTAACATAACATTTTCTCAAGAGTGCAAAAGTACAAATAATTTGATGTTCGAGTAAGTTCTAAAATGATTAACATATTTATCAACAGAAGTATGTGTTCATTTTTCTAAGACAGAATATCAATGAGTTGCATCTTAGAGCAACGCATACTCCAGCATTTCATAGTAGCCCAGTATACATTGCCACCACTCATGTACTGAAAAATATATAAATAGCTTTTGTAATGTTAATCATGAAACACCATCAGAGCTGCCAGAAAAAAAAATCTGAAAGGTAATGTGACATCAAAAATAAAAACAAATACATAGGTATTCAAGGAAAACAGATTTTTACTTAAAGGGTTTAATCTCCTTTAAGTGAGAGATTTTGCACCCTATTAAGATTGCAGAACTACTGATTTTGAGCACAGACTATGCATAGATTTCTTTCAAACTGAATAACATAAGCTACGTATAGAAAATTGGTCAGCAATGTTTTTTATTGTGCATTCAAGAGCAAGGAGAGTCTATGCACAAATATCACTGTCTTACTAGTAAAGTAAATGCCATTTACTAAACTGTATTTTAGTAATTGTAGAAATCACAGTGTAGTTTAAAACACATTTTAGTGTATTCTTGGAGGAAATAAATCACCATTCTCAGCAACCAGTCTTGTTCCACTGATGTGCAATAAGCAGCACAACGATGTGTGACTCTTGTAGCTGAGGTCCTTGGCTGCTGCAAATTATATTAATTCTGCTGTAGTTATTGAAGCCACTTCAATTGATATAATTCTACCAGTGTAAACCTGGTATCAACTGTGAGCAGATTAGTCTAGCTTAATAATTCTTCAAGTAGGTATAAATTGATATTATCTAAATTAGTATATATAATATTAATATACTTCTATAGGCATATGTAAGATAGAAATGAGGACTGGAGTTGATGACTTAAAAGGTGTCTTCAATTCTGTATCTCTATCATTGCCAAAAAAAAAGTTTCTATGACTATGATTGTCAAATGAAATTCTAAATTAATATTTAATGATGTTGGTTTGTTTGTGAGTTAGCAAAAATAACAAAGAATAGGAATAAAATGAATTATTAATTCCAATTTAGGTTCCATCCGCTCAGTTGGGAACCAGATAATTGGAAGGACTGTACAAAAATGTCTTTGAAATTATACTAAAATAGAGAATGCTATTCCTCCACAGAGTATGGAAGGAAGATAAGTACCCCACAGAATAATTTATTAGTCTATTAAATTCTACATCTTGAAAAAATGCTGTAGAATTTAGATATTTCTATGAAAATTTGTTGGGTTTTTAAATCTCTTTCTGCCTTCTTATTGCTAAGCAATAGAAACATTAGAAATTCTAGACTTAAAGGCAGTATGTCAACTTATATCAGTTGAGAACATGCCCTCTTGGGAGAAAATGAGTTCTGGTAGCATCACCAGCTCAGTCTTGCAGTTTCAACAACTGTTCATTACTCTAGTCAATCCAGATCCCAGATTCTGAACTGTGTGAAGTGCTGTTCTCTAACAACTGAAGAAAGGAAGCAAATCTAGTTCTAAATAGAAAGCATGCAATCTCCCTCCACCTACCACCAGTAATTGCAGCTGTTTTCAGCAGCTGGTGACTGTTGTATTTGTGTGCCACACCACCTCTCTTTTCACCAGCACCAAGTCTTAGCACAATTTGTGAAGAAGTGATGCAGGGGCCACCCTGGTACACACATAGGAGAACATATGTCTAGCTTTTATACCTGCATAAAGTATGCCACACTAGTGTCCAGCAGCTTATCAGCAGGCCTAATGTCTGCTGAGTATGTAAGGAAATTAACATTTAAAAATTCTCCAGCTATTAGTAATATTACACCTCTATAAGATGAGAGCCTGACTAGAGCTTTGGAACAATCGGGTTGAAATTTGGAATGAGAAAAGTCTACAATTGCAGAAGCTCACCCAAATATTAATTATACCTAAAACTTTGTTGATATTAAATAAATTTGTGAATGAAGAAAACGTAAGTCCATGTTCTGAATTCTTCATTCATATCAATTAGACTAAGTAGTGTTGAAGCACCAAATTCTGTATGAGTAATGCAGATAAATCCCCACTGATTCAAGTGTATAATCTCAGTCAGCTGGGTCTTCTGCAGCAAGAAAGTGTTTTTCTAATTGTTGAGAGACTTGTTCTATTTGTACATAAAGGAACAGATGATAAGTTGGTAAGTTCAAGCTTATTTAGCCCATGTGGTCCAATAAAAAACCTATCTGCATCAAAAACTCTTATAGCAAGGGAATTAAAAGACTCTTACTTGGTGATTAAATGGCTAACTGTATTCCCACTGTGCCTTAGAAGCATGAGAAATCCAGGAAAAGAGGGTGGAGTAAGCTGAAAAGAAGTTGTTAGTTGCTCAAGAACAGTTCATGCCAATTCGAAAGAAAACTTAGAATTATTTCCAAAAAGAGGGAGTATAAGTGAAAGTCACAATCTGTGCTTAATCCATTTGTGTGGGATTTCACGTTGAGGAATGTATTGTTTACCTTTCAGGAGAAGTAGCCGTCATTATAGTAATCTCAGAAATATATGAACTCTATTAAAACACAATTTAATAGCATGGCCCATAAATTACCACTCCAATTCACAGCAGTTTTGTACAGTCACATTATGATCGGGCTTGCTTTCTTCCCTTTTAACATATCTTTATCCTACAAATAGGGCCATGGGGACCATCCCCAAGATCCATCCCTGTGAAGGATCTTCTGTGCTTAGTCTTCTGCTCATTTATAGATGAGGTCTCACCTGCCACTGTAGTGACATCATATTTCCTCAGGGCTCTAAACCAAAAAAATAGTCAGGAAAATTCAAATTCAAATTGTTCTCCCTTTCCCAGCTTACCAGAGCTTGCAAGACAACAACATTGAGCCTGAGTCACAATCAACATAAAGATGCAATATGACAGAGCTTTCCCAGAGAAACAGAGCTATATCACAGAAGGTACTCACAGCTCCCAAAACTTTGTTGTTTTGCCACCCAACGAAAACCACAGTCCCAAGCTGGCTATCTCAGTTCCCTTGGCAATGTGTGGTGAGAGACAAGCACTTCAGAAGAGAGTCCTCAAAGGGAACAAGTTGAGCTTGGAGCTGTCAGGCTTGTCTACAGCAAATGTCTTGGAGATGGATTTTCTTTTCTCCTGGAACTAGAGTATGTTTACACAACACTAAAAGAGTTCCAGCCAGTAAGTCTACAACACCAGTATCTGCGCTGTGGTTCCCAGTACTGATAGCTTAAGGATTGGTGTGCAGGCAGAGCCAGCCCAGACTCTGAGACAGTGGTGTAGATATGCTCTTAAACACCTAACTCAGGGCTACAGGAAGGAGCATTCCTTGAGAAGGACCCTGCCCTGGGGTTTGACTGGACAGTGGAATTCCCTCTCCTTTCACCCTTATCCACCACCAACGCGCAAGGCCAGAGCTCACTAACCTTTCTGATCCAGAGTGATCTTAATCCACATCTATCACTTGCATGGCAGGTCAGAGAGGAGGCAAGAATGAGGAAAGCAAAGGAAGGAAAACAGCTTATTGATTTTTCACGTTAAACTGACCCACTTGAAGGAAACATTCATTGGGCCAGTGCAGGGAAGAGAACACAATTTTTCCCCATTCCTAGAGACATGCCCAAACAACTAGACTAGAGTATTTTCCTCTGCTCTTTTTCATAAACACACACCTGACTCAATAATTGCTAATTAAAGTCAGATGTGGGCGATTCCATAGATATCCAGAGGAAATGAACCAGTGAAAATACAGGTCCTATGTTTTTTTTGATGCAGCCAGATAACAGAGTGGAATTTCTGGAAATCAAAAAAGGGTATTAGGAAACAGAGGATGGATCTTAGATAGCATTTAAGCCTCTAAATTGACTTTGTGATCTAGGCCAGAGCTTTCACATAGATATGGGAAAAACTTAAGTTCCTAGGGCTTCACAGGGCTCAGATGAGCCCAGTAAAAAATCTTTGCAGGTTTTCTGGTACATGTATCTCTTGGAACTTTGCTCACCTAAACTACATTCCAAAAGATGGAGAAATTGCCTCAGTGTTGTTATACCTACTTTATATAGCATTTCTGCCAAGTACTAAATTATCTCAGAAGAAGAGGTAGCTTTAACTGAAGTATTTGAAGGTCCATCGGAAATGTAGCAAAACAGTATTTTTCTTGCATTCTTAGGTTCACCTCTCATGCAAGATAAGCACACCAAGACAAGATTCTCTGATCAACTAAAAAAAATTGATTTGCCATTAATAGAAACTCTGTTTTTTCCTATCTTCTGAAGCCAAAAGAACATTGTCTCCTCTCCTCAAGACTGTCATAAGCTACACTAGTCATAGCTTGGTCTTCAGAGTATCTTACGTTAACTATTTTAATATTACTTTTCCTATTACTTTTATAATTAATTACATTTTTGAGTTGCAGAAATTATTTTATTTTTCTCTTGGCTTATTTCCCATATGTAACTTTCTGTAAGTGATATATAGCTTCATATGAGCTATGCACATTCAACTAAAGGAACAATAAGTTCCAACTCTTTTTCTATCATTAGATTAAAACTGATTAGGCATTTCACGTCAGGAAAAGAGTTGATGTGGTGCAATTTACCAGCACCAATCCCTTGTCTTACTCAGAGTTTCTCATCATAGTCCCTTCCTCACATAATATCAGGATCAGGGAGATAACAAGTATAAGAGAAGCAGACTTTGTTAGCTTTCTGGCACATAGGAAGTATTTTTCCCATGAAAACTCATACTCTGAAGCGTTCTCGGTATTGTAAGCCTCCTCAGCAGAACGGCAAATCTAGTCTTTGGTTTTGGTACAGATTGGTTTCTGCAAGTTTTGACAAGATTTTCCATAAATGTCAAAGCTAAGCACCTGTAGTGTTCTGCACATTTTACACTCTCTGAACACTTCGGCTTCAGAAAATCTGACGCCATTCTATGACCTGTACTCCTTATTTCCAGAGCAATAAAAAGAACTTTCTACTCAACAGCCATCTCTGCCACATGGAGTGAGTCTTGAGCGAAGGCTAGAAATTAGATCTCTGATATGTCAATACAATATATTAAATACAGATTAATGAGATTAACTTAAAGACTAAGGTCAAATAATTGATGCACTTGCAACAGTTCTTTAAGACTGTTCTGACAAATATTGTGTGTTATTTAATATTAATTTTAGTTGTACCACTGACTTTCAGGAGACTGATTCTGCTAAACATGTATGAGTAACAAAAAATGCAAACTGTCATTATTTAGATTAGTATGCCAAAACTACGCAACTTTAAGCGTAAGCTGAAGCATTCAGTATCACAATGCCTTCTTCATGGTCCCACAAAGGTCTTCGGAAGAACTAGACACAAAATAATCACACAAATCCTGAAGCTGTAATTTGTAATTAGAAGTGAAGTTCTACAGAAAAAGGAGCCTGCTTGATTTCCCCTCCCTATAACAACAAGAGGAAATGGTAAGTTTGTGTTTACGGAAGATGAAAAAACAAAAGTGTATTGAGTAACAGTCACAAATGTACTTCAACAACATTTTACTTTCTATTTTATATTACAATATAAATAACCTGCAAAACGTTACGTTTGGAGACTTAATGAATAAACCACTGTAGAAAGTGCAGTTCATCATCAAACAATTTTTGTTACACATATCTCTTGTATCTTCTTGCGTATCAGCCAGCACATCCCTTTACTATTATTTACACAGAATTCTTTGAGAATGATACAGCACAATGATATCATGTTGCCTCATCCACTCAGAGTTATTACAACTGTTTACATTACAGCAGTTTAAAAAAAACAAATTTTGGTCCTAACCCTTTCAGTGGAAGTGTCCTCAAGCACACTATCACTGACAAAACCCCCTGATTTTGAAAGCTATTTTTTCAGCATTAGCAAAGTATAGCCTAACAGTGCCTTTACTGTAGTCTTGCATGAAAGTAATCACTTTTCTGTACTTTTCCTATGACAAATTTATTTTTCCTATATGCTTTTACTGGCTGGTGCAGTTGGCATGGCTGGACTGACAATGAGCCAGAAAGATGTGAGTGTAAGGAAAACTCACAGCTCTCAGCTGTTGGCACAGGGGAGGGTAAGAGCATAGCAGAAGTGATGCATTCAAGCACAGCCCTGTGAGTTAGTATTACCTGCCTGCCAGCTTGTGAACACTACTGGCAGTGCATGTAAACGCAGATTATTCACACCCTTGTAAACTAAGAGAACGTGTTGGAAACTAACTGCATAGAAAAACGTAACAAAATATTGTAAGTACTCATCAATTGTAGGAGCAAGTGAGCACTGTTATTCAAGCCTAGGATTTTAAGAGATGAAGTAAGTCGATTTGCGAAATAAAATGCATCCTGAATCATGCTTAAAACAAAAACTTTTGTTAAGGATGTTAAGAGTGCGTCTATTGTTACCAGAATAGAATTATAGCCCTATTAGGACACCAATCTCATGTATTCTTATAATTTGGGAGACCATCTTTAAATCATGATGCTATAGTTGAGTCTTAAGGAGAACATCTTAATTCCGTCTACCTACTCTGAAGGTGATATAATGCCAAAGGAAATACCAAAGTTGGTAGTACTGAATAATAAATTCACATGACAACAACTCATCCTAAACATCCAGACTCCCAGTTCAGTACTTGCTGGGCATTAGTAATTTGAAGAAAAAGAAATTTTGAAAAAATTCAAAGAAATTTTGTGAATTTTCATTCGTGCATATGAAGTAGAAATCATAAAATATTTCTCTACTAAACCGGTTCCTCTGCTTTCTAAACAAATCCTAATTATGCACTTGCCTTCAGAAAAGTAACTTAGAAAAACCTCAGGAGTACTGAACACACACATTAAAGAATTATTCTCATACTTTGTAAAAAAGAGGGGGAAATCCCATTGTCAGATGAAACAAAAAGTAGTTTTGAATTAAGGAAGTTGAATGAGAATACACACATGGGTTTTGTGATTTAAGTAATGGCACAGGGCCACGTTCTAGGAGATAGATAGCACAAACACACAAGCAAGATAAGCTAATTATCCAGTCCAACAAATGCCCATAAAGTTAAAGTCTTTCTTTTTCCTTCAGCAGACCTCAGTAAGCTATAAAATCCAGGAGAAAAAGAAAAAGCATGCTGTAACCAGAAGATACAATTCAAGAAGAATTTATCTCAGTAAATGCTAAAGTAGACATGGACAGAAGAAAACATACATTAAGATCAAAAGCACTCTCTGGAATCAGTGACAACAGAAACCAAGATGAATATGACACTATCTGACTAGTCTAGGTTTAGTTGTAAGCAGCACTGGCCAAAAACTGTATTTAATACAATATATTTAAGATCCAGTAATGTATGTGGTTGAAAAGGAATGGCAGAGAGGAATATAAAGGGATCTTCTGCAAACAGAGTCAAGTAGATACCAAAGCTAGAAGTGGAAAAGCTTTAGAAACTACACTACTTGTGGTATTTTTGAGAACTGGGAAGTGACAAGTAAGTTCTGTGGCAAGGAGTTTACTTTAATAGAACAGCAGTAAAAGAAATGACACAGTGGAAGCATTTTGTGTGGTCCTGTTCATATTTTCACTGGATGGACAGAGTGCTGATTCCACCATAAGCTTTTATTAACAGCCAAATCTGACAAAATGTGATTTTAAGCTAAAATATATACATATATAAATTGTTTATTATTGAAATTTCAAAACAAGCATAGCATTCAGACTAAGAACTAAGCTCTTGCCAGTTTTATAGAACATAACACTACGAAGGTTATATATCAGTCTAAATATTTTCTCAGTGTACTGTGATGAGAAAACAGTTAGGGTCTTTTCCACCCGCTTTCTTAAATATACTCCTCCCTCAAAAGTTTGCTTTTTGGGGTTAGAGAAGTGAAATGCTTAATTCTCAAATCACAATGTTTCTACTCTCAGTCAGCTTCACATTCTAAGCAAATTTTGCCAACAGTCAAATATTCAAGAACTTAAACCACTAAAGAATATACAAATGGCAGAATCAAGTAAAACCACGAGGTCCATTTAGTTCAACAACCTGTCCCTGATAGGAGCCCCTGGGAAGTATCCACCAGATCCTCAGACATTTTCAAGTACTTTCTAGTGCTTTGGAGGGTGCTCTGAACAGCATCCCCTCCACTTCCTTGTTTTTCCATCTTTGATACTTTGAACCTAACACCCCTTCCTTTTATCACATTTGTTGTCCCCTGTAGTCACTTCATTTCTACAAGCTTTTGTTTCCCTTATCCCTTCCTCTTTTTCCAAGCAAAAGTTCTTTGGCCTTGCTAGGGCTTGACACCATCCTGTTCCTAAAAAGGAACTGGTATAGACCAATGTCAGCAAGCAAATACCTGGGGAAGAGTGTAAGATGACAAGCACGTAACGGCATTTCACTCAGTACTACAGAAATCTCCAACAATTTACGGCCTGTTTTGTATTTCATAATCTTCAATGGATTTTTCTCCCATGAATTTGTTCAGTCATGCTTAGAAACCATGCAAGCTTTACATGTCTACAACCTGCTGCAGTCAGGAGCTACACAGCTTAAATACAACTTTAAGAACAATATGGTTTTATTTATCTTGAACTTCTCATCTGCTGACGTAACTTAATATCCTCTCATTCTTGTACTGAAAAAGACATTGGGCAAAAAAAATAAAATCAATCCCTACTCACTCTATGGTATTCATGATTTTAATCGGTTAATTTGGTAGCACTCAGTTTTCAGCAGACTGCTTTTTAACAGGTGTGTGAAACAAGAAATTACATTCAATGGAGAGATTGTAGCACTCCTTGAGGTAGCACTCCTCTATCCCAACTCACCCATTCAGATGGTAATGGGAGCTAACATAAAATAGATGGAGAAAGACTTTCTATGCCTTAATTATCTTCCAGGGTGAACTGACTTTTTTTTTTTGCTGCTTTCATTTTGGTTTGCGTGCTTCAGGACCACCAGAGCACAAAAAGGCTCCATATGATCAGATTTGTCTTTGTCAAGTACTTCCTTGCCTTCAGCAGAGCTTTTGGGTTTAGGAAGTTTTGGGTTTAGGAGGTTCAGTGTTTAGAAACTCCTGATAGCCCTAATGTGCAATATGAAGTCTTGTATTTGAAGGCCAGATAGACAAAGTAAATTAGGTTTGTACTTTGAGACAATAAAGATGGTTGGAACACCTATCTAGCAAAGAGAACCTTGCACGACAGAAGATATTGGCTTTTTAACAGGTCACAGCCTGTTGGCAGACCTGTATGGCAGGTCACAGCCATACACCAGGAATCAAGAACCATCAATTAGCCCAAAAAAGGCCTGCAGTAATGAAAGTAAGCCTGGGTTGAAACCCAGTGAAAAGCTGGGAGGGTAAGAAAGAGAAGTTTAGTAATGACAGAGCTTGAAAAACAAGAGTGTGAATAAGTCTTGCTCACACAAGTAGCTAAGGAGAACTGGGGAGGAGAACTTTGCTTCTTTTATTACCATACAGACTGTGCACTAGGGAAGCAGATTCACAGCATGGTGCTACAGACAGTGGTAGGTTAAAACTGTCTAAGAGAGCCAGCTCTGTGACAGTGCTACTCTAGCACAAATCCCTGGTATAAACTATAAACAAGTATAAAAGAACAGAGATATTCCCACTACAAATGCCCTTGACAGACTATATCTATATAGAAAGCTACTTCAACTAATCTAGGGAAGCAAATATATTTTTTAAAAAACTTTGACTCTATAAACCCCAAATAAAAATAGCTTTTCTACTCTACTGAAGCTTAGCTACTTACTATAGAGAATGAATTTTAAACCAAATGCGAAGGTCCACACAAAGTGACAAAGCACATTGCCCAGAAGATGATATTTGGTGACACATGAAACATTACCCAGGGTTAATTCCCTCACAAATATCTTCTGAGTTTCTCAAAACAGCCAAATCACAACTCTTTCAGCTGAAATTTCCCATACCAGCTGTCTGCCTCAGGCTGAATTTATTTGGGAAAATTCCAGCCAAAACTATTCAGCCATTTCAGAGAAATACTCTCACAATCTTTTATTTGGAAACTTTTAGCACTCTAATGCCTTACAGTAGAGTTTCTGTAATTAGATGGGAAAGGTGAGAGAAGAGAAGATATACCTACAACCATTTATTTATGAAAGTCCGCCCAATTTTGGCTAAGCCTAAAAATGTGCACACCCCACAGAACAATCCTGAACATGATCTGGTGTGAAGCTATAGGGCAAAGTCAACCTTTCGCTGTAATAGCTGCTTCTAGGTATTGTATCCTTGGGCTGGGTTGACCATTATAACCAAAAGCAGGAAAGTCTCTCCCCTGTGCTCCCAATAATCTTATCTTACTACTTCAGCAGGACGGGAAGAGAGCTGACAGGCAGAATACATATTATGCAGTATGGGGTGGAAGCATATTATATTAGTTGAGACTAGCTGGGAAAGGAAGGAAAATCTTCATGATTGGAAGGGGAAATGGAAAGATTAGGGGATTTGGAGGGGAAACTGAGGAAATAGGTATTGGGTGAGAAAAAATTATGACTAAACAGGATAAAAAATGCTACAACAGTGAATCTGGGAAAGGGACAGAGACAGGTGAGAGCTCTGGGAAGCAGAATAGGAGCAAGGGGATAACTGAAGGCTAGCATGGGAAAGCACTCAGAGTTGGAGAGAAGTCTGGGCGCAGTTTGAAGACTGGGGAGGGAACAAGCTCTGCAAATGGGTGAAGCAGGGTCCAGAAATGACAGCTTCTAGAGCAAGAAATTCAGGGCTGTCACCAGAAGCCAGAGAAATGGACTAAGTGAATGCAAGCTTTTGTCCCCAATATAAGCGAATTACATTGTTTTTAATTAAAAGGTTGTTTTTTTATTTCTTTTAAACAGGCCAACTCTTTAGTGGAATAGAATGGATGATGCAAGCAAACCTCTGTCTTCAGCAACATCTGAGAACACTAAGTACTTTAGAAAATCTGAACCAGGGGTTTTAGAGTAAATCCTCCAAGAAAGAGACAATTAGTGATCACCTATGGAAATATTCAAGCAACTTTGCTAGAATCATTGTGTGAGAAGCTAAAGATGGAGTCCAACTTTCCAGAACAGCAATCTGTCTTAATCAAAAAACCATGTCCTCCCTTTCTGCAAGACTTCACCTCATTCACTCTATACTTTTCAAATTTCCAGATGATTCAGAGGTAACAGACTCTTTTCACTATGCTATTTTGATTCCTTCCTAAAACAACGTGGGGAAAAAAGAATACATAATTATCTAAAGATTGCATCACGATTTATGCGAACAAGAGGATTGCACAAACAATGCAGATAATTAATTTTTGACAACATAGATAAATCTAATTGTCATTGCAACCTTTGCAAGATACTTTTATCAATCTTTTTTTCATTTAATATTCAAGACCTGACTCCTCACTTACACTGTTCCACTGGTTTAATGAGGTTGCCCTTGCTTTATGTTAACATGAGAACACAATTAATTCTTCTATCTGGAAGAAATGAAAACTACAGTATCTGGAGGAAAGCAGTCTAAAAAGATATTTGATGGAAATTATATACTCAGAAAACAGTATTTCTGAGAGATCCAGGGATGACACAAACACTTTGTTGGTAAATACCAAAGACAAATCATCCGCTGTTTTTTCAGGTATACCCAGATAAGCTATCTCCTTTTAGAAGTACCACTACTTGATAACAAGCCTTCATAAAATCTGAACAAAGGAAAGAAAAAAAAAAATCACAGACAGGGAAGAATCAAAAGCAAATTGCTACTGGAGGTAGAAAAGGGAGGTTAGGGAAGAAGACAAAAACTAATAGAAAAAATATTTTGGGATTACCTACATCACTTTATTATGTGTGTGGGGCTTTAAAAAAAAAAACACATTGAATAGAAGTATGAAAATACAGTAGGATTGGGTATGCAGGATACAGCAAGAAGATGTGGTACATGCACTTCCACTGAGGTCTACATACTAGGAAGATGTACAATAACTTGAGACTTAGTTGAGAAGCAACAGAAAACACTCTCTCCTGGTTTTTCAATACTTTGAAGGATGGAAAATCCAACATAATGAAGGTATACATAACTCATTGAAAGATTAGCTAGCTCTGCTAGAAGATTAACAATAGCCTGTAAGCATTTCCACGCACCAAGATTTTGGTTTAAACCTTTGCTTCTTTAAACTACCAATCACATTGTTGGTTTCCCAATGGAAAATGTAGCTTTAGGAAGTGCTGTAATTCTCCACTGTCACCTGCCAAATAATGGGAAATAATATCTGAAACAGACAGAACAGATAAAGCATAATGTTTGAAATATTTAAGACTAGTCTTAATTAAAAGCAGGAGAATAAGCTTTAATATTGAATACAAGCTATCACAAGATCCTGGCCTAGCAGTAGGTATTAAACATGACATTGGGTTTAAAGATAAAAAAAAATTTTAAAAAAAAAAATCACAAATCACACCAAACAAAACACGAGGATTAATTTAAAGACAATTGAAGGATTAGATTGTGTGGGCTTATTTGTTCTTAAGAGTAGAAATTCTCTTCAGAGATGTGTGGTCCAAGATTAAAGATTCTACCCTGAAACACCAGAACGAACATGTTTATTTACAACTGATTTTCAATGGCAGCAAGACAGCAAACTGGAGCAGTTGTATAAAAAACCAGACTAATACTACCTTTGTGAAAAAGCAGTAAGAATTTATAGTTAAGTTTTTACCTGAAATTTCTAATCAGTTTAAACAGAGAAACACATTTTTAAAGGAAATGCACAAATGGAGAAAACAAGACAGTTCCTTTCACAAGGTGTTTCCTAATTAAAATGCCTAGACGTTACTTTTTCATAAATTCATTGCTTGGCATTATAGTTCTCGTTCCAGGGTGAATGAGAATCAGTTTTACAGATTGTTTTCTCCTTTGCTGCTTCAGATTACAGATTATATGAAACTCCAGTATAAAAATATGGTAAACATTGAAATGAAACAGCCATTAGCTATTTTGTTCGGTCAACTCTGTAATCTAGATATTGTCCCCCAGGCAATATTACAGTCTTATACTCAAGAAACCTAGGTAACTCCTTTTGTTAAATATTCCTTTTAGTCTAGTAGCACCTTCAGTTAGAAGGATATGAGTTTTTAATTACAAATCTCATTTTGCTTAAATTGATTAACTAGCTAAATTTTTATTAGCTTTAAGGTTTTTTTACTCAAGTTATAAACATTATTTCTTTTGGGGGTTATTTCCCTTAATTATTACAGAATAAATTGACAAAAACTAGAGAATTAAATTGTTCTTCCTAGCATAGTTTCAGCACCCAAAATCAACTCAAGGAATTGCATGAAATTCCATATAGTTCTCCTAGTGAGCTCTTTACTGACATGTAATATCAGGCTTTCTGTAGAGCCCTAAGCCAGTGCTTTTCCTTCTCAACTTGCATTAGTTCAACTGCCAAACTTCAGTTCAAACAATTAGCAGTGAAAAGTTTAAGCACTACTAATGCTAAAAACACACCTCCTAGCTCCAGATGAAGCAACAGCAAGATTACTGCATCCATGCCCACACTCATCTGTAAGCCAAGTCACTCATCACAACCCATCCCACCAGCAGTTACTACCCTTCAGGTGTGCCAAATACACAAGTCAATCATCCCATACATTGGACATCAATTCCTAACTCAATCAAAAGCAAGTGATAGTTTATATAAATTGTGTTTGTAAATCAACCTGTCTTGCCTGGGGGTGGGGTGGGGAAATATCACACTGTTAGCTCAGCTGCCAGATCTAAGTCATCATTGGGCTTTCCTGAAGATGGGGGAAGATAACCAGTCAGTGTGATGATGGTAGGCATCTTCAGTCAACACTAGAACTGAATCTGTAGCCATAAAATGTCTCAAAACTTAAGTGCTGCAGAGCTCTGATGCTCTCATCTTA
This sequence comes from Nyctibius grandis, assembly GCF_013368605.1. Classification (NCBI taxonomy): domain Eukaryota; kingdom Metazoa; phylum Chordata; class Aves; order Nyctibiiformes; family Nyctibiidae; genus Nyctibius; species Nyctibius grandis. The sequence goes on along the minus strand of NC_090663.1, from coordinate 72,227,387 downwards.
CACAAGGAATTTTTACTTTCTAATTTTAAAAGATTTCAACAAACGACATGGTCAATGCATGTGTCTGGAATTTACTCCTAAAAGAGTTTTGTATTTTGAAAGAAGCATTTGAGAAATAAATTTTCAAAACTGCGCCAGGTCAGCCTGTTTTTAATCTACATAACTGGGAAGTCACTGATCCCAGTCACTGACTCAATTTACTTGAATTAAAGTATTAAATATTGGCTTAACTGTTCCCTACTATAATTAACAGAGGTAATTCACTTCAGTGGGATCAGAGTTCAGATATTTAATGCTTTCAGTGATCCCAAACTTACTTTCTCATTTCATATATAATTATGTCTGGATTATATCCTCTAGCAGCATCCAGTATTAGCATCATTTTCATTACTTGGGTTTTTTTTCCCCCTCTTCCATTAAACTAAACCATTTTAATACTGTTGACTGGCTGCAAGAAATGTTTATTCTTTGGTGGAAATAGAGAAACTGTCACAGGTAATTGTTAGGCTGATGTAAAACAGCTTGTTGAAATGTCAGCCTGGAACTACAGCAAATGTATCACATGAAGGATTACTTAAAATTTACTTCAATGAACAATGTTTAATGATGGTTTATACAGTTTTATAAAAGCACCTTAACACCTTTCTGATCTAAAACAGAACACTTAAGTATTCCAAACCAAGAGCAGACCACCCAATACCTTTGCCTGGAAGCCTCAGCAATCCCATCTTTGGAGGGCAGCATACATACTCTTAATACTATGAACATTTTAATTGCATTTAGATTATCATCTCATGCTCCAGCAAAAATCACATTTAATTAAAGTAAAATAATGTGGTAGTTAAATATTAAATAAGCAGCTATTTTTGTGTACACATGCAAAGGAATGCAAAGCATTCTTGTAATCAATGGATCAGTGTTTAATAACAATTTACATATAATGACAAAATCTAGGAATAAGAGCCCAAAGGTTACCACTGATGAAACAAGTCAGGCTCTCGAAGCATAGCATTCTGCTGCATGTTACAACCATGTACTCTTCAGAGCCCCAAACCTGCATTTCCCCCACGTAGGCAAGCATGTGCTGATGTCAATCTGGAGTCACTCCAATGATCCCAAAGAATTCTGATGCATTTTACTTAAGTTGCAGAGCTGGATGGTAAATTCAAGAAAAATATCCACTAAAAATGATCTCCATAATTCATTCACATATCAAAACACAGCAAGAGCAATGATGACTAATTATTCTTTCAGTTAGACCTGGCACAGCAATGAACTCTCGCTTTTTGTATTACTAATCCAGATCCATCCTGAAAATAGGAGTTATAGAAAAACCCACTGGTCATTTTGAAACAAAGACATGTATTTACAGTTGACAATGTCTAAAGTCTTCAGGATTTCCTGCAAAGTTTACTACACTAGCTTCTGACTCTCCTCCTTTCTTTATACAACGTAAAGTGATTCAGCTGTAATTACTATATCCAGTCTTGTCACCCTGACTTCCTGCAAGTGGCACTCTGCTCTGTAGCTAGCCCAACTTACTGCACAAGGTGGTGGTACAAATTGCCTGAGCACCTGTTTCACTTGCAGTTCTCGACTCAAGACAATTACAATTATTGGTGGGTATCACGTTGTGAGAGATGTGGATTTTTCAAGCAACGGCCTGCTGCCTAGAGACACGGCTCAGTTTGTATTAGGTGAAGCAATGATCTGCCGTCCCAATAACCGGTAGCTCTCCATGGTCCTTCAGTCTCTTCCATCACTTGATTTATTACACACAAGTTCATGCATTTTTGCTAATCAGTACTGGAGATCTGGACATCTGGCTCTCTCTCCAGTGTATAAACAGATTTCAAGCCTAAATAATGTTTCAATTACTTCCCTTAAACTATTGTAACACAGATGAAGATAAACAAGTCCCAAGACTCACTTCAGTTCTTGATCTCTCATAATTCGTTCACGTCAGACTAAGCCTTTGATTCTCAGAAAACTACCTACATGCCAACTGTTCAGTAAACACCTAGTCTGATAGTCTTCATGTTGGGTTATCAATAACTTCAGCTTGAACTAGAGCTCGAAGCACCCCACAGCCTAGTAGCATACCCATTTATGAAGACTAAGGCAACTACAGAACTAGGCAACAACCGATGCTATAAGCAGGTCACTCATGTCTAAGTAACTGAGGGTCTGGGCTAGAGCCATCTGAAGTCCAATATATAGAGTAGCTATATAAAAAAAAAATAAAAATCAGAAGTCCAATATTCTACATTTACACCAAAGTGTGGAAAATAGCACGTACACAGATCTTTGAGCCAGGCTGCAAGCCAGTATCGATCTCATGTCAAGTATCCCATAGAAAATGCAAGGTAGCTTATCCCTCTTTCACTAAAGAGTATGCTATGCCTTTTTGATAAGGTAAGAGCAAGCACCAAGGCAGCAACTGAAGAGCTTCAGTTGTGCACCTATAGACACAGTGTTGGCAAAAGTATGGAATTACATACAGAAATTGCATTACTTTAAAACAGTATCATTATCTGACAATCTGCTTCACAGTCAAAGGGAAGATAGGTAAAGGAGATATGACTTCAACTTCCAGCTCTGCCAGAGACTCCCTGTGTGAGTTTAAGCCAAACATAAATGTTTTGCTGTTCTCCATTTTAGAAACCAGGAGCAGCAAACACCTTTCTCCCTCTCCTATCTGCCTTTTTTGTTTACACTGTATAGTAATGAGAAGACTTAGTCAAAATACAGTTAACTCAGTCATTTGAACAGGAGTTCCTCAGGATCCTGGTCACTCAGTTACCTCCCTCTTAGTGTCTACAAGAGAATTAAGTCAAGGTTTAAATTAAAGAAAGGCTTTTTTTACCTGCACTAGGAATCAAATTTCTGTTCTGCAAGGCAGAAAGGCCTAGTCTGGTATTTTTCAAAAAAGTTTTTAAAACCCTACATTACTACTATTTGAAGTGATGATTCAGATCACTGCCAAGTCATGATTTCTTAGAACAAATACATGTTCCATTTTGTCTCTTATTTATTTGAATATTACCTTAATCTTATAGTACTCAATATTTATCAGATGTTTCTCATACAAGAGAGAGACTACTTAGCAATGCCATCTTAGATGACAAAAGAAGAGGTATGAAAAACACAATCATCTGGTAATCAAGGAGTGGTATTTGCTATATAGTACATCTAATCATAGCAATTCACATATAATATACTAACAGTCTGTTATTTATCCCTTTTTATGGTACTCTAGTGTTCCAGTGAGTCCATTTAGGATTACAAACTGCTGCCTGCTTTGACAGTGAGGGACAATGCTACAGCTATGCTGGGGAGGGGGGGCGGAATTCACACTGCACAAGTTAAAACAAGATTATTCCTGCCTTTCATTTCTCATCTACCCTATAATTCTGCTTTTGATACTGCAATTAAACATAAAAGTTCAGGATATACTTTTATATCTTGCCTGAAATCAGAAAACTGCCAAACTTAAGCCATGGTGCAACTTGCAATTCTCTTTAATATTATCAAGTGAAGAAAATGTAAAAAACACAAAATTTAAAAGATTGAGGTAAAGTCATGATGAGATAACACTACTAATCAGCCTAGAACAAAAATTTGAAAACCTACGACTTAAAACTAACTGTAATTCAATATGCAAAAGGAGCTAACCCAATACTCTGTTGAAATTAATGACACTATTCCACCAACTTTAACAGAAAACAAATTAAGTACTCATCCACTTACCAAAGTGTGTTTTCAAAAAAGCAAAGCAGGCTTTAGAGTGTTCTGTGTCTTAACTTGGAATTTTTCTATAATTCATTGTTAAGTAAAAGAGAAACTTCACACCTTACTTGCTTTTATAAATAACTCTGCAGTTCCCTCCATTTTTCACATTAGTCACGAGGGACTATAAATTATCAAATATTTTAAGGTATGGCCCCAACAGACCATCACAGAATAAAGGTGGCCTCCTGTCTACCTCTCCTCTCCCTGATAGCATTATTCTCAGCATACAGCTCTAAAGAGTTCTATAATGCTTGAGAAACACACAACTCTCAACTCCCTTGGTTCAGTTTCTTGGACAGTTGTTAATTGATAAACTAGCCAGTTTTGATAGTGCTGTAGTAGTAACACAAAATCATCCCCTATAATCTTAGTCTCCAGCTGGAGACAGCACCAGTGTAAAGAAGGTACCTGTCTTTACAGACAAGGTTTGTAAAAACAAATTGGGAAATTACTTATGGTTCTACTGGGAAAATCTTGTGATTTGGGATAGGGGAAAACAGCCAAAGCCTCTGAAACATCTTTCACATAGGGACATACCTATAGTATACTGCTCAGAGCATTGTTTTAGTAAAAACAGTTACTTGAGAAGCATTTAACCTTTATCAGCCTAAAGTATTAGCCATTACTGAATACAAATATACACCCATCTTACCCTCTCTAAAACCTTTAGATTGGACATGTCACTGATTTGAATTCAGTTATAAACTTCAAATATCTTCAGTTAGTAGTCAGCTTGCTAAAAACCATGCTAAGTTGTATGTTTCTATTCGATAAATAGCAAAAAAAGTCTTTTCTGAGCATACACCTTGTAAAATTTTTAAAGTTTTGTAAAAGCTTTTTTTTCCATGGATCAAAATTCTTTAAGATCAGTTGTCCTTGTAAAATACTTACAAAACTACTCTAAGTTTTAGGCACAAAGTTATAATTCTTAGCAAGCCATGTTTGTGAATATCCGATTGTCTTTTCCTCATTACTTTGAAGCAGCAGTCGTTTGGTCATCATTAAAAAAAAAAAGTATGCTTTAAGCCGGCAACAAGTTGAAAACCTGTCTCTTCTTAGCATCCCCTGGAGTTAACATCTGTAACACCACCTTGTAGGGCAAATAGGTCCATCGTTGACTTTACGCTTTTTAGAGATATAGCTCTGTATTCATTTCTACTGAGAAGCTGACAACTTGGACATACTAAAGACTACAGATTCCCAGGACTTGTCTCCTTCCAAACAGCAGCCAAAGTGTGCATGTGTGGCAAAATAAAACAAAATAGGAATGTAAGATATTGTTAAAGGATGCAAAGAAAATTTATTTTTCACACTGAGCAGGAAGTGAATATGACACAAGTATATAGAGAGCGCTAAAATGTTATTCTCGATTTCACTAAAAACCTGCCATTTCATGATCAACATCAAAATTGTTCTAGTATTCCATCAGCACTATTTATACATGAGTCTAAGAACGTTTACTTTTGTGAATTTTCACTGCAAAGGTAACTCATTCTGGCTTTTCTTTGGGTTTGCAATTTGGGATCTCTAGCACACATCAGCAGTTAACTGTAATTTACAGCACTTGTTGACACCTTCCAAAGAAGCATGTGGCTAGGCAATATATAAGCTTTAACTAAATTAACATTACAGGAACTTCATGTTCTCAAACTCAGTCTTTGGAAAAATCTGTACGCTCAACAATTTTGGTGCTTAGTCACATAAAATTGCTCTTTCAAGTGATAAAATCCCAGACAATTTTGTCTATGAAAAATAAATGAGCAAGAAAAAAAAAGCAGCAGCTAAACACAACGTATGTGTAGTAACTTCCTGCAATGGTTTGGCAGACCAGTTTGTTTATCCCAGTTCAAATACTAAGTACTATATTAATACACAAAGGCAGTAACTTGCTTTATTTTCAGAGACAATCCTTTAGGATCTCATCACTTAAAAATCAGCCTTATGTGACTAAGCACCAAAAATGTTAACACACAAACATACTTGCACAGATGTTAAATACCAACGCAATGTATCTACAATTGTTACGAAACAACATACAAAAGATTTAAGATGGATTTAGAATGGCTACTGCACTTGTTTTCAAGTAACACTAAATATCAAAGAGCAAGGCACAAACTGTAGTAATGAGTTTGCACTTTTATACTGCCTTTCAGGCATGGTCATATATTATTTTGTCAGCAGCAGTTGAAGGAGTTACTAGTTGTACTCTCCCCTTTAAATCTATTCCCACCATCATCACGACTCACTGTTCACTCCCCCAGTCAGATTACTTGCTTCCACCCAATACTAAGAATATACTTATTTTAAAGGGCCAAGGAAGGACCAAGGATCTAACTGTTTCACAGATGCAGTTTAGAGAACAGCCATGGAAGCATCTGAAGAGGCTCAACCATGGAGATGGTAATCTCTGGCAATAAAGCAGAAACAAAATATTGGAATGTGCAGCTTCAGACTGGATCTGCTGTTGATAAGGCATAACTACAGCCTTAACCCTTAAAGACCCTTGTGCACCCTAGCATCTACTAAAAGACTGCATTAAATTTAATTTGTAAGTACAGTTTCCCTCCCCAACAGTAAAGCTTAACATCATCCAGTTTAACACAGGTATCATAGGTTCTTAAAACCACTTGAACACCATCTGTGATTTCAGAGTAGCAGGATAAGTAGTCAAGCCAGGTTTCAGCTTATTCAACTACGCTGTCAGGAATAACAATTCTGAATTTTGGAGACAAATACTGGCACCTATACTGCATGGACATAGAAGCCCTGAAAAATCAATAAAGCTTCATCAATAAAGATCTCTAAAGGTCCAAAAATGATGCCTCCTGAGGCAGGGCAGAAATAAGCAGAACAAGACTGCACTAACAGGCCTGTTCCTACTCTACTGGATAATGTTAGTAATAGAGCACTATTGCTTTGACTTCATTAGCCTGAAGATATTGGGTGCTGCTTTGAAATATGTACTCCTCACCTGGACACTTAATTGTTTATGCAACCCTTGAACTCCTACATGAACTATTCTTGGGGATGGTTCATGCAGAGTGTATCCATGTCCATTTCAAGGACTGGTCTTTTGTGAACTGATGAGAAAATAGACATATATATTATTGAAGCTTGTAACAAATAATGTAGAGTGACATGTAAGAGAAAAAGAATACTTCAAAGCTTCTTTGAATCGAAATATTTTAAGTGTTACTGATCAGAGTTCAGAATTACCACAGAATTATCTGTGGCAGAATCATTAAGTAGGGAACAGGGGCTTGACAATACAAAGCTAGGATGGATAACTGCAATCTTACCTGCTTGAAGAAACACAGGAAAACTGCAAGCCTAATAAACTCCTTCCTCAAAAATCCATCAATAACTTAACAAAATAACTTGATAAATCCAGGGGATTTCATGGATTTTTTTGCTTTGCTTGGGGTTTTTTTGACAGAAAAAAATGAAGTGGTATATCAAAAGTACAAACTCTGCTTCAAGTAAGTGAATAGGAATGTACAACTCCTTGACACTATATAATAAAATCCACTGAACTGACAGACTTGGTGAAAAGCACAAGTTCAACCAGCTTCTGTTGAATAGGAATCCCGCTGTTGATACATCCCATGCATGGAAAGGTAAAGTACCATTAAGGTCCTCCTGAAATGATTGAATGCACATTTAAATAGAGAACTCAGGATAGTCACAGACTTCTCTATAAGGTTCATTATTGGGAAATGCCCATTTTAATTACCCTGATGAAGACTGTGGAATTCAGCCAGAAGCCAAAACTGTTCAGTAAACAACAGCTTACTTCATTAAGTATATAAAGGATTTCAAGACCTGAATCTTTATCCTGCTTTGACAACCTTCCCATTTTCCTCTATTTCACCTTCTTTCATCCTCTGGAGGATGCTGTATCTTTGTTTGATGAGCCTCTCCTATTATTAGCCTTTCCTTGCTCACAATTAAGAGTAGCACCCGAAGTTTTCCTTGGTTGAGATTAGTCTGGATTTACCATCAACTTTTATGGTGCTAGGAGGAAGAATGGGTTTGATCAGTACTGAACATTTTAAAAGAAACTCTTGTACTTCAACAGCTTCTCTTTCTAAAATCTACTTTATTTTTTAAAAGATGAAATAACTAGTAGTTAGATTATGAGACATTAGTAGGTGTTAAATATTCCTACTCTAGCAAGTAGTAGTAGTATACATTTTCCTTGCAATGTTCTTTACTTTAAAACACACATTAAAGAAACTCCATGCTATGAGTCTGAAATTACCTTGTGTTACACGCTTGAGTTCTCAGTAGGTTAGAAGGTACATTGGACCTTCAGATTCATTCCTACTGTTATTGTATGATGTTGGAGCATTCCTAACTCTCCTCCACTTTTGAACAGCTATCACCTGTAGATGACCTACACTCAGTATCTCTATATTAATGTATATACTACACTGAGTAATTTGGAAAGGTTTGGTTTTCTTCACATCACTCATCTTCATTGCGTTATCGGTCACTGCAACAGGCTCCCCAGGGAAGTGGTCATGGCACCAAGCCTGTCAGAGTTCAAGAAGCATCTCAACAATACTCTTAGCCATATGGTTTAGTTTTAGGTAGTCCTGCAAGAAGCAGGGAGTTGGACTCGATCCTTATGGGTCCCTTCCAACTTGAGATATTCTATGATTCTATGATCTACTTTGCAGTTAAGGCAGCTAAATCCATGCAGACAGTCATTAAGCAGAAAAAAAACAGTACAGAGAAGGGTACAACACTAACATAAACAATGATGGGAAAATACTACTGGTAATGTCTTTAAACCATGTCTGCTCAAGAAGAATGCTCTTTTTAAAGAGCAACTTTTAGGTAAAGGAAGGAACAGTAACACTATAGAACAAACTATTTCCATGAATGATCATTAGGGGAAGAAATCACCCAAGAAAAGAACTGTATTATATCAAATCAATTATTGATTCTCAGTCACAAATACATTCTTTTAAAGTGCCCAGGATTTTTTCTTCTCAAATAGTACAAGAGCACTCAAAGACTCCAAGCAAAAGTAATGCAAAAATTACAGACTACAATATATTGTAACACAAGATTATCTTTATTTCAAAATCATACAAAGTATAAACACAAAGATATAATTACACTGAAGTAAACCCTGCTCTTTAAGTATCTGAATACTTAAGCAATGATACAGCCATCAAAAAATGTCTTTATTATTTCTCATTAAGAAATTTTATCTTATGGAGCGATACATCATGAAATCAATTGTTGTACATCTAGGAAATTTACCAATAGAGCTCTCTTCCACCGGGGTGTACACTTTGATTTGTCTCATGTGAGTGTCTCTTCCATTTTGGTGATTAGCTAGAACAGCAATCTGAATCATAAACGTGCGAATAGGCTTCTTATGAGTATCTGTTAAAGGAACATGAATCCAGCCGCTTGGTTCCACTAATTCAAGTTGCTGCCAAAAACAAGACAAAAAAGCAAAACATTCAGAAACAGTTAACATACTTAATATAAATGATCACATATTACACCTGTTTAGTATAGCAGAGTCTTGCAAATCAGATTATAGTTACTTTTTCACATGAATTTGAAATAGTACAGTTGAATACTCATAGCTAATTTACTGCTGATGTAATTGGATACAAATTAAATTCAGTTGACTACAGTTATGTTTGCTTTTGCCTTTCAGAATCTACCCTTCATTTTGTGCCTTAACCTTAAAATAAAAATATAAAAAAATATAGACTTGAGTATAAATTTGAGAAAGTCAAAGTAGTACTATTTGGATCTTGTTACTGAAGTACAATGCTCAAAGATGACAGAAAATATGCACCTTAAAGTTAAATTGTTTTATCTAGACACTGTGAACTAAAATAGCAACAATGAGTTATGCAGGAAACTAAATCCACATACACTCTGGGTTTTCAGAAGTTCCTTAGATTATTAGGGGGTCTGGGGAGGAGGGAGAGGAAGGTGACAGAGGAAAAAATACAGGATAACTCACAGACTTCATCTCACCTATGTGTCAAGATAGATGCCCGGCCAATTAATAATTGCTCTACAGCCATTTAATCACATTCTAAGGCCCATTTTGACTTGGTTTTTATACAACAAGCCAAGTGTAAAATGATTATATTTTTCTTTTTTAATTTTAATCCTACAGAAACCAATGTCAAAGCAAGCAAAGAATTGCATTTCATTGACTAAACCACATCACTGACACATCAGCATGCTGAAATCAAGCTAGATGCTATGCAGAAGTGTGGTAACAGCTTTTGTTTAAAGTTAGTTGCCCAACTTCAAAGCACAGCTCAAAACACATATGGAAGAGCACACAAGTAAGCGGAAGTCTTGAGGGGGGGCACGCAGGGAGGGGAACAAAAACCAAAACAGTTGTCCACAAGCAAGTGGATTTCACACAGCTAAGCAAATAAGACTGCTGTTCTTAGCAGCCGGAAGATCTAGATCTTAGCAGCAGGAAGATCTATGCTTTGAGCAGCTCAAAATTCCCATCTTTCTCCTGAAAATACTGCATGACAAAACATCCTGTCAAATGCCTTGCCTTTGCTGAAGCTTTCAGAAGACCCATCTGAGATCTACTGTTTCAGAGGCAGCAAACACCCTAAGGAAATGACCCAAGAAACAAGTAAAAACAAAAGTTTGATGACTACTTTAAGTTTAAAAAGACAAAAAACCATCTCATACCTCTACCTTAAATAAAAAAAAAAAAAAGAAAAAAGAAACCACAACCCAAAACTCTCCACTGCTGGAGGCTCTCCAACAAATAATTTCCAAAGCATTAAATCCACTAAACCTTAGCAGCAAATCTTTTCACTCCAGGAGCTAGACACTTCCACAAACACACATTCACTTATTTGTTGTAACCTTGTTCCTTTCAAAAAACCTACAAAATCTTTTTTTGCGTAGGAAACGTCAGGTAACGGTTGGCTTTACAAAGCGATAAAAATTATGTACTGTTGAAGTGACTTTACAAAGGGGAAAATTTATCATGGTGAGGTAGTAGTCAGTGGTTTGAGCAAGTATGCTTTCCGTCTCCACAGTGAACCGAAAGGATGAGGATTGCAGTAATATTTTATTCAACTAGTACTAAGGTAAAATGGCTATGATTTAGAAGAGAATTAAAAGGTTATTGCTAATTAAACTTGCATTTTAATATTATTCTCACAGTTTACAAATTTTTGACTACTGATCCAAAGTGGAAAATCTAAGTTCCAGAGCTATGATATTGGGATTTTTATGCTTGGATCTATATGAAATGGATTAGTTAATACAGTAAAAAAAAAAAATCTAGCACTTTATATAGGTTGACATCATTGGTTCCAGATAGATCCAATATAGTTCAGGTTTGCATGCTTTATTGGGAAAGAAACTGCAGAGTGAAATAATGACTCTACCTCCAGAACCAAGAGACCTACCAAGGGATTGGCAAAATTGTACTATTCATATAAGAAGAAGTTGGATGCTTATTAAAATCAGAGAAAAATCACATCTTTTAAGAGAATTATTAGCATCATAAAAGGTAAGCATTGGAAGGTTGAATTGCAAAGGTAATTTTACTAATGTAATAATTTATGTAATAAGATACAAGTGGATAAGTTTTTGATTACATATTTATCAATGCTTTGTTTCATCCATGATCAATGGGATGTGGTCATATGCTTTATTTATAGCATGTTATTTTTCAGTCCTGCTACAAAGGCAACCAATTTCTTCATGAGCCTTTCTACAGAGATGGGACAAGTAATTTCTACATCTGTAAAACAGGCAACTGAGGCATTAGGTTAATTAGATTAAAATATTCCCTAGTTCCACATGTCAAACTTCACATACTTTGAACCTGATTTTTACTGTCCTCAGTAACATACAGTATTTTACATGAGGTTTAGCGCCCACTGAGTTAACTTGCAGTTACAAGCATCTGCATTTCTGCGAATTGGTAAGAGTTCTCAAACCAGCCACCAGAACACACAGTACGAGCAGCCACCTAGGAAGAGTTATGCGAGTGCATCGTGTAAAAACACCATGACTAAGCACAGATCACACACAATTCATCAAGCAGCATTCAAGTGTCTTAGCCACAAAGCCTTTTTTTTTTTATTCCTGAAATCTCTCCTTCACTTACTCCACATGTTCCAACTTCTGTAACAGATGAATACACATCCTTTACTGCACAAATCCTGGATTCATCCCCAGAATAGACCCCCTTCGCCATTCCAATCAAATAGTTCCCTCTTGGACAAAGCATGTGACACTTGTGATGAAGTTGGAGGCTGTACTACAATGTATTAAGTGCAAGAGGTCCGAGTTAGACTTAAATGTTTGAAAAAAGTGAGCTCTTGATTTTTGCCCTCTAAATAACATTACTGTACTGTGACATTCTTTGAGTCTAACTTTTTTTTTTAAATTGATGCCTACATAGTTCAGTAAAATGATTAAAACCTTGAGACCCACCCAACTACTGAAGTTGAAATACAACAAATCCTAACGATTATTATCTGAACATCCACTAGAAATGGAAGTAATATTTTGCCAGTATGATACACATTTTCTGTGACCAAAGGAATGGTACAAACCAGACACACACACGCTCCTAAATTCTTCTCCTCCACATCTGTCATGCTCTTTCAGAAGAGTGAGACAGTTTCTTTTTCCAGAGGGCCCAGGTCCTTCACCAGCGAGAAGCAACAGGACATGGGAATAGGCGGTGGTGGTACAAGACAAAATGCTGCCCACTCTTAGTTCAATGTCAGCACCCAGATCCAGCCACTACAATTCCTAGCAGAAGTGGGATGAAATATGCAGCTCTACTATGCCTGGAGCATTCCCAGTGTGAACAGAATCTAAAGGGAACTTACTGTGAAGTTTTAAGAAATTCCTATTAAGCCCATGCAAATGGCAATCTTTCAAAGCCTTGTAAACTGGTCTGGAAATTTGGGTGGATTTTTACAGGGAGGCAAAAGGCACATCCTCAACACAAAGGCTGAACTATTGCCAAATTTCAAATCCTTGCTTCAGAGCTTGGGGGCACTGGAGCATCAAAGGAGGACACCAGAATATTCTCACACAAGCAAAATAGCATACTTTTCACTAGCCTTATTCTTGGAACAGAACTGCTTTGGCTGAAACTTTCAAAAAAATTCAACCCAAAGCAGACATCTGGCATGGAAAAATCTGTCTGAACTGAACTTTGGCAAAAGTTATAAAGTAACTAAGAGTTAAGGCTTAAAATTTAAAGGGTCGCACAACCTTAAGTACAGGTGGCACTAGCAGCTCTACCTATAGCAAATGCTGTATTTTAAATCCATTTCAGTTAACTTTGCTGTCAATCCTGTTCTTTAAAAGCACTAGCCACTGTGTGCATATATATATGTTTCACTCCAACTCTACAGCATAAGTCCACTATGAGAAAATACTAGATAAGTTTCCTCCTGTATTTTTTCCTCCCATATATGTCCTTAAGAATCAGTCACAATTAACTGGGTTCCAGGAAAGTTTTAAAAATCAGCTACATTATTAATTCCCTGAGTGAAATTAAAAATTGGAAATTTATGGGTTTTACCAGAAAAGGTTAAAAAAAGGGAAACAAAGAAAAGAATCAATGCAAGTTCAATATTAGTAACTCAGGACAGTTTCTACAGCTCTAGACTAATCTTACATACAACACACTAAAAAGCCTAGGGGGTTTTTTGGTTAGTTTTTTGTTGTTGTTGTTGTTGTTTTTTTGTTTTGTTTTGTTTTTTAAATTTGCTCCTAATACTATAAATTTTGTGAAAATTGGTAAACAAGAGCAAGAATCTCAAAATAAAGGAACAAAGGGATAAAAATTGAAATGGAAAAATCACTCACCTGTCCTTTGCTGCTGTTATATACTCTTATCTATCTCTTCTCCTGCTTTCTCTCCATTGGTTTCTTATTTTTCCTGTCCTCTGCGTGCTACAGCTTTACCTATGGACATACACTCCCAACTCCCATAATCCAGGTTATTTTGACAACCAAAGCAGAAATGTTCTCAATGGAAATCTCCTCCCCAGCCAATTTAATAGCCCTGTTTCTTCACTTTTTTTTTATAGTCCAGAGGTTCTACAGAATTCCATACACATTCAGCAAGGCTACTATTGCAACTAATGGGTGTTCTACCATAGAAGATGCAAACCACACAACAAAAAAAAAAAAAAAAATCAAGGTCAAAGCTACTTGAGGCTACACTTCAGAAAGATGACTGAATACAAGACCTGAACTTTTAAGAGGAAGCCTGTTCTACACTGGTATTGCTGGCCTCTTTATAGCATAGGAAATCCAAAGAAGGCTTTTCTATTGTACTTAATCCTACTTAAATTGAATATTGACCTCTTTTCCCTACTCTGATATTCTGCTTAAATTCTGTGGTGTCTTCAAAGTGGCATATAACTCAAACTGCTACTTCTACTAGACTTATAAACCCAATCTAAGTTGTTTGCTGTATTTACAGTAGGCTAACGTCCTTGAAACAATACATGATTTTTGTTGCTTGTTGTTTCATACATGTTGTTTGTATGAAGCTATCTTTTGTGAAGGTACGGAAAGGAAAAAAACCACTGTAAGTAGTTTCATATTTAAGGTCATTACAAACATATCCCAGAATGTATGTTAGGCAGAGCTCCTAGATTGCAGGGGAGTAAGTTTTTCTGTGCATATATAGGAAGAAAAAGCAACCTGTTTTCTTCCCCTGGAGGAAAAAAAATCCTCTTCTGCACACACATACTGACAAAAAGCTGAGAATTACTGCTGCTATCACAGCTTCAGCATGATATAACATGATTCTCTGAGATGTTAGTACATCATCACATTTCTATTTTATCATCTGTACTACTAGATCCAAATGACAACACATATTTCCAGTGGCTGCCTCTAAAACAGGCTGTGAAATCAAACAGCATTTGATTTTACTCCTACTTTTCTCCTAAAATTGCTAAAGCTGCTTCTTTTTATTTTAGTGAATTAGCCACCTTTGAAATTAAAAGTAGTGGCTAGTCTCTTCACAAATAGGATTTTGCCTTTCTACAGGCTTAACTAGTTCTTACCATACAATTACATAAAAAAACTAAGCTTTTCAAAGCAGGTGTTCTCAGTAAATAACGTATTCTTCCAAGCAGAAGATTATAAAACTAAATGCCAGAGGAAATAAATGCTATTTTCAGTAATGAAGTATTTGTCAATACACAGACTTTCTCTGAGTTGAGTGATCTACTATGTGAAAGGCTTTACCCTGTTTAGCCATTATTCAGCTACCCAAATATGCTTCCACAACAACTGGCAAGGAGAAAGACGGCTGGCTAAATTTCCAAAGTTCTCTTCCCATAACTGCCATGTCCTACCACATAGGTACCAGGATTAAGAATCAGTAGATCTCTCCATAATTCCAAGTATTGGAACTGTCAACACATGAAGTAGCAGAGCTTGGGCTTCAGCCATCACTTCACTTAGGAAGGAAGAGAACCAGTTAATAGCAGTGATGCACCAGTTCCAGCACAAAAATGAAGCATGTCCAAAAGAAACTTCGAAAGTTCCAAGTGAGTCAAAGGAGGGACACCACATTAGCAGCTTAACAAGAAACACAGAAACCTGCTCAAAGGCCCCACTATGAAAAGCACACTTCTTTGCTCTAACGAAGCGACGACCACCTAAGGAGGTGGCTCTGTGGTCTTAATCAGTCACCTCCTTAAACGGTCAAGAAATCTAACTTCAGTCCATTAGGTAAGAGAAGTTTTCCATTCTTCCAAGTAGCAGTTCCTGAAGAGTCTAGAGGAGCACAGTCCATCCCTCAGGAAGATTCAACTATGGATCTGGGCAGATAGAAGTCTAGTTGCAGAATAAGCTATATTTTTGTTCAAATGAGTTGAAAGAAATAAATTCTGGGAAGATTGGGAAGGTTGAAAAAGAGAAAGGTCAAAAAGATCCTTGCAAAAAGTTTTATAGAACCTCCTTCTTCAGACTATTCTGCTCCAGATTAAAACAGTAAAAATTAACCAATGCCCAGGTATTAGAAAGTTGTATCTGATTAAAATAAAGACAACTAAACACACAAGCAGGCTAAAAAGAGTAAGAAAAGTTCACTGATATAGATTACCAAAATAAATATTTGTCACAGAATATGTATCTGAGCCTAGAAGTAGCATAGAAGTCAGCTAGACCACAGAGACTCTGAAAATATACTAGAGATGTGCTCAATCAGCTCAACTTAACAGGGAAACACTATGAAAAATGACGAAATATATTAGGCCAAATTTTCATGAATGCACTAAATTTGACTTCATTTTGCACAGATCGGTTTTCAACACATCTTGCCGAGTTTCTGTTGGAATAATTTGTACCCATTTAAATAATCAAATGCATCAAGTGTGCCAATTCAGTTTATGCCATTAAGCTGTTTGCAACAGTGTATATAGGTCCGGAATCACCCATAGCCTGTCTTCATTTCACTTATTTCTGAAATGTTGAATGAAGTGGTAAGAAGTCTTGTAAAATTAAATATCCTTTAAAAAAATGCTCTGTAAAGCACCACTCCTGCTTTATTATGTCAAGCAAAAGCAGCTCACCACCATTTTAAGGATCTTTCACTGTGAACTCCTGGTAAAAGGCAGACATCTAAAAACTAGAGTTATAGCCTCTGATGAGGAAGGAATCAGCTAAGACAATGTTATCCCACTATGAAAATCTCATCCTTTAAAATATGATCAGCCAAGTTTTAAACACACTTGACAAGTAAAACAGCAACAACCTGATGTGCCAAAAGGATTCAAGCCACAGAAGAATTTTTTTTTAAAAAACCCAATACTTGGTAAATAGTATAAAACCATGAAATTGGAGGCTAGTGTAATACTTGGAACTAAAAATATAATGCTTCTACACGGGTATCACTGAAAACTCGCAAGTAGTTTTTACATGAGACGTGCAACTGGATGGATGGAGATCTGCAGACAGATCACTGATACAATGCAAAAAAAGTTATTGACAAACCTGTCTGAAGTCTGATCCAAACTTTATTCAAACTGTGCCCCCCCTCCTTCCCCCAGCTCACTGCCGTCATTACCAACCTAAGCACCAGTATGAGTTTGTCACGGCTATTCAACAGGCACTGTGGTACAGAATTGCCAGTAGGCATCACCTTTGGGCATCACCTCAGGGACACAAAAATATATTTGAAGAACTGGAATTGCCCAAAACAGCCTCATGTATAAGTCCTATACTGCCTAGTGGTCCCCTATGTAAGAAACAAGTTTGATCCATTCTTATTTCTTTATGACTTAACACTTAAATTCCTATGGTTTCTTAAAACAATGCAGGTTCATTCATAGAAGCCAAACTACAACACCTCCAAGAATCACAGTTACTGTAAGTAAATGGCTACTCTAACAAAAATGCATTGATAGGTTCCCAGTGTGGGTAATCAGCAAGCCATATCCTCCTTGCTTGGTGGGCCAAGGATTAGGATCTATGATGCTCAAATAGAGATTCTTATACTGCCTTTCCAAATTTCATGTTTGGATTATGGAAGCAGCACAACACATGTTGGAGAATGTCTGTGGCTTATATCACATTACCACCTTGTAGATCACAGAAACAAGCATGTTTCTGAAGTGGATTATATCAATTGAGCTATGATGTAACCCAGATTTCATTTAGCAGAAGTGATTCACCAGCCAACCCATGAAATGGTTTCATTGACTAGTCCATTTTGATATTCTTTAGAATGAGGTGTCCTGATTAGAATTTCCCCATTCAGTTAAAAAAAGCAAGGAACCATTCGATTTGATTCTGCTGATAAAACAATGCAATTTCTTCCCAGATATACTTCATCTGATTCAGACAGAATTTCAATACTATAACAGGAATAAACTTAGCAAGAATACAGTATTGAAACTTAATCCATGAAATGTTAAACAGAGAAAGTCAGGTTTTACATTATTATTGCCCTCATAGTTTGCCTTTGAAATCTTCTGAAATCAGATGAGGAACATGTAAGAGGACAACAATTAAGTCTTAGACATGAGGGGAGTCTCTGGTGAATGAATATGCACATAAGACTATTGTCAAATGGGAGAAAGTGGGGTACAATTGCACATGCTGTGGAACACCAAGAATTCGATGACATGGACCCACAGGAAAAAACAGCCGTTTCAAAAGTATCAGGTGATAAAGAATCAAAAGTACTGATGCCTGCAAAATGGCCAAGGCTGTGCTGAACTGCCCACATCAAAAACTCCTGACAGGTGAAGTCACTTTGGTGGAAGTCCCACAAGTTGATACAGGGATGGTCTGGACAGATGTGGAGGGACCCCTGTCCGTGGTACTAAAGCAATCACCACGCTGCCCATCACACTCACACTACTGCATCTGCTCACGGAACTTGCCAGTACCACTTGTACAATCAGGTACAGGCCAGCCTGAGACACAAATAAATAGCCTGGCAAATGCTCGGCTACTGTGGATTTGTCAGCCAAAACAGTCTTACTCAATTGTAATTTCAGAAAATATGGTCTGCTTTACTCTGGGTGGCAGAAAGAAAACAAGCAAAATTAAAAATAGACAACAATCTTTGAATACTTCATCCTCTAGAGTTTGGCTGAAAACAACTCTGCATTCTAGAAAATGCATCTGCAGAAACCACTGGGAATTTGTCACAGATTGTTTGCTAGGAAAGTCTCTCCGGAAAGAAAGGAACACTTTTCACATTTGTTGTGCCATATATACTTTTTTTTTAAAATGTTCTGTGAGGGATGATGCATAGGCAGCTCAAAATTCATTACAAAATATAGTCTCAAGATGTACATGATGTTTCAGAGAAGGCCAAAAATGTTAAATAGGCTTGGACAGTTTGCTCTCAAGTCACACATCTTTAAAATCCTATTTTTTTGTTGAGCAAGGTCACTTGAACTTTTACATAATAGAGTTTATGCTTGATACATCCATAAATTAAATCTCATTAGAGAAGGACTGCCTGTGTATGTTTTAAATGGCAGCCATTCTGTCCACTGGGACTTGAGAAAAATACGAAAGCCTTCTTCCTGTCCCTTTAGAAAGCAGAGTGATCAAATCGGCAAAAATAGAGTGACAACGCAGCCTATCATGGAGTTTCATATGTGCATGGAAATCAGGCCCAAAACTCCAAAGCAAACCTTCAACCCACAGCAGGAAATTATCTAAGTTTAGTTTGGTTTCAGCTAAAACAGATTCCATCTTAACAGGAACCTGTTGCTCCAGAAGAAATACTGTCTCCAACTGAAATCTGTCATCACAGCTGTGAAATTTTGGATCTCTGATTTAATGAAAAATGGTTTTCATAATTCATTTAAGGATCAGTCAAGAGTGGAGGAAGGGAAGGCAAACATATCCTAAGCTCATTAGCATTCTCCTGCTGGGACCTACGTCTCATTAACCAGCTGTCACAATAGACAGGAATGCCATACCTTTGCAGGTGCACTGCTATTAAACTTTGAGAAGACTCCTGAAGGTATCGGGGGAAATCCTTCGGACCTACAGGGATTTGGCTCCAATGTGAATCTCAGTTACTTCCCTTGAGCTTGGCAGATAGTATGCTGAAGCTGAAAAAGCAACAAAAAAAATTCTTGTGCTTATACTCTAGAGCAGTGGCCTGGCTGACAGTGTCAAAAATAGGTAATGCAGCCCAAAACAAACTTTCTGCTTCAGTTTGCCTACTTCTGGTACCTAAGTTGTTTAAAGTCTAAGTTGCAGACATACTGGAACACACTGAATCTGGACAGTCTGGTCCTAAAAATGAATGGTAGAAAAGCTACGGTTTGCTGCAAGTCTTTAAACTTTCCAAAATTCCAGCATTCTGAAAGAGGGATGAGGGATTTTTTTTTTTTTTTTTTTTTTTAAAATGAGGGTACTATCCAACTAAAATTATCAGTAGTGCAAAGTATTATAGATGCAGATGGGAGAAAGGAAACAGTACATTTAAAAAACAAAACAACAAAACAAAAAATTGCTAGAAAATATATAGGCAACACTGCACATTTAGAAAGAAGTGCAAATCTCATTTAATGAAATCAAACATTTTGTACCTTTTGGGAAGCACTTCCAATCATAAAAGCTTATCTCACTGCAATGTTTTTTCATTTTACAGACAAGTAACTAAGGAGGAGGCCCCATATACACAAGGTAACAGGTAAGTATCCTACTAAGTAGGATTTTGGCAGATGATGACTGATACAAGTAATTTTCAGTATGCTGTGTGACGATACAGAGAATCTTCTGGTTCTGTTTTAACAATTATATGTTTAAAGGATCAACTGTTGTAAAAATGGAGCAAACGACAGCATAAACATGGCAAATGTGATTCATAGAACTCTTTCGTTGAAAACCCTT
This sequence comes from Nyctibius grandis, assembly GCF_013368605.1. NCBI lineage: Eukaryota > Metazoa > Chordata > Aves > Nyctibiiformes > Nyctibiidae > Nyctibius > Nyctibius grandis. The sequence continues at coordinate 72,207,212 of NC_090663.1, read as the reverse complement.
CCACTAACTTTTACCTGATCAGATGACAGGAAAATAACAGGGAGACTGCTTTACAAAAAAGAAGTGTCAAACACAACAAAACAAAAAACCCTACCATTTCCCAGGTTCATTCCAACAAATGGCACTATCTGCATTCAATTTTTCTAGTCACAACACAAAATACAAAATAGTGACAGAACTATCAAAAAAACCCCATCTGGTTAAGTAGGTGGACTAAGGTTTTCATAACAAAGGAAATATGGCACAAAGTTGTTAAAAATTACTTAAGATGACACATTACTAGCCCTTTTATTTAAATTCTTATATTAGTCATGAATTTGAGTTCCACCCCCCCACGAAAAAAAGCCCTAAGATTTTCCAATTCCTGTACTAAGATCTAAAAACCTTAGTCTCTCTTCAAAGCAGCATCCATCCAAAATAAGGACACATCTTCTACAATTTCCAGGTGAGTCAGGCTGCTCTCAGGGTAGCACTTCAACCATCTACTGAAGAGAGGTAGGGGAAACCAAGACGTAGGATAGCAGAAAGTGACAGAGCAGACAGCTATACCAAGAGAACAGAAAACAGACTGAACAAGAGCAGTAGAACATGCTACAGCAAAGAAGTCTGAAAAATATATCAAAAAAAAACCCCTCTGAAGTTCAGGTGAATTTACATTACAAATGGGACTGCTGACTGAAAAACAGGACAAGGCATTAATATTGACAGCTGCCTTTTATGAAAGGTAACAGAACACCAGAGAATCCTACAAGAAAGGAGAGAATAAGCAGTTTCCTGTAAGCAAAGAAACAAGTGCTTTAAAAGAAAATCCTACAATACTTCCTTGTTAAGCAATGGCCTTATACAAGATGACCCTAAGGCAAATAGAATTAAGACATCAGAAGCCAGGAGACAGAAGATCATAAAGGAAGAGGGCCTATCAATTTCTCCAAACCAGAACTGCTGGATACAAGCAGAAACAATATAAATGGACTGTATGGATGCACTGCACAAATTTATTGCAAATGGAAGTTAAATGACTGAAAACACTACTGGGAAATAACTAATCTTACAAAGGTGCAGAGGTTTGCAAAAGGGATGAAAACTGTACTTCCGATTTCTGCAGTTCCCATTTGTTCTAACATATATAATGGAATGATATTATGTTTGTGTGAAAGTGCAAAAAAAAAATCAGCTCATAATTTACCTTCAAAATAGTTTAGCCATATCCAGGAAATAAGTCTAGACATAGCTACAGTTATATTATACAAAGAAAGTATTTGAAAAAAATCAGATTATGCAATGAATATTAAAGATTTAAGTGTCTGAAAACTAGCCACACTGAGTTAATACTACATCAAATCATTCTGAATAACTTAGCAGAGATAGCCTAGTGATTACACTTCACACCTTGCACTTTGCATCCCAGAGAATGCTGGAATGCTTCAGAAAATTAATATGGGAAATGAATAAATATAAGAAAAATGGGAATATCATAAGATTTTTAAAAGTCAGTAGTAGTAGTAGTATAGAGCTGCTAGCTCTCAATCACCCTTTACAGGTGAGGGGAAGAAAGTACATCTAAAACAAAAGAAAAACATTCCTCTTGCTGTAAAGGGCTCTTATTACAGACTGAAGAGAACTAGATTTCTGATCTTCTACCAGAAGACAGGCCCACAAAGCTGCATAGCTCTAAAATTTTATCTGTTACACAAAAACGTAGTTCCTGAGCGACTTAAATTGTTAGAAGATGACTGCAATAAATTATACCTGAGTGCTACCCCAAGTTAAAAAATGCTATTTATTCTTTACCAGCAAGAGGACAAGTTGTTGCTTTGTAAGACACAAAAACCACTGAGGTTAAGTGAAAGCATTTCTCCTAGTTCCACAGGCATGACCTGTTTCTGAGGAAGTACAAAATGAAAGAGAGTTGCCTCTCCTAAAATCAAGGAATTTAAAGACCCTAAACCTATGTAAATAATCCCCAAATCCTACAGAAGTATAGTATACAAACAAGTAAAACATTTTTGCATCTGGATAAGGACTGTGTGGATGTGGATACTCAGTAAGGGCGAGTGGGGCAAAACCTCATAAACTGTAACATTACTCAAGTTCATTATAGCATGCCAGATTTCAACAAGCAAAAGCAGAGTAACATTTCACAGGATCCAGAGCAGATGTAATGCTCAACTCAAGGAATATTTACTCATTGGAAATAACTGCAAGAGACTGTTGTGAAAACTATTTGTGTAAATTTAAAATGCAATGCAATGTCTCATCTGAGAAAGATCCCAAATTCATAAACATGTCTCACTGGAGATATATTTTCGTACAAATGAACTTTAAAAGAGAAGAAATAGGAGTATATCTGTCAGAGGTTCAGCTGGGTAGTTTTATATGAGCCAGAATACACTTTCATAAATTTGCAAAGTTGGAATCAGGACTGTTGCCCAATGGAAGCATTTAATTTTACATCTACACACAATCTCTTTTTCTTTAATGTACTGGAACAAATGCAGTAGAGTTTTTACCTTTTGCTTGTGCTTTCTTATATATCCATATGTAAGTGTGTCCAGAAAAATGCAAGACTATGTTTCATTGTTTAATGTGGAAGTCAGACTCTAGACTCTGCTTCTCTCAGTCTAGATGAATTCTATTTTTTGACTTCTTTCTCAGAGTCAAAGATTCCTCAAGTCATCATTCACTCAAAGAATATACAGTTCAAAAAGATATTCAGATGGAGCTACGCAGTGTTGGGTTAATGACTACCTTACTGCAACAGCACGTCTACTATAAACAGCAGTCTGGAGTAGTCTTAATGCTACATTCAACAGAAGTAAGAATATCAGCTCTTCCGCAGAAACTGTATGAGAATCAAAATAAAATTACATCATGTATGCTCCTGAAGAATGAGGCGGCAGTGGAAAAAACACACAAGAATGACATAACTGAAAACTTGCTTACCAATAGGCCTTCTAAGTCCTAAATCTAGAGCTACTGTTGGATATCATCTTACAACTTAGAGTGTGAAGTCAGTAACAAGCTGATGGAATTGGATTACAAATGTATGTGACTTACTGTATATCTTAAAGTTCTATGGGTACATATGCTTCTCTGCTTAATTTAATTCTGCTATGCAAGTAAATCTTTACCTCCTCATGATTGACAGTATAAATAAAAAGAAAGTATAATAATTCCACAACAGAAGTTCTTATCCCAGCAGTGCTGGATTTACCCAAAGTCGATTTATGAAAACCTCTCCATTAAACATGGTGACCGTCATAATCACAAGAGACCTGTTCAGAGGGAAGACTACCTGAAAATTTTACTGAATCATTTCTCCCGATATAGAACTACAACTCTTTTCACAACAACGAAAAAATAAAGTATGATTTGATTTAACCTTACTAATTATCCTCAGTAACATCATCTTGCTAAATAGTAACATATTAATCTCAGCATAAGAGAAACAAATTAGGATTTTCTGCATTTGCTAGTAGAAATTATCCAAGAAATCCTTTACACATACAGTTGAATTTGACCTCTGACAGATACAGAGGGTGGGAAAAAAAATAAAGAAAAGGAGCATAATAAGTATTAGGGACTAGACTCTCATGGTTCACTCGAAGACTGTGACTGAGAACAGCGTTCATAAAGAGCCTCAATAAAAACTGTATTTGTTAACATTCCTTTAACATGAGACATAAAACACTCCAGAATTCATTCTGAAATAAAACAGGAGTGTGAGATAAACCTAGTTTAGGAATTGGATGAAGAAGGCTGTAGAGTACAGGCCATCAAGCCAGACACATACACTACATTATTACTCTCATTGCACCCTCTCTTTCATATTCCTGCAGAAAACAGGAAAATCCTGGGAAAGGTTTTTCCAATTCAGATGCATTATCTCTGTTACCTCATGACAGAGTAAGACAGAGAACCGTCCTCAGAAAGAAATAAATTATACTTCAGATCTATAGAAACGTTTCCATGCACTACTTGAGATAAGGAATAGGATAAAACCACATTTGATTTCCCCTCCCTGCCCCACCAGAAAACTTAGCAAAGGATATGATGCAGACACTGTCTAGCAATGTTCTCATCAAAGCTTCAAGCAGACACGTGATCCCTGACCAAAATAACATTTCAGCAATCAAGGGAGCAAGACCTAACTCTAGAAAGGACTACCATGATGATGGTTCTGAAGCAACTGAATTTCTTGCTCATGAACTCTGTATTTATTCTAGATATCTATTACTTGCCAGGTAGAATTTTCTTCTAAATGTCAAGGATTGCTTTAACTTACCATGTGAACAACATTCCTTTCCATAACTACCCTCTTAATGACACTGAATAACCTCAGTTTTCCACTAAAATGTTAAGCTTCAAGAATAAAAAAAAGGATGGTTGCAATGACAACTCCCCCATATACCTACATGAAATACATTTCTTCATCTACTTTTACCTGAAGAAAAAATGTGTTTTCATTTTTAGAGATACAGAATAATATATTCTTACTCCTGTTTACACATGCTAACACTACTTGTGAATTTATGGAAGTTTTCCGTTGTTTGTTTTGGTGCTGGCCTGACATAAAGCATGGCACATCCAGTGCATTTTATGGATTTGTTTGGGGATTTTGTTTTGGGTTTTTTTGGAAATCTTACTTAGTAGCAGCACCTGATAACTTTGCCACAGGGCAATACCTACTACAAATAGTAGTTCTATACAATTAGAAATTGTACTGATGCAAATAAAGACACTTACAACATGGAAGCCACACATAGGCCAGAAAATAAGTGGTGGTCCAATTGGCTCCTAATTTCTTCTACCCTGGGGCCACTTCCTTCCCCCACCCCACTGCTAAACTGTTGAAGAAGAGTGGTTAAGATAGTCACAGGATGTTCCTAACTGCTGTTACCTACGAGTTGTTTAAGTGAAACAGAAAATAAGGTGTGGTGTGCCAGCTGACCAGCTCTAGCTGAGATGATGGCACAAGACTTCCTTAGTTCTTAGGTATCCTAGAAAGTTCCCATTCCTTCTATATCTTCTTTTCTTCTGCTTAACCCAAATTAAATGTCAACTGCTGGCTTTCCTCTCTGAAGGATTTTAATACTGTGTTAGTAGTAGCACCCAGAGGGATCAGAATCAATCTTTGATTTGACCTTTCTGCACATATTTAGCACTTCTCACTGTCTGAAATTATCTAGTACTCTCCCTAAGGATTACTTTCCACAATTAAGTCTGTGAAGACAATTAGGTAAATCAAAGCTGATTATTTATAATTCACTGACTTTATCATCCCAATTCTGATCCACAGTTTGTAGAAAAAAATAGCTCAAATGCCACTGCAAGATATTTCCAACTGGCTAGCAACCTCTCCAGAAACAGAAGAGCAGGAGTGAGTGAGCAATGTCTCACTATCATCTTTGACACAAAACAACTAGGTTTTAAATTTTTCAAGGAAGATGCTGGCGTTCAGTATTGGACTCCCATGATGTTCTTTTACATATGGGATCCAAAAACAGAGCAGGTAACTTTGCATTTTTCTGGTCTGGGGAATTTCAAGGAGGTGAAAGAACATGGTTGTAGAATGTGGTAGGGGGGAAGAAAAAGAAGAGGAGATAGGTAAACAGCCCCCTATTTAACAATTTTCATGCAGTATGCAGGGCCCTTTACTACAGAAAAACATCATTCCTCTTTCAAATACAGGTCTGCTGATATCAGAAAGCACTCCTCCAAGACCTCCTCCCTAGCGGCCTGCTCCCTAGAGACTAAAGAAGAGTCCCTTGTTCCAGACAGTTTCTTCACCGGTACCTACCTTTTTGCTCTGCTACATAACTGGTAAAGTCAAGTGTCTGGATTCTTTCTAGAATACTCATCATTCCCCCCCACACTTCCCCAAAAGCCAATCAATGATACAGCAAGCAAACAAAGAAAGCAAAGATTTTCAGCTTTCCTTAGCCCAAACCTTGAAGCCTTATGTGACCAGAAGCCTCTTCAAACATCTAAGAAAAAAACCTGACAATCGACACAGCAATTTCCCCTTGAGGACACACACAATTAAAATTGTTACCAGAAGCTTCCCTTCAAATCTTTACAAGCAAGGAAAATTAAGAGAGATGCGTGGTGTATGGAAATTCAGAGTGTGGGCATTCTCCTTGCCAATGATAAAAAAAAAATAAAATAAATCTAATTCTGTGCCCAAACAGCCTGTTGACCTAATTTCCGCAATGGATTGTAGCACATTTGTTCACAAGAAGTTATAAAAACAGGAATATAAACTTGTAAGTAATTTGCTGTTTAATATAGAAGACCACACCTGGGTGGAAAAGCATTATGCTTTATTCTGAAAAAGAAATTAAGATAACCTATACCTAAGAACTAGTCCATTACCATATTGATAGCATAAAAAGGAAAGACATACACTTTTGCAATTACTTCACTAAGCAAAAAAGACACATGTATATAGTTCTGTGGTCATATGACATGATCTTAACCACAGCTGAGGCAGGCAGGAACAAAAAAAAAAAACCCACAAGTGAAGTCAGTCTGTAATATTTTCTAGAGAGATAACCAAAAGCATAATTTCTATACTGGCAAGCATACACTGACTTCATTTGCTAGTGGCAATTATACTAGTAGAAGGACTTCAGCAGCGTTTATTCAGTCAGATAAATAAATGTCTTGATACTCAAGGTAAACTATCACACTTTACCTAGTTTGAACCTTATAATCTGGTTTAGCCATTTCCTTTTCTCTTAACTTTTATGAATCTAGCAAAAGACTAGAAACTGTAATCACCTGTCCCTGCATTAAACAGTCTGCCTACCAGGGTCTCCAAGAATATACCCAAGTGAAGAGAGATTAAAAACAAATGAGAAAATCGATGTGGCTACACACTACAGTTTGCAAGTGTATTACAAGTTTGCAATAGCATTACATGTGTTTTGTAAACTACAGTTAAAATGAATTCTGATCAACTGAGGGGGGTGATCTGATCGAGCACCACGAAGACGTTCTAGATGAGCCTGTACACTGAAATCCAGTATAAGCTGTAATACTGGACGCACTTACACTGTTTTAAAATGTCAACTAGACAACCCATTTGCATTAAAAAGGGAGGAGTGCAGGGGGAAGGGGAAGGAAGGGAAGAGGTTAAAATATTGAAGTAGCGAAACTAAGTATTTGAGTCTGCTGTCATGCTATCATCTTCCCCTCCACCCACCCACCTTATTCCTCACTCCCATGTTCAGTCTTCAACCAGAATGTTTAAACGAAGGGAGGAGAATCGAGCTCTTTCTTGGTATGGTTTTTATGTTGCCAAAACCAAATCTCCGCTTGCTTCTCTTACCTATGAGGCATTAATGATTATCTGCAAGTAGTATCTAGTGAGCTTACATTGGTAAACTTAATTAGAAATCCCTACAAATTTTGAAAAAACATTGACCAACAAATATCCTGGTGCACTCTCCAAACACAGAACCTTTATTCCAACAGGAACTTTCAGTAAAAAATGATGTGCGAACAGCAGACACTGATGTTCACACAAGCATACTGCATACAACCCAGCAGGCGATTTTTCTGTTTTTTTTGGATTATGCCCTGGAGGTGCTGGCACAATGGAATTTCAATACCATAATTGCTTATTTCTCTGTGTGCCAGCCTCTGAAGTAACAGGTAAAAAGAAAAAACACACACACATAAAAACAAACATTCTCTTTTTTAAATTACAGGAATCACAAAATAAAATGTTTTTAATTCTCTAGTTCAAACGATATAATTTATAACCATGACACAAGTAGAGAAGAAGCACAAAAGAAGGGAAAATACAGAAATAACATAACGTTCCCAAGGTTCAGTTTACAAGGACCTCACACAAAGTTTTTTTTTTGCGACTCTTACTAGAAACAGTATTATTTGCTAAAAATGCAGTAGCTGCCAAAAGCTATGATCCATCTAAAGCAAACATGTTTAAGATGGAAATAGAGTGTTAATGCTGAAGAAAGACAGAATTGAGTATACAAGTTTTCTTTTAAAAGCATTGAAGCAACTGCAATACAGTGTTAAGTTTGTTTTGCACCTTTCTGAGCAAAAATTGATTGCATTTGCAGATAAGCACCCAAATTAGAGAGAAGTGCATTAAGACAATAACAGAAGTAATCAAATCTCAAACTTTCTAATTAAACCTCTTTTTCCTGCAGAAGGTTATTGGGAATTCAACACTAGCCTCGGTTCACATGATAGAACAATGGGAAAATTTTCCGAATGGTTGAACGCTAACCCTGACAAGTGTGGAGAGCCAACTACAATACATTATATGGTAGCATAACCTGCCACCCACGTTGCTGAGAGAACAGCTTTCAAACACATGCACCGAGCTGTAAAACCACAAAATCCCTTATTACACATTGTCCCTTACTTAAGGTGAAATACACTATCCCCCCCCTTTTGCAAATCTTGGTGCTTTTTTTAAATCTCCATCTCTGAAGTTTATTTAGGAGCTAACTAGACTGTTTTTCAGACTTTTTTCTCCAAATGCCATTTTTCCTGTTTTGTTTTCTAACCAAAATAAAACCATGTTTTTATAGTACACATTGAAGCCTGTTATGTCTTCCACTGTTGCTTTTTTTTAAATACTACTTCCACCTGTGTGACATTATCCAAATTTTTAAAAGGAAATGTCTGATATATGACTAATTCATTTGTGAAGACTTATTTCTGGAGTGAAATATTTTCCTTTTTTTTTTTTAATAAGATACATGACTCATCACTGGTAGAGTAAAAAATGGTTCCATCATGCTTTTGATTGGAAGACCAGATATTCTGTTATTTACTGTGATTCTTTTCCATTGTTACACAATTTGAACAAATTCAAAGAGATAAACTGCCACAGTATATGTGGTTATAGGCACTGGCATTCATGTAAGTCAACCGTTGCTGTAGAATGACAAACATACTCCACCCTCATTACAACATGCTGTGGTTACTAGCCAAACATCTTTGCCTTTTTTGAAAAGGGTACATTATAATAAAAGCAGCCCAGCAAAACAAATAATACAAGGGGACCTGAGATATGGTAAAAGTAATGACAATTGTTCAAAAACATAACTCTGAATAGGGAAAGTGAACTACTTAATGATTTTAGGAACGCATATAACCTCATACCATGAAAAGAGATCACTGAAAAATGCTGGTATATAAAACTTCCTTAGTTAACGATTCCTCCCTCCTACCCCCCCACCGCACATGTCTGCTGCTTGAATCATTGCATTCCAAGATAGTTAGAGGATATACACAGTTTCTTCAGGGGTTTTCAGTTGCAACTTTGCTGGCAATGGAAATTTTATTTGCAAGTGTTTCTATTCTACTGACAAGGTCAATTAGTCCAACGAACTATTGGTTGTTCTGTCTGATAGCTCAGTGTATTTATTCAAGCAAGCATTTTTATAACCCACAATTGAATTCAGCCAGTTACCCTTGTAAACACGACTGTCCACCGGGATTTTCACTACATTTTGGGCATGTAAAAGAAAAACATGCTTTTCTTCCCTCAGCCTGATAGCACATAAGTTTGATTACAACTTGAATTTCAGGGAGCTAAGGGCGGGGGGGCTACTGTTTTAAATATATGTGATCTATTGTACCTAAATATACATATTTGGACCAATTCCTATGAGCTAAAGAACACAGACATTTGATTGATCTCCCTAGGAGCTCCAAAAATTTGGTAATGCTATCAAAGAGAGACAGATCAGCATCTCTGCTCTATCCAGGCATTAAAAAGAGAAAAGCCATGGTTTAAAAGAAACAAAGAGATGCTATATGTAGCACTAAGGGTTAAAGGCGACATAAAATGCTTTCACAAAAGCCAGAAGCATGGAGGGGAGCGGGGGGGGGGGGGGGGTGAAAATCAGCTGCAGAAGTTGGTAGAATTAAAAAAAAAAAAGGACTATTCGACAGCTCTAGCTAGAATTTTTATAGGTCAGCAGCATGGCCATGCCACTGACAAAATGTGCAAAGAGGAAAAATGACAGCCCCTAGAGTCTCACAGAACTTAATTTATTAACACATAAATTTACTCCCATCATATAAAATCTTCTTGCAAAGAAAAGATTCTTCATTTTTACTTATTAGGAATGGTAAAGGGGCTAGTCTATTAGTATACTGCTCTTCACTATTCAAGTTTTCCCTGAACAAATCCTTCAGGGATATAAAGAAGGTAAGAAACAATCATGGAAAACCAGCTATCTTTCATGGCTGTATTCTACGACTTTGGGAATTATACAGATACTACAAAAATTGAAAAGCCTACTGAAACCACCTGGGAAGTGTATAGTATAGGAGGCAATCACAGAGATAATAAATAGGGAAATATGAATTCCATAAAGCAATAAACTTGGTGAACAACACAGGAGTATATACAGTACATTCAATCTCTAATAGCTATTTAATCAATATTAAAGCACCACTGAAAACAAATAGCTTTCTGAAAAATGTTACCAAGAAAAGCTGAGTCAGTATAACAAAGTGATGAACAAATGGGAACAACAGGTTTTAAGGATTGGAAGGGGCAGTGCTTTATTTTGGCTTCTTAAGAAGATACTTTATACATAAGCATGTATGGTGCTTTACCTTGGTTTTGTGGGGTTTTTTTAGGCAGATGTAAATTATACCAGTGCAAACCAGGCAATTCTAGACAGAACTAATGCATTTGAATAAAAATGTCAAGCATGCACAATCTGGTACCAATGAACGTCTCAACTACACTTTTCAATTGGTCAGCTATAAACTGGACACAACCCGATGTAGACTTTGACTTGGGATAATGGTTCAATAGCATAGATAGTCTGCATAGACTACAAAAAATAACTTAGCCTTACTACAAGATGACTAATACTATTACCATTCTACAACAGTATTATCATCCTACATACTTCAAAAGAGTGTTGGAGAATATGCTCATCTAAACTTGCAGTTGGTTTCCTATACTATTCTATACTTGCTATAAGGCCACAATTATATCCCTACTTTTTTAAAAAATACTAATATAAAAAGTTCAAGTATTTGGCGTTCTCCCTCTCACACACAGAGCACTATCTGCAGCCTGCTCCTGTCCAGCAGAGAAAGGACTGGAATTTGTTTATAGTATTGTAATTAGAATACACTAGCAGAGGCTTGCACTAAAGCCTATGAAAAATTCCCCCATCATATTGGAGGTTTCCCTGCATTGATAACATCCTTTTTTTTTTTTATCTGAAGTTTTAAGGCATCCACACCAGGCAGATTTTTACAGAAATAAAATATATAACGAACGAGCTTTTTAAGAAATCTCTTCAAACCCTCCTACTAGAACTTCATGCACAGAAAAAAAGATGAAACCACGTAACTGAACACTCACTACAAAACAGGTATTACACAGCATAGCATAAATGATTAGTAAGTTATCTTGCCTTTTCCCATTGTCAGTGGAGAGAGCAGCTTTTTCACTTTTACATGAAAAATCATATACATTTTCTAATTCCTTTTCCATGGTGGAACTTAAATGGAATAATCATGGAAAAGGTTATAATTCCAGGCAAGGCTTTCACATATATGTAAAATTTTGTGCTTCAATCAGTTCCTACCCTCTATATACTTGAGTTCCCTTGAGGAAAGCTCTGTACTTCATCAAGTTTCTGCCTTCCATGGAGCTGTTGCCACTTTTTTTCACATGGCTTTTCCTCTGCTTCAGAAGGTAAAATCAGACTGACAGTATTAAAAATACAGGGCCTCTTCAATGTACCCTTGCCTAATTGAGTCCCTCTGTGGCAAGAAAAGGTTCCTTCATAGATTTGTTTTTGAATGCTGTGATACAAAACAAGAAAAAATATCTTTCTACACACGACACATGCCATAGCATAAAAACAATGTTTAGTTTTCCTCTTTTCTGTTTTCCTCTCTAAGATACAACAGAAGGGATGTTTATTTTCATTAAAATACCATTTCAGAGCAAGGTAAGATAAAACGCTTAACAATTTTATTATGTGTGGACCAAAATAATCTTTCATTCTTCAGAATTCTTCTAGATCTAATGTGGATGTCGCTATTTGTACACACATACCGCATATGCACAAAAGGCTATTTCAAGAACTGCATTTCTCATGATTGCATAGTAAGCTCCATTCCAATGTACTACCATTTCAGGGCATAAAAAGCAGGAAAACTGCAATCCTGTTCATAATTTCCACAGTTTGAAGCATATATTAGTTGATTATCATAAGCATAAGAATGATGAGCAGGTCATATAATCTATAGTGATGATGACATTGGCAGGAAACAGTGATGTTATGTCATTAAATTAGCCTTTCTTTTCTAAAGAGGGGTTCATGTGAACATCCTAGCTGGTGACTCACAAAACACCCTCTCTGCTGGAAGGTGGAAATCTGGACTACCAACTGCATCAAATGGAAATAACCCTGCTTCCTAAACTTGACTCCTACCCTTGACATCAATCACAAGGCTTAATAACTAACCAATACCAGTGGATCATTCTACTCCCCTGCTTCGCAGATTTCAAGTACTGGTAAGTTTTAGATGTAAGGAACAGGTACTGTCTGCATCCTGATGAACTAAATCCACACCCAACTAGCATAACAGCAAGGCAACAATCAAAATGAACAAGCTGACGTGATGACCTGAGCTGCAGAGCATCCTAGAGACAGACAAGAAAGACTACAGTTTGAAATTCTGTAAACCTAAAGCTTACTCAGTCTTTTCTTAGCATCAACTGTAGTTTACAGAAAACAGACTGAATATTTTTAATTGACATTCTGAACTCAAGGAATAATTAGGGGTCAGAAATGCATCTTTTCTAACATGGAAGAAAGAACACAGAGGAATGGTTTCTAACCAAAGTACTTGAAGCCTAGTCAGGAATCCACATAAGCCATAAACAACTCAGTACTCCATCTTCAGAGGGAAGCAGTTTAAAATGCACGTTAGAGGTGTCTGATCAGAGATGCAGCAGCAGTACATTTTCTTGATTCATTAGCTTGCAACAGTCCTATGACAAGTTAGCATCTCCTTGTTCCTCAGTATCTAAGTTTACTCCACATACAGAAAACAGGTTGAGACTGCTATCTGTTGAATTTCAGAAAATGTCTAGAAAAGTCCAGCCTCTTCACTACAATCACTGAACACTGTAAGAGTAAAGAGATTACAATAGGGCCATACTTCCTTAACTACCACCCGGAAAAGCTCCCCACTTTGGTCATTCCTCTGGTTGATAATTTTCTGCTCTAGTACAGAATCTCTTAAAACAGTGAAGAAGTGGCCCTGTCCGTGGTGCTTGGTCACAACACCAGGGAAACTGCTGTGCTTGCAACAGCTCAGGAGCACCTGGTTACCAAACACCAAGCAAGACCAAAAGGGCTAGAAAACTAACTGAAAACAAAATAGACAGCAATTCAACAAAAGACAACAAAAAAGATGAAACAAAGGACTCACACTGTTGCCAGCAAAGATGTATTAAGATAACAGGGCCTTCACCTCAGCCTTCAAAGTCATCTTCAGAACTGAGTCTTGTTGAAAAGGTTAAGTAGGCTTTTGTCCCAGGAGGAAAGCGTACAGCAACTGAGTTAAAGCAGGCCTCTTCCAAAGCAATGTTTAATACTTAGCATTGTTCTTTGATGCAAACTCTGCTACATAGGACCTCCAGCGACAAAATGCCTTTTTCCTACGTGAGGGCTATCCATCGCTGCCCAGTGATAGAGCATGGCATACCTATAAAGGTTGTTAACCAGGGGAGTTACCCTGTTCCAGCAGCATTGCTTCAGACTGAATGGCTTCTGAAGGAAGCAAAGAGTAGACACCTTGCTCACCTAGGTCACACAAAGCCAGGATGCTATCTGCTTACAAATTTGCTCTACTACATAAAGCAAGCACACTCACAGCCAGAGTCTTCCTGTCCCCCCCCCCACTTCAATGGAGTATTTCTGATCATTTCCTTTAGGCCTGAACATTGATATGTCTTATCTGCCACGTGGATTATTACTACCCTTAAGCAATTTGAAAAGCAAAGTACACTTAGCAATGCTATGCTCTAGCAATGGTTTGGTCCTATCACAAAGCATGCCAGTTTCTCTGAACTACACAACCAACCACATGAAAAACACATCCTACTCCAAATCAAACATCATGGGAAAGTCCAAAAACTGTGCTGGAAGAACTGACTTCTACTGGAATAGGAAGAAAATTATACCTGTCTAGTTGCATCTTATCCAGTTACAAACAAGACATAACACCGCATTCCATTGTTGAATGCTCTACATCACACAGCAGAAGGGAAGACTTTGTCTCTTTCAGGAGGGGTTCTGCCTCTTAAAGCAACTTTAATTTTGGATTAAACACCAGCGGCTTCTCAGATGTGAACTAATGCAACGAGTATTTTCAGAAAGCCTGATCCACACCTTCCCAGAGTGTCTTTTGTATCCAAAGACATAGAACTGGCTAACACAAGAGTTTACAGGTGTGTAAAGCCCGTATGTTATAGGCCAACAGCAGAAGCCACTGAAACTACTAGGTGAATATAACCTCAGTTATATATCCTACCTGCAGTTAGCATCATAACACTTGATCTTTTTACGGCAAAATGAACTACTTATGACCTAAATGTCTTTGAGAAGTGCAAAGGCAACAAGCAGGTGAGCATTATTTGAAGAGACCAGAGGCCTCTTACAGCCAACACTTCACTCACATCCTTTGCAGCAGGTTATTTTCATACCATGAGAAAGTGTAATAACTTAAATCACATATTGAAGAGTCTGGATGCTGTTCCAAAAATGCCTCTATGGACTATCTTGTCCATCCAGACCTTTTGCACCATTATGTGGGAGAACTCTGAGACTGGAAATGAGAAAATACTTGCTCTCCAAGCTTGACAGCTATGATAAAAAGGCACTTAAATCAGAGGAGAAGGCTTACTGCACACATCTTAACTGTAGTTCCTCCAGCTGAGCAAGGGAATAATACTGCCAGATTACGATGACTGTGCTGACCCATACGATGAGGTACAAGTGACTTGTTTCTCAGAGGGGAAAAAAAAACAAAACCTTTTATTCAGAAAATAATTTCATCTTAGGGTCCAAAAAAGACATGCCTACATACTAGACCACGAACTAAACCTAATCTTCTACTAGTGATAAAACCTAGCCTAACAGCACATTGCATTGTTTTGAAAATTAGACCATTAGGAAGAAAACACACGGAGGCATCATAGGACTTTCATTAGACACTATGAGCTGGGCAAGCATCCATGGAAAAATATAAAATTATTTAGCTGGATTTTCCATCCAGTTAATCAGTCCTGAAGCCAATGGAATCATTGTATAATTAAGCAGATTTCTCTAAAGAGCTCATAACAGTTCACACTGCTTTAATAACCTGCCTATGTGTCAGCGAACCTGAAGAAAAGAGAAAGTTTCAGGACTGAAAGAAAATTTAAGAAACACATTCCAAGTATCAAGCAGTTTAGGAAATATGAAAATTGATAGCAGCATTTAACATTACAGTGGCAAAGTTAGTAACTAGTATTTTACAGCATCAAAATATCGTATTTCATTAGTAAGCAGCTTGACCATATTGTCATCTCAGTTTTGAAGTAAAAAAGCATATGTGCATGTGGTATGCATACGAATTACTGCTCTCATGTAACATATTAGTCATATTAATATACTATAAAGGATACTAGTAACTTGTTTTATTTAGAAGTGCCTTTTTTAACTAAATATATTATATATAGAACCCTGTGTTTAGCAAGAAAAAAACTAAAGAAATATTGCCTGAGAAACTGCAGAACACTAATATGCTTATTATACATTTTATTGTTTCTATAGATTTTTAATAACAAATATACCCTCAAAAGTAGAAGTTTACCACTGTATAAGAAACTTAAGCTATTGCAGTTATATGTATAATGCTATACTAAGCATTATTACAAAAGGATAATCATTTAGTTGTTGGAAGAGTAGACAAGCACAAAATCAAAGTGCTAATTAAGGACAACGATGACATCTAGTGGACACCTGGAAAACAGACCCATAACCTAATACAAGGCAAAGATTCTGCTGCTATTACTGTTATACAATGTGCAACTCCCAAATTGCTACGATACAATTAAGGAGATTAAAAGACAGAATTTGCAGCTGATGAAAGTAAATGTAACATGATGATTCATTTCTTTCAAGAGAACATTAAAAAAAAAGTCAAGACCCTTCCATTTAGTCAAGACACAAGATTTAGGATAAAAGTATAGGTCAAAGCTTGAGATCATCACAAGTCATTAAAAGGATATAGATAGATACATAGTGCCAACACGAGAGGCATATGTGTTTACTACACTTTCTATTCCCACTGCATCTACAACTTTCTACTTTCAGTTGCTCTTGTTAGGACTTCAAACACTGAAAAACAAAGTGAAAACAATAAAAATCCCAAAAGTAAAAATTCAAACCACTATTTAGCACCTCCCTTTTCTCATCATTCTGATCCTTCCGTTATTGTAACACCTGCCATATAAGGGAGGCAAGTTAAACCTTCCCAATACATCAGCCAGTAGCTGCTGAGCTCCAGAGAAGAGCCATCTGAAACATGAGGCTACCGTAACTCAAAATTAGCAGAAATACCTGCTCACGAGTAACCTGATCAGTTTACAAGGTGGACTTCTACAAAGATCATGGACTATTTTTAATCTGCTTTTACTATTTACCAAAAGGCTAGCAAAACTAAGCAGTTAAAGCAACTCAAATCTGATCTCAGTTGTTCCATCAAAGAAACTTTTTCTGGCTAGAAGTGCCACCATGAAAAAATACTCATTTTGACTACTACACTTTTGTAAATAAACACATTAACAAAACACTACAAATGTATGTCCCATTTGAAGTCTTAAGCATCAAATTGTATATCTACAGAAATGGAAAGTGGATTTTGCATCATATCATTAAAAACAAAAATACTGCATCCCTTCCAAAATTTTTACATCTCAGTGACTGCCCAATATAAAAAACAACATTGCAAAAGGTTAGAAACTATACTCAAAAGTAAAACATTTATGAACACATTTGATTGCAATTTACATTAGACTTCCAATTTAAGCTGGTATCTTGCTTGCTTTATATAGGATCTTGGAAAACTTAGTGTTGCAATTCCCCTAGCTCTCACCATCAGTAGTGGCTAGAGTCAGCTATTAGCAACTACGTAACAAATTCTCACTTATATGAAGATTCTCTAACCAGTAGAATACAAAGAAACCTTTGCCTAACTGACGATCAGGCCTTGTGTCCCAATTTCTTTTTGCCAGGGTCTCAAAGCGAGCTTTCAGTCAGATG
Organism: Nyctibius grandis; assembly: GCF_013368605.1. Taxonomy (NCBI): domain Eukaryota; kingdom Metazoa; phylum Chordata; class Aves; order Nyctibiiformes; family Nyctibiidae; genus Nyctibius; species Nyctibius grandis. The sequence goes on along the minus strand of NC_090663.1, from coordinate 72,189,867 downwards.
CTACTAGTTAATAAGAACACATGCAGCCTCCCAAAAATGAAATCCAGACTCCAAAGATATTTATGCACCACAGACAGCCATAACTAAAACCTGTAGTTTTAAATGCTGATTCCTAGTGACACTCAATAGCTAGGCAACCCATTCATGAGAAAAAAAAAAAAAGGCATGAATTCAAGTTAAGTCTAAAAATGCAAGTATTTAAAAGCTAAGTCTCCCTTTTGATGTATGCAATGCATAAGGTTTGCAGATATTTTATGTGAGATCAAAGTTTAACCAGTTCTAAACAGTCCTGTTCTGGAAAACCCCACTCTTTATTCCATTACAGGATCTATATATCAAGTCTGTTATAACCCTGTTGGTAATGCAGCCTGATAAAAAACAGAAACCAGCCTAGTAAATTCACGAGATAAAAAACTAAAAGCAAACATCAAAATAAACCCAGCCATTTTCCCGCCCTCCAAGCACAATGTCATATTTTACCTCCAAAAAGAATTTTACTACATCAGATGTCCTAATGGAAGAGGACTATTTTAAGACAGAAAGCAAAGCATCATTGACCTACCCGGATTTCCTGGAGATTATGAAAATTATTTCCTACTCTGACAGAAATTTTGCTCGGAGTGTAACTTTCATCAGATTTGTAGTCTGCATAAATACATAATGTCTTCACTGTTGTTTTTCTTCTGCAATAAGCAACAAAAGCTATGTAAGCATCATAAAGAAAAATATTCAGGATGAGTTTGTTGCTAGTTTGTAATAACTAAGTATTCAAGTGTTCTAAAACTTAATATAAGTGTGTCTACTAATTTGTAAGATCCCCGCTGTTAAAGCGGCTAGGTGTTTTTCCACATTGAGTTATGCACACAGAACTGCTTTTCACTGTTCTCCTTTGTCTGCCTTCAGAAGCATCAGTATATCAAGAAACACAACAAAAGGCCAAGATACCAAATAAGCACTCATTATGTGATGAAGCATATGTTTAGCTTATCAAATATGGGCTCTATTATTATACCAAAGACTTCTCCAGAAAGCAAATTAAAAAAAGGTGACAAACATCTAACCTGATCTTAAGAGTCTAGTTAAAGAAAAAGGACTGAAAGCATCCTACACAGAACAGAATAGGAAAAGGTTTCTCAATCAGTTAAGTCACACAGGACTACTTTAAAAGAGTCATTTACCCCTCAAATTATACTCAAAGACAGAAAATCAGGACAAAAAATGTCACCTTAGGTAGGTAAATGTGAAACTGTTACAAATTACATACTATTAAACATTCCTTTTCGTTGCTTATTCAGGGATTTAGTAACCATAACGTTTGAAAATCTCATTTTTATAAATGCTCTCTAACTGGCTTCTTACCAGTTGGGTAACAGGATCATCCCAGGAGTCCTTGCACTTCCAAAATTCCTATCTTGGCAAACAGTAATCAATACAAAGTTACACAAAACACCCTAACCCATATAGAGTAATTTTTAATACCTAAATTGGATGTTCACCAAATGGGGCTGTGATCCATCTGACTGCCAGTAAGTTTCTAGATTATCATCTCGTAACTGATCCACTCCAAATCCTAAGAAAAAGAAAAAGTGATAGTTATATATAATATCCCATTTCCATGATATAAACATCACAGACAAATTTTCTACAGCTGTTACAATCTAAAGTATGTAACCTAAGTTATAACATAAGGAAATATTTCTAGATATCCAAGTTGTGCCTATGCTTTTGTGACACAAAACTGAAACGGGGAAACCTGTCAATCAAAGCTCAGTAGTCAAGTGTCTTTACATCCTTATCTCCTACTGAAGTCTGTGGGGTTTGAAACCATTCAACATGTCCTGGCATTCCAAACGGTTAAGTAGTAATTCACATTAGTTGCAAGAACAATACTTAATGGTTAGGCTTTTCCACCTATTCTATAATCTAACTGGCAAACTAAAGGAAAATCATTAGCAGAGACCATTCGTTTATTATAAAATTTTAGCCAAATCTAACATTTTCTTTCCAAGTAATCTCCTGAAGTATTTTTACTTTTTCAAGTTAGTAGCTAAAACAAACAATAGATGCCAAAACCAGTATTCCTGAAAGTTAACGCTGTCACATTTAAAGAAACAACTCCAAATCTTTATTTTTCCATTCCCTCATTATCTGTCCTTTTACTAATCACATCCTTTTATTGACTGCCCACACTAGCTGCAGTTTTAATTCAGAAGTTGAAGTTTAACCTGCAATAAAAAAATTATCTTCACTGTTTGAAGTGACTAAACCAGATGATATTTTCCTCCCCATAAGGTACCAGGATATCAGACCAAAGACATTCAGCCTGAAAAGAATATTATGACACAGAAGGATCATTGACTCCAGGCTGCAGCAAGATACCGGATCAATTCCCAACAGATATTTCTGAAATAGCAACTCAACCACCTCAAATAAAAAGAATACAGATTTTCAGATATTTTGAGCAGGTATAAGCTATCATGAACTGCATCTCATGGCCATTTATGATAGTTTCGTTTTATTTGCAGGATTTTAGGGAGCTACACTATAATGGCAGAGTCCACACAAAGTTTGGACAGAACATTTAGATCGCCCAGTGGCATTGTTTTTTTAAGTTAAAAATCGAAGATATCCAGGCAAAATGCCAAAGCATAGAAACAATTACACAGTGCTGGGTATGTTTCTGCTCACACCGTTTAGTTTGTTCACTGTGCAAGCAAAAAAAAAACCAATTTAGTGTAAAACAGGTAAAAGATCTGTTTTGTTACTATGAGATTTCTTCACTGTGGGATTTCTGATATAGTTATAACTTTCATATTGCATCAAATATAGACTAGACCAAAATTATTTGTAGTGGCTGCCCATAGAGCTTACACTACAGCAGTTTTACTGCTACACTCTGTATGTACATCTTCTTATCAAAACATAAACCACTATATATTCTAAGAAGAAAAAGGTACATTCAGCTTTTTACATCATTTGTTGTGATTTTACCTGGCTTACAGGATGAAAGTGACCAAACTGCTTGTGAGCCTATTTCTCTAACAGTACCAGTCCTCTCTAACTGCTTTGGATCAGCACCAGGTGGTGTCTTGTTCGGGGTAGTCATTTCTAGTAAAAGAAAACAAGCGAGTTAGTTAGTTGATACATTTTTAGCTTGATGGGAAAATTAAAGGGTTGTATTTGTTCACATACACACTTTAATTCTTTGGCCTCACACTTACAGTCCACAGAATACATGGTTTATACAAATACACGTATATGTATATGTATACATTTTTGCGTGTCTGTAGAACCTTTTATTTATATATAATAAAATTATATACATAAAATAAAAAATAAATTATATCTTCAAAGAAGAGGTTCCACATACATGTAAGTTTTTTATGTCCTTAAAAATTCAATACACACTTGGAACATTCATAAGACATAATTTTACTTGTATCATTCTAATTCACATATACAGAGTTAGTCAGGGTTTCAGGATTTGTTTTTTCATGGTTTTGTTTGTTTTTAAGAAATTAAAACAGACCCTGTTGATTTAAAGGCTCACAATACAACTTCATTTTCCCCCCACATACACTTAAAGAGTTTTCTTAATCTACAAGTTCAGAAACCTATTCAGAAGCTAGAGCAAGCCTGTCTTCCTGAAGATACTTCTCCTTAAAAATAGGAAATGCAAATTTAAACAATCATAAAGTCTTCAATGTGGTAGGGTTTGGTTATCACCACATTTATCATGGTCCATTTCCTTAACTTCACAACTTCATCTTTAATCATTAACGTGTGACTTTCACTGCTCAAGAAATCCCATTCAGTCTCAACACTGTCCTGGTTTCATGGGATAAAACTTGTAGAATCAAGTTTCTGTTAGATTTTTGTTTCAGTTTGTGGCTAGCCATGGTATGGTGATCAGGCCATTAGCAGTGAAAGCCAAGGCAGCTGACCCAGGCTGGCCCACAGATGTATTCTATATCATTAACATATTGGTTATTGGTTTCTTGATTTTATTAAATCTGTTCAATTTTAACCCACCAGCCTCCCTCCTTTTCCCAATTTCCTTCCTCGATTGGGGAAGAGACATTGGGTGAGCGGGAAACTGTTTTGTTTAGTTACTGTGGGCTAAACAAAGTCAAACACCTAGACTACTGCCATATATACAACATAATCATGTTGGGTTTCATATGGTATAGAGCACCTCACTACTTCCTAGAAAGTAGCATAAAACTTTTTTCCAAAGAAAAAAAAAAGGGTTCCAAAGCAGCATAAGTTCCACGCAAGGAACCACATTAAAGCTTAAAATTAAACATAAAGCACTCAGGGGTCAGGGAATTTGAGCTGACTTCTAATCCTTTGCTTACACGCATGACATATTACGCTCTGCTAATCTCAGAAAATTCAGGACCTCACCTAGATAGCAAATGAGGTACTGAACTAGCTGGTATCCACAGCATCCAGACCTTACCCACTACAGAAGTGATATAAGGCAGAAAAGATCTTCTACCTAAGAATAACTCTGCAGCTAAAAACTCTTTGTCGGGCACAGGAAAGCTGAATTCTGCAATGTACACTGCTGTTGGCAAACAGTTGCTACTGGCCCTTGGCTGATTTTTTTTTTTTTTTCCTCCTCATTTTGCAGACACAAACTTGAGACTGACTTCCAGGATTTTTTGCTACTTTCTCATATACAAGACTGTGGTCCTGACTACCATAAAAAATCTGAAGAAATAATTACATGTGTAGTAAAATCTAAGTACTGACAATAGCAAGTGTCACAAAAGGCCACAGCCAGCCTTGCTCAAATACCGTCCTCTCAGGAGAATGGGTTGAACACTACACAGCTAATCCTACAGATATCACATACATATTCATATAATTCACAGATACACCTAATCCTAATACCATCCAACCAAAAAAACCCTCATGCAACAAGATGTTTTAAAGTCCTTGGCTGCAGAGAAGTTTTGTTCAAAAAAAGTCAAGCTACCAAAAAAAAATGAAACAGGCAAATCCATTTAGCCATTCCTATAACAAGACATGAGCACAGAAATCTTCCCAAGTCACTGTATTTAAATATTGCATTATCTGTTTTAAAACTTTTATCAGGTGTTTACAATAGGGTCTTTAAAACATAGCTGTTCTCTATTGAATTGGCTACACCAAAAACCTGTGTATCTGTAGAACAGATTATAGGCTAGAATAGAAAATAAATTTAGTCCAGTTGCTACTTAGTACAACTTTAAATTTATTGATAGTAACTTCAATAAAGCACAATGTCACAAGTATTCTAATCTTCTAAGAACTTAAAACAGTCTTGGAAAATACAAAACACTTAGTTCACAGCTACCTGAAAACCACACATTTTTCACAGAATGGTTTGGATTGGTGGAAGGGACCTTCAAAAATCATCTAGTCCAACTCTCATCCTACACCAAAATTCAAACTATGTTTATTAAGCATTGGGGGAGACTATTTTCCTGGACTCATGAATTTTAAAGCTCAAGTCACCTACTAGGCCAAGCTCTGCGCTATTTTGTTACTTATGTGGCATCATTGTCACATAACTAAATGACCAACTAAAAGAGGGTGAGTTACATTCAGTTTAATTCCCAGGCTTATATAGAAACCAATAATGCTGTTCTTCCCACCGCTAAAAGTATAAACAGAAAATTCAACTTCACAAAGTAAAGCTAAATTATTCATTTGATACAAAACATTTCTTGAACATCATCACCAGCAAGTCTTCACGCTCCTTTATTATTCTGACTTCAAGAGAAAATTACTGAAAAACTCAAAATCTGATAGTCACATCTTCATTCCTAGAAATAGCTGTTGTCAGATTAATGACAAACCCAACCCTAAGACATAAGGAATATGCAAGCTTCCCATCAAAACCCACCAAAATAAGGAAAATCACAAATTACATTGTACACTCAGGTTATCTCAGAAAGTTGATTACACGTGCTTTTTAGAAAAAATACTAGAATTTTAAAGTACAGAGAATCCCTTAAGACATTGAGATTTCTTGTAAGCTTCAGCACACACAAGGAAGTTCTAAATAACTTAACACTGCCAAGATTTGTATTGCACTGGTTCACAAGTTTGAGGCATACGTTTTGGGGGGTCTGAAATATACAGCAAGTAACACCAGCCAAGTTTCCTACTGTCTTAAACTGAGCTTGTTTCCTCCTATCTAACAGGCAAAGCTAGTCAAGATCCAGATTTCAACTCCAAACCACTGCTGGCAAATAAGTCAGCCACAAATTGTGCATTAGTGATGTGAAAGACTGAAAATCTTTAATGTTTGAACTAATAAGTTGAACTTATCAAGTCAGTTTTTCATGGCAGAACTTCTGTTTAACCAGCTTAGTAACAATACATTCCGGATAGCTTTGCTGAAGCTTCCCAATACTCTAAGAAATTTAAATGCAGAAAGCTGATAGAAGTACTAAGGAAAAATAATACAGCAACAGGCCAGCTCACTCAAGTAACACTTTTGGACATTTTACTAGCAGAAGTGCAAGTACCTCATTTTCGACAAGACACAAATACTTAACTAAATAATTTAAGTCATCAAATAAAATAAAATTTAAAAAAAAAAACAACCAAACAAAAAACCCATGACATTTTCTTAGCCCAAGAAGATAATGGAATGAGAATTGTTTTTTCTTGTTTTTACACAGCCCGAAAAAAAATAAGTAATCTGCCTAGAAGCCCTTCTCCTTGACTTGCTGAGAAATGGAAAGACACACTGCGCCTATAGAAGCATTGGCTGGAAACATCTCCAATTTTCCAATTCAGTTATTCCAAAAGATCTTTAATAGGCTGCTGTTTCCTTATGAACAACATTAATACATTAATGTCTTAATGACATGATCAATGTCACACCTTCATTTTGCCACTTTCCCCTATATGGTACACACATCCTTTGATCAGGACAAGGTAACTAAGCTTTTTCCCTGCCCCCCTTTGAACTCTTTATCCCTCAGCATCTTCCTTAGAGAAGTTTGCTCTTTTCCAGAGAGCATCCCTGTGAAGTAGCAGCCATTAAAGATGTTTTAACAAACATACAGTTTATAAACAGAGTGAAAGGGCTTTAAATGGTTCAACAGTCTGCCTTCCACAGTCAAAACAGACAGGTCATTCTCAGTATACCAGTGGAAGACACTTTTAAAAGGTGCAAACCCTTCACTGAGCACACACATATTCTTTTGCAACAGACTGAAGAGGAGATAGGGAAGGAAACATGATGGTCCTTTCCTACTGAAGCTCCATAAAAATCCAGGCTCAAGGAAACTTTTGCTGATTCCAAAGCAGTCTTCTCCAATTAAAATTTCTAATGCCACCATGTTAGTACACACAGAGCTGTTAAAACACACACCTGTAAGGACCTTTGAGAGACCACACTGTCCTCAACAGATGCCTGTCCAGCCATTTACTTCTCCAACAAAAGAGATTTCACACTCTTTGTGGACAGCCAGCTTCAGTGTTTCATCAACCTAAAAGCCAAATGTTTTGCTTTAACAGCCAACCCAAGCATTTTACCTTCTAAAAACAAGCACGATTTCTTCTCTTGCTCTACAGAGAACTTGAAGACTAGTTAATCACTAGCCTTTATGTAGCAACCTTTTTATAGATGTGAGGGCAGGGCACCCATCAAATTTGCTCTTAGTTTCTTCTTTTCTAGTGTGTCTACACCTTCCAAGTTTCCCTTACAAATCAAGTTTTATAAATCTAATGTTCTTGCACAGTCTAGAGATCTATGTGCTACAGTTAAAAAAAGTAGCCATACCATTTTAGCTAAGGCCCTTATTCAACAGAGCAATCGCTTTCCTCATCTTTATACTTAACCACACCTGTTAACATGCCATAGTAATATTTGTCTAGTTGAAAGGTCATCATATTATTGATTAATATTTCATTTACTACACACTACAGTGCTCAAATGCTTTTTTGAGATGCTGTTTGCTGTTCAGTAATACCCTTTCCACTAACTATGCCTTTGATTTTCCCTCCTGCTGTTCTCTTCCTCCCTCAGTTCCTGTTAACTGGGCTTAATTACACTGATTTCCAACCTGCTATCCATCTTTTCAAAATCATTTTGAATTCTGACCCTGAGCTGTACAGCACTTCCAATCCTTCCAACTTAGCAACATATCTATTTTGTGTTCACCATTACAGAAAACAATGAAAATACATTCAAAACAGAACTCCCCAGGAGGATACTTCGTGACAACCCTGCTTAAAAGTAAATTATTTACAAGTCAGCTTCAAAAGCAATTTTTCAACCAGCTGTACAAGATTTCACAAAATTTATTTTTAGACCACATTTCAGTAGCTTGTTTTTAACGTCAACCCAGACAATGGCAGAAACCCTGTAAAACTCAAGACAAACCACTTAGATTCCTTCCTCACTAACTGCATTGGCTACTGTAAAAAAAAAGTTTGATCCAGACTGTTCTTAACAAACCAAACCAGTCCAGTTCCTGTTTGCACATTGTTTTTAATTGTCTTCTGCTTACTGACAAATTCTCCTCCCAAACCATCTCCTCAGAATCTTTCAGGAGATCAAAGCTCAGCTAGCTTTGCTTTGTTTTTTAAAAAAATTATTATTCTGATTGCATTCCCATCATATCTTTTTATTCAGTTTTAGCAAGTATCCAACTACAACTTTTCCAGTAAAACTGAACAAAGGCTGTACTGACTACTCCATCATTTTTGCAACATCCATGATTTATAAGACTGTTTTTCCTGTTCTTCCTAACAGAAAGGGATTTCATACCTTAGATCCCCTGACTTTCATACTTGCAATACTCATTTTACCTCACAAGTTCTTCTCCTTGCTCTCATTTTCTTTGGATGGACCCTTGCTGGTTTTAAGGCCTTTAAAGATCTCAAGATATATCCAGAAACTAGTCTCTTACTATGTTTCCTGTTTTTTATTCAGATGGAACATTAAACAGTAACATTGAACACTCAAATTACTAATGTTTAGTTAATATTTAGTAATGATAGGAAGTGTTCAGTAGCAACCTAATTCAACAACTAGCTCACCTGTACATTTGATCCCTCAGATTATTCTCACAATGCAATTTTAAACACCTATTATTTTTACTCTTCCTTCAGTATACTGCTTTAAGCCTATTAGCAAAATTTACTTGTCTTCCATTGTCACAAACATTAAATATATTTCACTAAAAATGAGCTAATTAGAGCAACTGCACAAGAGAATATTAGCATTTTTTATACATGTATCCCTAATCAATCTAAACAAAAACACTTATAAAAAAATGTATTTTTGTACAAGCCCAGACTTCCGAAGTTACCTAGTAAGGATATAAGCTGCTCTTTAAAGGATGCAAGCACTTCTTTACAAGTGCTTACATTAAGCGAGAGCAGCCTTTTAAAAACACAGTAACCAGAGGGTGAAAGCCAGTTTGACAAATCCAGCTGCTTTCACTCAGGCCTCCTTGGTAGCCCTCCCCCCACGACTTCTTTGTAGGACTTTTAATTACGATTTTAAGGATAATTAATTAGCTTTACAACACTGTATTATGCTGTGTCCCCCAGGCCTACAAAACACTAATAGCAGAAATAAATCCGCAACGCCTACTCACGAAACACACCGGCTGTGCTCACCCACCAGCTCACGCTCCCCTCTCCCGGCTGAGGCGGGGGGGTCAATGCAAACACCCACCGCGCTCAGAGGGAGGAACCCGGGGGAGGTACCGGTGAGGCAGCCCTCAGCCCCCTACCCCGAGCCGGTGGGCGCGTCCAAGATGAGCCAGGGGAGCTGCTGCCCGGGCGCAGCCACAGCTCCTGCGACTGCCGTGACACCTGCAGGCGAGACGCGGGAGAAGCCGCCACCCCCCCGCTCGGTCCCCGTCTGAGGCGGGGCGGCTACGAGCTACGCTCCCCCCTCCTCCTCCCCTCAGCCCTCCGGGTCGGTACGAGCAGCGTCCCCACCTGATCCTCGGTGCCGCTGCAGCGGGTGAGGGGGCGAAGCGGCAGCAGAGCCGGCGCCACGCGGGTCCCCTCAGCGCGGGCAAAGGGTGGGCAGGGGCCGCCACCTCCGCGAGGGCCCGCCCGGGGCGCCCCCGCCTGAGGGAGCTGCCGGGCCCGCTCCCGCCACGCCACCGCGCACGCGCAGAGCCCAGTACGCCGCGCGAGCGCGGTTTAAATGAGAACGGCGGGGGGCGGGGCGCAAGGGGGGAAGGGGGCGGAGCCCGCCCGCAGGTGGCCGCGGGCAGCCGGTGGGGAGAGGCGGAGCCTGGCGCGCGCTGGGGGCCCAGGGGCGGGGCTCGTCGCCCCGGAGGGTCCCCTCAGTGCCGAGCCGGTGTGGGCCGTAACGGCCTGGTTCCCTCTCACAGAGCGCCCCGGGATGAGGGCGGGGAGCCGGGACAGCGGACACACCTCGCGTGTAACGCGCCCCTCCGGCGGCGTCACCCGGAGATGGCGTCACCAATCGTCGCGTCCCCAGCGTCCCCGTGGTGGGAGGCGCCGCTCTCTCCCTGACCGGCCGCCGTTTCTCTATGGTGAGCCTCCCTTCCTTCCCCTCTCCTCTATGGTGCGCACCCAGGCCCCTCCCTGCGGGGGCGGCGGCCATCTTGGCCGGGTGGCGGCGGCGGGAGCACGTTGCGTGCCGGCCCGCGGGACAGGGGACGCGGTTCCCCGCTGCGGCCCGGCCGGGGAGCGGGGTCGCCTCGCTCTCTCCCCCTATTTCCCGGTAAGCGGCCTCCGACGGGGCGGGTGGGGGGATAGCGGCGTTCTCGCACGGGAAGAGGGGGTAGGGAAGGGACCCCCTCTCCCTGCCGGGAGCCGCCGCCGGATTCCCCTGCTTCCGGCCCTGCCCCACTGCCGGGCTCGGCCCGGGGGGCGGCCTCCTCCCGCGGCGCCGCGGCCTGGGGCTCGCCCCCACCTACCACGGGAGCGGGGCCGGCCGACCGCCCCTCGCCGGGGCCTCAGGGCGGGCTGCTCCCGGCCTGGCCCGGCGGGTGGACCGGTGCGCGGCGGCGCCGAGCCGCCCTAAAGTCCGTTTGCCTCAAAGGGAGCCGGGCCGCTCCATTGAATCGGGGACTCGCTCCCGGCGTGGGCACGGCCCGGGCTGAAAGATGGGCCCGTGTGGGGCGGGAGGCCGGCCCTTCTCTGGCTGCCGCTGCCCGCACATGCGGTTCCTCGGCTCTGGCGAGCGTCTACCGGTGCTTCGCTTTTTTATCAGCCGTCCCGTGCCGTGCGGCAGCGGCGGGGAGAAGAGAAAACGTTTCCGTGTGCTGCTGGGCTCGGCCGCAGGAATGGCCGGCGTGTGGGGACCCTGCGCCGGCCCCTCGCGTCGTGCGGGCCGGGGAAGGGAAAGCCGGTATTTTTCTCCTGTGCAAGCAGGACCTTCCTCTTCTGGAGGAAAAACCACCATACTGTGCCTTATTTTGGGGAAAGTTCATATCCATGTGCGTGCTTGTGTTGTGAGGAGATCAAGCCTTCTTGCAGGTTTGCTAAGGTGATACAGTAAGGCTGGTTTTTACAAGGTATGTGTAAAAACAAAACAAAAACTCGGCAGGGCTTTTCTCTAGGACCGTGGTGGTGGTATTTCCTCTCTGGAATGCGCTTCGTTATTTCACCCGCAAGTTTCTGTGACAGTTTTCAAGTTCTAATTTAAGTTTCTGTGCTATGGTTTCCTAAACGCTAGCCCTAAACAAGTGGTCATGAAATACTTCTGTAGTTTTCATGTGGTAGATTGGTAATTTATGGGTTGTATTCTCGTGCATTTCACTTCATCTTAAAAGGAAGTATTAAAGATTGAATGATAATTAATACTGTTCTACACCAGCTAAACACACCCACTCATTATGCTGCGTCAGTATATTTGACCATATGCTTTTCATGTTAACATTGCATTTATTTTCATATTCATGTTGTGCCTTATGAGTAATATAATGAGTTAAACACTGTAGGGAGATTTGAGGCTTGTTTAAACTTCTTTTTGTACATTGCCTCAGTTTCTAAAACAAATGTCAAAACCTAAAGCATTGACTAGTTCTTAATTCTTAGTAGATTTTGTTCTTGTAGCATTTACTATTATTTCTGCTTTGACACTTACAAATGCAGTGATCTCCCATATGCAGTTTGAAAATCTGTTGTCTTTCGTTTAAATTTTCTTTGGGTATTCTAGTTCTTAACTTTCTTGTTATGGAGTGACATATATGGATAATGGATATGCTAATGGATATAGTCCATTAGCAATGGATTGAGAGATAATTCTTGAAGTTAATTATTTTCAGAGAAAGTGCAAATGCTGCTCATCCTCACTTCTTTCCACAGTGTTTATCTTTGAGTTCTGATGCAATGTCATTTAATAAAATGTTAACTGTTTTTCTGCAAAGTAACTAAAGTATGGTTCAATTCTGAACACGGATCTTGCCTTCATGTCATTTAATTGAGTTGTCTCGGGTTGTGTTTCAGTCTTCAGTTACTTTTTTTTTTTTAATGTTTGTTTAAGTCTGAATAATTCAATGCAATTAAAAATCCTTCTTGGTCATAATTGACTTGACTTAGTAAATTCTAATATAATTCTAATACCTGTGAAAGAAAGAAATATTCTTAATGCAAGTACATTAGATTTGTTCTACAGATTGTACATTACTGTTGCCTTTTGTGACAGGTAGCAAGGTCTGCTTACATCACTTTTTTTTTTTAATTTCTCCTAGTGTATCAGAGAGACCAGCAGCTGTGTCAGCCTAAGAATGCTGACTTTAAATGCTTGTGATAACATGTTTTGTGTCTTATTTCTAGCTGTGTTTTAGTGTTCGTATTAAGAGCCATAATTGGAATTAATAGTCAGCTTTTGACTTCAATAAATGATACCGTCAAGGTTTTTAGAAACTTTTTTTTTTTTTTGCTAGCAGTTGTTATTCCTCTCATTCTTTCACCTGTCTCGTCAGTCCATGGTTCTGGAAAGATTTTCTGTTGTCACTCTATCATAATTCACTAGTTCAAAATAACACTTTACTCTTGCATTTAGTAACAAATTAATATTTTCATACTTTGTTTTTTGTTCTGTTCTTCTTGATTTGGAAAGGAGAAATACAGACATGAACTTAAATGCTTCTGAATACCAGTTTCTCCTGCCCTTAAACTGCTGACTATACTTAACAATTACAGGTATGCTGTATTGTGGCGTATGCATATTGTATGTGATGCTGAATTCTGTTCAGTGTATTGAGAGTTCTGCATTCTGCACCTTGAAATCAGATGCTCCTATTGGGTATGTTACGTTAAATGCCACCGAAGAGGCTGCATATAAATATGTAACTTGAGTTCAGTCTGGTTTTGGACAGTGTTGTTTAATTTGCACTAAACTGTCAGTTCTAAGTAGAAATTACTATTTTCTCCTGTGGACAGTTATCACCACAGGCATCAGGGCAGTCCCGGAAATATTGCAGAAGTGATAGAAGTCACAATTATTTTTTCTGAAAATGGTTTAAGACCACTGGAGAGTTCTCGATCAACTGACACTTCCATCATGTAGATGGGAGCAGAGAGGCACGAGTGTATGTCTCCGTACTGCTTCATTAGTTCTGTTCCCCCCCACCAAGTACTTTAGAAGTGCTTGCTGTACTTCTGTGGCCCCTTCAAAACTTCACCACAGATGGGCATTTCCCATATAAGTAAGTCAGAAGAAAAAGAAAAAAAATTCTGAGGCTGTTTTAGTACTTACTGCCCACGGTCTGATTCAGCAATGGGTAGTAGTGTAAACTTTAGTCTGATTATCCCACCAAGACAGGGTGGGCAGCTTGCTGAGGTAGGTGGCAAAAATGAATTGTTTCAAGGCATATTTGACTTGGTCTTTTAGAGCAACCCCCATCGAGTTCTCCTGGTTTGGTGCTTTAAGCTAAACACCAGGCTGGAAGGGCGCGTGGCTGAGGGGAGAGTTTTTCTGGCCTGCTATCTGTACTGCTCAGGCGGTGGCCTCGAACAGGAGTTTGGGAGGTTGGATAGGGGAGGCAAGCTCCTGAAGTATGGCTGCTTTGTCTTCTAGAGCTTGCTTTTGTAACCCATAGAAATAATTTACATGGTAGTTAGAGCTAAGATGACTAGCAGGGAGAGCCCTGCCTGGAAGACAGCGTGGTCTGTCTGCTTGGGCTGCTCAGCCACACAGGCATTGTTGGAGAAAGGGCTGACCCCGATTAGGCACTTCCCTTGGGAAACCAAAGAGTGAGTGATTCACCCCCAAATACTCTGTGCACTGCAAACTACAGGACTTTTATGAAAAGCGCTGGAATATATTCCCAAGGAATGTATCTTTATTTGCCGCGCTGACAAAATCCAGTATGTGTCTCCTAGAAAATTACCCTGACTCAAACGTCCTTATAGTTTTATGAATAAGACTTTCAGCTTCTTTTTTTCTTATGTAAGAAAAATGTATTAAAGTGAGAATTGCAAACCCATTATTCCATACCTGTTGGCCTGGTCTGTGGACATAATTGCAATGTTCAGCCCTACTTTGTTAATCTGGTCTGATGATACAGAACTGTAAAATCACTTTTAAAATTTTTTTGAAATATTCAGTCATTTATTTGAAACATCAACTATGTTATTAGGACTTTTTGGCTTAGGAAATGTTAAAAGATTAAAGGAAAAAAATAATTATTAGAAGTGGAAACTGTGACAAGAAGGTTGGCAGCATGACTAATAATTACATTCATTTATGTCTGATGAAGAATATCGTTAGACATTAATTTTAAAATACTTTGGAAATTGAAAAGAGGAATAAGACTACCACTTTTAAAAGGAACCACTTAAAATATTCATTACTATGGTAATAATGGATTTAAAGATACAATAACATCTTCATTTCTGACCTTTGCTCCCTGTTAGATGCCAGCCTCTTCCTTTCTTTCATATTACAGTAGTATCTGTAGGATTCCTTCCAACTGAAGTTCACAGGTGGGTTTAGGGAAGGATGGAGTTCAACATAATAAATGTGCCGTACATCTTTTTTATTCTTGCTTCTTTCAGGAGATTGAAAGTCACAACCTTTCTTCACATAATAGCCGTATGTAGTAAATAGTCTCTGAACCACTGCAGGATACTTTAGCTTGATGGAACAAAGATGAACTGGACATCCAACAGAAAATACTTTCTTTAATAAGAAATGTTGGAATCCTTTTCTTGGAAGGGAGCGCACGTGCGGACTATGTGGAAACCTGAAGTATTTCAAGACTCTTTCCCAGTTATGTCTTTGAACTACTGGTACATACTGTGTTGAATTGAAACGATTTTGAATTGGCATCATCTGTAGGGCTGCCCTCCTTCATTTAGTGGTGTTGCACTGGAAATGCTTTGTACTTTATTTCTGGCCTTTCTTTAGACCTAAAAAAATCTGTTTGTCATCTGTAATATCTTGTAAACTTCCAAGAGCTTCATAGTTCTGTTGTCCTTGTTCTGGAGCAGGAGCGAGTGGAGGAAGTTGTCCTTAGGTGTGTGTTGCTCATAGGAAGATAAAGTCATCATTATTGTTATTCTCAGTACTATGTGCGAAAATGGTAAAGGATATATAAATGCACTTTACAGTACATTCCACCTTTTTTATCTATCAAGACTAAAATTTTTTGTCCTTCCCTCCCTTCTGCTACAATTGTTGACATAAATTCCCAGTACAGTCCAGTGCTTGTCAATGTGCTTTACAAATATCTAAGCAAGGAAAGAGACGGTTATCTAGAGGAATACAAGTAGTAATTTCACTTCTTTGAATGCATTTATTTGTGAGTTCAGGAATATTTAATCATCTAGTACTCCAAGACCTTTCTCTTCTAAAAATAATTTTATAAAGAATCTTGTTTATTTTTATTGGAATAGTCATTGATACCATATTAGGAAATGCAGAATGTAAGTGTAGTTATTCAAATACTAATGAAACTCAAGATAAAAGAATCAAACATCATCATGTATGTCTGTTCACATTGCCTGGATTATTTTTCTATATGCAACTACAAAGTTTCACTTTGAAAACTGGTTTAAATTTTACAGTATTTTAATTAGTGTAATAATTTACTATAGAATATTGGCATACAGTTTGCAAAATGAATATTATAATCAGATTCTTGGGGTAAAATAGTTGTAGTCACAATTTGACTTTAGCAGCCACTGTAGCATAAGCAATGTTACTTTACACAAGGCAGCTTGTGAAACTGAAATTTGCAGCGCTATAGATTCTGCTGTTCTTACTATGACGTGCTTTTCTTGGAAACAAATACATTCGCAGATATAATCACAGTTTTATTTTACAGTGGAGAAATAGTAATGGAATGGAAAGCTGATATTAAAGATCTGCACAGTTATTTACACATCAGTACCCTTACTACTTGTGTCTGAGACTTTGCCCTGTTTGCCATCTTGCTTAGAAGGGGGAAAAAACCAAATCATTTTGTTTTTTTCATCTCTGAACACTGCTAGTAATAACTTCAGATCTGTATGTTCTTCTGTGTGCTGTCAGTAATTAGGTTCTCTTTTGGATTTTTTTCTTTTCTTTTCTTTTTTTTTTTCCCCTTAAGATCTGGAAGACTCCCTCTACTCCTCCTCATAATTGGTGTATGTGTTTAACCCTAAATTGCGCATCATGGCAGACAAATTAACAAGAATTGCTATTGTCAACCATGACAAGTGTAAGCCAAAGAAATGCCGTCAAGAATGCAAGAAGAGTTGTCCTGTGGTTCGAATGGGTAAGAGATGTAATTTAACAAAGTATTTAAGGAATTTGAGATATATGTTTTATATATCATTTAAATAATGTTCTGCTAGAAGGAACTATTTTTTTATAATTGCTAGTTTTTTGTTTATCATTTGTGCTTCGTTTCATCTAAAGTCTTTAGAAGTATCACTGAAAGCATGAACAGTTCATAGTAATAATGCCACATTTCAGGTCTTTGGATGATCTGAAGCTTCAGAGAATGTTAATCAGTTACATGTTCTTCTGTGGAATTTAGTAGTACTGGCAAGAATTCTGATTCGTCAGAAACTTTTTTGAGTTATTCTTGTTCTTTTTCACCAGGAAAACTTTGCATAGAAGTCACGTCACAGAGCAAAATAGCATGGATCTCAGAAACACTTTGTATCGGTTGTGGTATTTGCATCAAGGTAAAAGTTAGGCTGCTGTATTTAAAGTGATAACATTTCCTTATTCTGCTATTATATTTAGTAGTGCATACTGTAACTTCAAAAAGCAATTTTGTTTCCCTGAATAATCAGATCTTGTTAACTGTTATTGTTTATAGAAAGTGAAGCACTGTCTCAGTTCACTGAACTGGTTGGGTTGCAGGGTGTGGGTTGTAACTTCTTGTTCGTGGCTTTGATTTTGTTTGGTTTTGTTTGTTTGTGGCTATAGACACCTAGCAGTAGAAAGATGTTTTTGTAAAAGAGCTAGAGAATATATGTGTGCCTTATTTGTGTTGTAGACTGACAGTCTAAATTGCTAACTGTTTAATTTGAAAAATGTGGTATAGAATGTCTTTGGAAAGTTGACTATGTAAATGAAAGTGAAGTAATTTGGTAAAAGTTCTTTTAAAAATATTTAAATGCACAACTAGGTGCGGTAGAGAACATAGCATTTTGTTAATAAATTGTGTGCACTAGTCATCTATAAATTTCTTTCAATTACAGAAATGTCCTTTTGGAGCCTTGTCAATTGTTAACTTACCTAGCAACCTGGAGAAAGAAACAACGCATAGATACTGTGCCAATGCCTTCAAACTTCACAGGTATTTTATTGTAAATGGTTGTAAAAGAGACAAGAAATTCAAGTTTTTGCTAGTCTAAACATAGTGCACATCAAGGTGTTCTTGGTTATTACCTCAGTAGCTTCCTTTTTGAATGTTAATTACTTTTTTCTTATTAAAAAGTATTATAATGAGATAAAATGCTAGTGCTCATTTTATAGAGCGCCTGCTTAAAGAACAGACTGCTCTTAAATCTTCCATATGATCTTCTGTTTTTAAGGAATATTGATATAATTTGAATTATGTATTGGCAAGTTAACAAAGCAAGCTGAAATAATCGGAAAGTCTGAAAACAGGTTGTAACATTTACCACCAAATGCTGGTGTCTGATGGCATTAATATAATCCAAAGTTATCGATGTTGTGTACAGGTTGCCTATCCCTCGTCCAGGTGAAGTACTGGGATTGGTTGGAACCAATGGTATTGGAAAATCAACTGCCTTGAAAATTTTAGCAGGAAAACAGAAGCCAAATCTTGGAAAATACGATGTATGTATCAGCGATAAAATAGAGCTGGCATTAGAGATAGCTGTGGTTATATTTTTTCAGTGAATTTTCATATCTGTGAACATGATAGAATTTGCGAGGCCGTTGGCGCTTTCCCTATTAGCAGCCAGTGAGCTACTCCGCACAGAAACAACAGTAGAAGGATGTTGCTAACAAAGGCTTTTTTGCAAATTCTGTATATCTTCAAGAAAGATAAGGATACTAATTATAATTGTAACTCACTAAAGATAAATATCAGAGGTAGGTTTCTGTCTTTAAGTCACACTTACGGGTTTTTCTAATACCAGTCTTTAAAAATGTCAGCTTTTTTTCCCTGCACAATTTACCTGTTCGCCATCAAGGGATTCAGGTAGCTCAAGTTTTGGAGCTTCTTCTAAGTGCAACATTGCTTTTACCTGACCAGCTCTAGTGTCTATGAGCACTTACGATGTATCCTTATGATCTCTTAGGCTTTTTTATCTTTGTTTCTTTTGAAAATGATCTCTTATAAAATACGTTGTTATCATAAGTTGTTGTTGAAGATATTTCCCACTGTACACTTCAATACTGAGTTCTGAAAATCCTTAGCTTCTTCATGTTGCTACATAGATAGAAATTTTGATAGTATTTTTTGATAACCAGACATGGAACCACCTGTAATCTGCTGGTCTTCATGGGAGATCATAATCCATTTTCGTATGTGTTTACACTAAGTCAAGCTGTGCAGCCAGCAAGCAAAGTAATTTACAGGGCTTTGTTTACCTAGCACTACTCCACAGAGTGAATCTTAATAGAGAAAAGACATAAATAATATCTATTCTGACTCTTATCAGGCAGTATTTTGGTTATCACCTTCTCACCTTCAAATTATGTCGTGACAGTTGAATTCTGATGCTCACTTTTGTCCTTCAAGAAGGACTTGTAGGAACAAGTGTGTTCAAACTTTCTTCATCAGGTTCTTTACCTGAAAGAGTAACGTTTTAATGAATTATTCATTTCATGGCTGCCACTTATAACTGCAAAAAAATAATTATTTCCCAGCTACATTTTCCATTCTCTTTCAAGTTTGGTTTATATTATTTTGTGTTGTTTCAGGTGGTAGTATTGCAGAAATAGCAAAACTTTTGACTTTCTGAATGTGTACTTAGTTGAATTACCATGCTTCCAAAATCAGACTTTCCTGTGAAGAGCCAAATCATTATGACCACAGAAACACGTGGTATGAATTGAATCTTCCATGTTGCTTCTGCTCTAAAACTTACGAAGCATTTTCTCTGTGTATTTGCTTGGTCTGGAAATATGGCTGTGTCGCTCTGTTTCCATACTGTTTGCCATCAATATAATTAGCTCAGCACCATGCAGAGTAGTGCGCTGTGTAAAACTGTATGAGTTGGGACTTTTCCCTGGATGATTGTTCTGAACAGTTCCTTTTTTTTTTTTTTTTTTTTTGGTCATTTTTCCTTTGTCTTCTCCTTCTGTTTCCTTGGAAATGTTTGCTAGAAGCAGAGAAAATAACCAAATTCTATTGCATCTTTTGTGCAAGTTGATTTTATCAGTCCAACCCTTTTCCATTAGATTAGCTGGATCAGATAACTCATGAGTGCAGTTATACTAATCCATGCTGTCATTTTCCCCATGAAATGGTTTCACTTGCAGCTTCTTAACTAAGAACAGTTTTGGATGTCCTAAGTGCAGATTTAAAATGCCTTTTTTTGAAAGGGCTAGTGACATGTGGAAAAAAAAAAATCTGAATTTCTGCCCTCCATTTTGCAATTTTATAATTTTTCTATTTTTTTTTAATGGAAACTTTGCAGGGGCAACATAACAGTTTGGTAACCAGCTTTTATCCAGGTTTTGTTTTTTTTTTTTAAATCTTGCAAGCATATTCTATTTGCTGTATTGATCAGAATTTTAAAAGCAGGTTTTTTAAAATGTTTTTAGAATGGTATAAGTAAACACAGGCTTTAATTTTGTCACAGGATCCACCCGACTGGCAGGAAATTTTGACTTATTTCCGAGGATCTGAATTACAAAATTATTTTACCAAGATCCTGGAAGATGACCTGAAAGCTATCATTAAACCTCAGTACGTGGACCAGATCCCTAAAGCTGCAAAGGTGAGAAATTTCATGAGCTAGTAGAAAGCTGGGAGCTTCTCCTGTAATACTTCTCTTGTGTATAAAGATGTTATTTAGCAGCATAATTCAATGTCAAAAATCCACTACTGTCTGAAATTTTTCATGTTGAAACAATGTTGTGGGGGTTTTTTTATGTATCATGCAGGGAACAGTGGGATCAATTCTGGATAGGAAGGATGAAACTAAGACACAAACTGTTGTATGTCAGCAGCTTGGTAAGTAATTTTGTAGATTCAAACTTCAAAGCATTTGAGAAATTCATATTTACTGAAGAAGTTACTACTAAGGTGATAGTAGATTTAAATTATACCACTTAAAAAAAAAAAAAAGAGAGAAAAGTAAGGATGCTTTAGTGTAAAGCCTAGGGCTTGCTGTAAGCGTATCTGAACCAATGCAAATAAGACTTTCTAGTGGCAAAAGCAAACTAATTGATACATGCTAGCTAACAGAATCTAACGCAGTTTCTATTTCATGGTAGAAAGTGTTTCTTTTTACATCTGGAAAAATTCCAGTTACCATCTGCTGCTCTTGCTTGCTTACAACTGTGGCAAAATCTTAGCATCCCCTCTTGTGAGAAGCATTGCATATAGAAAATATTATTCAAGGACAAAAAAACTTTTTTCTTCCCCCAAAAAACCTGTATGTAGCTAATTATAGTGGGAATAATACTGACTTCTGAGAATAATGCAATTAATAAGAAGAACATTTGTATAGTCCAGCCCTGGTAGCTTTTATAGGTGTTTTGAATTCAGCGGTTATTTAATTTAGGTGTTGCTAAGTTAACAAGGTTCTTTTTGATTAGATCAGGGTCGTAAAGGTGGGGCTGCATTGTGCCACCAGGAACATGGTCTTCGAGTCCCACTCAACAGTATATTCTCAGAATTAGCTGTTCATAAAGCTGGTAAGAAAATACTGGCTTCACCCGTTTGCTGTAACATTTGGGCAACTTGATTTTCCTGAAAATCAGAACTCTTCAGCCAGGTCTAACAAGAAACACTTTTAAAACTGGTATAGTTTCTTTTTGTGGCTGGAAGTCTTTACCAAATATACTGTGGAAAACCAAATAGAAACGTAATCCTTCTGCATGATAAGAAGCAGCCACACACATTAATCAGCTAACGCTGCAGAGAAGCCATAACTTGCTGTGACTTACAAATAGCATTATGATGCTTCTATGTAAGCCAGACACCTATTTTACTTCTGGTCTTTTCCTCTGTGTAGGATGTCTGCCATAATTATACATGTTTGTGTATGTAATAAAAATATGAACTGTCATGTTGGTTATAACATATCTAAAATTAACCACTTATTTGCAGACTTAACCCATCTGAAAGAAAGAAATGTTGAGGACCTTTCAGGAGGAGAACTTCAGAGATTTGCTTGTGCAGTTGTTTGCATTCAGAAGGCTGATATGTATGTTTATTTCTGTTACACATTGCTTCTAATAATCTCAGAATATGGTCCTCTAATTTACATTTATTGTAATAATACTTTTGTATTATTGTATTAAAAGTAAGAAATAATACTTTTGTTTGAAATACTTAAACAAAAGGATTTAAAAAAAATTTTTATCAACTCGGCAGCTGAGATCCACATTTTGTCCATATATAATCTCTGGGTTTTTTATACTTTAATTCATCTGACTGGAAATAGCTAATTTCAGAGGCCAGTGTTAAATTTCAGCATCGCAACTTCATAACCTTTCCCTAATCCCACATAAATGTAT
Organism: Nyctibius grandis; assembly: GCF_013368605.1. Lineage (NCBI taxonomy): Eukaryota > Metazoa > Chordata > Aves > Nyctibiiformes > Nyctibiidae > Nyctibius > Nyctibius grandis. The sequence continues at coordinate 72,167,753 of NC_090663.1, read as the reverse complement.
CCCGTTTGACAGCGTACCTCCCTCAGCCGCTCTGATAAGAAACAGGCAGATGCTTCCCACCTCTGGGAACCTGTGTCCCTTTTCTCCCATCTTGGAGACAGGAAATTACTGTCTATTCTGTGCTGTTTCCTGACTCCTTGAGACCAAGAAAGCAAGATCAGAAGAGTTATGGTGTTTCGGTTGTTTTGTTTTGATATTTTTTTTTTTTAGTGTGGGTTTTTTAGTGGTTTTTTTTTTGTTTGGGTTCCTTTTTTTTTTTTTTGTTGGTGTGGGTTTTGGGTGGGTTTTCTTGTTTGTTTTGTTGTTTCGTTTTTCTCTTTTGGAAGATGTCCTTCTTCCAGTCTCCTAAAGTATTTTTGCACTTTGCAGTTCATGTTAAATTTAAGCTGAATCAGAACTGAGTGCATGGGATTCCTAACTGATGGCTGATTTCTCATTACATTTGATAACTTTGTCAGAGCTTTTGGCAAAGCAATACTTACCTCAAACAATTTAACAATTTCACGTGACAGTCACCAGAGATTCAAGGCAGGTGTCAATACATAATTCTCATTTTTTTTGTCTTAATATAAATAATGATAATTTTTTATTTCTGTGTCATTAATGGTTGAGATGTTAGTATTAGGTTTGAATATGTAGAAAGCTGGCATTCACTAAGAGTTCATTCTTTCTTTTGGGGCTAGCTTCATGTTTGATGAACCTTCGAGCTACCTAGATGTCAAGCAGCGCTTGAAGGCTGCCATTACTATTCGATCCCTAATAAACCCTGACAGGTAAACACAAACTTTAAATCTTTTGCTAGACTGTCATAATAGGTGACTGTTTACAGAGGGAAGAAACATCCAGTCCATCTTCCTAGAAGTGCGAACTTCTCAGTATGGTACACTAGTAGATGTTTAAAATAACCTAAGTCAGTAATATTCTATTCCTTTGCATTTTGGAAACTTATTTCTTATAGTTTCTGTACTATTTCAGCATTGGGGTAAATTTTGTAATAAGGATGTGAAAATATAGGTGGTTATTTTTCACCTGAATATTGCTGTTCCATCCCCTTCTCACAAAGATTTTTTTTTTTTTCTTAAAATGTGCTAAGTGTTTTTTCCTCCAGTCAATCAATATCCTTCCACTTACTGTACATAAAGAAGCTGCCAGTTTACACTGAAGATGGACTTTCAACTTGTCATTCCCAGTGTCTGTTTACTGGACAGTTTTAAAAAGATGTTTATCAGAGATTTGAACTCTGTCTTTAGTATAAAGCTAAGAAACCATATTAAATGAAAATCACATTGATAGCTTTTGCTTACACAAGGCTAGAGTAAGAAAGAAAGAAAAATGTTTTTTATTGAAGTATAAAAGTATCTCTCTGGCTCTATTTTTCAGGTACATTATTGTTGTAGAGCATGATCTAAGTGTGTTAGATTATCTCTCTGACTTTATCTGCTGCCTGTACGGTGTGCCAAGTGCTTACGGTGTTGTTACTATGCCTTTCAGCGTAAGAGAAGGTAATTTTTGCCATATTTCTCTTTTTAAACATACCAAAAAAATTCTATGGAATCAAAAAAAGGTACCAAAATGCTAGGTGTCTATTATGTGAACATGTCTTGTTCCTGTTACAGTTCAGTAACTAAAAAACTACTGGTTTTTGTGCAGAATTTCTGTTTTACATGATGCTAAATTTATAACTCAGCCCAAAAGTCTTAATTATGAAATGCCCTTTGTCTCTTGCTGTGGACATGATTTTGATACTTGCAGGTGTTTTGTAAACAGTGGAGTTAGTTACACAAAAGACCCTATAAATAGTAGAGAAAGGGCAGGAGACAGTTTGCACGGCACAGAGGTACATAGTGTTCAACTGAATTGACCACACTCATAGCACTGAGAGTCAGTAATAACTGTTTTTGTGAGAATGGGTCCAACAGCAGTAGGTTCTTTAAACCCTACACACATTACTAATACAAGGTGTTCAGGAAGAGCTTCTATAGCCTTTCTGTAATTTGCGTAAGATTTTTCTTCATTCAATTTGCATAATGTACAGACTTTCAAATAGGAGGTTTTGTTGCCTCTTTTAGCATGCCATTTAAAATCCAGTGTTCTCCTTACCTGATTGGAATTTACAGCCAAGAAATGAAATTCATCTTGTCTTGCTTTGTTGTAGACCTTTTTAATGATCTTTTCTTCCTCGCTTCACAGGCATAAACATTTTCTTAGATGGCTATGTTCCAACTGAAAATCTAAGGTTTCGGGACGCATCTCTGGTATTTAAAGTGGCTGAGACAGCTAATGAAGAAGAGGTTAAAAAGATGTGTATGTACAAATATCCAGGAATGAAAAAAAAGATGGGAGAATTTGAACTATCCATAGTAGCTGGAGAATTCACCGATTCGGAAATTATGGTGATGTTAGGGGAAAATGGTAAGTACAATTCTTGTTGGAAACTGCTTCTACAGCCCTAAATATCCTCCTAAAGCCCTTTTTCAGTCTGGGAGCCAGGCTTCAAAATGACTGGTTTTGAGTCAGGTTGAACTGCTTGTTTCCTAGTGAAGACATCCCACCATGAGCTTGCTCCCTAAATAGCGGGAATTTGAAGTTACTGAATGTTCGTGATGTCATTGTGTTTGTCTGTTACCCCATTTTAAGAACTCAGATTGGCAGGATGATGATTGACCTGGTGAGCTTAGCCACAAGTCCTAGACTATTGTGGCTTTAGGTGCCGCTCCCATTTGGAAAAGCAAGTCATAGCAAATGCTGCTTGCTGGAAGCGAATATAGGAATTCTCAAAGCAGTCTAATTTTAAAATGTATTCTTCATTAAGTCTTTCTTTTTTTTTGTGTCAGTGACTTAAGGTCTAAGTTACTAAAAAGTCTGAAGTAATATAAAAATCTGAAGTAATGTAACTTGCTTTTTATTTTAGGAACTGGCAAAACTACGTTTATCCGAATGCTTGCAGGAAGACTTACGCCTGATGAAGGAGGTAGTGCTTAATAGTTGAAACCTATTTTGAAGATCCTAGAAATGCTCTTGTTTTCATTACAAATTTTATCTTTTTCTAGGTGAGGTCCCAGTTCTAAATGTCAGCTACAAACCACAGAAGATCAGTCCTAAATCTACAGTACGTTTAAGCCTTATTTATTAAGTATTGCGTTTGCTATAAAAAGCATATTTGTAGTACACAGGTAGAATTCCTTTACACCTGGAAGAAAAAGCTCTATTAATTCTATTTCTTCTTGTTTTCTTGTGGTGTGGTGCATAAAACTGAGTGGCAACACTTTTCTTTTAATAGGGAAGTGTCCGTCAGCTACTGCATGAGAAGATCAGAGATGCCTATACACACCCCCAGTTTGTCACTGATGTAATGAAACCTCTTCAAATAGAAAACATCATTGACCAGGAGGTATTCATTGCCTGAGACAACATCCTCACTTTTCTTCTTTAATTCTCTACCTGTACCTGAACTAAACACGGCCTTATTCCCCCTGGCCCCAATAGGTTCAAACATTGTCTGGTGGCGAGTTGCAGCGCGTTGCATTAGCTCTTTGTCTTGGTAAACCTGCAGATGTCTACCTAATTGACGAACCTTCAGCATATTTGGACTCTGAACAACGTCTAATGGCTGCTAGAGTCATTAAACGGTAAAGTATACATGATGGGGAAAAAGTACTGAAATTTTCTGTACTTCTACAATAAATTTACATTCAGTGCTCTTTTTTTTTTTTTATTTCTATTTCAGTTTCATTCTCCATGCTAAAAAAACAGCTTTTGTGGTAGAACATGATTTTATCATGGCTACATATCTTGCTGATCGTGTGATTGTTTTTGATGGTATTCCTTCCAAAAACACACTTGCAAACAGGTAAGAGACTTGTTTGGATTAGTAAACAAGATAAAGGAGAACAATGTAGAAATAAATTGTTTATCAGAAGCATCAACAAAACTAAGGAGGTGAAGCATCCCTGCCTGTGGAAATTTAAGCTGCATTTAAAGTGATCCAAGGGTGTCCTGAGAGTTCTGGCTTTTCTTCTGAAGCAAGGAAAAGAAAATGGGATTGACCCACACTTAAAGGCTGCCTAGACACACAGAGTAGGGGCATAGTTGGAGAATGTAACCAAGCCCTCAAAAACTAGACCAGCTCCTGGTGTAAACTAGCCTTAAGCACACCAATCAAATTACAGTCAGAGGAGAACAAATAAGTGGCATCAATTGTAAGGAATGAAAAAAAGGACCAATTGTAAACTACGCTTAGGAAAGTAACTTTCAAATGTTTTAAAAGCAAGCAGTGTGCTAAGGGTACCTGTAAGCAGATCTTGTAAAGTGCAAGTCTTGACAGCAGCACGTAATGTACACTATCTATGGGTTTTACTCTTCAACGCTCTCCCTTTTGATATGTCTGCTTTTGTTCCTGTAAATAATTTAATGTAAATTACAAACTTTTTGAGGAGCAGCCTTATTAGAAACCAGGGTTTTAAACAGTGTAATTACCAAGTACTTAACACAAGCCAGATGAAGTAAACACCAATGCACTGCTAGCCTGGTTTTGGTGGTATTCCTTCTAAGAACACACTTTTTTGGATTTAAAAAATCAGGATCACCTAACCGTTTATCAGCATCAGTATATGTTACAATCTTTGTTACATCTTGCTCATGGTGCAACTGTGTTTTTCTTTGAATGTAAATAACTAAGTGTGCCAGCACACACACATGTGGATATAAAGTAAAAAGAATTGCAGAGGTAACAGGCTGAAGACTGGTCGTGCCGTGCTGAGTTACTGCTGAGAGCAGTAGTTACAAGTTCTTGTCCGAGACATGATTTGACTGACAATGCTGTAGCAGACCCTGGTACGTCAACTACAGAGCACATGTATGTTACCAGACCTGAATGAGCTCAGGATGGAGATCAAAGCTGCCTGTAATCTGCATAGTATAGAACTTCTGAAAATTCAGCTGGAATGTTCTTCTCTCTTAACAGTCCACAGACTCTTCTGGCTGGAATGAATAAGTTTTTATCTCAACTTGAAATCACTTTTAGAAGAGACCCCAACAATTACAGACCAAGAATAAACAAACTCAATTCAATCAAGGTAAGAGAGAAGCAACTTTACAGGAAAGAAGCCATGACTGTTTAATATAAAGACAGGTTTTAAAATAAGGAACAAAATGAAGATTAACCTGGTAGTTTTGCTGTGCTGGAAAACAGCACGTGAAAGGAGTAGTGAGAGTAATAAGGAAAGTAGAAAGGAGTTTAGATAAGTGTCTTACTTCAGCTATGTTCAAGTCTGCCAAAGACTACTTCTCTAACATTCACCTTTTTTCTCTTCCCAAGGATGTGGAACAAAAGAAGAGTGGAAACTACTTTTTCCTGGATGACTAAATATTGAATCTGAGCATCTTTGTAACTGGCATATAGAAATGCATATTGGAATGTAAACATTTGTGGATGAGAAGGCTCAATCAGGTTTTAGAACACTTAATCTTTTGGAGCTTAAAATCTCTTGCTGTGTGTAACATCCGAGACCAATAGCAGTGTAAATCCTAGTCCGAGTAAAACTGCCACTTTCTATATTTTGGTGACACAGCCCTGTTTTCAGTGTAAGAATTTCAAAATAGACCACCTTGAAATTGTGCAAATGAGTCTCCTGATTTCTCAAAAATTTAAGGGAAGTTTTCAATTCAATATATCCTACTCCTGTACCAAGTACTGACTGCACTTCCTCATTTTAAAAATCTTTGAAGCCGTTTTCTGTATGAGGGAGGCGTAACCAAGAATGTGAAGCTACAGAAACAACTATTTTAAAAAGGTTGAATCTCTCTGGATGAGGGTTTCATAAATAAATACCCTCCTAACTTACAGCTCTTCTGTGACACAGTGCAAAAATTCTTGAATTACTAATTTAAAAATGTGTATATTTATATGATGTTGTCCCACGCACCTTTTCTCATACTCTAGAAAAGAACACAAAAGATGGAGTACAAAGGAAGATACCTAGACCTTTTTTAATCATCTGTCCCCGTGCATCTTCTCAGGTCTAGATACAGGAGAATAATCAGTTAAATAAAGTCTTAAAGAAAATACTAAAATCCTTTCAATCTTCTGTAACTTAAACCTACATCATGAAGAAAGGTCAATGGCTGTACTTTCCAACTCATTCCTCCGCCTGTAAGTGCTGGCACCCACCATCCTTCCAGGGAAAGACTAAGGTTTTTTACAAGGTTAAGATGCAAGAATTACTTTCACCTAAAGCAAAAGCTTTGATCCTTACTATAGGTAAAAATGAAGGTAAATAAAAAATAGCTTGTCAAAAATCAATTTCCAGCTAAAGTGAGGTCCTTCAGGGAGACACAGGGCCTGTATTTAAGGGTTTCTATGTAATTGCCTACGTAAGTTTTTCAGAAGTGCAAAAGTAACTTTCAGCTATATATCTTAAAAGGAAGGGAACAATTGTCTGTTCTGCCTTCATTGGCATGTGAAAAATGTTAGGAGGGATAAAACAAAACACAGCTTTGTTCTTTATTTACATTTTTGCCTCATAAGTTACAGAAGGCAGTGGCTTGTAGGGTTTGGGGTTTTTTTGAGCCATTATGTGTGTTACTAACTTGGCTATTTTACAACCTTGGCAGTATCGGGTGTTACATACACTCTACCTCGCTATGTCTGACAATGGAAATCCATCTATATTATGCCAGCAGAGGTTCACCATGAAGAAGAACAGGTAATGAATACAGCCTTACAGCACCACCACCACGTGGTTAGACAAAAGCTTTGAAAAGTGAACTGAAACTTATAGTTAAGTCAGGTAGATGAGTACAAATCCCTTTGGGCTTGAGTTCTGCACCTTCTCTTAATCGGTCCTAATTAGGATAAGGTAAAGATGTGGTTTAGCAAATACCTGAAGCTGTATAATCTCAGTTCATTATACACTAAATATTGCATATAGTCCCCTGCTAAGCAGTGGGATCCTGCAACCTAAAACATCTTGCCCCAGGCAGGAGGTTTGGCCAATCAACCTACAAGTCTTTCAGCAAAAACAGAGCAAACTGTATTTAAATCAACAGTGAAGGTAAAGAAAATACTACGCATTTCAGTCCTTAACTGTCCTAGAGTGGCAAGGTGGAGCATAGGCCCAGCTTTAATACTTTTAAGTCTATTTTTAGAATTCTAAAAGCACAGCCCTACCCCTTACTGCCATGCCTATGGTTTCCATCGTTTCCTAAGGTACTGCCTTTGTTCTTGCAACAAAGCTCATGCTTGCATGCCTGCTCGAGTACTGAATGATTATTTCAGTGACAGCTGGACAGATGTGGGCTACAACTGGAGATACATTTTTAGAGCCTCCCAGGAAGGATGACAAGAAGCCCCTTCTAAGCCTTTGGAAGTAGTAGAGGTAAACAGAGAACTGCAATGGTATCAACTGTTAAATCCCTCAGTCCTTGCTTAGTTTCCAACCTGAAAAACTGAAGACTGCCTCTTCCAAAATCCTGAATACATTTCAGAATGGAAAACTATTTAGACAAAAAAAAAACCAAAAACCCCACAGCACAGCCCCTACCACTACCATTTTGAATAAGAACTAGAAATCCAGTTGTCCTCGTTTAGCCTGCACCCAGGGCTAAACAATAAACAGTTTTTCTCTCACCCAATGTCCCTTTCTCAAACAAGGAAGGAAATTGGGAAAAGGAGGGAGATTTATAGGTTAAACAGATTTAATGAAATAAAGAAATCAATATAAATGACAACACAAGAGACAAAGCTATACTTATCTACAGAGCACTGGCAAGTTCTTAGAGGAATCACAATAGGGAGAAAAGGAGAGGAGAGCAAAAAGAGCCCCACCTCTCCCCAGCAAACCCTCTCTTTTATAGTGAACTTGATGTTAATGATGTAGAATACACCTGTGGGCCAGCCTGGGTCAGCTGCCCTGGATTTAACTGCTAATGGCCCTGATCACCATGGCTAGCCACAAACTGAAACCAAATCCCAATGAAACCAGGACACCAGTTTACATCCCCTTTTAGTTTGCAGCTTGCCTACGTATTAAGTAATTGTTTATAGTTCTGCTACTGTCTGCAAGTGGCTCTACCAGAACAAAACCATACGTTGAATGTCACTGCAACAGTTCCAAATATGTAAATAATTCAGAAAGAAAGTGAAAAGACAAACATTTATTTTAAGTAGGCTTTTATACATGGCATGCATCTGAAAACAAATTCTCTATCGCATAACTATCGCTCAAGTTTCCTGATCAAGGGTGTACAATCTCAGACGTGAATGAAAAGGGTACCATCACCTACACTAGTATATACAGAGAGATAAAAATACACACAACAGTTAATTTTACAGAGCAACAGAGCTGAGTGAATACTGTGCACACTGCACTCTCCGAGTCTGGACAACTGACCATCCAAACTGCAAAGGCAACAGGAACACTGCAGAGATCACCATCAGGGTCAGAAGAAACAGCATCAGAATTCTGACACAGTGTAAAAATATAAGGCAGAAGCCACTTTCTTCTGACTCGTATGGAAGAGCAGAGCACACCAAGACTCTTCATCTTGCTTTTAAAAGTAGTTCCAGCAAGGAGTTGTACATGCAAAACCACAAATTTGCATCAACAGTGCAACAACAAAAGAATACTGAACAGTAGCTCAATCATACAAACTTAAAAAAGGTAACGTACTTTATGCATCTCTCCTCACAAAATATCTAGGATTTGTCAGTGCATTAGTGTTAAAGTGGCATTAAAAAAACTTCTGCTATTATAACAGATGCAGAATTATTTTGGAAATGCATAGCATCTACATTTTTATTGTCTTTGTAATTATTCAGTTGGCATAGGCACCATTCTAGTCACACCAGCATTAAGAATTTCTTGGTGGAAACAGCCATTCTTACCAATTCAAACACAGCTATTCTTGACTGCTTGTCTCGATTTTGATTTCAACAAATAAATGCTTTTTAAAATTCAAAAATATACCCTATGAATATGAAAAGAACTATATACAACATACCTAAGACACAGGGTTAGCTGGCTGCCATACGTGTAACGCACTGAAGAGAAACATTCAAGTTTGACAGTTGTTTTTTTTTTTTGAGATGAAAGGCCTTTGGGTTGGAAGCATATCAAAGACAACAGTGCAGTAGGCTGAGAATTCCTTTAGCTCAGTTCAGAACTAAGGCATTGTATGATAAAATAGACATTTATATTTGGTGCAATGTTACTGTCAATTTTAAAATCTAGATCACGTCAAATGCTATAATTTGTCACTCTAGTACGTATCCATCTTCTATCACAAACTCAAACCTTTTGTGGGGAAAAAAAAAAGTTATCAAACACTAAACCTATATTGTTTTTTTCTAATTTGACATTGAGGAAAAAAAACACTAAGCCACACAAACTCTATAATACCTCAAAAACCACATGGTGGGAGTTCATGGTTCATGTCCTCGTAGTCTTTACTCACCGAAAGTTAAACATATCCTTGAACTTTAAAATCTTAATCTTTCATTTTATGAACTGCTACTTCAAATTACTTTTTGCATTTTAAAATTTTCAATTATCCATTCATTCTATGCTTGATGCCCCCTCTGATTATCTCCCAGTGTTGCCCTTCTCCTGTCGTTCCTATAGGGCCTCCCTCTAAAGTTTCGCTGATACTGGTAGCCGTCATCTCTGCTTCTGCTGGGTGGGCCTTTCCAGCCTTCCTCGTTTCTTTGGAACTGGTATCCTCCCCTACTGGAATAACCCCACTCCAGTCTAGGCCGCCTGCCTCCTCCGTAGGTCTGGTTATAAAACTGCTTGGATCTGCCACTTCTCAGCATATCGGAAACTTCACTCTCGTCTTCGGAGCTCTCTTCCCTCGTTCTCTGTGCCCTGCTTTCTGTCTGCAGATGACCAGCACCCTTGGAATCTCTACCTTTATCAGTCTTCTCCTTACGACCAGGGATGCTATTTTTCAGTTCATTTTTCAGTGGTTCTGCCAACAGCGGTGGAGTGTTGGGCACCACCGTCTGCCTCTCAGTCCCCTGTCTTTGTGGAGAACGATTTTTCTGCCCAGCTGTTTTTTGCTTAGCAGGAGAAGCCGAAGGACAAGTCTGCTCCAACAGAGGTGCCCTAGCTGAAGTTTCTTTTGGGGCGCTGCATTCACTGCTTGCACCAGCCACAGGGAATGGTACGGCATTCGAGCCGCTGCTGCTGCGAGGCTTCTGAAGCTGTTCCACACAGTTTACTACAGGAACCGGAGGGCTGCATTCTTTAGCCACGTACATGTTGGCAGAGGTGCCAGCTGTTGCCTCTTTGTCCTCAGGTGACATGACAACATTGGGTCTTGATACTGAATTTTCAATGAAACCCTGAACGGGGTACCCATACCAGAAGTGAGGAAAGAAAGGAGGGGCTATTGGAACAGCTCCTAGAAAGTGATTGTGTCCAAAGGGTGGCTGTGGGAACATGTTTTTCCCTCTCAGGGACTCCTCATAGTTTGCATGAAGAGCTTGCACCGGATTCTCCGATTCTACACAGACCTGTCCTTGACCTTCTGACACCTGAGCCGTAGGGATAATCAGAGGCAGTGATGGAGATCGACTATCAACCTGTGGAATTTGACCATTGGATCTGGCCTCACTCTGCACAGGAAAGTGCCTGTTTGTTCGTGCAGCTTCGTTCTCATTCTGAGCCGGCAGAGCCTCCTGGAACCAGGGGTTGTGCGGATACACAGGAAGGGACACATTTGGGTACATTCTACAAGCAGCTAAATAGGCCTGGTGCAGGGGGTACAGGTAAGAATGGGGTGCCCACATGGGACAACTGTATGCCTGCAAGACAGGGGGGAATAAAAAAAAAAAAAAAAGTATTTGGTCTTTTGAATGTTCAGACAGACATAATAGCACAGAGGTCATTTACCATTTTGAAACAGCTGATTACAGGAAGTAAAGGTTAATTTCATTTACAGTGATTGCCCTCAATTCTGAATATCTAGGACTCCAGGATGATGTTCTCATTTTTTGTTTTCCTTTCAAATGCAGTTGCAATGGGCACCAGTTATGACCAGCAAGAAAACTTGGTAACAATTTCTATATACTTAATTTAAACACATGATGCTATTACGCCAAGCTTTAGCTATGCATTTGAAGACACATTTCAAACTCATTTTCCAGAATCACAATTATTAATCAGCAATTTGCCCTACTAGCTCACTTTTCAAAATTCTAAAATCAAAACAAGAAGTCACACCACGCACATATTTCCACTTCAAAAAAAAAAGACTAAGCTGAGACCTGAAGTTAGATCATTTCCCCAAGGACAATTCGTAAAGATTGAAATCCATATTTATACACACAACCCACAGATCAGCTTTCTTAGAAGCCCTTTCATAAAGTAGGGGGATAGGTTTCATGAGAATTTACAGCACACTTTCCAGCTACTGGTGGGAGTCACACAATGGACACACACCATTTTCAGCAGCAACCTCTTCCATGCTGTTCGTGAGCATGAGCTACGTTCACAAGACCGAAGTCACCCACCTCAGGTGGCAACCCCCTTCCTTTTCCTCAACTCCCATGTTAACTAACTAGCATGCAGTGGCTTACATTTACACCGCTCAGAGTTAAGAGTTTATAAACACAGACTTTGTGTTTGTACTATGGTACATACCAACTGGCCCAAGAGCAACATCGTAGGATGTTTTTATAATACAATGTGCCAAACATACATATTTCAGGCCATACAGAACACCATGCAAGGCTGCTGGAGGCACAAGGCTGTCTAAGAAAACATTGGAGTAGGTAGCAGGCAGCCCAAAATCTGGCTAAACCTGGTCTGTGTCATCTGTAGGAACAGTCCCTGGAGCAAACCATCCTGAGAAGCCTCCTCAGAGCTCCTCTCAACGCAAACTAATCAGTTCACTCTGAAGCCTCCTGAGTTCCCAGGTCTACCACAGTATTTGGTCACCAGCTGAGGAGCACAACTACTAGGACATGGTACTTTGACCAGTAGATGGTGCTTCAGCACCAAAATGAGACTATATCCGAAATAATATAAAGTACCAGTAAGGAGAGTCCCAAATATATGCAGGCTTATGAAACAAACACTGTTTACATATATTGCAGTGACACTTGCTAATGACTTACAGATTTTCTATTAAGAGACTTGTATTAGGCACACAGAAAATCATTACTTATGGCCAAAGTCATGCGGAATAAGCCTGAGAGCTCTCTCCAAAGTCGTTTGCCTGACAGAAGGAGTAAGAGAAGGTAAAAAAAAAAAAAAAACCAAAAAACCATTTTTATGTGCAGAAGGGAGAAACTAAGCAAACTAGTCCTTACCAAGAAATGGAAAATGTTGCCTTTTTGCATGAGCCTCTTCCCCAACCACACATACAGATTTGCACCACATAACACACGTCAACCGCTATTCTAGTTACTTAGAAGGTTAGAAGTAAACTACTGTTGTCCTTAACCTGAGCAGAAAGGACACACATGCAGGTTACTTAAGGGAGTGTCCACAGGGAAAGCCATAGTAGGTATTTGTACTGTAAAGCACAATCTGTTGACTGTATAGCCACAGCTGGAAGCCAATAGTTCTCACTATCACTGTTGAGATAAAATTTATTTCTGTTGACTTGAACTGCAATGTGGACCATTGTTGGGATCCCAGTTAATAGGAGACAAAATAATAAAGTATTTCAAATTTAAAGATTAACTTGAAATGTACAGCTGCAGTAACCAAACTTCTGTACTCTACTACCAAATACAAGCAAACTTTATGGTATAACAAACACAAAAACATAAGTAAGTTGGAAAAGTTACCTTCACACCAAGATTGAAGAAAAATCTAAGAATATTCTTATCTAGGAAAAAAAAACAGAAGAAGATCTGTGAAGATCTAAAATATTACACTTCATCTGATCCAAAAATTAGTCCCTGCATAAAGCAGAGAAACCCTGGTATTAAGTTGCTGCTTGCATGTCTGATTGATTTAGTGGTTTTTTTTGCCACAGTAAGATAGCTAGAACACAACTGCAGTGTTATTTCAGTTTTAACAGCTTGTGGAACTGAACTTCTATTTTTTTAAAGAAACAGTTCAGTAAACAAACACCACCGTGCAGTCAGACATGAGATGTTCTTTATGGGCATATCCCATATTTGTAGTATGCCAAAACCTTTATTTTCCCAGACCAGTAAGGAAATGCTCAACAACTTCCAAGCTTTTGATTACAAGAAAAAACCTGTTACTGTAAAAGGAAGCAGTTCTCCAAAGAAAATCCTTTACATTCTCAAAACCTCAAGTTATGGTGGGTCAAGCTAAGGACCACAAAATAACCATATCAGACTTCCAGGAGTAACCACTTAAAATAACAGCAATGTTAGCAACGCAAACCAAAGAGTTACAACTCTATTCGATAGTCCCTCCCATGCCTTAAATCACGGCATGACAACAATTAAATCTTTTGACACAGACTAACAACAAGACCAAAGAAGTGGTCTTTATCTACACTTTAAGAAGAGAAAACCTATTAGGAAAAATGGTATAAAATCCAGACCTCCTTCTACCTTCTCACCTTTAGGTAAGTCTTCCCCAGTATTGCACAGGGAGTAAGAGGGTGCAACGGCTCTTTCTCCCTTTTCACTGAAAGGGAATCCAGGGTATAGCGGATCCTGGTAAGGATTCAGAGTCTGAGGCAAAGGCATTAAAGGCTGGTTAACTGCTTGTAGCGACACGGGAACTCCAGCAACTGGAGCAGATGTTACCTGAGCCTGTGATACAATAGAGTCAGGTCCTGTTGCTGGGGCTGGCATCAATGAAGAAGCAGGTATTTGGGCTGGAATACCTAAAGGAAAAAAACACATATATATACACACACACACACATATATATATCTCAACTATATACAATCACAAAAGAAAATTACAGTGGGAAAGCAAGTTTCAAAAGACAGAATAAAAAAAAAAAAAAAAAGGTATTCAGGAAGACATAGAAGGAAGTTCTTGAGTCGGGAAGTTACAAACAAATGAAGAGTTGGCTAAATGCAGAGAATAGTTTTCAGAAAGAGTGAAACAGTTAAGCTTTCCAGAAATAGCTAAACCCTTCCCATATTTATTTTTAAAATTATGAACAGCAGAAGGAAATATGAAGGGGAAAATAAGGGAGGGAACTGAAACTTATATGTGAATCTCAGCAGTTCTCATTCTGACTAGTCATTTACAGTCAACTCTGAATCTGAGCTCAGATTATGGGCTACGCAGCTTCTGTCACAGATGCAGTCAAGTACAACAGGATTATTACTGTATCATGTAAACATAGTATGCTGATTTGAAAGCTAGTTCTTGTACAGAAACACAACAGTGGGAAAGAAAATACAGCACCTCATCTAATGAGCAATATTGAATCTAAGCCAATTCCATGTATCAGAAGATACGCACAGCACAGAAAAACCTTCATACTGGCTTTACAGCTCAGGTCCAAATGGATCTCATTAGTTCCAGACATGCCAGACCCAAGCTGAGTCCTCAGTGAATCAAGGAGCTTATTACACGGGACACAGAGCACAGACACATACCAAGTTTCAACATGCTGACAACGTGATCTACCTTAAGCAGATCCTCAGAATACGCCCCCTCAAACCTCAATGCTATCCCACTCAGGAGAAAAGCAGAGAGTTGAGTACACATCCCTCTTCCACCTTCATGTAGGGAGTAAAGCAAACTATACATATGGGCAATCAAAGATCTACTAGAACTCTCACTAGCTTTCAGCAGTGAGAAACTATATTCCTATAAATGACTGCCTTTGGAATGTGAAGTTATATGAAACAGTGTCTCCTGGAGGCATCTTCAATTTAGCAAGGCAGTTAAAGAATTTTTCAGGGTTAGTAGTTTCTGATTTATGTTAATATTTCTTCTAACCTGCTGGTCCATAGGTTGTTGGCTCACTTGGCCAAGCTGGCACAATGGCTGGTACAGAAGGCACTGTTGGAGGTAAATGCACCTCAGAGAAGACTGGTGAGGGTGTTGGAGTTACGCTTGGTATGCATTCTGTCACGTTCTATAAAAACAAAGAGATCACATGAAATTATTCTGAATCGCTATTGTTGGTGACCCCTAATGTGACTTCTACCAAAAAAGGCTTGATGACTCAGTATTATCCAGACTACCACATCACCACAGCAAAATATTAACTACATGGCTGTATACATAAAAGAGGTCTGAGATCTGTGTGAAGATCTGCACTGAGCTCTACCCAGAACATGCCTGTACCACAGACAGCCATCAGTGGTATAACCACTTCCACAAGCATTAAATTTAGTCTCTCCCATCCAAAAAGAAAAGCCACCCTCACAAACTATTACCAATAACCTTGGGGAAACCTGAAAAAGCAAAGGTAAAGAATTTAAAGTGAAAAGCATGGTTATCTTAGCAGAAAAATATGACATAACCCTTCTCTCAGAAGAGAAAGGATACACTTTTACTTTTCTATCAAGGGTTGTCCTTTTACATTCTTTATGTTGGACATAACAGATTCCTAACTGTAAATACAGAATTTTAGCATTATCACCATGGAAATGACTACATAATTAAAAGCCAGTATTATAATACATACGTGGCTGTGATGAAGCTCCCCTTTGTCTGAAGTCTCCTGACTGGAAAACTTTGAAATCAAACAAACATTCCTTACTTGCTCAGCAAGAATCGGAGAATCTGTTTTTACTTGTTCCAAAGGAGATGAAGCTTTTGGGTAACTCTCATCTTGACTATTCTTCTAAAGCAAAGTTAGAAACAACAGACACAGCTAGTCTAATAGTCAGATTTACTTTTCAAAGAGGCATTCAAAGATATTAAACCACCCTACATACAAAGTGGGCTAAGCACCCAATCACTATTATAGTAGTGTAACATTTTGCTCATTGGAAGGACAGCAAAGGTTAAAAGCCAACAAGAGGCCACAAATCTTCACTGAACTTCAGAGATCATGGTCTGTTAGCACAGTAGCTATTAGTAAACATCAAATCTTCTGTGGTTCCATTATACTGAAAGTACAGACTATACTAAGCAATTACAAATCCAGATTCGTAAGTGCTCTCGATAGCCCAGATTTGAGAACTCAGACTGCAGAGAAAGACTATAAGTATGGGTTACAGGGGCTGAGGAAAGCTGACAGCAATACAAGCCTCCAACCTTAGAAGTATTTCACTAAAAGCTGTAAAGCAGCAGCAGCAATCACAGCTCTAAAGGCAGCTATTGCTCTGCTAATCATGTATCAGAGAAGCAATAACATTAACAAAAAAATTTGGTCTTTTCTTTAAGATTACCTCAGATGAATTTGGCTCAAGCTTCTGACTTAAGTGGATCTGCCTGGAATTTGACTCTGTAACACCAAGACATAACCTAGTAAATGAACCATTACACCATTTATGGCTATCACAACTTAAGCCAGTTAAAGTTTGTTTTTCCAAAGTTAAACCTTCAAAACAAAACCTACCTCAGCATATATAACTTCAGAAAACTTAAATTTCCATTTTTATCAAAGCATCCTAAAATAAACAGTTGTTAGGGCAGTAACAGAGCAGCTACTTCAACCTGGGTTTCCAAAGCTCTACAGGCGTTCTTTACAGATGTTTGTTAACCATTTTGGTGATGATTGAGGGAAGCAGGAACGAAATGTAGCTGTCTCTTTAAACACATATCACTCATCCTAAATCCCTCCTAGTGAAAAAGAAGTAAGTTTGTACTTTGACTGAAGTGAAAATGTATTGATCTGCATTTCCATATTCAAGTGTTAAGATAATAAGAGCTTAAAGTCTTGCCTACTTTTGACTAAGAGATCAATTTAGAAGGCTTCAATGGTTCAAAAGATCTAGAATGTTTTCAGACTGATGCACAAAGTTTAATTTCTCGAGCACCAGCAAACACTTGGTGGGGGAGAAGGTGTTGAAAACAGTCATGGCATAATCTTCATATAATATGATCTGTACAAGTTCTTCACGTTCTAGCTTACGTTCAAATCTGGTTACCACTGCTTGTCAATCCAATTCATGCCCTAAGTTTAACAGTAGCTGCTAAATAGATACGTACTTTTTAAAAGCTTACTATATGCACCATCACAACTAGACAACAATGTAAATTAAACCAATACTGATTATGAGAATTACTGCCAATTCCCATAGCACCAATAAGAATCTCAAAATACTCGGAAGTACTGTTTATTCCTATAGGATTTTTAACCTAGTTTCAGAGGAGGCAACGCAATCCAGAGTGTCACAAAAAACAGAGAAAGCTGTACATGCCATGCCCTTCAGCAAAATCTATCATGACACTGTAGTAAAGAGCTTTCTCTACATCAACATTCTTTTTGGCATTGCTGATGAAACAAAGTTTTCAAATGAAACGAGTTTTCAGATGTTTGGAGAATAAACAACAGGTAACAACAGTCCTTGTGAGACCATTCAAGAAGGCATTACATGTTGTAAGAGGGACTACCATAAATACACAACAGCAATGCCTCTGCTGATGCCAGAAGTAAGGGAACAAAAAAAATTAAAAAAAAAAATGGCGGGAAGGAAGAACTTCTAAGAGGAGGCTAAAGGGTTTGAACTTTATTTAGTCAGGGGAAAAAAGTGGAAGAAGCAAAGATCAAATTCATTGTTTAGTTATGGCAAAGCCGACAGGACAAAATTAAAAAAAAATACTATCAGTTGCATTTAGCAAAGATTTACTAACTACCTCCTGACAGCTACGACTTTCATCTATTACTGCCACATTCCACTTTCTCACAGAAGAGGAAAAGCTTAGAGTCAATAAAGAGAAGCTAAGGAATGTTAGAACAGACTGGAGGGAGGGAGAAAACCCAAACAAATTTTGCCTATGTGACAGCTCTTTCTACTGTAATTGGGGGGGGTGGTGTTCAACTCTTCTGTACAGCATCTTCTTCCCTCTTTCTGTACCATTATATGCTAATTCTTAACAATGCCATGTTGAATACTTTCACCTGCTTTTCTCTTAACTGACTCCAGTAGGCACTCTTAATACTCTTCCCACTGGCACTTTCTGCCACATCCACTAGAATTTAAACAGCATCTAATTTAAGGTTGCTCTGAGAGTCTTTTCATTTCTCTCATTCCTCTTCCCATTTACTACAAAAATCCCAGCAAGGACCCTCCTCTCTCAGACACATTCACAAAGCAGGAAAACATGTACTTTCTTCCCCAACCACACCTTTGCTACCTTGAGCCTAGCTTAATTCAGCACTATTACTTAGGATAATTTTCCCCTCATTGCGTAAACAGATGCCTCATCTTGAATAAATTCTGAGTCTGGTAATAAAAACAAGCAAATAAAAAAAAGCCTTGATCTAAAAACATTTATTTTTACCTTTATCCTTCTGCTCTTCCACCTCTGCTGTCCTCTTGCTATTTCTTCTCTCATTACTTGAGAACTTTTTCTGGTTTAAATTATCCACAGTCTGTGTAGCAGCCTGACAGACTGGTTGATTCTAAAGAAGTTTACAAAAGCAGAAATATGAATTTATATAAGAAGTCCAATGACATTTTGCCATCATCTGGTATGATACTGTTATACCTTCATGACACATAATACTTATCTCATCTCTGACAGGCAGAAAGGTGGGTGAAAAAAAAGCAGTCTTGATCAGTATCATTTTCATCCACTCTTTCATTCATTGCTAAATTTTGCAAAGTATCCTTTAGAAGTATTCATGTCATTAGTTTGCATGACAAACAAAAACTGCTTCACTCAGACAATATCCACTTTAAAATCACATCCTGCAGGTGAGCAAATTCAGCATACCGTTAACCACAGCTCAGAGAGAGTGAGCAGCCTCTGTCCATTAGGCTTCAGTTTTAGTCTGCTCTTTGCAGCACAGAAGAGCTGTACATTTCTTCTCAATCACACCAATATAAGTCACTACTGCTCAAGAACTGAAAGGTACCACGCAGGAATTCGCTTCCACAAAGCAAGGGATTTAAGGCCCATCTTTCACCTACTCATTCTTCCCAGCCTGGGTCTTGTTTCTGTTTGCCCTGGGATTTAAATCCAAAAAGCCCCACATGCCTCTAGCATAAACCCATGTAGACAGCACCTCTTAACCCACAGGATCTGCTTGCTCCCTGGATGTACCGAGACTCCAGTCCGCTTTCTTTAAAAATTGCATCAATAGAATAATCTCTCAAAATCTAAAGGCTACATTCTTCCCTCAGACATAGACAAGTCCACTGAAGCTAGCTCAGCTCCACAACAGAAAAAGAGCAAGTCTGAGAAAGAATTTGCACTACTTATGACACCAGGCAAGTTCTCATACCAGTAAGTTCTCAGGCAAGAAAGAAAAGTCACTTATAAATAAAACAGGTTTTATGTGAACCAAATCAATCACCTAGTCACCTCTGATATTAATTCAAGAACCACGATGCCATTTTACTGAGCTGTTTCTCAGCTAAATTAAACTATAGTTCAGAGCAAGTTCTGTCCTCACTTTGAAGTTTGATCCCAACATACAAGAAAGACAACAACCGAGTAACTGTAGGGGAGTGCAAAGCCTTCCAAAGACCAGAGATACATGAAGAAGCCCACAGCTTCAGAAGTTCATGTGTCTACTATATTTACATGCCTAAAGAACTGTGTATGGTGGACATTAATTATTCCAGGGGAAACTACTACGTATGTGTCTTACCTTGAATATATAAAGCATTATAGAGTGACATACTTCTATGTAGAAAGTGAGTGTGAAGGTAATATCCTTAGCTTTTGAACTGTATTGTAATGCAAGGACAGCAAAGCAACAATTGCTAATTAAAGATTCATGGACAAGTATGAAAAATGCACTATTAATTACAATGAAAACCAACATACATTGGAAAGAGCAGGAAATGCTTGTTCATCCCTCTGCTGGATCTCATAAAGCGAACGAGATTCTTCTATAGCCTGTTTTTCCCTGCGTTCCTCTGGAGACAGGCCAAAGTAGTTACAATCTTTGCTGCCATGGTTCAGATCCTCAGTTCTCTCCCGCTCTGGTTTTCTGTAAAGGAAAAAAATGAAACGGGACCACTTTGACAAAGAAATCCAGTTATCACCAATATCGTATTTATGTATTTAGGTTAAAGGAAGAAGAAAAATGCCCTTAAAATGTTGCATGTGGCAGACTCCAAAGACACCCCAGCCCCACTTATGCCACAAGGAGTTACGACACAGAAGAGTGACAAAACAGACCATGAAGAGCTTGGTTTTGTATCCAAGTACAGAATAGTCTTTTAGATAGGATAGAAGAAGAGTGGCAATGATGAAAACAACTCTACTTCAGTAGCACAATGAACAAAAAAATCGCTACCAAGAAATACAGGCAAAATGTTATTCTCATATTTCTTCAAGTGATCAGCCAAAACATGGAGCAGTCCTCTATGACAGGTTCTGCAGAAGCTGAGGATCTGCAGATCCTAGCCATGCTCAAGAAGTTCTACATGCAACATTACTTCTGCCCCAACCAGAAAAAAAAAAAAACAAACCAACCAACATCCACTTTCCAAGAAGAAACTGCAGTTTTGTGTACGGTGCTTCCAGGGAAGATGCTGCCATGCAAGAAACACAGTGGGAGCTCATGATGGCAGCAATCTTGAAAAAGGTTGTTTTGTTGTTGTTTTTTTTTTTTTTAAAAAAAAAAAAAAAATTCTCTTTCCTATCCTTGTGTGTATTCTTAAGGACTTGGAACACTTCTTAAGCACTCAATGGCAACATATTTCAAGAGAGCACGTTGGAAGCATCTGAAGCAGGCACCTGGGCTCCAAGAAGCTCAGCTGGAGTTCAAGGTAAGGAAGATGTTATTTGCAGTTTTACCTTACAGTTTGGGAAGGATTCCTGCCTGGAGCTTTTTGCTCAGTTGAGGTCTGATGAGGTTGGGATCCAGAACATAAGAACTGATGCTGCCTGGTTCCCACAGTATGCTGAAGTCGAGGAGGTAGTGCTGACTGGGGTTTTATTGACTTGCTCTGATTCTTCGGCCCTCTGCAATCTGCATCTGTGATAAAGATGTGAGAATAGATATATTTTTTTCAATCATTTTTTAAGTTCTTTGGGACAAAACATCTGACAATAAAGATTCTGCCACACAAAGACAGGTTCAGTCCTACCGGGCTGAGCATTCTGCCCCCATGTTGGGAAAAACTTTTTTATCTTCTTCCCTGGCACAGTGTTCCAGCCCTCCATAGGAGAGGCCTGTGGAAGAGGTTTAAGGCTCTTCAGTGAGACAGCATGCCTACAAAACAAGGAATTATGGAGGGAAAAATATCTTAAAGACCAGACTGGGGCTTGCATAAATTAATACCACATGTTTACTAAGACTGATGGATCTTTCCGTTTTTGAGAACATCACAAAGTCGTTTGTCTTTATGATTACACTCAAGCAATGCATAGAAGAACAAACTTTTTTTTTTTTTTAAAAAAACAAAACTCTCTGAGAAGTTGATGCAAACTTAGCCAAAAAAGAACAATCAGCTATTTGTGAAGTGAGTATTCTAATGTCTTCACGGCAGACAGAAAAGGAGAATGAAAAAAGCAATATACTCAACAGATAAACTTATCACAAACACTGCAATAGATGTCAAGATTGAAAAACATTACATTGGTGGTTTATATCCCAGAGCATTACTGCATTTTTAATTGAGGATGCTGTAGGATGTCCAAGCAACTGTTCACACTATTTGAAAGGAAGACATTCAAATCAGGTTAAATCTCAATTTAAAAAGGGAACAAACTACAAGACAATCTTCAGATCTCGCAACATTTTCTTTTTTTTTTTTTTTTTTTTTTTTTAAACAGATCGCATGAGATTAATGGGCATCTTTTTCCTTCCTCGACTGAAAGTTTTTCCTCTTCCCAAACTACACTGAAATGTGGGGGTTTTTTTGCCCCAGAAGAGTTAGAGAACCTACAGCAGTGCTCAAGAAGATGTCTCAAACCACCCCTCCCAAAAAAAACCCAACAAACAAAACACCCCCACGACCCCAAACAACCAAAACCACCACCACCCTCCCAGAAAAAACAACAACAAAACCAGCCAACCAACAACACACAAAAAAAACACGCAACTCCCACCAACAACTTTAAACACATAGTTTGTCCCAAGGTACGGCAAAGAAGACGTTGATCTAAACAGCAACTTGGCACTCTGTATGAAATCTGGCAGAGCTACTCAACCAACAAAGCACTTAGGTGCTTTGATGGACCTTTTAATATGAAAAGCTTGTCACAAATCTAGCATCTAGTTATTAACACAACAAGCAACACTTAATTAGGATGATGTCAATCTGTTCAGGATTGAATCTTGTGCAAAAAAAAAAAAAAATCTAATACTAATATAGTTACTGTTTACTCTGCAAGTAATATCCAGACTACTTAGCACTAAAGAGAAAAGTCTAAGTGACAATTAATGCAGAACTCCTTTTTCCTTTTTTTATTTAGTATGTTGTTTTCTTAACAGTTTTGTGGTAGTACTGCTTCAAGTAAAGAAGTAGATACACTTCAGGGGCTGAAATCAACTCTGAACTAAAGTAATGCTGCCATTACCAAGGTTCAGTTTGGCACTCTTCCAAAAGAGATTAAGCACTTACTTTGCTCCAAGCTCTTCTACAAATACAACAACTGGCCCACTCTCTGAACAAACTTCTTGAATATGGGCATTATAAAATTTCCCATTATGGTCTAAGCGCACCTATAAAGAAAAAGAGTAAAAAAAAAAAGGTGCATTAACTTCAAAGAAGACAATGAGAGGACGTAACTCACTCAAAATATCAGCAATGTTAAAAATAGAACTTTTCCTCTGGGCAACAGAATACCTGAGAAATAAACACGTTAATTCAGTAAATATATCAAAAGCAAATCTTCAATCCATAAAAAAAAAAAAAAAAAACAAAACACAAAAAGCTTGCTGGGTAACACTATTTAAGGAAACACGGCTTTCAAAACTACATGAGAAAGTTAAAAGTAATCAGTGTATCAAGGCTTTTCAGCTTTACTGACAACACTTTCTCTTAGAATAAAACCCAAAGCTTTTCCTTGTTAAAATCCATGTAAAGAAAAGAAAAATTCATTACTAGCTTCAGTGAAATTTAGTTTAATTAAGAACATAATGAACACCAGTTACTTCTGAAGTTATTCTTCAGAAATTTTTTTAAAACAACCAAACAAGTTGCTCAGACATGACCATAGTGTTACTTATCTGACTGACATTCCATGTTCTTAAAATTCTTCTGTTAAATATAAAATAAATTTCATAACATTCTGCTACATTTGGCTTTCCAGTTGTACTAATTTCGTCAGCTCCACTTTTCACTATTTACTTCATCTTCCCTTCCCATGTTTTTATCCCATATATTTACTGTCTTGCCACATGCATATAAAATTTGACAGAGAATGTTAATTACCAGAGTTTTTTCTACTAATAATATCTGTACCCTTTAGTAAATACTACACAAGACAGCCTTAGGGTCTTAAATATAAAATTTTAAGCCTGTACTATTAAGCATTAATAAAAAAAACTAATGTGGAGTTGGTTATTTGTTTTGCATGGGGTTTTGTGGGTTTGTGGGTTTGTTTTGGTTTCTTTGTGGGTCTTTTTTTTTTTTTAAAGTTGAGAGATGTGTTTTTCCTGCAATTTATTCACTATGCTTAATTCCATCGCACAAATAAAAAAAAAAAGTACAAACTGAAAGAGCCCCCATGCTGCATGATAAACCTAACTGTATATTTTCACATTAATCAAATGGCCTAGAAGGAACCATATTTAGCCAAGTACCACCAGTTAACACACCTTTATGAGATTAATCTAAAATTTCAGTACTATAGAATTTAACGGTAAATCCTACTTTTTCTTAAGCAGCAATACATACTACAAATTCTAATAGAATTTAAAGGCCAATTGTGGAACACACTGTGAATACTTCAAGAGGAAGAATCACCCAAAACTTCAGGATCTGCAGCAACTAAAGCAAGCTATATTCCATTACTTAAAAGTAACGAGATTTACAAACAGCCAATTTACAATCAGTAATCGTTATCTCCAGAGTTGAACATAAATACATAGAACTATGGTGTTGGGTTTGGTCTCTCCAAAGAAAAGCCTATATAACAGAAAACACTAAAATTTCATTCTTCATCATGCAACTGTATGCATGCAAAAACTTTATCATGCAGCAGTATGACAAAGCAAGCGCAGCCATCAGCAAAAGATGCAGCGGAGATAACTATTAGTTTTATAAAACAGACCTACCCCACACTTTTGCACATCAGGGGAATAACTAGCGAGCTTACAGAGCGCACCAAGAGAAGAACAGAGCTTGGCCTGAATCAAGTAAACTGCCCTAACTGTACCCACTTCTGACACAGAGGCTAGCACTCTACAACACCGAGCAAGAACTCACCATGGAAGCAAGCCTGCACAAACTTATTTGCATACTTAACATTAAGGTCCACAGTCATCTCATTAAATACACTCTCGAAGTCAACCTTGTGACTTCTTAATGCAGTAAAATTGCACTGATCAGATGATCCATTACATGTATGCTGTAAGTCATGAACACCACCAACAATTAAATAACGAGCATATGCGCAGCTGAAGACACAAGCAAAGAATATTTAGAAAGTAGAAATTATATATCCAAATCATTGACAAAGAGGGAAAATTGGCATCTTGAGCAAAACATTAATGTCTCTGTAAACTATAATTCAATACTACTTACTTTACATTTATCTCCAACTGAGTATTGCATGCCAGCAGCAATAGAAAAATCTTGTTTTTGCTGATCTGCAAATACATTTTCAGTAATATACCGTTAGTTCAAATACACCAAAGAGTTCTTAGAATCATAGAATGGTTTGGGTTGGAAAGGACCTTAAAGATAATCTAGTTCCAACCCCCCTGCGACGGGCAGGGACACCTTCCACTAGACCAGGTCGCCCAAAGCCCCATCCAGCCTGGCCTTCAACACTGCCAGGAAGAGGACACTTACAACTTCTCTGGGCAGCCTGTTCCGGTGTCTCACCACCCTCACAGTAAATAATTTATTCCTAATATCTAATCTAAATCTACCCTCTTCCAGTTTAAAACCATTACCCCTCGTCCTGTCACTACTTGCCCTTGTAAAAAGCCCCTCTCCCACTTTCCCGTAGGCCCCTTCAGGTACTGGAAGGCTCCTAGAAGGTCTCCCCAGAGCCTTCTCTTCTCCAGGTTGAACAACCCCAACTCTCTCAGCCTGCCTTCATAGAGAGGTGCTCCAGCCCTCTGTTCATCTTCGTGGCCCTCCTCTGGACTCACTCCAACAGCTCGCTCCACGTCCTTCTTATGTTGGGGGCCCCAGAGCTGAACGCAGTACTCCAGGTGGGGTCTCACGAGAGTGGAGCAGAGAGTGGCAGAATCACCTCCCTCGACCTGCTGGCCACGCTTCTTTTGATGCGGCCCAGAATACAGCTGTCCTTCTGGGCTGCAAGCGCACATTGCTAGCTCCTGTTGAGCTTCTCCTCAACAATCACCCCCAAGTCCTTCTCCTCAGGGCTGCTCTCAATCTATTCTCCACCCAGCCTGTATTTGTGCTCTTGGGATTGCCCCAACCCACGTGCAGGACCTTGCACTTGGCCTTGTTGAACTTCACATGGTTTGCACAGGCTCACCTCTCAAGCCTGTCAACATCCATCTGGATGGTATCCCTTCCCTCCAGTGTGTCGAACGCACCCCGCAGCTTGGTGTTGTCAAGTTACTTTCATGATGCAGTAAAAATGCAAACCAGATGTTCAGGCCCTAAATCTGCACACTGACCCATGTGAGGAAGACCACTGCCTAAACCCAAACTGCCCTTTGCATCACTGTTCTTCAAGAGGGCTTCACTTTCTACACCAGCTTGCAAAAGCTGGAACTTTAAAGTATTCCATTACTTACCCCATTTGGATTGGAGCCAAACATCATACTCAACATTTCTGTAAACTGATGGATTGAGTGATTTAAGAACTTTTTTAGGTAAGACCAACAAGGTAGGATTCCCATTGCTCTTAAGGTGCTGTATGAAACAGAACAAAGTGCTAAATGGTCAACTACATCAAAATGTACAGTTTTCCATTTTTCAATCACAGTGCTCAAGCTTTAAACTGAAATATAAAAGAGCTGAAAATACATAAAGCATAAATAGCTTTGAAAAAATAATTCAATTGTGTTCTTTTTAACCTTACCAGAACAAAATTAAGAACTAAGCAGCATTAAAAAGGACACTGTCCACCTTTTGGCACATCAAAAGCAAACATTACTTTTCAAAGACATAAGTAGTTTTTAAGATATTACATGTTAGGAAAATCAAAAACTCGAGATTCTCTCATGAACATTAAACACTGAAAAAATAGCAGAATACAAGTTATTAGGAAGAAAATAAATCTTATCATATAAATACCTTGTTGCCAGAAAGAGACTTCAATCCATTCACGTCACTAACTGTTGTATCTTTACTTCTGCAAAAGGACAGAAGCGAGCTGTGGTAATATGGTATTAATAAGGCCTGAAAATCAGGTAAGAAACATCTTGGAAGCTGATAAAAATACTGAAACTACCACTCCCTACGTATTTTTCCACAATAAGCATACTGCAGACCATGTCTTAAAATGAAAAAGCTAAGTCTAAAACAAGAACTACAATTCTGTATCATATAAAGCTAAAAATAAGATTTTAGTTTCTAAGTTTTAGGAAGTCTAACTTATGTGTACTGACTTAACCATCACTTAAAGAAAAGGTGGGGGCAGGCAAGGGAAACAAAAGATTCCTCTAAAATTTTTGCAACTACGTAAGGAAAACATAGCAAAAGCAGACATTAAAGAACCGCAAAACCAAAACACACTCCATTAGTTAACTGGCATCAGGTACTCTAACTTACTTTTATTTTCTACAGCTGGCATTGCTGGAACATTACTTTCCACAGAGAAAAAACAAGTATTTTTCCTTACAGCAGTTGTAGGCAACTGTCAGCATTAACTTCTCCCAAAACCAAATTAAACTGTTACATTCCATAAAAGCATAACTGAAAAGCTCACATTTAGAAAATGAAAAAGATCTTCTGGAAAACTAGGTAATGAAACAAGCTGAAGTCAACTTTAAGACAAGCAAAAAATTTAAAGACTTCATAAACACAGCAAAATGTTTGTAATTTGTGTTAACTAGGTCAAGAGACACACACACCCTAGCTCTTGCGTCATAAGACATATGGTTTAAATCAAAAACATTTGAGTTTGATAGTCTCAAGTGAGTATATGACCCTCATTTACAAAGGTGCTATGGAGGTTAGCAGTGTATTTTCTTATGAATCCCAAAGATACAGCGTAATGCTACTGCATATGAAGCCCAGGAAAGCTCCAAGAACAGAAAGGAATCAAGAAGGTTTCCACCCTCTGACATTTAACTACAATAACTGTTCCCTGAGGCAGAAATACTTTGTATTTTAATTGGAAATGTTCCCTAGTATTTTTTTTTCCAAACAAGAAAGGAAGCTAATCCCCTTCCCAGAACTTAAGTTTTCTTTCTGCGGTGATTTCCATCATTTTCCTTTCTGTTGTTTTCAGCTTAAAGAAAAAAAATCAGCTCCCAACGTCTCAAAGAATTTCTTCTGCCACATGCCACACAGACTACAGCAGCAGCAGAGCCTCCAGAAAGGACTTTAATGACGTTCAGCAGGAAGAGGGGACATGATGCACTAACATAGCATAATCTCCATGGCTTCAATGGAATTTCACACAGGCCAAGGTTTTAAGAACAGTATTAAACAGAAGAAAAACTGCCAATATGTAAATGCAAAAATGGCACTGTGAAAGACTTACTGTGCAAAAGGAATCAGTAGGTCAAAAATCTCAAAGCTAGCTAGAGCATCCAGGTCCAGCAAAAGGAATACAAATCCACAAATATAATCACTGCACAAAGATCAAGGAATAAAATGGAGCAAGCTACATCTGTATTTCCCCATTAGCTGTATCTCAAGCAGGCATTTCAGCCCCTAGATGTGGAAGCAACACAAGCGGGATTAGATTCCTGTAACTCTACTAAGTTGCAAGAGTGAGCCAAGTAATTCTCATGGAGTTTACCATGCCAGACTGGCACACTGACAGTTCTCCCAGGGGATTCTGGTACTTTAAAGAAGAAGGACATGTTGCAATGGCTATATTCCATTATGTAAAGAGACCCAAAGCTAGACTGCAGGAAAAACAGAGGAACCAGAATCCTGTCCTTCAGTACAGTGAAGACTACACATTTCATTCTTTCAGAGTTCTAATCTTACCTCTTTGTGTTTCTTAGTAATTTGTAAAGGTTTTCAGCCCTAACTATTAGATTCTACCTACCCACCAGAAATTCAGAAAACTCATTTAACATGTATTGCTCACGGACATCTTTTGTTAACTTTTAAATCCCATTTACCTGTAGTTGTCATCTTCTGAATCTGAAGCAGATACTTCACTGCTACCATTACTTTCCTCTGTCCCACCAACAGCACTAAGTTCTGCTATGATTTTCTTTACATCTGTATCAAATACTTTCTCATAAAGCAACTCATACAGCAGAGCTGGGGAAAAGGAGGAAAAAGCAGAAGGGCAAAATCAATTACAAGGTAAATGAGATTTTATACCACCATTACTGATGCATTTCAAATTACTTCAATCAAAGCAAGCAAGCATTCTGATGTGTTAACGGAAACAGTGAAGGCATTAGGAGCAAAACCAGCTGCAGCTACTACGGCTTAATGGGTATGCATGAAACTACTAGAAATCAGGCCTCTTAACAGGCAAATTTGGCCTTAGCCTTGTAGCTCTGCACACAGGCAGAGATTTCATGAAGAATAAGAATCCTTGTAGGGATTGTCACAGTGACCCATCAAACCTGATTAGGACCTTTGGGCATTTCTGCAATCTAGTAAAGAAAACAATAATCCATGAAGACGGTTATTTTTTGCACGTGCAACCCACGTAATTTCTGTGACAAGTTACACATGCAAGGATAGTTTTAACAGAAACAATTAGTTTGCTAACACAGTCTGAAATACAAAATTAAAACCAGAATACTGACCAAAGACAATGCAACAGATTATAAATTAGTACACCAACATTTTCTGTTTACATTAGACCACCCAGATTCAAAGGGGCAGATAAGTCTTCTTATGGTATATAACATGCTTTGTCAAGAATCAGGACACAGTAAGAATTCATGCTCTTGCAAAATTATACAGTCATTGACAATCCAAATGGAAAACTAAGCTACTAAAGAATGACTATAATAAACTTTCATACAGAGCCTTCTCCTGAAACCTGAAGATAATAATTTTAAGATTTTTGGTAAAAATACATGCTTTTAACTAACCAACATAATACTTACACTGGCACAGAGCAGCCTTTTCTGAATACTCTATGGGATAAACAATATCATAGTGGTTTCCATTTGAGAAGCACAGCAATACCTATTAAAACAGACCACACAGACACTGTAGGTTTTGCATCTCACTTGATTTTTCATATCAGCATTACCTTTTAAATTCAATTTAATGTACCAATGCACTTTGTTATCTCTCGGGATCTCAAAGTATCAATAAAATTATCAAAATGTTTAGTGGATGTCCTTTAAACCAAAAAGCATTTGATCAAAAGTTGAAAAGAATTTAAGACAGAGGTAGCTATGTGAGTTAGCACTTGTAAATTGATTTTTACAGAATTTTAGATTACTAGGAAGATACACCACAGCCCAACTATGGACCATAAAAAGAAGTGCTACACGTATTAACAGAATAGCTGCCTTAAACTGGTATAAAACAAATTTTTAAAATTGAATTCTCAGAACATTTCATTGTGTTGAATACTAAAACTCACATGGAACTACTTGCTGTTTATAAAGTAGTCTTAATTCATCCTTTCAGAATAGCCATAATTTTTTTTTTTTTTTTTTTTTTTACATTATCAGAAAAGCCATTTTCAGTTACATGTGAAGGAGAAGCATTTGGTTCCTGGTATATTATGAAATCTTTCCTGAGAAAAAAGTAGCAGTTAAAAATTCATTTAAAAATTAGTATCGATAAAAAATAGAATATTCAAGTCAAGTTCAAGGAACATACATAACCACAGAAAACACCAGTGAAAAGAACACTGAACAAGATGAGTACAACTATCACTGGTCAAAAAAAGGCTTACTTTTATGAAAGAATATACTAGAATAAGATGTGCTGGCACAACATACACAGAACATATACATAAGCAGAACAAATTTCCAGACACCACTTTCTGGAGCTGTGTCTAGAAAGATGATGGCTCCCCAGTCCTGGAGAAATTCATTACACTTCGCCATTTGGAAACCCACCAGGACAAAGAGGAGGCTGGTTTTATGAACAGACACAGGAACAGTGATAAGTTTCCAGAAGGTGAGCAATGGCTTAGGCTAAATCTGTACCAGCAGACTGATTACATCCATGCGAGACCTCTTTTGGGCACGGAGGCCAGCTAACAGAAGAGCCCATGTCTGTGCTCAGAAACTCTTCCTGCCTCCCAAACCAAGTTCTCGTGCTCAGAAGGGTCCACACAACATTTCTGCTCCCAAACAGTGGCCCAGCTGCCACAGCGTGCTAAGCAGCATGCCAAAAGTCCAAGAGACCACCAGCAGGCATTGCATGAGGATCAGATATTGTCACCATCTCCAGCACCTCTGAAAATCATGCCTTCCATGTCTCTTTTTTTCATGTGTAGCAAGAACCTTTTCCTGCATTTTAAAATTGATAATACACTGCACAAAAGACGTTCAGAGGGCTCAGTTCCCCCTTCTCTTTGGATAAAGACTCCATGAACTGTAGAGTCTAACACCATGTTGTGTTCATTAGACTCAAATTGCTGGATTTAACGTGGTAAAGAAGCCCCTCTGTTGTCTCGTCAACTGAAAGAACGGAAACAAACTTTTTGGGAAGCTTGGACCAAACCCACAGATAGTTTGTGGTGATAAAAAATTTTCTAAACTTGTTCTGAAAAACTATACTAGATTATACCCTTGATGATGAGTATCTGCCAACACTGCAACGGCACACTAAATTTGGGTACCTCATTACATTTAAGAGGATTAAGAATACCATAAATGAAGAGTTGAGCTACTACAGTTAAGCAAATTCAGAATTTACATTCCACACTTATAATTCTTTTTTCAGCTGGTTAGATTAAAAAGCATAAAAAGTTGAACTGGATATAAAGTGACAAATACAGGAAAATTCACAACTGATCCTGACATGCTATTTTTTTTTTTTTTCCTAAAAACTGCAAGACTATTGATCCTTGCTACTTGTTTTTCTGCTACAATCAATCTCTATCATGATCTTACATTTAATTACTTTCTCTCTCTCTCTTCTATCCATAACCCTCCCTTTGAATTCTTTGCTAAGCAACCTATCACTTCCTTCAACTTCTTCCTTGCTCACACATGGAAAAGTTTTATTAGTCTTGCAAAATGATTAAGTATATTCACAGATGCAGTTTTTGGATTTAAAATAAAAAAGACAAACCAAAACTTTCTACAACAACTCAGAAAAAGCAATTCTGAGAGGAAAAGAATTTCATAGCTCAGAGACCCACCCGCTTCAGGGAGGCAAGGAAAATTTACTAGATAACCAAATTATGCTTGTGACAGGTCCAAGGAGTGAAAATGAAAACAAACCTATTCACACTGCATTTCTGTCCTACGCTTGAGAAGTCTGAAACTCCTTCACTTCTCCTCTTGGCACAGAACAGGAAGTTCCTATTTCTGCTTTCCTTCAGTCTGCCAGCACGCAGGAAGGGAAGCACCCCTTTCCCCCTACCTCCATCACCATTCCTACTTTCCCAGAGCCTCTAAATTGCCTTTTTCATAGAAGCCAGTCTTCCCAAAACAAGTATGGCAGTAAGAATTCTTGTGTGTTCAACCCTGCAGTGAAATACTACATGCAGTTGCAACTATGCCACATGCTTCCAATGGAAATTTTAAAAATACTGTTATCAACCAGGATTTGTCTCTGTATTCATTTATCAGCTGTGGTCCTGCATACCAATGCATCATGACCACAAAATCAACTGCTTCTATTTCATAAGAATACATTTCTCATGGCCAGAAATACAACAAGCAGATCACAACCATCCAGTTCCAATGTGATCAAGCATGCAATTTTGTTGATTTGAGTTACATCCCTCTACACCCTGGCTCAATCTAACCATCAGACCTTCTCTCTAAGCCTCTTCAGCCAAACTTTACCCTGACTTCCAGTTCAGTCCTCTTCCACCCATGCAGCACACACAACTCTAAACTGTCCCAAAAAACACATAAAATGCAAAGATGGGATTCCATGCAATTTCCTGCCCTTAGCACTCATCTAAGTACCTGAAAGTAATATTTAACTGGTTTGTTTCTTTCCTTTTATCAACTGTTTCATCACAAGTCAAAGTATAAAGTCATTAATTTACAGTAAGCATTTTGAAATACTGGATTTTTTAACTTGTTTACAAAGAGCAGAAAGAGAATATGCTGTATATCGCTCATTCCCTTGCACGGTAATTGGGAAGCAGTTATAAATATTCAGCATATTGTTTCCTACTAATTTGTGAAGTAAGATTAATATATAGGATTACATTTAATAAAAACATATCAGCAAAACTTCATCACTAAGACAAGTGTTTATGCACAAATACCGAAACATTTCTTAAGCATAGCTCAAGCTATGGCCCTTGACAAACTCGTACTATTTCATCTACACTGATGCCGTGGGAAAAGGAAAATTTATACAGAAAAGAGAGCAAGCCACAGCAGTACACCAGGTAGTCTTGTATCAGTACATACAATTTCATACCAGAGAAGGTGAGAACGGCTCTAGCACACAGCCTACAATACTCATACCACTAATCTACATCAGAGCATTTGTACAGAGGTAATAAAGAAATGGGTATAGCCCACAGCTTAGCAAAAGGGTTAATATTAAAGCCTTGGTGAGAAATAGGAAGAAAAGCAATTTTAACAGAAAAATTAAGATATGAAAATTAACAAAATACAAACTGTATGACTCTACCCACGATTAGTTGTGCAGGTGAGATGCATGACATGATTGCAAACCTGTATTCAAATCCCAGGTTAAAGGTCATTTTCAAAGCTCACTTTTCTATTTTTATTTAATACCTTGACAGCTGCAATTTTCCAAGCATATTTGTAGTTTTCTGGAGAACTACGGTATAACATGCAATTCCATCTTTGCTATTCCAACTGATTCACTAACAAAACTACTGAACTGATCTCAATAAAATATATTTAAAGGTTTTCTTACTTGTACATAAGAGAAAGGGCACTTATTTCTACTTGTCCAACCCATTCCTGTATTGAAAAAAACAAAATGAAATTAAAGTTCAAACAAATACACAATTATTATACTTCCTGATGTGTAGATCAAGAGAAGCAAGAAATCATTGTTGGAAACAAATACATTAACACAGAGTCTGGAGTTCAGCCGAGACACTAACTATTCCAGTAAGGTGGTTAAGGGGTACAAGCTGGAAGAATTTTTCCCCAAACTAGAAATGGATCTGTATGAAACCAGCGACAACTAAAAACAATCACATAAATGCAGACCTATCATTAAAGAGTATGATCTTGAAAGGCGATAGAGTGTTTTTATTTTTTTTCTTTTGTTAAACTTCAACAGCCAGCAGTCTAGCTTTTCAAAAGTGCTTTTTGAAAAAAGCAAGTGTTAGATTTACCAAGTGCTTTTAAAAATGTTACTCTCTACCTTCAAAAATGTCTGGTTTTGTGGGCCTTTAGCTGTAGATGAACTGGAAGAAGAACCTTGAGGCTTAACTCTCATGCCTAAAACACAGATAATTTCCATACAAACGTTCTGACACTGTCTTGTGAAGTGCTCCAACATAAAGTAGACCACTTCCAAACAGTGGTGCATTTCTCATGCAAGCAGCTGTATATCAATACCTGAAGAAAGACCAAAAATCTGCCCTTTAAAGCTGTTAAACAGTGAAATGTCAGTAACACCATAACCCAGACTCAAATCATAGAAAAGTAAAAGTTGTTGCTTCCATTACCAGCCTAACTGCTCTACTATGCTCCAGTATGATGTCACTAGACCTTTCCTATTATTTTTTTTTTAACTTTTTTTTCTTTTTAAAATTCTTACTAAATCAAAAACTACTCAAATTAAGTTTGGGGAAGAAATTTGTAGCAGTCCGATTTCTTTTTTAATAATTTTTTAAATTCTCATTACAATTTTAAAATATAGAATAACTTAACATTAATTTCTCTGATCATGTAAAAAAGCTACTGTATTATTTTTCAAAAAAAATTTTTAAATGTTAGCAGACATGTATGAAAAAGACATTTTCTATACACACAGTGCAGTGCTGTAAACCATTTACACTGGCGTAGTTCAGAGCAGTGTAAGTTCTACCGGCAGACTGCATGATTTACCATTTAGCATAGCTTATAACCTCGGGATTTGACTAACAAAGCTTTGTGATTAAAAATCCTGGTATAAATAAAGCAAAACAAAAGCAGAATGGGCTAACACCCACTTTTTTCCCCTTTCCACCATTCATTTTGGAAACTGAAATAAAGAACCATCTGGTTAGCCATTCTAACTAGTGATGCTGTAGGCATGGCGGGGGGGGGGAAAATAAAAATTAAAAGTCATGCTTTAATTTCTAGGAGGGGAAGTTTAATAAAATTTATGTACAAACGCTTAAAAAAAATTAACAGATTTTGCAATGTTGCACTAGAGAGTCCTCTTCCTCCCCCTCTGAGCTTACAGAAATTGTTAACTCCCTAATAAAAATACTAAAATTAAATTGTGGAAGGGGAAGAATAATAATAATTTTGTTTCAAATCAGTATCTTCCTAAGAGCCTGTGGCTACTGTCCATAATATCCCTTACATCAGTAACTGTCTTTTCATCACCTAAACTTTTAGATCTTTATTCAAGGCTGTCTTCAAGAAAAAGCTGGCCACACTATGTCTGTTGATAAGTGCAGAAGCTAGAAACATTTGGACACAATTTTGAGGAATAACAGGTTTAAATCAAGACACACAAAAAATTCCCCAAATCATTTTACAATAGAATACATGCACAAAAGTACATATTCACATAATTCAAAGACCTCTTAAGATCAGTCAAAAACATTTGTAAGGAAAAAAAAATCCAATTACCTACCAACTTCAACAGAAGTACTGCTTTCCATTATAAATCAAGCTTAACATACCTGTGGATTTTCCAAAGATTTTAAATACTCTTCAAATGGCCCCTCTATGAACTGTATTTTAAAAAAAAAAAAAAGTAATAATTACTTATTTTTATTAGTATAGCATATGGAATCCCCAGTCTATGACCCACTGAACCAATGGAAATGTACCATTGGAAATTTAAGACTATCCTGCCCTCAAAGAGCTTACAATCTAAGTATAAAGTGATGTAGAGATGAGGGAATACATGGTCAAACATATAGGTCTGCATTCCAGAAAATAATCAGCTTTTGGAGTCATCACACAATCCAAAACAAAACAAACAAAAAAACCCAAAAGCAAACCTAGCAGCCCAAATGAGAAATCTGAAAGAAAGTAAAGATGCTGACAAGTAGATGTTTATGGGTATTTCATCCCAGGTGTGCACGGCATCACTGGAGAGAGCAGGTGTGGGCTTATTCAAGTACCTTGTTAAAAGAAACAGGCAGCAATGGGACAATCAGAAATGGGAGTCACATTTCTGTAGTACCCAAGCAGCGACAAGATACAGGACAGGCAAATCATAAAGCACTTTTTCCTCCTTTCTGTATCACTTCAAACAAACTGCTTTTACTTTCAGTGAAAGGATGCAAACAAATCGGGCTACACTGCAAGTGCCAGGCTAAGAAAGTAACCCTTCAGCTGCACTCCCTAACACGCACAAAGAGCCCAAACTCACATTTGTCAAGGACAAAGATGCTGCAGTAATTGAGACATGTTAACTTCAAAGTGTTTCAGCCATCCTGGCCAACAGAGAGGCTATATTTAAAACATGCTATTTAGATACAATCTGCTTGATTTAGTTAAAATAAAGACCCACAGAGGTCCAAACAAAGAAGTAATTCCCCTTATGAACTTACGCTACAAGCAGGATGGCCTCTTTACCCATAGTGATTAACAAACAAGGTAACAGAGAAAACTGAGCAGAGTATAGAATCATAGAATCGTTTAGGTTGGAAGAGACCTTGAAGATCATCAAGTCCAACCATTTACCCAGCACTGCCAAGTCCACCACTAAACCATGTCATAGCCAGCAGTTGTTTTGTGTGTCAAAGCTAAATGATCTAAAGGTAATGCATAGAGGAAGAGAGGAAGGGCACCAGAAAGTTCTCAGAGAAAACTGAAGAGCTAAAAAAGAGAATGAAGACAGCGGCAATCAGAGATAACACTTCAAGAAAGGATGAGGATGCAAATGAAAATGGTGGTTACACACAGGCACCCAAAACTTTGGTTACAGCAGTATCAATGGAACAAAAGAGACATAAATCCAAGCTGAAATGGTTACAATAGAGAGAAGAGGAATTTCAATGGGTACTACCAGTAAATGTCAATAGAGCAATCTACTAAGAAGGCAGATTGGTAAATAGTCAAACTAAGAGATAAGGGAAAGAGGCATTTGTTGTTTGCGTTGCTTGGGGTTTTTCTAAGAGATAAGTTAACAATGCTATATTCCAGATGGAAAATACAAAGTATAGTAAGAGATACGGGGAGCAAAGGAGATCAGCAGAGCTGAAGTGAGGTACCTGAGGGAGTAAGAACACTAGGAAATGAGAACAGGTACGAAACACCTCAACTTTGTACATGAAACACCTATTCTGAAAAATTACAAGAAACTTTCAGAAAAGAGACTTTTCAGAAGGACAGCAAAGATGGATAGAGCAGAGGTCATATCACTTGGATCAAGTCTGAAGAAAAAAAGAACTGTCGGGCTGGGGGTTTGGAGGAGAGAGACAAAGATAGTAAAACCAGCTAGGGTTGACAAAGCAGTTACGCAGCTGAGAAGATGCCAGAACTGGGGAGGGGAAACAACACCCATCAAGAAGAGTCATGGTATTTCCAAAAACTACACAATGCAATGAGAAAACTGAAGTAGAGAAGCAGATACTGGAGCGAGTGGGGTAATTCTGGAAAGAAAGGGATTAAAAAGTCAGCAGTGAAAAGACAAAATAGTGTGAATCTCTCTGGGAGAATGCAGCTCTGATTTGACTATTTCCATTTGCCAGGAGTGTTTGTTTCCAGTTCATCTGAGGAATTATCAACTCTTAGATCTCTCTCCCTTCTTTTTTTTTAAAAAACTTCATTCATTCTTGACAACTTCCACATTAAAGGGATCAGTCACATTTGAGCACAGGGCACTTTGTCAGAAATTACAGCCAATACACACACTCTTATTCCTGCTTTCCATCTCTTCCCTGTGCCAATGTGCATCTAAAACAGCCTTTTTATTTTGAGTCCTGGTAAATTTAGAACAGAGAAAGAGAGCTGAGTAATAATCCTCCAGCAACAAATGCTTACACATACTCCTGTTTTGGCTATCCTGGAAATTAGTTAAATGGTATTTACACTAGAACACATACAAACACAAACAGGAGTGCCATTATTTATTATTGTTCTTTTAAAAGGAACAAAAAAAAAAGGATTTTATAATGTTAACATTGACGACATTGGCCAAATATAGATCAATATCAAAATATTTTATGTCCATTGTTGATGAAGAACTTCATTACAGATGTTTACATAAAAAAAAACCACAGTGGCAATAAATTTTAGACCCTGAAACAAATTTCACTAATCTCATCAGTCAAATCCCTTATATACTGTAAAAGCAATTAAATAGCACAATAAGAACATTTTATGACCTTCGTTAAAATAGGCATGATACTAAAATAAAATCCAGATTTTGGTAACTTCACTACAGCTTAAGAAAGTTTGTTTTGTTTTTTAATGAGCATTAAAAACTCTTTCCACCCCACATCCCTCCAGTCCAAGCAGTATACAGGTCTTTCTCCAGGCTTATGAAAATGAGCTACTACCACAGATATGCCCATTAATTTAAAGAGCACTCACTTTAAAAAGCATCAACTAGGATATAGCTACGATGAATACTGTCACAAACATCAGAATATGCCTTAGAAAAGTACAAGGAATAAAGTAACATTTTTTTTAAATGCTCACAAAGAAAACAAAAACACTTACTGCTTCAAACTTCTCCCTGTTTTTCCGAAGATAGTCTACACAAGCCATCCTAACATCAATATGCCGAGACTGAGAGTGTAACACCTACAAAGGGAGAAAGAGAACAAGGTGACACTGGTTCTTAGGAGTTTTGGTGACAGGTCACAAATAATTAATGACTGTTGTCTAAATGCAGGCTTGGAAATACTCTAGTTTTATTTTTAAGAAAATGTAAAATGTATATTTATTCAGTTACAACATCTGTGCAAGTGAAACCTCAATTACTTTATCAAAAGTTAAGTAACTGCAGAATTCATAGATTTACTAAATTCAAATGTTCAATTTCATGAGGATTTACAGAGCAAAAGGAATAGCATTTGTTGTCATTCTTTAACTGACTCCTTTGTAACGGACTTCAATTAATTGAAGTAGTAAGTTACCGCAGGAGCAGATGAGGAAATGAACTACCAACATGCACGCATTGAAATGAAATCCAACCAAATCTAAGAGAGGGCAGGGTTACTTTCTCTTGATTTTAAGAGGTGTAGGTCTGTTCCCCAAATACTAATTTGGAAGCTAGGAATTCAGATCCCAATACGACACATGTATTCTACCTCCTGCTCAAATCTCTAGTGGAAAAATATTACTTTCATTCAGAGTTAACTCTAACGTCACTCTGCATCCTCACTACAATGTAGGGAAGTTCCAGTCAACTTAAGTTGCTGCCTCTCTGGCAATCCTTACACACTACTCTCAATTTAAAACACTTCCAAATTCAGCTCAGTTCAGTTTTTCTGCATGAAGAGTACAGAGATTAGGCCAAATTTGTGGATAAACACCTACTAACTATGAATTAAAGACCTTCCCTTTAATAAAGTAAGAATGGGATGTTAAAAATTTAATTAATAGTTGGAAAAAAGTTCTATATACACTGGCGTGTGGGAGAAACCTTATATATATATTAACTAAAACCATCAGAATATCAATGTATATTCATTGATTATTCCCTTGAAATAAAAAAAAACACACTCACTACAGATCAATAGTGTTTGCTTGCCTGAATTTATAAATACAGTGGGGGAAGTAATTTTACTTTTTAAAAAAAAGTGAACTGTGTATAATTAGCATAGCAATCTGGGCTCCCACAATCAGAAGCACCAGAGCTCCCACTGCTGTTTGTTTGTATTTAAGACAAGATGACGCTGTCACTTTTTCCCTTTAACAGTTAACACTGAAATGGGGGAGGGGAATTCAACAGGAAGAACTGAAAATAAATTACTCACTTTCTCTAATTTTATAGTAAACTACTCGAACAAAACTAAGAACAAGGCATTTCAGCTCTTTCCACTAAATTCCATTTCCTAAATAGTCCCATACAAAGCCGTTGTACCCAAATGTTGAAATCTTACACTGAAAAAAAAGCTCTGAGGAGGCAGCGGAAGGTCAAAACAGGTAACAATTTCTTGATGACAGAAGGCAGCTGTACACACAGAACTTCTCTCACCCCAGAAGACAGAAAGTATTTATTTTCCCTGGCACACGACTGTTAAAGTTACTCAGTGTATACTTGTCTGCATTTTAACATTTAATTATCACCCACTAATGAGACCACTTCCCATGCTTTCATGCCAAGTAGCTTTGTTTATGTAACCAGTTACCTGCTCGGCCACAGCCCTGAAAAGGCAAGATCCATCCTTGGCAACTCTCTTTCTGTACAAGCCCTGAGATCGCAAGTAGCAGTCCATAGAAGCGTCCCCAGGGGCGTCCATGCCGCTGCTCTGATGACTCTGCTCCCCGCCGTCGGCTCTGCACGCCGCCTCCATGTTTACCGCTTCACGCTGTGGAGAATCGCTGCACCTCTCCTAGCCCCACATGGCCAGGGAAACGCACTGAGCAGCTCTAGGGCCGGGTAAAGGAAGCAGCAGCAGGTGGGGAGGCGAGCGCTGCCCCCCCAGCACCAGAGGTAGCAGCAGCAGTAGGAAGAGCAGCCGGTCTCACGTTATCAACTTGCATGTGTGAATCGCGAGGAGAAACGGCAAAGTTTTACTCCGCGGTCTGCACTTCCGTCGCTTCTAGGCTTCTCCGGAGGGCCGGGCGGCAGCTCCCGGACGCTGCTCCGGCGGGGTCCCGACCCCACTGGTCCCTCGGGGCGGCGGTTCCCGAGCGCGCAGCCGGCCTGCCGGGCGGAAAACAAAAGAGAAAGGACATGTGCGACCGCCGCCGGGGAGGTGGGGGGGGGGGGGGGAGAAAAAAAAAAAGCAGCGTAACCTGGCGGTTATTTTCACTTTCAGCCCGGGCGCTTCTGGGAGCGGTAGTTCCGCAGGAGGAGGAAGCAGCGGGAGCTGGACACGGCGCCCGGGGCCGGGCCGGGGCCCCCGGCGGGAGCCACCCCCGGCGGGGCCGCGGCGGCCCGAGAGCGGGACGGGGCTACAGCCGCCGCGCCCCGCCTCCGGGTGGTCAGGGCTTGGCTGTTGGCACCCAGGCAGGCCCGTTTCGTTCCGTAACGGCTCTTTAGTTTTATAACTAACACCGGGATGTCCAAAACCTCACCCACAGGTATGGGGGGGGTTAGTTCGGTTTTTAGAATCACAGAAACGGTTTCGTTGGAAGGGACCTTAAAGGTCATCGAGTCCAACCATTAACCCAGCACTGCCAAGTCCCCCACTAAACCAGGTCCCTAAGCACCACATCTACACGGCTTTTAAAAACCTCCAGGGATGGTGACTCCACTTCCGTGGGCAGCCTGTTCCAATGCTTGACAACCCTTTTGGTGAAGGAATTTTTCGTGATATCCAACCTAAACCTCCCCTGGCACAAACTGAGGCCGTTTCCTCTTGTCTTATCAGTTGTTACTTGGGTGAAGAGACCGAGATCCACCTCACTACCACCTCCTTTCAGGTAGCTGTAGAGAGCAATAAGGTCTCCCCTCAGCCTCCTTTTCTCCAGACTAAACAACCCCAGTTCTCTCAGCCACTCCTCATAGGACATACCCTCCGACCCTTCACCAGCTTTCTCGCCCTTCTCTGGACTCGCTCCAGCACCTCAATGTCTTTCTTGGAGCGAGGGGCTCAGAACTGAACACAGTACTCGAGGTGGTGCAGCCTCACCAGTGCTGAGTACAGGGAGACGATCACTTCCCTAGTCCTGCTGGCCACACTATTTCTGATACAAGCCAGGATGCTGTTGGCCTTCTTGGCCACCTGGGCACACTGCTGGCTCATATTCAGCCAGCCATCGACCAACACTCCCAGGTCCTTTTCCACAGGGCAGCTTTCCAGCCACTCTTCCCCAAGCCTGTAGCATTACATGAGGTTTGTTTTGGTTTTTTTTTCCCCCCAACAGATTAGATTGTAAGGTTATTTTTGAAATCCATCCACTTGCAGGAAAGAAGATGGAAATAAAACTGGGATAGTAAAAGGAGGCTTAAATAAAAAGGGATTTTAAAAAAGCCATAGCTGTTCAATACTTTTAATATACTACTATTTTTGTATACCACTCTTAGTGGTAAGAAGCAGCAAACATTTTTATTACAATTCCATGACTAAATTTTGCTTGGCATTGTAAACAGGCTTTAGAAGATTTTCATGCACAAAATGTGACAAGAAAGGAAACTTTCCAAACTTTCAAGGCTTTTTTCACTGTGGCTGTGTGACTTACCTAGAAGGGAGAGCCACAAAGCTCTCAGTAGCACTAGTGATAAATAAAATGCTACCAGTTACTTCTTAGCTTAAATGAACAAATTCAGATGCAGGAAAGAGGCAAATAAAAGGAATAAACCCCCTGATTCCTACTTTTAGTCAACAGGAATAAGACCAGGGAGGGCAATGACTTGAGCTGAGATCTGTATATAATAATAATAGATGGAACAAGCAGAAGTTACAAGCCAGGCTGAGTCCAGTGCTCTGGCAGCTCTGTACAAGCAGTATCAAACCCCCTTTTCATAACAAACTTCTCAGCAGAAGATGGGAAAGGTCACCTAACAAGACTGAACTATAAACAGCTGTTGCCACTGACTCAATTACCATATTCGCTGAAGAAACTCAGACTAGCAGAGTCCTGCATGTGAGAGGTGCTTCTTCTGTAGATAAAAGTGATTTGACAAGATGCTTTTGAGACCTGTCAAACTAGTGTCCAGTTACAGAGTTTCTTAGGAATATTCCATTTTTCCTCACCCTATTTGTCAAGGTTTGAGACAGAACTATCCTCTAACTTGTTCACAAATTTGTCTTCCTTCATATTTAAGCCTTTTGTCATCGTGATTCTAAAGGCCGGTTAGGGGAAAGGCAAATGCCTTTCATCGCATCTGTTAGACTCAAGAATGCCTGTACAAACGAGGTCATGCAGTATGTAACAGAATGTAAATGTAGTTCTGATAAGTGAACACATTGAGAAACTAAAAGTCATATAGTTGTCAGTTCCCTAAAAGTCTGCTCTTTTTGCAACCGACTCCTGAAGTTGATCAGGCAATGGTGACCCACAGATTTTTTTTTTTACCAAGTACAAGAAGCAATCTATTTCTAAAAAGGTGAAGTT
This sequence comes from Nyctibius grandis, assembly GCF_013368605.1. NCBI lineage: Eukaryota > Metazoa > Chordata > Aves > Nyctibiiformes > Nyctibiidae > Nyctibius > Nyctibius grandis. The sequence goes on along the minus strand of NC_090663.1, from coordinate 72,124,995 downwards.
CTCACTGAAGAAATCTAGTCTGTAGATGTAGTTTCTAAGGCATGAAGAGAAGTGCATCCACTGAGAGACATCTAAAATACCTCAATGTTAAAATAAATGCTCCATCAAGATACAAACGACCAAATTATAACTCATGAGTTATTACAGATGTTCTAATTAGCAAGCAGCTTTATTAACACTTTCAACCAGCACTTCTACCACAAGCAGCAGCTCCAGCCACCAGTTCCTCCCTCTGCACCAACCTCTATTGCCCACACAAATACTTCTGCAGCCCATACAGTGAATCAGCTCAGGAAGCTGACTCAAGCTAAAAAAAAAAAAAAAAAACAAACCCAAACCAACCCCAACTTTATTTTTAAACTAAGATTAGTTTTGCGATTCAGTTCACGGCCTGCCTGTGCCAACACCTGGGCCAGCAAAGCGGGGCGGGGGGGGCAGCCTTTACTCATCCAGCTGCAACCTTGGGGAGAGGAGACCAGCTTTCGCCCAGCTTCGCGCCCGCCCTTTCCCGCTTCAGACAGCGCCGGTTCACCAGAAGCCTCCTCTCAGCCCGCGAGTCTGGCCTGGGCGACTCGGCACAGGCCGGGGACAGGCACCCGGGCAGGGGCGGCCCCTCGGCCTGCAGCCTGGCGGCCTCCCGGAGCAGGAGCAGACCCACAAAGGCCCTGCCTGCTCGGCTGCCCGCCCTGCGCGGGCACACCAGCCGCCGCCGGGGCTGCGGGGCCGGACTCCCCGCCCGGAGGCGCCGCGGCGCGGCGGGGCCCGCACCCTTCCCCCACCCGCTGACTGGCACTCACCGGCGGAGGGGCGGGCGGGCGGCCCCCTCCTCCTCCTCTCCTCCCCCTGGGCAACGGCGGCAGCGGCGCCGCTCCCTCCTCGCCTCGCCGCGGCGGCGGCGCAGGCACTTCAATCTCCCGCGGCGGCCGCTCTGCTCGCGTCGCTCCCCGATGATGCGGCCGCTGCCAGCCCCAGCCCCGTCCCGGTCTCGCCCTCCCGCTTCGCCGCCTCTCATCACTCTTCGCCACACCGCTCCCCCTCCGCCCGCTGTTGGTTTGTCCCAGCGGCCACACCTGTGCCGGCTACTGCGGCTCGTACCATTTGCCGCACAGGGGAGGAAGGAGGCAGCAGGGGAGAATGCCCAGGTGCTGGAGGAGGAAGCGGCGTTTAGCGCGGGGCTGTTTGATCTGGGATTAGTTGCTGGATGGCTTTAAGGAGCCGGATGGTGCCGAGGCGAGCGGCAGTCGCTTCATGTGTGTGTCCCCCCCCCCCCCGCAGGGGGCACGCAGTGGCACAGCCCCGAGGCCGTCTACCCCCTACCCAGCAGGACCCAGTGCTGGGGCCCGCCGCCGCGAAGGGCGGGAAGGCGGCTCCCGGCCCGCCCTCGCACCGCTGCCTCATGGCACCGCTCCCTCCAGCGGCCTGGCCTGGTTGTAACCCCCGCACCCGACTGTGGGATGCAACGGGAAATATTTTTAAGAGTTTTTCTGACAGGTAATTTTTTTTATGAGTTAACAGCCCGGAAGAACAGGTGTGGGACAGGAGAGGAGGGAGCCAGCGATCAGATTGTCCGGCCTCGCTGCCGAAAGGAAAGATTGTTAAACTGTGCCCTCGGTATGTGTGTGCTGTTACAATAACAGTGTATGTTTTCATATAGCATTGCTTTTTCTCAGAAATTCTACAACAGACATGAAGAAATACATAAAATGTCTGTAAATCAGTAGTGGGAAGGCTGTGAGAAGAGTAAGCAAGTGTGTAGCAAATTCAAATCTGATTATGTATTTTTTTTTTCCAAATAAAATGCTGATTCAGGCTAGGAAATCATCACTTTAAACACATGATCGAGCCAAAGTGTTTAGGGGGAAAATAAATAAATAATACATACATCCATACATCCTTCAAGCTAGCAAGCATAGATATTAATAGTGGTGATAAAACCTGATGCTTAAGGAGACACAGTAAAAAAAAAAAAAAAATCTTTCTAGGTTGCCTATTTGCTTAGTAGTCCACTATGAGATTTTTGGCCTTGTTTGAAATGACCCTTTGTTGGTTGAAATAGACTGTGAGGTTATACAAACCATTAGGCTTACCTGGTAAGGTGCAATTCAGTCTACCTTTTCTGTGCATGTTAAATAGAAGTTAGCATGTGAACAGTACTTTTGAAGACAGTAAGCTAAAAAACAATCCAGTTTAAGTCATTTTTAAGTCATTTATCCCTATCTGGTCTCAGGTTTCCAAAGTTACAGTACAGTACACATTTAAGCTGGTAGTGCCTCCATGTGCCTGCGTTTGTGCCAGACAGTGAAGCACATTAAGAAAACTGACTCGGCTGACAGCCAAGCCTTCCCCTGCAATATTTTTCAGCGAGATCAGGTCTGCTACCATTATGTTGTGCACTTGCTGCTGGCACAAGAGAGGGAGAAGGTGGGAAAGAGAAAATAGATTAAGAGGACACGACAGGTTTTGGTTCTGGTGTAGCACCAGACCAGATCCTTGTCAAAATTCAACCTGAGAGACCAAGGATGTTAGAGTTGTCCCAAACCCCTTGTATGAAATCTGAACAGTCTGTTCAAAGTTCTAGTTTAATCCTTCCATGGTAAAATTGGTTCCCCATCAGAAGTGTGCATTCTGACAAGTCATGATTACTTGAAAGCTTTTGTGAATGTTTACAATTTTCTATCCAGGTTGTGTTCATACTGACATCTACAAAACAGTTATGCCCCTCATGCAGAAGCTTTAAAAATATATATACACAAAGTAATTGAACTGTAAGTGAGAGATTATGTTACCTGTTGAAAGGAAAAAATAAACATTTCCTGACATCAGAGGTAGCATAAATAGTTCAGTCCAACATTAAATGAGTCAGTAGGAAGATTTCTATTCCCATTAGTGTGTGATGGATCGGGCTTAAATAGAGGGATAAGAGCATCTTCATCATAAACCATTTTATTTATGGATCTCTGTGTGTACACAAACTTGTTTTTAATTCTGCTGATGAAGAACAGACCTGGATTTCATGTCCGTCTTGCGGAATAGCCGTGCAATCATAGCAGAATATAGTAATGGTTGCATTACTCCTGCACACTATTTGTAGCTGACTGCATCTTTGTGCTCTATGCACAAGTCAAAGATCATACACTCCCAGGTTCTACATTCCTTCATTACATCTCGGGGAACTACAGTTCCGGAGAAATACAGAAATGCAGCCTACTTGAGGTTGAAATTATTATTCTTCAAAAAATGTAGTAATCATGTAACATTTTGCCTTCTGGAGAGTTTTGGTCAAGGCTAGAACCTCAGCAGGATATTTTAACTGCTTTCCTTCCATGTAGATTTAATACCACATCAGATTTCAGGTGCTTAACATTCAGGTGGGCGGTACCTAAAAAATGATGGGCTGATGGCACAGTCAGCAGCTTAATATCTCAGCACAACAGAGCAAACAACAGAAGGGTTAGTTTGAGTTTATGGAATGAATTCCTGTGGGAGCAACTAATTAACACTGTCACACATAGAATGAAAAAGACAGGATAAAAGGGCTGCATATGACACTGGTCACATTTCTTAATTCTTCTGGCCAGAATATCCCATTGCAGACTCTAATTTGAGGAAGAAAATTTTCCTTGGTTGGATTTTTTTAGACAAATGGAGACCATTCAGTACAACAGAAATCATAAAAAGCATGTTGTGGTAAAAGCTGTTCCTTCTACCCTTGAGGAACACTTCTTCATAAAATGTCTTGAAGATGTTGGTCTGAAGGCATAGGTTTGTGTAGTCAAGAAATATTGAGAGGTGGGGCAAGAAAAGCCGTTTAAAAGGTTTTGGAAGTCATGAATGGTTACGTTCCAAGCATAGCTCATCTTGGAGCAGCAGAAATGCTGCATCCTGGTTTCCCACAGTTGTGTGTCTTCTGTCTTTACATCACCTATACCCCCATCCTGCCACAACAATAGCACAAGCTTCCTGCCCTGTTCCCTTATTTCTAGTTGCCACGCACATTGCTCTGGCACCCTATTAGACTTTTAGCTCTCTGACATGCCCAGTAATACGTTCATCTTCCCTCTGTGCTCCCAAAGTGTTAGCTGAACAAGAGGTAGCAGGTGTCGTGCCTGATTCTGAAATACGCTGTGGGTTTGTGCTGTGGGGCTTGGCATATGCTCATTATCCAGCCAGGAGGCCAAACAGGACAGGTAACTTCAGTGTTCAACAGCAACAGCAATTTGGGTCTTTCTCCTTGACTCAGATATTGATTTTCATGATGCTTACACAATCTTATCATCAGAGACTTCTGCTCCCCTGTCATATTTGTTCTCAATTTGCATATTGATTCCAAACATGTATGAGAGAGAAGAAACCAACAGCTAATCAAGCAGGCAGTATAAATGATCCTTTTTTTCTTTTTTTTTTTTTTTTGCAAACTACAGTAAAAGTGGTAGTCTTAACATTAAAGACAAATGAAGGGTTTGTCTTTATGAGTTTATAATGCCTTTCACAGTCAGGTTTTGACACCGAAACGGGAAGATGTAAGTCCATCTGTAAACCTTCAATTAATTCAAAGCCAAATGTGTTACCTGAGGTATTGGGTGATCAGAAGAGAACAGAAGACCACAGGGAGAAGTTTGTGGGGTAGTTGGTACATATGTAGAGAAACATTACATGCATTAATATAGGATTCTAGTATAGCTATGGAGTTAGATGAGGGGTCTGGAGTGCTGTGTGATATCAAAGTATGATCTGAGGCCAAGAAAACTGGTATGAAAGAAGATGGCAGAGCCATATCTATTTAAAAGAGTGTCTTTAGTTGTAGAAAGATAAAAGATGAGTAATTGGGTTCAAATTGGTGTAGGATATTGCTGTAGGTAATGTGAACAGTTACATTATACCCAAGAAGTATACTGTTTCCCCAGGTTCTTTATACTAACATAGACTTGTATTGGGTTTGGGTGGCAAGGTTTTGGGAGCAGGGAGCGGGGCTACAGGGGTAGCTTCTCTGAGAAGCTGCCAGAAGCTTCCCCGATGTCTGACAAAGCCAATGCCAGCTGGCTCAGACAGACCTGCTGCTGGCCAAGGCCGAGCTCATCAGCAACAGTGATAGCACCTCTGTGATAACATATTTAAGAAGGGGAAAAAGTTGCTGTGCAACAGCGATTGCAGCTGGAGAGTGAGAATACATGAGAAGAACAACTCTGCAGACACCAAGGTCAGTGAAGAAGGAGGAGGACGTGCCTCAGGCACCAGAGCAGAGATTCCCCTACAGCCTGTGGTAAAGACCACAGTGAGGCAGGCTGTCCCCATACAGGCCATGGAGGTCCACAGTGGAGCAGATATCCACCTGCAGCCCATGGAGGAGCCCAGGCAAAAGCAGGTAGATGCGTGCAAAGGAGGCTGTGACCCTATGGGAAGCCTGCGCTGGAGCAGGCTCCTGGTAGGACCTGTGGACTCAAGAGAAGCCCACGCTGGAGCAGGTTTGCTGGCAGGACTTGTGACCCTGTGGGGGACCCACACCAGAGCAGTCTGTTCCTGAAGGACTGCGCCCCATGGAAAGGACCCAAGCCAGAGCAGTTCAACGAAGAAGTGTAGCCTCTGGGAAGGACTCATGTTGGAGAAGTTTGTGGAGGACTGTCTCCCATGAGAGGGACCCCACACTGGAGCAGGGGAAGAGGAGGAAGGAGCAGTAGAGACAACATGTGATGAACTGACTGCAACCCCTGTTCCCTGCACTACTGGCAGAGAGGAGGTAGAGGAAACTTGTGATTTAAGTGATTGCTTTTAATCTTGCATTACAGTTGTATTTTTTCTTAAAGACTGATTTTTCACTGATTGGTAACCATTAACTTCAGGAGTGAAGTTAAGCCTCAGAAGAAGGGAAAGGTGGGGGGGAAGAAGTTTTAAGATTTAGTTTTTATTTTCTCATCCTACTCTGATTTTGATTGGTAATAAATTAAGCTAATTTCCCCCAAGTCAAGTCTGTTTTGCCTGTGACAGTAATGTGAGTGATCTCCCTGTCCTTATCTCACCCTACGAGCCTTTTGTTATATTTTCTCTCCCCTATCCAGCTGAGGAGGAGAGTGACAGAGGGGCTTTGGTGGGCATCTGGTGTCCAGCCAGGGTCAACCCACCACAAGACTGTTATAGAGAAAGAGCCCCACCTTTTCCCCAGGCTTGTTCCAGCTCCCTCCTCTTGTGCCTAGACTGTCCTTCATAAAAGGTAATTTGCTATTGTTTTCAACAAATTTGTTTCATCGGGATCAGGGAACTGATGCAGCTGACTGCTTGGCTGCAAGTACTTTGGTATCAGTAAAGGGCGGACAGGGGAAGTCCATGATATGGGTTAGGAAGGGCCATAATCCTGTTTACAGAAGTAAATGTGTGACTGCAGCTAGAAAAAGTGAGGAGTCTGGCAGTATTTTCTTTCAAAAGCAGTAAAAAAATATTTGCTGTAACTCAGAATGAGTAAACAGTAGTGTATATTAGAAGAGTGGTTTAAACCAGCCATCATGAAAATGGATCAAATCAGTGAACAGGAAACTGATTTAAGTGATTGCTTTTAATCTTGCATTACAGTTGTATTTTTCTTAAAGACTGATTTTTCACTGATTGGTAACCATTAAAATGTGCCGATTATGTCTTTATGCATAATTTACCATTTCTTTTTGATAACAAAGAGGGCATGCCATATCTACATATGTCTGAGACATTTCAGACTTTAATGTAACACTTACATGGATTCTTTTTACATACATTTTACTATTTTAGAAGATGAGGACCATTTCATTTCTTTTTTTACTAGATAATAATTATGCTTTTACTTGTGATTCATATCAAACTCTTAGTGGATAAATATGGGAATTGAAAGAATATAATGAGAAAAAACCTCTTTATAGTTGCTTTTAGTCAAATAAGATTACTATAAGTGTATTTGAACCTTCTTAAGAAGATTATCTAAGTATGTTTTGCACTGAAGTTTTTTTTTTTAAAAAAATGGAAGTGTACTTGTAGGAAGAGAATTGGTTTGATCACTTAGTCTTTCAAGTGTGCAGAAAGTAGAGATCATCCTGTCCCTTCTGTTTTTTATTTATGGATGGAAATAATGAAAAAAAAATCAGCTGGGATAATACATTTAAGTGAGCTGGCTGAATAAACAGAAATGAAGAAAATACTGCCACCTTGCTTGCAGAAAAAATGTGCTTGTCAAAAACTCATTTAATACTTCAGCAAACCAAGATTAATCGTTCTGGAGGTTGGCTTTCCTTATAGCTTGAACAGAAAGTCCATACTGCTTAATAATACTACTTTTGTAGTATTTGTTTTGTAAAGCAAACATATTTAATTTTTAAATTAACCAACCTGATTGATTTTATTATTATTTTATTTTAGAACCCAGAGAAGTTACCAGGGAAGAACTATTTTTTAGCCTTACCTTTAAGTGGAGCACAAAGTCAGGACCTTCTAGAAACCAGGTACTTTTCTTCATGTTTAAGAAGGCTGTACATGATTGTAGGAGCCTGTCTTTTAACAAAGTTAGAAAAAACATCATTCAAATACATAAAACTAATATTGGTACAGAATATTCATTCCTTGACTTCTGGTGTGTTTTGAAATGACTAGCTGTTCATACAACTATCAGCTTTGATTAAAGTGCAAGTGCAATGAAATAACATTCATAAATAAAATCAGGATAAATCATGTGTCTCCATTTAGCCCTCACCCAGGGCTAAACAATAACCAGTTGTTCTATCATCCAAGACCCCTCCCCAGCCAAGAAAGAGGATTGGGAAAAGGAGGGAGACTCATGGGTTGAAATCAAAACATATTTGATAAAACAAGAAAACCAATGTCAATACTAATACAAAATACACAAAGTTATACTTAGCCCATGTAGTGGTGGTGATGGTGAAACTCACCAAGGATAACAACCATTGAAGAAAGAAAAAGAAGACTAGAGGAAAGAGCACCAGCTATCTCTAGCAAACTTTCCAATTTATAGTGAAAGTGATGTTTATGTTATAGAATACACCTGTGGGCCAGCCTGGGTCAGCTGCCCTGGCCCTCGCTTCCCACAGCTCCAGCACCTGGCCAACTTAAAACTGGTAGTGGTCTTCATCACCATACCATGGCTGGCCACAAACTAAAACAAAATGTAATAGAAAGTTGATTCTATTACTTCATCCCAGCGAAACCAGGACATCATGTTACTAATTAAATCTCTAGTGATAAATAAAAAAAAATCATATACAAAGAGATGGACTTTTTATGAGACAGTCTTGCTGAGTAATAAGAACTTTTTTTTTTTTTTGGCCATTCCAGCTAAAGCCTTCTGGTGCCTATGCTGTTCTCAGCTACCGAGTTAAGTGAAAATCTGTGGCAGTTAGATGTAGTGGTTTTCCTTATGGTTATAAGGCTAGTGGCCGTATATTGTAGTTCAGCTTAATAGCCTTTAGATGGCATTAGCTCCTTGAACATTTTAGGTTTTAATTTTTGTAATGTGTTAAAGTGTGAGATGAGGGAACACAGCAATAACTTCTGAATTGGTATTTTGTTAGGGGAACACAGTACACTCAATGCATGCTGCCCCCTTCCCACCCCCCAAAAAAAAATAAAGAAAAAAGAAAAACATAAAAAGCGATTTTTGACTGAAAACATGAAGGATGCAGCCCAGCTCCAGAGCACAGAGATGAGAAATGTCCAATTCTGAGCTTGATCTGTCCCCAGGCATTGTACTACAACAACTCTGCAGTGTAAATAAAGCAGCAGGGGATTGTCAGGTTGTTTTCCCATGTATTCTGCCTCTGCCAGCTGTATACAGGCACAGAAATACACTGTTTTGTTGGCTTGATGCCACGAGAGGCTCTTTGTATGCTGAAGTGATACATCAGCAGCTCCCTGTGCTGTGGCTAGGTCTAGTTCTATTGTTGATGTGTGAAGTGATGTTATTGCAGCATGTAGTTGTGATTAAGATTATGAAAAGAAGTATAACCGATAGCACACTGCTTTGCTGAAAATACCATTGAGTTCCTAAGTTTTGTGAACCACTTCAAGTAACATTGTTTGAAACTATAGATTTTCCACATACTGTGTTGCATTTCAGTAGGACACGGGGCTGCTTCATGTTCTTAAGTACAAAATTCATGTGCGTTCTGTGTAAGAGATAGTATTAATTCAGCTGATGATGACACGTAGGGCCATTTAAACTGTGTGTGCCTCTACTACAGAATATTTTCAGTGATATACCGAATAACTGAATTATGCATTAACTGAAAAGGAAAAGAATTGAGTAAGGCTGCCATAGTTAGCAATGTGCAGTTCTGCCTTAACTGCAGACCTTTAAAGCCTTTTTTCATCTTGGTCTCAAAGCACAGAACTTCTTTAACCAGTGCTGCTAGATCCATTTTGTAGATGAGGAAACTGGAACATCAAAATTTGACGATATGCACATGATCATCCAGGAAGTGTCTGACATATCTGGAAATGGAACCTGGGTGGGTTCCTGATCTCTATTCTTGTGCCTTAACTGCCAGATTAGTTTTCCATTTGCTGTACATCTTTATATGGTAATAGTGTTGCTCTTTTCCACGAGATAGTCTGAGCTAGTGTCCAGATTAGAACAATGGCTATGACAACTGTTTTCTCTTTGATAGAGTGCCATAAAAATGCACAGTGCTTTAAAGTATGCACACATCAACAGAAAATGCAAGTACTGAATGCTGCCAGTGCCTGTTTCCTTGACTTAAAAGTGTCATCTTTTGTGTGCGTGAAGTTTAGACTCCACAGGATGCTACTCCATGGATTTCCACTGTTTTTGCTGAAATCAGTGAGGTTGTAGCTATATAAGTGAAGTCTGAATTTTGCCTTCTAGTTTCAAAGTGAGCATTTAATAATCAAGTAGACATCAGAGTGTATTTCAGGCTGGCTTTTAGCTCAATGATATACAACATTGCAGTTGAGTAGGCTTTCGTTGCAGCTGTATCTCAGTTTAACTTAGTGAGGTTGTTAAAGGAATGTCTTGTTCTCATGCCATATTTGACTTACTCTTTTTTGTAATTTATTTACTTTGGAGAACTGAACCAGACTTAAGCATCTGTTTCTCAATTAGTTTTTTTTGAGGGGGGAGGTGTTTTGACCCATTATTACAGACGGTTTCACTAAAGAACATAACAGTTAAGTGATTAGCCCAAGGTAATTCAGTGAATGGCTCAGCCTTCCTGAAAATGTTAAACTCTTCTGGCTCCTTGTCTTTTAAACTAGTCTAGCCGCTAAATCATATTGGCTCCCAAACGAAATGAAACTTTGAGAACTGGAAGTCACTTTTCATACTGTCTAATTGCCTCTCTTATGTGGGAAAATGTCTGTAAAAATCCTGCCTGGCAATCCTACCATATTTTTTTTTAATAATGTTAAACAAAGCTTTTGTATCAAATAGTTTATTATCTCTTGACATCAATTCACAGGGAGTATACAAAAGTAAAGTTGAGCACATGTTTTACTGGAACAAAGCAAGAGTGTGCAGCACCTGTGAGGTGAGGTTGTACGAGATCTGCCCAGCAGAAAATAGATGCTGTTTAAGAAAAAGATGACAGTTTCTGCTACAGGCAGTATAAAAAGAAAGGGAAAAATTTATCTCAGAAAGGCATCTTTTCTTCCACAGTGATTTTTAAAAGACAAGCATTTCCAGTTACGCAAAATTTTTCTTTCCAAGTATTATTCCAAGGGTTTCTTCTCTGTACCCTTTTCCATTTCCCATTCTTTTTGTTCCATCCTGGATAGTATTATGATGACCATGACAATCTGAGGCAGTAAGTGAGGAAAGGTTTGTGAGGTGAATCTGTTATTAGACTGATATAGTGGTAAAAAATGGCCATACTTTAAGGCACAGGTCTGATCTGCGGAAAGGTTTGTTCGTCCAGTACCTTATCTGTATTTGTTACTGTGTCATCTGGTTTAATAATAATAATAATAATAAAACACTTGGCTTTTATTTTCCATTTCCCTGTCCATCCCTGTTTCAATTGTGAAAACAATTTGTGAAAACAAAGGGAGTCAAAATATGGAGAAAGTTGAATAGAAAAGGAATGCTAAAAGGTTTTCTTTACTTATTCACAGAGGGTTTTGTTTGCTTTTGGGAGAAGGAGATGGCTTCTAATAGCAAAACATTACTTTAGAGTAAATGCTACTGTGTAAATAAACTGTGCATATAAATTAATATAAGACAAAAATTGTTAACTGAAGATATGCACCTTATTATTTTAAAGTTTAACTTGCATCTTTGTGTCTTTTTTTAAAATACAATTTTATTTTGCGTATCAACTTTATAAACAAAATAAGTGCGTCTTTCAGTTCTGTGGCTTAGAACGTAATATTACCTACTGATGTAAAGGTGTTTTACCCACATTAAATCCCAATTTCATATTTCTTTTAACAATCTTAAAATACAAACTATTTTATGTAAATATCTCTCTAAATAAAAATCCTTCTTGATTTGATAATAAGGTGAAGCTAAAGATATATACACCTAGCTAAAGGATAACCCAAACCAAATTCCAGAAGTTAAAAATACTTCCAATCCGGGAGAAATCAATGTTTGAATACTAAGGTTTTACACATCTTTAGAAGGGGATTGACGTAGCTGTTGCATAATCAGCTATTCCAGGATAACAGCTCTTGCTTGGATAGGCTCTTCCAGAACAAAACATGTGTTTATTTCAAAATAAACAACCTTTTTACAAAGTAGACTTACACTTCAATGATTGGATTATTGTACACTGAAATAAAATAGTCACCCGAGAAGAGTTGGTTCAACCAAATAACCACTTTGTAACAAATATTTTGGTTAGTTTCTCTGGAGTAGCTAGGGTAAGATGGTTTTCAAACAAGGGGAAATTAAGTAAGCTTTGTCTGAAACAAGTACCTAGGTCATTGAATCACTCCTAACTCATCAAGACATAAAATATGAAATTTCGGAAGAACAATATTTGGGAGATCTTTCTCTAAAACAAAATGTTATGTTTCAGGTGGAGATTGCTTGATTTCTTTTTGTTTAAGTAACATTGACATTCAGTTCTCTTCAACATTGTCATCCTTACTCTGGCGTGTTTGTCTTACATTGTTCACCTCCTCTCTGAGTTTAGGCCACTGAAATTCTTAACATTTCCAAAGGGGTTTCCATTGGTTGCTACAGATTCAGAGCTCTTCCTGCTGTAATAGTAAACCATCATCTCATCGAGATATTAGTCCAATGATCAGGCAGCAGAGTGGTGACTGAGTGAGACAGATAGTGTCTTCTCCTACTAGATTAATCACATAATTGTCTGTCAAATTACTCAACTTTCCTCCATTGGCACTGGAACTGAGACTGTCTCTATTCTTGCCAAAGATTATTCCCCTATCTTTGGCTATATTTTAAGCTTTTCCAACTTGTGCAGGCTATCTCTGCCTATTATTTTTCTGACATCATACATTTTGCTGTCAGTAATCCAGCAACACACAAATAATTTGTTTTTTATGTCCGTAATTTATGCTCCAGAGTTGAGTAAATTGCTGCACTTCAGACCCAATCCAAAGTCTAATGAAGTCATTGGAAACATTCCAGTTGACTTCACCAGGCTTTACATCAGGCCCATAAGTAGTACTTGCCTGCCACTGAGTCAGAGCTTACAAAAGACAAAGCAAGCAGAACATTTTTTACCATTCTTAGCCAGTCATGGTAAGGAAGAATAGCAAATAAGAATCAGAATACAGTTTAAATAACTATATCAGCTGCTAGTCCTAAATCATGCTTCATTCAAAGACACAGTTTGACAATAAAAAAACTAATTAAGCATCACTGCATTAAAGGATTTGCAAAGAGGTTTCTTTTATTTATTTCTGATTTTTTTCTTATATTTTAATTGGCTGTTGAGTGGATTCTACATTGTGCTAACATGAGTAAAGCCCTTGTTATTGCTAAATGTTACTTTTATTTTCAAAGGCTCATTTTAACGTGTTGTAGGGAGCAAAGTGCGGCAGCTAACACCAAATGTGTGAATCACTTGATGAAAAAGAAAAATTAAAAATAGAAGAAAAATAAACAGTATTTATTTTCTCTTCTACAGAATCCAGGTAGCACTGTGAGGAAAAGGATCTCTTTCTCCTCCTAGTAATGCTAAAAATTGCATAAACTCTTAAACTTTTCTTGAAGGAACTGAACTTGAAATGTTTAAAAGAAAAAAACCACCACACTATGACTTTTCCCCAGGGGTGCAGCAGCCTTTGTAAGGTAAACAAGCTGTAGCACTGTGGTATGGGTGCAGGTGGCTAATTACTGCTCATCACGATCTTTAATCCCAGGGGAAGGGAGAAAACCTTTTAAATCTCTCTATCAAAAACGGAGGTAGTCAAGCTGCAAAGGGAGCCATGACAAGCTGACTGTGTAAAAGTTCTGTGAACAGTTAATTCAGTTAGATCTTTAATGCAAATATATTTGGCATACTGTTGCATTTGCATATCCCTCAGCTAGGACTTAATATTTTTAGGACTTCTATTGAAATTAAACTCGTGAAATATATATAACTTCAGCATCTGTAGGACAACAGATTAAAGTACCATTCATTTACTAAATGAAAAAGAAGATAACTGAGTTTTAGGGTGCCAGAGAAGAATCTGGCCGAATCTGAAGAATCTGGCAGAATCTGCCAGAGCATGAAGATCTGGATTCTCTCAATTCTGAGCAGGTCATATAAGATGAGGTTCACAGATTTAGTTAGGTATCTAATTTCTTTTTGGCTATAATGTTATTAAGGAACTGGTCCCTAGGTTTGCAGGTCTTGGTTCCATGGATGTTTCTCTCAGCAGCATGTCCTCAAAAACGGAAAAAGAGGGGAAGGGAGGAGGAGTGCTTTTAAAGTTGGATCAGCTCTCTGATCTGGTTTATTATTCAGCTTCACAGACAATCGTGTTAGAACAAAGAGGGCATCAGCACAGGCGTGGAAATGATCAGTAATGAGGAAAAGGGGCTGGAACCACTTAGCTGGCTTTGTCAGTGTGAGAAGTGTCCTTGGAACCAGAGCGTCTCATTTCCTCAGGCCTTGTCTACACTACAGAGTTTTCTAGGAAAAGTTGTTTTGTATTCCCACACAAGTTTGTAAGCTGGCAAAACAGAACCCTTCCTTTCAAAGAAACTGCCTTCCATACCACACCAGCCTTCAGCCACCAACCACACTGCTGATGACATAACAGCACTGGCACCTAGAAGCTTCTGCCCCCACTCATAACAAACTTTTTTTAACCAGTAAAATTTCATATAGGGATAGACATGATGCCCTGGCAAAGGCACCCAGGTGGGCCTGAGCTCTGGTGACACACCAAGGTCAGCAGATGTGAGCCAGTACAAATGCTAGCAACAAGGTCTTCTGCTGCAGAAGAATGTCTTTGCTTCCCATGTCTGGGAAGTGATGGGACTGGTACTTGCATATCTCACGGAGGTCTTTTGAGAGGTGATAGCAAAGCATTCTGGTACCGGGCTCCGTATGTGCGCTTTGGTTATATGGATAATGCCTACTATGAAACTACCCTTAATAGGTTTCTTGAAGACTGGGAAGTTACAGGCTTCATCTTGAAATCTGTTGATTAAAGTAGCACTATTACTATGAAGGAGGATTGAATTCAACCTTTATAAACTAAGTGGTTTTGTCCATGTCTCAAAAAGTATTGTTTAGTTTTAAAATTGTCAGGGATAGTTTTACAATTGTAAGATCTTGTAATGCTTGATATTTTTCTTATAGGCCCACCTGACATCTGGAGTTTATTTAAAAATACAAAAGGATCTTTCTAGGTCTTTTGTAGGGGGAGAAAATTTTGCAGGTATGAACCCCCAAAAATTTGAACAACAACAGACAGTAATAGTAACATCATTTCGTACTCCCTGTTGTAAGGAAATGAGGATTTTGGTATTTCCAGACCTTCAACTTCTCCACTATATTTTTGTTCTGTTTTTCTAAGGAAGTGAGCCCTTTGTATTCAGACTGCTACTGCCAGTCCACTGCAATAATCATAGAATCACAGAACGGTTTGGGTTAGAAGGGACCTTAAAGATCATCTAGTTCCAACCCCTCTGCCATGGGCAGGGACACCTTCCACTAGACCAGGTTGCTCAAAGCCCCATCCAACCTGGCCTTGAACACTGCCAGGGAGGGGGCATCCACAGCTTCTCTGGGCAAACTCTTCCAGTGTCTCATCACCCTCACAGTCAAGAATTTCTACAAAAATATCGGAATTTAAAAAAGAGAGAACATTTTCTATTCCATTAACATCTGGGTATGATAGGAATGAGAAGAAAACGGAATTTTATATCTATGAGCAGGTTTCCAGAATTTCATTTAATTGTATTTGGGAGACTTGTCTATTGATGTTGTAGCATTTACACTGCATGGTGACTGATATTGCACTGCTTGGTAACTTTTCAGGCAGGAAAAACAATATAGTACAAAAGCAGAAACGCATGTAGTAAACCAGCTTGGTGCACACAACAGCAGGAAATCCTTGTGAATGCAACAAGTGCATGAGGTGGATATCATAGCAAAGAAGCCAAAACCAGGATAAATATTTTGTGATGATTTCCTTACACCAAATACTTGGATCAGTTGCACTCTCCTATGATTAAGCCAAAGTGTTTCTTTTCTATTAGTACTGACAGTGGCAAGTGGTTATGCAAAGAGGTGTACGCCAGTGAAAGCAGCAGAACTGAATGAAAAGTCTGTTCCTGTCCCCCACCTCAATATTCAGTCAAATACACTAAATGGAGCAAATAGGTTTATTTTAAAAACTTTATTGTATTAATTGTCTGAAGAACATCTGCAACACAAATGAGACTACTGTTTACATTTTGAAACTGGTATTTTTTTTCTAAATTAATTCAGTTCTAAAAATGCTGTGTAAAATTTGCACATAAGCATTCCAAATCCTCACAACGTCCTTATGTAGTGGAAGCTTGAAAAACTAGGCCATGATATACAAATGCATATGTCTGTACTAATATAGTCTAAGCTAGGGTTTTTACAAACTGTTGATACTAATTCTGATGACAGGTTCTCAAAACATTGTGGAACAGTGGTCTGATTTGGAAAAATAAGACCAAGTTATGCGTTATTTCAAAATTATGAATGACATAGTCTCAAAATTAGGAGGATTTCTGCTGTTGGTTTACATTATTCCCTCCTTTATGCAGTAGTATCAGTAAACACACTGTTTATCATGATAAATTCCATCCTAATCATAATGAATGTGGTTTTCTCCTCAGCCTTGAATATAGGGATATAAACCATTATTACCAAAAGCACAGAAAAAGCCAAGAAATCTTTTCGTATTTCTTCATTGACTCCATCCTCATCAAAACATATTATTGCTGTAATCTGAACATAAATTTCCCTGAGTTTGTAACTTCTGGAAATTTTCTTTTGAGTTTAATATTAAGACCTCTTTTACACGAATCAGATTGATCCTATGTTTCAAACAAAAGCCTTCAGTTTGTGATTCTGTGATTATATAGATTCAAAATATCTTTTCTTCAAAAGCTTTATCTAAAAATTAAAATAGCTAGTGGTAATAGATGTGGGATGTAATACTATGGAATAACTATTTCATATAAAGAAAAGAGAGATACTGAAGAAGTAATTCAACACTGCAGCATTAGCCCTTCTTTGTTGCCGAATGAAACTTTAAAAGTACATATACTTTCAAATGCCACTTTTATCTAGGCTCTGCAAAATTTGAAAAGAATGTAACTTAAAACTGAGAAATGTTTTCCCTGTCAGCTGTAGGGAGAATAATGTACAGGAAAAGGTGATGTAATGATCATATCACTTACATTATTCTCTCCCTAATGAATAATCTTCCACACTACGGATGAGCTCACTTACTATTATTGGAGTCACATCTGTAGGCCACAGTACACTGCTGAATGTACTCGAGTTTTGATGCCTGTAGCTAACACTTTTCATTAGAATTGCAAAACCATTATATGTTCTACATATGGAGTAAATTTTCCTCATGAGGAATCCAACAACAAAAAAAAAAAGAAACAAAGCTTTTATTTGCAGCAGTTGTATTTGGGATTCACACCCTTCCTAAGCACAGCTATATCTTTCTTTGAAAGCTGGTCCCAGACTATTATTAGTTTGGAACATTGAAAACACGTGATGAATGTTTTCTGTTCTCATTTCAGCCAGAGCTCACATGATTGATACAGTAGTCTAAGTTTAATTTCAAGCTAAGGATAGAAAATCCTCTCTATTTCTACTCCTGTTTGTAGCTTCAGTGCAGACAATGTGCTCAGTTGTGAAATTGTGTAACTTATGTAATGTGCTTTCTGTAAATGATGAATCATATTCTTATTTAAACCTGGTAAAATGAGTAAGGTTGGTAGTCAATTTGGAATTCAAGAAATAACATAATTAAAGCCACTGAGTAATGTAATTCAGTATTATAAATGTCTTGAATACACAAGCTTTTATTAATATTAATGAAGCAGGAATGGACAAAGAAGAATATGGTGTGTGTAGAAAGTCTAAAAGAACGAATCTCTCCCTTAGAAGAGGCACGTTCCCTTACGCCGTTCACTTTCCATGCATCTAATCCAGTAATTGTACTGGGCTGGAAAGAATACTAGGAACATTTTAGGCTCTGATTCAGGAAAGGGTTAAGCACATGCTTAAAATTACGTGTGTTTCTATGTGTTCTGCTGAGTGCAATACTAGGAGCTGAACATAGCAGACCAGATTCCCTTATTGTGGTGGTAGTGTGGATTTGTGGCAGCACTGATTCTAAGGTAACTGTAAGCTTCTCATTTAAGCAGGAATAAAGTTTTCTCACTTAAGCATTTTGTCTCCATATTTATAAAACTGCTTTGAGAAATCAATTTTCATAAAAATTTTTGAACTAAAGATATCAAGAATTGCAAAGGAAACTTAAAAACAATTCCTCTGCCAAATATGGTCCTAACACTGTAATCTTCCCCCTTAGCTAAACAGCCTGTCATCACAAATCCAAAACTAGACGTGTATATATACCCCCATGTACACAGACATACCCTTATATAAGCTGTAGTTATACAGTTTCAGATTCAAGAACTTTTCATATTTTACGGATCACTAGGAAGAAAATTATTTCCCTCTCATTCATCAGTCTTCATGCACGTTAAGGAAAGCCCCGTGATTTCGGTTCTCTTACACTTTTCCCACCTTTTTGCCCTTCTGTTTCTGCTTCTCATGATCACCACGTATGTTAAATGTGGGTGGGACAGGCTGAGAAGTTGGCAATTCTGCTGCCCAGACCTTAAACATGTCAGCTACCTACTCCATCTCTGCTTCATCTCAGCTGTACTCTACGTTTCTTTGGCTAGACAGTAAATTAACCTGCAGGCGTTTCCTGGATTCCTGCAGAATTCTTGCCCTTGAATTTAGTTTTTTTTCTGATTAGTAGACAGTTCGTTGTCACTTTCTCCTGTGAAGCTACTTTTTTTCCTTGTTCAGAATACTGTGATTTTTAAAAGAAATGAATTAATAAAGACAAGCAAACCAAACAGGTTAGCATGTGAATGATGCAGATTAAACTTTTGAATACATTAGGTAAAATCTCCATACATCCTGCCTACCAGAGTAAGAGTGCTCAGTTGTGTATGCGGGATAATTGATAAGTTTACCTCCCCAGGTAGTATGAACCCACATTGATGGTCTCATGTCCCTGTTCTTACAATAATTGAGCTAGCTCCTAGTCCCCCTTTGACTACTTCATAGCATTCTGGCACTCAATGTCCCTTAGCAGCATTAGTCAATGCTGTCTGTATGTATGAAGATGAAGTGGGTGAGTCGCTGGGGTGATCTGTGGTCCAGATACGCTACTCTGTGGGAAGTTCTTTTTAGGTGACTCTAGGTGTAAGCTGGAGCAGCTTGTCAAATTTGTGCTGAGGTCTGCACCAGCCTCAGGACTTGCCCAACAGGGCTGTGCTAACAGAAAAGTCACCAGTTTACAGACAGTCTAAGAAGCACCATACCTCCTTGAAGACTGCATGTCATCTATCCCTATGGTCATCTTTAGAAATTAATATCACCAACAACTGGCGTTAGTGGAAGTTCATCATGTGTAGAGATTTTCACTTGCTTATTGAACTGGACTCATTGCAGCAGTGCCATTTTGTCTTCTCTTACGTTTAACTACACATCTTTCCTCCATCACTGTAAGAAAACATTTTAAACTGTAATTTTTGGGATATGGATGTTTCTTCTAGATTTACTAAATGGGGCCTACAGTGTTTGCCTTGACACATTTCATGAACGTTATGTTCTGTTTCTATCAGCTCTCTTTCTCCTAGCTGTATACCACACCCTTTCCTTTGAGACATCAAGATTGTTCCCCTGCCCCATTTCAAGACCTGAATAATTCTACAAAATTAATGCATGATGTCACCTATGGGTAGAAATAAGCCATTGTGTCCCTCATCACTATATTAATCATTGAATTATTCAGCTCACTCTCAACCTTCACACAAATATGTCACATTTTATAAAATTTCTGTCAGTTGATGTTTTCAGTGGATAAACATCAGCCAGAAAAATAAACATGTGCATTCCATATTAGGAGATAGAAAGTAGGAAAATATATTTGATTCCTCATATTAATTTCAGTTATCCAAGTATTTTTTCTCAGAGTTTGTGTCTAGTCTTTGCCTTTGTAGCCATATTTCTGTAAATCCTAGAACAGATCAGTTTTGTTCTGTGCAATGCAACACCAAGTGAAAGCATCAGCCCCTAAACTGACAGGCCAGTGAGTAACTTTCCTCTCTCTTAGATTGCAAAATATTCAGAAGTATGTAGGTATATATGTGTATTTTTTAACTACAAAATATTTCTTCGGGGAATGTGAAACTTCTAGAATTGCAGCAATGGGCACAGAGTACAGTAAAACAAGAGTACAGATGATTACAGTTTGCACAAAGTGAAAGGAAGATTGTTTCCCCATGGTGCAGCAGGTAAGGAAAACACATAAAACCTCTTTGTCGAAAAGAGACGATGTTTCCGCATAAATGCACAGCTTTTACTTTTACAAAAAGCACTTGTTTTGCTGATTTTCTTATTTAGCTTCACTTACAAAAATCAGGCACAAGAAGAGTGAATTGAATGGAAAATAGAAATAAAACTGTTTTCTGTGAAGAAAACAGTGAAAGAGTAGAAGCCTTTCAGAGACGCTGATCAGGCTGCCTTTTTACTCTTCACTCCTGCTTCAGCATTTACTACCATGCCTCATTTCATATCTCAGAAGCTGAATTGTAGTCCACAGCAATCCTTGAAAGGGATTTTTTTCCTCCTTGGTTTGGACATTTTTGAGTCAGTGCTTCGTAAAGTGGTGAATACCTCATAAGAACCATGTGATGAGTACGTGCCTCCTTCATTGGCGTATCTGACATCGAAGTATCTGACATACAACCTGGAGTAATTTGTCTGTTTAGAAGATTGCTTACTGCCAATCTTCCTCTTATTGTATATAATAAAGGACAGTCCAAATAAGAAGTGAAATCAGTGAAAGTCTGGTATTGCTGAAAAAGATGAGAAGTTCTTTCAGCATACAGATTATGGGTTCAGGTTTCCAGTAAGGATCCAGAAGATTGAATTAATTTCTGAAATAAAACTAAATGGTTTAGTTTGAAAATCAGATTGAAAACCTCAACGTCTTGCATGATTTAAGTGCTTTCTTGCTTCATTTGGGTTTGACATACCACAAGAGTCAGACACACTTGTCTTCACATTTCAGTGCAGATGGTACTCAGGATAAATTAGTACATACACGAGTTGTCTTCACAGTTAATGTTAAAAGGCAGCTACTTCTGGGTTTAATCATGGCTCCTGGTTATCAGTGCAGAGCACAACTATGGGAGAACTACAAGACAAGTGAGATTCAGCTCAATGGAATACAGTTATCCAGATCAGTATTTCTCTATTCATCTTTCATTTAATCATATGTACTGGACTCAAGTTTTATATCTTGTTCGAGGAATGGCACTTCTAGGAGTGCAGAACTGGCGAGTTGATGATTTGTTCAGTAAACAATAAGTGCTTTTGTATTTATATTATGTATTCTGATTAATGGAAACTTAAATATATAGATTTCAGTCATCTTTTTCATTTCATGTTCCCTTTGTTGTAACTCCTCACCTCTGAATGAGAAAGGATTTTTGAAGCCTTCCCCAGCCTTGGCTGGTAGGACAGCACTAAAATCCATGCAGCTACTGAAAATGTCCTTCTCTCTCTAGCTGCAGAAGCTTACTGCCTAATCCCAGAGAATTAATAAATCATGTAAAATGGACAGTTCAGGAACTCCTGGACAATTCAGGAAGCACTGTCAGTCTTTCCCTCTGCCCATGGGTTCCCTGCTGATGTCTGCTTCAGTGGCCTACCTCAAGACTCTCACCAGATGTGATCAGCTGGGTTTCACACTCAGAGAGGTGGTGACACAGAGAGCCCATTCATACCGCTGCAGAGTGCATGGGCAATTCTAACCCCCAAGGTGGAATCTCCAGGCAGCTCAGAGCCCCATCTGGTAGCCATTCGGATGATGTGAACCCAACTAGTATTTGAAACAACTTCCTCCTCCTTTCACTATGCCCCATTGTTGCGATGAGACATCATGACTGATGTGAAGCCCAAAGCTTATTTCATGTTATAGCATTAGCAGCAAACAGTTTTATGAACTTCTTCCAGCTTTCTCAGGAGCTTGAAGGATGCTTGAATGTGGAAGCTGTCAATTTTCATCAAAAGTTTAGATAAATGCATAGATGGATAGGTTTAAGCATCTGTAAGATAATTTATTTCAAAAATATCTAGTAAAGCAACTGGCTAATTATTTACCACTTTTGTTATCGTTATTGAATGTAGCTGGCAGTGAAAGGCATCTAAATTATAGTTCTACCCTGGTGTTTGATGGATTATACCAGAATGTGAACAGAAGAAATATTTCCATCACTGGGCAGTAGTATCTTTCAGCTTTCATTTCACAAGTCGATACTGTATTATAGAATACAATAAATGGGAGGAACTGAGAAGATTTTCTAGATACTTCACTTACTGTTACTTCCTGTAAGGTATGTTATGTTATGTAGTATTTAAGCTTACTCATGTAATGCCAAGTTCCCTGAAATTTTAATCAATTTGTCAATCAGATTTCTGTAGAAATAAATCTGAAAACAGGAAAAAGTATGATATAATCAGAAGAGAAATGAGTCATATTTGCTGCCCTAAGGTCTAGACTGACCAAGTGCATTATACACTCAAGGATCTTAATTTGCTGGTCAATTGTAAAATGCACCTCTGGGTACATCTGGAGTCTTCCAGCTGTGTGCACAAAAGTATTAGATCAGCCTAAGTTGGTTGTGAAACCAAAGGGTAAGATTTTTAACTAAAAATTTTAACTAAAGGTTAACTAGAGTGACTTGGATAAAAAATGAGACTTTGTAAATACAGAGAGAAATACAGCAGTCCTATGTGAAGCTTGAGAAACAAATGCCTCCTTTAGAAAGGTGAAGTGAGGACCAGAAATTAGGGTTTACCAATTCAGAATTTATCTACTTCAGATCTTACATCTAAACACAGGAAAATCTTCAGAGCTATAGGTCCATTGTGGGACCCATAGGCAATAGTAGTCTCCCTATAGACAAAGAAAGCCTTAGTCTACCTGCATAAATGCCAAGAAAAAGTCCTGAAACGTGTAACTTGAAATCAGAGCTGTCACCACCAAGTTTCTTCAGGAAAACACCTGACTTTTTAATTCATTCCCTGAATACAAGCTTCACAAGTATGCTTTTCACCATGAGGCAGATCTTGAGCTAGAAGTAGCATGTTATCAGATACAGTTCAGGTATACTTCAATGCAGTAGAAATCCACTAAAGGATGTACAGGATTTACATCAAACTTAATGTAAAAGCTGTTAGGATGATATTCCAATATAGCCAGCTCCTACCTCACTTTTGATGTCAAATTTCCTAAATTCAACCATATCCTAATCCTAAACTGTATACACCTTCCCATGGTGCCTCAGTAATATATATATCATATATGAAACACTCTTGCATATTTAAAAGCCTAAGAGCCAGGAATTAGAACCGGTTGGCTCTTATGCCTTTAAATATGCAAGAGTGTTTCAGAGCACTCTGCTGAACTGCTGTAAAACTTCAAGTGCAGCTAAACCCTGTTACACTTTGCCAATAATAATGGTGCACTTAATAATAGGGCACCAGAATCTTCAAGTGTGGTGCCAGGATCATTTACACTTACCTGAGCTCAGGGGCAGTACCAAAAGGGGAGATCCTACTCTGCCCCAAGATACACATTTCCTCAGCCTCCCTCAGGCTTGACACTGGCATTTGGGCAGGCAGGAAATATGCCAAATGACAAAACTGATCTGGCTAAAAACTGTGTCACCAGAAGAAAATAATCCATGTCAGAAAAGTGGGGTAGAAGCCTTTCTTTAAAAAATTAGATCATTTCAGCACAGTAATGATCCCCTAGGCTGGACCTTCTATATGTAATGGATAACCACATCCTGCCTGCTTTTTAAGCAGAAGATCTACATATTGAACAAGTGTGCTGTCTAATTATTGCAGGAACGGAATGGCAACTACAGTGCAGGACATAGTATACAATATTTTTAAGCTAGTCATGTGCCAGAAATTTGCATGAGGAAGAGGATTCTCATGTGAAAGAGGATTTAAGAAGATTTTCGTTCAGGTGGTAAAAGCTAATGAACTTTTTGCTCTGGCCACTGAAGTCTCCTGACCGTGTGAAACAAAGAGCAATGGCACGTGAGTAGATTCTTATTTTGAGAATGTTGTTGCAACATAAATTTGTTTTATATAAAAGGTACTGCCTAGAGAGCTTTTAACTGTAAATAAAAGAGCATTATTCAGGGGCCTATAAAAGTATAATTCACAGGACAAATATTTCATTTGAACTAATGCAAAAAATAATCTGCTATATTAGGTCATAAATGAAAATGAATATATAGAGTCTCTTGTCTCTGACTATTCCCATCACCAGAATATGAGATACTTTGGCAGAGGCCTATGCAAAGAATAATCTCTCCTCAAAAAAGCTCACGATAGTGATAGTGGGAATCTTAACAAGCCAACAGTGGGAACAGACTCATCAGTATTTGTGTGGGCACGCACAAAGTCTGTCTGTGCTAAGCTTGGCTGAAGCCACTGCTATGAGTCACTCACAAATTTAAACAAAAAGCGTTGTGGAAGATTAAACAGAGACTGAATAAGGAGTTCGCAGCCTTCACCATGTGTATTTAAGATCTTGTTCATTTTCCTACAGATTCACAAAGTGAACAAAACAAGGGAGCATTTAACAAGTGTTGAAGACAAGTGTCCTCAGTGCTCCAGGTTTTTTCTCATTCTCCCTTCTACTCCCTGCAGCAATTTGAAGGCCTCTAAAATAATTTGTTTAAAATGTAGTTTAAATATGTGTTTTCTCATAAAAAACTCTCTTCACATTTCAGTGCAGCTAGCTGAGCTGTGTTGGTGTAGTACAGATCAAAATTTAAGATGTGTTGTTTTGAAAGCTCATTGACAAGTATTTTGAAAATCTAAGTCTCTTGTCGTATTTCTTTCTGAGTGAGGAAAGCAAAGAATTTTGAGAAGGGATGTCTTCGCATTTGTGGGTGGAAAAACAAAGTAAGATGGGGCATTCTGTCAGCTTTATATAAAACAAGCAGGTAGAAAGCAATAACAAATTATACAATAGCTGTGTTACTCTGTTACCCTGCCAGTAAATACTGGTAGTTTCTGCAGGATGTAGAAACAAAAGGGGTTGATTCTTCACCATACCTATTCTGGTTTTATAGATCTCTGGTGTTCAAGGCCTGAATATTCTTTTTTTTTCAGAAACAGAGGCTTTCTAGATATCTTTAAAAAATAAACATAGTTTATGATATTATGAAAAGGATTGTATCTTCTTTGCCTTTTAGGTGACTATCTAGTTAAGTTTGTACTTCACTGTGGGTATATTTGTCAGCTGCCCCTCTGGAAGTAAGGAATGCAGGAGATTGTTTCATTATCTTGTAAATTAAATTACATACTAGTTAGCTGAGCTGTGACACCACCAGCGTACTGCAGCACATAATTCAATACGATTTCATTTTTCTCATCTTTGTTTGCCACTCGTAAAATCCAGATGTATTGCCAAGCTCTTCAAACACATTTCCAGCAGCAACATGAGCTGAACAAGAGCCTCTCATTCCTTGACAGACTCCTCAGGCAGCTGCGTGGGTGGCTTTGGAGTTTCTTTGTGGTCTTTCATGTGGTTGAGTTGCTGATGGGCTGTTTTGTCTGCTTTGCCCTCCTGGGTATCAGTTCCCTTTGATTTTGAGGAATTTACACATCTTTATCCTTCTGAGAATAGAGTTCTGTGTAAAACTCTTCTGAATTATGCAAAATGTACTTCTTTATAAGAAACATGTATCTTCTAACTCCATGACCTGGATTACAGTTGGATTGCATAAAAACCTTAAAATGTGACATTGAACATTTGATTTCAATTATTTATTTATTTTTCTGTTGATAATAAAGGACTTCCTTAAAAAGCACAACCTGATTATAGTTTATGGAATATCAACAGAGAAACAAAAACCAGAAATTAAATGTTTCCTGCAAAATTTGTCCAGCTAAATTTTGTGACTGCTGCATCCAAACAAATCATATGTATAAGGTACAGTTGCGTAGAAGCAATGCACCAAATTGTGTTTTTAAACATACTCCCAAATATTTCAAAAACTGGCAAAATTTTAAGAGTCCTCTTGCTCTTCCTTCTCTTTGATTGGCTGCAACTCCTGTCTGTGCTCCCGAGAGGTTAGGGGCACTGTTCACTTCTACCTGGTTGCAAAACGGTACCATATGTAATCATATTAGCTCTTGTATTTGCTTGAAAAAAAGGGTATACTGTTTCCCTATGCATAATACATAGCACAGAGTTAAACAGCATAGTTAATATGCTAATGAAGATTAAAAAAAAGAGTTAAGATTAGTCCTAGGCTCCTGAAAATCTTTACTTTGAACTGCTAACATATGACAAACTGTTAGATGTAAAAATCTTTGAGTGTTTGTTGCCACCTGATAGCCTGTTACCACTTGTTACCAAGCTGCGGACGCTGTTTTTTTCCCTTAGGGTGACTGTTTGTTAGAGAGAAGCTTTATCGCAGTAGGGTTCCTGACATAACGATGTTTACTGTATAGCAAGAACAAGTAAGTGCTCATGGCATCTGCAGATAAATACAGAGAATGTGAACAGTGATGACAGAAGGAGAATATGATATTTATGATAGTTCAGCTAATTAGTATGATTAAGTTAGAGACAGATGGGATAAAGTGCAGCATACAGGCCAGTAATTTTTTTGACTCTGAGTTATTTTAGTTCAAATGGTCTTCTAAGGGAAATGGAAGAAGCCTCTAGACTGAACAAAGCACACTGCTGTAGTAAGTAGGATGACTTAATAAATCTTTTAACCATTATCTAACTCCTGAGCTACATTGTTCTAAGTCTTTATGATCTAGGGACACAGGGAGCTCCCTGACAATACAAGTGGTAACATTGAGCTTGAGAATATGTTTGTTTCTCCCTGATAGACTTGCTCTTGTCTACCAGCAAAACTTTATTTTGGAAGTCTGTTGAAATTATGACCCCATAAAGTGGTTTATATTCCAAGTATAAATTTTTTACATACTGCTTAAAAAAAGACAAACAGTGAATTATAAAGTCCTAAAGAACTGAATTTGTAAATACGCACTTAACACAGCTCCATCATAATAATCATAGAATCATAGAATCGTTTTGATTGGAAAGGACCATTAAGAGCATTGAGTCCAACCATTAACCTAGCACTGCCAAGTCCACCACTAAACCATATCCGTAAATGACACTTTCAGAGTGAGTTCTGTCCATCCATTAACTGCATAAGCTGGGATTTGTTGAAAGGGTTGCAGCAAAAAGGTGGGTTGCGGGGCTGCTTTGATATGCCAGTGAAACCAAGGCTTATCCCTCTTCATCTCACACCATTGAAAGGTTTGTCTGGTTAAGCTGAGTACAGGCGAGAGCCAGCTAGAGATAAGTCTGAGGTAATGCTGGTCCACTGGAAGCAGACAAAGGTAAGGTAAGAAGTGCATCTGTTTCTTTTATGGACGGCATACATCTGCCACTGGTGTTCTCTGTCTGAATAGTTTGAGATCCTCAATGGCAGTAAAGCAACGGGCACTCTTTTCCAAAAAGGCTTATGTTCTGTCTGTATCTAGTCAGAAAACAGGAATCAGTGTGGGCCTGTATATCACAGAATCAACCAGGTTGGAAGAGACCTCAGGGATCATCGAGTCCAACCGTTGCCCTGACACCACCCTGTCGACTAGACCATGGCACTAAGTGCCATGTCCAGTCTTTTCTTAAACACATCCAGAGATGGTGACTCCACCACCTCCCTGGGCAGCCCATTCCAATGTCTAATAACCCTTTCTGTGAAGAAATTCTTCCTAATGTCCAACCTGAACCTCCCCTGGCGAAGCTTGAGGCTGTGCCCTCTTGTCCTATCGCTAGTTGCCCGGGAGAAGAGGCCAACTCCCACTTCACTACAACCTCCCTTCAGGTAGTTGTAGACTAAATATCTTTAATATTATCTACTCATGGACAGATTACTGGAATATACAATATAGGAGTGTCCTGATTTTGTGGGGATCAAATTATAGAATCAATTTTCTGTTACATGTTGTTTCAGTTTGTGGCCAGCCATGGTATGGTGATCAAGGCCATTAGCAGTGAAAGCCAGGGCAGCTGCCCCAGGCTGGCCCACAGGTGTGTTCTATAACATTAACGTCAGGTTCACTATAAATGGGAAAGCTTGGGAGAGATGGCTGGGTTTTTTTTGCTGTGTTCTCATTTCACCTTCATGGTTACTGTTTCTGGAAGGACTTGCCCCCACTCTATGGGTTAAGTATAATTTTGTGTCTTTTTTATTGATATTGGTTTTCTTATTTTATTAAATCTGTTTAAATTTTAACCCATAAGTTTCCCTCCTTTTCCCAATTCCCTTTCCCTGTCAGGGAGGGGAGATTGGGTGATAGAACAACTAGTTATCTAGCCCTGGGTGCGGGCTAAATGGAGACAAGGAGCTTATTCCGTATATCGCCACAGCAATAAAGAACTGGTGCAGAAATTGCTTGCGCTGTGTTTGGTTAGGCTACCTAAGCCTTTAACTTGGGTCTGAATTAAAGCTCTGACAGTCATTGAGTGCTATTTCTCCTCTGGCTCTCAGCAAGCAGAGAGGGGGAACAAAATGAATGCTAGTTCTGCCTTCTGACCAAATCCATCAACCAAATCTATCAGTAAGAACTGTTGGGTTGAGCATGGTCTCTTCCTTTCATTGAGCAATGAAGACAACTTGGAGGAAATGTGGGGTCCAGAACTCATATCTCTGAGTGAAAGTGTCTCTCAGTGCTTCCTCTGATAAATTAATCTGTTTCTACTCTGCCCACCCACCTTGTTAAAGGGAGGTGCCTTGAGCCACTTACTAGGCCTAAAATAGGCAAGGTGTGGATGAGAGTAACAGATGCATCAGCTGCTCTGTCAGAAAATTAAAAGGAATTAGTAGAAATTTTATACTGTAGTAGTTCTGTCTGTATTGATAATAGCTTCACTATCTAACAGATAGACTGTAAGGAGAACACTTTTTCAGTAATGCTACATGTGCAATTGGATTTGGATCTGTCAAATTATGGCTATATGAGATGTTCAGACAGACTGTCTGAGTCTGCATTTTTCAATTTGTTTTGGTGTTTTTCAGGCAGATGTTGTAAATTAGCTATAAAAATATTAAAGGCAGGCAAAAATCCCTTCTGGTAGTTTTGAGTGTGATGTGGAATCCATACAGGCTTGCTCACACAGACACTGAAACTGATATGACTCAGCAAAGATCCTGAAGTGACTTGAAATGATTTTCTGCTGCCATTTGCCCGTTTCTTGGCATGCAGCATCAGCCACACATCTTATTAGCTTCCCAGAAATCTGTGAAGTGTTGAGCTCTGATGCTTTCCCTCAGCCACAAAGAGACTTGAGTACTTTAACCATTAGTCTCCTTTAGCACAGCCAAATAAATAGTCTAGTGAATGTAACAGGAAACTTCTCAATATAGAGTTGCAGTGCCATGGCAGTTACAGTTTAGAAGTAACATTACTGTGATGCTTATGAAGTAACTTAAAGGTAGCCAAAATTTTGCTCCCTCTTTTAAATAAGCTTGACTAATTTACCTGGTAATTCACCAGTGAGTTACTAAGTGTTGCTTATTGAATACATAAAAGATTGACTCCAGTTATCGTAAAACACGCACACTATTCTAATCAATATTGAAAGCAGTTATCAAGAGGATTTTAGCTGTATATGCTGACAGATAAATGTACATGAATAATGTACACAGTTACATGGTTACTGCTCTGTCAACTTTCTCTTCTGTAAGCATAGATACAGGTGATACCAAGTAGCTGTACAGTAAGCAGGTTTTTGCTCCTATTATCCTGAATTGCTTGTATATACAAGTCTAATAAGCACAGTCCAAATCATGGGCTTCTATTCAGCAGCTACATCAGGGTGACCATATTGTTAAGAAATCGAGTTTGAGCTCTGTGATAAGTTTGTTTCCAGCCTTATACTTTATAGCACATTAAGTGTGTGATAGCTGGTAATAATCTGGTACGCACAATCGAATTCCTGTCCCCTCTGTCCTCACAGTAAATTTCTGACAGGTTTTTCTGATCATCTCTAAAGTAGAAGAGATGCCATTATTTTAAAAATACCTATTGTTAAGTCTGAAACACAGGGACTCCATGAGCATAAAGCTACTATTTGAAAGCACTTTGACTCACCATCTGTGTCAGTCCCAGAAGAGGCGGACTGCTATGTGTAAGCAGTTTACCTCATCAGAAACCAAACGCTAGTGACTATTTATTTGCCTTACTTTTAGAGGAGAGATCAGGACGCAAGCCTCAGCACTTTTTATGGTTGTGGGTGGAACGACAGAGCTGCTGCTGTGAGTGAAGCTGAGTAAGTATCTCTGAAATTCTCTCTTATCTCTAGAAAGTGTCTCTTTAATTTTTAAGAAAGTCGGGACTTTTACACATGAACACAAGGTAATGTAAGTGTTTTTTCTAGCATCACAGGACAGACTATGTTAGGATAGAGATGTAACTGGAGTCTAGGACAGTTCTAAGTGCTTTCATCTTTATAATTGAGGCCTACTGGTTAGGAAAAAGGAAACAGTAGTAGTGCTACTTAGTAAATGTGGCACCATCAAGGATATCAGTCAAATCTTCAAAATTTGCTTGTTTGCTACTCTATTTATGACACTCCTTCCAGATCTCCTAACAAAATGTACAATTTCCTTGCTTTCCCATTCTTCAACTGTGATAATTATTGAGATTTGAAAATAGCTAGAGATGAAGTTTATTCACGTACTTGGGCAGATTATCCTTTGAGAAAGTGGCAATATTTGAGCTAACTGGTGAGTATATTATTGTTGCTTGTAACACACCTGGCTAATGGACAAACTAAACTATACCAGTGTGGGCTACTACATTCCTTACTGTATGCTGCTGCTCTTATAAATGACTGTAAAAATACATCTTTAAGGAATTCCATGCTAAAAGTGACTATCTTGCAAGAAGTCAGTCTTGACTGACAGGAAGAAATGAAAAGCTTACTTTAGTGACTGAGAATTCATAACACAAGGAATTCTTGTGTTATGAACAGAAGGAGCACTTCTGTTAAGCCAGCAGTTGCCATATATATGTGTCACTCAGAAGAGGTGCATACATAAACTTCCTAACGGTGTTTCTTTTAATTCATGTCAAACATTCTATTATATACTAAAGGATGACTATTTAGCCATGAAGGCCTTGCTTGGCATTTACAACACCTAGAAAGCAGGTAGTTAGCCCATCAGAATGGCTCAGAATATCTGTGTTAAGTACCCAGATCCTGGGTAGTGTCAGTGGAGAACAAGAGCTATTTCAGGTTGCTTTGGTGACAGTATGAGCATAACCTGTGCTTTGGTTATGGGATGAGGAGCATTTGTCCAGCCCCCTGCTTAAAACCATTATTGCTGTATCAAGTCCTAAAAAGACCATGAAATGCACACATTTTGGTTAGCATACCACCTTTTCCATATGGACTTGCACATTTAACTATGTGAGGCAGCTGCTATGGCCATTACAGGCCATAAACATCTCCTCCTGTAAATTCTTGCGAAACCCCCAATAAAGGCTGTGTGTGTTAAACATATAATTTAACATCCTAAAGGCTGCTATTGTCACGTAGTCCCAGAATTGAAATGTGCTCTTTTTAATCTACATTTTGTTTCTCTCTCTTTTTTTTTTTTTTTTTTTTTTTTTTTTTTTTGGTACTTAGTCTGCATCTCTTAGATACTGATTTTTCTGCTGAGCTTCTTTAGCTTGGTAACATAACATCAGCAATTGCAATGACTTTTTAGTTGTGTAATAGATATGTGTGTATGTTCTGTATGGCTGTAAAACTTACTTTGTGAGCCTAGGTACTACAATGTTTTGGGGTATTTTTTCTTCTGAATAGAGTAGCATATCTTTATTTAGCTTATCTGCTGTATATATGCTGTGTATGTAAGTTCTCAGTTTTCGTCAAAGGGACTACCTTTTCCAGTGCTCTGCATGTCAAGAGATATAGGGAGAAGTGGAGACTGGTGAGTTATACAAGATGCAATTACATTTCTTTGTAGCTATTCTTTTAGTGGCTTCCAACTCTACCCAGATAATCTATGGATAACAAAACTTGTAAAAAATACTAACACTAGTAGTGTCGTTTTTGAGATTTAGAGCCAATAATCAGCCTAGGATTGCTCGAGGCAGTAGTACACAGCATTTCTTAGTTACTCTTTCCAGTTATCAGTATCCTTTATTAATGTTAATTTTTACATAATTGCTTAACAACAGTGATATGCTTGCTGTAAAATAAAGATCTGAAGTGTTTATTACATAAAAAGAAATACACCAAGGATATAGCTACATTGGCAAGTCTGGAAACAACTGAAAATATAGAGGACTGTTTCATATTATGGTGATTTTCTTTATAACCAAAATAGCTAGGAATTTTCTTAGAACAGCATCTAAGTTCTGTAGAGACTGAAATACCACAAGGTGGCTGCAAGAGAGATTTTAGTATAATATATTATTAGCAATTGTTATTATATTTCTGTGGTTGCATGAAACTGGAAACAAAGCCTAGTGGCTTTTTTAATTGGTTGGAAACAGAGGTGCCAAGGTTTTAACAGGACTTGTCTCTTCTTATCCTGCAAACAGGCCATTTCAAAGAATGTTTATCAGTATGAAATGGCTATCTATGTACGTATATACGAGTTGTGCATGACAGAGTTAAATGACTTGACAGCTATTTCTGTCTCTAGATGTGTGTTTCAGATACCACAGCTCACTTTCAATATATGCACAAATAAGATTTGGATTATTCTGCAATTTATTCAGTTCAGTGAAAGGTAAGCTGCAGACACGATTTGCATCCATGAAGATTGTGTGAGCTGTTTGTTTCTCTCCTTTTTCAAACAAACCTCCCTTGTTATCAAAATGCCAATTTAGAAAACAATATGAATCTGAGTATGAAGTTAAGCATTTTAAATCTCATTAGCTTCAGTAAATCTCATACAGGTTTTTTAAATTATTTGCTGAATAGGAGACAGAGTTCTCAGCTACATTAGGATTAATATGCTTTTCACTCTAAGCGGTTAATCCTGGGCAAAATCCACTTTCACTCTTCTGGTAACTCTCTTTTTTTTTTTTCTTTAGCTTGTTTATAGGACTTGAGATTTTTGAAAATTCATTTGTGCATCTAAAAATGTGCAAATATCTGCTTGGCTATGACAGGTTTAACCTTACTGCTGAGGTTTGGTTATGTGCGGTGGGTAATAGAAAAAATGTAACCATTCTACAGTGTTTTTAAGTTAAAGCTTAGTACCCAACTACAGAGGAGTTTATAACTAGCTGTTGCATTCACGTCTACTACTTTTTCTCTTTATCTCACTTTTTCAAAACCAGTTAAGACAAATATATGTACATATTTATGAAAGAGATGAAACTTGTTTGTTAGTCACAAAAATTCTGGTGTAAATACAGCTGTGGCCTCTGAGAAGAATATAAATATAGAACACATGAACATATAGGCTGTTTATGACAGGTATTTTTCTGTTTGTTTTATCCCTTCACTCTTGACTTAATCATGTGGCTCTTAAAACTTATTGCCTACATGGTGTTGCAAGTTACAACGAATAAACTGCTTAGGCTGAAGTCTAGCATGTTCATTTTCCTGAATAAGGAGTAACACTAAAAAGTTTTGTTGTGTCCTGACTAAAACTGATAACTGTAGTAGTGACAAGCTCTAACAATATTGATATTTTAATTGATACTGATAGGATTCAAGGCTAACACACAACAGTGACTTTGCAAACTTCTCTAGATGTTTCTGTACATGGACTTTGTACAGGCACAGATGGCTCCTCTTTAACTGTTGATAACAGTTTAGATCAGCCTCCCTATTTGCAGATTCGCAAAACATTTCTTCTGGCTGTGCAGCTCTCTGGCTAGCAAACTTTCATTTTCTGGTTTTTCTTCTTTATCTTTCTGTGACCCCCTGGAAGCAATCCAGAGACATCCTGAATTCCACGAGTTCCTGCAGTTCTGTGGCTCACTTGGCTGAAAATTGTTCTAGGCTCTAGGCCTATTCACAGAACAGCTTTAAAAAACTGTCAGAAAGATCAAGTTACCTTGAAACTCCTTACTGTTTCATACATGCATAGACACAATCCCTTTTGTTTTCGGTATAAAATGTTAACTGAAGTTTATCAAAGTTTGGTTAATTCGTTAGCTAGTTAAAATATGAAGAGGAAAATCTATGAACATTTTCCAGTTTATTTTTTCTTGGGTTTAATATGCATTTAAAACTAATATGTTTTAAGAAGGGATTTTACATTTTTAAATAAGCTGAAATAAAATACTGCTAGCATACATTAAAACACTTCATACTGCTCTAGTTACAGACTTGAGCTTTTGAGATTTGAGAGATTTAAACCATGATCTTCCTACAGATTTTGAAGTGACCTAGACAACAATAAAACTGCATATGGCTCTGAAAACGAAGCTCTATGCTTGCCTGCCTAGCATAGTTGGACAGAATAGCTATTTGGGGTAACTGTGCATATGTGTACTGTCTTCCAAAATAAATCAATGATTTTGTGGAATAAAAATGTCACAGTGGGGAGTCATTCCAGGCTTTCACCATCAAAACCATTCCAGAATAGCTGCACTATTCGCTTTTCCCATGCGGTCGTGCGGTGGTGTCCATGCTTTGTCCATGTTTTGTTGGCTTGTCTGATTAAAAGGTTCTACTTACTTGTATAAACTAGATTTTAAAAAGAAGAGAGATATTAATGGAAACTCCCAATTGCTCTATGCTAACAACAAATATTAGCTGAAAGGCTAGGTCATTTAAAAACAGTGACATTCTGAAAAGATGCTTCTCTCTTAATTTTCACCATTATATACAGTGACACTGGGGTTTTTTTGTCCTAGCATGTATCAATTATATATCTCAGGTTGCCTGTTCAGTAAGCAAGAGGTGACCTTGCACAAACTACACTGACAATGTGATTTGAGTAAAAGTCTTTGCTTAAAGCTAAAAATGTTATCTCATTATAAAAACTCCAGGTATTTCCACAGTGTATAATTTCAGTATATGAATTATGTTTTTTTAAAGTGTTGACTGAAAAACAGGAGGATATCCCAATATAGAAGGTGCAGAAAGCAACAGGTATGGCTTATGACACAAAGGCTGGACAGTGATGCTAAAACTAGAAACTGCTGAAGACCTAGAAAGTAATTTGGAACGTAGTTAGAATACCTGAACATAAAAACTACTCATATGAAGACAGACTAATGCATGTAGCCTAACTTCCATTTTGGAGCAACAGTGGCCAGTCAAAAATGCTTAGGATAAAGACAATAAGCATAAGCAAACAAACAGTGATAACTGCTTGTTAATCCTCTGAGCTAGTCTGCCATCACATTCAAAGCAAGCTGGAAATTCAGGTGACCCTTGCAGCAGTGTACTAGAGCATTCTAAATAGTTCGCCAATGTTGCCCTGTTCAGATGATAAGTCAGGGTACGATGTGCCAGTACAAACAGAGTCATCGCATACTGGATTTGGAAATTAATTCAGAAAGCTGGTGTGCCAAGGCCAAAGGGAACCCAGTAAGATCAACCTGACTAGTCAAGGTCAAAACCCAGGAAAATAATGACTATGTTATTCAGGCCAAGTGCTGGAATGAGACGAGCTGGGGATGTATTTAGCTGAATGCTGGGATTAGTTTTCCTGTTGGTTTGCATCTTCTTTTTATTTGACATCATGTCCAAGAATGTGCAAGATCTGACTGAGGTTTGTTTTTCACATAGCTCAGGCAAAGTCTCAGGACAATATCCACAAAGGAGGACCCTGTGGATTCCAAGATGTTTAATAATTTCATGCTTCAGCCTTTCCCTGATACATACCTGACAGGCATATATACAGAGGTATTTTCAGGGTCTTAGTGCTTTGTGCATTCCCTTTCTGCGTAAAACTTAGTAGGAATGTAACTGCCTTGAGACCTCTGTGCTTTCTCAAATCTAGCTGCAGTTGTCCCATGAATGCAAAAGGTATTCAGGTTGGGAGAAAAATATGTGCAGAGACACTGTGATTATAATGATTTTGTTTCCATTAGGACAAAGAATAAAGAGAAATTTTATCAGTAATTCTTAAGAAGTTCAGGAACTCCTCAGCTTTCTGAAACTTTTAATGATAAAGGAAAAATCTCTTATGTATTAATGCAGCATGCCTATCCTTTACCTTCTCTGTAATGGGCCTTGTCGCAAAATAATCACAGCTGACATGAGGACAGTGGTTCAGCCTAAACCCAGAATTCCATCATTGTGGTACAAACAAAAAAGCTCTTAATCTCAGACTGTGCCTGAGTCTTGAGAATATAACCACAAGGAGGGGAGAGAGATATTGCTGAAGTGGGAGGTATCAAAATTCTAGCAAGTAGCTGCTCATCTGGAGTACTCTCACCCCATATGCATCAAATTGATTCTTCCATTGTACTCAAATCATAAGAATCACATAGACAATGGATCTACTGTTAACAAAGAGGGTACGTACACACTGAGTGGTATATAGGGGTGCTGGTAGTGCCTTTCCAGAATGCAAGGTGTCACCATCAGTGGCATGTTTACTGTATTTAAGAGAAATGGCTACTTAGCATGATCTTAAATTCTAAAAAGAAAGAAAAAATACAGTCTGGAACACATCTCTAGAGAGTTGTCAATCCTAGTCTTCTTTTAGACATATAGGTATCTTTTTCATATATTATTGATTAGATTATATTGGTCTGCAATCTGGATGAGCTGCTGTGGAAGCTTTTTTGGTCTGACAGTAAAATCATTATAACTGTCATTGCAGTTATTACCTTTACTAGTAGTCAGAGTAGGAAGATAAAATAAGCTGGAAGTAGAAGCTAGCATTTTGTAGCTTACCAAAGTCTGTGGCTGCCTATCCCCTCCAATTTGTGAGGCCTGGAAGATGAAAGAGATTTTAGAATGTTTCTAGTCTTTCTCCTCATGAAGAGAGCCTTGAAAATATGGCATGATTTAAAAAAATAAATCGCTGAGGTAGAAGACTGGTCACAGATTTTTCTAAGAGTTAACAGGTTATTTGCAGTTCTCTGTCAGAAACTTAGTTCTGGAAAGAAAAACATAACTACATGGCGTGGGATTGTAGGGAAGGCTATGTAGGGTGATGCTATCAACCACAGCATGAGGCTACACCAAGCTCCCTAATAAGTAGCAGGAAGGAGCATCTCAGTGACACAAGATGCAGTTTGACCAAATGGAGCAGACAGCACTGGTAGTAACTACCTGACTGACCTAAGTAATATAGGCCAAACATTCAAAGGACCTAGAATTGCATTATGTATGGTATTATGGTATTACCAATTACAAGATTTTCTTGTTCCAAGCAGCATTACAGGATAGGAAAGCTGGATTTTCTCCTACTATGGAAAAAGAATTAAGGTTTCAGAACCTGTTTTATGCAGCAGCATTGGCAAGTTTTGTAGGGATTACACCTTTGGAAGATTTAGGATGAAACCGAGAAGTGCTTCTTTCTGGCAATAGGGAAAATACTTTCCATACTGAGCTTTTATTCTGAAACCAGGTATAAACAGATACATTAAGAACAGCTCATAGTTTGTGCTGTGCAGGCTCCTTTCTACAGACAGATATCTTTTTTCTGTGTCTGTGCAACTCTTCCCTGTGGGCACTCTTACCACCTCCACATTGCTGCTCATGCCACTACAGGCTGCTCATAGCTGAAATGCGGCTGTAGTTTTTCTTCTGAGCTGGCGTATCTGCAGCTGCTAACTGCATGTTGACCAGCTATCCTGCTCTGAGAGTCCCTCTTGCCATCAGTCTCCTTGCTGTCACTGTATCTTTGCTTGCCTGACTGCTTCTGCAAAAGGTGCTCTTTAATTGTGGTGGCAGCTAATTGTTGGGAATTTGATAGCTAAACACTGAGATGACAAAACAAAATAGGCATGTTTGAAAATTTAGGCTCTCCATCTTAATCACATGACAATATCCTGGCATCAGTGTAATACTGAAAGGTTGCTGAAAGCCCTAGACCTTTGTTACTGACCATACTTTATTGTCTCTTGGATTTCTTTAAAGTGCTGTTCATTTTCTGTCAGTCACTCTTGATGGAGTATTTTTCCCATTATCAAGGCAACTGTATGTGTACTCCTGCCTGTCTTACAAGCCAAGATGCACAGCAGCATGGAGCTGAAGCTACTCCACTAGGAACTGCCTGACAGGAGTGAGAAGCAACAGCATGAGCTGAGTGGTACTACCAATGTTAAATCAAAACTACATGTAGAGGCAGCACTGAAGACATTTTGAGGCCCATTCCAAAACAGTTGTGGTCAAATGGCAGGGAAAGGGTATAGCAGACATTAGTTTCTCACATGTAAAGAACAGCTGAAGATAGATACCAGTATATGCTGTGGAACTGGAAGTACTGAAGGTAGAGGAATGCATTTGTGTTGTGGACAATATCAACTATAAATCTTAATTGTCTGTAGTGTTTAATAATCTAGAATTCAGCTGAATATGTAGGCAGCTTCACCTTTCACTGCTGTTAGCTCAGGCTCTGGCTTGTTTGGAGAATTGTCATTTGAAAACATTATGTATGCCAGCAATTATGCCAAAATGTTCTGTCAGTAGAGTGGATCAAGTAGTCAAAATGATGCACCATTTACAAAGTGCTTAGTTTCTCATTTGCTTACTACAGCATATGAATAAACATCAAGCCGTGGTCTACACTGAAGAAAAACTTTCCCACAAATTCTTAACACTTATAACCTATATTTGTGAAAGATATTTTAAAACGGTCGTGTGTAGTTTCAGTTCTGGGGATACATTGCACTTGCAAAGTGTTTATCAGGTTAGGAGGCCCTACTTCACTCTATTTGTTTCCATTTCAGGATACCAATGTCTCTCAGGCTTTGGTTAACAAAAGGGTTTCTTTTCAACAGCACTGTGGGAAAAACACAACTACATTTGAATATTGTCGGTATGACAGCTTCCTCAGGCTCTACAGCTGACAGCTATACTGATTAAGAGTTACAGGTTCAAAAAAATCTCACAGTAGGCAAGGCCCTGCTGACTTTAATAGAAGTTACTCACATGATGACTACGAAATCAACGGTTGTTTTTCCCATATAAAGACTTGCTTGATTAACAGGTCTTCAGGAAGACTTGTTTAAATACAAACCAAGTATTGGATTTTTTTAGCAGCAGCTACTCAATTCACACTAGTACAAAGTCAGAATCATTCATTCAAGGAATTTTTTTTTGTCACTTGAATGTTAGGTAGATTAGCAAAACAAAAGCATTCATAGCTCAAGGTCCTTTCTGCCTGTTGTAGCTTTTAAACAAACCCATTTCTGAGTTTTCCCTTTGTGCCTTTTTCCCTAGACTGATTAGCCAATGTTTGTCCGTAGTTTTGTAATTTCCACTTCTTGGAAGATATGTAAATTAAGGAAACTTTATTATCTAGGAGCTTTGTATTTCCCTGAAAAAAGCAAAAGGTTTACTGTTAAGGTTATGTGTGAAAAGTCACCTTCTCATATGTAAAGAGCTCAGCCTTCTGTCTTTGTTTTGATGTGGGTGTGGATTAAGCGTTTAACAAAAAAGTGTTGGTAAAGTTCACACTACTTAATGCTTTTGTGAAGACTTGCTTAAATACAAACTTTCTAAAGTAAAATGTAATTCAAGTCTTCTCAATAAACAAACATTTTAATTCCTTCTTTAGCTCATTGATACTCACCTGGGAGCCTTTGCTCAGCTTAAATACTGTCTACATCAAAAAGGAGTCCCATCTTTTATATTTGAAAGCTTGGGTGTTTTTCCCATCTCTGACACTTGTTCTAATAAGAGACATTACCTCTTCCCGCAAACCTGGCTTTATTATATTGTAAAGCATAGCAGAAATAGAAGGAATTCAAGAGGTTATTACAGAGAGATTTCTGAATGATAGACTAAAAAGATCAGAGCTTTTTTAGAGAGGGAGCCAAACACCTGACAGAGGTATAACAAATCAAAAAAAGGCAGAAAGAAAATAAATTGAACACACCTGATTACCTCTGGCACTCTCAGAATGTCAGAACAAAGGTTTTGCAACTAAACCGAAGAGCAAAAATACAAATGCTTGCTTTTCACGGGGAAAAAAAAAGTTGTTTTTTTTTCCTCACTTCTATGTCTTCGCTTAAAATGTCCCCTGTCCTTATTGCCTAGTAGCTTCTAGTCTCTGTGGCAAGAACAGATAAATTTTAATATTTATCTTTTTGCAAAGAATTTTCAAAGTTCTACAAGGACATCAAATTTAATTTTATCACTCAATGTAGTCTTCCAACTGAGTGATGATTTTTCTTTCAGGTACTCCCTAACATTTGCACAGGGCCTGGGAGAAGGAGCAGCTTACATTGTTCAACAGTGATCATTTCATAAGCTGGTTAAGAAGCAGCATGGAGATGCCATCACCAACCCCATCTGCTGAGAGGAGGTTTGTGGTGGGATTTAATATGAGTATTTGGTTCTAACAAGCAGCTGCCCCTCTAGGGAATGGCATATCAGTCTGTACATCACAGTGCAAAAGGAGACAGCATCAAGCACTCCTCTTTGGTGCTAGCAGTCCTACCCATATTTTCAGATACATACTTCTTGCCTTGTGCTCTGTTATTTTTTTATGTAGTCTATGGGTTTTATACTAGGTAATGAGCAGCAGAAGAAGCAAAGAAGCAATTGGTTTGCCCTTTCAGAAAGAACTGAAGTAGCCAAAAAATAAAAGCCTTTTGCATCTAAATCCCCTGGAGATAGATCTAGCAAGGGCATTGCAAATGCAAGTCTACAGAGATCCTTCAGGGTAAACTAGGGACAACTGTACTGATGCCTGACAAGTTCTTTGCTCTGATCTGTTTTCATTGCACCAGTTTATAGCCTGGTGATCAGATTAAGGTTTGTGTGCACCGTATTTCTGTTGCACTGGAAATGCTGTTTGTGTTAATTTTGTCTTGATTTAGCACAGCAGCATAAAGCATTTTCTTTGAAATATGAGGGACTAAGAGATTTACCAGGAAGCTTCTGTGATTTGAAAACTCCCTGGAGAAAGGTTGGCTTCCATTTCTTTCACAGTCAGATTCAAGTCGCTTCCTACATCTGCGTAGTTATCATTCATACATAACATACATAGGTAGGTCATAATGATTTCTCATTGGGACATGTTTTTGGGACCCAGGAAGGTCTTATTTTCCAACACCAGTTCTGCCACTGGTTTCATGAATAATTGTGCAAATCTTTTTGTCTTTCAAATTCAGTTGCTTCATTTATAAACAGGAATAACATCTGATGATGTTGTGCATGAGTCTTGATTAATTTAGGAAGGCAGGCACAATTCTCCTTATGTTAAAAAATGGTTAAAATTTGTCTGCTAGCTATTACAGGCAAAATCATTATAGACTATGAACTTTTTAGAATATCAATGGGCTTAGACTTGGGAATACCTTATGAACTATAACAGTAAGGGATTGACAATTTTGCTGTGGGTTTTTTGTCTTTGATAGGAGGGAGAGACATGCTTGTCTTACTCACACTTTTGTTATCAATGTGACTGATGTCTTGTAGGATGGGAGTGGTGACTCGCAGAACAAGAGTAGCAAAGTGTTGCCCTATGAGGATAACTTCCTGCAGGATGCAAAGGAATTTTGTGATTTCTAGCAATGCTAATGGCAGTCATGGGATGAAAAATACTGCACATAAAGCTGGAAAAATAGGGCCTTATACTATTCATTTTCACTTACAAAGATTTTTTTTTTTAAAGTTAATATGCATTATTTTTAACAAGACTTATATCCATAGTTCTTTGCATTAAAAATAGATTTGTAGGGAAAATGGGAATAGTCTGGTCAGGTTTTTCATGTTCACCAGGCTAAACGTATCTATTTGCCTAATTACATACCTCAGCATCCAAACTGTAGAATGTTTTTTTTTTAAAAAAAAAAAACAAACCCAAACAAAAAAACAAAACAAACAACAAACTTCTCACTGCAACTAGCTTATCCTGTGGCATTTAAAATGTATCTTTGTAGAGCCCAGTAAAGCAAACACTTCAACCCTTTAGTAGTTATCATGAGTAATTAACTGCTAACAGTGTTCTCAGGAAAAGCGTGACATTTTCTTAATGTTCTACAGCAACATATACATATAACCAAGGGAGAAGTTTGTTGTGAGCATCACAAAGATAGCTGACACAGAACAACAAGGGTAGATTGTAATGTGAGAGAAAAGGAGGAAGGTTAATTACTAATACATTTTCTGATATTCACCTTTACAGTCTCAAATCTTGTGGTAGCATCTCTCCTCCAACCTGTGAAGAAATATAGGGGTCTGACTCACTTAAATTCAGTGAGTTTGTACCAAAGATGGGTTGAGTGGATAGCATTTTATGTTAAAATGAAGGAGTATTTCTCTTGAGTTTTCAGAAGCAATTGCCTTTTCCAGCTGGATGATTTCCATTTGACTTACCCAGTACAGAATTATTATTTTGCTAGCTTAGTGAAAACTGTGTAGTAACTGAAAGTAATATTCCCATTTCAGTTTTCTGACACTGACTGTGGCCTTTTTTAGAGGATATTCCTCTGCCAAGAAGAGGAAAAGGATTATGACAGTGATACAAATCTCATAGACAGCTTTTAAGTGCCAGGCCACTGTCTCACTAAGGTCAACACTGCATATTCCCAGTAGGACACTGATCTTAAGTGTATTTCCGTCTTGCACTTCAGTTGGGTAAGGGTATCACCTCCCCAGGGAGGTCTGCCTAATATTTGAAGAAGCTTTAAATAGGGAGAGAAAATAATGTGCATATCCTGGGAGAGGAGAAAAGAGAAGTGGGAAGAGAAGAGGGAAAGGCAGCTGACTGGAGAGAGTATCACAGTAGATAGCATAGTAAGTTGAAACTGGGGTATAACATGGCTCATGGAAAAAGCCCTTCTTTCAAGTGGCTGGAGTCAGAGAAAATGGTGACAAACGTCAAATAGGATGTTAAAATGGTAAACACAAAGCTCTGTTGTTACTCTGCCTGTGATGCTATCAGGTGTTCATGTTGGACTGGGTGGGAAGAAGTGGTTCCCCTGATGAGGATGCATGAAGGCCACGAATATTCTGTCCAGTCTTTGTCTTTTCCCTCCTCATTTTCTCTCTCTCATTCTCCAGCTCCCTACTCCCCACCCAAAAATTTCCTTGTTTCTGGCAGTTTTGTGAAGAGTGCAATATTTCTACCAGCCC
The DNA here is from genome assembly GCF_013368605.1 of Nyctibius grandis. Lineage (NCBI taxonomy): Eukaryota > Metazoa > Chordata > Aves > Nyctibiiformes > Nyctibiidae > Nyctibius > Nyctibius grandis. The sequence goes on along the minus strand of NC_090663.1, from coordinate 72,081,984 downwards.
CCTCAGGATGTCTGGAAAGGAGCTGAATGGGAAGAAGAATTGCAGTTGGGGCTGAGCTGCTTTCTGTGCACACAGCAGTGCTAACAGACTAGGAAGAAACTGCCTCCTCTGCCTCTGTGCTCTTCCCTCTCCTGGCCCAGGGTAAGCCATGCTGCTGCCACGGTGCTGGAGGCCCAGCGGTGCTTCCTCTTCTGCCAGAGCCCAGGCTCACTGGTTTGGGCATGGCAGCTGCGGAACAGAGCTATGAAGAGCGAGGCTGTAGGGCAAGAGGCAGTTGTCTCAGGAGGTGCCTTTGCAAGCAGAAGAGAAGGTATTAGGGAAATGAGGGGAAGACCCTGCAGGCAGTGCTTTGATGAGGCTCTGAGGAGTGCAGAGAACCAGCTAGAGGTGCAAGGGGCCCCTACTGAAACATGGGGAGTAGGATTTGAAGAGCTTTGCCTGGATGGAGCCTGCACATACTTTGCTATATACTTTTACATGCAAAGACTTGGGGCGGGGAGAACAGAAAGCGTGCACTGTTTCACTCGGAGAACTGGGACGCCCGGGTTGGGGCAGGCAAGAAAGTGGAGGTACTAATAAACAGGAAAAGAACAAAGATGACAAAAGCACTGAAAACGTGAACAATATTTTTAAAGAACAAACAGGAGTTGGAAAACTTCCCAAAGCTGATCTGATTGTTATTGAAAGGTTGTATCAGCCTTGAACTCCCTTTTTTCTCTTGCTTTCAGCAACAGGTAAAGACTGTTTTGGGAAGCAAGGCTGGAGGTGAAGAAACCGCTGGTCAGTAGCTAGCTTCACTGAAAAAGTGGAAGAGCTTTCTGGCTAGATAGGGATGGAAGAAGCAAGTTTCCGTGTCTTTGTTTCCGTGGAAATTATGTTTGGTCATCTTAAAGTACTTTGAGATAAAACCTTTTATGTAAGCAATGCAGCACTGTGATCTACTGTCCAATGATCGTGATGACTGTCTTGATTGCAAGGTTGTGTCTTTTTGTGATACAAAGCAGTTAGGAAATACATTCCTGTTGTGAGGCAGCTCTGTGAATAAATGCAGCTTTTTCAAATACCTTACAAGACCTGCATTTGTGTTATTTAAAATAGATCAAATGTCCCACCTGCCTCAGTGGCCTACTATGGTGTGGGAGCAACAATCGGTGGCAGGAGCAGAGGAATACTTTATGCCAATATTTCTGTGAAATCCACATCATTCCTTGAATCTGTATGATTTAGGATCCTAAACTACTCTTCCACAGTGGCTAGATTAGAATATTTGCAAGTTCCTCAGAATCTTTCCTTCTTACTGACATCAGTTTCTTTTGAATTTGCAAATTGCTTTTCCCACCCTGACTGATCTCTTGCTAATACCGTCTTTCTCATTGACTGTACCTATTTCTAACCTGAAAATGCAAAAGCATGATTCAGTGGATTATCACCTGTTTATTGGCAAAATCAGTATATGAGTCTGTGGAATCTCTCACTCCTTAGATGTGCTTGTCTAGACTTGGATAAAAGATGAATTTTTCAGAACACGTTAGCTAGCTTCAACCTAATTATCTAATCCCATGAACGTGCTGATGAAGTTTGCCTTGTCAGTATCAGAAATTTAGACCATATTAGAGTTCACTCAGCAACAGGTAATAAAATAACCACTGTATTATTGCACTAAAGGCAAAACTGGACTAGTTTGGGGCATGTAATATAAAGGAAAGGGGGGAATCTTGAATCTTAATGGGGTCTGCATAGTAGAAAGATAATTATTGAAAACTAATTCCTCATTTCTGTCGCTCTCAGCCATGTGTTCTGCCCCCATCTTTGAATCATTTCTTATACATGTTGTATGCTCTTATGCTCTCTGTTCAGATCACTTGCCCAGTAAAAGACTAGACACCTCCTTTTTTTTTCCTGGATTGTTTTTCTCCTAGATTAGTGATTTGAACTGGCTCAGGAAATGTGTCGGACAAGCTCTGAGGACAGCAGCAGGTAAACAGAGTAATCACACTGCTGGGAGAAGAGCAGGGAGACTAGGTGAGCAGCAGTGGTGAGCTGTGAGCTACAGGATCCTCTGACCCCATCTTGTGTAACTTTATTTCCACAAAGCTATTGAACATTTTTGGAAGGTTTAACAAAGCAAAGCTGTTCTGACAGGAGTGGAGTCCAAAGACGAGTTGACCACTCTTTTAAGTCCCACTCACAAAATGAGCCCTATTCACACAGGTCGTGAAACGGCAGTAGGTTGTGTTGCTACTTTGCTTGTGTGGGCGTCTTGATTTGGTTTGAATATGTTTTGAGTTCCACTGACTTCTTTCTTGGGAGGCACAGAAATCAGGGTATCTCCCACATATCATTTAACTGTGGCACCAAAATGAGACATTGCTCACAGTTAATTGAACAGATCTGTGAGTTTACCTCCTCCCTACTGCTGAAATAGTTAACGGTGTTGACATGTAAATTATCCCTACTGTTTGTTTAATAAAGAGCAGAAATTGTCTCTCCCAAACAAGTACAGTCCATCCAAGGAACCATTACACAAACACTCCAGGACTTGCTCCCAGTTACTTGGTTGGTTAATTATATGCCCCACCTCTTCCTTATCAGACTAGGAACCCTATTTCATCATCAGGAAATCTATCACAGATGCAACAAAGCCAGCAGCATTATAAGATAACTGCAATCCCTTCACCTAACATGCACTGTCAGAACACTGTTGGCCAACTCATCGTCAGAGTACACCGACTGTCATACTCACTGTGGACAGATCAGAGCTATGCAGAACCTGCCACTGTGCAGATTTCACCAGCGGTGTCATATTTGGACATAGCAGAATTACCATCTCCACAGCTCACATGCTTTCCAGTCGTACTTAGCCCAGCAACCCTGGCAATCAAAAATGACGACAGTAATGGGAAAAAACCTCTGACTCTATTTGCAGCTTCTGTATCCGTCCCAGTCAGATGAACAACTACCTGCCTTTGGGCTCCTGTGGTACTTCTGGAGCCAGTTTAACTGGTTCAGATAGGGCAGGCCTGCTCTGCCAAAGCCAATAATGCCTGGGGCACCCAGGACAGCTTGTTGTGCCTGTTGGTAGTGCAGAGGGTGCTTCACTCTTGCTCAGCAGCTTTTCTTTTCTATGCTGGATGATCCTCTTGAGAAGGTCACTACAGATTCAGATGCCATTGATTGTTTTAGGACTGACTGTGTGAGTTCTGAGACTGCTTTAAACCTTGGCTTGTTTAAAAATACAGCATGTCTGCATAAATAACAAAGTGGATAGAGATTTTCTGTTTATTAGAGCTATCTACTATTATAGACTTTAACATAGAAATCAAGTTGCCTGTTTTCTCGCACAATGCAGGAAGAAGCTCAAGGATGGGAATATGCCACTGGGGAAGTGAAAGGAACAATGGGGATCTTTGTAAGCAAAATGCCTGGAAGTATCTGTTTAACCATGGCCTCAGTCACATCAGCATATCACATACTATGTGTGTACCTTTGCTGTGAATCAGAGAAGAGCATTAAGTGCCTTTAGTTCTTTTTCTTTCCCAGACTATGTAACAGCTTGATAGGTCCTCTTCCCAGCACAGCCATGCACACTGATGCAAGGAAAAGGGTGCTGTAAGTAAAACGTGGGCAGGTATAAACTGTGTGCTTGCAGGGGGGAAATTATGGTGTTTGGCTATACAATAAGCCAGTATTACTGCTGAAACTACAGCCTGAGGCACCACCTCCCCCCAAAAATAAAAGGTGGCAGCTGGAATATTTTTGTGTCTGAGTTTGGTTATCCACTTTTCAGTGTAGCCCCACAAAGTGGCAAAGCTGAAGGGACAGGATGCAGCAGCATGAAGTCAGGACAAACAGAAGAGGAATGCTGGGAGTTCCTGCAGCTGGTAGTGTCTGCACAGGGAACCACAGCCTTGGACCTCTGGTGAGCTGATGAAGTAATTTATGTGAAGACTTGGACAGTAACTCAACCCAAATGAAGTTGTAGGTGTAATGATGTTTTGAATCAAAACAAACTAATTCAAAATTTAAATCAATAACAAGTGCTTAAAGCTATCATTCAGGAGAGAACTACTGGCATAATGGTCCACATTTTTGAAATGCAGAGCAGTGAACCTCTTTGAAGGCCATTTGTTGGGCTTCCTGTGAAATTATATGTGGCTCCTGAGATAGGGCTTTAATGCAAAATGCATATCAGCATATTCTTCACTGTAGGCATATGAATTGCTCATTGAAGTCTTGCTTACCTACATGGCTGAAATGAGACATAGGATGTTGTTTCACAACACTTTTAGCTGACATAAGCCAGCACTGCTGCCCAAAACAGTGCAAGGGTGAAGTTAGAAGATCCAGTTGAGCCAAACTAACAGGTCGTTGCTGCTGAAAGGGGGTGGTTCTTCTGTCCACCCCCTCAACCTGCCTCCCTGCTGCTGGCCGTGCACTCCTTACACTTCTCTTGCCCTGGCTCTACTATTCCTCTGATCCTTCAGTGAGCTGTTCCTGCTCCCATGCAGTTAAAACATGACAACAGTTGTTCCATGGTTTCATGAGCTGAGCTGGCTCCCTGCACGGTCGCTTGGGCTTTAGGGCTGCACAAGGAAGAAGGACCTGGCTCCACAGGTGCAGGCAGGTGTAGAGAAGAGAAGGAGGGTGTGGGACTGATGTTTTTGGCAGCAGCAAGCTATTAAATTGGCTTAGCTGCAACTCCTAGCTGCACCCAGAGCTAACCCTGCTGCAGTCCCAACTGGGTCTTGTTTTTTTGCTTCCCCACCACCTCCCTCCTTGTGCCAGCACCAGCATTTGCACAGCCAGCTGATGAACAGCGCCAAGCGTCAAAGCCAAACCAACAAAACCATTGTTTAGCTTTAACCAAGATCAGCTTTACAGACGAGTGGCAAGGGGGCAGGCAGGACTGGGGTATGGGAGTGGAGGGAAAGACTGAGGTTTTTTTTCAGCAGCAGTGACTGCTTAAGGTGTTAGTGAAAGTACATACCTGGAGGCCTGATACTGTGGTTGAGCCCTAGAAAATGAGACATAACGAGTTTCCAGAGCATATTTGCATGAAGCTCAAAGGGGAAAGGCGGTAGATTTCTCTGTTTCACATTTTGTTCACTGACTTCTTCCAAAGGGTAACTTGACCCAGTTATCCATCTCAGGCAATCCCAGATTTCTCCTCCTATTAAAATTACCGTGTGATTTAGTAAGGAGTGTGTAAATGAATCACCTTGTCAAACAAGTGGAAAAAAATACACTGGCTTTCACTTTTTGAAATACATCTGACCTATTTGGTTGCTAGATATTTGTTTTAAAACATAATAACTGTTATTACTGCTGAGACAAACACAATACAATGCCAAAAACTAAACTGGATTCACTGTTGATTTTGCATTTTTAAGTTCTAGTTATCCAAGCTGTCTGTTTTCAGTTCCAAATCATCACAAAACAACCAGATTTAACTTCTCAAGAAATGCTGGATTTACTTGAAAGAACTTTGTAGATATTAAGAGGTTGTTGGATGTGTTTTAGTGTTGGCTGTAACGGCTGAAGTTTAAAAGCTTGAATTTTAGATTACACAAGACTAAGGAGCATAGAGGAAAAAATGGAAAAGCTGAACTGATGATGTGAATGTAGCCCACGCATCGGCTGCAGGGCTGAGTACGCAATCACACTTTTTCTTAAAAATAGCCCCGATAAGCTACCACACGAAGAGTTGTCATGACATGACTGAGGAGGCAGCAGTGGGTAGGACTGAGGTGGTGGAGTTGGAGGAGGAATGGGATAAAAGCCGGGCCCCTGAAAGAAATGGCTGTATGGCTGTAACCCGCGGGGATGTCCTGATGGGCTGCAGTCAGAAAGAGAGAATGGGAGGTGCGAGCAGTAGCAGTGATACGCTAAGCCTGCCACCAAACACTATGTTCAGTGAAACCTCACGCCAGCCATGGCCTTGTTTACAAGTATTTAGGATAACTACTTTTTTATTTATGGTTGGGAAAAAACCTCACTTTGCCACATCACAGCCTCTTTACTGCAAGTCAGTGAAAAGTTCACCATAAAAATGAGACCAACTACAGTAGCCTTTTTCTGATTATGTGTTTTGTTGGTTTATTTCCTCTGATACTGAAAATTTTTTTACACTTTATGCACATTTATAAAGCTCTTCATTATTTGTTTTATGCCAATGTTTACTTGACTGTATATTGGCCAGGTATACTATTTTAAGGTGCAGGTATTTTTTTCTGTCGTACCTATCCTTGGATGTGAAAATAAATTGAGCTTCTGCTGCTGCTCCTGCAGGACACTGAAATTTGCTATCTGTATACGAGAGCAGCTTCAGTGTTCATGGGGAAAAAAAAAAAGAAGGGTCAAGAAAAAGGATGAAGAAAATTAATTTTAAAATTTAAATTCACTTTAGATTTGTATTTTTTTTCTGCAGCAATCATGCTTCTGTGTTCCCTTGCTCTAAGTAATCTGGTCCATTAATTGAATGCATGTGTTTTTTAAATTAACCTTTGGAATCACAGACTAGATGAGTTCAGGGTAATTTAAAGATGTATTTTATGAGAGTCGGAGCTATAGATATCACCAAATGAGATGCAAGAAATTGTTATAAGTCAATCAGAACTTGAGCCAAGTAAGCCCAAATCCAAAGTATTCATTCCATGAGCAGACCTCATCCTTAACATCAGCTTAAGTCAGGTTGGCCATGTACAGAGATTTTTAGCGTGCTAAAAAAATGCTTTTAGGAACAGACCATCTTTGGGCAAGGTCCCCTATCTTATATGAAGCAAGAAGAGACAAACTTTTTCACTAAAGAAGTATCGAGAGGTAGGCACATATTACCACATTACTAATGATAATGATGAAATTAACGCTGCATTGTATTAGAGTTACTTAGAAAGCAAAACAGCTTGCTGGTTTCCTTCAACAAAGCTGTTAGATTCCTTCAGACTGCCTGCTCTAGATAATTTAGCTGTGCCATACCATCTGCTGCCACGCACTTCCACTCTCTGTCCTCTGTGGAACTGAGGACACCAACTCTATACAGTAGCCTTTTTGTAAATTGAAAGGCTTATTTTTGGAAGGCTATACCCATGGAGCAATGCTGAGCACTGCTTGCTAAGTAAGGTGCCAGGATGCTGTGGCAAAGTTCCTATTTGTACCAGCTCCTGATAGTTTCATTGCCCCGTAGAGTGGTCTGATCCTGATTCAAGTTTTATATGTTCTCAGCAGCAGTGTACTTGCCTGCCTGTGTTTTCCAGTGCCCTTATACTGTCCATTCAGATGTTATAGTGCGGGCCAAGAAAATTCCTCCTGAACTTTTGCCAGGATCATTCTGAACCTGAATGTTTGACACGTGACTGAGACCACCATTGCTTCTGAGCGGTGGCCTTCTAGCTTATCAGACAGTATCCAAAGCGGTGCCTCCTTTTTTAGTCATCCAAACCATTTAATCTTGCTGCTGCAGCCCTTCTTTTGCACTAGTGCTGACATGTGTCTGAGCTATTCCGTTATGCTAATCCAGCAGAAAATAAATTCAATAGAAAATAGTTATCTGCCACGTAAGGGGTATCTCTATTACCTTTCACATCTGTCACCACTACTTTTGTTTAGCTTGTGTCTACAATCCCCTTCTCTATTATTCTTCCTGTATGAAAACGTTATTTGCTTGCTGTAAGGTACAAGTTATATTGGTGGCTTTCCAGAGAGAATCACACGGAATTTCTTCACCTTGCCTAACGACTATAAATTGAAGTGACTTTTTTTGTTTATGTCTGTGCATGCATACATGTTTGTTTGATTTTGGTTATGTATTTCTGGCTTTGTGTCCTTAAATCTCTTAGTACATTAAAATCACATCAATTTGGACTGCCCATTTGAAATGTCACCTTTTTTTAAACCTAAAATGTAGTTCAATACTATGAAGATATAAAAGAATGCAAAATTTTTATAAATTAAACGTTCAACTGTTCAAAATGAGGGCAAAAGCTATTGCATTTTAATTTGTTGAGTTTTTTTATACAAGCTCAGAACATAATTTAAGAAAACTCCCGTATTTTGCAAGCATGGGGCAATAACATGAATATCCCACTAACACCTGAAGATTTAGAACCATGTTATTCAAGACTTATACTTTAGGGATTTTAGTACTTTGTGTCATGCATGCTGCTGCAATAAAGGCATGTTACACCTTTTGCAATTTCATCACCTTGTCATTTAGACTGGACCATAACATAACCTGAGATGATACAGGCAGGGGAAATACAACATACCACTCATTTCACTAACTCGCATGCTACATGCTGAAAAATGTTGTTACTCCTGTTGAATCACCTTGTCATGCCTGTTTCTATTAAGGCTTCACAGCTTAGTCTTTGGAGGTTGCTAATGATGTTGAAAATGATGAAGAATGATGAAAATACTGTATGAGCTGAACTGTGAGAGTCTCTCTGTCCTCTCATAATCTGTTCCCACTGCTGCTTTCACTCACACATGGTGTTGTAAGGCAATTAATATGAACTGAGTTTATTCATTTTGCTCATCCCAGAAGTATGAAGTTTCATGCGTGTATGCCAAACTTATTGTCTCATATACTGTAGTTCTGTTTACCCATGTTTGGAAGTTTGAGAGAGCTCATCAGAGGAAAATAGATGTCGTTTTTCCATTGCACAATGGAACAGGCACAATGTTAGACCAATGTTATACCTGTCACAAAGATAATATTATATCCGTGTCCCATTGTAATATCTTTGTTAGTTTAAAGACCCCAAGTCCCTCAGGGAGTGTCACAAATCCATATAATGTCCCTTTGTGCTAGATTTTTGTATTTCTATCTCTGATTTAGTAGACAGATGTGAAAAAGCATATGAAGCCAGATAACTCCCTAGTAACTACACAGCTGCAGATGTTGAAGAGAGCAAGTTATTCTGGCTAAGGTCAGTATTAATTTATGCTCAAAACTTTCCTTCCAGACATGCCATTTTTTGATGGTATAATATATCTTACTGTTATTTTGGGCTGATCCCTCCCACATTGATCAAACCGCTTCCCCATCTGTGGCCTCTTCTAGCATAAAGTTGTAAAGCATTCAGATCCCAGTATTTGCTTTTCCTGGGCAAAGGGAGGAGTCTTAATTCACAGACAAAAGCAACAGTAAGTTAAAAAAGTCTCAAGACAGCAGAATTTTAAGGCTTTATGATATCTTACATCTATGAGAGTTTGCAAAAACAGTTTCTTCTCTACCTTCATCATGTTATTTCTGCTCAGGAGGGCAACACAATCTTTAGGTCTTTTCAACAGAAAAAAGTTCTAGTTTGCTTTTGTCACTGGCCAAATTCTGCATGCTCATGCCTTTTTTCCCCCTCCCTTTGATCTGTCTAAAACTCTTACCAAATTCCCACTCTGCTACGACCCCAGGTTTGGCAGAACCACAAGTTGAACTCTGTATAACATAAACAGATAGTACAAAATAAAGTGCTGCTTTGTAGTCAATTGGCATTAGCTAGTGGCCATTCTCGACAGGGTAACGTGGTTACCTAATGCTTTAAAATTTGAGGTGGGTTGGGTAACCATGCAGTTTTAAAAGCTATTTTAAAACTATAAACTGACCTCATTTAGGTTGGACAACTGCCTTTCCCATAGAGGAGAACATTAGTTTTAATTTTTAAAGTATATTTTAAAAGATTCTAGGTTAGAAAAGGTCACTCAGAAGTCTTAAAGCCTCTTCTGGCATCCCTCTGATTTTAGTAGGAGTCTTCCCGCTTTTTTCAAACGTCAGTGGATGCTGAAAAAGAACGAGCAGCTGGCCTTCGATGGGAAGGCTTCAAAGACAGCGTGGTACATTGCAGGCATACGCCTTTTTGCTGTCAACCAGCCAACGAAGTTACAGAGCTGCCCTAACTTGGCACTTTTAGCAGTTCTTACTAGTTTCAGCTCAGCACCATGCTAATGAAGCTGAAGGGCTTCAGGTCAGCTTGGAGCATGAGTAGGAGCAAATTGTCATCTGCGCAAAATATGTTGTTTAGATATACCTACAAAAGATTGCCCCACATGCACATTGTCCAATGCCAAATGAATCGATCACATTAGGACAGTATCCCAGCAAATGATCTTATTGACTCTGGAAGTAGAGCAACGGGAATTCATGTGGAAAGGAATTCATTTGGGTTCGAAAAAGAATTGTAAAGGAAATGGTACCAACACTACAGTTCTCCTTGGTATTATTTCATAGAAATGAATTATGCCTTGAGAAAAACATCTGTCTGTGTAACATATGTCCTAGTTCTTCCCTCACATGGTACAGAAATACCAGGTTCCTCACTGGAGAATCTCAGTATTGGCCCATGATCATGACTGGGGACAGACTTCTGAATAGGGCCTGTAGCGATAGGGCAAGGAGTAATTGTTTTAAACTAAAAGAGGGTAGTTTCAGACTAGATATAAGGAAGACATTTTTTACTATGAGGGTGGTGAAACACTGGAACAGGTTGCCCAGAGAGGTTGTAGATGCCCCATCCCTGGAAACATTCAAGGTCAGGTTGGACGGGGCTCTGAGCAACTTGATCTAGTTGAAGATGTCCCTGCTCATTGCAGGGGGGTTGGGCTAGGTGAGCTTTAAAGGTCCCTTCCAAACCATTCTGTGATTCTATGATTCTATGACTTGTGTCACAACACACAGTATTGTAGTGTTCATGCCTGGTTTTGGAAATAGCTATTTTATTTCTGCTACTTACCAATTTTGCCTGCAGGTTTTCCTCCATATGCACAAAGGTTCAGTGTTTGCATATAAGGCAGTGCAAGAGGGTTTTTTTTTTCTCTTGTAGCTACTTGCACTGGAAATAAAAGAAAAAGTCATAGGAAAAGCTTACGGTCTCAGAAAAAAAAAAAGAGCAAGCTTGTTTTTGGAAAATTCAGATTTGGGGGCAAAATAGGAGTAGACTGTTATCTTTTATAATTCAGGGAGTATGGTTATTTTGATTTGGGTCATCAATACACAAAACCAAAGTATTTACTTTTTTTGAAATGAAAAATTTCACCCCTGAGAAAGCTCTAAGTTCTCATGAAAAAAAGATAGCATAGCTCTAAAATTGAGATATGCAGCAATTCTGAAGGATCTGATCTCTATAAAAGTCACTGAAACAATTCCCATCGATTACCACTGAATTAGAGTCAGGTCTTAAGAAACACCAACTTTAGTTAGCTTAACTTTTAAATATTCCCTTGATAGAAAGCTGTCATGTAGTGTTGAGAAAATAGTAAATAAAAGTTGCTAAAGTAAAAATAGCTTGAATGACAATCATGCTCTCGGTCTCCTAGTCTTCTAGACCAGGGGCCTGGCCAAAGCATGCCACGGTTCCCTCTCCGCTAACATGCCTGTGTTTCTCTTCCTGTAGTGAATGACAAAGTGGGAGCCTGGTGAATACATATGTCTAGCTCTGATATGAATCTGAAACATAGCTGGGATGCACATCCAGGAGTTCGGGAGTATTATAGGTGCTCAAGTTAAGGTATAGTTACTGTGATCTTTGGATACAATAAACTAGCAAGTTAAGTGAGTAGGTTTAGTAGGGTTGTAGCCTTTTGCATTCTTTGGTCGTTGTTGTTCAAACTAGTATTTTTGCTATTGGATATACTTTTAAGACACTCCCTAGGTCCTCCTCAGTTTTATTAGCGTGTCTCTACTGCTTATGCCAGTGGTTGTATTCTATTCTTAGAGGTGTTACTTTGTCAATATACACTGCCCGTTAAAATCACTCTTATTTATTGCCTACAGCATACATGTAATACCCATCTCTAGTCATTTGCAGATGATCTCTCAGAAATGCTGCCAAAATTCCAGGAAGGCTTCAGGATGATCCCTCTTACTTGTTGGATATAGTATTTAATGGCGAACTCATTTCATAAAGGCTTCACGTGTTTTTTCATCTCTGCACCTGCTTTGGAAAGAAATCTGAAGTGGAGCCTGATGTTGCCTTCACAAGATAGAGCATGCTAACCCCAGGCTCAGTATCTCACTAGGCAAGCAGAGAGTCAGCAGCAGAAATTCCAGTTACCGTGTTTTGTAGACGCCAGATCCTAAGCTTCAGCTCTCTCGTGCTGAACTGCAGTGTGCCATGGATCTCATGCCAGAATTAAGGTTGCCTGCTCATAGCGTAGACATGTCTTTCATGTTTGAAATTATGTCTAAGGAAGAAGCAGAGATAAGACAGATATTGGCAAAGGGAGAGAGGAGAAGGGAATTTCTACATTTATTAGTCATGTTATTGAAGAAAGAAGAAAGATTTTATCATGTCTGTCTTGCTGAAAGCAAGGCTCTGGGTTCACAAGATCTTCTGGTAACAGTACATAACTGAGTCTGCTTTCATGCATGTTAATGCTAGAAGGCTAACATCACTTTCCTTACAATACAGAGGAGGAAAGTTCTGTCATCAAGGTGTTTGCTGCATGTATGCCTCTCTATGCATGACCAATACGTGAGAATTAAGCTGGCATTTGTTCTACCCATGAATAAAATGTGAGTGGGGGGAACACAGTGCTAATCTAAACAGGGACAGGAGGAGACCTACGTAATGCACCCTCCGCTGGCCCAGCTCCATGAAAGGGCTGAAGTCATCCTAGCTACCCGCTGCTTGGTAAATGTGTACCTGGTGATTAAAGTACTTATTATGACTGAAATAACGAGTAATGATGTGAAGAGAACTACAGCATTCCTACTTACGGCAAGCCCTTTGCTGTAAAAAAATTTGAATTATTAACTAATGGGTTTTGCTGCTTCACGGGTAAGAGGAGCATGGTCCCTTTAAAAGCCTTGTCCTCCTTTTCTCAATGTTGTTGCTGAGCTGTGCCCCACCCCTGCATAAGCAACACCTGCATACCTGCAGGCTACTTACTTCTTGATAGCTTGTATACTTTGATAATATATGTTGGTGGAGTGGTCTAGATTCGTGATGTTTAGCCATCCGTTTTATTAATGTAAGGACATTGATCTAACATTTGCCAGATCCCCAGTGATGTAATAACTTAAAGTGCTTCTAATATCCTTTTTGTGGCATTTGTGTTCTTGGTAGCCACTGGGCTGATGCGTTTTAAAAGGAAAAAAAGACACCCCCCTCCAAGACACACTCAAATGGCAAATCCTAGCAAGAGGAATACAAACCGATTCTGGATAGCTTGGCACTGTGGGAGCTGCATGCAACAGTCTTCTCAGCAAACTGATAGTGTTTCAGAGCTGTTACTCAGTGTTGACTGACTGCTTATGACATATGTTAGGCTGAACTGGGGGTCTGTGCAATTGCTCTGGATACAGAAATGTATAACATGTCCAGGAATCCTCAAAGTACAGATCCTGTGGGGTCTGAGGAAGCCTGCAGGATTTTAAGGAGGAATGAGGCATTCAGGAGTGATACAATATTCAAGGCTTCCAGAAATCTGGATATATGTGTATCGCTCTAAGAAGAAATAGTTAACTTCCAGAAAAAATGTGGAAAATAATGTTCTTTGCCTCTTGACATGCATGCTATTGAAGTTATACAGGGGACTAGACTGCTGCTCTCAGGATTTACTAACAGGCTTAAGGCTACTTTTGTAGCTCTTTCTGTTTCTCACCGGTAGTGTCAACGGGGTGTGAGCAGAGCATTACTGCTGCACTCTGATGGTTATCTGCTTCTGGTAAGACCCACCAGAGCAGAGCAGGCATCGTCCAACAGGTATTTTGGGTCCTCTGGCACACTCAACACACAGGCAGTGTATTGATAGATTAAGGTCACATTTTCCTTGTTCAGTGGAGGAGTGGGGAACTCAAGGCCACCGCATTTCCAGGTTTTTTACACATTTAAAATGTAAGTGGGGTAAATAAGATACTCCTTTGAAAAAATTAATGAGATCTCATTATGTAGGAAGGATGGAGAGAGAACAAAATGTTAGGAGTGAAACCAGGGAGGTAAATACATGGAGGAGAAAAATAAGCATAGATCATAGGCACAATGTAAGCTGCAGAAAGAGGCAGAGGAGAAACAGATGTGGGGCTTACTGGGTTAGGACAGCAGGAAGCAGGGAGATAGATGGTTGGCAGAGAAAAAATGAAGGCATGTGTCTGCCCACCAGAGGAACTCCACAAATATCAGCTGGGGAGAAGCTGCTCTTCCCATACTTTACAGAATCAAAGAGCAAGTGCAGTGTTTCGGTGTATGTTTGTATAGTGTATAATACACTGCAATTCCAGTCCAAATTACTATTAAAGGTTAGTGTAGACACAATCAAAAATCACCACATACAGGCCCCAGTAGGAAAGATGAGACAAGGCCTTGGCAAACCGCTGGCTGACTGTCAAACCAGGACACTGACCTAGTCTGTCACTCCTTATTTTCTTCCCATTTATTCATTGTAGAGCTAATTAGTGGCATATTGTGGAACTGAGGTCATTAAGACTTAGACCTCTTTGTATCTTCTCCAGCTAATTTTAAACTAGAGTGTTTTGGTACATTTCCTTTTTGTAGACAATCCACTGTATTCAGGCCCCCCTTGGCCTTTATTTTGGCATTTGCACATTGTCACTGCCATTAGTAGGGCTTCCCTTCAGTGCAGCGCAGTGGCTGGAGATTTCCCAGTGTAGGCACGCTGCTGTTCTTTTTTCTGGACTGGACTACAGTCCTTGCCTGGAGTAGGTGGGAGCAGTACACAGATTCTGCCCCACATGCTTCACATCAAAGGACCTCACTTGTGTGTAGATTGGGAACTGGGCTACACTAGAGAAAACTTCAAGGATGACAGACAGCTCTGGAAAATCAAATCAGCTTCAAAGAGAAGCACACAGCATTTAGCTGGCTCTGCAGTGATAACAAGCATTTACAATCACTAGATCATGACAACTGCACCATGCAGGGATAATTGTCTGTTATAAATGGCACTGTAGTAAGGAGGAGACCAGTGATCTGTCTTTAACATGATTATAAACCACAAATCAACGATAAGGCAGGCATTGCTTCTCTGATTCCCTTTCGTCAAAGATGAATGACCACAAGGCAAAGAAAAACAAAAATCAAAACAAGGCAAGCACATAATATGTGGATGCTTTTCAGCCTAAAAAAGATCTAGAAATTAATTCTTTTGTAGACTGATAGACTGATACAGCTGAGCAATACAATCATAGAGAGAATGCAAGGTTTATAAATTCATTTTGTCCTTAGTGTTCACGCTGCAGCATCCTGCACCACACAGCATGCAGGAGGTGTTATAGTGTGAGGGAGATAGGAGAGCAGAGTCCTCACCACTTGCGATTATCAGAATCTTCACAAGCTCTTTCCTTTTGAGCTAGTGGTGTCATTTCGATGTCCTGGCTAAATTTCAGTTTGATCAGTTATATTCTGACTACTTAACTTCCCAAGAAGCATAGTTGTCATTGTCTTTAATTATTTGGAGATAAAAATTTGCATGTTTTTTTTTTGAGCATGACAGTTGCACATAAAATTCTACATGCATACTGTGTTTTGCAGGCAAAGAAAAAGATACAGGATTTGAACCAAGGAGCTTAAAATCAATATAAGGATGAAATCACATTAGAACAGCATCTGGGGAAATGAGTTGAGGGAAAGATTGGTAAGTGGAAGTGTGAATGGATGGGAAATGTGAATGTAAAGGAAAAGGAATGTATCTGTAAAGGGATAGATTATATAATTTGATTTATTTTGCGCATGTCTTGCTAGAAAGTTCTCGTGATGTTTGCAGTCTTAAAGGAATTTAAATTTGTTGCTTTTGATGCCCTAGTGTTGAAAAGCTTTAAAATGGGATTTTGCAGAGAAAGGGCTAGCAGGTTGTACCAGGATCATAGAAATCAAAGAAGCTCCCTTTCTCCATTTATGTTGCCTCTGAAAATGCCATGTCCACAAACAAAGACAAGAATGATTTATTTAATTAATCACAAGGCATGACTGTAATTTTATTTCTCATCTGAAAAATGAGAAATATGGTCCCAGCAGTACAGTGCCCCTTCTATGTGACAGACCAAGGACCTGTTTTGGTTACCTAAGACACCTGGGAATCTAGCCTAAAATTGGGACAGTGCCTTAGCAGTTTTGTCAGTTGAATCCTAAACTGTTTCTTACAGTATCTGTGTTTTCCCTAGAGTGTATCTCATCTGAACACTGACCAAACTTGACCTATTTTGTTCAAGATTTGATGAGATCACAGCACAAGCCTGTCTAAATGCAGGCCATAAATTGTTGTACTCCTCCATCTAGTTGCTCTCTGACAAGTGTATGCTTTGCTTAACCAGGGTGATATAGTCTATCATCAGTGCTGTCTTCTAGGTGCTGAAGCCCTTGGGCACATGAGCAGCCCCAAGCTGTAGGGTTCACATACTGTGTGACTGGACTTTGCAGAAGCTGCACCAAGCGTACATTGACTGTAAGGCCACTTTCAGTTTGCAGGTTTTCAGCTAGAGTAAGGCAGCAGTGCTCTCTCTTTCTATTTGCAGTTTTCTGGGGGCCTTCTGTGGTGATGTCCATCTGAACATTTGATCCTTTTCTGTAAAGATTATACTTCTAGACATCCAGATAAAATGCTTTACACTGAAAACTGCTTTATCCCTAATTGTCTGAAGAGGCAAATGGGTGCCTTAATTTTGCATTGTTTGGGGGTTTTTTCTCCCCCATTTTGAAGAGCCATTGACTGTGGTATTTACAAAACTGTTTTCCTAAGTGTTAGTAAGCCATCTAGTCCTTTCCATTCTCTCTGACACCTCCAACAACAGCAGAATCTCTGTATATGTGTAGCATGCTTTAGTCCTTTAAACTACATTATTAGTGGACTGAGATCATCACTTGTAATTCAGGTTGCCCAGTACCTCCTACACTGAGCTTATATTGATTAAATGTGTTTAGAACTTCATCAAACATTAATTGTCCTCAATGTGTGCTTCAGGCAGAATATGTGTAGAAAATGTCAGCGAAACATCTCAAGTATTTCTGAAAACAGGATAAAGAATAACTAATTGATTTGCCAGGGCTGAAAATATTAGAGAACTTTTTTTTGAGAGGTTCTAGAGATCCTGTCTGCTTAGGAAGAGAGATTAAATTTGGCAGAGAATGGAAGGATGAATTTTGTGTCAAGAGATGAGCTATGAGCTGAAAGCCAGATAGTTAAGTCTCAGTTTTGCAACTAAATATTGCAAAAACAGTTTTCATAACGGCTATCTGCAGCATGAACCTGTGGTTAAAACAAAATCACTGTCCATTATTTGACCACTATTTGTTCTGCTCACTGAGTGAGACAGGGGTCTTTAGGAAGGAACATATATGAGCACGCAATTAAAGACAGGTACCAGGATGCACCCAAACTGAATACTTAACTAAGATTATACCAGCAACACTAATTTTGGTTGGTTGCAACTGTTAAGTGTTTAACTACTTTTTTTTTTTCCACAAATTCTACTTATAGTGAGGATTTACAGATGCTATTTGTGCAATAGTATCTGTAGTGTAGAGGGGGTTGCTTTTAAAGCTGCTCAAACTTGTTTGTCAAAAATTTGGCCATTTTTGATCAAAAAAGAAAATAGTGGAGTTTAAAATTGGTCTAAATGCTCTTGTCATGTGGGCAACCTTTTTCAACACTTTGTGTGACTGCCAGGAGGTTTGAAACCTACAAGGTAATTTCCTCCTGAAAGTGCAAATGGAAACTAATCAATACATGTACATTTATTGTCAGGGCTATCTGTTGTTGAGAATTCACTAAGAACCCATTGCCTTGGGATGACTAATTAAATACTCATTTACTTACTCTCCAGAGTTCAGTTTCTTCCACACCTTGAGCAAAGGAAAACTCTGGAATTGGAGAATACAGGAAAGAAAAAAAACATGGGAATGCAGGCATACCCGGTGCCCAGATACCGGCTTCTTGAAGCCAGCTGAGCACAAGTCTGCCTTTTGAAGAGTCAATTGATCATTTTTGTTGGCATCCTCACAATTCTTTGGCCTCTGTTGGTTCATGAACAGCAGAAGGGCAACAGGTTTTTTGCCTTTTACCATATAATGCAGTGTCCAACAGCTGCCTTTTCTAATATGCAGTGATTACACCAGCTCATTTAATTCCTCAGACCTATCATGCTTTCTCCTAGCCTTCTGTTATTCACCAGTGAGCCCTGCTCCTATGCTAGTGTACTTCTTCTAAAACCATGTTTGCAGTTGTGCTCAAAAAGGAAGTATTTTTCCTTGGTTAAAAAAAAGCTCACCAAGTCTACCATAGTTTTATAGCCGCTTTAAACTGGCTGAAGCCAACAACACTATCAAAAAGATAAGTTTCACCCTTTCTCCCACCTCAGTCCTACCCCTGCATAGGATCAGCACAAGGATTTGGACAACCACACAATGAACCACATTAGGGAACCGATCCAAATTAAAAATGAGCTTGGCCCCTGAAACAGTTGTTTTCCCCAGCCAGATCAGTTCCCTAGGCCTGTTCAGTTCACAGCTGCACCAGCAACTGTGCCAGCACAAAGGGGGTGGGTGACATGGGGTTAGGGATGAGCAGCCGTTGTGGAGGAGGAAGGGTTAGGAGTGGGACTGCTTTACTGCTGACTTACGCAGCCAAGAGCGACACTGAACTCAGGCAGCGTGACTTAGACTTGCATCAGTTTAGAAAACTTGAAAAGAGGTTTCTAAATTACTCAAGATAAGTACTATTTATATGGGGAATAAAAATAAGACATGGTGCCTTTTTCTTTTATGTTTTTAATCATTATATAAAATGGGCTAAGTATTTATTTTGTCACAAAATATTATCAAAACGTGGAAGTAAAAGGATGCATTTAGATGCAATACGTGTGATTCTATTAGTCTTCCAATGCTGTAATATAGTTGTCTCCTCTTCAGGTATAAAGAAGGAGGTAGAGCCCTGTATCCAGACAATTATCATGGCTTGCCCAGCCTTCATCCATCGCCGCAATCCATTCCTACCCCAAGGCCTCTTCAGCCCGTGGAGCTAATGCAACTGCATGACCGTGACCCTCCCTAGCCCTGCGTAGCAAACTGTGACACACAGCCACTTGCACGGCACCAGTCATTAGTGCACTGGTTGTACAGCCAGTGCAACTGAGTGACCAAGTAGTAAGAGCTCAGGATTGCCGAACCACCTTTGATTTCTTTTCTCATAGAGTTATTAGCTTTAATTTTGAATCTGCCACCTGTCTGAATAAATTTTAATGTATCATTCTCTGGTGGTTTTTGCAACAAGATGTAACTGGGACAAGGACTGTAAGAACTTGAAAACAGTAATTAAAATGGGAGATAAGGTTAATCTTAGTGGTGTCTTCCAAGAAACCAGTAATAGAGCTGGGTTATTCCAGTTATGTAAATCTTTTTAAGCGGAGTGACTGAAGAGAAATTTAATTTTAAAAGAACAAATAATGTTTGGTTACATGGAGTCCATTATCTTTTACTGAGGTGACAGCCCGGAGAAAGTGAAACTACCTTTAAAAGCGTCAACATGGATGCAGGCAAGGTCCAAAGGGAGAATTTAATTCCCTAGAAAGTACAGTGCTGGTGCAGTACAGTGGGCAGGAATGCTGTGCTTCGTGGCAGCATGTGATTAGCTGGCAGAACAGAGTGCAACCTCCCTTCTTTACCAGCAATGTAATATTGCTGGGGCAAAGTCCGTACATCGGAGTCTATAGAGAAAACAACCAATAAAGGAGATAAGGGAGTGCTCTGCTTAGTACTTTGTTTTGGCCCAAACCTTTTGGATTCATGACTTTTAATAAGGATCTTGGCAGCTTTAGCTGGGTACATTAATCTTAGGAAAGTAATGAATTTTGGTCTGAATCCCATCATCTCAAGGGTGGAAGAGATGAACGACTACTCAATCTGATCAAAGACCTTTCTGGCATCTGCAGATGGATTTACAGCAGGAGCCTTATTTAATGTAACAGAGGGAAATACATGTAACAACCTTGTAAAATTATCAGTTCCACATTTATTCTATATAAATCCCACTTAATCATGGTGGGCCAGTTCAGGAAGAATTTCTAAGAGTGAAATGGGTTCTTTGTTCTTTTGCATATGAGAGTGAGTCAGGAAACTAAGGCAGGTCCCAAGTAGACGTTTGACTCTACAGAGACAAGCTCATGAAGTGTTCCTTCTAGAAAACGGCCAGACATACCGAAGCAAGAGTATAGAGACCCCTCGTGTCACAACTTCTGTGTTCAGGGCCTTTCACAACTTAGTTCCTCTTTGTTTGTGTATAACCTACACAGTGCCAGCTCAAAGCTTCTCTTCAGTGAGGGAAAATTGAATCTTGGCACTCAAGGACAAGGACAGATCAACTTCTGGCATAAAACAACTTACTTTGGCTTCCACTGGGGGATGCAGGAATCACTTTTGTGAGGATGGCACCAGAACAGTTCCCCCAAACACCAGCCTGCTTGAACAGCTCAAGGTACCACCACCCCCATACTTCTGCATCCCCGTTAAAGTGCTGGTGATGGGCCTCTGTGCTCAGCCCCACTCAGTCAGCCTTTGGCAGATGCTTGGAGCTGCTGAGTCTGCTGCGCTTCTGCTGCTGGGAAGCAAGGGAGTTGTAAGGGAGAGAGGTGGAGGGGAAGGAGAGCAGCCCCAACAGCCCCTTTACCCCAGCTGCCAACAGAGTGCTCGGCAGTGCAGGTGGGCCACTGGGCCCTCTTTAATGGGGACAGGGTGCCTGGTGAGCAGCTCCACTGCTGCGATTGTTTTGCTGGCCCATTCAGTCTGCCTCTGGAGGCCACAGTTCAGTCAGTCCATGCCACCGTACCACTTCTGCTGTGGTGCAGGACTGAAGTATTTGGACTAGCTCAAACCCAAGTGCCTTTCTTGCCAGTGGAAATCAGCTATGGACTCCGTGCTACTGTGGCTAGACAGGTCCTTGTATCCAGATGGGTTTGGAAAAACCGCATGCAGCTCTGCACAGTTATGATGACCTCCTAAAAATACTCCTTACCTTCTCCCACATGCTGTCTTCTGCCTGAGGCATCGTTCCCAAACAGATTTGTGTAGTTGCTAAACAGTTTATACATCCTATTTTAATAATGCTGAGGTGGGAAGCTTGTTTAATACCTCACCCATTCAAAAAAGAAGCAGACAAGCCAGGAAGGATAGAGGTTGATAAATTTTACCAGCCAGCCCAGGAAAGAAGGAAATAATGAAATTGAGTATCCTTAGAAAGCTATTATTCTTATTGACAGAACTGCCTCTTCTCTCTGAAAATAGTTGGTATTTTCCCACGCTAGGGCAACACTGTAATGGCTAAAAAGAAAATGACTCCAGTGATTTTAATGTAAATAGTAAGTTATGTGTTTGATACAATTTAATTATCCGTGAAACTCTACTTTCTGGCAGACACCTGGTGTACATAAAAGGTGAAGCAAAGTTACCGAGTTTGGAGCTAAACTGTCTCCAGAAGGCACTCTCTATCTCTGGAACCTCTTGAATAAGCCAGATGAAGCCTGGCTGAGGTTAACAAGAAATACTAAATCATAATCTGCATATAAACTCTGATTTTAGAGGAAGATTGAAAGCTAATAGTAGTAGTAGCAGTATTAGTAGTAGTATTCCTTAAATATTTGTTACATAATATAATAGTATAAAATATGTAGCATAATGAATATCTTTTAGCACTCTGCCTCCCGATAAGCTGTTTCTGAGACAGATTTTGAAGGTGATTAGGCAGGTGCTTGGTGAGATGTTAAGTGTCTACGAGATTAAAGTTTCCTTTGAGAATCTTATTAGAAGTTTATCTGCGTCAGTGCCCCAACACCATTAAAATTCAGGTTCACAGGCCTTATGACTGATGGTGTCATTGGATTGTACACCTAATCTGATGAAAAGTCAGGCTGTTTATAGAAGGGATGGTTCTTCTCTTTTGTTATTGCCCCAGCCTCATGGCCCGTTTTCCTTGCACCAGTCTGAATGATCATGTAGTTGCAGAGTAAAAAGAGGAAAAATATTTGTCACCTCTTGAGATAGCACAGTTATTCAGCCCAATGCAGAGGAGGAACACTGTTGTTGTAGCAGCATCAAGCTAGATACCCAGGTGTACACACCCCTCTGCTCTCCTTTTTTCAGTTTCCTGATGTTATTCAGAAAAGTTAGGCAGATGCTAATGATGTTTAATTAAGGTATATTAAAAGTAGCTGCTGGAGTTAGAAGTGGTGAATGTACAAGGAAGACACTGCTGATACTACTCTCACAGAGTAATGGGTTTGGACAGTTAGCTATGAGTTGAACATCCTAAAGCGGGCGGCAGACTTGAAGTTTTGACTTGGCTGTGTACCAAAACAGCCCAGCCAGGGAAGCCTCGTGGCACATTTGACCATGGCACACTGTTCCTTCTTGCCCTCTGGTCTTCTCGCACAACTGATCTGTCTGAAGCCGGTTCTAACCAGCTTTCTCCGGAACAACCCTTCTGGTTATTAAACATCAGCAAAAGGCCATATTAGGCTGTTTTATAGCCCTTTTTAGGTAAAGGAGCATATTAATGTGATCTTCCCCAAGCCTCAATGTAAGTAGAAAATAATTTAATTCTCTCATGCCGAAGCGAACAAACCAGTCAACCCTAACAACAACAAAAGCAGTAAAAACGTGGTTCTAACAAGACACCTGACAAACTGCAGTGCTTCCCTAATTATCTTCTTGTCGTATCTGTTTAGTGTGAATCACGCGCCAAATAGATACTCGAGCAATGAGGATCCAGTGGATGGAGCTTGCCACCCGCTCCAGCCCTGCCAAGTCAGCCCGTAGAGCAGAGCAGAGCTCGGGCGCACCTAAGGCCTTTTCCATATATTTATTTCTCTGTGTGAGACTGAATCACCAAGACTGCCAAGCTCTTCAGCAGGTACTACTGCTCCATCCACTACCCTTGGCCCAGCACACTTGGCCCTCATTTAAGCACTACCACAGTACAAAAACGAGTAGCAGTCCCATGTTTCTTCTGTACCTTGCTTGGAAATATCTTCATTACATTGACAAAATTTAAAGAGATTTTAGTTTGTCTTGAGATAAACCTTTACCAGTTATATCTGCAGCCCAGTCCGAACTGTATCTGTCCGTGATTGCACATAAAAAGAAAAGTTTACTTGCTAACTGTCGTTGCATGCAGTACAACCACAAAATACAAGTTAAAGCTGATTACCAGAGTTCGCTCATCTTGAATCATTTAAGATTCAAAACTCAAGCAGTAAAACACTAATTTTATTCCAGGCTTCCCCCATCGATATTATGGCATCATTTGGTGTAGAGTTCCTCGCTATGCCTCTGTTGTAGCACGCTACCTAACAACAGTACAATTTACCTCTTTCAAATTTATGTACTGTTTACGTGACATAGAAATGGCTGAATTTTAGGTTATGAAGTTAGACAGAAGTGCTGAGAACCTCACAGCCATAAAACTGGGTATTTTTTACTGCTGCTGTCATGCTCCTTCTGTGACCTTGGGCAAGCCATTCCAGTTCTGTGTCTTCAGACTCGTAATGCACCTGGGTGGGCAGGTGGGTAAGTCCAGGACTTACTGTTCATCTGATAAAACTCTCAGGGCCTAAACTTCTCTGAGGCTCAGTTTTGCTGGATTTTAAAATGAGGTTAATACCGTACCTAGAACATCATATACACGTGAAAATTTACTGGCATTAAGTATAGAGATGCAATTATGCCAGTATAAGTGTATCATAATATTTTGCCATGTAGAAACATCTTGCACTTGTTACTTCATATTTTCTTCCAGGAATGATGACTGGGTTAAAACCTAAGTATTTGTTGAAGAATCAGTTTCAGTGCAATCCTACTTGTGCTACGCTCATCTGAGTACTGTCGAGATACCTGTAAAGACAGTAGGTAAGAGAGACTTTGCTGTTCCTCAAGTGGGCTGTAAACTTTCAGCTAGATCCACTTTTGGGCAGATGCTTGGCAGATTCAAATAGAGTTCATTTCAGAGGGCCATAGGGGTGAGACTTAATTACTATATATCTGATTGCACAAGAAGCTTCATGCACTTTAATAGGTTTACTTGCATAAATTAGGGGTAACTGCAACAGGACCTCTGGCCAGGATGAGGTCCACATCTGAAGTACCCGGGGATAAAGGGTGGTCTGTTTTTGGAAGGTGTTACAGCAATTACTTCAATATTAAGAATAGACTAAGTCAGGGACTGAATCACCTGTAAGCAAGAGGCAGGATGAAATCCAATTCAATCAGAGTGTTACAGAAATTAACTTTAATTGCAAGTCTCACAGCGTTTGGAGCTTTCCTTAAAGCCCCAGCTGCCGGAGCATCCCAGCCGCGCTCCGGCGGTACACAAGCGCCTTTTAAACCTCCGCCAGCCCCGAGGGGCGCCGAGCAAACGCGGCCGAGGCTGGGCCCTTGGGGCGAAGACACCGGGACGGGGGGGCGGGAATAAAGCCCCCTCGTAAGCGCCTCGTCGCCCTCCCGCTCCCGCTCGGCCGGCGGCGGGCGCAGCGCTCCTAGCGGGGCCCGGCGGCCCCAGCCGCGCGCGGCGGGGGCGGTAATTTGGCGAGGATCCCTTGTCGGCCCGGTGCGTGTGTGTGTGTGTGCGTGTGCCGGCGAGCAGCGCGCTGGCAGCGGGGCGAGCGGCGGCGGGGCGGCTCCGACTGCCTGACGCCAGCGAGACCAGATCAATCCCGGCGCGGAGGCAGCGCGGGCGCGGGGCTGCCCGCCGGCGGCGCGGAGCCCCCGGCTGCCCCGGCCCCCCCCCACCCCCTCACCGCCCGGCAGCCGGTAACAACTTCGCGTCCCCTCGCCTCTCCCCGCCGGGCGGCCGTGCCTGTGCCGCCCTCCTCCTTCCCCTCCCCACCCCAGCTCCCCCGGGTGGTCCCCGGCCCCGGGGCAGGGTGCGGGGGCCTCCGCGCCGGGCCGGGCCGCGGGGGGAGCGGCTCCTCCTTGCCGCGAAGGGAGCGCGGCTCTGCTCTCCTCCTCTCCGCCCCGGCATGATGGCGTCCCTCCGACAGCCCGGGGGAGACCCGGGGCCGCTTCCCCGCCGGCCGCTCCCGGCTCGAAGTTTGTGGGTAGGTGCCGCGTCGGGCCCGGCGGGAGGGAGAGCCCTTCCCCTCCGCGAAGCCGCCCTGCTCCTCGGCGAGCCCCGTGCCGGGGCCGCGGGGCTGCGCCGCCGCCCGGCCCCATTGTGCGCCCCGCGGGGGGACGCGGCGGAGCCCCGGCCGGAGGGGGCAAGTGCCCGCCTTTGTTTTTGCGGGGGAAAAGCCTTTCGCCTCCTCCCCGGCCGGTCCGTGCCCCTGTCCTTTTAATGTCTCCCCCCCTCCTCCTTTCTTTCCGCAGCCCCCTCTTTTTTTTTTTTTTTTTTTTAATTTAATGACAAATCTCTGCTTAGAGGTCAAGAAAAGTTCACTTAATTTTTTTTCTCCTCCCTATTAGAAGGTTTGGATGCATGAGATTTTCACCTCCTCAATGGAGTTTCTTCATATACTTGGGTTCTACAGCCAAATAATCTTATCCTGAATATAGATCTTTAAAGCTTATTAAAATTTACTGGTGTGGAAATATTCAGCCATGCATTCGAAAGGATCTGGGCCAAATCCTGACTTTTTTTTAATAAACTGAAGTCAGTGGGAGTTCTGACTGAGGAAGGGTTGCTGTGCTTGCTCTTTTGTTAATAGATCAATCTGAAGAAGATATGTTGCCTGACCTTTACAGTTTGCTTTTACGGTATCTGAATAATTAGAGCTTATTCTGAAAAATAATCATTATTTTGGTGTATTTTAGGAAAAAAATTATCCTCGCTGCATGTAAAAAAGATAACAATTTTATTTGGGGAAGGAAAGGTATTGTTAGATCCAGGTGGGGAGGAGTAAAAGTAGATGTGTATTTCAGATACAAGCAAATGGAAAAGATCGTTGCATGAAACAGGTCAGTGTTTAATGGATGTCAGTGTTGAAAGATATAGCATCTTGAAACTAACATGCTCAGGAAAAAGCTGTATTTCAAACACGTCATAGCTGATAGTTCAAATTTCTTTTGCACACAGAGGAGAAGTCAAAAAGAGAAAACTTTATTTTTTTTCCCCCAATAGTTATATGTGTTTTTAAGCAGCACTCAAGAATAAGACTAAAAACTGAAACTAACCCAGCCCACAGAGACCACTTTTCTTTCCAGGCATGTGTCTGTAATTCTGCTAGTCTTCATGTGGCTGACTGTCTGCACCTTGTCCTGTCAAACAACAGGAGCAAATCATGTGAGGGAACCTGAGGTGTTAATGTTGACTTCATTTTTTTCTTTTACTTGTCAGTAATTACTTTGCTGAACTATGGGAGATGAGTTTGTTAGTTGTAGCTGATTAATAACCAGTTTATATTTCCGTTGAACCAGAGAGCAGTGCTGTGAAGCTTTTTAGAGGTTCTCGTTGGATTTTAGTGCAAGTTTGGAGTGCCTGCTTCTTTACTGTGACTGGGAGAGCATCAGTATGAAAATGAAAGATCTCTAGCCCTTTTTGAAGTTCTCGCTCTGGTATTAAGGATGAAATCTTGCAATTTACTTCAAACTGTAAGTAGGCCCTTGAGAGAAATTCCCCTTGATTTGGGTGATCCAGAAGACTTTCACAGCTACCAGAGAGGATCAGTTCAAGGCACGATCAGGTTACCCTAAGGGTAGGGATTTGTCCTTCCTTCGGTTTTGACCCCATCAACCATTGGGTATGTAATCAAATACATTTTTTCCTACTCTGTCCTGTTCCACTTGCCTTTTTGTGTACCCTTGAAGATGTGATGATCCAGTATATTTGAGAAAAGTGACTGAAGAAACAGATGGAGATCTTTCTGTTTCTGTATAAATATTAACTATCAAATCAAGTGTTTGAAAGCTGATGAGTTTAGTGTTTGCTTTTCCTCTGTAGTTTGAATACAAAGTAGAGTTGAATGTAAAGAAAAGCAATACAAAGGTTAATAAAAGTACTACTTGTGTTTCTGAATACTGGGAAATTATTCAGATTAAATGATGGGTTTCATTACTTGCTGTAA
Organism: Nyctibius grandis; assembly: GCF_013368605.1. Lineage (NCBI taxonomy): Eukaryota > Metazoa > Chordata > Aves > Nyctibiiformes > Nyctibiidae > Nyctibius > Nyctibius grandis. The sequence goes on along the minus strand of NC_090663.1, from coordinate 72,054,995 downwards.
AGATTTAAATTTAAAAAATGAAGAGGTTGTGACTTTTTTTTTAATTGGAGCATGAATGCACTGCATGTTACATATAGCCAGTGTTCTGCTCTATGAAGCCCAAGTTGTGTGTGTAAAATAAAAGCTCGTTTGAGTAGTCTTACAAGCCTAATGGAGGCATTGTCTCAGCTTTATAAATAATGTAAGTTGTGTATAATGTGGAGTCCCTGGAGACTGCAGAGAAAGCATCATTACCAGCCTTTTCAACCTGCTGGAGATCTTAAATTGATTTACAGCACTGAACTGGTGCAAAATGATACATCAGGATGACACAGGGTCAACCTGTAAAAGTCTATGATGTGAGCCCGTTAGTTCAGTCATCATAATTAAACCATATTATGAGGGCAGCAAAGCAAGTGTCTGTGACATGTCCCATTGTGCTTCAGATATGGGTGTTTTAAGAATCAAATAAAGAGAGCACCGTGTTTATTATTTAAGTTATGCAAAGAGTAGATGAAGTTAAAGCTTGTGGCCCTGTGAAGAATAAATGCTGAATCAATTTAAGTTCACTGTTAACCTTTTTCTTGCGGTCATTAGCAACTGAAATAGATGAAGGCATGTGCAGCTTGGAGGTGTGTGGGGTGGGAAGTGGTTGTGAATGAGTATCTCTGAATTTTATATATCCTTTCTCAAGCCTCAAAATCAGCTAGACTTGACCTGCAGGCTGTGCTATCAGATATCAAAGGGACAAACAGGCAAACAAGCTAATTGGGCTTTTTTTTCCCCCTAGTATTTTTATCCTACTGAAGTTTGTAACTGCCTGTTGAAAAGTTCCTGCAGATCTGAGTTCTTGTATAAGACAGAGCATCTTAGTCATATCTTGAACTATATGACCCAACTTATTTTAGAACAGAGGCTGTAATTTTGAGTATGGGCTGGCATAGGTCACTCTGCTTTTCATAGTGAAGTCAACTGTGGCTTCAGATTCATGTTTCTGCTCTAAGTAGCTTAGAAAGTAGCATGCCACAGATAGTAAAACGTTTATTATATACTAAACGTCTTAGGTCTTGCTGTTTCTGCTGATAAAATCACTATGAAGTGTTTCGGGAAAATCCTGCTAAAAATCCCTGTTTCTTCTTTCTGCTAGTCGGTGTGCTGCTTATGTTTTGAGAGTTTTGTATGTATTAGAGGTTAAACGAACTCCTCATACCTGAATTGGTGTGAACTCTGCACTGCATCTCCTAAGCTTCTCCCAGCCAAGAAAGAAACGTCTCTTATTTTTAGTCACAAATGTAACTTAAAAAAATAATTTTGAGGGATACAAGAGAAGCAGAGAAAATAAATGGTCACTAGTGGTGAGAGATGCGTTAGTCTCCAGGTTCAGTTGCATCTCAACAGGATGTGCTTTAACTAAGGTGCTTTCTGAGTGGCAGATAAAAGAATTAAAGCTCACTTTTGGGCGCTGTGTCTTATAAAATGTGGATATGGAGCTCTTTTCTCCTGTGTGATGAACGCAGATGAATAAATGAAACTACCTTATTGAAGAGAGAGCCATAAAATCTGTGAAAATGAAAATCAGATTTCACAAATTGCTTTATGGTTAATGAAATGATTCTACTAATGTTTTTTTTGGGTTGGTTTGTTTTTTTTGTTTGTGTGGTTTTTTTTTAATTTCTGGTTTAGGTTTTCATGACAAACTTACCCAGTTGTGCTTTCAGAGTGGAGAAAGGTCTGTTGTGCCCATAAAAACTTCACTTGTTTCCCTCTAGTAGCTGCAGACGAGTATTCTTCCACTGGCCTTTCTTCTGTTCATGGCAGTGTCTCAAAAAATTGAATGCATATGAGTCTTAATAAAGATGATACACAGTTCCTGGAAGTTTACCTTTGAAGTTTACTGAACAGAAAATTGTGAGTTTAAAACACAAACACCAAGTTGGCAAGCGTGGCTTGAAATGCTGGTGACTTAAAGACTCATCTACACAGGCATCTTGCACTTCTCTAGCTATTTCGCTCGAGCTATGATGATGTAACTTTAGAACAGCACAGAGGATTTTTGGTAGAACAGCGGTTTTTGCTTGGGATGGGAAAGAAGTTATTTTAAATTGATACTTTTTAATTGATAGAGTTGTATCCCTGCAGGCTGTTGTATAACTATTTCCATTAGAATGTCGCTATTCTTCAAGACTCAAAATAACCAGAGAAAATGTTAGATTGGGCCTTTTGTGAAGGGCTTTGCAGAGGGTGGATTCAGGGGTGAGGAGAAGGACACTCTTGGCTGCTAATGGCTACCACAAAGATCCCTATCCTCCTCGGAGGACAAATGTTAATTTGCATTACAGAAGCTTTTCGGTTTTGTGTGTATTGGAGTGGGGGGCATCTTTGTTTTTTAACAGGACAGAGAAGTCAAACATTTCATAAAATAAACAGGCTAATTTCAAGGAATGTAAAGCATTTTCCAAAATGAACCTAGATAGTACAGAATCTCTCCCTGCCTCAGTTTTATGCCTGCATGTGTTGGCTTTGGAAGTGCCTCATAGTTGAACAGGAACAAAGATCGAGCACGCTGCTTCTAATTAGACGGTGTGAGGTCAAGTATCCAGTGCATGTTAGGCTGAACTCTGCTGAGTTGTATAGATGGGTCCGTGTTTTGTTTTTTTTATTATTATTTTAGGGAAGGAGGGAGGATGCGTATGAGGTACTGTGGCACTGGGATTGCTGTGGCGGAGGTGTTGCACAGCTGAGTGACCACAGTGCTGCCCCCTGATAGTGGTACAGCTGCTGGGTTGAGCTGTCATTAAGTGATGAAGGGTTTTCTCCAAGTACAAATCCCTTTACTCAGTTGTACTCTTCTCGTGAGTGCTGTGGCTTGTGAGGCTGCGTAAAAGCTGAGTTTAGATCAAAAGTTGGAGCTTTTTTCCCCCCCGGTGCAGGGAACCTGACCAGTACAGCTATTCTGGACAGTTGCACAATTCAGTCATTCTAACCTAGCTCTGTAATTGTTCTGGGCTATATGTCACTTTTATTTCAGTATGGGATATCCACTTGGGAGAGTGATATTAGAATAGATGTCACCAGTCTTTCTCATTTTGTTCTTCCCCCATCCTTTCCCTAGCATGCACAGGCGAAGTCTGCAGTACAGTGAGGAAAACAAATTATTTTTAAACATGCCTTTATATATAAAGTCATTATATTTAGGCACTGTTCAAAGCAGTATCATCCAAAAGCAACTATTATGTTGACTTGGCATGTAAGCAAATCATTAATGTGGTTCACCAGTGATTTCTGAAGCATTATTTCATATTTCTGTGCTTATAAAGGGAGTGCTTTTCCCAACACGGCAGCAGATGAGACTGTCTGAATTAGTCAGTATAGATAGTCTGAATTATAGCACTCAGTGGTATTCAGAAGTATTTAACTTGCAGGTTTTTGTCATTAAAATCATTAAAATGCCAATCCACATCAAAGTGATCTATGGACTATCAATCCAATATTGTGTAACTTGGAAAGAAGATACGCATTAAACATTTTTTACAATGCTAAAATGATTATAGACAGAATCTTGAGAGTCTTCGCTGTCTCCTTGCTTCTGTCCCCAGCATGGGTGTAAGAATCACATCTGCCCTCCAGCTTTGACTGATGGACCTTGGTTCAGTACTCGGAACTATCATTAGAGGGGAAGCTGAAAGTGTATCCTCTTAATACAGATTTTGTGTATGAGTAGAAATTGGATTTCTGGCTTTACAGCGTTACAGAGTTTCTTCTACAGAGGTTACAAGACTGAAGTAGGTGTTTAAAAATTTGTTTAGGTAGATGAAAGCAAAAAAAGCACATGTGCACACAGAACTAACACTTGACACTTATGTAGCAAGTCAAAAAGGTGTTTTATGAATTTGGAGAATCCTTTATGTTTAGATTGCTTGGGGCATGCAGTGACCATAGTTGATCACACTTTTGCTTGCTTTTCTTCCTCACTTTGTTCAATATTGGGGATTAGTATCTCATTCTTCTGTGTTTACATGAAAGACTGATTTACTGATGATATTTTTTTTATAAATAATTTCAGACTTTTGTTTTCAGGCATTTCAAGGTATTGACAATAATAGCAGCATTCTGTCTGGCGTAGTGTGATGAAACCAGGGCATGAGACTCTTAAAGATGTCTTATTCTTATGTTGGTATATATATAGGGTTATTCACACTTGATAGGTATGCTGTATGTGCATGTGCACATATGAATGTCTAAATTAACATTCACTGCTGTTGAAAGTTAAATTATTTGGATCTGATAAAGGTAGACTAAACCTATATATGGTTGAGAAGAGCCTGTAAATTTATCATTTTTATTTATATATAAATAATCAGTTTATATATAAATACTTAAATTTTATGCTTAAAAGCATAAAATCAGTTTTGGTTAAAGATGAAGTAAACAACTGGAGAATCATGTTGCAACATTGTGGCTTCCACTTAAATGTGTTTCTGAGGGTGATAGGAGGAGAAACATCTGCTGTTTGGTCAGATGCTGTTAATAAGTTGCATATTTGACTTTATTCTACCAATATATTTCACCTTTGTATCTGTCAGGTTTCATTTGAATATTGACGTGGGAGGAATTAATGAAACGTCCTTGCTGTCTTGCATTTCTCTTACTGTAAGAACTTTCATTCAGCTGACATGTTGAGGGACAAATATGTGGCTTGTAACTAGCTGTATTTCCTGAGGCAGTGGAAAAAGGGCTCTCAAAAATTTTTCTCCAAGACAAATTTGAAAGTGCATGTGTGAGAAAGAGCATTGGAAGGTGGTGTGCAACTGACATCTCCTGCTGTTTCACTTGATAGTTTAATTCTCTGTGGTGTCCCTGTAAATTATAAAGCTGAAGAACAGCAAAAGTGTATGGGTTGGTTTTTTTTGTCGTTTGTGGTTTTTAAACTCTTTGTCCTTCTTTTCTTTCTAGCCCTCCCAACATGTTGCAAAACAAACTCTGCTAGTGTTTTGGTAGGACAAAAACGTTGGCAGAGCAACTTTGTTCACTGTTGGCCAGTTGTCTTTTCTCAGCTGTGTTGTGTGAAACAAGAACATTACTTTCAAGTTAGGCCACTAGCACCTGCTTAGGAGTGTAGATTCTGCTCAGAGGTCCTGAAAAGTTACTAAAACTGACTGATCAATAAAACACAGTTCTATTTGAAGACAGGTCTTTCTCGTGATAGCTAAATGCTCTGTTGTGAAATTTGACATATTTTTACCTCTGTTGGGGTTTCCTGACTGAAATCTAATTTGGGGAAAGCAGGTTTGGTTTTGTTTTAACCTAGGGAGGACTTTAGGGAGGACTTTCTTCAGGTTAGTACAACTACAAGTTGTCTGATGATTTTTTTTTTTCTGTTGACCTTACTCCATGTGTATTAAATAAGTCAATCCATCTTGCCTTTGCAGATAGGCTAGGAGACAAACAGTATGTGAACGTGACAAGGGTCGCTTAAGGTATCTGGTGCTATAGTGCCGATCATGGTATGGGAACCCCTGTAGACCAGAATCTTTCAGTAGCCCACAAGCAGTGAAAACAGGAGTGGAAAAGTGGCTTGCTTCTTACCAGGGCTGTATGTGAAGTGAGGTGGCAGTGATGAAGACAAACGATTTACAGTGAAGGAAGGATGAGTGAGGTAACACAGAAGACTTCTGGATGCTTTGAAAATATTCTAAAAGTTATGTAAAATTTGGAGAGGGATTATTTCTCATAATGTTTTTCTCTGCTTTGCCTTCTGCTGTCCCTGGTTTGTATTTGAAATTCTTAAAAGAAGTACAGTAAGGCCAAGGCCATTTTAAAAAGGACTTGGTGAAGTGGTCAAAACCAGGGAAACAAATGATCTGATTGAGATTTTCATCATAATTCATGAGAGTCTATTCTTTGTAGAATTCTGGAAAAATCTTCTGTCCTCTGTTGAAATGTATGATTTTTGATGAATATCACTGTATCCACTGAGTTTGACTTCCTGGTGAAAATGCCGTATTACTTTAAAAAGCAGTTCTCTCATGACTCTGCCTATGCATAAAGCATAGACCTTGGTCCCTTCCTCGATCTGCTAGCACTTGATGTGATTTTGTATTTGTGCCGAGGCAAGCAGAGTTCTATCCCATTTTCCTGAACCAATTGTTTTTCTGATGTGGACCAAATTCTTGTTTTCAAATGATCAGCAGGTGGTTGTTTTGAGAGCTTCATAGAATCACAGGATGGTTGAGATTGGAAGGAACCTCTGCAGGTCATGTGGTCTAATCCAATGCTCAAGCAGGGCTACCTAGGATCACCAGGACCATGTCCAGATGGCTTCTTTTTTTCCAATTGTATAGTAACAGCATTATTGTTTTGTCACAACAGCGATGAAAGTAGATTTGAAATTTGCCTAGACCTTCTCATAGACCTGACAACATGTATGTGATGGCTTCAGGGATTGTTAAATGCATAATGTGGTAACACTGGTTTAATTTCAAATGTGTAGTCTTTCAGGAATCGCAAACACATCTAAAGTGTGTGCTTCCCTGCACAGGGAGGGAAGAGAGAGTTGAGAGAGACAGGACTCAATTCATGTGGCTTTACTGAGGTCTCATCAGGAATCTCCAACGTTCAGGACCAGAGTTCCATCTTCCTTCACAGTCTCTTGATCTTTACTCTTGTCGTCAGACACTTCTGCATTTTATCACTGAAGAGAGAGATAGATTATACAGACATTGGTTATGTCTTTGTCCCTGTTCTGTTAATTGCCTGGTGAATGCAGTGACGAACTGTACTATTTTGAAAAATGTGAATTTTGACCTTGCTGAATGTATCAGAAAACTTGACTTACATATAGGTTGCCGTCTAGGCTAGTACAGTTTCCTCGTTTGCATTTTTGCCTGCTGCTGCTGGCTTTACACTCTGGCATACTTAATAACAGGCCCTTTATTATCCATGCTAGCTAGTGTCAGCGTTAAGTGCTTCCACGTGGATGTAGTAGCCAAAGGAAAAGTCTTTGTCTTTATTAACTTAAAAACTTTAACATAATTATAATTTCTGTAATGTGCCGTATTAGATTTCATCTGGAAAATACTTTACCACACGCTGCAGAGTTTTAAACTGAGAGTATTTTTGGACAGATGGATATGAAATCACTCTTCTTTTTTCTGAAGTTTGCTGTCTAGTCACCTAGAGCAGAAGACAGTGGTAGCAGAGGGTGGTTGAGGTGCTTGCTAGAGGGTTTGGTTATTCAGAACCAGCTAGGGCAGAGCTCATTGCTCTGGGGATGAGATGAGGTTTTGCAAATCAACTGAAGTACTCGTGTCTGAGTGTGAGCTAATCTTTGTCCTGCATATCACTTAGACTTAGGAGGGTGGCAGCTCCACAAGATGGAGAGAACTCTTTAACAGTTTGGCTCCTCTCTACCCCAGCCACAGATTTATTAGCATGTGCTGGCTGGGTGACTTCGGTGCTCATCCTGCTCCAAGCTGATCCAGCTGTTCTGCAGAACGTTGTTGTTGTTTTTGCCGGGTTAGGAAGGTGAATTGGCTTGACAGACTGTAAGCAGAGAGGAAATTATGTTGAAGTACCAAAGCTGGCACAAGGAAGTAAAGGGAGACCTTTTCTCTTCGTGTGGGAGCAAGCTGTTAGAGCTGCTCATCTGCTTGTAGACCTGTGACCTTGCTGGCCCAAGGCAGCTGTTGGAGGTAGCCAGTTATAAATCAGTACTATAGTACTCCCAGATGAAGACTTCCTTAACATGCTTGCCAAGGAAAGGTCTAACTTACAGGGTTTTTTCCCAGATACTTATGTTGGTGATTAACATGGCGAGGTTAGACTGCCAACAGTTACGTCAGTCACAAAGCCCCGGTGTAGTTATATTGGCAGCAAAATGACAGTGATTAATGATACAGCGTATTTTATGGGGGGTGAGGGAGGATGGACGGGGAGGAACAATTAAACAAGCTTTTCTGGTCAAGTGCTGTTATGTTGGTATAAACTGCAAGCTGTATTAGAAGTGTTTTTCTAGTTTAATGCAACCGTATGAGCAGAGCACATCTAGTGCATGCTCTGTGTGAGATAGGACAAATGTTTTTCTTCATGGGGAAAACAATGTCCTCCAAGTTTAACTTCATAGTAGAAACTTTCTTTTCCTCTTTAGAGGATTAAATAACTTGAAACAGCTGGCAGACCAGGTATTGTTAGCAGCGTTATCAAGAAACTAGAGAAAAGCTAAATATTAAATCCATGAAAAACCCTTCTGTAAAAGCAGGCTGGTGTTACCAGAAACCACTGCCAGTGAAGAGAATTAGGGCACCTGAAGATGGTACGTGCTGTGAGCCAATGCACTGCTTGTAGCTTTCCGGGGTTCTGCACCACTGCATAAGTCACTTTGAAATTTTTGGCTTTCAATCCACTTCTCTCAAAAGAAATTTAGAAAGCACTTGTTTTAACGGTATATGGGAAACGTGTTTAAAAACCCTTACTTTTTCTTGTTACTGCTAGCTATTTAACATCTTCGAACATTGCGTCTTTGTACTGTATTTCTTAACTTCAAGGAATTAGCTTATCTACAAATTTAAAATACAAACTTTAGGTATTTTCTGTAGTGGCAGTGCTGGAGGGACGTTCTTGCTGAATCCCCTTGTAGCCTTCTGCTATGCCAAGGAACTATCCAGACCCTTGGGAACCCACCTGTAATTTTTTTTTCCTCAGGCTTGGCTACAGGCTTCTTTGAAATTTTGTTCTGTGCAGAAAACATCACCTAACATAACTGGCATAAACACTCCAGGTCTATTTACTGCAGTTTACTGGATAACTGTTCCCTTTGTCCTTGTCCCCACTAGTTTATCAGCTGTGACTCTTGCTCATGGTCAGACCCAATGCATCTCCTGTGGTTTGTGAACTGGGAGCAGTTGAGAACTGAGAGCACTGGTGGCAGGCTGCTTTGGCTGAAGTCTCGCGTTTCTGAATATAGGCAGGTTTCCATCACACCTTTGCCTCCCCTGACTTGGGACATGAGGGCTCTCGATCTTCCAGGCCAGCCAGCAGTCAGCCAGCACTGACCCTGCATTGGTGTTCAGGAAATACTGTTTTGGTGTCTCAGCTGTAAGGTTGCAGTACTGCAACTTTCCAAAACCTGAATTTTGAAACTTTAAACTGGTCTTGGAAAATCATGGTGGGTTGAATAATAAGTTGCTTTAATTCCATGTGCAGAATCATATAGGCTCAGTTAACAAAAAAAGCTCGCAGATAAGGAGAGGGTACTGAGTAATTCTTTATGTGGCTTGATTCCTCTTCCAAAATCATAAAAAGCTTACAGATAACCAGGGGATCAGATAGCTAGATTACAGCCATTTTCTCGCGTTGTAAAACTTCCGTATTCCCGGTAAGCAATGTAGGAGGATATCTCCGACTTCCTTTCAAGCTATGCGGTTGCCAAGTGCTGTATGAACTATCAGTTCCTATCTGTGGGTTGAAGCCTTTGTACAAAACCCTCTGAAGCCTTGATCTCAGGAATATGAGAAAACAGTTTGACGTGAGATTCTGCAGATGTTCTGGCTCAGGGCTGTGATGGCTGCTTTTGCCTCATCCCACGGTTTTTTGGATCTCTCTGACTCCTCACGTACTGATAACAAATTCAGTTGCAGTCAGTAGACTTCTTTGGATTAAAACGCTCCTCAGAACAGAGCTTTTAGACTTCATTGGTGAACTGACTGTCGTCTGGAAGGTTGTTGGCCTCCAACCACAGCAACGTGCAATACCTGTTTTGTTCCAAGTGTGCCTGCTGGTTCCAGGGGAAAGCTACTACTTCTGATGTCTGGTCTTTGGTTGAAACAATAATTGTTCCTTTGGTTCCATAGAGTAATTGTCTGGATGAAAACATTTGTAAAAGTAAGAGACCATGCAAATGCCTTCGTAACTGTGTGTCAATAGCTTTATTCTTACACATGTATAGCTTTTAATATTGGTGAAATTGTACCCTGTTGTAGGATTACATTGGGATGTTGTTGAAGGCAGTTCAAGTTTGTAGTGTAGACAAGCTCAGACTTGTACCTCACATGCCAGTAAAGGCGTTGAACAACCTATATCTGTGTTTGCTGGTGTATTTTAAACGTGAACCCAAAGTTTCCTTGACCTGATCTCAGGAGGATCCCTGTAAATTTGTATTCGCCTGTAAATTGTGATCTTCAAAGAGTCTCATTTTCTTGTGTGTAAGCTGAAGGGGCATCTCTAAACACTATGATCTCCACTCCTTCCACTTATAAAGGGTCTGGCGAGTTCAGGTGGCTTGACAAATACCAAGACACTGTCAGGGAGTATCTGCTGTAACATGGTAGTGCAGCTGCTGCTCACTCTCCCAGGGACCACGAGCATAGTGAGTGTCATGTCATCCGAAGTCCAGCCCTGGTTTTCAGAAGGCCACTAACGGCATGCCGTAATTAAACAACGTTTCATTGGACAGTGGAAATCTGGCAAATCTTGATGTTTGTTTCTGGGCTGTCTTGGCTTGGAAAGCTGTCTCATCTTGAAACACTTTCCCTGTCCAGAATGGTAGTTGTGAATTGCAGGACACTTCCCAAAATTTAACATAGATCTTTTGCTCTGCCTCTTGACATTAAAGACGTGATGAAGATACAGTGTTTTAAAGGTCATTTAAAGGCAAAAAATACCTCCTTAGTTTTTGCAAATACGGCAAAAAAGGAAAGCTAGAGGAATCCTTTTAAAAAAGTAAAGCGTGCATCTCATGAAATGCATTGAAATGTCTTCAATATTGGCAAGCTGAAGAGGCTGTTCGCATTTTGAGTGTATAAATGGTGGGTGGGGGACTAATCTGTGAAAAGATTTATTTGTTTATTTTAATGTTCCTATTTTGGTTTAATTTTCATCATTTTATTCTGCTTTGCTGAGGCTTGACCTAATAATACTTGTATTAGTGAATAAGTAATTTTTCTTTCTCAGTTTTTGTTGTCTCTTGCTTTGGTGAAACATTCTGCTTTAAAGCTGGGGATCTTGAGCTGTAATTTAACATCTTTACTTAATCTCTGATAAATGAGGTCTGGGTCACAGTCTTTAGAAGTGGTTTAATGCAGCTGATGTAACTGTATTTTTGCATGCTCTTGGTAAAAATGAATCATTTGTAGGAGCAGTGGCTTGCATAAGCTGAGCATAACTGGAGTGCTTTTGGTGGGGTCTCCTCCTTAAAAATACCCCATTGTAGCACTACTCTGGCTGGGGCTGACAAACCCCTCTCTAAATCCATGCAGTCTGGGCTAGGCTGTGCTGTTCCGTGAAGACAAAACACATCTTGCATTTTATTTGTGTTACTCAAAAAATTTTGATGCCTGAGTGATGATGGACATTTTTGTTTTTAAAGGTTTTCCTTTGTGCTGCAAATGTATGTTTTAACTACTTTAAAAAAAAAAATCCCTGAAAGTGACATGTCAGTAAATTTTCCCCATCTCACCTGTGAAGGAAGTTCCTCCCGCCCTGTGCTGATGAATTGGAGGGAAATGCTTTTTTCAGCTGATAAAAAGGAATAAAATTCCATGCCCTTCCCAAAGGAGGAATTCAACAATTGGACAAGTGGCGTGGGACCATGTGTTGGTTTGTAAAAGGATATAGTTTGTAAAGATGTTTCCTTTGATGCCTATGATGAATATGGATGTGTTTCCGCTGGAGAGGGTTTTGATTAAATTATGCAATTAGAGCTGACCAGACAGATCTAAATATAGGAAGAGGTTTCAGTTATCCTGCCTTTGTGTGTATTAACACACCCACACAGATGTGTGTTTGTTATTGTTGTAAACAACACCTGTTTTCTAAAGACAGTTCAAAAAGTCAGGAAAGGGAATGGTCTTTGTGGAAAAAGGGAGTTATACAGGAGTTTTATGATGAAAGGGAAAAAAAACCCCCTGTTTTCCCCAGCTTTTTGACCTTTTAGAAAAGGACTTCCAACTTACTTTAATAGCTGGACTAGTCATGGCATCTTTGTGGATATCCCATGTTCACAAAGTCATAGCCAGTGCTCCAAACTGGTCTATAGGTTGTTCTGCATTTTTCAGGAGTTGGCCTGTGTCATCTGACAACACTGACTGAGCTCTTCGCCTGCTGCTATACTCCTGAGTGCTCCTAGTACCTGGTGGGACAACGTTTGGAGTTTAAATACCTCACAGCACAAATGAAGTGGATAAACCTGTCCCAGAGCTGCACAATGAAATACTCACTGTGATGGCTGGTAATTCATTCTGTCTCTTGACAACTGTTTGAATAGTTTTTTTGTTTTGAATCTTTTGTCGTAATTTGGGGATTTCTTTGAGGCCTTCAGCTAGGAGAGAGTGTGAAAAATGAAGAGTCTTCTTCATAACATTTAGGAAAAAAAAACCCTCATGAACACCATTCTGGCAAGTTTTGTAGTTCACAGCATTGTATTAATTTTATAGGTTATTTTAGCGAAGCTCATAGTTTTGTAATCCAATCTGTGCTGGAGTTTTGACTGAATCATCAAATTACAGTTCCTTCCTGACTTCAGTTAAAATATTAAGTAGCGGTTTTAGAGATAATCTTTGATAACACATCCGATTCAGTCCAACTGCTTGCTGACACCAGAAAGCATTTGTATCTGGGTGTACTTTTTGGTGTGTCCTACTTGTACTAGCCCTAGTGTACACCAGGCTTAACCAGCTTCCTGACCAAGTAAAACTTGGCAAACTTGGCGTTATTTTTTTCTGTAGTCTCGGCAAATCAAATCAGCATGACGAGGAAACCAGCAGGCATTAAGAAAGAGCTGGCAGTTTGTGACTTCATGGAGACTCATGTGCGTCTGAACGCAGGAATGAATAAAATTGAGCAGTGCAACCTGGAAATTTAACATTGTTTCTCAGCTCGGTGAAAACCGCATGATTTGAGGATCTGGTGATTATTTAAGAGGCTGTACGTGTTAGTGTTTCTTATAAACATGGAAGAGCGTGCTTTAATGCAGGTGTAGATAAGACTCTTGCAAGATGTAGTGTTCAAATTTGTTTTCAGGGATATGGTGTTTAATATGTCAAAATAGTTGCAAAGTCATTGGGAAGAAGTTTTCTTAATCAGAAAACCAGCAAATTTAATTGTTGATGCATCTCTGTTAAAACTGGGAAACCACCTTTGCTGGGTTCTTTTCTCACAATTATGTATTTTCTTACAAAGACTTTTATACCCTTTTAGTTGGATTGTAACACAGGATTCAGTTTCTAATGGGTATGGCAACTGGGTATTTTCTCTGGAGAAGCAACAGTGAAGTTACCGTAAGACTTCCAAATCTAGTAGCTTCAATTTGAGAAGGCAGAGTACAAATCCAGAAAACCTGTAAGAATTTGCTATTGTTTTGCTCTCGTAATCATGATAATCGAGACTTCAAGGGCAAGGATCAGTGCCTTGTCTGCCAGAAGCTGAGCGGGTAGGCAGATGGAGGAAGAGCTGTGATTCATTGTAGAAACTGGTCTGACACTGTCCTTGGTTTGAACTGTGGTGAGCATTGGGAAGGAGCTGGCAGATATTGATAGCATGAGGTTATTTCTTCATGCTCTGGAGTAACTGAGCAGTGGGGATTTTGTTGTTTGGGTCACTGTTGCCCTCCTCCCCTCCATCGGTAAAGTGTATGTTGGCCCTACTGTCTCGTTTTGAGCGAGTGGTGAATCTGCTCTTTGGTGCTCAGGTCACACTCGGAACTCATGGATTTGATTTGGCTTATCAAATAAGTTAGAAGTTGTGCAAGTCCTCGTTCTAAAGGCAAATATTACTGCCCTATTGAGGACAGCTAAATATTTCTTACAAGAAACTGTATGGGCTGCTGTTAGAGTTAGGTGGGATGCAGTCAGCACCTGCTCTTTACGTGACACCCTTGCTCTCCTACCATCTGCTGAACTAAAGGCTGCATGCAGGTATCTAAAAGGGTTTTCTTTGTGGGCTGAACAATGATACATGGGAGGTTTTCTTGGAAGGGCAATCCCTCAGCCGAATAGTGTGAGCAATGGTCCTAGAGGAGGTTTCACAGACCGTGTGTTTTGGTCTGTCTCTCAGGATCCAAGACAGACTGGAAGTATCTTCCTTGCCCTTGCTGGGCCTAGGTAAGGGGAGTCTAATGCAGTGTCAGGAAAAAAAGCTACCTACTCCTGTGAAGTATGTTGAAGTAATTTCAACACCAGTGTGCTCCTCTTTCCTCGAACAACATTGTACGTATCAGAAATTAACACAGAATTGCATATTCAAGTGTTTTCTCGAATTCTTTCTACCATGCCAAGACGACATATAAAAGAGTTAATATTTTTTTCTTCTTTCTCCTTGTGCTTTTCAGAAATACAAGGGAAGCCAAGTCAGGTTTTGTATAAACTCTAATGAGTTCTGCAGCACTTTGAAATGAAACTTGCTTCCTTTTTTGCATGTGTATTGTAACGCCGCTGAGGCTTCTACTGGGTTTCCACGCATTTTTCCAAGATGAGCAAGATCTCATACTACTGTAAGAAGGTGCAAAGAAAAGAACTCTTTGATTAAAACCAGGGTAATTCAGTAGAAGACTCTGGACTTCTTGTTTTACAAGTCACATGGCTTGAAGAAAGAAATAGAAACTTTTTACCGCTCGCTCCAAGGATAGGGAGCCAGAGGAAGTTAATGCACAATCTGTTGTAACACATTCTAGCATTACAGCTGCTTAGACTGCATGCTTTTTAGTAATACATGGAAATAGTTCTTGCAGGAGTAAAGTGACAGTTCCCTGGCTTCTGTGCCAAAATCTAATCTTTTATTTTTTAAAAAAGGTCTAAATATTCTCCTGAGTACCTGAGTTGCTGAAAAGATGTCTTTCAGAGAAGATAAATTACTAAATACTTCTAAAGAAGCAAATGAAAATCTCTCTGCTTGTTATTTCTTGATATTGTCAATAAGTAGTGGACGCTGGGAGGAGGTATGTTGAATAAAATAAGATAAATTGAATTTTAAAAATGTAGTCAAAGACTAGACAATTTTCTCCATTAACAATTATGTAGATTCTCTTCACTGTGGTTCCTGCCCCTTTTTATGTCTAACTGTGCTGAGCATATATTAAAAATATTTAATAGGATCCTTTTTGCCTGCATCACTGAGCCTGTAATACAAATAATGAAATTAGTAGAAGAGTTAGAGCTGCTTCTTGTTTGCCTGAAACTTGGGCTAGGAGTTGTTTTACTTCCCCCTGCCAGGAGAGGATCATCTAATTGTCCTAACCCTTTTTCCACCCACCAAAACAAGTCATTTATGCAAAGTGGGACAGTTTCCTATGGG
The DNA here is from genome assembly GCF_013368605.1 of Nyctibius grandis. Classification (NCBI taxonomy): domain Eukaryota; kingdom Metazoa; phylum Chordata; class Aves; order Nyctibiiformes; family Nyctibiidae; genus Nyctibius; species Nyctibius grandis. The sequence goes on along the minus strand of NC_090663.1, from coordinate 72,039,734 downwards.
ATCTTCTGTGGGAATTTGAAAACAGTCTCATTGAATATTTTACTGTCTGCTCAGTGTTGCTGACAGAGTAACCGTCTCTTCTTTGAGGGCTAGAAAAATAGAACTTCACTCTTGGGCATTTTGCCCAAATAAATTTGTTTAAATACAAGGCTGGCTAAACAGCTATATATATATATAATGCTCACTTTTTAAAAACAGGCTTCTCACAAGCTTCATGTAGGTTTGTGTGTTAGTCCAAAGATTACACAGAAGACAGCATAAGTGAAGGAAGACAAATAAAGCAGCACTGGGATTTAAAAGAAGTTGGTTGATTCGAACTTATCCCTCAGCAGATAGAACGCATAATAAAAAGTGCCTAAGTTTTGATGTGTAAAGAGTGGCTGATAAGTGGGTAACAACTCAAATTTCCTTTAAACTGATTCCAGGCTGCCTTTTGGAGAGTGCGCAGTTGTTCGGCCTGGGTTTCTCTTTCACCCATACCTCGTGAATAAACACACCTTTCAAAGGCTGATGGTCACTCAGCTATTGGAAATACCACCTCCCGCTTTCCCAGAAGGGCACGTGTATTTGGGGAAGAAAGACGCCCGGCTGTGTCATCTGCTGACTCGTGGTTTAATCTTTATTTTGCACTTCCAGCTGATAAGGCCACTTTGTGCAAAAGTAATACAGGAAATGATGCAGTGCAGAAACCAAGAGTGGCAGAAAGGGAAACGGAATGTACTGGCAAGGGCTCAGCGCTGCGGACGCGCTCTCTGCTTCTTGGAAACGAAAAACTCCACCTACGCTGCCTTTTTTTTCTCTTTAGCTTAATGCTGGTATTGGAGCTTAGGGTGAGTAGCGTACAGCAGCCTGTGGGTTTTCTCCCCCTTTACTTTATCTTGTGGCTTGTTCAGGGCTTGGAGTGTGGTTAGACTTTGTTCGGGCAGGCAGGACTTCAGCAGGGGTCCCTGAGCTGGAGGCTGGTGGCCAGCTAGGTCCTGCTGAGCTGCATTGCTTCCAAGCATATCTACAAGTACTGTACCTAATGCTGTTCCTCCTGCTCCCAGCGTATTTCTTGCCGCAGTTGTTGTTACAGAGATGCCAGCTGTTAAGATAATACTTTTGATTGTGGTGGTGAAATATGTTTTGGAGCATATGATTGTTGGAGTGGGACGTGTGTGTGTTGCAGGATTTGATCCAAAAACTTCGGAAAATCTGTTCCTATGGTCTGACTACTTGGGGCTGCATCTGAATGTTGTCTTAGTCTTTGCAGAGCTTGTGTACTAGCTCATCTTAGGGTTGATTTTCAGGCACGGGTATAAACATACAGTCTTAATAGACAGGACTTTTTTTTTTTTTTTTCCACAACAAATAGGTTGGCCACTTATTTTTAAAGTACCTTGATGGAAATGGGTCAGGCCTAGGTAGAACCATGCCTGCATTCATTATCAATGTTGAGAGAAGTTTGGATCAAGATTTAGACTTTGTACTTTCTTTTTTATTAGAACTGCAACTCAAATCTTTAAATAATTTTTGTTTAATTTGTATGGATGTGGAGTAGAAAACTTGACTTGATTACTTGTCTATGTACCAGTGGAACTTGTAACTTTTGTATGTGAAACTTGTATCTTTTGTTTGAACGATACAGAAAAAATACTTAGAACATTGAGATACAGACTATATATGAGTTGAGAATAACTCTGTTACTTACAAACACATTTGAAGCACATGTACTGGCGTTCTGGTAATACAGTTATTAAATTAGGACAGCATTTTAATAGAGCACTTTGCAGGGCGTGTAAGGATAAAGTACAACTGGGGTACAGTCAGTGACAGTAATGGAGTTTCAGTTCATTTAACAGTATAGCACGTGCCCAGGTAACAAAATAAATTCTTATATTTGCCCCAGGCTTATGAAAATCTTCCATTGCATTGACATTGTTATTTCAAATATAATTCTTTGCATAAAAGGAATGGGAAGTACCAGTACAAAGTGCAGGTAGGCATGGTCTGTGTCTTAGTCCGTAATTATTCACATAAATGTAGTTTATGCATTCAGCCTAATAAAACTGAACCTTTACAATTAGATAATTGTTTTAGTGACAAATTAATTTGAATCAAGTGGATAGTTTTCAGCTTAAAGTACTTCAAGTACAGTGGTACATTATGAAACCATTACAGTGCATGATAGTCAAGAGGGTAAGTGTGGCATAGCGTTAACAGTTTTAAGATCTGCAATCTTTTACTGTAACTATGAAATTCTGTCTGGTGCGGGTGTGCTGACACCTTCTATTCTGTGTGTGTATAGGTGGCTGGTTGGTTGGGTTTTTTATGTCTTTCTGATGGCAACAAAAACATTCATATCCTTTTCCCCTTCCTCTGCAACCTGTTGGTGTCCAGTCCAGGATACGTTTCCTGTCTGTCTTCATGCTCTGTTTGAAAATCAGTGGTTTAGTGCTCTTTGTCTCATTTTCCCCTCCCTGCCAGTGCAGGGTCTCTCCTACTTCCCCCAGCAGAGCCTTTTGCCTGTTCCCAGCCCAGGCAAGTACGAAACTCACTGCTCACAGCAGGGGCTTCTTCATATGTGGAGTTCCTCCCCCTCTTCAGCCCTTGCTTCATCCACGTTCCATGTCACTCAACTCGAGGACCACTGTGCTGTCTAAAATCCTTGCATCGGGACTTCCTCGTCCTTCCAACTCCTTCATGTGTCCTTGAGTACATCAGGCAGGCATTGCAACGGGAAGGGTCAGGATGTAATTGGTGAAGTAAGTTCATATCTTTCCCTCACAGTCTGCTTATGAGCTGTGAGGGCTTTTTGGTGGGGTGGGGAAGTGGAATTTTCTTTCTCATGTGAGATGAGAGTGAGGGCAAGGATTTTTGTAGTTTCCTTTCTTCCTTTTTGGTTTGTTCCTCAAAGTAAGTTGGAGGTGAAGCTGAACTGGTTTTGTTTCAGATTGTGGTATGCCCAAGTCTAGTGCAGTGATTTTCGAGCAGCATCACTGGCAGTTTGGAGAGGGCTGCGTAGCACAGTGCTGTTGGGGCATATTGCTTCCAGCTGCTCTCTAAAATAAATAAATAATTTTAAAAAAAATGCTAGTGATCTTGCACTGGTTCCTTGGGATGTTTTGCTGGTTGAGGTTGCAACAGCTGATAGGCTTAACAGTGAAAAATGAAATCTGAGGAACTGTTTTAGGCTAGGTTTAATGTGACCTACACTTCTAATATAGGACCCTTGCCCTTTTGTGGAGTCTGTGTGGGAATACAGCCATGTCTTCTTGTGTCTTGGCTTTTTCTGTTGAGCTTCTCACAGTACTAACTGAGGCCATGCTTGGGCACCAAGCAGAAGTATTGTTTGAAGCTGGCAAATGCAGTTGCTGGCCCCCTTGCTGCATGGCACAAAAATCACTGAGGCCACACGGCAAATTGGATGAGGGAACTGAGCTGATGGGGAATTGTCACACCACCTACCTCTGCCCCCTGCCCTCTCCTCCCACTAACCCCCTCCCTCCCCAACCTCTTTTTGGTTTTGTTGTTATTTTCCAGGATGATCACCTCATTTATTCAGGGCTGTTTTGAGGAAAAGGATATACAGAGTTCAGCAGCAGGCCCTGCTGCTTAAAAGTCTTCATCAGATGTACCTTGAGTCCAGTTCTGGAGGCTGTCAACACTTAGTTGTTGTTTCTTTTGTTGTTGGTTGGTTTTTGGTCACACCACTGTTGTGAGTTGGGAGGGGATGCTTTTAACTGCTGTATGTTAATTTAAAAGGTAAAATCCTTTTTTTCTCTCCCTCTGGTATTCTCCTGCAGTTTCTCGTCCGGAAGGGTTTAGAATAATGAGAAGGTCACGTCCGTCAAGGGGGGATGTTAGCACTGCCTTCCTGGGACTGGAGGACTGAAAAGGAGAAAGGACCAGAATTATTTGAGACAGGCTGCTTTTGACTACTGACACAATCTGCTGTACGCTGGGGATCGTGGAAGAACAGGACAGTCTCTCCTGCTTGGTTCTGTGGTATCACCACAGTGGGGTCACCATGAACGTGACAAGTTTGTTCTCCTTCACCAGCCCAGCAGTGAAGAGGCTGTTGGGATGGAAGCAGGGGGATGAAGAAGAAAAATGGGCAGAGAAAGCTGTTGATGCATTAGTGAAAAAACTGAAGAAGAAAAAAGGTGCTATGGAGGAGCTGGAAAAAGCGTTAAGCTGTCCTGGTCAGCCCAGCAACTGTGTCACAATTCCTCGTTCCTTGGATGGCAGGCTTCAGGTTTCACACCGGAAAGGGCTACCGCATGTAATTTACTGTAGAGTGTGGCGCTGGCCGGACCTGCAGAGCCATCACGAACTGAAGCCACTGGAATGCTGCGAGTTTCCCTTTGGTTCAAAACAGAAGGAGGTTTGCATCAATCCCTACCACTACAAGCGGGTAGAGAGTCCTGGTAGGTTCTTCCTTGTTTGTACCTTTACATCTTATCTGAACAATGCAAAGTATGGCAATTAATCATGTGACTCATCAGCTTAAATAAGCAAAAGTGGCTGTTTGCACATGTCAGATTCTTGCTCTGCAGTTTATCTGGATGTAAGTATTAATTAGCAGTTCTCCCTTTCACGTGGCAAATGCTTCACTTGTGTAAATGTTTTGTCACTATACAGAGGCGTAATCTCAGTGTATGCCTCAGGCTGCTGGGCCCATTTTCACCTGACTGGGTTGGTGACCACTATCCCTCAATTAGTTTGTGTTTTACTGAATTGTGCAGGTCAGTGAATCTGTATGAAACGCTGCAAGCTAACGTAAAGGATTATTGTAGTCTGTGCGTGAAAACCATTCTGACATACTGCAGTAGTGGTATTCTTATTATTTCCAAATTATTATTTCACTTCTATCACTTTTGTTTCTTCATCCACCAGAACATAATATTGTCTTTAGGATCTCCCACAATTTCGTCCTTTTGAAAAGACTGTGATATCAGACAGCAGAATATCATCCCCTGAACTTAAAGCTTTGATAGCGATGTTTGGTTATATGTGAAGTTTTACTGTCAGCTGTTCTGTAAGCACAGTTCACTTACCTGTTACCCACTTCCCCACTTCTTTTTTAAGGTGCAACCCATTCTCTCTGTCTCCTCTTCAAAGGCCAAACCTCTTTTTGATAAATCTGTGTTTAATTTTGCTTATGTGAGTTTACTGTCAGGGAATACTTCCAGGGACTAAGTTGAAATGTGCTTGGGCGTATCTATACTAGTCTCCAGCTACTTGTGAGGTTGTACAGGGGTATCTGCAGAAATGCACTGCAGGCATGGGTAGATTTCCCTGGTTTAAGCCCATCTGTGTTAGGCGTTTCAGAAACTCTGAAGCTGTCTCTGCAGAGTGGCACAGACACCTTAAAAACTGCAGTGGAAATAAGATTGTTGCAAGATTGTTTTTCTGTGGATAAAAATTGCATTTGTCTTGGATCTGCAACACATAGTACATATCTAGATGTTAAATATTTCCCTTTGGTGTGTTAGTATTAACTTGGAAATCATGAGAATGGCACAGGTAATACCCATAATGTTTGTATTTATGCAGCAGAAGCTTGAACAAAGGAACTCTGCACTGGAAAAATGGTTTTTAAACAATTTAAAATTAAAAAAATGCCAAAATTCTTCACAATTCCATGTTAAGCAGAAGTGAGGTAGTAAAATAGTCGTGTCCTTGTACTGCTAGCCATCTGCATATGGCTGTGCTAGTTGCTTGCATTCAGTATTCCAAAATACTGAAAATTAGGATTCCTCAAAGACATCTATTTCTGTCAGATTGAGCAACAGTTGGGCTTTTGCTGTTACTGTAATGTCAAATGACATGTGCTAACTCACTTTGCTTTAATCTTGGAAACAGTTATTGAGTTTGAGAACGTTTTCATTTTGACCATTTATACCATATTTAAAAATAGGTATTTGTAAATGTCCTGTCACTTCAATGGGATACGCAAGATAAAAATAGAGTAAAACTTTCAAAAGGTGTCTAACTAAAATGTACATTTTAACTGAGTGCTGCTAAGTAGTTTCAGTGGTTGGAAAGCTGGGGTTTGGGTGTTAAGTGATCTTATGAATTGTGTATTTGGGAAATGGAGCAAAAAGTCATTAACTGTAAGCCTGAATTCTGAATTGCTCTTTAATTGTTTTTGGATGAGATAAAAATCTCTACATTCATGTAGCTACAGAATTTTTGCTGGAAAAAAAATCCAAAACAGTAACTTAATCAAGTTGCAGGTGGTAGAAATAAAATGTTTCCCTTTTTGTCCAGAGAGTACACTTCTTCAGGAAAAACTACATATTCTTGGTCAATTGCCTAATAGGCAACTGGGCAGTTTTCTTGTAAGCATTAGGGCTGTAGTCAGTTTGACAGAGCTGACAGAAGTATTCAGTCTTTCACAAGCTCAATGTGCTGCTCTAACCACTTCACATGTTCTGGAGGTCGGTGCTGACCAGGAGCTAGCGTTCACTTCTGCTGAGGTGCCCTGTTAAATCTGGGTCTGGAGGTACAATGTTATATGCGTGCTGAAGTCACGTCTTGAACTTTTAACAGCTTGCCAAAGTGTGAGAGTGGGGTTGAAGCCCACTGTGGTTTTACTGAGGTGTCTGGCTCGGTATGTAAAGGAGGAGAGTTTTATATTTAGCCACAGATCTGCCGTTTGTTTTGAGGGATATTGCGTGGAGATGAGTAGGAAAACGTGGCTTTTGGGAACAGGTGGTAGCTGAACTCCCGTTTGGCTTGGAGAGCGGTGCTTCATAACTTATGACTTCTTTTTTCCCGTCCGTTCCTTGTTCTTGCTGTTCTCCAAGCGTCATCTTTATCTTCGTTTCCTGACAGTCACTCCCAAATTCTGCTAACTGTTTTTTCCCATTTTTGCCAGGACATTAAAACATCATTATTGCTGCATAAGTGCTTACTCTTTGAGATTAAGGGGTAGTGGGAATTCATGCATGAGTCACTGTTTCCAACAGTCTACGGACTCAAGCAGACATCGAGGTTTGTGTTTCAGAGGCTATCATCGCAAGCCAGGAGGGTTAGAAGTGTACTTTCTCTCGACAAAACAAAATTGGAAGCTCAGATTGTGCACGATGTGCATTTTGTGTGCAAGGTACATCGTGAAGTTCTGGCTCTGCTTGACAACGTGGTCTGTATTTAAGTGCTTTGTGCAGATCCAGTTACTGGACAGCTCAAGCGTATGGTGCGTGCATGGGATGGCACCTATATGTTCATTCTTCTGCTGGTTGTTCTGTGATTTGTTTCAGTGTTGTGTAAGTTTTGAGGAACGCATTAGTGGTAAATCCTCAAATACGTAAAATCAGGTAATGCTCTATGTTGGGAAATCAGTGCTGTGGATGCCTCTCAGTGACAGAGGGATGCATGGATTTTCTACCTTGATACTTTATTCCATCCTTGCTGTTTAGCTTGGAAAACATGTGAACTGGCACGCTGTGGTGTGTCTGCCAGCTACAAAGCTACACCTGAATCCAAACGAGATTTTTCTGTTAGCCAGGCTAGATAGGAACTGGTTGTAAACAGCCGAGAGGAGGTGGAAAACTCTCAGCAGTCTCAAATAGGGAGCCTCCCAGGTGTCCCTGAGCACAGGCTGTGCTGCTGTCCCTGCGTAAGGAAGGCAACGTGGCATCTGGCAGACACGTGGGTGTGACGTGGTGGTACCACATTTGTGCCTAACCTGATCTAGAGGCTCTGCGCAGGCACGGGTGCCTATCTGATCCTGCAGTGAGTCCATCAAGAAACCTGAACAGACAGAAAACAGCTTTTTGGCACGGCTAGCTTGGCTCGCTCGCTGCCGAGTCAGATGGGGGCAAGGCAGTGTAGGGGCATAGGGTGGAGGCGAGGAAGGGTGGCCTTCCTGTGACAGTGTGACACTTGGTCAGCCTGGTGTCAGCAAGCTGCCCCCCAGGCGATGGAGACTCGATCCGCAGCAGGGTGCATAAACAGCTCCTGCTTGCTGTGTCGTGCCAGCACAGCTGTTTGCATGGCCTTGTGCTGAACCAGATCACAGTCACTTTTTCCCTCCCCTGCTGTGTTATCTTCCAGGCTGATCAGAGCAGCTCGGGGCTCTCGGCATGGCTACAGGAACATCTGTACCAACACAGCCCTGCGGACAACGTGTGGGAAGGAGTGGAGGTGGTGGGAAATGAGAGGAGAAAGTAGAGGCTGTTTTGTTGCTGGGGATGGGAATACAACCTTGTACTCGACTGCCAGGAAGAAATATCTCAAGATGTGTTACAGTAGCTCACTGCTGCTCTTTCGTACGTCTGTTGTGTGCAGAATTATTTCTGGTGCAGGGTAGTTAATGGCTGTCAAATTTCTCCCTTGGCAAGGCAAAGCTTTTAATTAAGGAGGGCAGGGTCTGTCTTTTAAAAACTGGCACGCTCAGCTGAACTGGTGTGCTTGCTTGACTGAATCTGCTTTTTCTCCTCAGTTTTATTTTTTGGTTTAGAGATGTCTGGAAATCAGGCTCATATCTGGTTTGGGACTATACTTCAGTATGATCAAGGCTTGAGAAACAATTAGGTGTAGAGCATATGTAGAGGCTGTGAGGAAAAAGTGAATGTGATGTTCCTCATCTCTCTGAAAATGCCACAAATGACCTCTCAGGTTTTGTGGAGAATGTGTGAAATGACATTTGGAAGTCCCTCCTGAGATGCTTCCTTCCATTCTTTTATTCCTTTGGTTTCTGTGGAGATACAGCCTCTGTTGCTTGCCTCTGTCCTCGGTTATGTCAACGGGATCAGGTGAAAGATGTCATCCAGAATTTAGGGGAAAAAAATTTCTTTTTTTAAGCCTGGATCCCATTTGCTCTAACAGCAAAACAAAAGGAATGGGATAGCGAGCAGGGAGGATGAAGACGTGCTTAAATTGACTCTGCTATTTAAAAAAATAATAATCACACCTCTGATGTGGCTTTAGGGGAGGAGGTTCAGTTCTTTTGCCTTAGCTAAAGGGAAGGAAGGAAGATGAAGAAACTGAGTATTTAATTTTCTTAAAGTACTAGTGAATACTAGCTCTTGGTTCCATCTGATGCAGAATTGTGTTTGCCTCTACTGAGCATGCTTGCTCATCAGCCTGCTAGGTTAAAGGGGATTGGAGTTTATAATATGTTACAAAGGAGGCAAAAGGGGAATTAACTTCTCATTTATGCTTCATGTATGGAAGTGGTTGAAGGTGCAGAGTGTTTACGTCAATGGCTACCCCCTGCCCCACAACTGAATCCTGTCTCCTGGGAGTGTCTAGAATATGTTGATACCTCCTCGGGGGTCAGGCTGGGGAGAAACCTACTCTTCATTGATCTGAGTGAGCTTAAACCTGCTTTGGGAAATGCAGTTGTTAACTTTTTGATGGTCATTTCTGGAGGTGCTTGCTGATGCTCTGCTGTGCTTAAAGCATGCCATGCCGGGGGGTACTAAAATCGGTCAGTCCAGAAGCAGCCGATCTGTCCTCTGAAGTATTCTAGTTGCATGGATCAGGCCATTAGCACAGCCACTCGGAGGCTGAAAATAACTTCACTGGTTCAGGTTTTTTGCAATTACCAATAAAGCGTAGACAAAAAAGGGTGGATGATTTTTCACTGTTAAGCTTCTCTGCTTTGGAGAGCTGGCTGCAGTCTGCTCTACATCAAGGGGCTTTAGGAAGCTGATGGTGCCCATGTTCCACCCAAATAAGGGGATGAGCAGCGGTTGCTTTTTCGTGAAACGGACAAATACACTGTCAGAATGGTTTGAATTTTCAAGTCTGCCTAAAGATCGTGATGTTCCTTTCCATTATAACCATCAATTCAAGTGGATGTCTGCTTCAGAAAGCTTGTTTTTGGCAAGAAACATTTTACCTAAATGCACAGCTGCTTTTTGCCACAAGAACAGGCCAGGTCCCCGGGCTCTAAGGAGAGCAGTAGGTGTGTCGTGCTGTTTTTGCTCCCAGCATGGACTCCTTGCCTATGACTTTAGCCTGATTGTTTTCATATTTGTCTTTGATCTTCTCTGCTGTTTTCACTAAGTGAGTCTCCGTAAGGCTGCACACCTACTGCAGGCACCAGGGGTGCAGAAAGAAACTTGAAAGGGTGGAAATCCTGGATAAGGCAGGTTTAAACTGATGCGTCCTGGAAGTAAATGCTCTTTGAATGCTTCCCTGCACAGCACTGCAGCTCTGGTCTCAGTGAAAGAAAAATAAGGCATGTTTAAGGGAGCTTTTTAATGCCATTTGAAATCAGGCAGATGTTTGGGTGTGTGTATTGCTCTGGTCATGCTTGTGAGCTCGCTCTTTCTAGGTACTTTGCAGAAAAATGAAATGGGTCAGTTAGTCATCCCTGTCTTGTCCCCCTGTACTCAACCAGCCTAGGATCACTACATATAAAATTAATGTTCCCAAACTGTTTCTAGACAGGGTAAATTGAGAAGAGGATATTTAAAAACCCGTCACAGCGTCTTCCCCCTGCGCTTCAAACCTGACACAGCCTGTTGCGGCGGGTTGCCCGTCAGATCGCTAATGCCGCTTTCGGCAAGCGGCGGGGTTCAAACGCGGCTCCTGGGACTGTCAAATGGGCGGGTGCCGTGAGTCTGTCCAGATCAAATCTGGAGCCAGGAGAGAAAAGTTGGGAGTAAGCGATGAGTCTCTTTGGGTCCACAAGCTTGCCTGGCTGGGCTTTCTGTGGTCCTGGGGCTTGCTTGGTGGCTCCCACCCCCCGGCACCTGGGACAACGGGGGTTGGTGTGAGAGCCTCCATGCTGTTTCTGGCTGGATGGAAGACCTTGGATGGCCCGGGCTGGAGGGAGCCTAGAGGCATTGGAGGGAGGGGGAGAGGGACCAGAGGAGCGAAGGTGAAAGGGAAACTGTTCTGCGGGACGTGAAGGAGGGGAAAACCAGTGCCTCCCTTCGGAGTTAATATGTAGAACCAAGTTAGAAAAGTCCTTGTTCCCACAGGATTTCCGTAGCAGGATTTCTGCACCTCTACAGGGTCAGAGTGAGGGAGCAGAGAGTGTCATCACTGAGAAGTTTTGCTGTATCGCTGTGTAACGCTGCTGTTGGGCGTAACTTTAAAAATAGCATGCTACAACAGGTGGGCACAACTATAGGATGGTTCCCCAAAATAGCAAGCAATGGTCAGTTTGCTTGGCAAGTAGCATAAAACTGTCTTCATTTCAGTTTTGCAGAATTTGGTTCTAAAATTCCACACCAGAACTTAGCTGGGGGAGAGGAATTGAAATAGGGAGGCAGAAAGGGGGGAATGGTCTGACAGCAGGGCTTTCCTTGTCTAACCTCATGTGTCGGAAAAACAAGCTGTAATAAAGGGATGAAAGTTGTCAAGAAGGATGCGTTTGTGTCTTTTTTTTTTCTTCTTTAAAATTAACCAGATTCAGATGTTTCTTCTGACTCAGAAGACCAGACTTCCAAGTTTTGGCCTACTCAGTAGGATGGTGACTGTGGCTTTTGTACAGGTAATTTGAACTCTGGTCTGTGTAAATGTCTGAGTTAATATACACTAATCACACTGTAACTTCCTCCTGTATCAGGACTGCTTCTCCCCCAAATCCGCTTACAAGCACTCCTTCACTAATGTGCATAAAATTAGTACTAAATTCTGAAGTTGGTCTTGGCAAATGTCAGTTCAATCAAAATGTTAGCTTATCAGAGCATCCGCAAATAAAATCTTATGTTGGCTCAATATTGTAATGCAGGAAATGTACTAATATTACTTGCCAAATGCATTTAGACCAGATGTCTGATGTGAAAGTAATGTCAGTAAAGCAACAACTGTTTTGCCTTTTTTTTTTTTTTTTTTTTTTTTGAAATATAGTTCTTCAGTTGTAACTATGTGAAATGACAAATCAAGCTGTAGGGTCTCCTGAAACTGCAAAATAAAATTAGGAGTTGAAAAAACATGACAACTCTCAGCTTTCTCCCAGATATGCCAGAATAGAAAGTCTGGCATATTTGTCCATCTGTCACCCAGAACAGGCTGCTGAATAGCTATTATTGAGCCTTTTCACTTGCAGTTACTAGAACATGGGTTTGGAGCAAAAGTCTAAAAGGCTGGCATTTCTGCTTTTGAGAAAACAGTAAAGCAAAGCCGTGCTACTGCAGCCTTGCTTAAGCCAGCTGGTATTGGAACAACATGAGGTAGCTAGATCCTCAGAGATTGCTTTTGCTGCCGCACTGTTAATTTTTTTTTTAACCAAGTGTAAACTCTATCCTAAGTGTAGACATGCAAGTGTCTTTGTATGTGAGAACTTGCCCTTTGGTCAAAGAATATTCAGTTTTGCCAGGTCTTGTTTTAGGCAACATGGGAAAACCAAATGACATTAAAACTTTTCTACTTGGCATTTTATTGTTTACAAGCAAGATCTTGGCGAGACCTTTCAGTCAGCATCCTTCGGTGACTCTCTAATGCTACAGACAGCAAGCAAAACTAAGGACATTCAGCTGAGCATACGTTGGTACCTGCTCTGTTCCCGCCGTGGAACTGTACTGCTCACTGGGATGCCACAGCCAACCTCAGCTGCTGTGGCCTCAAAGGCAGGAAATTAAGCTAGGAGTCTTTAGGAGGGTTGAAATTTGTTAAACACTGTGTTTTGGGTTTTTCTATTGGTTTTGTTTGGGTTTTTTTCCCCTTCTCCGAACTCTGTTTTTTGTACAAGTTCGTCTTTGCAGGATTTTCTATCTAGAGCGTGGAGTACAAGCTGCAAGTTCCTCCCCCCGTCCCATGTTTTCATACCCATTTCCAAATAGCATGAACTGGTGTGTGAGGATTTCCCTCCTTCCCAACCCGCAGTTCTATTTTTCTAGTAAAACATAAGTGGCTTTATATAAATTCATACGAAAATACAGCTATATGATGCTTGGAAATTAAAGTTCACTGGCTAATGATAATGCCTTCAGGTGTTCATTAGGGCTGAGGGCCCTGTTGTGGTATAAGCCTGTACAAACCCTTCTACAGAACATACATCAACCAAGTTGTCATGATTTTTAAGAGCAGAAAATGCAGCAGCAATTGCTCATCTTTTTTCTTCATTTTATTTTTTTTTAATTTTATAAAGCTCACAGAAGAAGCAGAATCTACTTTGGCAAGGAAAAATGATCAAAGTCTACTTTCTTATATGCGGCCCCTTGTTGTGTTTCATTACTTGGTCTTTCAATTGCCAGACATGGAAAAAGAGATACCTACCCAAATCTCCATGTAATGTGCAAAGGGGAAAAAAAATGAGACCTTGAGGGAAACTAGCTGTCATCTCGCTTGTGTAAGATAACTGAAACCCATCTGGATAGAAAATACTCTCCTTTGAAAGTACAGCAGGTCCTTTGGCTTGGATTAGGTTTTTTTTTTTTTTAATAGAGAAACTTTAAAAAAGAAGAAGTTATAATCATAAATTGGAGACTTTCCATGTTTGCTAAAATCATTATCTCTGGAATGTGAAAATAGAACAAAAAAGAAAACCAAGAAAATATTTACTCTAGGACAGCACACCTGTTAGTTTTGTGAAGAACAGGATGACATGCTGGAGATACAAAGAGTAGAGATCAGTAGCTTTCTTCAAAGGCCACCATTACACTTTCATAAAAGCATTTCTTTCTTGCTGTGGTTAGTTGGAACATTTATCTGAACAGCCAGGTTGTCTTTGGTCTATCTTCTATATTTTTGGCATTCTTGGCTCTCAGATGAAATAGCCCTGTGGGTGAAATTGCCCTGTAGCTGTAATTTCTTTAATACAGCTCCATTTGTTTGGTGTGAGCATACTCTGGGTATTATTTGCATGGTAAAAACAAGCTACCCAATTCCCAGGCTGTCTTGACAGATACAGGGTCTCTTCTTAGCTACAGTTCCACAAATATACCCAGCCTGGCTTCCAGGTGGTTTCTCTTCCTCTTCAACCGTTACTAGTAGCATTACTGCTATAGTACTCATGTATTAACTCAACTCCAGGACCACATCAACACAAAATCTTGCAGCAAAATTTAGCCACAGTATAGCCCATAAAACCTTTAAATCTGGTGTTTGAGAAAGTACAGAAATGAAGCTGTTAGATGACTTGTGGTTCTACTCCATTAACTGGTTTTTAACCATTTTAATGAGGTTGAATTTGCAAATCTGTTGCAGTAGCTTTTTAAGACAACAGTGTATTTAATAGTATGTTTCCTTTAATATATGCATCCCTACTGAATAGAAACAATGATAATTTAAAAAAAATCTTATCTTATTCTTTTGTATCTGTGTTCCCTTCTGCTGAAGAAGGTAAAGAGGAAGGGAGAAATTCTGTCTGCAAACTGTTAGAGCAGCGTCCTACGGAGATCTGCACAGCAAAGATGTGTGCTGCTTCATTACTTTATAGCAACAGGTGTGCTGGCTTAGCACAGAGTAACTCTCTCATGCTTTCTCCCCTTCAATTATACCTCTCCCTGGAGCTGGCAGCTGCAACAGAGATCAGCCTCCTCCCCTGCTGTACTAAGCCTCAGTAATTTGTTATTCCATATGGTTGAGCTCTGCAACCTGACCAGAAGCTCAGTGCCTTACACAGGGGTGAGGGAAGCAAGAAGGGTATGCAGCCCCCTTTAAATTTTGAACTCCTGGCATCCTTCCATGCTTGCAAAGGGCCCGGTCCCTGCTCATGTCTTCACTCTGGAGTGAACAGTGTGCAGATTAATGTGACTGTGGTAGGAGCAGCTGGCCTGGAAAAAAGCCCTGTGAGCTGCAGAGAGATCAGGTTAGGGCAGTGAGTGACTGTCTTAGAGTTGGACTAATTGGGGAACTGTAGTCTCTGTCCCACCTGATGTGGCCTTTCAGGGCTTTTCCTCCTCATTTAAGGTTGCATGTGTGTGAGGAGGATGTGAATTAAGGGCAGCACTCAAAGTAAATTCTGCAAGAATTTCAAGACTATTTGTGCTGTATCAATACCAGTTGTATTCTTTTTCCCCTTTCCCCTTTTTCCATGTGTATTTTGAAGAAGTTGGCATTTAATCGTTTGAGGTTGAAGTAGTTGAACAAAAAGTGTAGGTTTGCATGAGGGAGAGCTGGGAAGAGGAGACTTGTTCTTACTTCAAGTCCTTCTGAACTTCATCACTGGTTCTGCCCAACAGGAGGAAACATGCGTATATACCTTGGGAAAATCTGGCACTGCTTTATTTTAATTACAGAAAACATACAGAAAATATCCTGTTCTCTTGCTATTTTAAAATGCTATAAATTGTGTGGCTTCCTGTGATGTCATGTGTGTCATCGTTTAATGTGAGGTAGGGGATGGGAAAGGTGGGTGATGTACTTTCTGCACAGATTAACTTCAGAAAAGTTAATGGTTTGACCTTCTTCCACAGGAAAGGAAGAGATAGGAAAGCTGTGTTTTTAATGCTCGGAAAAGTAAGAAAGAATCATAAAGACAGGAAAGGGAAAACACTTTTTAACACATGATCTCATTGTTACTTTTTTTCACTGGTAATTTATTAGCCCAGCAAATGTTGACTATGACAATTAAATAGTGCTTGACCTCCCTGCAAAAGGACTGCTAGGTTTAACGGAACAAGCTTAATTCTGAGAGGTCCTAATACTCTGAGAGATTGGGTTTGACATTTACCGTGTTGTGAATGAGAGGATTTGTGATGTCTACCTAAATGCTCAGTAACTTTTTTTTTTTTGATGGCTTTTTCCAGTGACGTGTGAGAATGGTTGCATTAGAGGCAAGGGACAGTCTGCACAGCTGAGGGAGTCATCTCTCCTGAGATGTTTTGCAATTGAGAACTTCCACAGGATGGCAGATGGATGTGTTTTGTTTCAGAAAATGCCGTAATTATGAACTCTGTATATTCCTTGTGAAGTGGAGTTGGTTAAAATTTTCACATCTAAACAAATCTTCTTAGGGGCAACATTTGCCTCAAATATTTGAGATCTGTTGGAATCTCAGTGAAACTGCTCTAAGAAAGTGAGACATCAGATTAAATCTTTAAAACCTGCTTCTAACTCCAATGGGCAGCCTTAATTTCAGTAGTGAGGGATTTTTTTCAGTGTACATTCAGTAAAGATTTCTGGGATCAAACTTTTAGTGCTGCTAGTGAGCAAAAATCTGGTGGCTTAATTTCTCTCTTAGGCATATATCAAAAAAAGAGCAAGGGAAACCTACTTCTTGTTTTTGTGATAGTTATGTCTGTATGGGCTTGTCATGCATATGTGCTCCTGTTCCTCTTCTGTGTGTGCACCAGGTTTTGGGGCCAGGGCAGGAGTCTCGGGGTGAGGGGATGGTAGCCTGGCTTGCTTCTGCTGGTTTTGTGTTTTTTCAGCACCCTCCCTTGAAGGCAGCCTATCCACAGGGGTTTCTTCAAGTCCTGCTCGGCCATGGAGCTGGGAAATGGAGATGCTGAAGCGGGGCAGATGTGGAGAGGAATAACTTTTTTATTTCACTTCCACTGCTTTGTGCACAGATCTCGCTGCCCTTGCCTCTCCTCTTCCCCACATCACCCAAAAATCTCAATCTATAACAAGACTTGCTTTTAATCCTTTGAGTAGCTTGGACTGTGCTGTGAGGCATTCAAAGATAGAAGCTGAGGCACTGGAAAAAGAGCTGATTCTTTTATCTTAATGTATCTGGTATCATGTTCATATTCCCAGTTAAAAAGAGACCTTTGTTTCCCCACTGGTGAGGAGGCCTTGAGAGTGTGGTGAGACTGGTAGTTTCTGATGTGTGTTTCTCAGATCCCATAGTAGCATATACTTAGAGCTCAATTGCTGCTCAGTTGGTTTTTTTGAACTACATAATTTTGTTTAAATCGCACATTTTGTAAACTGCCTTGAAGAGTTAATAACTGTTTTAATACTAACTTGTAAGAACATAATCCAGGTTAAAAATAAAATTACAGCTGTTGGGACCAGACCAAGTTCAAGGCCTATTAGTATTAATATTTTCTTCAGAAAAAAATATCTGTCCTTATTAGCAAGGTTTTGGGATACAGGCCATTACGTGATTAGCAGGATCACCAAGTGCAGCAAAACGAACTGCACGTCAGCATTGTAACGTGCTTACTTCCCAGCATTTCTTTGTGCGAAAAAAGCCTAAAACGCAGAACTGCGGTTTGTTCTTGGCTCTTCTTCACTGGCCCTCTGTGAAAGCAAGCTCCCATCTGGCAAACCAGGTAACTAGCACGATCGCTATGAATTCAAGCTATGCAGTAACCGGATATAAGGAAAAGAGTTCTTGCTTAGACATGCGCTCCTAGATTTGACTACCTTGTTTTTAAGACAGATGTGAATATGCCCTAGGGGAGAAAGAATGTGTTTTTTTCCCTGTATAGCCTAGTCCTTCAAAACTGAGTCTCTAACGCTGTGGCTTTTCCCTCTTTCTCCCTTTCCAGTCCTTCCTCCGGTGCTGGTTCCAAGGCACAGCGAGTACAACCCTCAGCACAGCCTCTTGGCCCAATTCCGCAACCTGGGACAAAACGAGCCCCACATGCCACACAACGCTACTTTCCCGGACTCTTTTCAGCAACCCAATAGTCACCCATTCCCCCACTCGCCCAACAGCAGCTATCCAAACTCGCCTGGAAGCAGCAGTAGCACCTACCCACATTCTCCAGCCAGCTCAGACCCGGGAAGTCCTTTCCAGATGCCAGGTACAGTCAACTTTGGTTCCTCTTCAGAAGGGAGAAGGTGGTTGGACATCACTGGTATCATGATTTTTTTGCTTAATAATACCAAATTATCAGCCAACACTTGCGTACAGTAGCGAGCTGAGAGATGTAAGGTAATAAAGACTACGTGATAGCTTTCACTGGTAATAATATTGAGGTTTTGAATAATGTACCTCTTTCAAATACAGTTAAAACATTACAGTAAAACTCTTCTGGGGTAGGGGGAGGGATTCAGAATATTTTGGGGACCAGTTCAACAGTTTAGCCCACAAAGCATAGTGTTTAATGCACAAAAAGCATAATGCTACAGGACATTCTTGCTTAGGAAAGAGATCATCATAAATTCAGCACAAGGCTTTAGTTCTGCAGAAGAAGGATGTTTCTCAACAATGATGTAATTTCAAGAAACAAATATACTTCAAAACAGTTCCTTAAGGTCCTGAAAAGAAATCTGCAGGCTGTTTTACTTCCTAAAGTCAAAGAAATAACAACCTTTCTTTGTTGACTGATGTCTGTAGAAAATTCTGTGAAGCTGTCTTTTTTTGGTCTTTACGTGCAGGTGGATGAAAATACTGCAGAAGCAGTCTGTGACAGATTTCTTGGTCTAAATGCTAGGAGAAGGACTCCATAAAAATGCTTACTGATGTTCTGTTTGCATGTTTTCTTGGAGGCTGAGGGAGGGCGTGTGTAAACAAAGCAGCAGACTTGTGAAAATCTGTTTTTATTACATGAAATTAACATCCATAGATTTCTGCTGCTGATAGTTGTTTCTCTTTAAAATTTTTCTCTTGTGAGCTAAGACTACTGAATTTGCAGAGGCAGGAGGGAAGGAAAGAGTTTGTATTGGCTTTTCTAAAACATGTGAAAAGTTGCCGCAAAACCAGCTGTCTTTACTTCCTTTTTTTTTTTTTTTTTTTTTTAAATATGTTTGGTGTGACTGGGGCTCTTCCAGCAGAGATAAAGGCTTCTCTGACAAGGTCTTCCTGAACTTTGATCTTTGAGGGTCTGTTCTGTCCACATGCCCGTAAAGACAAGTCAGCAGCTACAGTGAAGAAATTGAATTAGAGTAGAGGTCAAGATACTGATGTCCTTGATGCTTTCTGGACAGTTGGCCG
Organism: Nyctibius grandis; assembly: GCF_013368605.1. Lineage (NCBI taxonomy): Eukaryota > Metazoa > Chordata > Aves > Nyctibiiformes > Nyctibiidae > Nyctibius > Nyctibius grandis. Next base: position 72,021,010 of record NC_090663.1, on the reverse strand, counting down.
TCTTGCACTAATGGGGAAAGATGCTGACTTTGGGGGGAAAAAAAAAAGGAGCAAAGCAGTTATCCAGAGATCTGGAAAACTTTCTGGATACTGGCTGATTTGTTGTCTGTGGCTTTACAATCTTGTTGCCATGTCTGTGCATCGCTAACATGATGTTTGCACACACACGAGCATTTAAGGCTTAGTAAAACTCAAGACTTAAATTCCAGTGCAGACTGTTAAGCTTTTAATGCATCCTGTTGTCATCTCTGTCTTTCTCTGCTGCTCTCTCATCCAACCGAAGGTATCCAAGTAAAGGAATTAGCAAGGTACCTGCCAGCATAGATCTAAAGCTGTCAACAGAATATCCTATAAACAATAAGCAGTTAATAGATTTCATTAACATGTGTTTTCTTAAATAAAAAGAAACAACAACAACAAAAACCAGCCCACAAAACGCCACAACTTACAAAGCAGCGGTAGGATTCTCCTGCCTTTAGTTGGTGCTGATTTGGTTTTCAGGGTTTTGGAGGCCCCTGTGATTCGTTGCTGTGGTAGTTTGCAATCTGTGCCCTCAGTAATGGAAGTAAATGTGGGATGAGCAGCAGCCGTGTTCACCAGAGAGTGCAGTGGTAATCTAATCGCAGCTTTTGCAGCAAAAGCTTGCAGGGATCAGGCAAGGGTTTCTCTCTTTTGCATGTACCTCTGGGCAATTGATTTGGAGGAGAATGTCCTCTGGTGTATTGGGAAATGGTGACATTGGCAACTTCCTGCAGCTTCTAAGAAGCCATTTGGGAAACTTTCCAAGAAGTGAAATAGGCATCTGAAGGGCAACGTGAATACCTGTCTGGGACACTTCAAACAGGGCTGAAAGCAGTGTGTTAGTGAGTACGGTCATTGTGCACGGGCTAGTTTTAGGCTAGTGATTCAACCCTGAACGGGGCAGTACAGCCAGTAAGAGATACCGACAGATGAATTCCAGACCCAGACGGCTACTTCTGTAGAATTTGGGTTCCTGAACACTTGCTACTGTTCCCAGTCTAGGGAAACAGAGCTGATACTTCGCAACGACAATAATAAGGTCCTGCATGTATCTGGGATGTTTGCGTGCTTTGCTGATAGAATCATGTTGGAAACAGAAAAGTTTGAACTGAAAGTTTTCTTCTCCAACTTCTGTTCACATTCGGTATCTACTTCTGGCCTGGTCCTGAGACCTCTTTGTGCCTTAATATCTATATGGCACATTCAACCTGTAGAAAAAGTGGGCTGGAAACATAGCTGAGCTTTCTCTTGTGGTTTCATGGCGGGGAGGTGACTTGTTTTTATTGCAGTTGTGCTTAATATGCACAGTAATTCTTTGTTTTCCTGATTCAATGTCCATGATTGCTTTCTCAGATTTCTGATGGGTGGAAGTTTATAGCTGAGTCAGGCTGGAAGCATTTCCAGGCTAAAACTGTTTATGTGAGTATGTATATATACTTTAAAGAGAGGAAAGGACTCGTGTATCTCTGCCTTTTCTATATTTAGCTGATACCCCCCCTCCTGCTTACCTGCCTCCGGAAGATCAGATGACACACGATACCTCCCAGCCAATGGATACCAACATGATGGCACCCGCTATCCCCCCTGACATACACAGAGGAGGTAAGAACACTTCCTTCTCGTCTTCTGCTTCGCTTCTTAAGAGTAAACTTTCAGAACATAGCTTTAGTAATTGAGTTTTAGTTTTGGATGTGTATTGTTTATGGAAACTTTTAGCTGTAGAAAAGAAAACCAGCCATGTAATTTTTTTCTGATGTTGTAAGGGATGAAATAGTAAATCTGGGGATAAAAATTTATAAATGTAAATATTTATTTAGGACAAGAAGCTATCACATGACTCTTAAAAAATGTAAAATGTATGGAGTTTATTACTTACTTATTCCCAGCCAACTCAACAACCAAAGTCATTTTATGTTTTGTATTTGGAGCTTCCATTAATCACCGACCAGGAAGAATTCCTATGATGCTGCACGTTTCTGTGTGCGATGCTGAAATTACACATGTGCAAGGAAAGGGATCTCTTTCTGTCGTATGATTACACTGATTTATTGGAACAATGCAGTTAGTACTATATAAAGCCTACTGAATTGTGGATGACAGTAGATATGGTCAAGTATAGCTCTGCAAGCAAAGACTTGATCAGAGGATGGATGCTAATACTGCCCAGAGACATTTTACATGGAAAACTGGAATATCTGTATTTTTTCCTCTGAGACAGTACATCTCATAAAACTGTCTTTTCTTACTATGTTTTTGTCCTGAATTCTAAACTTCAGTGCTTAAAAAGAATGTTCTGTTTTTAATAATTTACCCTTCTGGTCATAAGGGTGTTTGAGTTTTTTCATATTTTGTGTTGTTTCATTCTCTCTCCCCATTTTTGTTCCATCTTTGAGTCATGCGCTGATAGCACTTGCTTCAGAATTCAGAGCTGTCTGCCTGAGGTGTGGCACTGCTAGAGACTTTAAAATCTGTATTTAAAAAAAAACCTATTGCTTTATGTACTATGACACAGACATCTTTTTACACATTGCTTTTTAAAGCCTTTGCAGCCAGCCGTGACTGCTGAGTAAAGGATTTAGTACATTCATCACGTTGTGAGAAATAGCCCCTTTAGAGAACACATAAGCTTACATAGTTGTGGCCCATGCCAAGAAAAAGCAGCAAGCTGGATGCTGTGCCAGAATGATTATCAAGATCACAAGCATATAAACAATTTAACTGTTGTTTGATTTCTTTTTTTTTTTTTTTTTTTTTGATTTGTTTTGTGGCTGAGCTTAATGTCTGGTTTCAGGAAGTATATTTGCCCTCTTATCCAACAGTTTGGATAGCTTTTGTGCTAACCTATTTATTCTCCGTGTGGAATGAGTTTTGCATGTGATAAACCCCATCTGTAGCATTTCCACTTTTCGCTGATCCAGTACGCTCTGTGTGCATGTGTAGTCCTTGCTGGCCCAAAGTACATTTATCAATGTTTATGCCTAACTGCAGACCTTTGCATGTTTGTCCCTCTCACAATACACGAGTACTGTAGAATTCCTCTATTATATGAGAGTTGATAAAGAGTAAAGGGCTTACGTTTTTCTTCTTGCTTTTTAATATTCAACCATTTCAAAATAAAAATTGTGTCTATTTGTGTTTTTCCCCTTCTAGTAGTTTAGCACAATGGATTTTCATCCGTGTGCCTTCATGTGTTTATTATACTTATACGTATGCTGTAATTGCGCTACTTTAAAAAAAAATCTGCCGCAGGTTGTAAAAGAAGAGTTTTTACTGTGAACTTACTGCAGCATTTTTGTTGCAAACTTTTTAGAAACATGTTCTTCATGGTGATTTGTTAGTCTTAAGAGATTTGATTTAACAAGCTGCATCCTGTCAATGAAGTTGGGTAATTTCCATTGTTGGCCCATGCTGGGAATAGAGAGACTAAACGCACCTGCTCTGCATGACTTAAAGCAAATGTAAGGAAGTTAGTATGAAATCTGTGTGAGAGAGATATGATTCATTCTGTAAGAATGGCCAGCTGGCAGGATTTCTTCCTGACTTTGAGAACTGGGGCAAAGCTGCAGCTTTGATAATTGTTGGCATCTTCATGGGAATTAAGAGTGTAGTAACCTCTTACTAATAATTAATGACTTATTTTTATTATTTTTTATTGTGTTTTTTTTTTTTTTACATTGAGATGAAAGGATAGAAAATGCTAGGGTATCAGGAAGGATCAACTCCTTTTTATGAGTGTTTTAAGCAAGTTATTGGTCAGCAGTAGACACTGTGCTCACAAGTTTTGCACAGTGATGTAGGATGTGTTATCCTGCTTTTGATTATTTGCCACCTTTTGTATCTGCTATGTATTGCTGGTTTGGGGGGAACTTTTTGGTTTTTCTTTTGCACGTGTCACAACTTACAGTAATATGATCTGTGAACAGAGGAAAATACAAACACTGGTCTTAGTTGGCTGATTTCAGTAAAGACTTAAGGCTAGGAGAAGGAAACCTCTGGCCAGAGAAACAAGTTTTCCTGTAATACCAGTCTGATCTTCATTTTAGCATTTTAACCTGTAGCTGGAGCTTTAATCTGCAAAGTTGGTATCTTAGCAGCGAGTCCAGCTGTGCCAGGCTTAGCAGTGAAATAGTCCCCTTCATTTAAAAGAAACCACATAAAGCAACCTCATCCCTGCACTAGCCTCCTTTTATTTGGAGGCAGTTTAATAATTTGTAGCTGTATTTGGCACTTGAAAGAATGCGCACTGGATGGAGATATCTGAAGCAGCCTATACTGTTGTTGGACACCCACTAGGAAAATCTTTTTGGTAAAGACCTTCAATATCATCTGGAGCAACTGTTGCCCGTGCACAGTCACAAGGGTTACCTCAAGACTTCCATGTGTTTCTGGAGCTTGATGGGTAGAAGTCATGAACCAGGAATTCCCTGTCGGCATTCTGCACAATTCCCAGCTTCAGTTAGGAGCTGCTGAGGAGGAGCCTCTCGTTACCGGAGTCTGGAAAACCATTTCTGAGAAATCCTTGCTATTACTCAACAAGTAATTCTTTTGGTGATGAACAGTTGCAGATTTTGCGTTTGGTAGCACCTGATGAATAAAAGGGTCTCATTAAATAATATCTTCCTCCATTTCATCTGCTCTTCAGCCCAGCATGATTGTTAGGATCCTGCGCATTATGTCCTTGTTCAGCCTCCGATCCCAAGCGGGGACTGTTCATATTGAAGATGTGCTTCATGGATGTTCTGCAGACAAATTTCAATCTCTCTTAGTTTTTGAAGTCTCCTACCCTTCCCCCAAGAAGCCCAGAAGAAAGATTTGTGGACTCCTTGAATACTGAAAGATTGATCTGCTGACTGTGTATTTAAGCTACCTTGCTATACTTCTTGGTACCCAAAATGGTCTCTCGTATAATTGTGTGATGCTGTTTCTCCCTGTCGTCGTACAACTTTGCAGTAAGCACAGAGGTGACTTGTAATTTGGTAGCTCAATAAAATGAACTGAAGTAGAAGTTCATTTACTAAATTGGAAAGAAAGCTGAGCTGTAGAATTGCAGCATTTCTCTGCTGTCTGGGCCCACACCATAGTGTGTTGTAGCAAACGCGGCAGGGATATTGGGGCAGTGCTTGGTATGTGCCCAGGAGCTTCCTGCACTTTTCTCTTGGTATCTAGGGCCGACCTTTGTCTCTTCTGAGTCTTGTGCAAGTAAGGTGAAATGTTCAAGATGAGGTGAAGTTATTCTGTTGTATGTCTGTGGCTATGAAAAGTTCAAAAATAACTGAAGATAGAGGAGTCTTCATTTAACTGCAGTTGGTTATCCAGCTCATCTTTCAGCAATCTTCAGACAAAATCTGCAGGTTTATAAATCTTTACACCTCGAGCCTGTATTCCAGTGCCGTTAGATTATAACATTTCCATTGTTGCTTTACAGATGTTCAGGCAGTTGCTTACGAAGAGCCGAAGCATTGGTGCTCTATTGTCTACTATGAGCTGAATAACCGTGTCGGGGAGGCATTCCATGCTTCTTCCACCAGCATTCTGGTGGATGGCTTCACTGATCCTTCAAACAACAAGAACAGATTTTGCCTGGGGCTGCTTTCGAACGTTAACCGCAACTCCACCATTGAGAACACTAGGCGGCATATTGGCAAAGGTGAGTTTAGATCTTTGCATCTGCTTTTTGGGGTTGGGGTGGGGGAGCATTTCCTCTAGACATGGCAACCTGGGCCACTTCCCTCTAGAGCAGGCTGGTCTTCCCAAGTACATGGGATAAGTGCTTGTATTGGTAAATACATAATTTTCTGGCCAAGTCTTATAAGCAAAGTATTGTTCTTACCTGGTGTGTAATTACAGGAAGCTTTTGCCCTTAATCAGTTTTTAATTACCCAAAGGCTATCATAGTCTTAATTAGAATGAGAGCTTAAGGCAGTTTATCTAATGAAATGCATTGATTTATCTTGATTATTGGTATATATGGAAATCCCAATGATAGTTCTTGGCACCAATTTTTAGCTAGCCTTAGTTCCAACACAGATTAGCTATCCTAACATGTATTTAGAGAGACAACCTGCTAAAACACTTTTTCCAAATGCATTTTTCACGAGCTAGTGATTCTTTCAGTGGGAATTTTGTGCTTCTCTTCTATGGCTGTGACAGTGTCCTGCAAAAGAGAAAAGCTTCTGGTTTACGTCTGACTTAATACAGTCCTCTTTTCTGAGAACTCACTTATGAAGCGAATGACAGGCAAAACTGACATTGCACTGTGCAATGTGGCATTCCTGCCAGACAGATTTTGTAGGTGTTTACGGTATTGGTAAACGCTAAATTTTCTGAGACAGTTGAGGGTTCAGCATGCCCAGGCACTGGGGTGTATGTGGTAAGTGCCAATTAATGAAGTATCTTCCTCCTCCTTAGAGGAGGAAAGAATTGAAACTGAAGAGAACTGTCAGGTCTTCAGGTTTGAGCCCTTGATCTGGAGAGCTTTTCTCTACATGAGGACTTGTGCAGCTCTCAGCAGTACACCACCTCTGCTGTGCCACTCAAGTCCTAGTACTTCTTCCTTATTTTCTTCCCCATCCATCTTAGCAAGTATCAGGATGTTTATTTAACACCTCTTTCATTTTCCTGTTAAAAGTAACCCAGCTGCAAGCAGAGTTCTGCTGAAGCACTTAACTGTGTATGTACCGAAGCAGAGTGTGGAAGAGACAAGGATGCTGTTGACTAAGTAGATGTGTACAACTAATGTTGATGTAGAACTGTTAGTCTTTGAGTAAGGAGGAGTAAATCCCAAACTTGAAGACATAGCCATAAATATTTTTGCAGATCAGGTGGGAGTATATATGTACCCACACATGTACACACGTCAGTGGCAAAATCTTACATGACAGAGCACAGTCAGGGCTTTCTGACTGGACTTCAGTTTAGTTTTTAAATTCTGTGTGTTCACTTCTCTGACTCATGACATTGTGGGAGGTGAAAGGTTTAAGCAGCAAGTAATCCATTTTTAAACACAAAAGGCAAATTTTCTTGCTTTCTCAAAGCCTTTGGAATAGAGTCCTACTGACTGCAGATCTCCACAAGGGTTCCCTGTATGTTGCTCTTCTGGGGCTTGCTGCCATCAGTGGCAGGTGAGGGAGCAGGCAGTAGGAGGGGAAAGGACTATAAAATTCATGTCTATCCTCATTTGACAGATACATCTGAGGAATATAAGGGCCATTTTCTTTTTCCAGCTTTCTGGAACTAAAGTGAGCTGAAAAAACTCATGCTATCCAAAATAGCATTTAGGACTTTTCCAGAGAATCCAGCTTAGGGCCGTTTTAGTATCTACAAATGATGCAGTAGGTTTCTGCTCTCTCCTCTTGCATTCCCAATGATTGTTTTACATAAATATAATGAGAAAAAGTGCAAGTGGTCAAGCCATCCAACGTACTGTGTCAAAACTACTGAAGTCCTTGCTAGTTTATTGTTGTTGAATATACAACATGTTAAAATGCAGGAATTACCAATTTCCATTATATATGGATACATACACACACCCTCCTTTCAAATCGCCTCCTGATGAAACAGAAAAGTAAAAATCAAGTTTGAAGACAGACAATGGTCTGATATGCAATTAATATTTATCTCTCTAAGAAGAAACATATCTCTGTGGAGACAGAGCATGGAAAAATACATAAACAGTGTGAATTCGTCTAACCTCCTTATGTCAACCTCCTCCTCCCAGGTGTTCATCTCTATTATGTTGGTGGGGAAGTGTATGCTGAATGTCTTAGTGACAGCAGTATTTTTGTGCAAAGTCGGAACTGCAACTACCATCATGGGTTCCATCCCACCACGGTCTGCAAAATCCCCAGTGGCTGCAGTTTGAAGATTTTCAATAATCAAGAGTTTGCTCAGCTTTTGGCTCAGTCAGTGAACCATGGCTTTGAGACAGTGTATGAGCTAACCAAGATGTGCACTCTACGTATGAGTTTTGTAAAGGTACGTGAAAATTTGCTTGAGATTATTTTGTAAGCGAAATAAATTATTTTTTCTTAATGTGGTGATTTTGAATAGTCCAGTGCCTCCCTCCATCGACCTGTTAATAGCTGTTGAATTTTAAGTATGGAATAATGTTCGTTAAGTGTAAGACAGATCTTAATGAAACGAAGTTGTCTTTGTGGACAAAAATCCATCTGACGCACATACTTGGAAAGCTCAAGGTGACTTGCAGAATGTGTTTCTTCTAGTCACTTGTAAAGCATTTCTATCATGTCTGTTAACTATTCTAATTTCATTGAATTGCCTCTTGTAAAGTTTTAGTGTTTCAGTTGAATTCTTGTATTTAATATGTGTATAGATACTGTGTCTGTGTATATAGAATTTTTTGCATAATTACTCTGGAATTATGGGTGTTGTCTTTTTAATTTTGTGGGATATGGCAAGATACAGTACAAGTAAGTTTTGAAAAGAACTGAGTCATTAATTACTTGGCCTAAAAGTGGAAAAGCCACCAATTCATTATGTAGCATCAGCTTTTGCTGAACTTCATGTTCCTGTTCCTGCGTGGTATTTTTGGAGAGTTGAGCTGGGGCTGCAGTGTAAGTCATCATAGCAGTTGTGGGAGTGTAGATAGCATAATCCTCTAAATCTGTCTTGACCAGCAGCTCCCAAATTAGGAGCTGCAGTAATTATTTAGAATAACATACATATCTTTATATTCTAGGGGGGCATGCAAGGTCAAGATTTGTGATGTGGCTGTGAGTGTCAACATAGGTACCGATATAAAAGGGCTGGTCACGTATATGAAAGTAGTCAAATAAAGATGGTAATATGCTGAAGTGCTCTCCTTGATAGGAGGGTAGGAACTTTCAGATGCCTTAGGACAGGGGTTCCTAAAATGGAATAGGTTGTTTATAGCTCTGCATCCTATGGAGTTGTACGGCAGTGTCGCCTGAACAGTTGCACAGGACTTCCTGCATATTGGATGTTGCACTGCACAGTGTTCAGAGCTGCTGCCACCTGTGTTGGGAGCTGGGTAATCCCTTCATTAGGGGTTAATATGGAGCAGAGCAAACTGAACCTGTGGCTACCTTAGTCTTGTCTCCAGACCTGCCCCAAAAATGGTTCACTTACAAAATGATTTTGAATGCTGTTTAAATATCTGCTTATATCTTTGGTAATTTCTGTAACTGAATCGGGTATGAGCTGGAACAAAACCTGTCTTGTCTTAACTTGAGAAACAGCCTGCTGGGGAATGACCATGCCCTCTTTCTCCAAAGAGGAATGTTTCTGACTTATTGCTCGGTTTATCTTGTCCATCCTGAGAATGATGCTTTGGTTCTTGTCAGACAGATGCCTTGCACCCACTTCCATAATGTCAGTCTATGACCTCATTTTTTAATTTGTTAATATGTTTGGCAGTATTTCCCCCCAATTTGTTCTATTTTTGGTCTTGGCAGAGAAGACTTGATTATCCCCCTCTTCAGAGGCTTTATTGGGGACATCATGCAGCTGGCAGTGAGGTATGGGGAAATTTTGCACTGCCACAGGTTATGCCTTTAAGAATTTAAGGACTTCCATTCCAAGAGAACAAGAGATCTCAAAATTACACTTCCTCCAAATTTAATTATTTATTATATTATATATTTCTCCAAATATTAATTATTATGATAGTTGGTACATCAAGGGTGTTATGCTACCCTGCTGATAATGACTGTTGAAAGCTAGAGTATTTTGGTAAGAAAGATGATTCAAGTATGCTTCTTACGTATTTGATATTATAAAATAAGGTGATTTTTTTTCTTTCCCCACTTATGATTTATGTTTCCAGGGTTGGGGAGCTGAATATCATCGCCAAGATGTAACGAGCACTCCATGCTGGATAGAGATACATCTTCATGGTCCCCTTCAGTGGCTGGATAAAGTACTTACTCAGATGGGCTCTCCTCATAATCCTATTTCTTCAGTGTCTTAAAAGGTCCCAAGCTCCTGCATTTTGGAAACAATTGAGCCTTGCATGTACTTGAAGGACGTATGAGTCAGACACACACGTTTTTATTCCCCCCCTCCCTGAACTGGCAACAGCTGAGTAAGAGCCATGAAAATACTTGACTTCTGTGACCAACTGTTGGATTCAGAAAAAAAAAATAAACCCCTTTGACATACTGTTGGTATCAAGAATTTTAGTTTACATTGTAGTAACGTACTATTGCAAAGTTGATTTGCAGGGCTTAGTGCAACGGGGACGACTGAGCCAAAACCACAATCTGTCGGACCGAGTTCCCGAAGGATCTTCCTGTAGCTGGCACTCTGAGATTCTCTTTCTTCCTTACATTCAGCGCTCGCTGTTTTCCCCTGTGTCCTCTGGGGCTAAGAGCCGATGCTGGTAAAGTCTGCTTTTTGCAGGCTCTCTGCAGTACGTTTTAAAACCATTTGTCTAAGTTGATGGTTGCTGTTCTCTTTAAAAGGAAAAAAAAAAAAAGTCATAAGGTTTGATCTCAATAACTGTATAATAATCTTTGAAATTGTGTCCTGACCATACTGCTGTAAGAATGTTAGGTATGTTTTTTGCTAAATGTATGTATGGTGTATTTGAAAGTTTAGAAATTTAATTAGATTTAGACCATAAAGGAATTAGGAATATTTGAATGGGGGGAGGTGGGAGTGGGAAGGGAAAATGACAACTGAAATGTAGAATATATTGTAAACATAGCTTGTTAGTTTAAACTGAGGTCTGAGTTTTGCTGTGCATTTCATTTTTATAGTGGCTTCATCTTGTTAATTCTGACTATTTTTGCCTCTTTGTTTTCCCCCAAAACAATTGCGCAGCTGGGTTCTTTTACCTGTGAAGAGGACAAAATAATTAATTTCTGCAGTTTGAAGACTGCAGCTCTATGTATTTCAAGAAAGTTGTACAGAGTGCTCTTTAACTATTGAGCAGTTTTATACAGTTTATGTAACAGAAGTAGGCTTTTAATTTTGTAAGAGAATCTTGTTTTGCCAAACTTATTAACTGTTAATTGTTTGGAGGACTTCAAGATCCCTGTCTGGGTCTATTTCAAACTTTTAAAAAAATATATATTTTTTAAATTTTTTTTTTTTTTTTACTGCTTGGTTTATTTTCTTCTCTTTGATCTTTTATATTCACATAAGCTGTAGTACTTTAAGTACCTTTATTCCAAAACTAGTGGGTCCTCTTTACTGGAAGTTTTGAATAAAACCTGTTGTTACTGCTTACATTTGATTAAAACTTTGTCCTGTCCACTTCTTAGTAGACTCTTAACAAACCAGATGAAGATACGATCTTGGAGGAGGAACAACTAGATATGCTGAGGTTAGACATTTATGATTAGTACAGGTTAGTAACCTTACTAAACTCAGTATATGCAATAAATGAGTACTATAGAGAGAAAGATTTCTTAACCAGGCAAGATTAGACTGGATGCAGTAACACTGAAGTGTATCCTAGCCACTGTTGAATTTCTGTGAGATTTCTGTGAGATTTCAACATACAATATCTGTATGAGAAGAGATTTTCCCAAGATTGCCCTGTCGGTGGGCTCTTGTTGCTCCTTGCCATGGTTGCGATGAAGAACCTCCACGCTCCTTTCCCCACACCTCTGCCTTTGCTCTGGGGAGAAGTGAGGGAAGGACTGTCCCTTTGCAGCTGCGAAGTGTCTGTCAGATGTGGTGATGATGGAGTTCGAGAGACCAGGGGTTGACTGGAGATCCAGCACCTGTGCCTGGCTGTATTAGACCATGCAGTGCTAATAGGAGCATGAGGGAAAGCTGAGCAACAGAGATGAATGTGTGTTCAGCCAGATGTATGTACATGTATGTCACTGTAATGAGTAATAGCCCTTTTTGGAGAATGAGTCAATCCCATCTTTTTCTCTTTTTTTTTTTTGTTTTAAAGTTAACGCCATTGCTTGGTTCAGTATATGTTTTTAAAACTAACCCTTCTTCCCCTGCTAAGGAGAAAAAAATACATAATGTTCAAGTTCCCTATTTAGGAGAACTTGGTTAGTTACTTTTTTGTATTTGTAAGTTCCAAGAACAGATTTATTTTTTAAATCCAGTTTAACATATATTTTTCATAAAGAACCAGTCATAGCACAAATGTCTTAAAAATAAGTAAAATTTAAAGATGACCAAAAGAGAAAGAATGAGAAAGAATGCCGTTTGCTGTTCAGTCTCTGTCTCTGTTTTTCCCATCTTCAGCCTGGCTACATTAACTTCCAGCTGTTCCCAACCAGTTTCCTTCCTTTTGTTGGAATGCAGCACTGAGGTAGTGACTTTTTTTTTATCAGTGCTGTAACCATCCATCATTCAAGTCTTAAGAGTGTTTCTATTTGGAAGTTTTCATATTTGGACGATCCTGTGCAAGTTTTGGTAAACTTTGAAATAGCTTTGGAGTAAGAAAAGACGGTTGTGTTGTGACTGCTTTTGAATGTTAGTCTTGTATGTTTTGGGGTGTAATGCCTCTCTGTTTTTTCCTAAACAGGCATTAATATCAGAAAATGCTAGCTCTGCAGCGTCTCAGAAACTTTCAGTGGTAATACTTCCGCAGGGTCCCAGTTTTTTTAAGTTCCTTCTGTTGTGGATTTTTCTATGCTGTTGATACTGTTGAAGTGCAGTGTACATAATATTTTCTTTATCTGTTATCCAGCTTTTTGTTTGTGGTGAGGAGACATTAGGTGTAAGGAAAAAGTGTACCTTTGTGTGATGGCATAGACTATCCCAGCTGCGCTTTATTAAATAAGCTGAGTGGATTGGAGTAGCACCTGAGACTAATAGCCAGAAAAATAGGAGGTAGGACAGAAGTTAACTTGGAGGAGGCAACTGCTAGGCTGAGGCTATTGTGAAGATCTGTGGAGCATCTCGGAGTTTTCTCACTGATTTGCCCCACTTTGGATAGTTGGATTCAGAAAGCTGGAAAAGGCACAGTACAAGACAGAAGGAAAAGAGTTTTTTGCTGACCTCTCACAAAACAGAGAATGATGAGAGCTAGAAACTCGGAGAGAGCCTACAGTGTCAACTCTGTAATCAGGTGCGTCCCTGCTGCCTATTTGGTTTTATTTCCTCATAGTTTCCTAGGTCTAGTCTTCTGAACAACAGTGTTAAACACAGAAGGCACTACTTCAGGGTGAAAAGCCAAGATGGTCCCTGTTAGGAGAAACTGAAAAGGTATGGATAACTGTTTTAGAAAAAGAATTGAGGAAGAGTAGTGAACAGTAGATGTGGAGACAGATACTTCCATGGAGCTGAATTTGTTTTGAAATCTGTGCTTTGGCTTTTAAGTGCTGGAAAGAAAATAATTCTCCCCAGGTGGTGATGACTTTTTAACCATTTAAAAAGTCTCTGGTGAATCTTTAAAAGACTAGATGAAAGCTAAGAGAGGTAGTCATGGTTATTTGTGTGGTTTTAGGGAAGGTATGGAGAGAAATAATTCATGTTTTAACATATCCTGTATCAGAATCATGGACCTGATCTTCTAATGCTCACTAACCTGGTATTGCTATCTAGTCTGATAAAGCCATTCCCTTACTAAATCACTTCTCTTGCTACTGTAGCTATGTTTTCACAACTGCAGTTGTCTTTTCTAGCCTCAGAGAATGCAGTTCTGTGACTATCATTGTTTGAAGACAATAAATGAATGCAGAGATGCCTGAAATTTATATGGCCGTTTCTTGGTGTGCCTCTCTCCTTGATTTTTCCTTTGTCTTGACACACTTTAAACCTTTGATCGACATCTTGGAAGGTAGCTGTGTTTTGATGGTGTCTTTATCAATTGCTGCTGGTTAGTTCTGTTCAGCACACTGTAGCCTATTATTCTGCTCTTGAGATTCATGATTCATAACCATGAACTGGCAGTCACCTTTTTCTGGATGCGTGCCTAAATATACAACATAACTCTACCATCAGCAGTCATGGCAGAGCAATATATTTTTTACACGCATCATCTCACAGTTCATTTTCTTCAACTACATTTGTAATTCTGTGTGGGAGAGAAGTGAAAATGGCTCTTATTTTACTGTGTCCCCTTCGGTCCTTGACTTAAACAGCTCAATGAAGAGAGACACCCTTGTCATGATACCCTTTTAGGGAACATTCTCTCTTCTCTGTTTCCTAAGCCCCCCCCCCCCGACTCCTATATTCTTGATGACTTTCCTTAATTTTTTTTTTTAACTCTTTGCAAATAGCTTTTTGTCTGATTCTTTTCTTGTACCTGCTAGACACTGTATGTTTCAGTCAGACAAAACACCCTCTACAGTATGCTTGCCAAAGGCAGGTAAAGAATTATGTGTTGCTGTAGCCACTGGAAGCCACCCATAAAGATATGCCTGCTTCACAGGCACCACTTTTTCAACCCCTGCTGTCTCAGATGCTTTTTGGAAGAGGAAGGTGAAGTGAGACAGGTTAATGCTATTGGATTTGACTTTTGCTTGGGATTATTGTTTTAAAGGTTTTTACAGTTATTGAGATTCCCTTCCCTCCTCTCTACAGTAGTATGTCACTTGGTTTGCATCTGACTGAAATGACAGAAAGTGTCAGCCAGGGTGCTCGGGCTTTGTATTTAGCAGTTGTGTTCCCTGACTGCTGCCTTCAGCTTCACAAGCAAGCCTTGCACTTGTTCTCATCATCGCTCTCTCCCAACAGGCTCCAGAATAAATAACTTGTGTGGTTTGTAGAACGAAGCTCCTGTACTCTCCACTGGCCTTGGTGACTTGCTCAGAGAGGAAACCTCTGCAGGACAAATGAAGCTGTGTAACTGGGACCTGGCTCTCATTTGGGGGGGCTGCTGATATGTGCGGGCTGGCTGAAGTGGCCCTTGTTCCTGGGGGCTGCCATCCTTGTGAGGTGCTGTGCCTGTTCGTGTGCCACCGCAAGTCGCACGTCTGTGTGGTGCGGCAAACTGCCACCGGTTTGTCTGTGTATGTTCATGTGCTGTGAACTGTTGAGGCAGCAGGCTCTGATTTCCCACTTTGGTTCAGTTTAGTTGAGGTGGCTGACAAGGTGGATTCTATTTCATTCATCCCGGCTGTGGGAGATGATGATCTCTTCAGCTACAGCAGCTACATCTGACAGGGTGTATGGATGGTGAATTGATTTTCACGAAGCAGTTGCAATAGAGAGATGGCCTCCTGATCAAGCCTGATGCAAACACAAAAGTAACCCCAATAAGATTTATAATGTAAGCATCCCCTGGGCTTGACGTGGGTGCAAAGATGAGCAGGTCTATTGCAGTGAATGGACAAGATAGCTGTAGTTTTCACTTGTGTCTGATAAATGCTTTACAGTTAAAAATGGCATGTGGATCCTCAGTGTATGTTAACTTATTGTGTGCAGCTGAAGTAATCAAAAGTAATGTCAAACAAACCCCCAAATTTTACAAACAGTCCAAAAGTCTGGAATTTGATTCAGTCATCTTTCAGGAATTAAGAATTTTTATTCTCATGGGTGCGGATTCCTAGTTTTCTCTCAGGAATTCATTTGCAATTTCCCCTTTTCATCCTGCTGCTAAGGTATGAGTTGAAAAATCTGTATCATCTCTTCATGATCCTGCCAGCTCATCTGACACTTCAAATCTGTAAAGCTCAGAGGAGGCTGCTTTAGGTAAATTTTGATGAAGTGAGCACCTTGACATGCTTCAGATTGTAGACAAGACTTAAGATCTCTCATAGCAGTGATAAAAGCCTGCCACTTAGAACTCTATTGTAGTAAATGTAAAATGAGCTATAACTATATTACAGAGGGGATTCTGCACACACCAAACAGGCTTTCCTTGCTCAAAGAGTTTGCTTTAAGTGGACAAGTCACTTGCTTGGACAAGTCACTTGCTTATACATGGTGGGAACAGCACAGTTTGCCTTTGTAAAGAATATTCTAATTTTCCTCTTTCAGCTTCTTTGTTTCCCCAGTATCCCTGTAGCATGTAAAACCATTCTTTTATATGAAGAAAAATGTGCCCAACTTCCCCCTCCCTTACCCTTCCTTGTATGATGACTTTGAACTTCTTGGTTTTCTGTTCCTTCAGATTACAGAATCGAACGTAGTACAAGCAGGAGAATGAGACTCTCTGTGTGTACTGCAGTAAGACTTACTGTTTTCCCAGAGCACTCAGTTCTTGGCAGGAGAGCAGGGTCTGTCTCATCTCTGAGCTCTTCACTTCTGCCTTCTGTTAATACTTTTGGGATTGGTAATCCTGAGTGTTTTCAGATATGTACGTGGAGACTGGAAGATGGCTGCTGTCCCATCAGATATTTCTTCAAGCTTGTGGACCAGTCTCCTCAAGTCAAAATCACCACAGGCCATAGTGCTGGCAACAGCACTATTTAAAAACTGGATCCAAGCATGGCTTCATTTTGAACATGACTTGGGCAATGGTTTGACTACAAACAAACCTTACAAACCTCTCAAACACAGCTTGATCCCTGTGTTTGTTGGATTTGATCCATGCTGTTTTCTAAAGCAGTACAGAAAGAAGCTACCTTGATCTGCATGCTCCGAAGGCTTATGGTTCCAGGAGCTGGATTTTTATCATGTGCCAGGAGAGCAGTGTTGTAAATACTCTTTCATTGGGTAGCTTTTAATTCGGGTGTAGGGTTTCTTTGTACCCCTACTGGTAATGATTGATTTGGTGCTAATTTGGAATATATTCTGGGCATTTGTTTTCTGACCCACTGTATTGCTCTTCGTCTTTCAGGAATCGTGTCATTGCCCTAAGCGTTCCTGTGATTTCCCCAAGTCACAGGAGCAAATTTGAACAGATACAGCAATAGGGCTTAGTTTGAATTTGATGAGCTTACGTTGATAGAAAGCAGCTATTTGCATTCTTATAATCAAAATATTAAAACATTAAACTTTCTATAAATTGATCATCTTTAAAATGGTTCCTAGAAAAACACTGGGATGTCTTAATGTTGGCATGGGCACGTGGCAATTTAAGCAGTTACCTTGAGGTAGGAACCTCAAGTTTGAGGAGCCTGATTGAGCAGAGCATACTTTCAGTAAGGGACCACCTGTTCTGGTTCATGGGATCTATTAGCACCATACAAGCCCCAGATTAGTCCATATTGTGAGTAATCAACAGAAGCAAAGCAAAAAAGGTGTGCGTACAGTGGCAAGGGAAGGTTCATTGAACTTGGCGAATTTTTAAATTTTTAATTTTTTTACAGGCTGGGCTGTTAGGCTTAGGGCTACACAACAGCAGTTGATTTCCAGATCTTTTTCCAGAGGTAGATTTAGTGTAGTAGCCTCTGCTATTTCCCCCCAACACCCCTCCCTCTTCAATTGAACATGGGTATGGTGTTGCTTTTATGATAAGCAGAACTGGTTAGGGAGATAAAGGGAACTGAAAGCTGTTCTCAGTCTAATTTCTCTCCCTTCTCTGTGCCAGTCACCCTAAGAAATGAACTCAAGCCAGCACTGTGACAGCAACTGCCTTGTCAGAGAGGAGCAGCAGTGGTGACATGGATGTAGCTGGGGAGCTGAGCCAGTGAAGAGCAGGTACAGGAAGAATGGCTGGCTGAGGAAGTACCCAAGGGAGTGTGTTCACAGCCAGGTTTTCTTACCGTCACTTGAGAAAGTACAGGGAATGTTTCTTTCTGTGCCAGCAGCTGTGGGTGGGTGGCTGGGGTATGGCTGTGCCATTACATGGAACAATCCCAAACATGTTGGTCAGACCTGGAACTTCTTGCATGTGAGCATCGTGTTGAACTAGAGTTGGGGGGACAGGTTCGCCTGATCACAGTGTGAGTGATCTCATTGTGTGTGGTGCTTATTTTCAGTGTTGTTTCAGAGCTATCTGGGTGCTCTTGCACCGTTTTTCCTTCAATAGTAAGGTGGATGAAAGCATATGCAAGAAGAGTATGTGGCCTGCCTTTTGTTTTTCTGAATGCTCTGTGTTTTGTAAAACATTACCGTGTCTTCTTGCATTGGAAATCACTGTGGCCTCACACAGGTGGTGTATACAAGAAATCCAGTCAAAATTCATTATTTCTACAACTGTATATGGCATGCCTGAAAAATGTGAGATGCCTGTCACATAAACAGGAAACAGCCCTTGTAAGGCACTGAGTGTAGCTGAAAGCCTGATCCAAATAACACTGTTAGTCATCTCCATATGGTAACCTTTCAGTGCCACGCAAGTTTGGAAAACGTGGTTGTAACTGGCTTCCACATGCTGGATGAATGCGTAGATACCAGATGTTGTCTTACACATTTAAGTCTTTTTTTCTAAAATTGATCCTAGACACAAAGATTTTACGTACAGCAGTTGTGAGTGAAAGCCTGTGTGTGTGAAGGTTGTTATTTACACAGGAACTGGGCTGGACCTGCAACACTGGAAGCAAGGTTGGGGTTTCTGTGATCATCTGAAGTTTGTGGTGACAATAAGTAGTAAAAATCAGAGAGGTAGCGTACATTATTAAAGATGTAGTTGTCAGAGATGGAATACAATGTACTTTTTAAGTGCTGACTAGTATGTCAGTAAAAAGCTAGCTTAATTTCCTCACAAAGAATACCATGTAATGTAACAACAGACTGACGATATCCTCTGTAGGTGTATATAATAATTAGGCACTCTCAATTTCCATATTTTTACATGTATAATCTATGGATTATTTTTTCTGTCTGGTTTTGGTTTTTCAAATGCAGAACCAGAACCCTCTTCATGAAGTTCTTACCTCTCATTCTTTGTAGCCTGCTCCCTCTTCCCAAAAATCTTTCTTCCTCTGAGCTCTTACAGAGGTTTTTGAGAGCACAGTAAAAGGGCTGGTTAATGAAAGAGAGTACAAGTTAATGTGGTCCCATGAGAAGGTATGTAGTGTATACCTGGAAAAAGACATGGTTGTGTTTGGGTTGGTTTTATTTATTTATGTATTGTTTGTGGATTGTTGGGAGTGTAGCTTCCAGACTGCAAGTCTGACATGGTTAACTTGGCATTGCTGGTTCACTACTAAGGATACAAATTTTGCGATTGGAATTAAATTCCCTTTCTTTAGAGAAGGCAAATTCTGTAAGACCCTGTTTTTAAGGCACAGGTGAGAATGCAAAAGTGATTTACTTTGCTCAATATGAGTTTGTTGTGCATGGCAGTTGCACTCTTCAGTCACTTTTCAAAGGAGCTCAGGTCTGAGGATAACAGCCAAACAAATGTTTGTAGGAGCTGACTGTGCTTGTTGCTGTTCTCTAGCAGCATGTGTTGTGGGCTGTGTGTGTATTTTCTCTGACTATCAAAATAGTAGACTACCTGAAATTACTGTACCTGAAAAACGGAGCTCAGCCCCATTTTCATAGTCCCCAGTAGCTACTAACTGGCACAGCAGTTGCACAGGGCCCAGGTCTTCAAGTGGTCCTGGAGTTCTTTTGCTCCGTAGGTGCTTATACTCCTTCGATATACCGTAGCACCTCTCAAAGTGATGATGGACTAAGTGTTAAGAAACTAAAGTTGAGAGACTGTGGTGTCTGACAAAATGAAACGTGCATAGTTTGTAGAATCAAATCCAGGCTAGGTTGGAAGTAATGTTAATGTGGTACAACAATTTGGAAATAGACATTGTTAATGACAGGACCAAGCTTGGGGTGCATCACTTTATTTTGTCTCATCAAATGTGCTTAAGTGATGATCTCTTGTGGGTTTTGGGGTTTTTTGTGTGTTTGGTTTTTTTGTTGTTTTGTTTTTTGTTTTTTTTTCCTGGAAAGCTGGATGAAAAGAGGTGAGAAATTATAGTCCTGATATTTGGGGAGGGGGAGTACAGGGATCTGCCTCATTTCCTTCCCTGCCACCTCCCCCACACGAACTCTGCCTCCGTAGGTCTTACTGGAGGAAAGGGAAAAATCTGGAGGGACTTGCTCAATGTGGCTTCCTTCTGGCTAAAGCTGACCCAGCAACAGGCAGAGATCTCACAGTGGAACAGACGCTGTGTTCTTCAGAGGAATTTCGGCCTTTGAAAAGATCAGTCTAAAAGCCTGAGGGCTATGAGGGGAGGGAAAATACTTTTAAAAAACAAAACAAAACAGCACTTTGGGTGCATAAAGATTTGAGAGAAATTCTTTTAGGAATGCTGCATCTGAAGCGTATTTGAGCCTCGTACATGTTACATATCTGTAGAAGTGCAGTAAATCCCAGTCAGGTGAGAGCTGGCTGCATCATGTATGCTTTCAGGTGGTTTATGGTATGGATGGAAGGACTTTGTGTAGGGACTAAGTAAAATTCAAATGGAAGGTATTTTGCAGTCTTCCTATCTACCCTGTTCCAGTTCTTAATCACCTTTGTAGTTAGAATGTTTCTTCTATGATTTGGTTTAAATTTGCCTTTCTACAAATGAAACTGATTACTTCTCAGTCTGCTTGTGATGGTGATGCAGATCATTTACTGTTGTCTTCATAACACTTTATGCCTTCAAGAAAGGTATGTTCCCACTCCTTCCCCTACTTTTCCAGTTCTCTTGTCAAAAAAATAATTTTTTAAAATTCTTTGCTTTTCTTCACTTTTAAATGTACTTGTTTTTCCTCTGGGTTCCAGTTTGCTTACATCTTTTCTAGTAAGGTGCTTGAAACTGAGCACTGTAGTCTTCTTGAGGCCTCACCAATACTTCAAAGCTGTTGAGTGGAGAGCTGAGTAACGTGAAATGATGACTTCATTTCTTTCTTGTAACACTTGTCTTAATACATCTCAGAATTGCATTTTGCAACAGCATTTCCAGTCTGTGGTTTCCAAGCCTTTTTAGTAGGATGATTGCCTAGCCAAATGGTTTTGTTTTATAGTTATGTATGTATTTATTTTATACAAAATGTTGTCTCTTCTGCTTGGCTTTAGTGATTGTCACCCCACTGGAATTACAGTGGGATTTCATTGTATTTTCCTGGAAATTCTGATGCATTCATCATCTCGTGATGCTTTTGTAGGGCTCTTGTGAGAATGAGCAATGAGGGGAGGAAAAAGTTGACCTAATTCCAGGACTCTTACACACATAATTGAGCCAAAATCTTAAATTTTGTATCACCTGGAAATTGATCATGGGGAATGTCCAGATTAGTCTTCAGAAAATATTAATTAAGCTAATCAGCAAAAATAGTTCCCTTGGATTAAACTTTTTTTTGTTCTTGCCTTTTCTTTTTTGATTCTGTTTCTGATACTTTTTAAAACTAAAACTCTTAAAAGAAAAGGGTTGGGTTTTTTGTAAGTATTTACTGTTCTTTCTTGAGTAAGTGTTGAAATATTTATCCAATAATCTGAGAGTCACTGTTTTAAACAAAAAAGGGGGAGGACCCTTCACTGAAGTGAAGGGAGGCAAAAGATTTTCTTTTCCTCTTATTTCCATGGAAAAAAAAAAAGCATGTGCTGTCTCCTTTTTCATAGATCACAAGGAACAAAAAGAGTTTTCTTTTACAGGTCAAACTTTAAAATGTGGTCTTTGTTATTTAGAATGTATGAATTAAGAAAATATGTGATTAGATAACTAACATTAGGTCTATACTTGCAGTCTTCTTCCAGAAAGGCCAACCATAAACTTTGCAGAAATAACCTTCACTAAAATACATGCTGCCCTGTTGTCTGAGCTTGAGACACTGCAGTCATCATTAAGTAATCTAGGAGTGTTTATGTGCGTGGTGGGAGAATCAAGTGAGGAAGCTGCCTATAAGAGTTCACTATACTCCCTGTATTACTATAGTTATTTATGAAAAGTTTTGTTCTAAAATATAATGGTAAATAAATGTGATTTAAAATTAACTGAAAGGGTCAGAGGAATGGATTTGTGACATATAAATGAGGTTTTATTTTTTTCCCTCCAGATACAGTTCTGCTCTGCTTGCTAAAGAATATCAGATCAGGGTTGTACTTGTTTAGTTGGAATCTTTGAAGATTCTGGTCAGTGGCCTCTCTCTCTGCTCTTAACTGAAGAGAGTGGGGATTTTGTATTTTATGGTTAAGGAGCTTTTTCTACCACCTGTCTTGGCATTTAATACTATGTTAACAAAACGAAACCAGATTTAACTGTTTAAATATGCAGTTGTCTTTGTGGTCTGCCCTGTAAATTTTACATAGACTACTGGAATGTCCCTGTCCTGTAGAATAAGGGCTTTCACTAGTGAACTTCTGCAGGTTTCTCTAGCTTCTCTGATCTGAAGATGATAAAACATATGCCACACAGATTTCTAGGGAAAAAATATGGACAATTTCTGATGTTAAAAGTAAGTAGAAATTTGTGGAAGGGGGAGAAGGGAGAAAAGCTTTATGGTTGTTTTTTTGTTTTGTTTAGTTTTTAATTAATTGTAGCAAAGACCAGAAAAGTGCGAAACGAAGAAGGCCAGCTTTTCTTCTACTTGCATTGACTCTTAAAGCCCTTGAGGTACTGAGATGGGTAACTCTGCAGCTGAAAAAATACCTTACTATTTAATAGGGACAAATGTGATATCTGACACTGCAACAAGAATAAACAGCTGTGTGAATACAGGGACTAGATAGGAAAGAGCATCGTTAGTGGTTCTAGTTGACTGATTTGGCTTGTACTCACATTTTTGCAACAAACCTGGAGGTCCTGAAACGTACATAGAAAGCTACTCTGAGGAGCAAGAGTTCTATCCCTTCTCTCTACTTCATGGGGAATAGGACAAGAATAGCAGGCTTAAATTGCAGAGAATAAAATTTAGTTTAAAACTGGAGGCAGAGGGGAGAAATTCCTATCAGTGAAGACAGTAAAACACTGACAAGTTATTTGGATAGGTTTTGGGGAATTGGTCCTTGGAGATTGTCAATGACAGGTTAGAAAAATGCATATTGGGAAAAGCACAGGTGTCCTTGATGCTTTCTTGGATGCTTTCCTGCTCTGTGCTGTGACTGAGTGTTTAGGGCTTGGTCTGAACATTTAAGAACTAAATTCTGTCAGAGATGCTGATGTTGAGGATCCCTTTGTCACTTGAGCATATTTTCGTGCCTATTGAGACATACTGATTTAATATAAACCAGGCAAGAATATTTTTCCCCTCTTCTCCTTGTTCCATATGCCTATGTAGTTAAAGTGAAGATGAGTTACAGCTAAAAAATTTAGTGATTTGCACAGCTATCCTAGTGACAAACCTCACTTTCTGCTGGAGAGTGTTCTGCTAATAGCATTTAACCTTCACTGATTGCCTCATACAAGACCATCTGGAAAAGAGCTTCTCCTGAGGCTTAACTATTCCTAACAGGAACCTACCCAGAGTCTTCGCTCTCAGAGCAGCAAGACCGGAGAAGCAGTGACAGCTATAATGGCAGGGCACTAATGACTTTGGAGAAATGTTACTTTTGTAATTGGAAATGATACAAACAGTGTCATTAAAACAGATTGTTGATGCCATTTTTATTCTTGTCATAGGCTTAGTTATAAGAATGGATTCACTCTAAGGAGATGACAACAGAATTTTTATGCTTTCCACAATTAGATGGACAGATCATGAGGTTTTAACTCATGAAATGCTGTTTCTCCAGAACACCAGCTAAAGTAAGTGAGGATTTGAATGACTGCTTACTTTTCCTTCAATTGAACAGTAGCACAAAAGAGGTGAAATGTAATTGACATGCGATTCTGAAATGTGGCTTAAGAGCTAAGAGCTCTGACTTGAGCTCTGATTTTCTTGATTGTTTGGTTTGGGTTTGGTTTTTTTTGGTTAAAGGTGTTGCTCTTTAAAAAAAAAGATCTTTATAGCCCAGTGTGTGGTATAAAATATGAGAAGCTTTTTTAAAGACAAAATCAAGATCCCTTCCCTTCAAGAAACTTCTCATTCCCCAAGTAACTCTGCTGTTCTAATCCAATGAGTCTCCACTCATTCCATCCTTTTTAGAATAAGTAGGTACAAAAAGTCAGCAGCAGAAAGGGATGGTGATGGGGAAGAGACACTTCAACAAATGAGGACTTCTTGAATACTTTTAATGCAACACTGTCAATTTTTGCTTATCTCACCATTTTAGGTCATTTTTAAGATGTAATGGGCATGTAAGGCCTTCTGTCAGACCTCCACTATTGGTGACTGACATCCTTACTGAAGTACTTGGCATCTGTTTATTGTTTTCTGGTATCAGTCTTGTTACGTTAGAAGGAAATAGCACTAAGAATGTATTCTCATGGAACAAATGGCAAACAAGGACAAGGAATGGTGTGTGTATATATATGTGTCACAACCTTGTATTTAGGTGTTCCTCTATTAATTTTTTTAAATGTTTCATCCATTGATGATTTGAATAGTCTGCCTCTGGCTGAGCAGAGAGTTGAGAGTTGGAACACTCCTGGAAGTTGGTATAGTTGCTAGCAGAAATGGGCAGAGTCTGAGTCTAGGCCAGACTAGGGACACATAGATACAAGACTATAAAATTCAGAAAGAACTAGACACAGCTTTTGACATCTGATTGCTGGCGTTTCTTTCCGCAGCACTGTGAGAAAGGCCATCTAACATGGCTGATAGATTAACTTTAATCAAATAAAGAGCCGTCTGTTTAATGCTGAGAAGCTGAAATAGAATAGTTGATAAGAAAGAAAAAACTCAGTTGTTCAGTCTGTCTCCTCTACTAAAATTGCAAAACATCAAATAAATACAGTTGAATCTGGTCTCAAAAGGATGAAGGATGCCGATGACCGCAAGTCATCTGAGGTAAATACTGCAGATTTCTCTTCTTCATTCTCAATAATAAAACATGAAGTCCTTTAACATTAATTTAGGCAACAAGGCAACTCTTCATACCTTCCATATGAAGTTTTCAGTTTGTTCCCCACACTGATACTCTGAATAGGTGTCTTAACACAGAAACAGAACTACTGGTTAAAATTTATGCTTTGCATTTTGTTTCTGGTTTAAGTGGGAAATAAGATGACATTCCTACATAAGCCCTATGTTACACAGGGACCCCTGACTTACTGAAACAACCACAGAGAGGGCAACAGCAAAATTGTGCTGGAAAGTCAGAAACTGACTGTAAAGGACTGCGAAATAGGGTTACAGCCACTTGCTGTTGGTCTTGTGTCAGTAACTCTCCAAAACAAAACTGAGATGGAATTCATGCTGGCAGAGGTGTGACTTTTATATTTTACATTCTGAAGCCTACTGAATGCACTCTGAATAAACGTTCAGTGTGTTTAAGTTCCTCAGGTTGTTAAAAATCTGCCATCGCCAAACGGTAGATTTATGATTGTAATGATGAAGTAACACAGAATTCCTCTGTGTTCAGAATACATCCAAGCTGCATGACAAAAACGCATAGCGCTAGCTTCCCCTTCTGGCCAAAAGAAGTAAGTGATCCTGAAGACAAGAGTCACACCAGTTATTTCTGGTTTATTTCTACGTGCTAAAGATAAACACTAGTTTTCAAAGAACAAATTAATGCTTAACTGCTGCTGGGGGGGGGGGGGGGGCGGCGAAGTGCTGGTGGAACATAAAATTCTTTTCTAAACGTGGGCCTAATTTGGAAAGCAATTAGATAAAAATACCAGCTTCTGGACAGAAAGATTTCCAATGTCCCTTCTCGACCCCTATTAGCTAGTGCTAGAAACAAATATTTTACTGCTTTTCATATTCTGTAGGCCAATTTTCCCCATGCAGCTGCATCAGTTACGACTGTAACTTTTTTTTTTTTGGAGTTTGGGGGTTTTTTGCTTGCCTTTTTGTCTTATTTAAAGATTCTTATTTCATTTTAATTCTATGGCACAATATTTTGTAGCCTTAGCATAAGCTTAGTAAATGTAGGGTGTACTAGCATAAAGGTGTTTATTTTGTGGTATAAAGCAACAATGCACAATATGATCCAACGTGCTTTTTAACAAGCCCTTTCTAAGTTAGTTTGCCAGCCTTTAAAGTGTTGTATTACTACATTTCTGGATGGGTTGATCATATAACATTGAAACTTAGCAGAATCTTTCCTCTTTATCATTTTCACTCCCATCTGCTCAGCTGCCTGGAAAAATGGAACATTTAAATCACTAAACAATGTTGCCTTATAAGAAGACCAAAGTCTTGCTTTTGTGGGCATGTTGGAGAGTAAGCATGCAAACACAACATGCATGCACATACATACCAGAGAAACTTCCTGCGTGATAAATGATAGCCTCATGTTTAAGACACTCTAGGTGGACTGCAGGAAACAGGCTTCCCTGTTCATACCACGGGTTTGGCCCAAACGGGAAACACTTAGGTTTTCCTGTATCTCAGTCTTGAATCCCAATTATCAGATTTATCATGGGCTTGGTCTTCCTCTTGGCCATAGTGTCATCCTGGAACCAAAAACATGTCATGATATGTTTTGCTGCAATGTTACGTTCCTATGGACAATTCTACCTACTATCTCACTTCCACCAATTGTGGTTTTCACCTGCTTGTGAAGCACTCAGCATAGGGATGTTGAGACAGAGGCCTCCGAAGCGCCAGTGCTGTTGGAGATGCAGGGAAAAACACTTGAATGCATGAAAGATTACGTCTTTACTCTTAATGTTCAAGTTGTAAACAGTTATGCATTCATCATTCATTCCTTGCCCCCCACCGTATGCTTCACCTTGTGAACAAAGGTATTAACTTTTTGGTG
The DNA here is from genome assembly GCF_013368605.1 of Nyctibius grandis. NCBI lineage: Eukaryota > Metazoa > Chordata > Aves > Nyctibiiformes > Nyctibiidae > Nyctibius > Nyctibius grandis. Next base: position 71,994,462 of record NC_090663.1, on the reverse strand, counting down.
TATAAGATCATGCTGATTTTGTACCAGCCTAATAAATCTTTAGCACACTGGGGTGGGAGGAAGGAGGATTGTATTTAGTCACTTGAAAGTGTCAGTCCTTTGCTCCTGTCTTTGTCAACTCCTCTAGAACTTAGAAATTGCAGCTGATCAATCCTTTCCTTTAGCAAAAAGTAGCTGGGAAGGAGGGTGCCTTGTCAAAGTCAAGTGTCAGATTGTATTATACTTCTTATGTTTACTAATATACTTGCTATGGTTTCATTGCTGTATTGAAAATAATCAGGAGGCAGCAATAATGATTTCCTTTTCAGCTGTGCCATAATGAGCTACATGAGAAATATCTTGATATCATGAGTTATTGGTGGCCATGGAGAAGAACACACTCTGTAAGCCAAGCTTTTAAATACTTTCTCAATTGAAAGAAAAAAGTTAGTATTTTATTGGCAAGTGACTTGGCCTTTCAGGTTTATAACTTTAACAACGAATCAGTCTTGGAGAACATTATTTAACTTGCTTTTACAACCAGCAGTCTATATGAATAATGTTTGGGGTTTTTTGCCCATATAGTAATTTTATTTTTCTTTTCTAAGAAATGTGAACATTTACAGAAAAGATAATTGCTTTTATAAGGAAATATTTTTTATGTGTCCCCTTTATATGTCATTTTATATCAGGCAGTTCATCATGAATAATTAAAAAACTTGTGCTAAGCAGTAGAAAACTTCCCTGTAATGGGTGATTTTTCACTGAAGTGCAATCCTAGCTCAGTTCATACCAACAAGAAAATGTTGAAGTCATTGCTATAAGGTTTTGTGAAGAAACTTCAGCTCCCTTGTTTATAAAAATGTTACACAAATATAAACCATAGCTGTTTAAGTCGAAATTTTCTTCCTCTTCCTTCAAATAATCTCTTGGTAGATCTCAGCCAAAGCTCAAAGAGCAAATTTCTTTTTCCAGCTTCCTCAGGCAGCCCTCACAGCTCCAACAACCTTACAGCTCCTCACCAGCATGAGTACAGTGAATCTGCTCAGCTGTTGGAGTGGTCCCCTCTTTGTAGGTTGCTGAACCTGGAGGTCTGTGGTAAGGCTTTTGTCTCCAGACCTAGCCAGGGAGCTGACTTGCTGCTCTGTCCTGGCCTTTGTAGTAAGACCTTCAAATGCCTGTATGGAGCAAACACGTGTTTGTGTAGTTGTTAATGAGCCTTTGGGGAGATTTGATTCTTCTGTGCCATTTCTTTGCCTGAGTGATGAATGCAAAACCTGAGGCCTGGGTTCATGTTGCATTTAAATGGGCAAACTTTCAGCTGTGAATATGCTTCCTATTGTTTTTATTTTAGGTGTCCAATTATCTTTTAAGATGAGGCAGAAGGAACATTTTGGCTAAAGTGCTGAGATTGTCCTCATAAAAAGGCTAGTGCCTTACTAAAAATAATGCTGTAATCAGCAGTTACCTTCCTTAGTGTTGTGCTGCAAAGAGGAGATTGGTTCAGTCTTCTCTGCTTTTGTGAGAATGGAAATATTGAGGTGTATCCTCTAAAATAAAGGATAAGTGGTCATTCAGTCACCACTATAGTTCAGTTTGTACTGTGGCAGGGACTGTAGTTAATCTGTAACTTGGCTGAACCTGATATACAGGTAGGATTTAACCCTCGCCACAAATGGACACTTATTTGTTGCTCTGATCAGCTGTTGTAGGTTTCAGTGGAGGAGACCCCTCATTTCTCCTGTGTGCTGGGAGGTGATGGGTCTGGTTCATAGCCGCAAAAGGCGAAGTGCTGTGATGCTGGTTCCTGGGGGCCAGGGGACAGGGAGGTAGTGTTCACAGGATGGACCCTGATACAGTTTGGATGCTGAGCTTCTCTCTCTGTTATGTCTGCCAAAATTTCCAATGTAGTTTAAGGAGTATCTTGGGGTTTTTTTTCCTTGGACTGTTTGTACTAGCAATAAAACCACTAGTCTAGTTGCAATCATACTGGCCAAGAACATGCATTTGCAGGTGAGCAGGGTGGACTGTTACATGCAGAATGGAGAAATGTTGGAAGAGAGAGAGCGAGACAACCAGGTGCTACACTGCAAGTGCTATGTGAGTAGTCAGCATAGGAATTGCCACTGAATGTGTATTTCTGAGTGCGAAGTTCATTTTGCAATAAGGCATAGTGGAGAAAAGGGATTTGGGAGCATGGCAGAGCCTTCTTGAACACCCTTCCCAGCCTCACAGGAGGAGAAAGAACTGATGAAATAAAATCTCATCTCTAAGAAATCATAATTTCTTCTTGTAAGTGATGCAAATTTCATAATTCTGTAACCATAACCAGTAGTGACTGTAGGCATGCCAGACCTTTTAACGTACAGAGGGAGGGACCAACAGGGAGTTCCTAACAGAAGTACATCTTCATATGTTCAGGGAAAAGCTGGTAAGTTTCAAGCTGATGCTGTTTGTTTAATTTCATCAATTATCTGTCCTGTTGTAATTTTGTTTATATCTTAGAGATTGCTTTGTATTTGCCTTTGCAGCACATTGCTTATAGCTATGTCTGTGAACATATTAAATATCGTTGTGATAATAATGTGCGCAAAGGTTACTTCAGGACTTCTTAAAGAGGAGGTGAACAGAGCAGGGAAATCAGAGTGCTGCCAGAGAAAGGAAGAACGAACAAATCCAACTAAAACTGCAAGGGGAAGCCAGTTAGATGGAACGTAAATTTGCATGGTGGAATTTGGCAAAGATGCTAATGGTAATACTGTTTCTCCTGTGAGAAGTTACAGAAGGCTCTTTTTCTATTATTTTGTAATGGTTGGGATTCAGCTGCACGTTTTGTCTGAAGATTTGTGCCTCCCCACACCCTTACTCCATGGCACAATACTTTATAACATGTTACAGGGTGTTTGGTTTAGTATTGGCTCAGAAGGAAGACTGCCATTTCATGAGTAACCACAGCGGTACTGTTTTCTTTAACATCTGGGGTAGATTTGCAGCAAGGATGTTCAAACAGATCATTTTCCTTAAAATCTTGGACAAGTTTGCAGACTGTGGTGGAATAACTATGGGATGCACATTTTTATTCTGCTGACACCCCTGGGGAAAAGAAGCAGACAGAACACAAAAAGGAAGATGACTGAAATTTGAAATTAAAAAACCCCACAAACACCCCCCCACAAAAAAAAAAAATAAAAAAAAAAAGAGAGAGAAACAAAGAGGCTGATGTGGAAAGCTACTGAAATACCCTCCTGAATACCTCAGCTAGCATGTTAAGTGAATTAATAATGACCGGGTGAAGAAACACATGAGCCAAGAGAACTCTGTATGTTGGAGATCAGAAAGCACAAAAACAGCGAGTCTGACCAAAATTCATTGGGGCTGTGTGTAATAAAGACCAAAAAAAATACATGTTTGGTCACATATGTTAAAATACCATAGTAGAAACATAAGAGCACTGTATAATATGACAGAACGTAGATTAAGGAGACTCTAGACATGGTCCAGCGTCTAAGGAAATACTTTGCCTATTTTGGGTGAGGTTAGAGTAACATAAAATCAGAGATGGTAGAAGAGCGCACAGTTCTAGAAGACCTGCGTAGTCTCTGTTCCAGAATATGGAAAGAAGGGGTGTATATAATTGACAGTGCAACAGGAAGTCTTCCTGTCATATCTGATATTTGGGGACTGGAGTCTCTGGAGAAGAGCAAACTTGTTGAATAACGGAGTTGAGGGGAAAGGGAAGAGAAGAGGTGACTCATAAATGATTTGGATTTCTACGCCTCACTAGTGTGGAAGGTCTTGAAACAGTTCTTGTAGGAAGAGTACTCTAAAACCCATAACACGCTTGTTGATAGTCATATCAGGTTGGCAGTGCGACTGATGAACTGTATAAAATAGCAGAAGTTTTGTTCTTAACTGCTGAATGCACAATTTAATCTCATTCCTATTATTCCGGTCCACAAGATCATCATAGCCAGAGAACTGAACAATTCACTCTCCTCTTCAGCGTTGACAAAACATGCAATTTTGTGTACCCATTCATCTAGTTCTTGCAACAAGGTCAATGACAAAAGTCTTCAAGATGAAAGCACCCAAAGTGGAATAAAATGTAGGATCAATGATTTGTGATGAAGCCATAGCAGAATGGCTTTTTTTTGTTGTTGCTGCTGTTATTAAAATAATAGCGAGGATGTGCTACCTAGGTTTAAGCACAGCACTCAAAACAGAGCTTTAGAAGACGTCTTTAAGGAAAAGATTGTAGTGATACATGCTAACGTGCTGAATAAAGATCTGGTTAAACAGGCTATTTTGAAATGGGAATTCTTGTATCTTTCTGCTGTGGTTTCATCACATGCTGATAGGGACACAAAATTGCATGTTTTCTCAACTCTGAAGAGTGGCTTGTTCAGTTCTCTGTGTATGATGATCTTGTGGACTGGAATAATAGGAATGAGATTAAATCGTGCATTCAGCAGTTAAGAATAAAACTTCTGTGATTTTATACGGTCCATCAGTTGCACTGCCAATCTGATAGGACTCTGAACAAGTCTAATGCATTCTAGAAAATTGCTGGTATCATTGTAAGGCACTAGTAACACAACACACAACTAGCGTGTTGCGCTTATTGGAAATAAATGCATGTACTTTTCTTCACCTCTTCTTGTTAAAGGGATGGTAAGATGACTAGAGAAATAATACAATTTAAAAAAGCAAACAAACAAAACCACAACAAACCAACACTCCATGAGAGGAAATTTTAAAAATCAGGTTTGTTTAACTTGGCAAAATGAAGACTGAAAAGAAATATGATTTAGTAAGCACGTTTTGGTGGTTTACGCATTTCTTCTCCCTTCCCGGTATCTGAAATGAAATCAGGGAATAGTAAATTGTCATGCACAGATTCAAACTGGACATTTTTAAGATTTCAGATCAGGAGAAAAATGATGACTTGCAACAGCCTTGTAAGGACAGGGCAAAGAAACTGTTATTACATCAACACGGAAGTTTGTGTGCTCATGAAAGGACTAGAAATGAGTCTTAAGCGCATCTCCAAGGCGAGGACTTGAAAAGAGAGTTGGTTGCCACTGTTGTGTTGTACGTGTAGTGTATTTCATTAATCTTTAACATTCCTTTAGATAAAGTGTTATTTTTGTACTGAGTGGGTTCATTAATTCGCTTCTGAGATCACCAGGTGGTTGGATCAGAGTTTAGGGTCACTTTTTGAGACTAGTTTGAGGTTTCAACCGACTTTGACGTGGAAAGGGCCTGCTTAGGGCACGTCTGCGGGGTGGTGGATGTTGGGCCTTGTCTCCCTGTGCAGAGTGAGGCAAACGTCCCTCTCTTGAGGTGCCGTTTATGTCAGCCGCTGAAATTCTGCCTTGGTACAACCCACGCTGCCGTGAGAGCTGGCAGGGATCGCTGGAGGCAGGGAGGGGAAAGGAGACGAGCCACGATCAGAGCCCCCCGCCATCCTCCTTGCCCCTTTCCTCGCTCTGATCCTGTGCGACGGCGCCAACGAAGCACCGCGTTAACTGGCCTCAGCCGGGAGCGGCGGCCGGGGCTTGGCGGCGCATGCGCGGTGCGGGCCTTCGGCTGGGCGGGCCGGGGAGCCCGGGGCGGGGTGGGCCCGTCACCGTGTTGACGGGCCGGGCTCCGGCTCAGCGTGAGGGCGTCACTTCCCCGCGGCGGGGAGGCGGTCGGTAGGTGCTGGGGCAGGCGGGAAGCGGCGCCTGGCCCGGTAGGCGATCCGTGACGGTGGTTTTCGCCCCCCGTCCTTCCCAGCGGCCGCTCTCAGGCTGAGGAGATTGAGCGGGTGCGGGGCTGGGGCTGTCCGGGGTCCCGGTGGCGGGGGAGGCCGTGTGGGTGTGCGCCCTCGTAGACCCGCGGCGGTGGGGGGGTGGTCGCGGTAGCCAGGGCGAGCCTCTTCCCGAGAGGCTTCGGAAAGTGGCGGCGGCTTTTGTGAAGGAGCGGCCTACCTGTGCGTAGGGCGGTGTGTGAGGCTTTTAGCGGGGCTGAGGTGGATCAGAGCAGGCCCCGAGAGCGGTGGCTGTGCCTGGTGCTGCTGCTTTGTGTCGGTCTTCTGGGAGGTTTCAGCTCCTTTATAGAATCATAGAATGGTTTGGGTTGGAAGGGACCTTAAAGATCATCTAATCCCAACCCCCCTGCCACGGGCAGGGACACCTTCCACTAGACCAGGTTGCTCAAAGGTTTATTTCTAAATGTTCTTCTGTCTTGACTACTTTTTTTTTTTTCCTCTCCTGGAAATAAGGTGCAAAAAGCTTATCCTGAATAATTGTTTTAAAAACTCCCTGCAGCCGTGAAAGTAGAATATACAGCAATTACAGTAAGCATAAGGGTTGGTGTGTTCCTGGGTTTTTAGGGTACGGTGTGTGCTCTTAGAGGATGTCTTATTTAAAAGTGCTTTTTTATTTGTTTGGTTACTTACTTAATAAATGAAAATATTATTTTTATATGATAATAAAGAGATGTAATGCTATTGAAGATTCCATAGCTTCTTTTTGCTCTTGTTTTTTCCATGGGAAGAGGGAACTGTCTTTTTTTGTTTAAAACAGTAGGTATGGATAAAATAAAAGCTGATGATTGCCTGTGTACATAGATTTTATTTGAGTCCTTATAAGTGCTTTGAAGGAAGTAAAAATTTTTTCTTTCTCTTTAGGGTGTCTACAGACAGAAGTGAACTGATACCTCTGGTACTTTTAATTCCAAACAAGATGAAGATCCCCTCTTTGCTGCTGAGATTCCCTCGTTGTTGTTTCTCTAGAAGAACTTACTTCACGAACTTTCACTTAACTTCCAGAGCAGATTTCCTGTGCATTGAATCTTTCGCGCCAGTGCATCACTATCGTACAAAATGGATATACTTATCAAATGGTTTGAGGAGAGAGCTGTGTCAACAAGTAGCCCCTGACCAGCAAATAGAGGGACTTTCTGACAGAGAACAAAGACTCATAGACAGACTTTACAATGGACTAATCCAAGGTCATAGAGCCTGTTTAGCAGAAGCCATTACACTTGTAGAATCAACTCAGAGTAGGAAAAAGAAAATAGCCCAGGTGCTCCTTCAGAAGGTATTATCCTACCACAGGGAACAAGAAAAATTAAATCAAGGAAAGCCACTTGCCTTTAGAGTGGGTTAGTCCTTTTATGTCTGTCTAGTATTTGCTTTGATGGGATTACAGTCCTCGCCTTCCGTTATCACTGTTGTTCTTTAAGCATCATGGTCTGTAGTCTTGGATCATTGGTTTCATGTGGTTTGCAACCAGTCTAGATCACTTCTATTGTCACGTTAAATTATGGCTTGAGCTGGGAAATGCTTTTGAATAAGCTCTAGAAATAGTGGTTATTCTGGGGGACGCACACACACGACAGTTCTTTGTTTTTTTTTAATAACTATTATAAGCTGAAATGTTAGGCAGTTTGCAGATTGATACAGCTATTACCTACACTTAGATAGGGAAGGACATAGTTAAGCAGACTTGTTCTTTTCCCAAAGAAGGTGTTTTCTTGAATACTTCCTGAATCCCTTCATTAATCCACAAAAGGAAAAATATATACCTTCCTGTTCTATGGCCTTACTTTAAAGCAGCCTGCTTTTCAGCTCAGGAGACTTGAACCTGGTTATCTTGGAAACTATAAAATATTTTTCCCTTTTGAAGACATACTAAAGTATACTAAAGACATACGAAGATGATTAAGGGAGTGGAACATCTCCCTTATGAGGAGAGGCTGAGGGAGCTGGGTCTCTTTAGCTTGGAGAAGAGGAGACTGAGGGGTGACCTCATTAATGTTTATAAATATGTAAAGGGCAAGTGTCATGAGGATGGAGCCAGGCTCTTCTCAGTGACATCCCTTGACAGGACAAGGGGCAATGGGTGCAAGCTGGAACACAGGAGGTTCCACTTAAATATGAGGAAAAACTTCTTTACGGTGAGGGTGACCGAACACTGGAACAGGCTGCCCAGAGAGGTTGTGGAGTCTCCTTCTCTGGAGACATTCAAAACCCGCCTGGACGCGTTCCTGTGTGATATGGTCTAGGCAATCCTGCTCCGGCAGGGGGATTGGACTAGATGATCTTTCGAGGTCCCTTCCAATCCCTAACATTCTGTGATTCTGTGATTCTGTGATGTCATGTTCAGCTGTTGTCTCATGTGTGTGTACAAAGGTGGTAGGAACAAGAATTTGGGCATGGGAGTGAAATATTTGGTGGAGGTTAACAAGCTAATCTTAATTTGCATGCTTTGACATGTAAGTAAATAACCTGATTTTTTTTGAACTAACAGATCTTCAAGGTAAGGGCTTTTGCTTTCAGAGTGTGTCTCTTATAAATATCCTAAATCTGTATTTTTCAGATTTACTATGATGTTTTTAAAGTTCTGAAGTGTAAGTCAGTATAGGTAAATGTATTTGGAGGAGAGGAAATAAGGCTGGATAAACCCAATGTTATGTTGGTGTGGGTAGTGTGAGGGATGGTGGAGTGAGCGCTGCGCTGTTGGGTGAAACAAGTCAGTGTATTTCAAGTCAATTACAACCGCTTAGTTGGGTATATCAGTCCTGGCAGAGCTTTCATTTGCCTTTTTTGTGATATTGTGCTAAAACATGAATTGTTATCAACTTAGATGTTGACAGTGTTCATGCGATGTATTATTTATTTAACAAAATGATTTTTTCTTCCTAATATGATTATTTAGGATTGTCTGGTCCTCCTGGTGCTGGGAAATCAACTTTCATAGAATGCTTTGGGAAAATGCTTACAGAAAGAAAATACAAAGTGTCTGTGTTGGCTGTAGACCCTTCCTCTAGTACAAGTGGTGGTGAGTGTGAATTAAATTTTGAGTCAGGTTCCTAATACCTTGTCAAGTATAGGAGTCTCTCTTTGGGCCAAATGGAGGAAAATCTGGGGGCCTATAAAAGTAAAATATTAAAAATAAATGTTGTATTAAAGTTTCATTTTTTCCCCACAATACGAAATTGCGAAATATGTGTCAGTGTCCTAATTTTGTCAGGTTTACTCTTTTCCAGTGTTCGAATGTCTTTACAACTTTTTTGTCTGAAACTTTAGATAGCTGCGTTTTTTTCTCTCTAGTTGCATTTATTTATTATTTCCCTGGAATGAAAGAGCAGAAGCACATTCGTTTCTGCTTAAATTTCAGCAGTTGGTAATGCTAATCATTGGGCAGGAAGCACATGCTAATTTAAAACTATTTAGAGGATGCTGCAATCCGAACCTGTAGATCAGGTTGGATTTTAGAACATTCATTAGTTCTTCTCAATAGGAATTTCTGGATTTCTGTTGACTATACTGGTTTCAAGGTCTGCTGATGCACTATCACTGGCCATTTGTCTGACTTGCAGTATGATTTTTTTTTTTTTTTTTCTAAATTTGAAATTTTTCAAAGTTGTGTGGCTGTAATCTGTCACTCTCAAATCAAAAATTGTAGGGGAATTATAGGCTGACCATGCTTGATTAACGATATCTCAGATAAATAATAGAACCTTGATTTTGATCCTTTTCTAACGGGCACCTGCCAAAGAACGTAATTCCTTTATCCAGCTTCTGCACTTTCAGAGAAGATGTTGCAATTTGTAACTATTTAAAAATGAATTTCAGCATTGCAATGACCTGGAGTGAAGAAAGACTATGTTCTTGAATGCATACATTCAAGATGCATCAATTTAAATAGCAAAATATGATAGCAAGACTGCATCAGTTAAAAGAATTGAGCATCTCTCATCTTTTGGAATGTGCATCATGCGTGTAGATCTCACTGAATCTGATTTGAGGTTTGTATGTGTAGAAGGAAGGCAAGGATGCATGTCAGCGTTCTTGAAAACAAAACAAAAAATCTGCCATCAACAAATGTCCGTATCATAAGGCAGAGATTTGTCCCTTTGGACAGAAACAGCAAAGATGTAATTGGGTGGCCTGGTGTGTATAGGCCTCAAAAAGCCATTCAGGAATTGCAGAATTCATTCTGACCTAGAACAAATTCTTCATATTTGGTAGCAGTAAGCCCTGCTTATCAGGCCTTCCCAGCTTCTGATAGGCAGAAGAAGTAGGCAGTAACTTTCTAGTCCTCAGCAAAGTCTTGAGCAACTATTATTGGGATATTCTTATTTGACTGACTTCCTCCAAGAGATCTGTCTCTTCTCATTGCGAGGGGGAGAGGGGGAAGTTTGACTCTTTTGCACTTTTGAAATAATTTAACATTAAATGTTTAAGGTTCTCTACTGGGTGATAAAACACGGATGACTGAGTTGTCAAGAGACATGAATGCATACATCAGACCGTCTCCAACCAGAGGGACACTGGGAGGTGTAACAAGGACCACAAATGAAGCCATTCTGCTGTGTGAGGGAGGAGGCTACAATGTTGTTCTTGTGGAAACAGTAGGTATGTGCTTAGGGTTTTCTTTTAATTGTCCTGTTGTGATAGCTAAATGAGGTGGGTTAGTAACTGCATACTTTGATCCTTGATTTTGGTCATGCTTTCATACATGGTTACTCGTTGAAAATGAATGCCCATTCTGTCAATTTTCTAGTTCTGTATGTTTTGTAAAAACACTGTTTTGTAAAAGCTGTTGCATTTCGTGTTGTCTTTGTTTGTTAGTGGGATTTGTTCATGGTGCAATACTGGGATCTGTCATAATTACTGTCATTAATGTGACTGAAAGTTTGCAATAAATGTTGAACTCTGGATTTAATTTTTTAGGTGTGGGACAGTCAGAATTTGCTGTGGCTGATATGGTTGATATGTTTATATTACTGCTACCACCTGCGGGTGGAGATGAATTACAGGTATTTTTCAGTTTCTCTTATTAAGTATTACCTAGGACTAGAAAGAGAAACTTTAATCCAAGATGTAGTATCTGTCTGTGCAGAAAGTCCATCTCAATAGTGTTTTGTAAATTGCACTGCTACTATTGAAGTCTTTTCAGTGTCTTATCAATTTATTGCACAGCTAGGATCTGATATCCCCCTCCAATTTTGGAAGTATTAGGATGTAAAATTTTTATACTCTCTGACTTACTTTGGCCTATTTACTAGTTACATATGATTTTGGGGAGTGGCTTTGTATTATAGGAAAACAGAAATCAATATAAATAGGTTTGCAAACTCGGTCATGTTTTGGTTAAACTTAAATCTCTACCCATGAAATAGGTTATCGCGTCAACTCTGATATCCATGTTTAGTTTTCCCATGTCAAAGTAAAGTAATAACTAGTAATGACAGAGACCGTTGGTACTACTCTGGCGTGACTAGCACATACACACACAAAAAAGTCAGCAAGAGCCACCAGAAACTACCAAAGCATTTTGACCTGCTTTTTTTGATAAATCAGCATGTCACAGTCCTTCTGGGTATTTATGATTTCCCTTCATGTTCCATTTAGGGTATCAAACGCGGTATAATTGAGATGGCAGATCTAGTTGCTATAAATAAAGCTGATGGTGATTTAGTTGTGCCTGCACGGAGAATACAAGCTGAATATGTTAGTGCTATGAAGCTGCTTCGCAAACGGTCAAAGGTTTGGAGACCAAAGGTTTGTGTATTTCACTGTGGTTTGGGGGGTGGGGGTTGGGGGTTGTTTTGTTTTGTTTGGGTTTTGTTTGTTTGTTTTTCCCCACAGAAAAAGTACTGAATGAGTTAGAATTGTTATTGTCTCATCTAGCTATACTAGTCTCCCTGGGCTCTTTCATAAAAATTTCAGTTCTATTGTTGAGTTTTACACTGTGCTAGAGAGTTGATTGCTGCTGCTTCTGTTTCACCTCTGATCTCAAGGTGTGCCACATGAAACACTGTGCAAAGCCAGTCCTGCTCCTCATGATTACTGTCCTGAGCTACAGTCTCAGCACTAGCAGACCTGTTACTAACATCAGTAGTGGTACAACCTTGTCGTCTTTTTGTAAACTATGCATGTCTTAAAATGTCCCGTAAGCTATTTGTCCCTCTTGTATAACTCTGAAGCCTATGATTATCTTTGTTCTTTCGCTTGTTCGTGTGTTCCCTTTATTGCTTTACTTTTTAAAAATTTCTCACATAATAAGAGTTCTTGGGTAAGGACCTTATCTACTTGTGTATGCAATGTCTATAGATTATTGGAATTCTCATCCTGTGGGCCTTTAGTTTTAAGGCAATATTCCATCTATTAAAAGGTTATGGTAAATGATTAAGGAAAAGATTCAGTACTAATTTTTAATACGTGTATATAAAATAAGCACACACACACTCCCACTCCCTTTATTTATATACATGTGTATATAAAGGAGATTTCCTCTGCCCTGGTATTAAACTTGACCCATCGAATTAAGTTTAAATCAGCTGGGCTGCTTGAGGTTTAGCCATCATTTTGTAATTTTTGTTTCTAGATCTGACAAGAGGTGTCACATCTGATAAACGTGACCCAAAAGAACTGTTTGAGACCAGTGAATTAAACAAGTTACCAGAAATCTGTCTCTCTTTCAGGATGGCAGTGTCTATGACAACTGGAAGAAAGAAAATATTGATGTGTAGGGCCTGTATCCTATCTATTAGATTGGGAAAAGAGAGAGAGACTTTTTTTAAAAAAAAAAACAAAACAAAACAAAAAAAAACCCAAAACCAACTTCCATTTAAAAGATCATGTTGGATGCCTAAAATATTTTTGGCAAAATGAATTCTTGGTCTGGAAAGCAAATGCAAAAAATAGTCGAAATACCTCCTTGCTGGAATATTTTAAGCACAGAAGAGTAGCTACCAGAGTATATCTACCAGAATATGTGATTACATTTAATTAGAATGGCAACACTGTACCCTTTAGCTAAAGGAGGTATTAAAAATGATTCTTATTATACAAGGAGTTGGACAAGGCCTATTTATCCCAAATACTATGGATCTGAGAGTCCACTTAATAGTTGGTAGAATCCCAATTTTGAGATCTTTTTTTAAAAAAAAAAAATTAAGTGGCACAAAACCGCTTAGAGCTTTGTGAAGCGAGTGCATTGAAGTAAGCTTGCCTTATGCATTTCTTAATTTTCATACGATCTACCTGATGCAGTAATTGATCCTTCAAGCCCAGTAGTTACTTGGCTTTAAAAATTATTCTGAATCCAACAGGTAATGCGCATCTCTGCCAAAACTGGAGAAGGTGTCTCAGATATGTGGGATAAAATGACAGAATTTCGTGACCTCATGCTCACAAGTGGTGAGTTGATTGCCAAACGACGGAAGCAGCAGAAAGTGTGGATGTGGAATCTCATCCAAGAAAATATGTTGGAGCATTTCCGGAGCCACTTGGCAGTCAAGGATAAGATTCCACTTCTAGAAGAAAAAGTTCTTAGTGGTGTCTTGTCTCCTGGGCTGGCAGCTGACCTGCTACTGAAAGCATTCAAAGATGGTCTCTAAGTATTCGATTCTACTCTGTTCTTGTTAAGTGCTTTATGTAAACATGAACATTAAATACAGTTTTTCTATGTGTGGATTCAAATGTTTTACTACAGCAGACATTAATAGAATACCTAAGCAGTACTCTGAAAAAAAAATTCTATAGGATTCTGTATATGCGAAGATCATGACAAATCCCAACACTCACTCAGAGATTACTACAGACTATATTGGAAAAAAGTACATTTCAAAGTCTTCTCTTTGTACACACCATAGATCTGTTGGTCAAAAATGTTTGCCTGTGTCAAAATGTGACTGGTTTTGGGAGGGTGGAAGAGAAAAGGTTTGTAGTGGTGCAGAGTTTTATTCCAGTTATGGGACCATCTTAGAGCAGTTGACACTGCAGCTTTCCATTCTAACATACCATCAGCTGTTTCCAGTATGGATTGCTTTTTCTTTCCTCACCTTGAATGACAGCAAGAACATTGGACCCCCTGGCAGCACCTGACCACAGTCTTAGTTTAAATAAATTGTATGCATATAAATAGAATATGGTGATGTTCAGGCCCTGTTTGGAAGCTATAGTTAGTTATTATACACTAAACACTAGGAGAATGGAATTTTGACTATCTCAGTTTCCAAATAGACATTTTAATACAAAAGCAAAATTCAGTTAGACTTTTTTTATAACGCAGACGTCAAATGGAACAGGTGTCATCCATGATGGCAAATGTCTTTATACTAGAATAATTGATATCAGTAATAATGGTTTGAGGTTTTCTGACCTGACTTAGGTTTTTTGGGTTCAAATAAAATGCCCAGTTGTATTTGAGTTTGGTTTTTTTTTTCCCCTCTCTTGTAGAAGACGACTGCTGACAACCAAAAGTACTTTTTTGTTTAATTGCCCTTAATCTGGAGGAAGCATTTTCCTAAGCCATGATATAGAAAGCAGAGCTTATGTGGTACCTACTAAATAGGAAGGGTAAAGAAGAAAAATGCTAATTCTTGGAGACCTGACAGAAAACCAATAATATAGCAGGAGATTTTGTGAGTCTATTGTTGCTTACATGAATTGACTTTAAGAAAAACTATGGAAGTGATGATTTTTATAGTTTTGATTTTCTGGACACATACATAAAAGGTATGGTGTCTGTAATTTTTATTTTAGCTCAGTTTCACCTGTTTGGCTTCCCAAGAAGTATGTGTTTCACACAGCGTTTTGAGTTCTGGCAACCCAAGTCTGAATTTTTGAGACAATTCCAGGGTAGCGATGAATTTGTTTACTTGGATCCTCTTTTTTTCCTTTGTTTTTTTTTTTTTTCCCAGAGTGATTTTTTTCCCCTTCCCTTCCCCTTCCCTTCCCCTTCCTCTTCCCTTCCCCAGGATTTTGTTTCCTCTGGTTTGTCAAAGTGGCACAAATTAAACAATGCAGAAGAAACCTCCATCCTCGGTGCTAGCATTTCAGTTATTTTTCTGATTGTGTGATGGTGTCTGTATAATTGTCCATATATTTTTACTCTAAAAATATGAAGCATGACCAGAAAGTAAAAGACAAACCGCAAGACAAAGTAAAAATGCTTTGTAATTAAAAGCAATGATCCCCATGTGGATTTGCAGTAAAATATAAACAAAGAGCTCTGTGGTGTTTGTGGGACATTCAGCCAAGGCATTTCTTTCTTAAGAAATTTTGCACCAGTGTAGCTGGTTTCCACCACATAAATTGTCAGAACTTCAGTGCTCTGACCCCCTTATTCCTATTTCTTAAGCTTTGCATCCCAAATGAGTAATTTGGGATTGCTGCAACCAGTTATGTAGAAGTAGCTGAAGGAACATTAGGGGGTGGCAGAAGCACAGCGACTTCTTTAGGAGCATGCTGAGTTGTGAAAAAAATGTAGCACTTACAGTTTCTTTTCTATTTAAAACCAGTCTCTCTTGAATATGACAGAAAGTGCCCCAAACCAAAAGCAATGTCTTCTATCCTTTCAGATTTAAAAATTAACTGTATTTTGATGGTGCCTAGTAGAAGAAATGAGTCAGGTGGAAAACAAATTAATGAGAGCAGCAGCACTTTAACTGGTGAGTTCTCAACTTTTTGATAGTCCATTTGTTGTTTCAGGTGACAGTTTTTAATGGAACCTTATTTGTGCTTATCTGTTAGATCAAACCCTTATTATTGTCATTACTTTTGTCAGGGGCTGCCGTTTTCCTTGTCTGTTGTACGTGAGCTGTCAAGCAAGTAAAATAGAACCTGCAGCTTTGTTTAAATGATAGCTGCTCGAGCAGAAATCGTTTTACCACTTCTTCAGGATGTTTTCTGGACCCAGATCTGTCCGTCTGCTCAAGCCATGGGCCATCATTATTTTTCTCTTGCTTCTTTTAAAGTATTGATACTTTAACAAAGTATTGTTAATTTACTAATGAACTCTTAGCAAAAGACAGAACAATGGCTTAAGCAAGTTCTACTTTTCATTCAACTGCATTTTCTTCTGAAAGTATAGCATTGAATGAAAATTAGATTTGCTTTCTTTATGTGTTTATTTGTGCCTTATGCTTCAGTAGACAAAGAAACACCCTTATACTGAAAAGGGTCTTCAGAAATGGCACAATAGATAAGGGTCCCTGCTTTGTTTTTCAGTGATGCCCCTACCAAATTGAAAAGCTATACTGTGCGAACTGTGACCTGAGCCTCACGTGTGAGAACCAATTTCTTTGTTTTATAGCTTGTAAAATTTTGCTATGACATGTTTTGAAGTCAACTGCTGTTCAATTAATTGTGCAATTTTGTTTATGTCCTCATGGACTGGGGAAATGCATTGTCTTCAGAAGGGCTGCATAGCTTTAGCTGGTAATTTGGTAAACAATTAAGTATTTCCAAAGATAGAGAAGAGTGTTTCCAGCTCATCATTTCTAGCTCTGTGGGATTAAGTGGGCTAAAATGCGTTAAAACATTCTCATTCAAGTAAACAGGCTTATGAAAGAAGATAGTAAACAAATCTGTTGAGTAGGATGTTGACATATTCTTAGTTGCTAGAGTTAAGTTGCTCTCATGTTAACATTTAAAACCACAGCTGCTGCAGTATGTGAAACAGTATGAGAAAATTATATATCTTTATGAGAAAATTGTAAGATTAAGTTTGTAGCTAGAGGTATGATCAACTGTTAGACAAATTGATATGGGAGGTAGGAACAAACTTTTCAGATACACAAACTCTTGTGTCGTACAAAATTTTGCAGTTGTATGAAGCTTTTCCCCAGGTCCCTGTGTAGTAGATGTTACTGGTGTTTCACAGCTGGAAAAACAAATGTGATGAGATCAAGTGATTTACCCAGGACTCTGAAACAGGTCAGTAGAGTATCAGGGTTACAGTTCAGTAGTCTTTATTCTGAGCCCCATATATATTTACGGCCATGTTACTTAAGGTTGAAAAAATGCTCTTTGCAAGTTCATGCTCTCAGTGTGACTTATTTCTTTTATATCTAATTTCTTTGTTTTCAGTGACAGGACCCAGTGACCCCTTCTTGACTACTGTTCTGTTGTAATGTCCTGCTTTAAGTAGTAGAAAACTTTTCCTTGATATCTAATCTGCCCTCGCCTTTTGTAAATGCATTACTTCCTGTTACGCACGCTTTCTCGGTCTTTATGTTCTCCTCACTTATATTGTTTCTTTATGCGTGAAATCTGTATTGTGTTGGCTGTCTCTTGTGGGTCTTGAGATTTTTGGGGATGGAGATCGAGCTAAAGAATACTAGTAAACTTTTTTTTCAACCTTATGCAGTTCCCTTTATAAAGTTTTCTTTCTTAATGGGGGAAGACTCAATTATTGACTTGCTCTGTACTAGTGTAAACATACTTATTTCTCCTTTACTTTTCTTTGCTCAGAGTGCTCTATTGCTCCGCCCTTGGATGCAGTCTCGAGAAGTAACATTATCTGTGAGTTAAAATGAGAAACATTTTTACAGAGCATAGTCGTTCCATTAACTATTCCTGCTGGACTGTTCTAAAACAGATATCATTTGAAGAATGATCGAACAGAAGTTGATAAAACATGTATTTAAAGAAAAATCAGTGCGTTCCCCTGGAACTTATGATTTGGACAGTCAACAGTGCACAGGTTGACTAGCAGCAGGATTCCTTTTCCAAAAGCCAGCTCAGATACTCCATGGTCATATTCCTTACAGTTTATTTAAAAATTACCCACCCACCCTGTATTAGAACATTAAGACAATTTGTGGATTGAGAATAAAAATTTAAAAACTAAAAACTCATAAGCAGTTAAAGTACATCTTTAGAATGGAAGTATGATAAGCATATTCTGTTCTCTGCTGCCACATCAAGGTATGCTTCAGCTGGTGAACCAACGAGGAAAAGAGCTGACATTCATGGTAGTCTATGGAGAAGGTACGTTATGGAGCAGCAAGAATAATGTCTATTTTTCTCCTTTTTTCTCCCATAGGAGCATAAGAGTTATCTTAGACAATTCACTGGCAAGCTGCAGAAACTGATGTGACCAACAGTGTGTGCTGTGTGAGGTTTACAAAAATTATAAATTCAATTATCTTTTGGATTTGTATGTTGCAGAGGACTAGTCTAATGCACACACTTATCCTTTGTGACTAGGTGGTTTTGTTTGTAATTGTGCTCTAAGTGGGGAAAAGCTGTAAGTCCTTGTAGTTTGAGTAAATGTTCACTTGTAAGAAGTCAAAAGCTTCACTTTTCTGAATGTATGATGGGATTCCTGTATTTTTCCTTAACATACTATGGCAAAGTGAGTTCCTGCTGTATGTTAGTTACTATGTCTTCATTTTCTCTTATGCTTAGATCTCTTTCACTGGTAGAGTAGCATAAAAAAGCTTTAGTTTTGTTATGCACCTTTTAAAATTACTCAAATATTCATGAAGTGAATCAGGGATTAACAGTATTTTTGCTTTGTTTCTTCTATTGAAAGTGACTATTATAATCTGGAGACTATTATAACTTCAGATGACTGAGCTGACCTGCACTGTGGCAGACTGCAATGGCTGGGGATGCGTACGTACGTATAGTGAGAGGATACTCTCTTTGACTGTGTGGCTCATAGCATGACAAAGTCACGCTGCTAAAGGTTTCTCTGAGCCCTGAATCTATGACACAAAGATCCTGTTTGTAGTTTTCTAATTGCAACCAGCGGCAGACAAGAATAATGTTAGTTTTTATGACTTGTTGCTTAGCAGCATTGATCAACAAAAGGACAACCTTTTCTTTTCCTGTAACCTTGGTGAACTCAGGCTTGGACAGAGTTCACCAGCAGAAGAGAAGGATTTCTGAAGTCGTGCAAAACTGTTGTTCAGTGTCTGTTAGCAGCATCTGAGGGAAACCGTCTCTACTTGACCCCTTCCTTGCCTTTGCCCTTTAGTCTTCTCTCTCTCTCCCATCAACTCTTAGAAGAAAACAGGCACCATCCTAGGAAGGTGTGGAGGATGGGAAGTTTAGAGACAAGCCAACTGTGCTAAGATGTATCCTGCTGCTTATGGGGAAGAGGAGCTGAGCTGGTTCCCAGGCTGTGATGTCAGACCCTCCTCTTGTGGCAGGAGGAACAGACTTCAGCCATCACAGTAAGGATTACTCTTATTTAAGAGAAGCTTTCCCAATATTTTGGAGTAGGCAAAATAATCCGTAAGGGAAAGGGAAATTGGGGTGCTAAGAATTTCCTGTTCTACATCTTTTAGGAGGGATTTCACAAACTGAACTAGAAGGGATATTGAATGTGTTTGAAAATGATTACGGATCGGCACTGAATGTAGATTTAAAGACAATTTTCCCTTTTTTTTTATCTGATCAAATCTGGCAGAGCCTGTAAAATAAGTGCAAAGACTAAGTTGCTTGTTTCACCTTACTTCTAAACCGTAAGTTGCTAGTCTAACTGGACAAATGATCTTTAGTGACATCACAAACTGCAACAGTGTCCACTAAGAGCTTTTACTGTTACTCAGATGCTTGTGTTCTAGATCTAAGTAAGAAACAGCTAAGTATTTGTGTCCTTTTTTCTGCCAAAAATGTTACGATCCTGAGACATCTGTAAGCTTGTGGACATTATGTGGAAAATAATGCCTTGTCAGTCTGCTGGTTTTCTCCTTTCTCTGCTATCACCTCCACTACTGACTTCTCCCCTCTATCCACACTTCAGGGTTTGTTGATAGCTGTTAACAGCAGTACAGCTCAACATATTAAAAGGTCAGCATGTGTTTCACAAGCCTGTTATGCTCTGGTGTCCTGTCTCTTCTGAAGTTCAAAGAGAAACTCTGCTGTTCAACTATCCCAGTCTCATAAAATTCATGGAGAGGACTAATATTGCTGTTATTGCACGACTGAGATCAGATACTCATTCCAGAAAAGGCAGCCACACAAGAAACTGGTTTTTGTCCTATGCGTTGTGTCAAAAGCGTGGCAGGTGTATGGTATCTGGCAGAGCTCAGTCAAGTAAAATAAACAGCAAACTGGAATGTGAATTACATTGCAGATATCGCTATTTTTTTTTATTTGCACAAATCTTAACAAAATAATCTACCTGGAAATCCTTACTGCTGTCTGAGACTAAGAGGAATGAGTTTCCATGCCCATGCTTGCTGAACAGAGCAGATGATGTTCACCAAAACAGGATTTATTTTTTTTTGAGCTGTGAATACGATTTGTGTCTGCAGTGAACAACAGATACTAGTATTTGGTATCTGCAGAATTCAAAACAAGTAGCCAAAGTCACGTTCTCCTGATTTACAGGAGAAGGAGGGAACTTAGGTCAAAATCAATAAACTTTTAGAAACGGTTTCAGTAAAAGCAAAGAACTTTTTTGTTGTTTCAAAGTGGTGTGATGCAAAATACCTGACTGATTCTTTCTGTGTGCAGTGGCAATAGAGCCCAAGTAGATTTGAAAATTAATGTTTTAAACTTTAGATAATTAAAATATTGTTATCCTTCACCTTTCCTTTTAGCTATCCATTAGAATGTGGCATTCTCTTATAAGCAAAAAAGTGTCTTTACTGTGAGGCTCTTTAGTGCTGTCATTTCCACATCTGCAACAACTGGTCAGGCCATGCCCACTGTACAGCACTAGCACAGCTAAAAGCCACTGAATGTTTTATTTCTGTACCAAGATTAATCAGTTATTCTGAATTATGATGTGTTGAATGGGGAAATCTGAGTTTCATGTCTTGCAGGATGCATGTGGCTTTCATTTTAGCTGATATCAGGAAAGGACGGCATTTGAGCACATGCCTAAGTGTGACTGAGCAGGGGTCCCAGAATACAGGCTGCCTCAGTTTTGTACCATTAGGTGAGTCAGTTTCAATTTTTGGGGTAGTAAATTTCATATGCAATGAGACAGGAAATTTCAGAGGGAAACTGGAATAATTAAAATAATCTTGTTTGGTTCACTGCCAACTCTTTCATCTTAGATAACATTGCTCTGGAGACATGCACAGATCCTGTAAATGAAACTAGCCTGGCTAGCTCTCATCTAACGTTTTGAACATGTATCCCTTAGCGAGCACCTGGAGTGCAAGGACATTTCTGTGGGACAGTTTGAATGGTTTTGGTTTCATAGGGTTTTTTCTTTGTTGGTTGCTGCTTGAGATTAAGGCTGGATACTCTGGTTACTGTGGCATTTCCTCATGTAGCTTGCATCACAAAATCACCCCAAAAGAAAAGATTTTTACAAACAAGACTTGTGTAACTTACGAAGAAAAAGAATCTTGCATTGAAAAGCTGAAATAGAGATTTAAATATTGCACAAGCTAGATAGAATTAAGGCTACTCTTGTTTTTTAGTTTCTAAATCTGAAAGCCATGATATTTTCTCTCCTCCTGTGCTTAATCTAGAGTGTTGGTAGTAAACCACCTTGTTTGCATTACCAAGAAATTGCAACAGAGAGAAACAAATTGCTACAAATGACAAAGGTAAAATCTTTTTATTCTGAAAATTCTTCCTCAGCCAACTTCTCAGTAACTTCATTTTCTAGATGATTTTTGATGAAAAAGTGACAGTGATTCACAGAGAAAACAATTGCTTAGAAAGTTTTCCTACCTGACGCTGCTGGAAGGGCAGTGGATGTGCCCGGGAACCTGGAGGCTGGCTGGGAGCAGCTGCAGTCCTTAGGGCTCAGTTGCAGTACGTGTAGAGAGCCCTTAGGTGGTGCTGTATAGCAGCGCTCAGCCCTTCGGCTCTCTGCTCAGCCTCCCAGGTGGTGGCTCCTCCACGGGGTCAAACGACACTCGGGATGCCTTTGCCCCACCTGAGGGTATGCTTTAAGAAATTGGTAAAAGGCTTCCTTAGCGACTGCCTGATTTCTTGACCCATTGACCTTGGGCTACTGATGTAGTATTTTTTCATGAAGTTGTTGGGTAAAAGAAAATTAATTCCAAAGTGTTGCATGAATAAGTTTTAGAAGCAAAAGTGACCATCAAGGCCTGTGTCTTCACATCCGGGTGTTCTACACAAGTCAAAGCTTTTTGCCCAGGTGAGGAAACTCACCCCTTTGTTTCCTAAGTGTTATACCCAACCACTTGCTACATAATACATATTGCTGTCCTTTGGTTTTCGGTATATCCATGGATCTAAAGGTCTAAAATTTTGCCATAGTTCAATCTGGAGAACATGGATAAGCTGTCTCTGGGCACTGTTAATTAAGATCAGTAAATGCAGTCTGTCAGTAGAGACGTATTAAATATTAAATTCAAACATGGATTTCAATAGCTGCTATAATTTAATTCTTATAAAACTTGAATCATGTAGTGCTTAAACATCTGTGTCAAATATATTGCTGTCTTATCTGTCTGTAAAACAAAGTGCTTTTAAATAATAGCTGAAGAGTTTCTGAGGGCATTTGAGGATCATTGTGATGGAAGAACGGTGTTCACCCTGGGAACTTCCTCACATAAATATGGGTGTGTGGTGGTGTGGCTTTCAGGGTAAATCTGCCATGCTGTGAAACTCGCTTTATTTCTGAAGAACTGGGGATGCAGATTTAGGAATTTGAGTTGTGCAGTCAATTACAAAGGAATTGAAATGGAATTTCCTCCAGTGGGATGGGTCTCAAGCCATGAAGTAAGTTTTATTTGGAAGCTGTTGGTGAAGTTATGAAAGGGAGTTATTAGACAACTCTCAAATACTATATCAGTATCTAGCCTTTTCTTTTGGAGTGAGGCAGGAGAGAAGTGAGGTGTTCAAAGTAAATTGATCTCTGCCCCTTAGAAAAGAGTTAAGTTTTTCTAAGTTTTTTCTAAGTTGGGAGTATAGCCTTCATATAGTTTTATTGTGTGCTTATGCACATTCCTGTAATTTGTAAATGGGTCAGATTGTTTCCCACCTTTTACCACAATTTGAGGGGGTTATTCTGGGAATATTCTGCCAAAGCAAATGAAATAATTAATGTTTTCCAAATGACTTCATTTAGTCATGACTTCTATTTATTTAGAGAGAGAAAGAGCTGGTGTTGTTACAGTCTCT
Source organism: Nyctibius grandis (assembly GCF_013368605.1). NCBI lineage: Eukaryota > Metazoa > Chordata > Aves > Nyctibiiformes > Nyctibiidae > Nyctibius > Nyctibius grandis. The sequence goes on along the minus strand of NC_090663.1, from coordinate 71,971,628 downwards.
GCTCTATTTTGTTAATCTCTGTAACTTCCTATAACTCAACTATTTTTTTTGACCTTTGAAATGTACCAGACTGCATAAACTGAGTATCCACTGTGCGTTCTGCTTGTCCCTGTAATTTTCATCCTATGGTCTCTGCATGCTGTTATTTTAGGTGTATCCTTTGCCATTATGTGAGTTGTTAACATTACGCCGAATTCTGCCGGCATGTAGGTGGGAACAAGTACTGAGCTTTTCTTTCTTGGGTGTTGAGAAACTCTGTAGCTGAAATCACTCACAAGTTAAAAGTTACTAGGTGGTGACTTGTAGCCTAAAGCTAGTGGCTATAAGTTCTCACCTGTGAAAAGGGAATCTTGTAGGTCTGCTGAATACGTTCTTCCAGCTGCAGCTGAATTTCTGCTGTGTTAAAATCCTTAAACAGCTGCACCAATGTGTCACACTGATCTGCCATTTTGCATCCTCAAAGGTCTGCTCAAATATTTGAACTGAGTAAAGCACTCCACTGACCTGAGGTGTAGACGACTGTCACTACAACTTTACAGAAAAAGAAACCGTCCTTCATAGGTTAAAGCGACTTTCCCTCATCACGCAGCAACTCAACAACAGTGGAGCTTGGAATTACAGCTCAGGAGGTTCCTGGCTTGTGCTACACTACAATGCTGTGGAGAAAGGTCATTTCCCAAAATAGTACAGAAGGTTCCCGTTTGTTATTGATAATAGGGCAACAAAGGGCTCTAGATGTATTAATAGGTTACTGTATAATATCCTTAATCGTATGTAATTAGCAACCTTGCAAAACTGGCTACATCGCATTTTTCTGGGGCAGTATCACTTCCACAGTTAGTTTTGTCTACTATACTCTTGATAGGTATTTTTGTTTTGGCTCTTCTAACACAACTGTATTTAAAGTAAATCGGGACATTTACAAAGTAGGCATAAATAGCTTCCCCATTAACAGTCACATTGAGCTGCATATTCAGCTCATAACCAGCACAGCTCCTCTACTGTGATCAGGACATGTTTGCGGGCCCACGGGCAGCAGCTGGGACTCTTTCCTTGGCTGCTTTGAAGCTGTTGAGCGGAGCTTTGTCTGCCTGGGGAGAACAGAGAGGTGACAGAGGATTTTGGTGGCAACGTTTTCCCTTTGTTGTGTGAGATGGAGCCAGCGCTAGTGTACCTGGGCAGCATGGGAGCTGAGGTGTGAGCATGGGAGCCCACAGAGGTGCCAGATTTGGTGATGGTCTTTAGGCCTTCCAGGGAGGAAGGCAAACCCCATCCCCACCCAGTGGGACAGGGGAGAGGATGCTGAATACTTGTGAAGGGGTTTTCATTGAGATGTGGTCCCAGCCGTTCCTCAGATGTCCCCAGGGCTGGGGTTTCTGGTAGGTACTGCTGGATCTTGTTGATTTTTTTTTTTTTTTAAATCTGCCTTTTATAAAATGCTGTTGATCCCCTTTGAACTTTCTGGCTTCAGCAGTGTACTTACTGAAGCTTTCTGTGTCTTGTTTATCCTCTTAAATGAATTATTTGAACTGCTAGGTTACTTAGCAAATTCAAAATAGTCACTGAGTAGTAAGTATGAAGCAAGTTTATTTTTTTACTGAGCACCTAGATCTATGCATCTGCAATTGAAAGAAGAACAAAATGTTATTTTCTCTTAGCCAAGTCTGAAAAAATGCAGTGAATAATGGTGGGAAGAATGACATTCACAAAACAAATAGTTATCGAATCAATTTACTCAGCCATGTTTTGGTTTGAGTTTGGGTGAAGTGCTTCCAAACAGGCAAACACCAGTGGGAAAAAAAAAAAGTGTAAAACAAAAGGCGTAAGGAAAGGTAAGAAACCAAAGCATGTATAGCATACAGAAATGGCAAGGGTGCTGTTCTCTCATCTTTATGTCTGCAGATATATATATTTGAATTAACAAAGCAGTAGGAGCTTTATGTGCTGCATTTGCTTTTTAATACTTGTTGGTTGAAGTAATTGGATCTATTATTGTGGGCATTGGGAGTGCCAGCTTGGCTCTTACAGGCACTGACTTGTGAACATGACCTTCTGGAGGTCAAAACACTGGAGAGTTTGCTCTGTTTCATTCTCAGAGGTACTGCTTTGAAAAAACAATGTACATGTTCCCTGCCTCTATCTAGTTTGTTGTTTGTACTGAATTATGGTGTGTTTTTTTGGTGGTGGTTTTTTTTTTTTACTAATTCATGTCTCTAACTATTTTCAAGTGAATTCAGATTTTTTGAGGTGTTTTTTGTTTTTTTTTTTAAGCTGCAGTTGAGTTTTCACAACTGAAGTCGGTTAAATAACTGATTAGAGATTGAACTGTAAATGTTAGTCAGTGGTTTTGAGTGATGTTTTGGTACTTGATCTGGCATCCTGCTTTCATTCTTCTTGGTGATCAAATCAGCCAGACATAGTCAAACAGTCCCACACAGGAAAAACAGTGTACTTTCAGCAAGAGAGGGGAAAAAAAATCTCTTGTAATTGATGCCAAATGATTCATGGTAAATGCTGATAATTTCAGCGTCGAGTACATCTGTCTTCCCTACTAGGGAACCCCAGAGAGACTTGAGTAAAATACCCTACAAAAAAAAAGAGACAAATGATCTTTTTAGAGTCTCTTAGTTCATGCTCCTGGTCTCGCCGTTTGGGCAGTGTGATGCTTGAGTCCTTGGGGCAGAAAGGGAGGTTTCAAGGTCTGTGTGGTTTGTGTTTTCTGGCATCAGATGGCTTAGTGGTTCCTCTTGGTATGAATCCTTTCCAAGAGCTAAGGGAGTTGCTGTCAGTGCTCAACTTCTGTCCTACAGACCTGTCAAAACATATATAGTATTTTGACACCAAGCATGACATGAAACAACCCATAGATTTTGTGATCCATCACCAGATCTGCTGGACTTATAGCAAAGCAGTCATGGCGTTGGTGATTAGATTGCCTCGTGTAAGGTTCCTGGATGGTTCAGATGGAGATAGTTGTACTTCCTCAGAACTTCTTTATCCCTAAAAAACCCACCAAAATATAGCTACCATGTTGCCCCTATCAAAGAACCAATTTGAGCTGATTTGAATGTTTTTATTCTTTTTTAGTCATGGTGAATAGCCTTCTTGTACCATACTGCTCCCTAAAAATGCTCACGTTACCAGCTGATATCTGTATCTGCTATAGGGCTGTTTGGGATCTGTGGGTAGGCTTACTCTGTCTAGGTAGTAGTGATGTTTTCCTGGCATTAGGAGAGTTGAGACCTTGTTAAAACTGGTCTTTTGTTTACAACAGATTTGAGTAATTTTATGTCTTGCTAGAGTGCCTTATTTTTTCTCTGCTGCTCTATGGCTTGGTCAGGGCAAGCAGCATGCTGTATATCTGCCTGCACTTGTTTGGAGTTGACATGATGCACTGTGTGTTGTATTCAGATTTACAGCCAAGGTAAAAGGAACAGCCACTTGTTACCATCTTTTTTTTTCCTTTCTCAATATGTCAAACTGCTCTCTGTTCCTTCGGAAGCATATTGGACTACTCAGAACCAGGGAGAATGTGCTAAAGAAAATGGTGAGCAGAGTCCTAAATCAATTGCCTTGTTTTCTTCTGGGTTCTGCATTTCTGACTTGTTTTTGACCAGGGCTTTTTCGCTGCTCTGTGATGGGCAAGAACTGGTGAGGTGATAAAAGGTTTTGCAGCTGGAGGAGAGAAGATGCAGGGTTGGCAAGATCAAGACTCCCAGCTGTTGTGTAAATAACTTTAAGGGCATAAGTTTTTTCAAGCAGCCTGTTTGTGGTTGAGTAGTTCAACCTGCTTAGTCAGGAAACCTGGGTTTTGTAGCCTCAATGGATTCTGATCCTTTTAGATCCTTCCCCCCCCTCTTTTTTTTTTCCTTGGTATCTTTTGTTTACATGGTGTGGCCTTGCTAAAACTATCCATCCCTCAAGTTTTCCTTCTGCTTGTATATTCTCAAGATTCTCATGAAAGTGTATTCCTGCAATCTTTCTGGCAGTGAATTGCACTGTGTATTGTTCCCGTTTTCCTTACTTCTGTTCGTAGGTGGAAAGCTGCTAGAGCTGGTGTGAAATTCCTGCTACTTTTAATTACTAAGAGCAAAATCCTGTTTTTGCAAAGCTCCTCTCTTTCATTTCCTTCCACACGGTATCTTTGCATCACTGACTTCTGACTCGTTTGGCAAAGGCTGACAGACCTCTCTCTAGCCTGAGAGGGCAGGTTGCAATCCGGGCTGTAAGAGGCACCTGACAGATGCCACCCTCTTCACCGGTGTTAGATGTGATAAGGAAAAATGTGTTTTTCAATTGGAGTTAGAAAAGGATGTGCACTAGTCCCTCACCCCAAATCCTGACTGTTTCTCTTCAAAAGGTACTCTATCATGCATCTGAGTGGCTGGTGTCACTGCATGAAGTCTTTATTTATAGATGTATATAAATAAAAATCAATCTTCCTCTGCAAATTGTCAAATTGTATTTCCCAAAAGCTGAAGAATCTGCAGTCCATTAACTCTGGAGTTAATGAGTGAGTCTGAGTCTCTAGAAAGAGCACCTTTTGTTCAGAAAGACTTGTTTGGTTTAATTTGGCTGCTGACATGGGTTGTCTGCAGTTTCTTCCTGAAAAAAAAAAAGAAGAAAATACTGCTGTTAAAGTGTTAAAAAAAAAGTCACTGCACTGTGGTATTTAGTGTGTTTGCATTATTGCATATTTTTAGTAAAAGAAATCCTGTGTAGTTGAGGGAACATATGATATAGTGGCAGCACAGGCAAAATAAGATGTGCAATCAGGGGATGAGGATGGATATTTAGTTAAATAAGGTGTTCATCTTCTGACATTATTTGTGCAAGGAAGAGGGTAGATCGTCGGAAGCAGGTGCCCCGAGCAGCTAGCATGGCTATCTGCTGTTCACCTTTCCAGGATGTGGGTTTGAATTATGCTGTACTGTTTGATCATAAACAGGAAAAAAGAACCATATTTTGAACTGGAAGTACCTCGAGGTTGACTTCCATGCCTTATAAATTAAGAAGAACCAGTTGTTTTGCTTCAGGGCCAGCCTGCGAACCATGGTGGATGCATTCCCCATTTCCTAGTCAGGCTGCATTAATCTGTTTTCTGACACTTCTCATGTCCAAAATAACCTGCAGGCTCTGACAGGGCACAGCCTTATTGAGCGTGCTGGTGTCGGGTCCTCCTATAGCTCTTTGATTAGAGCCTCAAACTCCTGCCTCTCCATTCCTGGAGAGTTTTATTGCCGATCTCAGGTGTTACCACCTGAGTCTCAGGTCCTTCCTTTAATGACCTGAAGACTGGATGGGGTCTGGCACATCCTTGATTGTCCGTTAGTAAGAGAAACTGTGCTTATTATCAAGAATACCACGCAATATATCAGCACGGGGAAATGGATGGTGTGCAGACAGGCTGCTGTCCTCTCTTGGGCTGTCTCTGCCCCAGTGTCCCAGGTTGCCTACTGGAGTTAAAAAGGGTGAGACTTTCTTCCCTGCAGTTTCAGAGCACTTTGCAGCTGTCTCTGGCCTGTGCCCCGTGGGTGGGAGGTTTCTCTGTGTTCTCCCACCTTCCTGGGAGATCTTTCAAAGACCTTTGAATAGGCGGGAGGGGATCTTTCCTTGAAGGTAGCTTTCTTAATTGGCTGTCCTATTTATTGCCAGGAAGGAAAGAGGAAACAAGGCTACCATCAGAATTCAAGTTGAATGCTTCCTTGGGATGATGTAAGATTTCAGATTTCACTTGACTGATAATATTAATTGTATTATTGGGTGTTGCAGGTGCTTTTTCCTTTTATGTTAACAGGAAAGAAGTCTTCAGAAAGTCCCCTTGCATTACCAAGCCTGGGATGAGAAGATTTGAGGGACTTAGCAGTCTTGCTGTAGAAGCAGGATAATTGATTTGAGTTTGTTATGACACTGCAACTTGTTACAACAAGTGGGCCACCCTCTGCAAGAATCGAGCACGAGGAGACAAGGTACGTGCACTTCTGTGAGTACCGCTGGGGTGGAAGTTCTCTGGCTTTTAGCGTTTGCACAGTAAATTCAATGTCAACATACGTACAGACAGCAGATCTCGGAGGAGTTAGAGGTAACTACCCTTGCTTTTTGAGGTTTCTAGAAAGAGCTGCAGAGCTAAGGGATTTCTCTGAGTCTTTGGCCTGTCATGAATTGGCAGATGACTTGGGAGGAGGTAGTCCCTGGTCGTTTGGCAGTGCCAAGAGCGAGCTTTGAACCATGCAAGCTTTTGGCAGCTAGGGAACATTCACACTGGAGACTTCAGAGTCCTGGCCTCTCTTTGGCTGCCAGTGACAGTTTTTGGTGATCTACTTTATTTTTATTTTGTCATTAAAAGTTAGATGTCTCACTTCCTTTCCTGTTAGTCTCCCATAGGACTTTTTAGCTTCCTGGGCTAAACAATTTTTCTGAACTATACAAAAACCACCCCACCCATTTTGGTTTGGCTCCCTAAGCGTGGAGGATTCTTGAAGTCTCTACCACCAAATAAGAGCCTGGATCTTGGCAAGCTATTGATTAGGTGAGAAAAAAATAATGACAGCACTCACAGGACTTGTGCTCCCAATGGCAAATATAAAAGTTGAAGACCTGGCTATTACAGTGACAGAATCAAAAATCCTGATGCAAAATGTCCAGTTTCTAAAGAATGCTCAGGAAAACCTCTCTGTGTAAAGGATTTTGGGAACCGGATCCAAAGGCAGTCGGTCAGAACATAGCCAGTAGCGCTCATCGTCAGGAACCACAAATTCTGCTCCACAGGAAATTCCTGTGTCTTTTAAAAACTTGTCTGACAGCCTAACATTCCGCTGGAAGAAACCTCTGAGCAATCCAAATTTCTGGATTTTTTTTTTTTTTTTTAATTCTTTTTTCTTCTGAAGTGTTAGTCTGTAGCATTTACCCTGAGAGCAGGATACTGCCTGGAATTGAGGAATGAATGGGCTGATCTAGCAGGGTCAACCCTTTTACCACATATGGAAGTGAACTGTGAGCAGAATGAGCTTCTCGTGTCAGTGGAGAGGGCCAGAGGAGGGTAACAGCCATGACCACAAGTATGAAGTGGCCTCTGCTTGTGGCGAGAGCAGACAGAGTGGGACTGTCCAGCTCAAGGGCCTACAGCAGGCAGACAGAAAATAGCTTGGGGAAGGCTAATCTGGAATTATTTTTGCAGTGCGAGTAGTGAAGAACACGTCAGATGTGATTTACTATGGCAGCACCAAAGGGACCTTAGTTAATTAAATAGAGCTACGCGCTGATGGGCTCACTGTCCTAAAGCAGAGCTGCTGCAACCAAGTTAAAGGTACTTGCAAGAGGTTTAGACGGTAGGTACGCACGTGTAGATGTATGTAACCTTCCGCAGTGCACGTGGCGTTGTTTTCCTGTTAAAATTGGATAGGAATTAAATTTTATTATGCAATTATTAGCTTTAATAGACTAGCCACGGGAAAGTAACAATGTGTTTATCGCAAAATGCATTAATCCATAAAATGTGATATCCCAGTTTTGGGAAGTGATTTATATGTTCCTGGTTTGAGTAGATGGAGGACTCTTCTTCCTGGCTCTGTCTCTCTCAGATAAATCTGTCGCTTTGAAGAAGAATGAAACTTGACTGGTAAAAATGCAATCTGATCTCAGTGTCACCATATAACTGTATCTTATTTATTTTTAATTGAAATGCCAACTTAAAAGAAGCAGTGCATATTTTTAAATCACATTAACATTATATTTAGATCTTTCCCTTAAGTTCTAGTTATGCAGTCCCATTAAAAACAGGTAGCTAGGTATAAAACCATGAAGTTTTAATGCTTGCTCACTAAATAGTTGGAGTGCAGTCATCTGATAACACCTGCGAATAGAGCTATTCTGGTACATTTTTAAGTGTCACTGGCATGAGTGACAACCACCAATGTATGCATATTATTTCAGAATCACAGTGATGGAAGGACCACTGCAGCTGTTTACTTATATTCCCATGCCATTTACATTTTTTTTCTCGATTTCAGGGAAAAAAAGATACTGTGATTTTATTGCTAAAACAACTCCTGCTTCTAGCTGTAATGGAATGCAGTTGTACACTGGGTACTGGAAAGTTTAGATATCATGAAAGTGTTAATCCCTGCAATACAAGAAATACGAGACATGTATAGTTTACCATAATTTATTTTGCTGGTTCTAGCAAGAAATTCTGCATTAATCTACACACAGTTTTAGAGAAGTTGTTAGTCCTACAAGGAAGCCAAATGACTTTTTGCTTTCTCCTCAACCACCACTTGCTCTCTGGACCCAGATAAACTCTGTGTGTGACACTACACAGTGTGAGATGTGTGATGGCGTGGAGGTGCCCGAGGCTGGCCTCAGCACTGCTGGCAGGGCAGTGCTCTGCTCCAGCACTTAGGTCTGGCTTTTTGGCAAATTAGTCAGCGCTGGACATTGCACCAGTAGTGCTGCTGCTGTGGGTGTTCAGGCAGAGAGGAACAGCAAGGCTTTTCTGAGTAGGGGCTAGACCAGGCTCAGAAAACATGCTCCTATTCATTCATGCAGTTATGAATAAATAGGTTCTAAAGTCCTACCCAACTATGCATGAGCATGTTAGTTACAGTTTTCACCCTCCCAGCTGGTTTGCTGTTACATCTGTTAAAAAGCAAATTCTTCAGTCTGGTGTGTGAATGAACATTCCAGTCTTAAATAACAGGGAAAGAATTGAGAAAGTATTTGTTAGGTTTTTTTTGACCAGTCAGAAAGTGGGGCCTGTTTTTGGTCACATTAGGCTGTGCTGCCTTCATGCTGTTGGCATGAAGGTCTAGTGGCTCAGCCATAGAGAGCATTTTTCTGCTCTTTATTTAAACAGGCACCTTCCCAGAAGAGTAACAATCCAAAGATTGCAGTTCTAGTGAAATGCTGGCTGAGAAGTGCTGGGAAAAAAGGTACGTGATTGATAGAAAGTAGAGGTTTGAGACGTAAAATAGAGCAGGCCTACATGCAAACAACAGCGGATACTACAGGAACTCAAAAGTCTTTTCATTAACTATAGCCTAAATTGGAAAAACTGTTGGTTTTGTGGCTTTTTTTTTTCAGAGTTGTGTCATATGTTGCATTTTAATCATGGTTGAGGGGGAAGGAAATGGAACAATTTAAAAACAAACAAAAAAAAAAAGGAAACAAAGCAAAACCACCTCCTAGCATGGAACACCTCTTCCCCCCCCTCCCCCCTTCAGTCTTACAGTAGGGAAATAGGTCACAGAGGTTTCACAAGGCTGCAGAGAAGTGCCTGAGTATCATTTTATGCTCTTCTGCTGGACAGGTGTTGGGGCCTTTTGGGAGGGTTTGTGTGGTATTTTTTAACTTAATGAAACATTTTCAGTTGATATGTGTCCCCACCCCCACTACAGTGCAGCTCTAGCTCCAAATTATTATTTTTTTCTTTTCTTTTTCTTTTTTTTTTTTTTTTTTTTAAATGGTGAGTAAAGAGTCATACATGTAATATAGCCACTGCCGGGTTGGTCAAAGATAGCTGTTGTGCATATGTGGAAGCACAACAGCTGCATTTCTGACGATGCGCAGCATCATGTTCCCAAGCACTATGCAACAAGCCAAGTAAATTCTAGTCTTTGTTTCAGATGTAACCCATTAACTCAGCTGAGATTTGCCAAGACACGTGTGACGTCCGAGCTGTCCCGACTGGCTCGATGCCAGCAGTGCCATACTCCGGCCAGTGTGCACTCCTGGGGAAACAGGCAGCAGGCTGCTCCCTCCAACCTCTCACGATGACTTTTAGGCCAAGATTTTTAAAAGCAGCTAGTGGATTTGTTTGGTCAAGATGAGTCGCCTTGAAGATGCTCACCTTTCAGGGGACATTGACCTCAGGGCACTATCCCCCCCACCCCTTTTCCAGGGGCTCCTGCTGGGCACTCGGGCCTAGGCTGCCCCATGGCCAAGGTTAGCTGTTGCTTCTGCAATTTTTAGATGCTTCCTTGGTAGTTTCTAAAACTTTGATGCAAAAGATGATGCCTTTTCCCTTGCAGACTACTTGGGTGCCTCTGCGATAAGATGCCATACCACTTACTGCAGCTCCACAGCCACTGTAGTGGTTGGCAGCGCTCCGGGCAGGAGTGATTGCGCTAGTGTTTTATTAGCTCTCAGAAAATATATAGCAGGGAAGAAGCTGTGCAGGCTCCTGCACGGTCTGCCTGAGCTCTGACCCCTCGGGCAAGAGGCTGGATTGCTTTTACAGCCACTACTTAACCTTGCTGCAGAGACTTGTCAACAAGGAGACCAATTAGCAGCAGATATGATGGTGGGTGATATAATGCAGATGTCTGTTAGGAGCACAACTGATATATTTTAACACATGTATTTTAAAACATGCCTCTGCATAAATGATGCCAGCTCCTGCACAAGAATCTCTCTTACTGTCAAGTGTTACAGAAAATTTTACTTTTTTTTCCCAAAGTCTCTCTCTCTCTAAGCATTGTTCTGTTGGGCTCATGATGACTATGGCAGGTGTAGGATTATAAGAAATGACTCTGGTTGAAAAATTGTCCACTTTTCAGTTAAATTTTTTTTTAAACATATATGGCATATTAGAAATACATGTAGATGCAAAATGAAAACAGGGCCATTCTTGCTGTCCTGAGACGGTCAATATACAACTGGAGATCTTTTCTATCATCACACATGTATATTGGTGTATGTATCAGAAAAGGCAGATTAGCTAAAGCTGAGTTAATAGATTAAAATTGTGCAGGTCTATGAGCATGTTATAGCCACCTGCTGCAAAGAACAGTGGCTCTTTATCACCTCTCAGCTTGTGACAGTAATAGCCCTATTTATTTGGGTGCACCTAGGGTTATTCTGTCAGATGTATGGTTTTTGGTAAAGCTAGAGAGGCTGGTTGCAAGAGGATGGTTGCTGTTTTGGTTGAGATTGGGCCTGAGCTTTTACACAAAAGTTTACAGTAAGACTCAAGGGCTGGAATTACTACAAGACTTGCACTTAACTGCTGGCTGACTACTTCCGCAGGCAGGGTAGTTCAGTCCTCTGCTCAGCTCCCTCCTAGAAACACTGTCAAACAGTGCAGAGTGTACTGCTGCCAGAGACAGCTGTGTCCCCTTTCCTCTGCCAGCCAAGGTGCTCTTTGACTTACTCCCTGCACCTTCTCTGCTTGTTTTAATTGAACATTTGAACCTACATCTTAAGCCATTGTTTCAATTAAATAGTTATAATAATTTACAACAGAATTGTAACAATTTACACAAGCAAAGGTCTGTTTTAAAACCATCAAGATACAATCAGCGCTTGGCAGATCAATCTCTGAAATACCTTTCAAAATTATACAGGAGACTTTGCATGATCATCTTTTAATTGCCAGGATAACTATTTATGTCTAGCACCAAAAAAAAAAACAACCACCAAAACACATTGGAGTATTGTTTTATATTTTCTACTACAGATATAGTGCCAGAGGAGAGAAAGACCACCTCTTCTTGAACATGACTTATCACTCCAATGTCAAAGCTAGAGATGCCTTCCCTTCACCTAACCAGTCACCAGCAGAAGGAGGAGCAGTGGATTCAACACACGGGCTAACAGTGCCACGTACTCTAACAAGGTACTGATAGAGGCCCTGAAAATGAGTAGCCACAGCCCAGCAGAAATAACCGTAACAATTTTTCAGTTGATTAGACCTTAACACTGCCCTGAGGGCAAAGGGCAATCCACATGTATTTAATGTTAACATCAATTTATCGGAGGATAATTTTTATCTCATGAATACCCAGATATTTTTTTCCCTTGGTTAGTGTTTAAATACTCTAACTTCCTTTTTGGGCTGTTCAGTATCTTTTCTTGTTCAGTGGAGCCAATAAGATCTTTGCTTCTTGGAAATTTGTCTGCTCTTAGGGTTTCCTTCTTTAGCCTCCACTGTGCATTTTAATTATTTCATTAATCTTTGGTGAAAAAACAAAAGCTTTTTCTAAAATGCTGACAAAATGCACACATGATATTTTTACAATTAAAAAAAATAGATTTCCACTACAATCTTCTAATGCACTATGTTCTTTTATTCACTGCGTAGCTCCTCTTTAAGGAAAGAGTTCTCTTGATTTCATTGGGGCTACTCCCAAGCAAGGCTAGGTTCACCAAACCTGGATTGGTTAAGGATCTGATTTTTGAACTTCAGGGCTGAGGAGGGTGGGGCTGGAGAGCTCCATCATCCTCACGACTGAACAGACTCCTCAGAGGAAGCACTAACCCCTTGCAGAATTGACCTGGCAGGTTGGTACAAGTACAGCGCCCACAGAGAGAACTCCTATAGCCATCCTAGGAGTATTTGCTGTATTTCTTCATCAGTAGCAATATCCACAGCTTTCCTTTTCAGCTTCAAGCGTTGATAACATCTTACCTTTTTTCTTCATACCTTGTCTTGTAGGAGAATCCTTTCCCCTTCCCTCCAAATCAAGCCTAAATCTATTTAAGGTAAAAAAAAGAGAGGAGGGAAAAACAAAAAGAAACAAGAATATAGCCAACCTTTTTAATTAGAGTATATTGTACTTCCAAACTGGATACACTAGAAATTGGCAATGCAACATAAGATGCAAAGGAATATACCAGTTACTGTCAAAATGACCCTGTACAGCCTTATAATGCAAAAAGCTTTATACAATACAAATTTTTATTAATGTACACGAACCTTGACAGAATGATATTTGAACATAATACAACAAGTAAAAAAAAAAAAAAAAGACAGAGAAAGAAAAAAGTGCTGAGAACTTTAACTCAATTACCGAATGGAAAAACACGCTAGCTTTCGTTAAAGAATGCATAGTGAAAACCAGTATGAAATTACCTTTATGGTGGGGGGAATTTATCAGAACTGTTGGTCATTAATTGGTAGGGGAAACCTCTGGAGAACATTCCTTTCTTTAGCCTTGAACTGCAAACCAATTATTTTACTATGCATGAGCTCTGATAAATACTGTATTTTTTTTTTCTTAAAAAAATAAAAACCTCCTAACACACTTTTCCTTACAGAGAAAACTTCTATAACTTGCTAGAAAGAATTAATTTATCCTTTCCAAAGTGCTAAACAAATTTCCCAGGTACATTAAACATGACTATATCAGATACTGGTACAGTGGAACATTGTCGAACACGTGGCGTTCACATGCTGACAGCTCATTCTTGGAAGGTCCAGCCCTATTTAAACTGCTGTTTGGTTTAGATGAAGTGCCCTACTAATATTTCTACTCCTTCCTCCTAGACAGCTGTACTTTACCTGTCAGCGAGAAAAATAAGCTTTTTTGTTTTGGAGGTGTTTGCTCTTCTGTGGTGGGGTCAGAGATATATGCATTGGGTGTATTGTAAAGAACGGGTATAGTTTCTGAAAGCAGATTGCATTTCATGCTGTCAAGATACTCAATTTTTTATGCTTTGAGTATTTATTAATACAGCATTTTCTATTTTGTCTGTACTCCGGGGCAGGGAGGGGGGGGCCAGTTACGAGGAGTTGTGATGGAGTAAAGCATGGCAAACAGGGCCCTGAGTTACGTCGGTTGTTTACAAAGGTTTATACACACCTTGGAACAGATGGCTTTTCTTTACTGCGTAGACAGACAGAACTGCCACATGCTCATTAGAACCAAAAGTGTCTGCTGGAATGTAAACAAAATGGTGGGACTTCTCTGTCCTTTAATTAATAATTCCAAATGATAACCTGCTACTATTTTGTGTATTTCCCCCCTGTAAATAGCTTCCAGTATGTTAACAGGAGTGCGCAGATTAGGATGTCCTCCCTGAACAAGAAGAGTTTGGTCAGGACAGTGGAGAATGTTTGGCCATCTCAGTGCAAAACAAATGTGGGAATCTTGCAAATAGGTTAAATGATGCAAGTTTTGCATCAAAAAAGTATTTCTACGCAAGCTTCTTTTAAGAACTAATGAAGTTTGAGTTATGTTTCTAGTTGTACAGATGGCTAAGAGCCCTTGTGGACCAGAAATGCCTTCCTGAACTGGAGCATTGCTTTAGTGCTATCATGAACAAGGGGTTGGCTCCAACTGGCCTGTCGGAACACCCCCATCCTGGAACAACGTGCAGAAGAAATTCCTTCAGGAGAGCATGAAGGTGAGTGAATAGCACATTAGATGTGACTCAGGGCACCTCCTACAGTGGCTTGGCCAAGGGACAGACAGGGGACTCTGACAAAAGCTAGGTCAGATGTTTCTAATACCTGGTGAAAGACAGCGAGATCCGAATCCAAGAGACATCGTGGAAAACAATAATCCAGTAAGAAAGCATTCCCTTAAGTCACATGATAATTTTGAAATGTTTCATATTTTATACTCCCAATTTTAATGCAGAGTATTTTTAATCCTGATCTTTCTTCCTGGATATTAAGTTGTCTAAGAAATACAAATCAATTAGCAGCTGGTTAGCTTCTCTTAATTTAAGATCACTCTTGGCATTTTGAGATTAACAAAGGTTATACGACCAATCCGCATTCGCTTCTTCCTGCAATAAAGTGCTACATATAACATGTCATTTTAATGACCACAAGTAGGAGCATTAAATAAGTATAAAGTTAGCTTCCTAGCAGTGTACACTCTATCTGCCGTTAACAAAAAGGAATAAAGTACTACTAATAACACGGAGGGTGGTGACAGGACTGTAGAATTTGCAAGTACAATTGAAATACTGAGGGTATAAAAGAGAACTGTGTGGTTCAAACAGCATCTTTTTGTAGCTTTATATTTCAAAGTTGTTACTGGTACCTTTTCAAATAAACAGTCATCTTACCTTCAGCCCACAGATTTTTTCTTTTTTTTTTTTTGAAAATGAGAAACAAACTAGTGCAAGACTAAAGCACTGTGCAAAACTGCCTTTTTTTTTTAGTCTGAGTATTTATACCCAGAATGTATCCATACCCTTTTTTTTTAAATCCCCTTGTTGGATTTTTTTTCCACCATAGAATTCTAGTTATACAAGTTGTTCCTGCAAACTAAAAGGTAACCACTGCATAATACAGTATATATATATATATATATATATATATAATATTTATATGCCCTTTTAAAACAAAAGATGTATGCTATGGCCCAGGGGCAGGTGCTTGTTTGTTACACCTGTGTAACGGTTAAGAATTGGGCCTGCTGTGTGGGTGTGTAGACTACACACACTGCATATGTGTGTGTGTGTGTACATACACACGCTTTTCATTGTCATACTCTCATCCTGCAGTGCTGAAAGCAACTTTTTCCTCATCAGTTCTACCCCAAATCCTCAAACCTTGACAACTGAGTAGAAGGCATCAAACAACTAAAGGAAGCTGCAAACAGCACTGAAATAATACTCCAATCCACCCTGAACCAAGCGTTAGTCCTGCCACAACGCTACAGTTCAGGGGGAGACGGAGGGAAGGGAGGGAGCAAGTGTATGAAAAGGGGAAAAGAATAATAATTAAATAAGCCAATACAAGGGATGTGCAAAAGCAATGTCATGGCACGCTACAGGCAGACTCTCTTTCACCCACCCACACGCACACAAAGCCCAAAAATAAAATGCAGCAATATGTAATCTTACAAGTGCTGATTGCCATTAAGGACACTCTTTTTTTTTCAGCTTAACAAGACAAAATAGTTTCTTAGATAAGAGTACTGGGAACATGCCTCTGAAGGTAGAAGTATGCAGTAGGTCACCTCTTGAAGATGTAATAAAGCAGCTTTCATGTCAATGCAATAAGTATACACACAGAGCCATTTTTCTAACCCTTACTAATGATATAGTACACGTGTTCGTTACCTCTTCGGTCTACGTTTTGCAGCAATGTATACCTGCTGGGTTTGTTGGGGTATTTTTGGTACAGAATGTAACTGCCCTCAGACAGTTTCTGCCCTTTCTGTTAGTCCAAGGTAGGCAAGGAAGGAGTGTTTAGGTGAAGAGGCACCTCCTGGTGCAGTCTGAGGTCTGGGTGGATGGAATGTGAGATCGTAGTGGTTTTTGGGGAAAAACATTGTTAAAGGAATAAGGTGGGCAAACTCTGAGTTCCAGTATTTATCAAAGCACAGGGAAGTGCCATTGATGGCCAAGGCTTTCACTGCCAAGTTTGGCTCTGCCCCGCTCCCGTGTGCAGCTGACATAGCCACTGTTTGCAGAGCCTGGGAGGCAGACATGACTGAGAGGGGTGAGAGGAGGTTTCTGGAGCTGTTCACTGGTAGGAGTGGACTGGTTTCCTTGGAGGTTGAATACTGGCCCTTCTTCTCCTCTTCGGAGCAGTCCCCGTTCTGGTGCTTCTTCACGTGGCGGCTGAAGACAAAAGGGTGGGTAGTCTTGAACAGGCACTCGTCGCAGCTGAATGTCTGGCGTGGAGCGTGCTTCAGTTTCTTGTGCAAGTTGAGATTGTCTTTGCGTTTGCAGCTGTAGCTGCACTGGTCACAGTGAAAAGGGCGCTCACCGGTGTGGACACGCACGTGTTCAATCAGCTTGTTGGCGGTCTTGGACAGGTAGCCACACTGGTCGCACTTATAATGGTTGCCAAGGCGGTGTTCTCTGATGTGCATCTCCAGCTCCAGCTGATTCGCTTTCACTGTCTGGCAGATCCGACACTTGTACTCCATCTTGTAGTGAGTCTTCAGGTGGCACTCCATCGCTGCGGGGCGGTTAGTGGAGTAGATGCAGAATGGGCACCTGGCGACACAGCAGGGAAAGGCAGGGACAGAGGAAAGAGAAGTCACTCAGCTTGAAGACCTGCATTCCTGGTTTAACCCTGTCACTCAACCCCTCTCTGACCTACTAAAGAGCAGAAAAAGGCACTTAGTTCTGCCTGTAAAGCCTCTTTGGAATACTTGGTTCATCTTGACATGTCTCTACTTAGAGGAGGTTTGCCCAGTTAATGGCAATAGAGCTCACGCGTTCCTAGGAAAACACTGATTCACTCTGAAGGAGCATCCCTTTAATCCTCGGGCTTACCTTGATGGGGAAGATTCTGCAAAGCAGGCCGGGTAGTGCAGAGTGGGTGACTGATTCACAGGTACTTTGTGTAACGACATTCCTAGTGTTTGCACGAAGTCGCTTTGGCCATTTTTTCCATTAAGAAGTGGTTTAAAGTGAGTGTTTACAGATGAGTATGAAAGCAGCTGTTTAAGTAAAGATGGAATAAACTTGTAATACCACACGTACAGCAAAAGCTTAGGAAATTCCTTCTATGTGACCTTGAACAATAAGCTTCCTGGGTATCCTGCTAGCAGCAGCTGAAGGGCAGTCTGTTAGGATGATTTGTAGGGATGCCTGTTTCTGGGAGCTGAGCTAGCCATGCTCAAAGGGGGCGTGTGTTTGGCAGTGTTTGTTCCTGGGTGGGAACAGGATGTGGGCTCCACTTACAGCAGCAAGCGTCCAGACTGGGGTGGATGTGGCAAAGGGCCTCACCACTGGTTCCTGGACCAGGAAGGGCCAAGAAGGCTGGAGGAGGGAATCTTGAAAGCTTGGAAGGTGGCCTGAGCTGAACAAACCCAAAACACACCCGCTTGTGCTTTATGTAGCTGAGAGGAAGCTGGTGAGGACAGCTACCTGCCAGGGATCTCTGCTGTATTAAACTAAGCATGCTCCCTTCCAGAGCTAAGAGGTGAGCTAAAAGAGCAGGTCTAGATAAAAAAGATACAACTAAGGCACCTGGATACTGTCTTACAGATGTCTTCACCTGCCACTGATCTGCATCCACCATTTAGCAGGTCTGCCAGTTGTGTTCTAGCATTTCAGATCATTTCTAAGCAGAGATCCTCCCTCTCCATGTGTGTTTTCCCTTGCTACAGCTGGTTGCACATACAGGTTTAATACTTATCTACCTGCTAAGCGAGAGAGACTTTTGAGCACAGTGAGTAATACAGGAGGACAAACAGATATTAAAACATCCAGACACTTTTCCAGATGCACATCAAGTACTCTGATCCAGAGAGGGAGCCTGGTGTTGAGGCTGCTAACGTGATTAGCTCTATTGCAACAGAGGACTAGGCTGTCTATGCACACATACCTCTCCTGGGCTGGGTGCTCTCTGGATCAGAATCTCAGATTTTGACCTGGAGCTGGAGGAATCATGTTTTTTTCTCTTCCCCCACAGCAAACAGGAGACAGAAAAATACAATTTACTTAGATCTCTTCAGGCTCTTCTGGATGCCTTAAAAAAAAAATAAATCAGAGCTTTTTCTTAGGTGCAGCTTTCAAGGTACCTAATTGTTACTTGAGTTGGGCAGGAATAACTTATGTAGACTGAGAAGCCCATTCTGTCAGGAAGGTCTGAGTCATAGGTCATGGTTTTCCCTTGGTAAATAGACCAGATTCTGTGCAGCTTAAACCCAAAGTGCATTAGACAACTGGTCTGTGCGTCCAAGACAGACATCCTGTCGTCCTGGCACACTATTTGTTTCTCAGTCTGGTCTTCTTCCCAGATTCAGTCATCACATCTCAAGTGACCACAGATCCCAGTTCATGGAACTACTGAGCTGGAGACCAGACGCTGCCTGGCAAACAGAACCAGTTTTCAAAACCTGCAGTGCAAACTGATAGAGCTACTCGTGGTAATGTTAAACGTGGTGTGCTCATCACATGGCAGTTACAGCACACTGAAAACATTAGTTTGCTTAGCAAGAGCAACAGAAGCAGGGAGACCAGTGCTGAACCCTAGCTGGGCTCAAAGGGGTTCCAGCTTCTTTTCCTGCAGCAGCTGGAACAGAGACCAGGGACGTGCATCTTGCGTAATGTCATATTGCCCACCCACAGGGAGCAAGCATATGGCCGCAGCAGTCACTCCTTCCCTCAGGGGTCCAACTCTGACATAAGGGCACGCTCATTCTCTAGAAACACTGCTCTGCACCAACAGACCTTCAAGGACACCACCTTAGCCAAAGCCAAAGCGCTGTTTTTCTTAAAGGAGTGTATTACTCATTACATGTTAATTTATACAGTAGTGATCATTCTGGGGCATGCAAAGCAAGCAGAAAGCATCGGTGTTATTAGTTCTTGGAGAGGACTGACTTTGCATTAGAGTCTACAAAGGTTATAACCTTTAAGGTTATAACTTCATACCTAGTTGCAGAGACTGTACAGCGTTTAGTTTCTTTGAGCCAGGTGCAGAATAGAGCCTGTGCTGTGCTCTCCTTTGCTCTGATGCCTTGAAAAAAAAAAACCCTCTTAGTTTGCCAACAGCTCTGTGTAGTGCTGCCTCATTCTCTGTAGGACCCATCGCATGCTGTCTCCTATTTGACTTGAAAAGGGAAAGGACCGTAGTTTGTTAAGACCAGTGGATACTACAGCTGCTGCTAGGGTACCAATCTGCTGTAATGGTGCAAGCCTGTACACTACAGGCCTGGGCTTGGGTCATCTAAATAAAAGGAAACCCCAAATCTGGATTATCAGACATTTAACTAACCCTTTCTAATTGACTTCCTTTTGTCCTTTCCCCACAGGATTAGAGGTGCTTAACACAGTAAAAGTTTGTGTACTTGCTTTCCTTACTTGAGCCCACCGGTGGGGACAGTGTGGCATTTCTTGTGCTCCAGTAATTGTTCGGGTGTCTTCATGAACTTGTGGCACACATCGCACTCGAACATCCGTGTGATCAGGTGGATTTGCAGGTGGCGCTCAAACATATTTTTTGTTTTGCAGACGAAGTTACAGAAAACACATTCAAAGCCTGAAAAATAAAACAGGAAAATGTATTCCTTACCTTGTGGGCAGACTGACTGCGTAGAAGGTGACAGTTTGTATTTGTTTAACGGTGTTTTACCTTTCTCTGACTTCTCTTCAGTGTTCACTGAGGTCTGACTACCAGGCACTACAGAAATGACTAGCAGGTTGTTTGAACCCTTGCTTTTTGGGGTTATATCTGCATCTTCTTTGCTGTTGGCAGAGTCACTCAGTGCTGACAGCGAAGATGAAGATGGACTGTTGGATTCACTGGGTGTCTTCCTCTCTTCCGCTGAAAAACAGGAATAGAGAGCACTAACTAGTACAGCAGATTGGATGGAATCTCAGTGATCCTGTTTTAAATGGCAGGAAAAATATTTATATTTAAATTTAATTCAAACATGCTTATAAACAAGTCTGAAATAGATTGATCTGTTAATAAATCATAGTTGCACCTCCTTCCTTTTTATTAGCATTTACTACAGTAAATCTCTCAGCTTATCCTAGAATTGACTCTCTCTGTAGTGGTAGTGGGATGGAAGCATGCAACTCTACCTCATTACCAGGCTGAAAAAAAATCCCCAAAACCACTTTTCAGCGTTCAAAAACAATGAAGAACTTGTCACTTAGAAAGGAAACAGAGCTTCTGTAGGTTTGGGGCGTGGAAACCAAAACTTCCCCCACCTTTCCGTTTATGTGGATCTAATGGGTAAATTTGGGATGAAGGGCAAAGGAGAATAATCTCACTCATTGTACTGAGGAGCATCCTCAGTAACGACTGTAAGAGATAACAGCGTGGTCTCAAGATTTATCTGCTTTTATTAGGACCTCTTATTGATGATAATTAATTTAAAAAAATGTTATTTAACTGGATCTGAAGCCCATCAGACTTTCCCTACGTATGCAGTAAAAGTCTGAAGTCCAACTCTCAAACCTTATCACACACTAGAAATGAACCAGAGTGAGAGTTCTCATATGAGAACTGCCACGAGCTAACGAGGCAAGGATGGGCAAATTATTACCTCCCACCTATGTCTCGGTTTAATCAGAGCTGTGTTAAAAAGAGACTTTACTAAAACTTCATATTCTCTATGTGATAAGGTCCCCTGATCAAGGCCTCTGCAAACACCAGTACCTATGTGCCTTGCTTTAAACTGCTGAACGGCACCTTGAAGTCTAAGATAAAAATGTAGGAATGCACTAATGAAATCTGATGACCCGAGCTGTCAATAGGGAGGATGACTGGGATATCATATAGAAAGATTCACTGACCTTGGGGACCAAAGTAATAGAAATGGAATGAAATTTAATAGTACAGAGTACAAGGTTATGACCTGAAGGGTCAGTAACAAGAATTTTTGCTACAAATGAGGAGTGCTTAAGTTGGAAACAGTCAAGGAAAACAAAAGAAGAATTTGAGCAGAACATGGGATAAATATGAGCAATCAGTGTGGGGGAGCCTTCAAGGAAGGTAAATGTGATCACAGAATGTTATTGTGTGAGCTATTCCCAGTAGCTGCTGCTGTTTTACACTGCCACCACCGCTACTTTTTTCATTTCATCATGTACAGCTGTGATTGCATATGTTGAGAGCAGGGGTTCTAACAAGAACATATGCAGTGAGGGATTGGTACAGTGAGAAAACTGTGTTTCATATAAGAAAAGGCACAATGTACATTTAAGAGGGGAGACGGATGTTCTCCGTAAATATACTAAGGAAATAAATACTGTGGAAGGAGAGAAGAAAGGTGGAGGGAGCAAGAGGTGGACCGCTGTTTCAGATGAAGGACAGTTCTGGCACAAGAACAACGTACGTGTGTTCTGATTATCAGTAAGACACACACTGGAAATTTTAAAAAGGTCCCTGATCTTTAACGCAGGAAAATCTGCAGCTGCCTGTCTGTAGAAGTAGTTGGTTTAAAACAGTTATACTTGTTTGAAGACATATGCCAACATCCTTACAAACAGGCCTTGTATGACATGGTAACATCACAGGGTAAGGGACTGGAGTCAAGTGACCCAGAAAATCCATTCTACTTGTTACTCTCTGTATTTGCCACATGTGTAAGCATTTGGCTGCATCACCAGCTGAACAGCTCAGTTTGACAGGGTGAAGGAGGAACAGGGGCTTTTTTGTCTGTCTTTAAAATTCAAGCAGCAGCTCCAATCTTTTAGCCATGACAGGAAGATACAGTAGAGTACAGCTCATTTTTGAGCTCTGATGCAAGCTTTTCACGTGGCTATGGGGGTGTGTTTCTCATTTGCCTTGACTTCCTGTATATGAAGTGGAGTTAGATGGAAACACCTCAGAGAGCACGGAGTAGTGCTGAGAGCTATGCTGGCATAAAATCCCTTGAGAGCTTTCCAGTAGTTTGTATTTCTGTAGTTACGTTTAACTTGTGTATCTGTGAGCACAACCAACTGCATTCTCCTCTCCCTTCTTCTCTACCCCTCCCTGTTTTCCCAATTTCATTCCTGGTAGGACAGGAAAAGCAATTTAGCAATGGAAAAATTGTGCTGGATGCAATTCAGGTTCAGTATTGTCACCACAATTGTTAGTAGTTTGTGGCAGCAAAATGCTTCTGCCTGGTGTTATAAGAGAAATTAATTAAAAGGATTCTAATTTGCTTCTCCTTAAATTATGCCAGACTTCATTAGTTGGACTAAGCATATGGAGCTTGTTTGAAAACTGCTATTGCTCTTATCTTTGGCTCTTAAGTGAACAGGACCAGGGAGAGAACACATGACTTGTTCTGTTATTTAATATAAAGTTACATTTACAGTATTGCTGAATCACAGTGTCAACTAAACATCGGCGTGAAATTCCAAACTGATAGACTGTGGAGGCAACTACACTGAAGAGCGAAGCTCAACGTATTGTGTATTTCAAACTGAGAGCCAGGTACGCACAATCAGCGCTCAAAGTCACCTTATCATCGCTGAAGTCAAAGTGGGATTTTTGATGGAATAGTAAACCAGTCAGAAAAACAAACGAATTGTGCTGACTTCAACAGGGGAGGGGATCTGGGGGATAAAGGGAATAGGAAGAAGGAGGGCTAAGTAGTCCTTCATTTATTTCGCTAAGCTTGAAAATTGATCTGCACTACCAGATTGTTTGCCTGGCTGGAGTCCAATTCACTTCAGCTTTGAGAGATCAAGCCTTAATTAGCAAGCGTTTCAGTGAAAGTGGAGTGCTAATGGGAAGTGTGAAGGTTGCACCTAAAAAGCAAGGAAGAGAGAGATCACTGCAGCCGGGTGAGAGGGATCATCACCTGTGTGCTTGCTGTTGACATGAGCCTTCATATCTGCCTCTTCCATAGTGACAAAATGGCATGCTGTGCAGCAAATGGAGAACATCCACTGCTCTTTATCCACGTGGAGGGACATATGACTGACAAACTGGACGTTCATCTCCGTCTCAAACCCACACACGTGACAGCTGCAGGCAGAAGGGAATTCAAGAGTAAGAAACATTAAAAACCAAACCACAAACAGAAGCGTACTGCCTTTCCCTGAATTTGCAAGAAAAAATTCACTGCACAGACAACTTCTCTTCCTCACTGTTGAGTGTTCACTGCAAAATTCTTTTGTCTGCTGAACTGCCTCTGAACTGATGGCCGTGCCAACGTGATTAAGGGCAGGCACAATGCAACCATCCTCTACATGCTATAATGACGCTAAATAATCATAAAGTTAATTAAAAACTACAGGTTCCAGATGCTGTGCATCACCTAGCTGATTCCTTTGGGCAATAAGAGGCACTGCAGCTTTGCCAAGATGTTTAGTACGGCTGATACACTGACAAACGGAGAGCTTGCTGCACACTCCAGGAGTTATTTTCAAGCCCTGGAATGGTTCCCGTGCCAAACTGGGATCTCGTGCAAAACTGCCTGGCAGTTTCAGTGTAAGCAAGTAAAAATGGGTTCAAACATTTCTTATGCTCGACTGGAAAACAGCATTCATCAGCTATGCAAATCATTAGCAGGAATACCGATTTCACAGCCAGTGCATAAACAGAGTGATATGGAGAGGCAATGGAAAGAATCCTTTAATTTAACTTTCTTTGCAGAGTCCTCCTCTTGCTTTGATTAGGCCATTAACATTTAAAACAAGCCCAAAACATTTTAAAAAGTATATACTCTAGGGCACTATTTTGCTTTCCCAGGGGGGATGGACCAGATAATCTAATCCAGCAGGTCTCATTTATTTCTTACTTCTATGATTCTGTAATTAAATCTGCTCTTGGCACTTTGACTAAAAGTAAGAGTGATTTGGTAATCTGCTTGGCCGCTGGAGTGCATATCACAGTGTGCAGAGCACACAGCAGTGCATACAACAAGGAGTATACCCAAATATCCATTTAATCTGGGCAAGCTGTTTTAATTTTTCAGGCAAATTCTCCTAAAGGTTTCCTTTCTTTCCTCATGTTGGTCACTGAAGGTATATACCTCTAGCAAATGGAGGAAACGTGTGTATCGCTACAACAATCCTTACTACGCTTTACTATTTGACTTCATAGATTTGGCTGAAAACAACGGAGCTGTCGGAGACAACTGGAAGCGCTGTGCTTTAGATTTGCCATGAATCTGTGTACACGATGGGATGTTTCCAAACACAAAACTTAAACGAACGCTGCCCAAAAAGTTAAAGAGGCTTCTAAGAGCCCATCTGCGTCACAAAGCTGTTTCAAAAAACCAATCCCACACCAAACCCCAGAGTCTTTCCCAATGGCCAGCCAAGTCACAGAGCATGAGGCAAGCCAGCTGGGTTTTGCTGCTTAGCCTAAGTCAGATACAGGCCAGACTAATACTTTCATCGCAGTTCCACCCTGCTACACCAGAAGGGTGGCCCTCTAGCACGTCCTTAGCAGGCAGATAAGACATTCAGACTCCAGTGTCTGGTGCACAGCCCTCGTCTAGGTCCTCACCTGTAGTAATAAGGGTGCTTCTTTCCATCGCTGCCTTCAGAAGTGACAGCGCTGACAATGTCCTCAGTGTCTGTACTCACCAGCTTCACAGAATGGACGGTCAGGTGCTGGTTCAGATTAGCACGGCACTTAGCAGCGTAGGGGCACAAGTGGCATTTGTATTTTCTCTCTTCTGAAAAAGAAACAGAAAAACCTTAAATGTGTAGTGCATTTTGAAGGAAGCTATTTTTAAAGCTGCCAGCAACCCAGATGCATTCCTTTGGGTGTCTCCAAGCAGCTTTCAAAATGAAGTACTTTGGAAGCTCGACGTTTTGGAAAACTTACAGGAATTCACAGCAATTACTCAGAAAAAAAACTAATCTGGAGGTAGTTTAGGGCTACTATTTTTTAACTTGCTCTACCATTTGTAGTCAGATAATATAAAACTTTATAAACTGGAAAACTGAGGCAACTGCTGCTCTGAGAGCTACAGCAGAGTCAGTAGAGAAACACATCAATAATCTACAACTACTTCCTTTACCTAGCATCTTTTATTTGATTTTTGGGTCCAGTTATTCTTGAGGTTGCCCATGTGATCCCTTGCAGAGAGCTGATGGTTGATGATTTTGTATTAAAATCTGAGGGTGGGGAGGAAAAGGAATGCTGTATCATTAGGCCAGTTCCGAACACAAAGTAACGAAAAAACCTCACTCAAAGAACAGTTGAAGAAATTGAACAAATTCATCATGAGTTTCTGATGCTTCACAACTTAAACAATCTAAAATAAAAAATTATTTTATTTTAAATTAAACATTTCTAAATCCTGGCAGCACATTTTTTGTACATGCCAGGCTTTATTTTGCAAAGAGTTGATTAAAATAACCAAACATTACATCAGCTTTTACAACCTTTCCCTTTGAGGAGCTGCTGCTCTAAATTTGAAATATAATGCTACAAGTGTTAGAGGAAAGGCATTCAATAGAGCAGTTTAGGACTAAGAAAACCTCACGATGCCACAGAACAGAGCGTTTGAACCTTTTCAGTACGGCTTTACTAGACAGTACAGCATATACTGGCATTATACCAATACTATTTTTCAGCACTGCATCAGAAATTCTTGCTTTCAAGTCTTATTTTGTGCAGTGCACCTCGGCAGGCTGACCAGGTGAGTTCTTACTCTGTTAGTCTCAGTTGATTTGAAGCTGATTCACTTTAAGAAAGTTGGTATGGGGTAGAACAGCCCCTGTTCCTCTCAGAAGAACTGGATGATGAGAGCAAAGAGGAATGACAGATATTAAATCCTTTCAGTTTTACCAGATCTGAAACACCAAGGCCAAATCTTTTGTTGTTCAGTGACATTTAAAAAGCTCATCAGGTGAATGTAAGAAAGGCTGTGCCTTTGCTTCAGAACTCCATTCACAGGCTTGGTTAACCAGTTGGTATCTACAGGCTGGTCTACTGGCACCCGGACAAACTTGAATTTAGGTATTTTGTTAAGATAGATTACAAGTAGGTTGTAAAAATACAATGTTAGTTAACTCCCTGAACACCACTCTGACATTCTGTCCTGTTTCTGCGCTCGGCTCTGCTCTAAGTGCAAGGAGCCGAGGATGGCTCACACACTCTCCTGCTTACCTTCTTCCCCCTCCACTTAAACAAACCATCACAAACACACAGATTTCCTCAGTGTTGTAACAACCAACCACAGAGCATCGGCTTACCTGTGTGCAGCGAGAGATGCCGGGACAGAGTCTGCTGTCGACCAAACACTTTTCCACACACATCACAGGGAAAGAGCTGGTCGTTAAATTTCCAAGATGGCAATCCATTTCCCACTTCCAGCCCCAGCTTTTCTGTTTCTATGCCAAAAAAACACATAAACGGAATTTAAGAACTCTGGAGACTTGCAGATTTCATTCAGTAGAGTCCTGTAGGCACCATATAAAATGCAACACCTCGGCTACGTGCTGTGTGATCTGCCACATGAGTTCATGTAAAAAGGAAACTCCCAGTGATGGAAAGGAAATCAATCTTTCATACAGCGTCTTTCATAGGTACTGTAAAGCAGAACACTTAGTCAAAGTGTTCTAGACATAGTCAAAGAGTTAAACCAGATTATATAAAGAGAGAAAGTCAATAGTGAGCAGGGCAAAGCATTAACCTCTAATTCTGTTTTTGCAGAGACCACTCCTTTGGCTTTGTCAGTCACCCACCTTGGCCTGGTGCATGAAGAATGTCTGGTCTGAGACAGTGGTCTGGTTTACATTATTATTCATGGCAGAAGAAAGATTTCCAAACCTTTGCTTTTCACTGACACGGGAATTTTTGCTACGTGAGCAGTCTTACATCGAAGGAGAACAGAAGATTGCTCAGGCAAACGTTAAACCAAGAGGACACAGCACGCCAGTGAGGGGCAGCATCTGAGGTAAACTCCACCCAGCACCTGCTGTCCTCAGGCATCAAAATCCCCGGCAGCTTAGAGGGCCATCCATTGAAAACCTGAGACCCAGAGCAAGCCATTATTTAAAGAAGGGGTTTTAATTGTTTCAGGAACAGAGAGAGTCTGCTGTACAAAAAAGAAACTCCCCACAGCATAAAGCACAGACATGAAGGCACTCTGTAAGGAGGGTGAGAGAAAAGGACTGGGAATGAGGAAGAGAAAAGGAGTACACAGTACTTCAAGAGTTAAAAACATGGCCAGTTTTGATCTGGACAGAAGGGCGCAGAGAGCCGATGGAGACTGGGGATAGCAGTGATACTACTTAGCTCAATAAGAGAATCAGTATCAGCAAGCCTTGCGTAAAGAAATATTCTCTCTGCAAGGGTCCTGTTGCCTGAGGAGAAGGGACCGCTGTTGTTAAGAAGTGCACAAAACTGCACGGGTACTCAGCAGCTTTCCAAATACAACAGCCAGTGTCGAGGGGGCTTGGTTTAAGAGTTACTTGTGTGAAAGACCTTGTTTCCACTGGAATGAAAGATGCAACATGCAGAGCACCTTTCTCCAAACCGATACCTCCTGTGGGATTGCTGCCCAGAACTAGCTCCACTAGTGCATGTGTGCACGCCGTGACGGAGGAAAACCACTTGGCTGGGATTTTCAGGTAAACAGGAGAAGAGAAGCTGAGGACAGGAGTACAAACACATCTTATTGAGTGTAAGTTACTATCGTGGAGGTTGGCACAAACCAGCAAAATCTTCATCCGATGAAGCACTGAGAAATAAACGCTCCTCTTGTAGAGGCAACCTCTCACTGACAAGAGTCAACTGCCACTGCAAATTTGACTGCCATGTCTGAAAGAGTCTCTCCTTCACAGGTAGGTGTCCAGAGGGCTCCACTGTGGTTTAGGCAAAGAACTGTCAAATATTGGAGTTAATTTAAGCAATAATAAAAACAATGCCTCAATTTGGGGCAGATTCCACACAGCAATCTCAGCAAGTTTAGGGATGGACATACTTGCCAGCCCCTTTTCAGCTGCTGTGACTGTTTCCTGTAACCCTGCAATATGTCCAATATTCAGCACACCAGAGGAATTATGAGGCACCTCTGAGTGCTACCACCCAACACCACATTTTTCTTAAAAGAATTTCTAGTTAAAGAACAAGTTCTGCCTATTCAAAATAGTCATTTTGTGAAAATAAAAAGGAAGACACCCCCCCCCATAACCTACAAGAACTTCAGTAAAGAATGATTCTTTTTGTTACTATCCTTGAGTTCAAAACAATTGAAAAATCTGACTCTGTACTAATGCTACAGATATTTTAGCAGAGCTTTTTGAGTACATAATCAAAACAGTGCTTCAAAAGAGGAATATGGTAATAATTACAAGCGAGGGTCACAAGGGTGTAGGTTGCTTCAATATGGTCACAACAAAAATGAAGTAATTGGGACACATACCAAACAAGCAGGCTCAATTAAGTAAATAAGTCTCTTAACAATTCACTTCAGCATTAGTCATCAGCCCTTTTTTATCTCTTAAGAAAAATATAATATCCTCTTCCCTATGGTGGATTTATAGCTATCAGTTCTGGGAAGCTCATGGGAAGCTGGAAAAATAGTAGCTTTCTGATTATGTTGAGGTGGTGAAAGCTGGTCCCTTGCAAAGCAGCTGCTTATTTTTCATTGATGCAAAAAAAGGATACTGTAGGTGTTTTGAAAGTACTTCTATTTACTTTAAAGCTTCATTCCTTAAGTCCTAACTACAGTGCTGCTTTCTTCTTCTGACTGAACCTTCTCTCTGTAGCAAAGCGCTTTTTCTATTCAGCAAGCTGCTTAGCTTGTTCATGGCAAACCAGAGTTGGTCTCTGGTGCAACAGGAGCCTCAGCACTTCTGTGGAAGACTTCTGTGCTCCAAGGGAAACCACCTACTTCTGCCCACCTTACCCTCTGGGCAGCTTTGTCTGCAGCCTGGAAACTGGAGCTCTGTGTCCATACAGTGGTCCAGAAATTTTCTCAGAACATACCCAGCAACTGACCTTGCCAGTGACCTAAAGAATCAGATGAATCAACATCCACATTCAATCCCTGGGCTCTGTCTCTAATTAACAACAAGGAAGGGTGTTTTCTGTGAAGTGAGTACAAGTCCAGTGACTCTGAGACCAGAATACTGGTTTGTGCACAGCATTCTCTGTGTATCCGCAAGCACTCTACCAAGACAGTCAGCATCATTATACTTTAAGAACACCTTACACAGTGGCCAGGAAGAAGATGGACTGAGACCAACTAATGTTAAATAATAAATCACCATTGTGAGGGATGTCCCACAGAAATCTGTCTTTCACCATGACATCCCTATACTAAAATGAAGAAGAAAAAAAAGAAAAAAAAGGACTTGATATACGATTTCTGCTTTAAACAAATACTCCACAGCAAAGTCCAAAACTTCTATGTTAGCAAAGCACACATGACAAAGTAATATTGAAATTATTAAGTGAGCAATAGACTCTGCGTTTCTGTATGGGTCTTAGATCTTAAAACAAAATATGCTTGGTAAAATGGAAGGCCTCCAAGTTCTCCAGTACATCATTAAAAAGTAATAGAAAGATTAAGATTCAGTATATTACATGCTAGTAATAAAATTATTTTGAAATCATTTTTGCATAGAAGTCTTAAGAGCTAAAAAATTTATGCAAAGTTAAAACTTAATTCTCAATGAAATTTAGTGAAATAAAACTTTATGGACACCTTTCCTGCCCTTCGTGTCACCTGGTATCATTTCCCTACTAACCCCAAGTCAGCTTCATAACAAGTAGCGGTATAAAGCTGATCATCCAAGATGGGGTTAGAAACTGCCGGGACTGACACCATCTGTATTTTCCCTGAGGTGAGGATAAGGTGGACATCAACTGCAGAAATACTGTTCTGTCCCTCCTCTTGCCCCCCCACACAGATGAATTTCTGGCAAACAAATCCAGCAGCTTGAGGGAGTTATTATTTACCCCCTTCCTAAGCTGTTGGGTCTTATTCTGAACATATATGTATTTTCAGTTTTCACTTTTAATGACGATTTTTTTTTTCTCTCATCCTCAAACTGGTGATATCAATATGGAGAGTACATTAACCACCCCTTCTGAAAAGCCTTTAGCCTGAGTTTTGTCAAGAAATGCTGAGAGAGGATACCATGTCTGGTTGAAGCTGTAACTGAAGAAGAGAACAAAGTGTGACCTGAATACATAAGTAACTGTCTAGAGTCACCAAATCAGCCTTGTGTAGCTGTCACGCACAAAAAGTTGCCCAGGGACTGGCTTTGGATTTTTCTTTTCTTTTACTTAGCTTATATATTTTTCAATTACTGCTTCACAGTGTTTTATACTACATCATGTTTTAATCTGTTGTTCAATGCCATGCCTACCTTTATATCTTTATACTAATAACTGAAAGAATGAAATCAGTATTTAACTGAAAAAGACAAAGCTAAGGAAACAAACAAAAAGTATGCTGAAGTGTCATTCAAAGAAGATAAATTCATATTTATAACCTTTGCTGCTTTACTGTCTGCTCTCACATCCTATAACTCACTTAAACAGCTGCTTCACTGTTTCATCTTCACACCTCCACAGACCTCGGAAGCAACAAAATCCACAAGGGCAGATCCTTATGGTCACATGGAATCCTACAGATGATATAAATTAACTAGATTGTCCTTTGCAATAAGTATACCTTAAAGAGGTGGAAGTGAGAGCTGCTGCTGAGCCTTAACAAAGAAGGTCAAAATTTATTCTCTCTCCATTCTTCTAAAGTGTATGTCATATTTATACTTCGGGTTATTCAGACAGTTTGACACCACACAGATGGTCAAAAAGAAATCAGGTAAGTCATTTCGAAAATGAAATGAACAGAAATCCTGTGAAGGCAGAAAATAGAGAGTGGTGGTTAGACTATTTTCGATCAATCCTGCTCGCAAGCCAAATGTCTTGAAGAAAACAAGTGAGATGTGAGAGGATCTGGTGACAGAATAGCCACCCAGGGTGAGGCTGAGAGCTAAGAGGGAGAGATGGCCAAACTCAGAACAGGAGGTGAAGTGGGCAAAGGTAGATGATAGCTGATACAGAAGAGGAAGGGAAGCGTGCAGTACCTCCCGCCTCATACTCCAGGGGATAAAACTTGATGTGAAGAATATGAGATGCAGAAGGACGCTCCCATGGGAGAATGCATCTAAAAAAGTCCACCAAACCAGAAAATGAATAAACTGACTGAGAAGCAGTGCTGGACAAGGTAACCAGCTTTCTGTGAGCTCATAGCACGAGGATGAACACTGACAGGAGTGCAGATGTCCCACAGCAAGGCACCTCACGTTGCTCTGAAAGACTTACAACATTAAACAGTCATCAGATTAACTTTTGGTTACTACCAGCCTGAAGTGGATTACTGCTAGCCTGCCCTTTGTGATCTTTCAAGTACCCCACATTTACCCAAGAGGTAAATATACTTTATGCAGCTCTATATGAATGTCACAAAAGCTTGTTCCATTTGTAAGGTTATTTCTATTTTGTTATGTCTAAAAGACAAAAAGTTCAAGAAATTATTTATTCAGGAACAAGATACTCAGGTCAGGCAATCATGCAAACACTGCTTTAAAAACATTTATTTGGTCAAAGAAATTTTCTTTCCTTCCGTCTGCATTCATCTATGTTATTATAATGTCTTCCTTCTTTCCGCAGTGTCCCCATCATCAAAGATGACTCACCTGACTTCAGGTCACTGGCATTTTATTGCTTTGGAGCCTTCCACTTACATGTTCATCTATCACCTCTGACGAGCACACTAGATTTAAAAATTGAGAGCTCCTTTTGTGAAATATGTAATTAAGGCTCTGCTGCAAGCTTGTTTGCTGAAAGCCTGCAAAAGGCTCGCAAGCTCAAAAATATATAGCCTATATGAAATGCAGCAGTCCAAATACTGTATATCTTAGTCTCTTCCCAACTTACTTGCACAAAGTTTTTATCTGTAGCACCAGAATTCTATTTCTAGTAAGTCAGTTAAACAGTGGAATCCTTCCAGATACTATAGTTCCCGAGTACGATATGTCTTGCGACTTACCTAAGGTATCTGCGATCCTGAGCGGTCCCGCAGTCTTCATTTGTTACCACCAGCATCACAGCAACCTGTCTGGTCTTATTTTAGGATGTATCTTTTACTGTGAGCAGACTCATCCACTATTAGCCAGAGATAAGCAACTGCTTTTTTGGCATAAAAATTTTCTATATTCCCCACAAAAATAAAAAGCAGTAAGAAAGCTTTTTATTTTTTTAAACTCAAGCTTCAGCTGAAATTGCAAGCTGGTTTGCCTGACCCCGTCTGTGGTGGTTTTTTTAATGCCTTTTTGTAGCTATTAAGAGCGGTCAGTGCTGTTGCCTCTAATACCAATTCAGGGGCATCTGTTCAGACAAACCCCAGTCCCCTTGTGTGTTGTGGGCTGGCCAGAGGTGAGCTTGCACCAGCCTGGGAGCCATCCAGCATTGACAGCAGAGCCCTGTGCCCCAGCTGGCATGTTCAAAGCATGAACAAAGGAAGGGTCTGTGTAGCCATGCTCTCAGTCACATGTGTCAGGTATGAGAAGTTATTTGGAGGGATTTAATAATACTCTAATAATAAAAAATAAAAATTAACACAAAATTATTGCTCAAATAAAAGAACCCTAGTTCCACTTGCGAGGGGGACATGTACTTTTTGTTTCGTAAGTCCTGAAAAACTGCACATGATCAGTCTGAATGACAGAACAACTGCGCAGAGGAAGCTGAGGAAGTCTCCTTGCTAAATAAAAAACTTTACTAAATAATGCTCTTTTTTTTTCTCAAATGCTTTTGCAAATATCTAACACTACTATGGAGTATGGCAAAAAGCAGTAACGTTATGATAATTTAAAATCCTTGACATGGAAGAAGATAGAACCCAAGTGATTTTATGTATCAGTAGCATGGTGCTGAAGTTGCTCTGTCTAAAAGCATCAACCATGAAAGCTGGAAATATTTCAGTAAAGAGCTTGTATGACCCACAAAAAGAAACACTAATATTGTGCACGGAAGTATTCCAAATGTGCAATGACAGGCAACAACACTTGAAATGGTCACTGAGAAGTGATAAAGATCTCGGGGTTTGTGAAAAGAATAAAAACAAAAGATCAACTTTAAAGATGCCTCCGTAGAGGAGCACGGGAAAGCAGTGAAGGCCACTTCACTGCTAAGACTGAGCCTGTTGCTCAAAAATAGACAGTCAGAAGCAGGGTGAGAAAAACAAAACCTGAGTCAGCACAAAGAAAAGGTAGGGACACATTGACTTCAAAACACAAGGTCACTCCCCACCTTCTACCTTTGCATCAAAACTAACACCTATTTTAACTTATAGAACAGAAGACTTCTGAGTAAACAGTGAGGCTTATGAAAACCTCCACCTGCATTATAAAGCTTTGAGATTTGTTTTTATTGTCTGTATTAAGCTCAAAACATAACAACCAAGAAGAGAGAAAAACCCCAGTTCAAAACTTAAATCAGTCTATGTAAATTCTGTGCAAGGTGGCTGGAGTTGCAGATTTTTAAGGAACCCTAAAGGTGCAATAATGTTGCAGTCATTTCGTGCAAATTATTTTTACAGCACGTACAATATGACATCAAGTTGAGGATAACACTGGACAACACCCTCTATTCCTCTCAACTTATATTATCCACTGTACTGCTTTAGCATAAAGCATAAACAGGATTGTCTTGGTGGTAACTTCATTCCTTACACAATAAAAAAGAACAGAACAATGTAAAAATCCTGACACATGCAAAGTAAGGCCCTGAGCTGTGAATCTACTGGCCAAAAAGCAGCAGTCATGGAAGAGTCCCTGTAGCTCACTGCACAGGCTCTCGGAGTTCCTCAATCATTCAGTTACCACAGTGAAGAAGGTCTGTTTGGTGTCATGACTATAGGTGAAGTAATGCAATATGGCCCAGATGGAAACCAGGTTGTTTTTTTCACTGAGGGAGTTGAGACATTGCAAGAAACGGATAGGAAACACCAACAAATCTGCTCCATCAAATGTGTTTTTAAAAGCTTACCTGATCATTGTTGGCCAAGAGAACAATCAGTCCTTTCAGTAGCAAAGAGCTACATCATCATAACTTTACTTATTTAGAAATAATAGCTGTTGTAAATAAAAGTTAAATTCTGCATCTGTTGTCAGAGAAGAACCTGATCATGTGCTCTCTGTTATCTTTGCACAATATATTTTATTTCAATATAAAGCTAGAATATCATTCTGAAACCATGTTAATGATAACTGTAAGATGTGCCACAATGAATTTACATAAGCTCTCTCTAATTCGCTCCCAAGCAGGTGGCCCTCACCTTTAGCTCTACCATTTATTGCTTGTAACATTTATTTTGCATGCTACAACACTGAGTTCATATGAACTTATGAAAGTATAATTTGCTCCTATTGTTACTTTTAAACACAATTAATTAATTTCCATAATGCCAGTAGGTTTCTACCCTTTTAATTTCTTTCCCACAATTCTGCTTAAGACACACTTCCTAAGAAACCCTTTTAAAAATCACTCAGAGACATTTGTGCATGTTTAGGACCATTATGGTGTACGTACAATTTTTCCTTTTTTTCTTTTGTTTTTGTCACTGTGCCAACTTCTACTTGCAAGTCCCCCTGAAATAGGAGCTTTTCTTTCATATAGAGAAGGTGCTAACACATCTAGGGCGCTTTATAGAGGCTAACACTATTATTCCCCATCCAGAATTCAGATACAAATAAAGACAAATTGGCCTTTAGACTACATTTTTCTTTTCAGCCTTCTGCAACCTTTTTAGTGAAGCAAAAGCCACTGTACTAGAGAAACTGTAAGCTGGTGACCAGAAACCTCAGTGGGGGAATGCAAAATAAAGCCCCAAATGCAGACTTAGTCCCTCTTCCTGAGCTGACTGAATTAACACAGAAGAGTCAAAACCAGATGAAAGTAACTGCAAGCATTCGCCCAGATCCACCTTTCCATGTTTCCTCAAGCTGCCAAGGAAAGGCACCACCCTTCACAGTACGTTGTGGTTGCTGCTGTAAAAGAAAATGTACTTACTGCTTTTATTGCAGATTCCCCAAGCAATAAAGCAGTGAATCTGCCATTTCCTTGAAGCCCTTAACTCAGTCTTTTAAGAGATTTACCTCTCTCCTTGCTCTCTCATCACAAGCACACACATCTGCCTGCAAACCATCCTCTCCCTCCTTCTGCACTACTCTCCCATCTGCCTTCTCAGGTTGCATTTGCAGGGCACTAGTCAGCAACACGACTGCCCCAAACTCAACTAAAAGACCCAGCAATCAGTAGGGCAAATTTGTAGCCGATTGAAATAATCCTGTAGAAAAAAAAAAAACAAAACAAAAACTTCTCCTCAGCTTTGCTTAGATTATTTTTAAACAATGGTCTTTTTTATATATATAAATATATATATATATATATATATCTGTCCAAACAGCCTGATGAATTTTGCATTTAATTTACTCTTAGGCAGACAAATGTTATAGAAGACAACCTTGTACAAGATAAGACAGGTGAGGACTGGCGAGTCCCAAGGTAACTCTAAGAAGAAATGTCAGGAATGATGTGTTCCAATTCCTTTTGCTTCTTTTCCTTCTCGCTCTGAAAAGCCATTTTAAAACCTGTCTTTCTATTTCATGTTGAGCTTGTATTTGGAAAAGTTTCATATTCAGGAAACAGTCTGACTCAATGCTGATGTTCACTTTTACAAAAGATTCTGATATTAAGAAAGACAAAAGAGGAAATGAAACTATAGATGGGTTTGAATGAGATGCAGAGTCTAAAACACAGCATGCCGAGTATTTATAAACCAAAGGCTCATCTATCAAGTCTCTTTCAAGAGGTTATTTGATCGCCATTGTAGCTTTGCTATTGAATTTATATCACAGAATTAGAGCTGGAAGGGACCTCAGGAGGCCACCTTGTCTCTTCCTCGCCTGGAGGCACACCGGCCACACACCAGACATACCTGTCAGTCCCGACAGGTGCTTGTCTAACTTACTCTTTTAAAAACCCTCCGGTGACAGAGGTTCCACAGCCTCCTGTGACAGTTGGGCCAGTGTAAAACCACCCCCCTGCTAGAAAGTTTTACTTGGTGTTTAACTTAAGTCTCCTCTGCTGTCATTTAAGCCTGCTATTCCTTATTCTGCTCACACGAATACAGGCAAGGTTTATTCTTTTTCTCTCAAAGCTGTCATTTTACGTATTTGAATACCATTATCATGTCTCTCCTCTTTTCTTCTCCAGGCTCAAAAAACACAAATTCTTCAACCTCATGTTTTCTAAACCTCTGACCACCGCTGTCCTCTACATTGTTCTTGGATTACAGAGCCCAAAATTGAATTCAGGGCTCCAGCTGTAGAGCAGAATTACCATGTGTGCCTTACAGACAACACTCCTGACATCTCAGCCAGGTGTTTGCCCTTTCTGCAATGCGTACAATGTCAGCTCTACATACAGTGTCTGACCATGACTAATCCAGATCCGTCGCTTAAAGTTGTACTGCCTGGGCATTCCTCCTTCCCCTTTTTTTGTGGCACTCATCTTTCTGCCAGGCACAAAATTGTGTCCTCACTGAATTGGCTGCTATTTCCCAGACTGTTTCTTCAATTCCTCAAGACAAGATTGAGCTCTAATTCTGTCCTCTGAAGTGCTTATGGCATCTCCACGCATGGCATCACCAGGACGTTTAATAAGCACGCTTTCTCTTCCATCATCCACAAGAGTAATAAAAGGACTGACCAGAGCATGCACAGACCCTTGCAGAACCGCACATAGTCCCTGGGTTTTGACAGCTACACTTAACCACTTAATTATAGTCATACCTACTCTTGGTTTTCCTGCTTACTATGAGCATGTTGTGGGAGGCAGCGCCAAAAGCCTCACTCAAGAGGTCAGGTTTCTTCAAGGACCTGGCAACAACTATTGTTAGGCTTCTTTCCATAAAAATCTCCAAGTTGGTTACAGTTATCCTTCCTGAACTCAACTGCTGTTCTTTTGCTGTTCTCCCTTCTTTCTTTCTCCAAAAAACACATTCTATCACTTCACGGTTGTTCTTCATCAAGTTGCCTTCTGTCACCTGCATCAAAACACAGGTCCCAAGAACTTGCTGGACAGCCTTGTGTTTTCCTGAATTCACTTGCCAGCAGAAGACAAGGTAGGCAAAATCCCACATTTCTCATTCTGTACTTTGGATGAGTGTAGCTGCTCAGGAAGCCCTTCTCAATTTTGACCTCCATTTGTGTTACATATTTAGTTAAAAATATTGATAGCGACAATTATTTTACTTTTTAAAAAATCACTTGCTGTTGAATAACTATTAGAGACTCAGAAAACGTATAAAAAATGATAAAAGATGCCAAAACCTGCTCTGTTTGAAAGGTTAAAAGAACCAATTGCTAAGTTTTATTTTTCCATGTGGGATGAAACAGTTACCTTTGGCCATTTTGCTTTGGATTTGATGTTGGTGGTATTTCTGAACAGCTTTTGGTTTGCTGGGTTTAATGAATGGGGTCTAGTTTGGGTTTATTCTGAATAAAACCAGAAGGTGTTTGTTCTGACTGAAATTACTTTGTTCTTTTGTCCTTTAGCATGAGGTTGGATCCTGCTTTAGGAGGAACAAACATAAAAGGGAAATGAAATAAAAATAAATACTTTTTGCCTGTATAAGAAGACTGCACAGTATTAGATGGGAAAAAAGTTACCCTGTATAAAGGCAGCCCATAATAAAATAAGGATCACAAATTTTCAGATAGATGTCAAGTGCCTTTCAAGACAGCCGTTAGACATGGACCTGAATGTGTATCTTTCTGTTTGTCTATTTTAATTAACACCTTTCATCTTGAAGGTCCTGTAAATAATTGGCAAAATAATTAGTGCAGTGACTTCACAAGGAAAAGAAGTGAACTCTGTATGCCCGTAACAACTCCTGCAAAGTCCTGCTATTTAGCACATGTTGTATTGAGAGAGGGACTGGCCAATTCACCAGGAGTTTCCTGTGTTCCTCAGAAGGATCGGATCACGTTCCCCTTCGTTGCTGTGGGAATGGCCTACAAATACGGATTGTTGAGAAAAATTAAAACACGTACAACTATGCACATGCTGCACATTTCACTTGTCCTATTTTAGCCAAAGAACGCACCGTGCATGTCTGAGCAAGAAGCGATTTGCTGATTCGAAATGGTCTGTTCCGCATAATAGTATTTTCTGTTCTGAAAGGGACTTTGTTAGTTACGAAGACTGCGTGGCTGCTCAGGACATAGTCACTATTACTGTATCACAGATCTGCAACACACATGCACTAGATGCAAACCTGTTTGGCAGCAGACCCAGAAAAAGCTTCAAGGGAAAAGTAATGCGGTAATCAGTTGCAGCCGCGTTGGTTATGATCCCATTAAACAAACCAGAAGTTTGGAACCCTCTGCTCGATGACTGTAGCGCAAAGCACTTGTCAAGGCATCTGGGTGCATAGGAAAAGCAGGCTGCACCCAGGCAGACGGGCATGGGAATCTGAGGACAGGATGCAACAGATGACAA
This sequence comes from Nyctibius grandis, assembly GCF_013368605.1. Lineage (NCBI taxonomy): Eukaryota > Metazoa > Chordata > Aves > Nyctibiiformes > Nyctibiidae > Nyctibius > Nyctibius grandis. The sequence continues at coordinate 71,932,993 of NC_090663.1, read as the reverse complement.
ACATGCTAGAGCCAGAACTGCTGTCACACAGTTTAGCACTGAATTATGCTGAACAAATTCTGCAAAATCTGTCTTGCTTTCCAGAACTATGCCAAGCACAGCCCACTTCTATAGCAGTCCAACTATCTCACCTTCCTAGAATCACTTTCCACAACTTGCCAGCTATCTGTCTCTTGCTATCAGACTTGAGAGAGCAACCACGATGGCTGACAGTCCCTAGCCTTCTAGACAGTGCGAAGACAGAGAGCATACACCAGTCAATGTGTACCCAAAAGGCATTCTTTTTATGTGAAGAATGAAAGTAAAATGCATGTTGGAGATAAGGAACTAAAATCAGTTAACTCAAAGCAATCTGCCACTCTGTCACAAAAAAATTTTCCTCCCATCTATGAAGCTGTCATACAGGTTGGATTTCTCAGAGGTATCTCTCCAGTGTTCTTTCCAATACATCTGCATGGGTTTTTTACACAAACATACACATGCACACATATACATAAAAAGAAGAGTATCTATTTGAATCTTAACCCAGACAGGTACTGGAAGAGGAATAAAATTAAATGTGTGCTTTTGAGGACTGAGAGAACCAGACTTTGCAAGGCTTAGTGAGTACCTACCATTGTGTTCTGCAGGCAGCAATGACAGCAGTGTGGCATCTACCTCCAGCACCGCTTTCAACAAGTCCGTCTCAAAGAAATACTGAGAGAGAAATGAACAACAGGACCAAGTACCTGATGGAGCATGCCTTGCGTAGTGAATTAAGTGCTACTCTACACTTTTCCACCCTGCCAGGAAGCCAACAGGGGTCAGGCACTCTTATCATCAAGAAACTGAAGGGAATATCTAATGTCCTGGGTGGGCAGAGTTCGTAACTCAGACCAAAACTGAAAGCAAATAAAATGACCATAAGCACTAATAATGGGATAAAGCAGGGGGGGACAATGCACTGTATAAGTCAATTCACATGCACGTGCACTCCCTCTGCAACTATACTGGCAATAAAAATTGCTGTTCCATCACAGGGACAGAAACTGCTGTCAGGACCTTGAAATATTCTTTTAGACTTTCAAAGAAGTCTGAAGTCCAGCAAATATGATTAAAGGATTGGAGCATCTGTCATACAAGGAGAGCCTGAAAGAGAGCTAGGACTGTTCAGCCTGGAGAAGAGAAGACTTGGTGGGATCTTTCCAAACTGTATAAATACCTGATGGGAGAGAATAAGATGAAGCCAGGTTCTTCTCAGTGATGCCCAGTGGAGAGGAGGAAAGAACACAAATTAAAACACAGAAAACTCCATTTAAACGTAAAAAAACACTTCTTTTACTGTGAGTGTGGTCAAACACTGGCACAAGTTGCCCAGAGATTGCCCAGAGCGTCTCCATCCCTGGAGATACTCAAAACCTGACTGGACACAGTCCTGAGCAACAAACTGACTCTGCTCTGAGGAAGTGGGTGGAACTAGACTTCCTACCTCAACCATTCTGTGATTCTCTCAAAAATAATAATCCATAGGTTCTGCTGTCCTGAATGGATTAGAAATTAATTGCTTGTAATTGTGCTTTTAACACCTAGCTTTCCTTTACAAATTCTAGCATTTAAGACTGTGAAGAAAGCCTCCCTGAAGAAAACAGAGGATTACTCACAATGTGAAGTCAGAAGCTTTTTGGCAGATGTAAGGCAAACAACAACGACCGTAAGGAGGTGTGAATTGTTCTAATTAACTCCATGGGTACATAGCTATACAAGGGCAATTTAAATGCCAACATTTCATTGCTGAAAAACTTAAGCAGAAATCCTCAAGGCTTGTGCGTTTCACTGTCCCCTAAGGCCTAAGGACATTTTTGTGATGGATGCACTCGACCCCCCCCTTAACCAAACCAGCAGCAGTTTGGTACAGGCTCCAAAGGAGGTAAAGGCCTGAGCCATAGTTGGGCCAAGAATTCCTCTAGGAAACCCACAAAGCAGCAGAGCAACACAGTGAACACCAATAAGTTGTGGGTATGAGGAGTCTTGTGCATACCCTTCACATTGTATGCAGTCTGACTACAAGCCAACCACTTTATCCCATAAATACGACAGCCTAAGTGAGCCACCTTTGAGCTCGCCCTGCCAGGCAGCGTGGCTGCATGGCAATGATCTCCCCTCGAGTCAGGACGTCTCTCAAGGCTGCTCCTTGAAGCAAGGAGATCTTTTACCAACGACAGGTCGCTGGATGAGCTCAATTTTAATTCTCCTTGGAAGGCAACTGGACTGAACGCCAGGCAACAATCCCCTTTGGCAGGGACACCTCTCAATGTGAAGAGATATTAGTTGTTTAGCTTAAATAAGTTTTAAATAGAATGAATCACTTAGAGTTATAATGTTGCATGACTTAGTACGCTGTTTGCTTAGCTTTACTTACTTAGCACAAGTAGCCAGATTTGCTGAAGCCTTAGGCCGCAAGCTGTAAATTGCCACTTAGGCTTACTGAATGCATACCTGCTTAGTCACAACAGGGTCTCCCCAGCCCACGTAAATCAGAAGATATGGAGGCTTCAAGGCTACAAACCACCAACAGCAGCTGCAACTAGACAAGATAATGGCCTGTCTGAAGACAGTGAAGGAATCCAATGAGGAACAAGACGACCCCAGACCCAAATATTACTACTTGACTGAACTCTTGTGTGAGGGGCGGGTGAACAGTCTGTAAGGGTATCTTTGTAACACATATTACCTTAGTTCAACAAACATAAATATAGGATAATGCCACTAATTACATCATCATTAAAAATACAACTGACAGTACCAAAATCCAAAATTTTTGCACTATGTTTCCAATTTTCTACTGAACTAACTATTATCAGGCTACTGATTCAATATTGGCTTCTAGACATTTCTGAAGAGGAAGCACGGCCTATCAGTCATCTTACAGGTCAGTAAAGAGTGTGGAGACACAGAAGAGGCTCCGATGCATTTTCAAAGAGGTACTTGAGGACAGAAGCTATATTGGCTTTATTTCATTGAAATAAATAACACTGATAAATTTAGCTCTGGCACCAATGGACAAAATTTAAAAAGCCAGGGCTATTCATGGACTACAACTCCCCAAAACCTACATCCTCCAGTTCCAAGAGTCTATTTTAGCCATGTGAAATTCACTTACCACAATCAAAATTACAGTTTTGCAAAAAGTAGCAAATTTTCACAAAAAGATTGATTTTTTTTTTTTATTTAATCCTCTACAGATGCTATTGTTTCAATATTTGGCACTGTCAATGTAAATGAAGGAGAATACCAGGTCCTTGGTGAATAGGAGAGAAAATAATGAAATATTATTATACTACACACAGATATACATGGAGAAAAAATACTCCCAAAAACCCACGGCTGGAGTCTTCGCCAATATTAATGAACTGCCCAGCAAAGGAATAATGAATATCACTCATCTGGATTTCATGAAGGCAGGTTTGATTTACAGAATGAGTCAGCGAGATAGTGGAACACTATTAGAACACATTAAAGATTGGTTAAGGGTCAGGAACACCAGCCTAAGATCAAGTTTTTAATTTATCTAGCGATCTGCATTGAACTATATAGTCTGACATAAAACTAAACTCCACTCTGTCAAAAGAAGAGTCTTATAAAACAGAAGATAAAAATGCCCTTTTAAAGCAACTGTTTGAAATGAAAATTTTCATTTCTTCTCCCTGCCTTTTGCTGGGTCAAAAAGGTCATTTTGCTTTTCTTATAGGGGAAAGCTGAAATTATTGAATTGTTTTGGATATGACTTTGTGATATATGACTTTGATACTATGGTAATTTTTGAGCTAAGTGTGCTTGATTGATGTGGACGTCAATACCATTTTATTTTATTTCCATCTTTGAGTAAAAATGAGCTTATTTGGACAGTAATAGTAATACAGAAAAGTGTAATGTAACTACAACTAACTTTGTATGGTTATTAACATACAGTATGTCTTAAAAAGGAAGGCAAGTAGTTCCCCAAATCTATCCAATACTTTTGAATTATGTACTATAGGAAACTACTTTCTTCCCTTCTCAGAATATTAAGAATTCACCACAGATTATCAGGGAGTTACTATGATTTGTGTGGGGCTGTTGAGTCCAATTCTGACAGTTGTTGGAGATTTCATTGTCATTTCCTTGGGTACCAGACTTAAAAGCTGTTGCATGAGAATCACTTCTGCCTGTGATACTGCTGCTGATCAGGATTACTTCACCTTTATTTCAGGCCAAATCCATCACTATGTCATTATTTATTTAGGGGTTTTTTTTTTCCTCCAGTAAATTCCCTGATCAGTGCACTGCTCTCACACATCTTTTAATATGTCTTTCCTAATTATTTCATGCTCCTTGGGGATCTTATATACTCAATGCCCTACAAAGAGTGCTCTTCCTCTTAAATACCTGATCTTGCAATTTTCTTATAAACTGGCTACGACAAGAAGTGGTTTGCGCTGAGGACGCCACTAAGCTGAAGTCTCAAGGACTGAACTTTGCACCAACTGTACTTAAAAATCCTAATTAATAGCTTCAATACAAGAAAAAAATGCCCAGCATTGCATTAATGAACGCAATATCATCAATATGCAGAAATTACAGAGTATTTAAGAAATAATCTTGAGAGCTAGAGTAACAAGTGAAACAATTCCAATTACAAAGTCATATGCCTAGAAAGTCGGAACAAGAATTTCTGTTGCATGCTGAAATCATCAGCTGAAATTGTAAAGGAAAAGAAAAACATGTTACTATTCGATTAGCAAATGAACTGAGAGTCATCAGCATGTTGTAGTTACAAAGACTGTGATTAATCAGGAGAGGCATTTCCAATATACATATAGAAGATTGCATGCCGCTGAAAAAATCATTGGTAAGACCCCTTGTAAAATAGCATATATAGTTCTGACTACTCATATTTGCAGAAATTAATTTGCCTAAACAGAGGCAGAAAAAGGCTATGATGTCGGTCAGCAAATGGAAACCCTATCATACTAAAAGACATTGGCTGGCTTACTTTTCCAAAGTGAAGACAGGATTAGGGGGACATAAGATGGCACATGAGATGGTGAACATCACAAGGGAGAAGAATTATCAAAGTTGAAGGACAGCATTGGTGAAACAACAAAAGTAGAACTTGCTGTGAATAAATTCAGGCAGAAGAAAGAGTGGTCCCAGCCTTCAAAGTGGTGATCTTCTGAAACAGTGTCCTCATACAAATAATAAGGATGACAGGTTTAAGATGGATCTTGCTAATGAATGAGATTACATAATGTTGTTACCTATTATAGAAAAGAATTGAATTTGACACATGAGATATCATACTGTCCTGTGTTCCTGTCAACTTTTCCCAATTCCTCTGCAGCTAGGGTGCCAAGAAGCCTGAAGACAGAAAGTTGGCAGGAGTCTGGGAATACAACCACCCATATTGGTGCTCTCTTGGAAAGAAGCACTATGTACACAGGGTTCCACCAAGGCCACCCAGACCAAGGATTCCTCATGCCACTCTGCCTGCCTGAGTCAAGCCTGGTCACAGAAAGCCAGCGCAGAGCAGCAGCTCAGACCCCACGCTTGTTCATCAGACTCTGCTAGCTGTGGTGACGGTGGCACAGAGTCACATTGTTGGATATGGGCACTCCTTAATAAACACTCTCAGGCCATTAGCAGTTAATTTGCTTGGATTTTAGTTGATGACTTGAAGATGACACTGGACTGGGAATTTCCTATCGTCTTCTTATGCTGTTATTTTCTACTTCTTATTATCCTGTTTCAGGGATGAAGTAACCCAAAACAAATCTCAAGGGAAGGCATACATATCATTTATCCATGGGACACCACATACACATTTCCACAGCACTTTCTGTTACATCCTGTTGGCCTTTACAACGGTTTGTTGCTGTTTCTTTATGCTACTCTCTTCAGGAATAAAGTTTCTTCTGAGCTATCAATAGCACTACATAGGCTATTTCTTCTTGCAAGGCTGAAAATCGTAGGAAATCTACCTGTGGGTATTCTGCTGTTCTTTTACATGAATACCACATTCATAATTGATTAAAAATTTTAATCAAATTTAAATCACATTCCTGGTGCTACTGTGAAGTTGCACTTCAGGTCCAAGAATTTATTATGAAGCTGAGAAAAATCAACATATTTGGAATGATAGGGTTGTTCCAAAAATAAAAATGAAGCAGAAACTGGCATTTTTGATTTTCAGTATACATGCTGCTATTAGATATCAGAGTCTTATAATCACAGAACAATATGTATTATAATACATAGACCTATCAAGCAAGGTAATACGTATATTCCATAAGGCAGAATATAGAGCAGCACAAACACACAAAACCCAGTTCCTCAGAAGCCATTCTAACACTCCAGGATGTCCTAACCAAGTAAATACTTTTAAGCAGAAGATTAAACATGTCACCAAAACCCATCCAGACTTTTAGTGGCCTCACTTAAAATGAAGCCTTACAGGGAATTAGAATTCTTATACATTCATTTTGGTATGATGTAAGAGTATTGCTGCTAGAGGCCATGTCCTCTGAGGTATCGAGCACTGCCCGAGGTGTCTAAGAGTTCTCGTCTTTCATCTGGGTGTATGAATATTCCATGTTATGCCAAGGTCAAAAGCCAGGACTGAAGTGCTAACCTGGTTTACATTTTAATACTTAAAAGCACCACACTGGGTCTGGTTCTCCTCGCCCCGCGTTACAAAATCCACTACTTCCTTGCAAAAGCGTGACTGAGGATAGCCTGAAGACCCTTGTCCTTATGCAACAAATTTTCTTCTTTTTCCTGCTATGCGTATTTACCCTTAGACAACATCTAGCTCTTAACCTCATCTGCCACTTCACAAGCTGTCAAAAAACTATTCAAGCATTAAAAAAACATGAAGTCTGCTAAGTTGTAAATTAAATGACAGTCTATAGCTGAAAATTAGCAGTAACATGCCCAAAACTTTATTGATTGCTAAGAAAAGGTGAATAACCCCCCCTACAGCAGGCTGTGTAATTACTGACCTTTAGAACCCAAGAGCTATTAATTTAAGACAGATAGCAGTGAACTAGCAAATGAGTTATTTTGCAACAGGACAGTAAAGGCACGTATCAAGTTTTTGCATGTGTTCAGTGCCACCTTAGATAGTACTGTTACATGCCTTTATTTCCCATTCTAGTGTACAATATAACCCAAGCTACATCTGGACATAAAATGCCTGTCAACTAGTTCAGAAGTTCAGTGGAAATGTACCCACAGATACTGAGGCCTTTCAGTATGTTTTAAGAACTCCACATCCTTCCAAAAAGGTTTCTAAATTACTGTCAAAGGCACTAAAATTGTATTGCCAGCTCAGCCACTCTGACACAGGTACTGCAAATATTTCATCTGTACTCTGAGAGATGGAGATAGCCAGTAACAGGAGAACAGCAGACAGTAATCTGACATCAGTAAAGTTCCTTTACATATGGGAGACACGCACAAAAAACCCTCACCTCTGTTAATACCGCCGAGTTTAATCTGTTATAGACTCTTGTACAATTCATGGAAATAGTAGTTTAAAAACTATTAATACAAATGCTTCAGCAATATTGTAACTTTTTTCTTTTTCTTCTTAATAATAAGCAGTTATTGTGATGGAGAGATAGTTGCCTTTTGACAAAGCAAATTATATTTTAAGACAATTGGACAGGTGGTGGAGTTTACAGTAAGAAAATTTTAAAGAGATATATGGACTGGAAGTAATGAAAGGAAAAGGTATCTGACCTGGTGCAGATGTCCTTCCATGAAGAGCAGTTTCATTAGGCAGGAGATCTTTTGAGTTGGAAGTGAACGGTGATTGTCTAAATGTGTCTTCAGAAAAGAAAGGGCTATAGGAAAAAATAAGATGTCTTTTTGTAAACAAAACAGCAGTTAATGAAAGAAGTAAATATGATTTTTCACCCTAATATCTTGTTAAAAGCCCTGTTTCATTTACAGAAATCATGCTGAAAGTTATGCAGACTGTGAGGCAAGGCGGGGAGAAGAGGCTGCTTTGGTAAAATTGCATCTCAGAGTGAAAACTGAAGTCATCCCAAAAGGCTTTTAACTACATTTCAACATCTCAGACTTGCTATATCACAATACAGTATGGATCATTAAAATTAATGCTTCAAAAATTTGTATTCTACTGTCCAAAAATCTGTATTCTACTGTCATATCTGGAGAGGCCAATCAGGAAAGGTGGAAAATACTATTATTTAATAATCTGAGGTATATAGTAATTATTTTTAAAACAAAACTTTCCAGATTTTAGGTTAAGATGCTGAATAGCTCTCTTTTGACATGGCATTCCATGAATGAAACTAACTCCGTGAGTTTGATTTTTAAAGCAGGAAACAATTCATATACACTAAGTGGTTACTTCCCAAAGAGGAGTAAGTGCAAAAATTATCAGCTACTTGACTCCAAAAAGCATAGCATGCTTTGGTTTTAATTAATAGGCAGTAAAAAAGTCAATTTCAATAGTGAATTGGTATTTGTGTCAAAGTATTTTGTTTTCTGCTCAATTAAAGATCGTAATAGAAACAAGAATTCCTTGCCTACAGCATAGACAGACATCTGTAAGTGGTACACCAAAAAATTCAAAATGGAAAAGGACAGTCTTTCTTGGAAAACTTGTTTTCTAAGGCAGTGTACTCCTTCTGCATGCAAGCTATCGATTCCTTCTATGGAAAATGAAAATTACATTAATCTGATCTCTCTCATATTGAGCATCCTTAACAGGCTGGTGTATAATAGGTGTTTTAAAGGTGCAGGACAGGAAGCCAGCTCATTTCTGCAGCCTGTTCTTGTTCAGTAATAAAATCCAAGAACCTTTTCAGGATAAAGAACGTAGCATGAGGTCTTACGAAGTGTTGCACAGCAGGTAGTCCAAGCCCAGAAAGTACGTGCCAGCAGCACCAACCAAGTTGACCGTCCCAGTCCCAATAACCCAAGGTGTCAATCTAAACAACAGCACTTGCGTAAGTTTTCCCTCACACAGTTTTCATGCAGAGAGCGAACGAGGTGTTCTCCACTGAGTCACTTGTATTCTTAGCCAGGTCTCTTCTGCCTTTGGGAAACTTGCTGATAATTAGTTAACTTGATCATGTAACACTTTTGGCAATCACGTTATTTACTTTCTCATTAAGTTTTTTGGCCATTATTCATTTTGTGCTGTTCCATACGTGACAGTTAATTGGATATTTTGGTATTTCTACAAAAGTGTGAACATAACCATAAACACAGTCAATATTAGGTTGTGCTGAAGGGTAAGGCATGAAGCTGCCCCAACCCAGAACAATTCAGTGTATGCAGACAGCTGAACAATGCACAATTCTCAAGAAAACAAGTGAGCAGGATAAAGATCCAGCCCATATGTGCAAGACTTAACTTTTTCCAAGACTCACACTTCCACTCAGGGGTGACATAATATAAGACAGACCGACGCTGTATAAAAATATGGCATCATTTATTGCTACATTCCTCTCACTGGTTTAATAATGATTTGAAAGAAAAACACCAATTAAAAAAGTTTTATTACTGCTGTAACTCTTCAAAATCTTGTCGTCTGCTCAGGTTTCCATGTTGGCCTGCCTGCTTGTGCCTTAGGTTCAGACACTAGGACGCTGCTCATTGCTGGTTCTAAGCAAAATGGATGATGCAGAACTTATCTGTTTCAGGCTAGACCATATATCATGAGCAGGTTGCTGTTGAAGACCACATCGTGTTGTGTCCCAAGGATTTCCCTCTCCGCCATCAGCCTCCGGTGAATTACAGAACCATCCTTGGATACGTCTTTTCTGCCTTCCTCTAGAATAGCAGCTCAGTCTCTTCAGTGTTGGCCCTAGTATTTTTATTTCAGCAGATATGTCCTCCAATTCCCAGTGCAAAGTATGGAGGGAGGAGCTCCTGCTTCATAGTAAGGAACTACATAAATTGTTCTCAATCATTGCGCAAAGTCCCTTCTGATGAAGATTAAGCTTTAGGATTTTTCTTTCTGGCTGCATTTTTCCAGTTTTATGGCTACACAGTTCTTTAGATGAAAGAAACTTATCTTGGCATCTTATGCTGGCGTACTCACTTCCAGATCATTTGCTTCTCCACTTTCTGTCTTCATATCACAGATGGCAGGCTCTACCATCTCACTCAGCCATTGAACTGCAAGGAATCCTTGCCAGTTTCGGCTGCTTAAGCAAAGTCATATGGAAGTATATGCTCGCAAAGTCCGGGAATACTCACAGGAGGAATAGCAACAGCTAGGTGACAGTTGGAAATGTTAATATGGAATAAGACAGCAAGAAGTGCTTGCATACCCCATCTTGCTGGGCTTTGCTGATTTAAGGCTCTCACCAACGACACAGCTCAATCTCTCTGCTCCCCAGCTACTCACAGGTGGACAACACTGACCTCACCTTGGCTTTCTGCAGCTGTCAGCAAACTTCACATAACAACTGTGATTCAAATGCCTTTCTGTCATTACTCCAGATGTAGGTTGGTGGGCCAAACTGCAACACCACACATTTTCTTAATGCCGTCTGAGTGCCTCTATCCTCCACTGGCTACTCCATCACGTTCTGCTTTTGAGAAGGGGTCACACCCTTACCAGTAAAGACTTCCAGCTGTTTGTTTGGTTTTGGATGGGGTTTTTTTTGGCAAGGTCTTTCAAGTCAATGTGTTTGAACTCGCAGGATTTAGTAGACTGACTCACTTCCCCTTAAGAAGCTCTTCTCGTTCATGTCTTCTGTTGATAGATAGGTAAGATAAGAAAAGCACCTGGAAGAATTGAATCAGGTACTCAGCATTTCATACCCTGATTGGTAGCAGCCATTATCAGGACTTCTCAGTAAAACTCAGTGCAAGTTTGACAATGGCCAACTGTGCTACCCTCTTAAAAACTGGCAGCCAGAAGAAGGAGGAGGTATCTTTGAACTGTCCGCAACCTTTCCAGTTTGAATTACCTTTGGTAGATCCAAAAGCAGCTCTGGATTCTCACACCAGTCCTGCCGGTAACATCATGAGACACTGAAATCTATTTTCAACTGACTATTTGCCACCCCCTTCCTGCAACGCACACTGGATGGTTAATGAGTAGCTGGACAGTATGTGTATTTATCTCTGTATGTACCCCTCAGGCTTATGCTTTTTAAGTAGTCACGGGAAGGCTATGCAGGCTGCATATCCCACAAACTCCCAAACTAGCAAAATATGGGAAGCATTCACAGTAGTCAGAAGTTAAAAGCTCAATTTAATTATCTTTCAACTTGTAAAATCAAGAAGTCCCTAACGTACATTTACTGAGCTGGTCAATTTATTAAAACCAAATGATTTATTTATTTATTACAGTTACCAGGAATGAACGGGAAAGGCCTAGGAATTTAAGAACAACATATTTTAGAGATCTTTTCTTCTGCAACTGAAATGCTTTTCAACTTCTGTCTGGACAAAGCTGTCTTAGTTAGCAGGCACTGAACACATGGGGAACTTCTGTAGAAGGCGCTGCAGAGGCACAGGAGGTCTTACTCTATCTTTGAAGAATCTCTTCAGTCCTTCAGTGTGCTCAGCCTCCAACCCATCCATACTGATCAGGGAACTTTCAGGTAGGAAATAAATGAACCCTTGCCCATTCCTGCCTACTCCTCACCATGGGCTCCTACGTTTTTACCAATTCTAGGTACCACTTATTACATAAGAGCTTTGAACTTTCCCACGGGGACACCTGTGACGGGCAGAGTTTGTATGCCTTAAACAACTTATTTGACAACTCTGGCTGGAGGAGGGGATGGATGCCACAGAGGCGTGCAAGTCTGGGAAGAAATAAGGGCCTTGGGTGCAGAACAATACCTTTGCTGTGCCTTAATTGATGTGACTTACAACTCTGGCTGGAGGAAGACATAAGTCCTGCGGAAGCAGGATGGTATCTTTTCCTTGGGGCCAACCTACATGTGTAACATCTTTGTAACATGAAGGTATCAACGACGCTTGCACAGAAGCGGGGTCATACAGCAGACACCATAACTAGGGGGGATCACGATCACCAGACACCCCTTGGGGGACCACTGACTCATTTCAAGAACAATCTAAGACTACAAATGCGCAGGTGTCCCAATTAGGATGAGAAGTGAGCGGAGGGGGAGACAAGAGAGATGTTACCACCCTCTCCTATCTCGCATGCAAATGACCTAAAGTATTTAGAACTTCTCGCTTGGGATGCTGGCATGTGCTCCCACTCACCACCTGAGGAGTGATCTTGCAAGCGATTTACCAGAGAAGCGACTCTGCAAGCAATTTACCAGCTCTACAAACAACTTACATTGCTGGATCCAAGGGTGGTGATATCTCTTTTCTCTCTCTCATATTCTCTATTCTCCTTTTTCCTTTTCCCTCTTTTCTCAATGCCTTTAGAAACTCAAGACACTTATGACCATGTTACTTTCCCTGTATTAATAAACTGTTCTTAATTTCATACCAGTTATTTGGTGTCGTTTCACCTTAATTTACTCCAAGGGATTTATGAACTAGTTGCGACCAGGTTGTAACAACACCTCACTTTGCTGCTCACGTATATGTAAACAACTCGCGGGCTTGTTCCCAGCCACTATACTGTAAAGTGCGTATTTCTTTAACAGCACGTGCTATAATTGTATCATGTTTTTAATTCCTGGATAATTTCATTTATTTTATTAATGTGACTGTAATCTTTAACAAATGTTTCATTAGCATTGTCTTACAGTCTGACTTTTAAAAATTCATCTCTAGAAGGCACTGAGATGATAGAAATACTAAACTGAAATTTTATTAAAGAAATCCAAGTTTGACAGAAGATTGAATCAAAATCACCTCTTCTTACATTGGCCCATATCTTAAAATCCAGTTGGCAGCCTGTTCTTCCCTCAAGCACTGCACGTACTATGCAGTTTCTTTTAAGTTTCAGTTTTTGTAGAAAAAAAATAGGAAAAAAATTTCTTAAAATGACGTGTGAATACTTGATCAGAGCAGAGCAGTCATTTTGGCCCGAAGGCCTTTTGTCTCATGAACTCTAAGCAATCAGATCTATGGGTGTAATTTTTCAGATATAGGTTACACTACTCATGAAAATATCTTACACTTGTAATATCAGGTCCCATTTGCAGGAGACAGACACATTGAGTTCACAAGGCAAAATGAAGCAATGCCATTTACACTACAGCTTTGCATATAACAATGGACTGTACTTACCTGCCTGTAGTTCTGATGGCGTTATCTTTATTGTGGTTGTGCTCTTTGCTCACCTTTTCTGCAGAGGAACATACATGTTTTTTTGTGATTAGCATATATCATATTTTCCCTATCAGGTTTTATTCAGCAGAACTATTTTAATCCTTTCTGATAACAGCATCATCCAGAGTAATTTAGGGTAAATGGTTACAGCGTGATTAGAGAATGGGCATGACTTTATTTAAACTAACATCCGACAAATGTTTTCAGCTTCGTATTTCAGTGTTAGTGCTCCATGCAAAGTGTGCAATTCAAGCATTCATTAAACACAGTGCTGATATCATTGCCTTTATGTAATAGCTGAGGTTCACCTCCTTTGTCAAAAGAAATGGACAGTGCAGCCCCAGGAGCACTGCATGCTGCAGCCACCGGCCACTTATGCCAGTAACTGCCATCTATAGGCTCCCCTATACTCCAAGGCCTGGATCAACCAGTTGTCACAAATTATTTAATTAGCTTTCAAAAATACAGGAGTTGAACTCCAGCTTTTCCAATTCAGTTCAAATATTGTGAACCTGACCTGACTGTCACAGTGCTCTAAAGCATATGCTAACGATGGGGGACATTTGGCAAGGCTTTTGCATTCCAAATGTGAGGGTAGAAGGGCTCTAACTCCTATTATTTTTCAGCATTAGGAACCTCACACTTTCACAGCACCTTAATGGTTATACACAATCTCTTTTTGTTCTTTAAATTCAACTATCAACTATTTCCACTGCTTTTACCTGATAACTGGAAGAGCAGCTCAGATGCCATCTTCACTGATATATCTTGGCTGAACAGATTTCTTTCTGGGAGCACACGACCTTCTGGTGCCTTCTGTATGTGTTCACTAATGTCTCGGCCTAATAAAGTGCTGTAGCCAACACTTTGGCTGGGTTGGCTGGGTGACGCTGAAGCCTGCGAATCATGAATGTCAACTTCCATTGGTTCTTCCTTTATCTTTACTGTCTGGGTTTCCTTGTAACTCTCAGCTGCAAATATGTATTTAAAAAAAATAAACAACTGCCACAATTATTTAATTAGGCTACAGTTTTTCAGAGTACTCAAAGCAGGAATCACAAAGTTATAATTTGTATACCATATCACTGCACATGGTACGGGAAGCAAGCAGCTGACTGCTACAAGTATTCTTCTGGGGGTTATAAATAGAAGCAATCTCTTGAAAATAATTTTTCAAACTAGAGAGCAGAAAACAGTTGCATATTTGTAAATATGAGAGTTATATCACCTTCTATGAATACTAGGTGATCACAAACCAATTAGTGAAGCTTTGTTTTTATTTATTAAATGAAGTTGCAGCTACACACCAGTTCTCCAAAGGTGGGCACTGAAGACCTCTTACGAACTCTAAATTACTCTTTATCAGCAGAAGTACCAGCAGAGTCAGAAGTATTGGTATGGGTATAGGGGTGGAGGAGGAAAGCTCATCTGCTCCTCTTCTGCTCTCTTTCTTTTTTATGGAAAATACCAGACAATTATGTGAAGAACCAGTTTGTTATATCTGCATATGCTTTCAAGATGAGAGAAGTATTCTAGGGCCCATGCTTTTCTAAAGTCTGATTTTTTAATAAGCACAGATATTCCCTCATACATTACAAGATCCAATAACCTTAATGACCAGTTTCCATAAGCCCATATCCTTCCCTCCTTGCCTTCCTCTCCAGTGTCCTGGGTCTAGCAAACAAAACCATAGTCTAGAAGCCAATTTGTAGTTCACTTTCTATACTTGAGTGTTGTATACCTGGGTGTTGCTGAATGCTCTGGTTTGGCTGCAAGGTAAGTGATCTTTTTTCTTTCCAGAATAAAAGCTCTGAAAATCTCAAAATCGAGACTCCTAGGTAATTGCCTATCACACCCTAAACACCTGTACAGCCCTTTTGATTCAGACTTTCTGCTGTGAAAAGAGAAGTTGAAGACCTGTAGAATTTATTCTCAATTTAGTGTCACAGAAAAATCATGTTTTTAAAATCATTTTCATTCAGAGTGCTCCTGAAAGGACACTGGTATCATGGCAGAACTGCCCAGCTCCGCATTGCTTCTGCTGACTGAATGTTCACCAGACACTCCGGAAACAGGCAGCGTAAGACAGGCAACGTGCCTGGGAGAATCAAGAAAATAAATAAATGCACGAACACAGTTAAATACCAGAAGGGCCACCCAGGTAAGGAATCATTCCAACAAAAAAATGTACATGGGGTTTATTAATTTTGTCTAAACCTGTACACGTACTTCTGGTACTAGCCAAGATACTGAAAACCTTAAGGAAAATTTGTTTCTGTTTACTCATGATTAGCACCTGCCCTAATTTGTCACCTACATAGCCTTCACAGCTGGAGTCAAGGGAAAGCGTGAGTTTGAATTGCTCAGACTTCATGAGTGAAAGGAGGAAAAGGCAATGCTAGCACCCAGCAAGAGAGGCCATGGTAGAGGGTAGGGACAGGCACAGTGCAGCACACAGAGCCAGAGAAGCAGAGAGCTTAGATGCTGAGTGGACTCTAGGACCTGAGAGAGCAGTCTGGCCCTCGTCCAGACTAGGGGGACATGATCAGATCTACGACCATGGGCCAGCACGTAAACTGCTGCAGACAGAGGCTGGCTGTCCTGACTCCATCAGGTCACTCATGGAGCCACTCTGCACAGTACGTTTCCTCACATGGAAGTTTCCTTGTCATCTGTCAAATTTTAGTACTTAGAAGGCTCTGCTATTAAAAATAAACAAACGAATACCAGTTTGTAAGAAAAAGCCCAGACACAAACAATATTATCTATTAACTTTGGGTCAGAGAGAAGAAAAGGCGGGGGGCAGGCGAATCCACTAACTTCACTTGATATATTAATCTGTTGCTATTCTCTCTCTGTTTTTCCTCTCCTCTCTAACTCACACATGATTGTCTCGGCCTCACAGATTTTATTCCAAGCGTGAATGTTTCTAACACCACCAGGCCTTTTGTTTTCAATTACCCCCTATTACAATGAATCTCAGACACCAAAGTATGTTTTGGTTATCCCTGATAACATCCTCAAGGTAGTCAGCTGGTTGGTGTCATCTTGTAGTCTCTAGCCAAAGACAAACAGAATCCCTTTAGCATGAAGGCATAGGCATTCCACCTAAAATTAAACTGATGTGTGTCACCCAGTCCTTTTTCATTCCCCTGGTTTCTCTCTCTCCCTACATTCCTGTTGTTCGTAAGTGGAGAAAAAGTGGCTTTGCCAGCTACAGCTGTTAAAAAAAAAAAAATCATCAAAGCCAGGAGATAAAAGCCACTTGGGTATCTTCCAGGAACTATTTACATGAAGCACTTCCAATTTTTTCTTATGACATTTCTTGACCTTTAAAAGAAATGTATAAACACTGATAAAAATCTTTACCATCTACAATTCACCAGATACATTTCAGACTTTGGGAATTTTCATAGTGAATTGTCACTGAAGACAAGTTAGAAATATCATATAATGCCTTTTTTGTCCTGTTAAGCAGATTTCTCTCTTTTTTTTTTTATTTAAAGCTTCCATTAGCCTCTTCTTATAAAACCACAGAACATTGCATCTGTGTTGAAAAGTGTAAAAATAGCATGCTGTGCATTGAAAGTGAACACAGAACAGCAAAGGAACGCATCAGGTAACCCTGTCAATCAAAAGCTCAGGTAACTCTGCAAACAAATGAGTTCTTCAGATGTCTGACAGACCGAGCTCTGCACCCAGCTGCCAAATTTAGGTGCAGAGTCAAGCTGACCTTTGCTGCTCTCTCTGCTTTTAAAATCTTCTTTCTATTTCTGTTCCTGCTCCACACAGTTTAATTCCCTGTCCTGCAAATGCTTTTGAATCATACAAATTGATACGACCCCAGCTAAGGCAAGAGTCAAGCAATACCAATGACCTTCTCTCCCTCACAATCAGCTAGCACTCAAATTGCCCTAACTAAATTTACATATTTAATCATTTCCTTTGACCTTTATCTTCCCAGCTGAACCCTTTTGATCTGACAGAATGTCCCTGCCAAACATGAATCCTGTCATACTCCTGATTCCCAAAAGCAAAAACACACAGAAGACTGAAGGAGGGTCTCGATGATAATTTTTCAAGGGCTAACGAAAGGGAAACACAGTCAGTCTGTCCCATGAGCAGCAATCACAGGCATACAACCCAGCTGTGCTAGATCTTGTGCTGCTGAAAGACTGTAATTAAGGTTATGCCCATATCCATTTCTCCATACAGGCAGTCAAAACTGTAACTTCTTGAAGATTATTTTCCCTTCTGTGCTACAGACAGTTCATTTGTGGAGTAAGGTGATACCCCTTGCTTCCTTACATAGGTATCTCACATGGTCATAGCACAGCTAAAGGTTTTCAAGTCAAGGACCAGTACACTGAAAGGTCTCCTGATTCAAATAATTAAAATCATGATAGCTTTGGCTTTTTTCCACTTTTGCATTTCTCCTTGAGTAGATGGGCTAGGTTAAATAAATTGCAATGTATGAGAATACAAAGTCAGTATACCAGAGTCATTTTCTTCACTCCAGATTTTTATAAAAGTACAGATATCTAATTCCTAGCAAAAATCAGCAGGGCATAAAGACTGAAGTACCTTTAAAGTATCCAGACTGTGATCTCCTAAACATGGTCTGCTATTCATTCAAAACTAACCTGGATGAAGCTCAGAACAACAGCACAGCAGTCAACATTGCTCATCTGGCAGAAGATGAACTAAATCACCTAATATGCCTTTTTCTGCTGTTAACTTTGTGATATGGAAACAGCTTAACAAAATAAGAGAAAATTATTGCATACACGGATGTACTATCATCAAGCCACAGAGATGCTGTTTCTTTACAGACCAGTATAACTTCTAACCAGCTGATCTATAAAAGCCTCAATGAACTTCAACCTATTCACACTCAGTGAGACAATTTTCCACATCAGATATGAAAAATGCAGTATTGGACAGGCTTGTTCCATGAGGAAGTAACTTCTTCCACAGCTTTCAAGTTCTCTGGCATTCACAAGTGCAAGCAATTGTAAAGTAGTGGCTCTTGCTAAAAAAAAAGACCCAAACACAACAGAAACATAGAACAATACTTGTGCTACCTAAAAGCTCAGGGTACAGCATCCATCCCTGAAGGCCTAACAGTATCACCTCAAAAAGGTGTGGCAGTAAGAGTGCCTCTGAAATTTAATCTTAGACAACGCCTCTCTACAGCCTAGGACAGAAATTGCCAAGTTTTAGAAAGGGTTTATTCAAGCTACTTCTCTCAGAAAGTTGGGACTACCACAATCCAATGCAAGTCGTGCACAAGTCAGCAATGTGCCCTTCTGGCAACCAAGGCCAACCATATTCTGGGCTGTATTATCAAACCTGTAGCCATCAAGTAGGAGGAGATTCTTACCCTCTATTCTGCACTTATGAGACTGCATTTAGAGTACTGTGCACTACTTGGGGCTCGCCAGTACAGGACAGACACTGACATCCTGGAGCATGTTCAGTGGAAGGCTACCAAGGTAGTTAGGGAGCTGCTACAAGACATAAGAGAAGAACAGCTAAGAGAACTGGGTTTATTCAGTCTTAAGAAAACAACACTAAGGGGACATTTTATTGCTGTCTACAACTCTCTAAGGTATAAAGGGAAGGTATAGAGAAGCTAGAGTCAGACTTCTCTCAGAAATGCACAGTGATAGTATAAGAGTCAACAGACAAGTTAGAACACAGGAAATTCTGTTTGTATACACAGAAAAAAAATTCACTGTCAGGATGGTGAAATACTGGCACACATTGCTGAGAGAGTTTGGGTTCTCCATTCTTGGATACATTCAAAACTTAATAAGACCCTCAGCAGCCTGGTCTTGTTGGACCTGCTTTGAGCAAGAGTTTGGATTAGATGAACCCTGGAGGTCCCCTCCAAACGAAATTATCCCATGAATCATCAGCATTAGATCAGATCAACTGCAAGTTTATCTACCAGAATTTTCAAAAGCCCCAAGCAAGAGAAAGCTACAGCATCCTTGGGTAACACTTGTTCTAGTGCTGCACTAGAAATTTTCCTTAATGTCCACTCTGAACCTTCCAAGCTGCAGCTGGTAGCTGTTGTCCCTTCTTTTACCATCTGCCACTACAGAGAAGAGTTTGACTCCACTGCTTTTCTAAGTTTCCTTCAAGTAGTTGCAGGCTGTGATTAGATCTGCCTTTAGTCCCCCTTTTCCAGACTGAACAGGCCCAGTTCCCTCAACGCCTCTTTGTACGTTATGAGCCCTAGACCCTTAATCAAGTCTGCTGCCTTCCTCTAGACCATCTACTAATTCTCAACAGCCCTTTTGAACTGGGGAGCCCAAACTGGTACAGCATTCCACATGCAGGAAGCAGAAAGGTTAAGGAGCATCGGGGAATCTGAGAAAGGGAGAGACTGGTGGAACCAAGCTCTGCCCTCCCCGAGACAGAAACAGGAACAGCCACCAGAAAAAAAAACAAGATCAAGGGGATCCTGTATCCTCCCCCCCACCATGTTGAAGGCAGTAGCTTAAAGGAAAGGAGTAAATGGAGGCAAGTCCATGCTGGGGTGGCCAGCAAACCCCCTCCTTGTCCACCTCGCCTTTCCAGGTGTCCCTGTACAACACGTACGAGGCTCTGGATGTGGAAGGCCAGTCAATGGATAAGTGGAGACCTGCTGGTCAAACTAATGGGCAAGAAGGAAATGCACAGGCAGTGGAAGCAGGTTCAAGTATCCTGGGATGCTGCCCGGTTGCGTAGGGATGGGGTCAGGAAGGCCAAGGCACAGCTGGAGACTGTACTTGGCAAGGGATGCAAAGAATAATAAGAAAGGCTTCTACAGGTATGTCAGCCAGAAAAGGAAGGCCAAAGAAAGCGTATGCCCCCAATGAACAAGACTGACAAACTGGTAACAACAGACAAGGAGAAGGCTCAGGTACTCAACAACTTTTTTGCCTCAGTCTTCACTGGCAACCCTTCTTCCCACACCTCTGAACGGATGGACTGCAAGATGGGACTGAGAGCGCAAAATCCCTGCTGCTGTAAGAGATCAAGTTGATGACCACTTGAGGAACCTGAATATACATAAGTCTATGGGACCTGATGAGTTGCATCCCAGAGTCCTGAGGGAATTGGCTGACGTAGTTGCCAAGCCACTCTCCATGATATTTCAAAAGTCATGGCAGTCAGGTGCAGTCCCCAGTGACTGGAAAAAGGGAAACATTGTACCGATTTTTAAAAAGGGCAGAAAGAAGGACCCTGGGAACTACCAACCTGTCAGCCTCACCTCTATGCCTGGGAAGATCATGGAACAGATCCTCCTAGAAGCTATGCTAAGACACATGGAGGACAGGGAGGTGATTCGAAACAGCCAGCATGGCTTCACCAAGGGCAAGTCCTGCCTGAGCAACCTAATGGCCTTCTCTGTGATGGAGTGACTACATCAGTGGACAAGGGAAGAGCTGCTGATGTCATCTATCTGGACTTCTGTAAGGCCTTTGACATGGTCCCCAACAACATCCTTCTCTCTAAATTGCATTTGATGGGTGGACTGTCTGGTGGATGAGGAATTGGTTGGATGGTCACATCCAGAGGGTAGTGGTCAATGGCTCAATGTCCAGATGGAGATCAGTGACAAGTGGTGCCCTCAGGGGTCCATACTGGAACCAGTACTGTTTAATATCTTCATCAATGACATAGTGGGATCGAGTGCACCCGCAGCAAGTTTGCAGACAACACCAAGCTGAGTGGTGTGGTTGACATGCCTGAGGGACAGGATGCCATCCAGAGGGACCTGGACAAGCTCAAGAACTGGGCCCACATGAACCTCATGAGTTTCAACAAGGCCAAGTGCAAGGTCCTGCACCCGGGTCAGGGCAACCCCCAGTATCAATACAGGCTGGGTGATGAAGAGATTGAGAGCAGCCCTGCAGAGAAGGACTTGTGGGTACTGGTGGATGAAAAGCTGGACATGAGCTGGCAATGTGGGTTTGCAGCCCAGAAAGCCAACCGTATCTCGAGCTGCATCAAAAGCAGCGTGGTCAACAGGTCAAGGGGGGTGATTCTGCCCCTCTGCTCTGCTCTAGTGAGACACCACCTGGAGTAATGTGTCCAGCTCTGGAGTCCTCAGCACAGGAAAGACATGGACCTGTTGAAGCAGGCCCAGAGGAGGGCCACAAAAATGATCAGAGGGACAGAGCACCTCTCTATGAGGACAGGCTAAGAGAGTTGGGGTTGTTCAGCCTGGAGAAGAGAAGGCTCCTGGAAGACCTTATTGCAGCCTTTCAGTACTTAAAGAGGGCTTATAAGAAAGATGGGGACAAACTTTTTGGCAGGGCCTGTTGTGACAGGACAAGGGGTAATGGTTCTAAACTAAAAGAGGATAGATTTAGACTAGATATAAGGAAGAAATTTTTTACAATGAGGGTGGTGAAACACTGTAACAGGTTGCCCAGATTGGTGATAAATGCTCCATCCCTGGACACATTCAAGGCCAAGTTGGATGGGGCTCTGAGCAACCTGATCTAGTTGAAGATGTCCCTGCTCATTGCAGGGGGGTTGGGCTAGATGACCTTTAAAGGATCCTTCCAACCCAAACTATTTTATGATTCTATGCAGCACTCACTTGCTCTAGAGGGCACACACTGAACACGCTCTTCTAATGCAGCACAGTCTGCTTTTCACTTTATTTGAGATGAAAGTCAAATCAAGTGCATAGATTGAATAAAAAACACAAGTTATGTAGTAAATATTGCTTTTGCTGTTACAATAGCTGTCCAATAACTTTCCATTGCTGAAATAAACGAATCCTTGTTAAATCATTCATGCTTCTTCCCACCATTTTATTTAAAACTTCATCCTGCAACTAAAATTCTAAGTTGCTCATATTTGCTGAAATGCGCATCAACTTTACAAATCAACTTTATGAATCAACTTGGAAAAGACAGCCTTTCCCATATGTCTCATAAATTGGACTCATGTACTAGTTTTCACAATCATTCAGACAGGGGTAACTAGTGGGTCAACTTGTACAGACTTCAAAAGCTTTCAGTATGGACAATCAGGCATTTTGTTATGCTAATTGTTCTGATTTGCTAGAAATAAACATGCCCTAAAACAGCTGAAATAAAACCTCAGAGGTAGAGAACAGTTGGTGAGCCCTGAAGGTTCTGCTACAGAGACACAACAAGTAACATCTGACAATCCCTAGGGCGCTGTGCTTGATGCTTTATTTTGCTAGTATTTTTTTTAAACTGCTGTTTTATACAAGACAATGTCAATGGGCCTTAAATCAATATAACAGGATCCTGCATTAAAAAAAATAAATAAAATGGCTCACATTTGTTAAAGTGGAACCTCTGAACTCCCATGTTATAGAATCTTGCAACTACAGACTTAGTTTCACAAAAATGCAAGCCAACAAAAAAAAAAAAAAAAAGAGCAAATTAAAGCAATAGACTAATTTGAGTTGTGATACGCATCTGCTGCTCCTTCCACTTAAATGGTAGGATTATGGCGCTTACCTGAAAGACTCTACTTGCAGAACACAGCCAACCCCTCAAAACATAGATCAAGAAGAATTTGATAAAAAGTGTACATGTGCAGTGAACTGTTATTTTACAACATATTCCAATTTATGTAAGTCTCCTAGTCCAAGAAAACTCTAGCCTAGCATTTCTGCAGCAAGCTGTACCTTTGCCGAGAGCCTGGCTCCAGTTCTCCTGTCTTTACAAGATGACTCTGCAAAGGCAAGGGGGACTGCAAGACGCCCTTCTGCAAACACTGTGCATCCACAATCCCCTGACGCTGAAAAAAATTGACATGCCCACTTTTGATAGCTCTGTGGCCACTCCCACCTGGCTGAACATCATGAAGGAATAGCAGTAAAGCAAAGGATCAGTGGAGTTCTTTAAACTCTTTAGTGACAATTCCTAAAAAATAAATAAAATAAAATCCAGAACACCAAAAGAAGCACATTTGAACCACAGACATTATGATTTCTTATTATTCCAAATTATCTAATCTTTTAAATTAACATGAATTTCTTTAAATGTCAAGATTACCCTGCCATGGAAAAAAGGAAAAAGATGAATTGCAATAAGTTAAAGGTATAGTATAGCATCTACTGAACTAAAAGCTAGGTTCTGTTATAAGGTACTTGGTTTTTCTGTGATTTTTGTTGTTTTGTGGCTTTTTTTAAAGATCTTTTTTTAAAGATCCCCTCTATAGGAGGGGAAAAAAACTTAAGACCTTCCAGACTTCCATACTTCCCACCCTATACTTCTCTGAATGGGCAGTATTTTTTCACATTTTTCCTGCTTTTGGGTTTAGACATTAACGTTGTCAGGAAACATGGCAAAACCCATCAACAGGTAAGAATCCATTACCAGTTCAGTTCTTTTGGGATTACGTTATTATCATAGAATCACAGAATGGTTTGGGTTGGAAGGGACCTCAAAGATCACCTAGTTCTAACCCCTCTGCCACAGGCAGGGACACCTTTCCTCTAGAACAGGTTGCTCAAAGCCCCATCCAAGCTGGCCTTCAACACTTCCAGGGAGGGGGCAGCCACAACTTCTCTAGGCAACCTGTTCCAGTGCCTCATTACCCTCATAGTAAAAGAATTTCTTCCTAATATCTAATCTAAATCTACCCTCTTTCAGTTTAAAACCGTTACCCCTCGTCCTATCACTACCTGCCCTTGTAAAAAGTCCCTCTCCCGCTTTCCTGTAGGCCCCTTCAGGTACTGGAAAGCTGCTAGAAGGTCTCCCCGGAGCCCTCTCTTCTCCAGGTTGAACAACCCCAACTCTCTCAGTCTGTCTTCACAGGAGAGGTGCTCCAGCCCTCTGATCATCTTCGTGGCCCTCCTCTGGGACTCACTCCAACAGCTCCATGTCCTTATGTTGGGGGCCCCAGAGCTGAACGCAGTACTCCAGGTGGGGTCTCAGGAGAGCAGAGCAGAGGGGCAGAATTATGCAGATGTCACGGAAAAGCTTATTAAACTGAATGAACATACCATGGCCTGATACGAACTTCATGTAGCACAGCATCAGCAGGAGAGTCTCAAAATCTTGAAAGAAATTCTGGAACCTGACACATTGCAACAATAAATCTAGCTATCTAGAAACTTGCATCTTTTTTCTATGCTGTAATTAAATCACAGCTTCACTCCAACCATTCACAATCAATTTCACGTTTCTGTTGGTTAAAAAAAAAAACACAACAAAACCCACTTGGCTAGTAGCAGGATTTAATCTGGCGATGTGACTTGCCATGGCTTGCCATCTCTCTAGTTCCCATCAAAAGAAAGTCTTATTTTAGGTCATACACTTCCCCACTTACTTTTCTGGGCTTCTACAGAAGCACCTGCTGCTGCCCAGAGCTTTCTAATGAGCTATTCAGAGATGAAGGAACGACAGACTTCGCCGTATTTTCACTCCTCTGCCCATTATCAAGGCCCTCTAAGCAGGGATGAAAGCACTCTTGACAGCTCCACTGCAATCTAGGTACAGAGACTCTTACGAGGTCCTGACAACAGCTATCTCCAAAGACAGCAGCCTAACTCCATACAAGTGCTTCCCAGAACAGTCCATGAAGTTCGGAAAAAGAAATACATAGGCAGGTTAGTTTCTCTGTCCCCCACCTCACCCAAAGAATGTAGTAATGTACTTTTTCTTCACCATAGTAACAATAAACCAAAAGACTGCTAACGCAACCCACTAAACCTGGAAAGATTTTGTGACTGCTAAGGATAATAGCTTACTAGCCACAGACTTGTTTTTGTTGTCAATTCACATGGCTGATGACAGCCAAGCATAAAGCCACCGAAGCCTTAAAATGAGGTAAATCTGACGCCAGCTGTCCAGCCACAACACGCATAGATAGCACTCCTAGTTAGCAAACTTTTTAAACTGATATTGTTATTTAGTTCCTCTGGAAGTCTGTGCTGTTGTGACTGGACTGGTTTTGGTATAGGCTAATTTAAAGCCTTCTCAGATAGTCCTTCACCTTGCTGTGCCCTAACACATGATGTGCCGTTGTTGGAATGGGAGCAGCATTGAGGTGTTCTGGCCTTCATCTTATGCTACAATTGTATTATCATTCCTTCTTTTTTTCCTCCTCTTTTTAAATAGAAGTTCTAATCCATGTGGTTTCAGTTAAATGTATTATACAGTGTCAAAAAAATTAACTACAAGGCATGAAATATGAAATCAACATAAACATTTTCAAGTGGATAAAGACTTAATCAAAAAAAGAAAAAAACCCCACCAACCCCCTTCCCCCAATAACCAGTTGTGCTGAAAGAGGAATTGTCATATAATTAGGTAATAATAAATGGAGTTGATCAAGAACGCTTTTGGAATCAATTGTATGCAACGTTTTACTTCATGACCTTGGCACAAAAAGTAAGTACGCACTAACTGCATCTGCTGATAACCCGAAATTACAACACATTGCTGGTACTGGGGAATCAGGGCATTACAAGAAGCACTGTGTGACCTGATGATTGAAGTACAAAAAATCCAAAGGAACTGAATAGCACAAAGGTCATGCATTTGCTAGTGATAACAAGGATATGTGCAATACATGGGGAATTGATACACTGAAAAAAGAGAGGAGGAAAACAACCTGAGTCACTACTGAAATGCAAAATGACTACATTTCACAAATAAGATATAGCTGAAATAAAGGCAAATGTGATTCAGACAACATTTCTAGGAAAGACGAGGGCATACTAATGTCATAGTTCAAGGCACCAGGGTAAAATATTACTTATAAAATGCTAGTACCTGGAATAGATTTTGTACACTTCCAGCTATGCATTCATTTTTGGACAAGAAGGCAAAACACTGTATGCTTCTGAAAACTAACATATGCCCAAAACATATTAGCAGCATGACTATATCAACATAAAATGAGTTTTTAGACTCAACCATTAGCCTATGTAAATGTAAACATTTATTTTAAATTTCAGTCTCCTCTGAAACCTACCTTTCAATTTACAAGACTGAGTGTATAAAAATGACCAGGGATCACTGGGTGCACCACTTAATTAAACATTTACAGAAACAAACTAGCTTTTCCATGAAAGAGAACTGGTAAGAATGTAGAAAACTCTCTCAGATGTATTGAAATACATTACTTCCATTTCTTATAAGTGATTTTGTGCAACATTTAACAGGAATTTAAAATCTTGCAGGAATGGCACCCTTCCAGAGATGAGAGTGATTTGCCCCACTACTCTATTCTCCTCAAATCTGTTTGCTTACCATTGGATCTAGTCTCAGTCAAGACTAAGTAATGGACAGAATTCACAGCTCACCTTTGTACATTTGTATAAATCATAGTAGTCATTTTATGTTCTTCTGTAAAATGTAGGTTGAAAGTCTGCTGTGAGGCTCGAATTTTGCCTATTAACCCCCAAAGACTATTTCTTCCAAATGGGCATTTATTTTTCAATAGCAGATCAGTTGTCAGGAAGTTTTGTTTTGACTATCTGGATGGAAAAGTGTCCTGCCTAGATGTGCCCAAGAGACATTAGCCTCCTCTGCTTGAATAATCCTTTGGAAGAAGTGCAACTAAGTATCAAGTGACTAGGTATCAAGTTTGTGAACTGTGAGGTAGAAGATAGGAATCCAAGTGGAACACTGTAGAGGAAAAAACTGGTATAAAAGGGCTTGGCATCTGCAGATAAGGTCCAATTCCACCAAAGTAATATGCAGGGTCAGGGCCTGATCTTAAACACTGGTTGTGTGCTGCTAGAAGCATGTAAGTGTCCTGACAGCTTTTTAGCTTAATGAGAAAAGAGAGTGCCTTGTGTAGTAGAACTAAAATAGACAGCTGCGTGTGACTTTCTCTTGTTTCTGCACATCTGCCGCTACAATGACAACTAGTAAATGTTCTGTTAATGTTCTACTACAGTAAAATATGTTTATTCTTGTAACTTTTCCTAGTTTTAGAGTAGTTTCTGAGTGGCTGACAATTCCCTCCATTATGGGGCTGGTGACTGGCCGTTAGTCTCTCTTACAGCATGCACCAGGCCAAGCTAGGCTCCAGAACTGGAAAGGCCTTCCACTACCTGTACCAGCTCAGCCAAGAGCTAGCAACACAGCCTCTTTGTTTGGGAAAAGAGATTTCCCAGTGAAAAATATAAACCAGTGTATCCTTCATAGGAAAGGAGACAGCGAGGTCTATGCCTGAATCCCAAGAGGCTTCCTTGAGGCTCCAACAACCAGCAATATTATTGCTCAGGGGATAACAGAAGCATGTACGTCAGGAATGCAGAAAGCAAAATACTGTTATGTCGGAAATCCCTTGCTGAATTTGTACGCAGTGCAGGTTTTGGTAATTAGTATTACAGAGAAGAGAGTGAAAATAACAGAGCAAGGATGTAATCCATTCAGTCTTTATCAAGAATATATAGAGCCCGGAAGGACCTGACTTAAACCCAATTATATAATATATCAAATCTAATAAGGGCACTTGACTGAAGACTTCCCACAGACAGTTGAACATCCAGACATATTAATTCCTTTCTTTTTTTTTTTTTTTTTTTTTTCTCCTTCCAGGAAAAAGGAAGAAGTTTGTTCTTGTTTTCACTTTATTCTGAAGAAGTAGCTTAATTGTTTAAGTTCTAAATCACCAAAAACAGAGTGCAGAATTGCTTAAGATAAGCTGGGAAGTCAATAGTGATCTCAGAGTATTCTATCAGATAAAGTAAACATTAAAAAAAAACAAAACAAAACACTAAAGAGGCTACTGATCTTAGATATTCCTCTTATATTTGTCCTACATTAAACTGTATCTTAGTGTTTTCCTCCTTTATAGTTTCTGCCTTAGATGGTGATTCAGAAAAGTGCAAGTTGAAAACAGTGTCTGTGATAAACTTGGTATAACCCCACCCACTGGCTGGTTCAGGAATACCAGCTGCAGCAATGCCGACTGAGTAAATCCTAGCGTAACTCTTTACCTTCTAATCTATGGATTAACCAAAAAGACCACTATCGGCAAAATCTGCTCAATCACCAGGAGATCATAAGAGAAATGTAAAACTAGTGTATTTTTTACTACAACCTTTAAAGACTGGGAGTTCCCAACAGAAGTGACTGAAGACTTCCAGATTTTATACATGCCAGATTTCACTCATATAAACAGATATTTAAGGCACAAATATTCTAATAGTCTGTAATAAAACCATTTAAACACAGTCTGCTAGTGCTGAATTCAAGATTCACAATCAAGAATCCTAGTGTCTCTGAAGTACTTGAGAAATCATTAAGTTATGGAGCTCTTTCTTTATGAAAATAGTTATATAAATTCATATGCACCAAGAAAAATAAAGTCACAGATTAACATTCATTAGGCTGTAAAGTTCTGTTACCAGAACACCATACTCGTACCAGTTACCAGCAGCAACAGTGCACTATATCAATAACCAAACGTTTAGTATTTGGGAGCCTGTGAAAAATTGGGAAACTTCTGCTCTGATCAACTTTTCTACTTGGGAAGCACTTTTTGCGCCATTAACACGGAAGGCTTGCAAATCAATAATTCAAATTCTTCTGAAAATTAAAATGTGCAGGTAGGAACAGAAGTGAATTAATTACATGTTAGAATTTATGGGGGAGATCCTAGTCAGTTAAAGTCTTTCAGGTATAAATTTGAGCTCAAATTCAATGTTGACAGTATCCAATCAAGCCAAATAATTTCAGATAGGTTTGGCAGAGATCTCAGAAGTTACTAGAAACATCTTCACTTGGCACCTCTTGTGTGACATTGGCATACTGAAAAAAAAAAATAAGTTTTGTCCAGTTTTGGAGAAGACTTAAAAACTAATTGATCCAGTTCAGGTGCGGAAGTATGAAATCCAGCCTCCCAGACTATCACACCTCAGTCCTAAAAATGGAAGTTTATTAGAAGTTCAAAGCCTTTTCATCATTCACTTAACCTGTTGCCAGCAGGGAATTCAACCCTTTTACTTTCCCTTAAAGTTAAACCTTGATTCTGACAGTTAGACAAAGCATAATTAGCAGAACATACATTTTTATTTGACTCCCTCCAGCTGTAACAGTACATATGTGTATACACATACATACTGTCCTACCTGTCTGGCAGAAGGATGTATCACTAAGGCAACATAGGCAAGTTCAAGTGGTCTCCCTAACAGCAGAAAGCTGACTCAGTTTACATTATTTTTTTAACAGTGTATCTTACGATTTTGAGTACAACATATTGCTAGAAAAAATAAAAAGCTTTAAAAGTCATCATTTATAAAGCTGTATCAGGTATAGTTCAGTACAGACACATATTCTTATGATGTTAATGAAGTGACACGTGAATAAATTGGTTATCAGCATGTTCTGGTACATTTTAAAAATGACAACATATAAAAGCTTTAAGGCATCACTTCTTTTGACTTATCCCATAGTCATTATTTTGAAAACCAGAGCAGAGATAATTAGACACTATGGTGACAGACCAAACTGAGATGTCTTATGTATATGAACCTCTGTAGACTGACCTTTTCAATCGTTCTTTCACTTGCTACTAAAGCTAAACATTCCTTCTGCAAGGTAACCCTGCTAGCATACATGAAAAAAAATTAAGTAGTTGAATATTATTAAATTAAATGCCTACCCGAGAGCTTCATGAGGAGCTCAGATGCTGCCTTGACTGACATGTCCTGCCTCATCACATTTGCCTGCGCTTCCTGTGGCTTGAGTTTCTCCTCAGGGAGGTTTGGAGCTGAGGCTTCAGATTCCTGGCTGAACACATAGCTGGACTGAGACAAGGCTGAACTTGCAGCTTCTTCATCCTTAGGCTCCTCTTTCACTTTAAATTTAGGAGTCAAGGGCTCTTTTTGATTTGCAGCTGTCAAGAGAGGGAAAGAAGTGAGACTTAATGAGGTACATAATATACAATCATAGAGCAGCTAGTAACAGGAAGAAACCATAACCTGAGAAATGCTAGAGCAGGTACTAGAAGCAAGCATGTCAAACGGTATTCAAAGATGCTTCAAGAGGTAAACAAACATCTGCATCTTTTGTACAAAGGGGCAGTTTTGAAACACAAAAACTGCGTGTACCAGAGCTCAAGAAGCCATCCTTCCTTACTTTTTTTTGCCCCTACTCCTCCTAAAAGCATTCCCCTGGTTTGTAGGTCTTCTATAGGCTTGATGGAAGTTTAAAACATCATTTCACATACAGGCAAATTTCGCAAAGCCCATGGGTACTACATACTAAGTTCTTAGAGCACGGAAAAGAGGCAAGAGATGAAAAGTAGAAAGATAGGAAACGCAAGAGGAGAGTAAAAGGGAAAAGAGCAGCAAATTCTTAGGTCCTAAAAGTTGGTATTTGTTAAGAAAGACAACAGAGGGATTTTCAGAAGACAGATCTGCACTGGAAGATGCCATGAGAGCACTGTTCCAGGTTCTACATTCACAAAAAAGCAAGAGAGCAAGTTTAAAACAATCTTTTCAAATACTCCACGTAAGCAGCTGCACAGCCTCAGAGAAGGGTACAGAGATCTTGGGGCTGCTTAACGTCTACACACTGAATGCTGATGTTCTTAAATGGTCTTTGCAATACCCCTTGACAGCAGTAGATCCTTTGCACTGCATTTCGTTGAAGGGATAAAACCACAAATGCCTCTTAAACAATACTTCCAAACCCAAGCAATACAAATTCACAGGCAGACTGCATGATAAACAGGAGGCTAAAGAAGTTGCACTATTTTTCAGCAGCTTTTTTTACAATTCTTTATGTTTAACCATTAAGAGATACTTCCTTCCCTGTCTTCTAGTGGCTTCTTCTTGTTCAAAATTTCACTTTAAATTCCCAATAACACACAGCAGATGAGTTGTTCAGTGCCCCAAACTTTGAAGAGTTTACATCTTTCTCACCTCTCTAAACCTCTGTCTCCACAAGTATGAAAGATAGAGCATCATCTCCATTTTGTTATCTTTCTAAGCTCTCACCATTTACCTCACTACCTCTCCTACATATTTTCCTCCTTCCACATGACAATCCCCTGCCTACCCTCATGACTCTTGCACATGAGCTCTGTCAAATCTCACTTGGACCACGTAAGGATGTACCCCACCAGCCCTTTCACAGGCTGCAGCACGGCATTAGAAGCCAACACGCACTGCCTGCTGCAGAGAGCTCTTTGTTTTGCAAACCCATTACATGAACAGGAAAAGCTGAGGAAATGGCATATCACAGGGACAGTAATATCTAACTGAAGGGGCAGGGTACTAACAGGTAAAATCAACCCAACAAAATCTGCAACATTCACCTGCTTAAGCCCTTGATCTATTTTCTCCTCCACTTCACTCTTCACCTACCTCCAGCTCCTCACTTTCCTGGCTTATTGCCTCAGATACTCTCCTTTCTCAGCAGTTTCCCCAAAATCTGACTCCTCAACCTTCCTTCCTGCATCCCACTGGGAAGTGCTCACCATCTCCCAGAGACCTCAACCCTAAAATACGGGGTACAATTGCCATCTTTAGCACGAACAGACACTTCTGTTTGCTACTTTGAGCTTTGTTCATTTTCACACAGTGCATTTTTTTGTGTTTTTCTTTTGTGTTTGTGTTTTTTTTTTTTATTTATTATTTTTTAAAGCTACAACATTACTCTGTAACACAACACTTACATCTTTTCAGTTTATATTCCTGGGTTGTTTGATTTTTCTCCTTTCTTATTGGTTGGCAAGTCTTTACCAAAGAACAAGATTAAAGCAAGGGGTATAAACAGTGTACACATAAGCAGCAAGTACATACACATTGGTGCTATTCATTACTTCAGAAATTAAATTACCTTATATGTGTAATTTTTAATTTTTAATATGACCTATAAGCACTTTTACCAATATTAGGCATTGCTTTTTCCTTTTTAAAAAAAAGAGTAAAAGCAGAAATATGTAACAGTAAAACATGCTTTAATTCATCAAAATACAGGTTAAGGCGCTCAAACCAATCTTAACTTTATCAAGGTACTTACAAAAAAAAATTCCATCTACCTTCTTTATCCAGGCCTACATCTTTCTAGCTCAGTCTGTTCTGGGGTTTGACCTGAAGTGATGAATGCTCACCACACTACCTTCTGCATTCCTTCTCTTTTAAAACATGCCACTCTAGCTGCATTTTTGATATGAAAAATACCTCTACCAGGAGCTGAGTGCAACTGGTAGAAAGCATTCTGCCTGAATTTTCAGAGACCCTGAAGAAAAAACTCTTTTGAGTTTATTCATTTCAAGAAGGTATTAATTCAAATTGTCCCAGAAAACAAAGGAAACATAAGTCTAAGTGAAGAGGTAAAGATGACCCACTGAGAACAATCTGTGAAACCAGCTGTGTTTCTGCCCATGAACCAGGGCAGAAAATGAACCAGGTAGAGGAAGCACTAAAGACCAGGTCAGCATACACTTTTACCATGTAAATACAGAGATGATATTAAACTCACATACACAGATCAGTATAAGTTTGCAACCATACACTGTGGTCCATTATAAGCCAGGTTAAGAAAAATGTAAAAACATCCATAGACAAACAGAATCACTGTAACAGAATTCATACAATATCATAGCCTTAAACTAGGAACTTTTTTCAGTCAGGCACTACAGCATGTAGTGGCAGATGCTTTATGGATTCCCCTACCACAGGAAGGAGGATCAAAGGGGGCACTTTTGGAAGAAATTAGCATTTATTAAACCCTCTTATCACCAAGCAAAAACCCAGCAGCCAGTTTGACCCAATTCAAGGGCAGGTGTCAAGTGGTACCTCTATGTTCTTCATCCCAGGGTACTCTACTGAGATGAAGCCAAGTTCTAATAGCTTCGAGAACCAAAAATTCAAGGTAGGTCACATCAGAGTTTAAATAGTTTCATAACAGTGACACACCCAGAATGACTTGAACAGGGCATCCATCAAGTTTCCCTCCTTTCCTATGTCTCACTTTCCCTTTCTCTCCCCACCCCACACATTAGCTCTCTTACTGTGACAGCACATGCTGCTATAAGCCACTGCTCCCTCCCACTTCTGAGCCACCACCTGGGATAACAAAGCTAAAACTATGTTAACAACAAATCTACCAGCACAACATCAGCCATAATTGAAACGAGCTCTTTATGAGATCTGTATGCTCAGTCTGTCCCTGTGTGTCTACAAGACATCACCTATGAGAAATATAAAACACGGTCAGGGTCCTACAATCCAGAGAAAGTCCTGAAGATGTGCATTTGGCAGTATTACGTGAAGGGGAAAAGAAAACCAGACTATTGTTCTTACCTATGTTGCTGGTTCTGCCTACTCTAGCTGCTTTGCTTTGGACAGAAGATAGAAGTAAAAAATTTGGAAAGAAGGAGGGGTTTATTTCTTTAATTAACTGACAGCACATCCTTGAACTGACCACACTTCCCAAAAATCAAGCATTTTACTGTAGACAAATCACAAAAAAAAGAAAAGTTATCTACCTCATTTTTCTTCCCCCAGAAAACAAAACCAAATAAAATCACAGAACTATTGGGTCAGTTTCAACCCAATTGTGCTTCAATTAATGGGGCTTTTACTCTTTCTTGAAATACATTAAAGCAGATTCCAATGTAAATGAAGCCTAAATGGAAAGACATATTAAAAAAGGGGGAGGTTGTCCAATCTATCAGATCCATACATTAAAACTAGATGGGGAAAAAACCCACCCAAACCAAAAAAACTAACAACCCCAAAACTAACAAAAATCCTCACCACTCTCGCCTCTGTCCCATCTTGGATCCACTATTACGGGCAATGTTGCTAACACATGGGAAATAGCAACTATGATGCGTCCACTAGTCACATTAGGGAGAATAACACACAGATGTAAGAAACAACATTGCAAATAAGGGAAATAAAAGTTGACTGAAACCAGTTTTTTAAAAACCCTATGACTGAGGAATCTTTTAAAAATTAGAACTAGACAAGGATTAAAAAGATGATGTTGAAGTCTATTAAAGTATATTTGAACTACAAAATTATTACTCTCCAGAAGGAATAACGTCTTCTATCTACATATAAAAATAGATACACATACATATACTTAATTTGTGTTTCATTTACATTCATTCTGAACTGCAATGAGAACAGACTGAAGGATGTGTTGCCTGCAGACTGAATTCAAAAAACCCATCAATTTAATTTTGAAATACACAGTGAGGATAAAAAAAAAAACCCACAACCAACAGGCAGCAGCCTCTCAAGCAGGGTTGAAAATTCTCTATTTGTTCCATTCCATATGCAGAAAAAAACAGATCAAAGAAGATTCCAGACTGCTGATTTTTACCTTCCCAGAAACTGGAATAATTTGATCCATTTGGCAAAAGTAGATGATGAAAGTTATAACACTTTCCTCAAACTGCCAAATGCCACAAACAAAGGTTTGGGCATCGGCCACTAATCTGACATACTCTGATAGAAGCTGCTACTGCATCAGTCCACTTACAAGGATTTCTAAATGCTCAAAATGTTTATAATTGAAAGAGGAAAAATGGGCTGATTATTTCAAGCCAAGCTCAGTGTTACAAGTCACACTCAGCAAGGAGTTGGTCACCATTCCATCTGTCTGAGGAAAGAACATGAGAAAGAAAAAAGAATCCACAACAAAAATACTGTTACAAAAAAGGCCACGAGAAAAAGCATCTACAGAGTCTGGGCGGAAAGGAAATGTGATAAAAACACCACAGTATGCTGCTGTACCATCACATTATTTTACAAGTGATGTGTGACTACAGCTACAAAGATGAGAGAGAGCAGGCCAGTCATGGCTGAGTGAAAAAGGGAAAGTGAGGACACATTCCAAAAGGCACTGCAAATTGAACTGGTCTCCTTGAGATCTTGCAGGAAAACCTCTCTTTGTGATTCTCCTCAGAGCCACCATGGCAAGAGAACCATGGCATGACTTCTACCTAAAGAAAAAAGGACAGTGTTTTATCCAGGTCCTACTGGAGCTAGAGCACCTGAATAACACAGGGAGCCTTCCATTCCAGGTGGTGATTTGTAAGCTGCAGTGGTTAAAAGAAACCAAGGACCTTTGACAGATCAGTTCCACAGTATTTGGAAGACATGTTTCCCTGACATTGGGCATCACCATCCTGAAGGCAGCTGTGGTCAATAAAGGGTACGACTTGAGTCCTCCTATTTTTGCTCTGTAATTGAGATGTGCAGGTAGGTGTTGGCATTCTGCATGGAGACTATGGCTTATATTTGATGACATTCAAGAACTGAGTAAGGGGTACAAACATTGCAGAAGAAGACACCAGTGAGCTAATTGCTTTGCAAGAAAAAATCTATGCAATTGGAACCTGTTGGAGAATGTCCAGACTAAAATCCAATTGGGCTGATAAATTATGTTCAACTTATTAAACACAGAGGCTGTCTACCCTGTAAGTGGCCCAAAAGGAGAGATACTGTTCTTCTGGCAGGACAGTCTAGCTGGTCTCCCATTTCTTCTTAGTGCCTTCTGCCCTGGAGTATTAATCTGTCCCAGAGCACCTCATGTTACCTAACCCTCCTGGGAGTGCTAACTCAATTACATCTCATTTTCAAAGCCCTCTACTCTGCCCTCAGCCAAATAAACTAACCTATACGGCTCCAAGGAAGAGGACGGGAACTATCAATGAAAAGCCACTTACGACTCAGCATTAAAACATTCCTTTTTAGCAAAGCAGTGGAATGGCAGAATAAACAATCATGAGAAATATGATGATGCCAAGACTTGCCACCTCTGGGCTTCCAGAGACCACTTAAAATATGAAGTCTTCCAAACCGTCTTGCTTAAGTACGTTAAAAATATGTAAGCAGAGGTTGAGAAAAGGCCAACTAAACATCCTGATCTTCTCTAAAGCTGCTTTGCATTTAAGGAGCTGTAGTCAAGCAAAATGAGACACAGCCCTGGAGAATGACCAGTCCTGCTACTGTCCCCTCAAAATTTCACAATGTTCTAGTCCAAGTGGAATAGAGGAAATAGGCAAATTGCTAAGGCACCTGCAGGACCACACATCCCCCCATACCCCAAGATGTCTGTTATGCAGCCAAAGTCCCACCTGCTAAACAAGGTTGTAAAACGTGCCAAGAACATCTTCTCCTTTCCAGGTAAAAATCAAAGTAACAGCAGAATAGGTAAAATTCTGTGGAAGCTGGAGAAAAGAAGGGGAGGAAAGCGAAAGGAGCAAAGGGAAATTTGTTGATGATTGGAAAGGATTGTTTGCACTATGGAAATTTCTTCTCTCTACAAAGGAACAGAAACAGAGGAAAGAAACACCACCAGACTGACCTTCATATTTGTTTAAGAAAACAAAAACCAAACCAAACAATCAGAGATGATTGAACTAACAATGTCTTCAATTCCCATTTTGGATAGATGTGACAGAAAGGCACACGAGCTAGGACTTCTGCCCAGAGTAATGATGTAATCAGGGAAGCAAAAGAGCCATCAGTCTAGTCTAGTGTTATACTCCAAGTATAAGAGATTGTGTAGATATTAAAACTAAACCGTAAGCACAGAGCCAGTCCAGAATCATATTCATGTCTTCTTTTAAGTTGCATCAGGCTGAGTACACAAAAAAGCAGTTTGTTATCCTGCATTTTAAATGACTGAATTAGAACAGAGTCTACACTGTTTTACCTTGCTAAATTCTACATATTCCTTCAAGGTGTAAAACATGATGGGTATGATTTTAAGGATGTTGGGAAATTGTGGATGTAAGACTAGCAATTACTGAAAAGAGATTATAAGGGTGGTGATATATCAGTGGCAAAGATTAGTACAAGCTTTTATTTGCCCAAGTTTTAATTAGCTGTGCTATTGCCCGTCTTCAGTTTTATTTTAAATTAAAGGTCTATATGGAAATTATGAAAATGTGAATCTGGAAAGACACTTCAAAGTGAGAATTTGATGACATCAGGGGTATTTACACTGACAGCAGCATTATAGAATTCACAGTATTTTTAAATTAAGGATATAGCTCAATAATTGCCAGTCCCATGCGCTTACATATTCTAATTGAAATTTTACATTCTGGCATAAACTATGAATCCTAAATATATGCAGCATGGTCTTTTCCTTGGAACTTGCTACACAAATACATCAATTATGACAACTTAATCAGCCATGCTTTTATTTTATTAAAAATAGCTGTTTGAAGAGTTCAAGCCAGTCAGTTCAGTCCTATCAATGGCAAATGCTAAAACATTTCAAATTACTTGTGTTACCTTTAAGGAATGCGGTAATTTTTAAGAGCCAAACAGAACAAATAATCTAAGCGATTACTTAGCTTCTCTACTAATATTTTGTATGTAGATGTCTGATGATTTACTATTTCATTATTCCATTAATGGAATCAGCTAATAAAACATGAATGCAAAGTTCAAGTTCTTTGGACAGTCACCAAAATCCCATAGAGGCATTATTTTCCAAAATAAAGATTTGACTCCTCACACAACAGTGACAGCAGATGTGACTTAAACTGCGAGAAAACATAGTTTCTCCTTTGTTTAACATGTCCAACCCCAAACCCTCAGCATGTTTACAATAGAGAGGAGGAAGGAGAGCAAAGTTTTTCCATGTGAGTAACTTGGGGAACATAAAAAGAACTGCAGATGCAGGGCACACTTGGTAATACACACCATCACAAGATGAAGAGACATGCCTTCTAGAGTAATGCACTTGGTGAAGCCAGAGAGGTGGGGGCCAGAAATGAAGTATGCTTTACAATTACTGTTTCCACACAGAATTCCTGTGGGATCAATGGTGCAAGAATCCCATTCATTTTGATGGGATTCATTTATTTTCGAATGTTATGAAAAGTGACTGCAGCACATAACATAGGGACAGTAATAACTTCACTAGAGTACACCGGCCATGGTAATTTGGATCACTGTGAAAGAGGGTTTTTATTACAAATGAAAACAAGCCTTAGAAGTGGGTGGAGGGACATCAGTATTTAAAGAGACATGCTGTATAAGATCTGCCACTGAAACCTCTGAAACAGGAAAAGCAAATACTCTGCAAATTAAGTTACGAACGCAGTTACAAAGTTTCAATATGGAATTAATAGACTGGGAGAAGAAAACATTCTGGCAAAGCACTGATGCAGCAAAAGACTTGGGCAACTTAAAGCATACAAGCAATCCTACTGAAATAGGAGGGGGAAGGTTTGAAGGTAAAAACATGTCCATGCTTAAATATTCTTCTGTTTATATGTTAAGAGTCATTTGCTAATAGTTTTTACAAACAATAACCCTCTCCAAATTTAAATAAAATTTCAGAGAACCCTTTTAAATTTCTTATGAATTTAAAAGCATCTCCTAACCTTAAACTAGGACCTAGAGAATGGAATCTGGAAAAAAATTTCAAGATTTGTTGATTTACATTTGGTAAGTTGTGTTATGCCTTATTTCATAAAACATGTAACTAAAAATCCTTCTGGCAAGCAATGGCACAGAATTAGGGCTGAAGGGATCTCAAAACATCACCCACACCAATATTTCTCAACCTCTTTAAAGCTCCCCTAAGCCTTTCTGAAAAAAATTCAAAGGCCATTTTGAGAAGCGTCATCACAATTAATTTCTGGCCCACTCGAAATCAGGTCTAACTTTGAACATCTGTAAATTTTTTTCCCACCTTGCTTCTCTACAGCTTGCTGCTTGTTTTTGTTCAACTGAAATTTCTTGCAACTGCTTCTGATGTCCTATGGTTCACTGACTGAGATACACAGATCTACTCCATCCTACTGCCTAATATGTGATCAACCATATCTGACAGGTAGTAATTTAACCTGTTTTAAAATTCTCCAGTGGCAGATGTGCCACATTCTCTCCAGCCAAACTATCATAGAGGTTTAACTATCTCAACTTTTGAAATTATTTTCTTAATGCCAACTTAAACCCTACAGCAATATAAACCTATTATTTTTTGTCCTAATTACGATGACTCACCAACAGATTATTTTCTTCTCCCTGCAACAAACTTTTTAATGAATTAAAGGCTTATTAATGACTCTCCTTAGTCTTCTCTATAGGCTTCACAACCTCACTCCCTTTTATCCATCCTCACTGGACATGTTTTCTAAACCTCCAGTCACTTCTGCTGCTCTCCTTTGAAGTCTTTCCAACTGTCCGTGCTTTTCATAAACTATAGTGCCAAAACCTTGGACTACAGCAAGACTGAGAAGAGCAGGACTGTTTCCCCCTTCTTCAAGACTGTTTCTCTCTGTATACATCCCAGTACGATGACTGCCTTTTTAGTATCAGCATGACGTTGTTAACTCCTGTTCCTTTCCCACAGAACTGTTACCTAGTTTTGTATTTGTGCAACTGTTTGATGAACAGTTGCACGTTTTTTACAAATCTCTTTTGACTGCAACTCTTCTCGTTTGATTGGGAACTACTTTCAATGTACTGTTTTCCAACCATCTGATACCCATTGCATCTAGACTAGAAAGGTACTGCATTGCACAATCAGAAAGAATACTGAGAGTCAAGATTATACACATGCTTATTAAGATTCAATTTAAAAATTCATAGTAGTTAATAAACACCAATTTGTACCGCCTTTCACCCTGGGTGCACCAGTTAAACTTCTGGAAACTGTAACTCTTAGGTCTGAAGGGAGACAAGTACTCCTCTGAGACACACACTTAGAAAAAGAAAAGGCTGAAACTGCACAGAAATGAAAACCAACAGGCCCTGAGGTCTCCCATGAAACTGGAGGCATACAAACTAATACCAGCTGAGGAGAGGAGCAATAAACATTGGCAAGCAAAAGTAAATGCTCATTTAAACCATCAATATTCAATAAGAATAAATGCCAAATGCTAAAAGTCTATATATCTATCTACTGCTTCTTTATTAGCCACAAGGCCTGTCAGAGAAGAAAATTAGATTGTTTTGACATAATTTGGTCTCAACAAATCTGTGTTGGCTGTTACAACTGGCATACACAATTTGAGGTGTCAAAAGATTTATATCATTGAAAAGGTAGGGCCAATAATTGAAGTTCTGATGGGCCTAACAAGAGAGTGTCATAATAAATAAGTCAAAGGAACTTGGTTCAGCACAGCAAGCAGTCAAAAAAATGCAGCTAATACTTAGCTAACTTGCTAAAAGAGAATGACTTCTACTCTAAATTTATGAACACTGTATGGAGGAAAGCATGAGCTAAATGTATATAACACAACATAAATCTCAGGAGAAAAGAAATTCCTTTCCTTTTAACATTGCTCTTCTTCTGTAGTAAACTTGGTGACTGGCAGTACATTTTCATCCAAATATGCACACATACAAAATTACAGATACATCTCACTCCCCCAGTGACTTTATAACATGTTGCTAGGTAACAGTGCATACAAGTCAGGTTTCAAGACCTTTAGTAAGTCACCATAAAATAACTGCATAGGCCTTTTGCATGAATAACGTACATTTGTATCCTTCTCCCGATGCCAATAGATCAGACACTGAAAACATGACCGTCTGCCAAACTGTGAACAGCTCCCCATCAACTGCTACATGAAAAACAACACATCAAAATGTTGTATGTTTTCTCAGCCTTCAAGCTTTCCCCCCCTCTCCTGCTTTCTGCTCTCATTCTTGCTACATGCAGCCATCATGAGCACTACCATCTACAGGTCAGTACAGCTGATGTGTAGAGACACTCAGTGCACAGGAACCCAAATTTAAGGTAGGTATCAGAACAACAACATACATGGGATAGCTGTCAGACAACATAAAAAATCGTTTTCATGGAGAGTCCAAATTTGAAACCCAATTAAAAAAATGTACACGTAAAAAACATACAAGCAAATAAAAACAGACTCATCCTCGCTCATTTTTTGTTGGTCATAATAATAAATCATATCAACAGATTTTTTTTTTTTTTTAAAGGGGAGGTTTCTGTGCCTTCTTCCAACCCGAACAGCAAACCATTTGTGCCAGCCCATTTCACCTCCTGCTTGTCCTCAGCTCTTCTCCATTTTCCTGATTGGCTCCATGAAGCCTCAGGCTTCATTTCTTGTGTTTACCCCTTATACTTGATTCCCCACAGAACTGTGATCCCAGAGGTATAAAGGTCTGGGCAGATCAGGACAATCATGAGGACAAGCTTTCCAAAATAGCTGCAGTTTCACCAAGGCAATGGCATTAGGACAGATCTAATTCCTTAGTTTACCTGACAATAAAATCTGCTAAAATGCAACTTACATTCCATATAAAGGAAAAAAGATGACCAATTATTCTCTGTTGAAAAGGGTATCTTCTATCTCCAAAGTCTAAAACTTGCCATAGGGAAGTTTCTTCAGTGGCATTTTCCCTCACTTCTTTCTCTTTAAAAATTAAAGGCCAATTTTGAAAACATTTAGTATATAACATCCCCCCAGCATGTCCACAATTCTGAAGGGTTCAGTCAAATCAATAAAAGACCACATAAAATATAAGAGATTCACCCTAAACACATCCTCCACTTCAGAATGTCACATATGAATATCATTCTTACAGCAATAATCTGACATTGAAAGAAAACACAATAAACACATGCTTTGCATTAGACATGGATTTCAATTCAAGTAGTAAAAGAATTTAAAAGCTGTTCATGAATCTCTAAGACTACCTTTTTTTAAGTGTTAATAATTGAGAAATGCAGTAACATTCACACTTCACATGTATTTATTAGTCAGACCTCAAATACTACTCTGAAAGGAAGTTGACCAATACTTTATTGGTCCTATTTAACAGATGGGTAAAGACAGAGAACTTAAGAGCTAAATTTTCCAACATGCTGGACGCTTGTGACCCTCAGTGATTTCAAACCAGAACTACAGGTATTCAGGATGCCTGAAAAACACACCGAATGAGATTTGCCAAGGTAATTGTCAATGATCATGAAAGCCTGGATGACAAGTTCTCCCTCCCAATCCCAGCAATTAAACAGTAAAATCCCTCTCTTCTCTCACCGTTTCCCCTCTTCCCTCCATCATGCACCTCTCCTTATCAAAAGAAACAAGAAATCCTGTTAAGAAGCTGCAATGTTTTTCTCACTGCAATTAGCAAACCCAAGGCAAAGTGTTTCTTAGCCCATAAAGGAGCAGCTGATGCTGCCGCTTGCTGCTCAATTACCTGACAGCTTCATAAGAAAATCTGATGCCATCTTGACAGAGATGTCTTGGCTGAATAGTGCTGATGCTGTATTGGCCACAAAGTCAGAGGAGTCTTTCAGCTTTGTGTTGTTGGGGGCTCTGTCAACAGTGCTAAGAGCAAAAGGTGCAGCTGAGATGCCATTGTCATCTTTGGGCTCTTCTTTCACTAGTAAAGGTGGAATACCTCCACTAGGCTGTCCAGCCACATCAGGTGTTTTACATACAGATGCTGATCCCGTCAGGTCAGGTCCACCTCCTTCCCTCTGTGGTCCCGGGCAGGAGTCACTATTTAGCTGTGGTGACCCCTTCACCTCAGTTTCTGGTATTTCCTCCTTCACTTTGGATTCTGTCCTGAGGAAATGTTGATGGCAACGCATATGGAGTTTCAGGCTGAAGTGGCGGGAGGAGGTAAAAGGGCATAGCTGGCATTGAAAGGTCTCACCCCTGTCTTGGTGCTGATGAACCTGGTTCAAGAGGTGAAAGATAAAAGCATGTATTAAGCAGAACAGTTTACTAGCATTATAGAAAACTCAACTCCACACTTCTGACGCTATTTTAAAAAAAAGTTAACTAATAAGTGAACTCTTCATTCTGAGCACTTGGAAAGAGGTCAGGTGCCAAGAACAGTAGGATTCTTTCACACATAAGTCAGAGAACATAAACATTAGACTCAGCTAAAGAAAAAAAAAAGTCAGGAACATCTGTTCCTGCAGCATGGAAATGAAGAAATCTGCCTTGGATCAAACAGTCCTTACAACTGGATCCTGATGACCTGTCAGTGCATAAAAAGACTTCCAAGCTATAACTAGTAGCTTTCTTGATTAAAAAACAAACACCTCCCCTATCTATTACATGTTCTGCTAAGCATGCTCATTCTGTGCAACCTCATAAATAACAATTGTTCAGAGCAACCCAGCGAAACACCAACCTGCATAGCAACGTCCATCATCGATTCATATATCGTTGGAGTAAAAACACAGCACCTGGCAATACCAAGGCACTATTGAAACAGTTTGCTGCAAAATAATTCTACCAGAAAATAAACAGCTCTGTTATGATAAAATACAAACATGAGAGATGGTGTTTGCCATTTATTCTATTTTATCAGTCAATTAATGATCACAGTTAGTCTTACTGTGCTCATATTTTGACTGCAGGCTCTTTCTCATAGAGACTGCATGCTCCAGTGTGACTACAATGCCTAGTATCCTCAGGCCCAATCCTGATTACCTTTTAAAGAGAACTGTATCCATCCATCCATACGTAATGGTTTACACATTATTTGAACAGACACACTCATTAATATAAACTATATACACACAATTATACAATTTCTTGTTTAACACAGTCATGAAAGGGAAGGAATAATTGAGCCCAGCATAATAGTGGCAGGTATATCGAAAATTTTTTTCCCTGTAGCTTTACAAATGAATTTTAAATCCTGGCAGTAGCGCTCTGGGCTATTCCCTGCAGAAAGACTGGCAAATACATACATTCTTTCCTTACTAATTGATGAACATGTGATCAGGACAAACTGGCACCAGACTGAGCTCCACAGATTCGTTTTCACTTGTGACTCGAGTTGGTTGGAAACATTTCAGTGAGACAGATTTTTGTTGGAAAATGGCAATTTGTTGAACGCAAAATATTTCACCTGAAACATGGAGAGGTTTGATGAACTCTTGGCAAACGAGGCGCCATTCCCTTACCCTACTGAGTGGCACTCTACCCCCAGCTCCCTGGGCTTGGCTCAGAAGCAGCCAGCTGTGCCAGGGATCCAAGGCTCACTGCTGTAGACTGGGAGTCCAAAAGCCCTGAGACTCCAGCTCTAATCAAAGCTCAGCTTTCCACCAGGGAGCCTGGAAAACCTTGCTTTTGCTAAGGCTTTCAGCGCTTTCCAGTTTCCTGCAGAGCAGAGATCTAGATCCCCAGAGTTCTGGTGCAGACGCTGCAGAGCTCTGGGGTAACAGCAGCATTTCCCAAACCCAGCTCTGTCAAAATTCAGGTTGGAGTTTCCCACGGTTGTAGATTTGGCCTGATTAATTTTCTGTATAATAAGAGGAATTCAGTCACAAGCTC
The DNA here is from genome assembly GCF_013368605.1 of Nyctibius grandis. Taxonomy (NCBI): domain Eukaryota; kingdom Metazoa; phylum Chordata; class Aves; order Nyctibiiformes; family Nyctibiidae; genus Nyctibius; species Nyctibius grandis. The sequence goes on along the minus strand of NC_090663.1, from coordinate 71,888,503 downwards.
ATATCCAGCATTCCCAGCTCTACATACACAGGACCTGAATTCAGGTCTGCTAAAATGTGAAGCTGACAGATGTCCCTCTTTTAGCCCTTTTTGCATTCAGTGAAGACACATTTCATTAGTGCTATATAACTTTTCATTCAGTAGTTCTTCAAGGACTCCGGAGATTAGGTACTAAACAAACAGGCAGCAAGAGAGAATTTCTCTTGGCCAGCCACTTTACTGAATGACATTCTCAGTATCGTATAAACATGACATTTACAGAAAAAGTAATTCTAGAATCTTAAAATTGCATCTGACAACAAAATAATTAGAAGCTAATGCTAACCTGAGACAGTTTTGAAGCAACAACCTTGCAGAAAAATAGCAGCACAATAAATTCTAAATATTAACAGGTTACAACAGAAATGCCAGTCAGATTGCCTGTCTACGCTACTGGAAACAGGATGGTCTGTGAGCACAGCAGTATGTAAGCACTCTTCTTCAGGAAGAGCACTGAGATGTACTAATGGTAGCAAGCACTCTCACCATGGCAACTTATCTCTTACACCCACTGAGATTCTGTGTGCCAGGGTTTCTCTCCAGGATCCCCTTCAATCAACATTTCCCTGCCTACATATTTAACCACTACTTCTAGAGGCCCCTTATCACAATCATCAATATGATGCTTTCCGAAGGCTGTCACTGCTGCAGTCAGGTGGCAAAGTGTGAGGGAGTCCACCTTCTCTTCCCAGGAGCATGGCATGCCACCCCTCCAATATCTTTTGAAAATGGATGAGAATAGGGGGCACTGATTAATCTGATTTGGAGTTTTCTTCTGCCCAAAGACAATAGCAGCATCACCAATGGATTTCTCACAAAATAAAGTATGTTTATAACTTGCAGCCAAGGAATGACAGAATTCAAACCCAAATATTTAGAGTTTTGAAAGGAAGAATTTTATATCTACAAAAAAACACCATATGAAACAACATCAAGCCCACTATTTAGCTCCCAATGTCCTGGGTCTAGTCCCAGCATAAGACTTTTTTTTAATTCTCAAAAATAATAATATTCATTTAAAAATTTGAAAACTATTAGAAATAGAAGCTAAGAATTAAAGTCCCTTTGAAGGAAAAGCTATCCCTTATTTTCTCATTCGACAGCAGCTAAAAGAGCCAAGAACTGCCATTCTATGCTATTTGGAGGGAAAAGTCAAGGCAGCAACTACTCGCTGCAGAATAAGAAACAAGAAACCCTGTAGAGCTACACAGAAAGCCACAGGGGAGATCCAAGTCACGCAACGTTACAGTCCAAAAAGCTGCCTTCTCCCTCCATGAGACATGGAACGGCTCTTACATTGTGCTAATGCTATCCAAACCATCAGATGTCCTCTGTAGACTCAACTAGGCTGTTGCTGCAAGAACCACAGGCAAGAGGAGACAAGAGGGCAGCTGACAGGTTTTCTCCAAAGTCCCACTCTGAGCCCAGCTGCTGCCAGATTTGGATCTCTCTGAATCACGCTGCAACAAACCAGAGTGCACAACCTGCTCACAGAGAACGGTTCTTTGAAAATCCCATAAAACTACTGTTTGACTTACGTCAGAAACATTTAAGGACTTCTTTATTTCCTTTAACCGTGGATGTTCTCCTTGACTGTGCAAAGTACTTGTATCATCTTTATTTTAACCCTACAGTCTCCCTAGTCTCAAACGATATTTTGTGGTTCTACAGTTTTTTCAGTGTGTGCTTGATATGACATACACAATAATTTTCAACAGAACTATACGCTCCTTGCAAACTTTAGGCCTAGTTTGAGGACATGGGTACAAATTATCTATGGGTCAATTTTTTTTTTAAATTTGTTTCTTTCAGTTTCTCTTGCTGCCTCCTCATTCTCACATTACAAGAAAGAAAAAAAAAAAGCCATTCAATTTATCTTCTCTCTCTCATGCATTATTTTGATGACATCTCCCTTCTACACCTGGCAGCCCATTCTTTTCAGCTTCTTTCTTCAAAGGGAGTTCTTGCCACCCCACTAATAATTTTCATTGCCAGCTTTTAAAATCCCTTTTATTTCTGATTCATCTTTTTCATGCAGTGACCAGAAGTGAATATCACAAGTTGCAGCATACCATATGTTAATAACAGCATTATAATATTTTTAGTGTTATTTCTGGTTTATTTTACAGACATTCAAATACCTAATGTACTTTTAAACCACTGCTGCACATGCCAAGAAAAGGTTTTCATCGAACTGTCTACAACAATACTCAGATATTTTCCCTCAGTAGTTACAGTTCATTATATCGGACAGACAGGTGCACGATTAGACTCTTGTTTCCAAGGTGGAGTAACTTGTATTTGTCAACAATAACTTCATTTGCCCCCTTGTTTATCTGTCAGCCAGCCTCTTTTTATTCCCTTTCAAGCTTTGCCTTTTCTAATCTTGATTCACGTACATAAGGTTGTATCGTCTACAATTCTCTTACCCACAGTCATCATTTCATGCAGATCGCATTTGCTAAAATACACACAATTCCACTCTTAGTAATGGAACATCCCTCTGTTAGCCTTTTGTCATGCTTAAAATTGCTCATTCCCTCCTACCCTTTGTTTTACTGTCTCTTGGTGGATTTCTAATTTGCCACAGTACATCACATTGCTTAATTTATTTGGCAGCTTCTCAGTGAGAAGCTTTGCCAAAGGCTTTTTTTAAAGACCAAATAAATTTCAACTGATTCTTAAGTCCATGATTTTCCTGACATGCTCAAAACATCTTAGCAGAAGAACACATGATTTTCTTTTACAGAAACCACATGTCCCTATCATATCACGTTATTCATATAATTGTATTTTTTTTCTGTTACATTTTTTGTTGACATACTAACAGTTCTGGTATCATAAGCAGTTTCTTAAATCGTCTTTTCATACTTACCAGCAACATCCCTGATGATTTACCAGCCAATTTAAGTCATGGGAAGTACACACTGGCCCGTACAGATGTATCACAGTTACACGTGATCCCACCTAACAGGGTACAATGGGGAGTAGGGGTGAGGGAAACAGTGACACAGGCATGTCCTGCATTTTTGTAGTACTGGTGCAGTAGATCTTTTCCCCTTCCTTAAAGTTGGGGTAATGCTTTGCACAGACTCTCCCTTCTAGTTTTGAAGCACAGGAAGGGAAGGATAGGCATTCACCTTTCTTTTGTGGGACTTAACAGAGGTTTTTTGGTTATTTTTTAAACACTCAGAACAAGAAGAAATATTTTCTCTGAGAACCTTCATCCCTAAGCAAAATCAGAACATAAGGGGGTTGGGGTGCTAAATCCATTCACTGCTATATTTGCTTCTGGCTACTCAGTCTTTACTCACTTTCTGTGACATAATTATCACATTTTTCTTTGCCTACTATAGGTTTTATTTTTCTCACCAACTTTCAAGTGGATTAACATTTCCATGAGGGGCACTTGTTTAAGCAACTACTACAACCTGGACATTTAGCTATATTTGCCTACCTGCTGATTTTTTCTGTTCGGGTTTTCTTGTTTGGTTGGTTCATTTTTTAAATCTCTTAGTAAAATGCCTTCTTCTGAACCTGCATTTGAGTACACTTCAGAGGTCTCCATTTTGCATCTATCGTGCCCTCTTCTTCATTCCATGCTCTTTTCTGACAAGGTCCCTCATTTTAAAAATACTGCACTTTCAAAAGTTTAGTGCTGCAGTGCTAGTTTTGATATGATCCTTCCCCGCAGGACACATACATTATTTATATAGTATTTTCTTTTTGAAACTATTTCCTTGCTTTGCTTGAAAGCAAAGGGGAAAAAAAGCCTCTCTGCAGGGCTGGACTGGACTAAGTGTTCCAAAAAATATATTTTTGTTTTCTTTTTTTCTCTAAGATTTAAGGTATCAATGCATTTCCCGTCTTATCCTTGTCTCACATGCGAAGTGACAAGATTAAAAGGCAGATATTTGAAGTCACTTGTGGTACCCGTCTGAGACTCAGGGCACAGATTTCACTTGTTGAAAAGCTGTGCAAGTTTGCATTACCTCCCCTTGGCTGAGGGGATGTAATGGAACCACAGGCACCTCCCAGGGCTCTTCAAGGTTAGCTTAAACCAAACTAAACAAAAAACCCTCCCATAAAACACAGTCAACTTCCTTCTCCCAATATGGTGAAGATGCTTTACAATAACGTCTCCTATACTTCACCAAAATGGATTAGGAATGCTTATTCAGTTGTCTGACCCTAGCTGAGGAAGAAAGAGGGAAAAAGCAAATCACTAAGGGGTAGTGAGCACCTGGCTATATTCTTCAGGGCCTCCCCTTATTCCCACTATCATGTAATCAATAGCTTCTCCCTAATCAAGAGACTAATTATAACCCTCTTCATATTACACAGGAATATTAATTTGAGATCTCATTACATGGTCCCTCTTCATAAGCAATGGCAGCAGGAAGATCCTGTGGTTAAGCATCACATGACATGCCTGTCATTGCATCTAACTTTTCTGTTAAGCTTAATCTTCCCTTTCCTCATTTTCTGTCATACCATCATGCTTCAGCACGTGTTCACAATGCCAACCTTCTTTTCCACTGCTAGAAGAGCTGGCTCACCCACTTCTGCCTTATGTCTATATAGCAGCACGAGGAACATTTATAGATATTATTTTTGGCCATATGCTTCTCTTCCTCATTCCCCCTTCCAAGTGCTCAGGCTAATATCCTGTTGCTTTCTTGGAACATATCTGTATGATCTCACAGCCTATCCGTCCACCAATTGCTGAGGAAGATATGTGCATGATCCAAAGACACCAATTGGCCAAAGTCTGACTGATGCTTGTGGTATTGCTCTGAGGTAAATTTAATCCCTACTTCCCTACCAGGAAAAACAGAAAAGACTGAATATATCTTGCTGAATTACACCACCCCTTTCCGTTGCTTTCTGCAAAGTAGTATATAAGATACACTCTCTCTCAAGACAAAACCAACATATTCCAACTGAATATAAGTTTAGATAAGCAGAGAGGAGGACTCAAACACAATCCTTGCTGCCTGCTTGGACACAACACCCCTCTCAGTTACCCATTCATTTTGTCCAGCTTCATTCTCAGTATTCTCACCACCCCAGGAAACCACACTATGATACCAGAATCAAGTCCTGAGATGCTACCCCCAGATTCCTGGGAATAAGGGCCAGAACCTCTGGTTATGCATGTACTATAATTTGTCTCCAAAACAGACTAATAAAATTCTGTACTGTGTCTATTTTAGGATTTTTCTATGGTGTCTATCACTGGGGAATCTAAACACAACGTAACAATTATAGATAACACTATGTGCCTTAAAAGGCAGTCTGCTCAGCCTCCCTTGTTCATTGTGTGTCTGTGTGGAAACTTTCCTTCTGCTTCCCTTCTTGCCTTTCACTTCCTCGCCTCCAGTTGTGAGTTGTTCCTGGCAAAGTGCCCTTACTGGAAGAACGCTTCATCAACATGGTGGGTAGCACATGTAGATCTGAATGTAGGTCAGGGCTGGAATCCATCCAGCTCTCTATTAAGGTTTTCTCTAGCAAGGGACAAGACACCAAAAACATTGGCAATGTTGTATTGTGGGTCATTCAGTTTGACATGTTATAATTACCATAAATTACACAGTGTTTATATTATATAGTTATTATTCATTAACCTAAAGATACACACAGTAAGGAAGGCCCATATGGACACACACTAACCACTCATGGAAATTAAATCTCTAAATAACCAGTTTCAATGGAAAATGCCTATAAGGACCTAGAAAAAAGAGGAGGTACTTCAGCTCATGGCTATGCCACCTAGGAGGAAACAAAGACAACACTATTAGATTTTGAGGACTGCGGCTGGACAAAACACCTCAACAGGTTTTGCCTGTCATCCTTATCAATAGAACGTAAAATCTGAAAACTGAAGAACAGCATAAAGGAAAAATGCTTGGCTTGTGACAGCATCCTAGAATAAAAATTGGCTTATAATGAATGACAAACACCAGCCTAGTACCCTAACTTTGAGTAGCCTTTTTGGTTTTGAAAAACGTGTCTTCACCTGTAGCCGCCGCTGACTGATGGGGAGGGAGAGAGGGGTGAAGAGCTAGAGGCAGCTCTACCCTTTGTGGCTTGCCTGCCAGGAAGGAGATAAGGCCAGGTAGCTCCCAAAGGATCCTAGGACAACGAAAAGAACTGAAACATCTGACTGGCATAAACAGAATGCTACATCCTAAGTAGATCCCAGCTGTGCTGTACCATTTCTGATGTGTATTCATTCCATTTTGACCACTGTTGGCTTATATATGCGTCAGTTATTATAAACTCTTACTTATTTACATACAGATTTAAAAGCAGTATTTTTTAATAATGAGAAAAGAAATCTGATATTTTTTATTTTTAATCTTGTTATCAATTCATACTTTCACCAAAGGGAATTCAAATTATGTATGACACTGTTGGACACGACTAACATGCCCCTAACCTCATTCACCTGCTTCAATTTTGATGTGATAGAAAATATTTTTACGAATAGCCTACTCAATTGAGAAAAGTGTGTGAAACCCCTTGCGATTAAGGTAAAACATCATCTTTCAGATTCCTGTGCTTGTGATTCTTTACATCTATTCATAAGACAAGGACAAAAGACCAAATACAGGCCATCTAGTTTTGTAACACAATTGTCTTCATCTTAAATAGGGAGCAGTTTTACCAGCAAAGACCACTGAGTCCATCACGACCTGCATGACTGGACTGCGCTGACTGAGGAGACTTCAGATCTTATCTCCATAGTAAGGCTAAGGGAGGCTGTAATCTCTTACATTGTGTCAAGCAGCTCTGGGCCTGACTCTGACCTCAATGACATCTAACTGAGCATTACTTGGTAATAATTACTATATGTTACCAAATAATTAACACTACATGTTACATGTTTGTACAAGGGGTCCGTTTTAAGATGACATGGGCTCAGTTAATGAAGGGGTTTATGTTAGATGGGGAGCAGAGAAGCGCACAAGGCCTTCCGATAGCCATCAATTTGATAGCACACAGAGACAGCGAAGAAGTCCCTAGTTTTCTCCAGCATCCTACCTGTGACCACCTGTGGAAATCACCACACCAAAAAGGAAGGGATAGGCCCTCAACGAGCAAATAATAATAACAAAAAGGCAAAAAAAAAAAGCAGAAAACAAGAATTTCTGCAGGGAATAATAGGGATGTCCTTTACAAGGCAGGGCACAGCAACAGGTCTTTGCCAGGGAATAGCAAGCTGTGTTCCCATTCTTTCTACTCATCTTCTACTCCAGACGGCCATCTAGTCAACATGGAACACCAAGTCCTAAAAGAAAGAGCCAACCTGGTGTCCCTGCCCATGGCAGGGAGGTTGGAACTAGATGATCTTTAAGGTCCCTTCCAACCCAAACCGTTATGTGATTCTATGATATGATTCTATAAACACCAAACCTGCTTGTACCTGATAAGGATTAGCATGATACACCAAGGATGTTTGGGAACAGTGCACTGATCTGCAGTAGGAGTGTTAAGGAATGAGCCTTCAGACTTCAGGTGAATGACTTCAGACCTAGCAAAGACCTGAAATACAGCAAGATCTGCTGTTGTGATCAGTGGAATCACCTGAATCATTTACACTGAAGTGGATAGTTACTTGAGTGTAATCAAGGTTAGACTCCTGTCTAGTGATATCAGATTCTGCAATAGTACATATAAAAGCTGAACAGGCATTTCTGTCCCACTCCACACCAGACTGGTAGTCTGTTACACACATTTGTCTAAAACAGACAAAATACTAACTATAATAAAATATTTTACTGTCATTATAAAACTCAACCGCATTAACAAGGGAAACCTTTTGCACTTCAGCTTCTTCATCCATGGGCTAATGGGACAGGTACCATTTTTACTTCACCGAGCATGTCCTACAGCTTGCAAGACCAGGCTCTATGTATGCTGCAGCTATGTAGTATTTCAGCTAAGCAGACAGAGAGTTTCTTTACATTTTTATTTTTTTCCGTATCAACACAGATGTTGCTTCCTTGAAAAGGTCACCTTCAGTTTGAGCCTAAAACTTAGGCTGACTTAAAAGCATGCTTTAAACTTAATGGAAACACTTGAAAACAAAATATTACAGTATAATCTATCATTCATTTTGGTTTGGATGCTTCACTGCTGAAGTGCCTGCAGTTAAAAACTACAGCAAAAACATTAAAACTGCAGGCCTGTCTGCAGAAAATAAGAGAGATCTCCTGCTAGGGCTGGCCAAGTTGGTATGCCCGCTTAGTGTGATACAACAGCATGCAGAGATACTAGCTGGCATCCTGAAAACCAGCACTGCTGTGTTTGCATGGTGTCACGTCTCAGCTAACATCCCTGCCTCTGGTGGTTCCAGGTCCAGAACTAAATGAGTCACAGAAAGCTTACGCTGCACCAAGTTGATAGAAACCAAGGTAGTTTCCACATTGCATAAAACGGAAAGGCAAGCAAAGGAAAAACAAGTTATTTCTTTCTCTTCTTATGGTCTCTTTATTTAAATAAAGGCATCATTAGTAGTACAACTAGAGGAGATTTTGTTCTTGCAAATGCAAATGAAATACATTTGTTACACTATCATTTTTTTCATCAGTTTTCATCAGTTCCCCAGGGCTCACTATTGGGACCAGTTCTCTTTAATATCTCTATCAAGGATCTGGACAAGGGGACCAAGTGCACCCTCAGTAAGTTTGCAGATGACACCAAGCTGGGTGGGAGTGTTGATCTGCTGGAGGGTAGGAAGGCTCTGCAGAGGGATCTGGACAGGCTGGATCAATGGGCCGAGGCCAACTGTGTGAGGTTCAACGAGGCCAAGTGTTGGGTCCTGCACTTGGGGCACAACAATCCCCATACACTGCTACAGGCTTGGGGAAGAGCGGCTGGAAAGCTGCCTGGCAGAAAAGGACCTGGGGGTGTTGGTTGACACCCAGCTGAGTATGAGCTGGTAGTGTGCCAAGGCGGCCTGGTTGTATCAGAAATAGCATGGCCAGCAGGACAAGGGAAGTGATCGTCCCCCGTACTCGGCACTGGTGAGGCCACACCTCAAATCCTGTGTTCAGTTTTGGGCTCCTCACTACAAGAAAGACATTGAGGTGCTGGAGCGAGTCCAAAGAAGGGCAACGAAGCTGGTGAAGGGTCTAGAGCAGAAGTCTTATGGGGAGCAGCTGAGGGAACTGGAGTTGTTTAGTCTGGAAAAAAGGAGGCCAAGGGGAGACCTTGTCGCTCTCTGCAACTACCTGAGAGGAGGTTGTAGGGAGGTGGGTGCCGATCTCTTCTCCCAAGTAATAAGTGATATGATGAGAGAAAACAGCCTCAAGTTGTGCCAGGGGAAGTTTAGATTGGATATTAGGAAAAATTTCTTCACTGAAAGGTTTATCAAACATTGGAACAGGCTTGCCCAGGGAAGTGGTGGAGTCACCATCCCTGGAGGTATTGAAAAGATGTGTAGGTGTGGTGCTTATGGACACGGTTTAGTGGTGGACTTGGCAGTGCTAGGTTGAACTTGATGATCTTAAAGGTCCTTTCCAACCAAAACAATTCTGTGACAATTCTGTGATTTTTTGATTGATGACTCAAGTGTTTTGATTGTCAGTAAACATTTCCCTTACCTTCATGTGTGATTTGAGATTGTCCTTGCGTGCACAGCGAAATGGACAGAGTGGACACTGATGACTTTTCAAACCTGTATGAATCACCATGTGCCGTTTCCAGTAACTCTTCCTCTTGATAACCAAACCACAGATTGGACACTGGAAAGGTTTTCCTCCTTCTTCTTCTGAGGCTTAGCAGAAGGGGGAAGAAAAAGAGAGGATCCTTTACAGCCACTTGTCGAATACTTTCCCCTTGTAAACATACTCAAGATACCATTTTTCAATGCTAGAATTTCATCTGCAAAGAGATATATCAGTTAAACAACAACATGTACCAGAAATTCCAGTTCCTCCTCCCTGCATATCCCTTTCCCCCTTAATTGAGTTATTCTCCCTCTAAGAAAGGTCACCATAATTTATAAACGTTAATGTCCCAAATATCCTTTGGCTAATCAGTAGGGGATGCTACTCTATCTCACCTGGTCCTAATGTTCCTTATAATTTAACTGAACTGAGATGGATGTCCCTCATAATCATCACTTTGCAGCTTCATTTCCTATCAAAGGCCGGTTGTAGTAGGGTATGGAAAATATGCTTAACTGTTAAAAAATGATCCATTTCCATATCTGATGGTTAGCCAGCAAAGGAGCCGGATATAAAATATAGAACAATCCACAACCTAACTGAAAAGCGTGCTGGTATTGCATATCAGATATATTTAACTCCAGAAGGTAATGACTTTAGAATCCCTGCTGTTGAAATTGTTTAGTTATGGCTCGAGCAGATGCTGCTGCAACTTCAGCCATCAGGGATCTTCGGGTCCTGGGTTTTCTTCTGCTCCTCCAGTTGCCAGGGCTTTAAATCTACTGGCTTCCTAAATGTTTGCACTCTGCTTTACTGCCCAACTCACCTCAGATAAGAAAAGGATTTGGTGGCATTTATCAGGCAAATATGGTTAGCCTACTGAGTGCGGAACTATCACAAGGCTGAACGGAAGAGAAATTCCTTGCTGATGACTTTACACAACTAACCATCCATTCATCCTCTCACCATGATTTCCTCTGCTTATTATAAAGAAAGGTCTAGTATTACCGTGGAATTAGAAGCCTTTTTCCTCACTGTAAGGAGACAGACTATTTTCAAATATCCAGAGCTCAGCAATGTGCATCCTGCTATTTAGAAATTCTCTCAGAATATTTAATCTCATTATTATCAGTTATTTCCTACTGATAAGAATATAGCAAACACCAAATTCCCTTGATGAGGAACTAAGTGATAAAAACCTCCAGGAAGATTTGTCATATCCTAAAATACAATTCTTGCTATTAGGTAGGAAACAAAACCACTGTAATTCAACTGATTAGGTAGTCATTATGTAAGTACAAAAAAGGACACATTGTCAAAGCATGCACTTCTGCAAGTTCAGAAATTCTCCTTGTAAAATATTCTATCACACTCAACATATTATCAAATTGCTCCCCTCTCTGCACTTCTAAAGAGTAAGCCAAAAACAATGCTATAATTGCTTGTGTTTCAGTTTTTAAACACCTTTACTTACTTCTTCACAAAAGGCAGGAGAAAGATAAACCACATAAAATATATATATAGGTAGCATTTTTACCTATCATTTCTTTTCCTTCTGTCATATATTTTCTCCAGCCTCTTGTTATCATCACAAAAGATCCAGGAAAAAAAAAAAAAGGCATAACAAGCTATTACCTGTTTTCCACCCCATTAAAAATAAATCTCCAAACAAGATGGATGAATAGTAATTTAGCACATTAGAAAATATGCAAAAAACTGGACTGAATGCATGTGACTTCACCAATAACAATGACAATTAATGGTACACAGGAATTACATCAATGCTCTCCAAAGCTGAACCATGTTAGCTCTTTAGTATACTACATAAACCTCAGCATAAGAAAGAAAATCACGGGCTTCAGCTTTCCTTCATTTATATTGATGTCTATTTTACGTTACATGGTGTCAATTAGTTGGAAAAAGTGACTCCAGCGAGGAGAGGATCAGCCAGTGCTCCCCAAAGAAGCTTCAGGAACAAAATTGCAAGCATCACAGGCAAAAAGTTACATCAAACAAGCATTCAAATCAGTAAAAGAAGGGTCTGCCACCCACACTCTTTCAAAAATTACATCAGAACTTTAACAGAGTTTCCAGGCTTCCTTTTAAATTTCATCCCAAACACATGAGCATTTTATAAAATTGGAAAATTAACAGATTGATAGAAAAGTTACTCTTCTCTGTACCTCTTTACTATAACCTATGCAAGTAATGACTAGGTCCACCAAACCTGACATGCAGTTTCAGGGGTGACTATGCTTTGATAAGCCATGGCTCCAGCTTCTTGCCTGAAATAATTCTGAACAAACAGCTCAATGTGGTGGACAAAAGAGCAGCAGGCATACTCTTGTTATCAACTTATTCCTCTTCAAATAGCCTCCAGCTTTGCTGGTCCTTACTTGTCAACATCTAGTTAATCTCACTGAGTACTGATCTCATAACCAAAGCTAGATGTTGCTTGTGGGTAAGCGAATCAGGTTCATAACAACAAAGCAAACTCATCAGTGCCTTAACAGTTCGAAGTATGAGAGGGGAAAAAAACACCTCTCAAGCTATGCCTACTGGGAAAAGATGTCTCTCTCCGAGAACAAGACAAAAAAATCCCATGTCTCGTCTCAAGGAGCAATCACATAGACACAAAAAGAGAAAACATAATAAAATGAAATACTATTTTTTGCCTTTAGTGCCATAAGGTCATAGGTGCAAAAGGAATCAGGAACATATGATTTCTTTTTATGACAATTTTTTTATGGCATTTATTTTCATGGCAAATATACACACTCAGCTGCTCTACTCAGCTTTTACAGAAGTGAAGTCTTCAATCAAAGATCACTAAACAGCGACCTCTTTTTGCAAGCTGCATTTCTCCATGATGACGGAATCAAGGAGTTTGGCTTTCCATAATCAACATCCAGATATGCTAACCAATAGTGTGCTTTTTATTTTCAGTTGGTTAATTATTTAGAAAGGAAAAACTTAATAGAATATCAGAAAATGTACTTAAAGAACTTTTACTATGAACATTATACTATAAAGTCTGCTTGGATGCCAACTGGCATTGGCCCAGTGCGTACGAACTGAAAGGAAACACCCTTCCTCTTGGGATACTAGTCCCATGTATTACAAAAAATGAATAGTTGTTCCTCGGTTACCAAGGACCAGAGGCAGTCAGCCCCCATTGTTATCTTTTAGCAGCACAGTATGCTTGGGCCTTCAGCAAAGAGAATATTTCCTAGGAATTTGCTGCATCAGAGCTAGTTTATAAAGTGCCAGTACTACCAGCACACTTGCGTGCTGGTACAGAGCACTCCCCTAGTATAATCTGCACGGACAAATCCCACAGTTTGTTGGTCAAACATAGAACCTGGATTTTACTACAGCCATTTACTTTTCCCCAGTAAAAACTTATGATGTAAACAGCTTTTTCTCCAGCAGGAAATAAACTAATAACTTCAAACAAATTTTAACCTTACTCCTTTTCTATACATTACTCCCCTTCTGATATGAAGGCCAGTCTTCATGGGGTAAGTTACATTAAATTAATGCCCGCAGTCACACTGGTGTAGCCAGTGTGGGTACTCCTATTCGCACGCGAAAGGACCTTTTCTTGGTTTAGCTTGTGTTACTCCAAAAAAGGCTTCATCCAGACTAATGAAAACCCTAGGCCAGACCCATGCCAAGAATAGTTTGCCACTTTAATTGCCTTGGCAAAACACACCAGCAAAGCATTTGTAGAACACATGTAACTCAGAGCAAAAAAAAAGGTACTGGCTGCACTTCATCACATCCCTCCTCCTCCTCTTCCAAGGGAGGAATAAGCATTGCTGTCCATCCAATAGCTTTTGCCCTCTGAGTTTTCACCAAGAGCTGCACAGGGACAGATCAGACCTCGTAACACCCCTAAACAAAAAGGTTAGGTCAGAAAGACGGCAGTGCAATTATACAACAGCCATGTCAGGCTTCATGTCTGTACACTGGCTTGCTACACCTGTACAGTCAAGCTAGTATTCCTGATTAACCTCAGCCTGATAGAGCTCGAATATACTGAACCACTTTGTGCATCTTGTGAAGATAGCCGACAGGCTTCCCTCCCCTCTGCAGCAGAATGCCACTCTAGGGAGAGCACTGACGACACCTGAAGCTGTATGTTCTACCAGAAATATGACTCCATGATGTGAACTTTTTACAGAAAGATGAAAGAAACCTTATTTTTCCTTATTTTGTAGATGGATCATTTAAATTTCCCTGCATGGCTTGCCAGTTCTTGAAAGCTTTTGTTACCAAGACTGTTTCTTCTTATTCCCTATAAGCCTGATTCCTTGACTGCCAACAGCTGGAACTGGTGGAGGGAAGTCAGAAGTGTAAAATGGTTCTTGTTGAGCAAATTAGAGAAACACAGTTCACCTTTTTTTTTTTTTTAATGACAAAAGATTGTAAAATACTGAACGGCTGCAAAAAATTTTAATGAAAAGTGGCAACATAATAATATACTCTGGTGAATTAGGCCAGAGAAGTAAGCGATTATACAAAAGTCCATTTGTGACAGAGGCGGCAGGAGGGAGAATTCTCCCTTGTCCAGTATTTCAAAAGCACTAGTTTTGTACATGCTCACTGATACCAAGAGCTCCCTAACAGGTATTCTTTGATCTTCTCCATTAAATGTTTCTTGTGGACTTATTCTGAACTTGGTAAGAGGGGGAAATACCATTGTATGAAAAAAAAAAAAAAAAAAAGTACTGAACTGTATGCTTGTACCTTTCAAATATGGAAACATTTGTGACAGTTTGGTCTTCAAGGGGTATTTTAAAAAGCTCTTCTATTGTTTACCTAAAGTACCTATTTCTTATTCTCATAGTACATGGAATCAAACCAAATCCAGACCCATTGAAGAGATGTTATATAAGCCTACAGCAAAACAAATACATTCTACTTAGTGGCTTAAACTGTATCCATACCTGTACTAGTGGGTTTGGATGCTCTTCCCTTAGGGACTGGCAATAACAATAATTCCAAAGACTGTGGTGGAGTTGCTTTCTCTTGTTTCATCTCTGAAAGCTGCAGGGGATCCTCAGCAACCAGTGACTTCTTCTCAGCCAACAGGGTGCCTGCAGCCCTTGCAGCAACCTCCTTGAGCAGGGCAGCTGAAGAGGTCATGGAAGCCAGAGAAAGGAAGGAACTAGCCGGAGGCGGGTGCTCCTGCCCAGGAGTCATGCTTCTTTCACTCACTTTCTTAGATAAAGCTGCTAACGTGGAGCTGGCTGACTGAGAATTAAAAGGGGAGGAAAAGGATTCAAATCTTATAGTGTCTTCAGTCCTTGAAAGAGATTTGTCCTGCAGAACAGCATTGGCTGCGGCTTTCAGTTTCAGGATAGCTGAATCAGGGGACAAACCACAGGTGGTGGTTGAGTTTGGCAACCACTTCCCTTGATTCCATATAAAGTGACTACTTGCATTGTACTGGTCACTTTGTTCCTGTTTCTCAGCAAGCTTTCTGGCAAGAACACTTAGCTGCTGGGCATGATGAGCAGGTGGAGAGAAGGAGTGATTTGAGCCAAGATTTACAGGGGATTCGACTCTGCCATTGACTGTAACAGCAGCATCCAGCTTGAGGGAGCCAGCCTCCAGTAGCCGCCTCAGGTTACTACTCAGTGGCTTATTTGGACCAGGAGGTTCTTCTTCACACAGAGATGACACATCAGGAGAAAGGTGCTCTTTGCTCTGTAATGTGTCTCTTAGTGCCTCATTTTCAAGGGATCCCAGCTCTGCTGTGTTGCTGCTAGGAGTTGCACTTCCCAAAGAAGTATCTGGGGAAGTGGACTGCTCTTGGATTCTGTCCTCAAGAGACAGCTTAAAGTTCTCCTGAACTTCTCCATATGATGCTTCTGAAGGAGTTTCTGAAGAATTTCCAAACCAGCGTTCTTCTTCACTGAGTTCACCTTCCACTTCTTCCTGTCTGGTACCATCTGTGTGGAATCAAGAACAACAGTATTATTCCCAAACCTGTGTAAAATAACTTCTTGGTATGAAGTATGCCTGACCTCTGCATGACCTGCCTGAATAGTCACCTAACATCCCCACTAAAGTGCATGGACTTGGCATCAGTCTGGATTAAGTGACCAGGAAAAAGTTTTTTGAAAATGAATAAGTCTTTCTTTGGAGACAAAATCATGACAAGCCTGGCATCTTTCAGTCAGCATAACTAGAACAGCTAAAACTGCAACAATACAAATATACATAATATATATTCATATATTGCAAATATTTCATTATTGGTATAGTCTGTACATCCTGCAAAATATTACGAACTCTGTGCTATAAAGCAGGGATTTAACAGGCCCAGAAATTACTGGATACTTGTGTCTTTGTACAGCTAGCACAGGCGTGCCTTCAAAGGCAGATCAGGTGTGTAGCTACTCAAAGTAGTTTCTTCCAGTGACTTTAAATCTCAGCCCAATCCTGCAGTGACCCCTATCTAAAATAAAATAAAATTTTTACTGATAATACACAATTCATTCCTGAAGAGCTGAAATGACTAATACATGAATGCAGGCTAAAGCTCTCATCTCTCCAGCTATTTGGGAAAGGAATATCATACACACAAAACTAATCTTTGGGTTTTTTTTCTTCTTATAGAGACATTACTTGCTTGTCATTTGCTTGTCACTCTTCATTAATGTGAAAGTTGTAAAGAACTTAGTTTATCTTAAAAAAAAAAAAAAAAAAAGTTTGTCTCAATGCAGTTAGTTACATTTTCTCCTCTCCCATAACTGCAACACATCTAGTCTCTCCTGGGACCTTACTGACAGTGTTTAAAGCACTGTGACCCTGGATTGCTCTTCATCCTGATAGGTATTCAAAGTCATACAGACATGACCAAGACTTTTTTTGCAGATCTTGCTGACCAATCAGAATGTAGTTAAGAACAACAGCAATGCTAGAATTAAATTCATGTTATCTTCTCTTGCCAGATACCTCTCACATTTCTTGCCTTTAGACTCAATGCCCCAAGCTACAAAAGAATCTTTGTAATCATACTACAGCAAAACAAAAGGATTTAATATAACCCTCCACTGACATTCTGGAAATAAGCCTGCATGATATGTACTGTATCTATGATCATGTACTATTCCCAGATTCCCCATTTAATTCCAGCAAATTACAAAACCTGGAGAGAAGTTGATGAATAAAAACTTAAGATTTATATTATTGCTTTGATCCAATGAATTTAAGGAGCAAAAACCTAGCCAAATGTATCAAATGTATCATGAGTGTGAGATAGTGACATCCACTCTGAAAGCAAAGATTTTTTTTAATGTTATACAGAATATGAGGAATAGTCTCTCACAGTAAGTTCCTTTTACTCAAAATCCTTTGGAAAAAAAATTCACCAATGTTTTAAGAGCCCACAATAAAACCACTCAGTTACCTTAGATTAGTGATTCAAGCAGAAGAGGGCTAGCATCTTTCCTATTCAAAACAAACAGAAGTCAAGCAAACCCCAAATCACTTACCTAAAATTATTTTGATATTATCCAAGTTAGCATCACAGACACAGCAAGATTAACAACAACATGCACATAAAGGCCAATGCCATGTCCAGAATTTCCCTCCTCTTTGGGTAACGCAGTGAGAGCTCCCCCTCCTGTCGCTAATCTACCTGTAAGCACTCTCACATCTCCAAGGGGTCTCCATAACAAAGGGCAAATTTGCTTTGCATCTCTATCCCAAAAGCCAGCTGGATTTTACGTTCCACCAGTGCAGTTTCCTTCTGTACCCAGAAACCAGGCCTCTATAACTGCTGACACAGTTCTAATCTTCCTCTCCTCAGTAATTCCCCCAGTTGCTGCAGTACCAAGCCCACTGTATTTTAAGGCTGTAAGTTTAACGCTGAAAAAGCCAGCATCAGTGTCTTATCATAAGCTCAGTCGAGCCTCCTTTTAAACACTAGTGAATTGGTTTAGAAGCATAATGGTGAAGCCTGGCAATTTCAATTCTAAGCAAAGTTGCCATTCAAGGCCTTCAGGGGAGGATTTTAATTCACATTCACTTGTGAGCCTGTGAGTTTGGACAAGCTTGAGAACTCCAGGAGAAATCAGCCCAATCCACCAACTTTCTTACAATTTCAAATTAAATAAAACCTTCCCTCAGAGGGCTCATGGGACACCCAGACCAGGTTTGTCTGAAACAGGAGCCAACCTCTATGTGTCGGTTAAGAAGCTTCAGCTGTTTTTCAGGTGTGTGGCAGAAGATCCGCATGAGGTGTTTTTCCCTTCTCTTGCAACTAAGTTGCAACTAAGCTCTAAGGAGCTCCAGTGAGAAGTCCTTGAAAGCTAGGAATGGAAATGTAACACCACATTTAAATTTCTTCTCTCCACCATAAACATACCATAGGTTGTTATTACAGAATTACTTATGAACGTTAAGCTACTGTCATTTCACTTCTATTGCAGCCTGAAATGCTAAACTTGGGTAAGAAACCACATGGAAGTTGCAAAGCAGGAAAAGGTAACTTCAGAGTTTGGGGCAAATTCTCACTGACTTCATTTGGAGCAAGACCTGGCTGGGAATCTCACCAACTTTTACCGAGTAACCGCTCATCAGATTGCCTCTTCTCAACATGATTCAAGAGTCAAGACCTGTCAATGCTTCTCTTTCCTGATTTCCATGGCAGTTCTGGAAGGAGAACTGCTTCCCAAACCATTTGCCACTGGCAGAGGCTAGTAAAAGTTACAGGTGTCCTGCATGCTTCGGGACTACTCCACCACACAGCACACAGCAGCCTCACACAACTACTTCCCACTCCTGTCAGCGATGAGAAAAGGCACCAAAGTACTGCTGGGCGACTGCTGCCACTGGTGTAGCCCAATATCAAGGAATCTCTGGCAAAGCCACAAATGTGTGCAGAAGCACTGTTTGAAGAAAGTGCCAGTTTCCCTTGCTTGCCCACTCATCTGCTTGTTTTCAAATATGGAGAAGCTCAGTTTCCTCTTCAAGAGATCAGTTTGACAAATCTTACTGATCCCAAAGTATGTTATTTCACTTTCTGAGCATCTGCCCTTTTACTTAGAGTCGTGATTAGAATTTGACCCTGATATCAATAGAAATGTAAATATTAACTTGCTCAAACTACTTATATCTGAAAACTGAAAAAGACAAATGTGTTTGTTGATTTATATACTGAGCCACCCAATTCAAATGCTGGAAACTTTAACTGTACCCAACGTAATGCACACATGCCATTCCTAAAAGTGGCAAGTGTGAGATGATCCACAGTTCCACTTTGCAGGACTTGGAGTGGAGAAATATGAATGTAGTAGGCTAGGTCTAGAAACAGTTTGTGTAGCACACAGAAAAGTCTCCAAGTTGTGGCACTGAGATACAGATATGGGCAGTGAAAACACGACTGAAAGAACACCATCTGAACCAGCAGAGATTATCTGAGAAGAGGTTACAGCTAAGGAACTTACCCCAAAGAGACTGAATTTTCATGCTAAGAGGGATAAAATTTCACTTTAATCATTCAGTGCAATGAGTAAATTAAAGAACTTCAATACAGAATTAACATTGCAAATCCATATTCTACAGTGATATGAAACATATGGAAATTGTAATGATGAGATTACAGAATGCAAATTAAAACAAATATAAAAGTAGGTAGAAGTCAAGTCATTTCCAAGTAATGCACACAGGAAAATTGCTGATGAGATAAATTAGGTAAGATTGCCCTAACTGAAGAGCAGTTACACTTCAAGAAAAATCTGGAAATCTACAGGACCAGGATTTAAAGGGATAGGAGAGCCAAACCCCATTTTTATTATCTTGATATCTAGTATCTTAATCTATATAAGGATTTCAGATATGGTCATTCAAGTTTGTGTCAATCTAAAAGTTACAACTGCATTAGCTGGCTATTTGGCACCCAGATCATCATCCTAATTTGTTGCCCCAACAGCTTATCTTATTCCATCTCTAATGCCTATCATAAACCATTCTCTGTATTATCTTATAATAAACACTATACCTAAGCCTACTGAAAGAGCTAGGATTAAGTGATAGGTTTACACTAGGGAACTGAGGAGCTCTGCAAAGATACCTAAAGAATTTAAAAGGATGCATTAAATTTATATGAAGCAGTAAGCCATCCAGAAGGAGTTCTGAGGAAACACAGCTGACTCAGATAAGGAGTCAGTTTAAGGGCAAGTAAACAGGCAGACACATCAAAAATAAGGCAGAGAACACCTGAGCAACACAGAACTTAGCCTCATGTGGCTTTCATCAAGAATAGCAAGAAAAGAGGAGTGAATGAAGAGAAGCAGCAGCTGACAACTGAGAAGGCACGGACAACTGTAAAGGCATTTACCTAGTCATGGACAAGGCAGAGGTGAGACAGACGGTAAACTGGTGTGCTCATATTTGGCCTCCAGGATGGCTTCCTATGTCCTACTCCCTCCTGTCTGCCTTCTTAGAACCCTCAAATGAGGATTAGGGATCCAGGCCACAGGCCAAAATTCACTCTTTTGGCAGTCTGTTTCAGAATATCCTCTTTCCAGATGCTGTAACCCAGGTTCCATCATGACTGTTACCATCAGCATCATATCCAAATAATAGGAGTCTCCCATCACATGATGACTGCACATTCAAGAAGAGAACACAGGCCCACAATGTCTCCATCCTCGCTCTGCGACAGTCAGCCAACTTACACCCTTTAGAACAGCGATACAGAAGGATGCTCACTTCCTCCAGCCAAACCCAGTATGTACCACTGGCAACAGAAGCCTTGAAATTTGCCAGAGACTGGTTGCTAGCCACCATGGACAGAACAGTTTTAGTGGAACAAGGAAAGCAGAAGCCATACTGAAGAAGGTCCAGGATGAAATTATAGGAGAGGAACTTGAAGTCCTAACTGCAAACAGCACATTCAGTGAGAACTATCAGCCACAAAAGTGTCACATCAGAATTAAGTTCAGACCAGATAATAGAGAAGAATGAAGGAGCTAAGGACTGAATACAGCTGATACCTTTAGGTAATCTATGTACACTGTGTAAGTGCATCATTTTAGCAATGGCAAAAAATAATTACAAGAGATCACTTGCTAATATCACATCACTTTCAAATTCACATTGTCTCTGGGTGTCAGCTTCACATAAACCCCTGCTGATTTCACAACCAGGTACTACAGAAAGCGGCATGCACAGGCCTAAAAATCGCAGTCATATCTGGGAAGTCTGTTCTGTGCTATCCTATATAAATTGCTCAGTCTAGCTGCCTATGAACTACCCTTTTTGTATTCAGGCTGTTTTTTAAGCATTTCAAATAAAAAAGAGTGAATGTCATATCTTTGGGCTGAACAGCCTTTGTGGGTTCCCACACCCACCAGACCACGTGGATGTGTGTGCTATAGGACTGCCTCAGAGAAGCTGGGTACACTGTGCACCAACACTTCACAGACTCCACCTCTAAAAAACACTTATAGCCACATCTGATTAGACTATATATCCAGAGCAGCAGCTACGTTGATTTTCCCATAGGGATGCTTGCAAGAAAATCATGATTTTAATAAAGACACAAAAGCCTGCCTTAACTCCTTTTATTATATCAACAGCAGCAAAAAAAACTTAAAAGTCACAGTTACATAAACAGTCATGTGCGAGAGTGCCCTCGGTCCCCCATTTTCCCTTCACGATTTCTGTGACCTACAATAGGTAAGCAGCACAGGAAGTCACTGTCCTCTTTGAATGGAATTTCTGGCTCACTCACTTATCAACGGGATGATTATTCAACTCTTGACCTCCTCACAAAATGGTTTAGCAGTGTTGCTGGTGCTTGAACCAAATTTCTCTACTGCAGGCTAACCTAGAGAGAGCAGCACAGCTGCAAGAAGGAACTGCCAAAAAGCCATAGCTCTTCTGTTCTGTCCTTCTCCCCCGTGTTTAAGACGTGTGAAAATACTCACACAATTAGACAGGAAAAGAAACCCTAGGTAGGACTCTGTATTTCATCTCCACATCTTCTAAAATAATGATTTTCCTAACTGGAAATAACGACTTTCCTAACTGGAAATAACGACTTTCCTAACTGGAGGGAAGGAGGAGAGGGGAAAAGAAAGGCACAGCTTTTAAAGACAAGGTGTATAGCTTCTACTTTTATCCCTAACTTAAAGTGACTTTGAAAAAATTCACTGACAAGAAAACCCCAGAATATTCACCTAGCAATTTCTCTAGTACTGTTTTTTTTTAAAAAAGGGCTCCAGGACAAAAAAGATTAGAGAAAGTTAATTACCTTGCTGTAACTGGAACTCTTCAAGATGCTTTGCCCATATGCACAAACAACTGTGAATGTGCAGAAGTACCATGCATTCAGGTTTGCCAACAGCTAGACAACCATAGAAGGTCAAAATGCATGTACAGCCCTTCCGTTTCCTCTCAAAGGCAGAATCCAGGTGTGATGGTCTCTTCCAAGAAAGAAGGGAAGCAGGATGGATTACTGAAAAAGCTTGTCACAGACAACATAAAACTGCCTTTATTTCCTTTCCAGGAGAAGAATTTTGTGGTAGATGGGAAACAGAGACAGTAGCCTTTTATTTTCAGCCGCAATCCCCGAAATAAATGTGTCAAGTGGGTTTCACTACCTGCCAAAAAGATCCTTCTTTTACTAGCTAAGTATCCATGAAAGGGGACAGAAATATACGGTTTCTCCTCAGATGAGCTGTCACTACTTGATGAAGGTTCTCAGAGCTGTGGACAGACCAGGATAGGACCTTATAGTGACAAGTCTGATCTCCCTCAAAACAAGTTCTTCAAAAGATAACTCCTAGTGCGATGGATGTTTGACATCTTGCCTCCAACTCTTCTGTTCTAGGCAAGAGGTTATAGTTAGTAGCTGTGGAATCAATGTTTGAGGAGTGTTGCTTCCACTGGGACTCAGAGATTTTAAGCACCAGATGAACAGGCGTTGCCTTAGAGTGCAGTTAGAAGACACTGTTAAGGCAACAAAAGCTCAAGACTGACAGAAGTGGTGGTCCTGTGCCCTCCCTTACATTTGCTCTGTTGTTTGTTTGGCTGCTTGGTGAGCAAATTTCAAGTCACTAATCTGGCAGAAAACCACTCACTCTGCCAAGAAATCAGAACAAAACTGATGCAAAGGAGGCAGGAATGGGGAACTAGAAGGAGTCAAAACAATCTGAGCCACCTATCTCCTGAGGTCTTTTGGGGTGCAAAGCATATCGTGTCTTGTCAACGAAAAACACCAGGGGATCTCCCTCCCACACCAAACCTCAACAATGCACTACACCTCTCAGGGAAGAGCTGGCCCATGCAGTCAGGATGGCTACAGCAGTCAATATTAGGCAGGCTGCTTTAGAAGCCTTTGCTGGGACATCTGCAGCTGCGTTGGCCACCACCATAGACACTTCTGATACTAATTAAAAAAACCTCTTCTCTATAATTGGTTGGCAGCATCTTCCTGGGAGAAGAAAAGTCCTAAAGATCCAGAAATAATATCTTAACAATGAGGCCCAGTAATCAGCAACCCTGAAAAGCAGGTGGCCAGAGCAATATGTCTTATAGTATAATATATAACAATGTTACATATATATAGTATATGTGTATAATAACATATGTATAATATTTGTCTCACTACAATTTAGAATTACTTTGTTCTAGCTGGACTTTGTCACTATTTGAGGCTCGGCGAGCTGAAGTACTTGAGGTGTGCGCATGAAACAGAACACACACAGCCTTAGAGGAGGGGAATATTTTTGAAGACTTTCTCAAGTGGTAGGCCACAGAAGAGCATCCTACACAAAAAGCTTTCATCAGCTGACTTGACCAATACCTAGAGCTCCTGAAGGGAAGGTAGACAAAGACAGTTAATTATGATTGAGGTTTTCAGAAGAAACAATTATTTCTGAAGTCAGCTTACGCTGCAAAGGCTGGCTAGTAGCCCCAAGACAGATTCATAAAGCACATAAAGTGTCAGTATAACAGAAAATCATGTTTTTTACAAAACATATTTTATGGTACCGATGTTGTTCTTGTAACACTTTTATGGAGGCTGAGCAAAATACCACAGCCAGCCTCATAGAAAGTTT
Organism: Nyctibius grandis; assembly: GCF_013368605.1. Taxonomy (NCBI): domain Eukaryota; kingdom Metazoa; phylum Chordata; class Aves; order Nyctibiiformes; family Nyctibiidae; genus Nyctibius; species Nyctibius grandis. The sequence continues at coordinate 71,864,700 of NC_090663.1, read as the reverse complement.
CTTCCACAGGCCCTCATAAACATCCTATAATAACCTATAGCTGAGTTTGGACACACCTTTCATAAAGCACAAGATAGTGATCAGACTGATTGATACACTAAAGGAATATGGCCCACTGAAAACCCGAAGTCTGTACATTAACATATCAAAGGAATACATCTTTTTTGCCTGATGAAAACAGAGAATATGATAAACCATTTGCTATAAAACCAAATACTTTTTTAGGCAGGAACTTCTGAGCCGGATCCAAGTCCCTTATCAGGAATTTCAGGCTTCCCTGGGTCTTTTAAAATCAGCTATGATATCAGATTAAGACTCTGACAGTGTGTTACAAATTTGAGGACAAACTAAATATGCAGGAGATCAACTGTTATTCCCACAGCTCTGTTTGAAACAGGAATCAGCTTCAACAATCTTTGATGGTTCAAGTGGTCCATGTGCAAGTCTACCCAGAGAGATTCCCTGCACCTGGAGTGGTAGTGTTATCATTTACATCAGCACACATTTACCATTGTGGGCTCACTTACATGTTAAGTTCAGTACAGTGATTAAAAATTCTACCTTTTCTTAGTTATAAGGAAGTCTAAAAACTCCTTATAATTATTCCTAGTTAGCCAAAATTCACTTTGCTTGTTCATTTGTTTTGCTCTAGATAGATGTCTATGGCAATAGGCTGTTGCAGTGAGAAAGTATCAAATACCAAAAGGTAATAGGAATGCTGGCACCTCCAATACAAGAGGAGTTAAACATTATTCTCAAGACTTCTATTATCATTAGCATACAGAGTCAAGACCTATCATCTCAGCCTACTTCATAAAGGAGGGGAAATATTTTAGTATTTCCTACCAGAAGGCATTCACTAGAAATGAGACCCCAAACAATTACAGCAAACAATTTGGAAAAGCTGGCTACAACCAGAAGATCTCTAAATGAGGGAACTTAGCTTCCACTCTAGATCAAGTTATTGTGGGAGATAATCACATGAATGCCAAATGGTCAATATAAGAATCCATAATATTTTAAAGCCATCCTTGAATGACAATTAACTCCATGAATGAGAAGAGATTTTACTCCTTTAGCAGGTCATTAATGAAATCTTCTTTGAAAAGTTGCTTACAGAACACAGAACTAGTGACTCTATTAGGAAATTCTAAGCAGAAACACAAAACTGCCTTATCTTAAACACAGTCTATCTGCAAACCAGAGGCTCAGTTACTCATTTCCAAACGGCTACTTGCTTTGTACTAGTTCGATTCTAGGTCATAGTCTTCTACTGTATATTTAAGGTAGAAGACATCAAAATACAGATTATTTTTTTCTGATGAGATCTCAGGCTGCAGTTATCCCTGACTTACTGTCTCCATTTAGCCTGCACCCAGGGCTAAACAATAACCAGTTGTTCTATCATCCAAGACCCCTCCCCAGCTGAGAAAGGGAATTGTGAAAAGGAGGGAGACTCGTGGGTTGACATTTAAACAGATTTAATAAAATAAGAGAACCAATATCAATGCTAATACAAAGACACAAAATAATACTTAGCTCATAGATGGTGGCAAGTCCCTCCAGGGATCACAACCATTGAGAAGAGAGGTAAGGAGAAGGAGAAAGAGAGGAGAGCAGCGCAAAAAGCCCCAGATGCCCAGCAAGCTTTCCCATTTATAGTGAACCTGACGTTAATGTTACAGAACACACCTGTGGGCCAGCCTGGGGCAGCTGCCCTGGCTTCCACTGCTAATGGCCTTGATCACCATACCATGGCTGGCCACAAACAAACAAAATGTAATGGAAAAGTGATTCTATAAATTTTATCCCCACAAAACCAGGACACTTACAAAAGAAAAAGAGATGGAAGGAAGGGAAACCATGGTGAAACTAGACAATCACTATGAGCTCAAGCAGTGAAGTAACTTGGCACTCTCAATCTATCATCATACAGTTCTGTTTAGATGTTATCAAAGATGCATTCACTTGGACAATTCTGCTTGAGAAAACGGAAAGACCATACTATGTTATTAAGATATCTAAAAGAAAAAAAACAGAATAATAACCTCAGTTTTTTATCTTTTCATCCCTTAAAAGGCAATGGATTTCAAGAAAGAAGGTGGGCACATGTGAATGATTACAGAGGTAGATAAAAACTTGTCCTATGACCCGGAATAAAAGGCTCAGAAATAAAAGAGATTTATCCATTTTCAGGGAGGTAAGCCTCTGCCTTGAACAGCTCAAGTAAGACCAGCAGAATTTCTTTCTGCGTACTCTACAATGCTTTTTGGTGCTGTGATGATCAGTCTCCAAGAGAAAGACTAAGCATAAGACAGGGTTTAGAGAATCCATCTGCTGACTGGATGGCTCAAGGCATTTTAAAGTGATTATATTTTTCTTGGTTGTCAGTGGTATCCACAAGGCTTGGGCAAACACCAGAAAACTGGGAGAAGCACCCGTAATGGTATCACTTTTACGTAGCAAGCACTTCCCAAGAAAAGAAGCCGCCATAGCAAAACTGAAGTAAGGCATTAAGCATGAATAGTACAGTGTCTTATATCACATTTCGTATGATCTAGGTGCCAAAAAAGGCAGGAGAGCTTTGCTTTCTAATCTTCATTTAACTCGGTAACAAATAAAATTGGTGGTCCACTCTATTGTGCATACCTATGTTCTCTGTTTTTGAGCTACATCTATAAATCGCCTGCTCTTACTCAGTGCCTTCATCAGCTAACAATTCATCTTAATTAAGGCCTGCACCTGACCTGCTGCCTCCCCAGAACTGGCTGCAGTGATAGCTGTCTCAACTCTTTACTGTGACAAAATGCATCTTCATTGCCTGAAATGCACTGCAAGCCTCAGCACAGCCACAACCCCAACAGTAAAAAGTACTAAGACACAAGAATCCTCAACATGTTCCTCACAATTTACAGCAGCCAAGAATAAAGTGATCTGTTTATGCTATAGATTATTGTAACACTGATTTACCCTCAATACATGCAACTCATTTTGGTGTGGCTAGTCATTGAAAACTGACAGGGTCACCACAGCAACATGATTTTAGTCACCCTTACAGTTGGAAAGGAAGTGGATGAGAAGTTGCAAGTGTCAATGCAGCTGGCAAAAGGGGCTGACTAAAGCAAGAAAAGCGTTCAAACATGCCACTTCGTTGCATACAAACAATTTGCAATGAAAATAAATAACTCCCTGATCACAACTGCAATTTAGCATTATGGCTGGGGAATGGCTGTAAGTTTACAAAAAGTTCTCACATTACCTGAAAGACTAAAATGGATCTAAAACCTCCAGCAAAAAAGCCATAAATCACCTATGCTCTGAGCAGTGCTGTGCAGGGCAATTCCAAACTTTCCTAGGGGACAAACCATTGACCAAAAGGCTAATTGAGGCACCAAAACCACACCGGCTGATTACCTGCTTCATCACCCATTCATTTCAAGGAGTTGCCCTTGTGTGTTGTACACACCGTATAGGATCGTGCCCTTAAGCAATCCAGAGTAAATTTACCATAGCTACCATGATGTATTAGAAAAAATTGTCTGCTAAGGTTGATAAATCGGTCAATTACCTGCTTCCTTGACTTTTATTCTTGTGTAAATGTTTTCATCCTTAGATTACCAGTACCTATGAGACGATGATCTGTACATTGGCAAAACCAACTATTTAAATTACTAGCAAATCCTTAATTACTATAAACAAGATTACAACAGGCTTATTTAAAAAAGGTTTCTAAACTCCAAAGCGACAGCTCCAGAAAACAAAGCTCCCTTGCTGTCTGTCATTATCTGAGGCCACTGTCTCCACGTTCACTCTTGCTCTGTGCACAACCCTCAGTGCTCCCTCAGCCCATCTGAATGCCACAGCAAGAGCACCTGCTGTCTTTCCATTGATACCCCCTGCATGGCTGAGCATATACACAGGGCATGAAGTTCCCAGTCTCCCCTCAGATCTTCCTATAAAGTCCAAACCACCTTCCCCAAGCCACACACTCCCTGCGCCCCTATAAAACAGGAAGAAATCATTAACGTACAGAGGAAGGTAAAGATGAGCAAATACTACTGAAGCACTACAGTTACTGACTTCATCTTCAAGGTAGAGAAGCTTTAGTGCCCCTGGTGGGAATCTAAAGAACAGTCCAATCCTCACAGATGCCAGGAGAGTACGGGAAAACCAAAGGCGGCCATCATCCTTGCCAGTGAGCTGGTTTGGGCTCAAGATGGAATATTAAATCTATGACAAGGTACATGCGCATGATCTCAGCTAAAATTTCCCTTTCCATACTTCCTCTCTAACTGGTAATAGCAAACGATTTCCAGAAAAGGAGAACAGAAAACACCTGACTAATGACGCAGAAGCTGAAACCAAAAGGATAATGATATGTCATCCTCTTCGTCTCCACACGGAAGTTATTAAATACAAAGGACTGCTCAATAGATCTGGTTTCTTGTATCTCTTCAAAGGCATAGTCAAAGTTTGGAATTGAGAAGCTGAGAACTCCCACCAGGGTTTGTACGGGGACAGACTAATGTAAGCCCAGCATAGCTTCAACACTTGAGGAAAGCTCTTTAGAATACTTCAGCAGCTCTGTAAAAACACACAGCAACATCCAGAACATATCTAGTCATCTCAAGGAGCACATTTTCCATCTTTTTCCTGCTTACCTCTGTTCCTCCAAGAGACAACTGCTCTACAGATGCACAATCTCAACCATTGTTACATCGGTTTCCCTGAGAAACTGCCAAGTGCATCCTTCCTACAGGAGATCTAATTAGAATCCAGGCTCTCTTTGAGGCTGAAACTATCTTTTTATTGGGTCACATGTGCCCAGGACAGCAGGCTGACTCTCTGGCTTGTACTCCTATGTACTACACAAAAACAACAAAGGAGAAGAAAACAATATTTCCTTGTCTCTCTCATGCACAAGGTAATCCTTGAGAGCACTTTCTGATGTCTAATCACTACCGTAGAAAACAGAAGTCCAAGAGGCAGACAGCTGGAACAGTAATCAGAAGTCCTACAGAAGAAGACGGTATGTCAGATCTGCTTTCTCCATGACTACTGGCTCTAATTTCCCAAGCCAGGCTAACAATGTCAGGGATAATACAAATGGCAACCTTCACTTTTCCTCTTCTCTCCAATGGATTAAAGGCATGCTGTGTCTTCTCTTGAACCAGTTCCAAATAACTTCTCATTCTATTAACTTCTGAAACTGCCAGTAGTCTTCAGGGAGTGACACTGATAAAGCAGTGATATTACCAAGATGAAAAATGGGTATTTCTCTGCTTTCCTACCTTTCCTGACCAATCTTCTCCAGCTGGCAAAGGGTGAAAAAAAAAAGAATTAGCAGTGATAAAATCAGTGATTATATCACAAGTGGTTTTGGAGAAAGAGAAAAGGGAAGAAAACTCGTCCTCATCAGTGTAGTAGAGCCACACGAGGATTAAAGCTGAAAAAAAAAGCTGCCTGTGAAGCTCTCCCAATAGGAGTGAAGAATCTCTGAAGACAACTTCCTGTTGAGCCACAGTAAAAAGAAAAAACAGGAACTCAAAAAACCTAGAGATTTCATGTCTGTAAACTGTCCTGCTGAGCTTCCAAACATCCCCACAAATATCATACAACCCCAACAGCTCTGTCATTGTAGTCTAGAACTCTTGGACCCAAAAACCATTCCAAGGAGCACAGTTATAACTTATAGCACCAGTAAAATAACAAGAGAAAAATTCTTGCTTGCCAAAGGGAGGTTTTCCTCTCCTGAGCACAAAGTTAAGCCAGCTAGCTTCTAAGGAAGGAAGAAGAACACAGCCTCTCTCTCTATTGCTGCAGGAGGCTGGCTGGCTGCTCTTCATATAACGGACATACTGGAGTTTGAAAAACCATGAAAGAAGTGGTTACATTTGCCTGCCTTGATGATATGATGCACTGCTGTACATTCTGACCTATGCTTACTTTGACTTTTTTGGTCTGCTCATTATTTCCGTCTCTGAGCACGAATAAGACATCTCAATTTCCCAACAGCCCCAGTGGCGTTCTGGCAAAAGCAATTCATTCCACTCGATTCGGAAGAATTGCTACTGCTACATATTCAATAGTCCAGACACTTTAGTTTACGGATAGGGCCAGGTTCTCTCCTGTGTGACATGTGAGTATCTGGCAAAGGAGGAACACAGCATGAGCCTTTACAGCGCTCTGATTCTCCCTTATGTTTTCTAAACCTAGACTCAGCCTGGCGACTGGCTTATCAACAGCAGCTGGAAATGGCTGTTAACTAGCAATAAGTATATCTGAGTGTGTTCCAGCTGTGGCTTCATCCCTGACCCTTTCCATCTCTGATTCACAGTCTATTCTAAGTCACAGTGATATGAAGATGTATGAAACAACAGTATTATTTCTCTCCTAGGAACACCCCTGTGCAATAAGAATCCCCGTCTGGGAAGGCCAAGGCAACTTCCATAACATTTGCATCACCCTAGCAGCACAAGGGAGATTAGAGAAAGGCTGCAAAGCTGGCCCATTGCTGATAATGAACATTAAGTCCTAGTTTAAAAATAACGTTAAGTGGAACTCAGTGAAGTCATCTTAAATTATTCTAAATATTGAAGTTGGAAAGGTAGTGACAGCAAATATTGCGAACTTTCTTTCCCTTTTATTAAAATACAGAAAGAGAAAACCCCACACTAACCACTCAAAACATTGACCCTTAGAAGACTTTTAAAGTATATGGAATTGTTGCTTTAGAATACGTTTATGAAGGGTGTTCCAGTGATCAATAAAGTAAAAGAAACAACAAAATCAACTAGAAATCCCTATGTCACCTTAATATGTAGGCTACAATGAACAAAACATGGGAAGCCTCAGATTAAGCTGCTACAGTGCCTTTAATTATCCCTGTTGTGTCTACAACCTCTATCAAGGGGTCACAAAGTGAAGGGAGCAGCTCACCGTATGTGTGGCTATATTCAACCATAGCAGGCGACATCAGACCAGCATACCCGCTTTAACAAAGATCTCTTTTGTTTTTGACTAGTTTCTGTTTATTTTTACTAAATGCAGCTTCTCCTGCTCTATTTTTGGTAAATAATGTGCTCCTGATTTACCATTTTACTCTTCCCCACTACTCACCTGAGGTGCTTTATGCACATTAGCTTTCTGACTGGTTCAGAAACAAAAGGTTTAGGTTTCAGATACTGAAATTATTCCTTCCTGTAAGTGTCACAGGATCTAGTTCCCTATAATTTAATTTTTTCCTCTCTCTCAAAGTCAGATTAAAACATGGCAAATTATATTCTCCATGTTTCTAATTCCTCCCACAAGGATGATATGATGGTAACGTATCCAAAGGAAGCTTAAAGAACTGTTTGTTTTGTCGTGCTGTGTTTGTTACCAAAGACAGCTGCTTTCTCTGTCCCTGAGAGGATTGCTTGGGGTTAACAAGCAAAGCCAAATAATAGAGGATTAGGAAGCTACTTGTAGTGGTAGGCGAACACACAGAAACAGACCTTTCCATGTGGAATGGGCACTCCTCGCTCCTAGACAATGTTTAAGGCACTGCCTCAGCTTTCAACCTTAAGAAAAGTCAGAGGTCACATAATTAATGTGTAAGCACTGAACAAAAAGTGGACATTCCTCAAACCTTATCTTATTTTAGAGAGATTTAGGATTCTGTGTGAAGCTCCCGGTACACGAAACTAATGCTATGGCTACTTAGGGCACAGACACAGCATAAATGGCAGCAACCTGTTTCCACATTCTTCCTAAAAATCCACCTAAAATTCAGATGCAGAGGAATAGCTAGAAGCAAAGGGACAGTTTCGTGTTCACGTCCATGCCATTGCTGGCTTTTCTGCTGAACAAACAAGCAAGCGTGCCAATGGCAGTGGGATTTGATTTTATTTTTTCAAAGTGCATTTCTTGGCTGAAAACTCTGTGGGATTTACCAACACTTTTTATGCAGGCCAGTAAATGCCTTCAAAGACAACAACTCTGATTCTCATGAGAGTATGTCTATACTAAATAACGCAGTGCTATGTAGTGATATCTGAGCCAGCTTGAGTGTACCCACAAGTATTATAGCTGAATTAACCTGGGTAGACCGCTGTGATAACTGCCTCCCGTACACAAGGTAGCTTATTTAGAGCTTGCTTTGTTATCTCAATGTGGCACAGCACTGTGCAGGAAGACAATATAAACAATTATGGTGAAGTCTATTTAGACCTTATGGGCTATGTAAAAGTACCTCGAGGTGAGCAGAAGAGCCCCCTTCAGAGTTATTGGCTGTGCAAAGAACTCCCTTTGGCAACGCAGAATTGACAAAAGGATTATGTCAGCCCTTCCTTTTCAGAACAAGGAGCAGGGTGAGAGCCGGGGGGCAGCAGAAATTAGAGCAGCTCTAGGCTGTAATGCTTACACTGGTGGCTGAGAAGGGCTCTTCATGGGCTCAAAGTGTTAGAAATACAGAGGTAGATAAGGGGAAGTTCTGCTCCAAACACAGATAAAGAAATGGGCCCTCAGTCACTAGTTGCCAGGTCTAGATTTGGCACAGTGGTCTGTAAGGGGAGAGACTCTGGCTGTGCTTCAGGAAAGCAAGGAAACACAAACAGCTACACCACCAGCTGCTATCTAAATCCACTTGCTTGCCATCCTCTCTGTTCCTTACCTACTTTTCACTACATGATCATCTACCTGTGGAAAATCTGTTCTTATTCCAATTTTTTGAGAATATTTTTTTCGCAATGAGTAATTATTTGTACTACTATACAAGTAAAAGTGAAGTCTAGAAGTAGCTTGCAAAGAATTTGTGTCCATTAATGAAGTCACACATGCAGATCACTCATTAAGCTAAATACACACTTGTTAAAGCCATCAATTCTTTTAATGAATTTTTCTAAAAGTTACTTGCCATTTATTTTTAAGAATTCACCAGAATTCTCATTTTTGCCCCAATACAGCATCTTACAAGCCCTAACAGGCATCAAGATCCAGTGTGTGTCCAAAACATTCACTTAAACCAGGAAGCTGTAATTTTAAAGTAAGCTTCTGCCAAATCTTCTCCCTCACAGAAACTTTCAGATAAAACTTACGACCATGCAGGGAAGAACTCTTCGTACCTGCATAGAAAGCCCCACAATAGAGGAAAAACACATCCAAGCAGCAAACTTCAGATGAGAGCCAGCAGAGCTATAAATCCATCTTGAGGAAGGGAATCCCTAGAGGTAGGACCATGCAGAGTTCAAAGGGATTATTACAGTAGCTTGCTTTGAGGTGCTTCAAAAATTTTATTTCTACCTAGTGAATGTCCCAAATAAAAGAAACTAAACAGTGCAGATGTTTGGAACCTAATTTCACTTTCTGAAACTGCTAATTAAACCATTCATTACAAGACCTCTACCACTCGGTAACCCCTTCATTTTTAACGCAATTTATTCTAAACAGCAGCTAAATCATCAGTTTTGCATAAACACTTCTCTCTCTTGGTCTACTGTACTACCAGCACCAACCATTTTCCCCCCAGCTCCCATCCCTACTGCCTAAGTACCGAAAAGAATGAGGGAATGGACTATTTGTGCAGCCCAGTTTTCCGCTCCTTACTGCATGTTTCTCAAAAAAATCCCCCGTAACTCTTTCATGATTCCAAATTAATCAAACTTGGACTCTGTGTGAATTCTTAACTTGCAAAAGGGAACAGGCTTGTCTTCTTGTTAGGCTTAACTTGTGATTCTACTACTCAGTGTAATTACACCACAAGCAGGAAATCCCTTGAAAGGCAGGAGAAACTTTAAGGAATACTAAGCCAACAGGTTCAGACTGAGCATTCAGATTATCTGGATCCTAGACCAAAGAAGGTACCACCCTGTAAATGCTACTGAAGGTACATGAGGAAAAGAGAAACGTCTTTTTGAGCATAACGCTTCCATAATTGTGACCTTAAGTCCGTAAAAAAGAAAAACTGAAAGACAAGCTCTCATGTGAGCTTATGGATACATGTTGCTGAATCCCCTTCATAAAACTAGCCACAATGAAGTGGATATGTGCAGAACCAATGCTGACTGTACCCTGCAGCACGCATCCTTTCAACTGACGTATGGGTCAAGTCTGAGTTTTATTATTTAACTACATCGAAAAAAAAAATCCTTGGGGAAATGGATATTATCCACCTTTTGGAGGTTTTTTTTTCCCTCAGCCCAATATCATTTATTATTCTTCATAGAAAACATTTTTCAAAGTGGAATAAAAATTAAAAGTTTTACTTTAGAGGGTAGAAAGACAGAGGAAGAGAATTCCCTGCTCCCCCTTGAAAACTGGATTCTATTACATACTGCTAGCTACTTCGTCGTTCAGATTTTTTGCGTATTATTATTTTTGTAAAACACACGATACTTTAGCCTCCATACATCCTGAAGGGTTTTGTATACGTGAAACTTAAATGATACAAATCATGTACCATGAATGGCAAACTAGGCAACAAAAAAATGGTATACTAGAAACCAAGACAAAATCTTATTTAGAAGATACACTCTTCAGGCATGACTCTGGAGTAGCTGAACAGCTGTAGCAGTAAAAGGATTCCAGGCATAAGCCATATTAGCTCTCCCTAACCATCTGAACTGATGTCTATATTATGATTTCTTTGCAATGTGAAAGAAAAAAAAGAGTCTTCTATATGGTGCTTCATGACAAATCACATGCCTTGTGAAGCTTCATGTTAGAAAGCCTTTTAACTTCCAAAAAGTCCTCTTTTGTAGGTCATGCTCTCATTATCTTGCTCTGGGATCTGGTCTGATTAAATTATAGGAAATTACTAATACTTCACTTTGAACAGCCAGCTCCTCCTGGCTCCTCTTCTTTTTTTTCTAAACTTAATTCCTCCTACTCCTGCCTTCTTACATATGAAAAAGACAACAATCACCCTGTTACAATATTAAGTAATACTCCTTCTTCATCCATTTTAAACTTTAGAAGTAAAAATGCATTCTGTCTGCATGTTCTTACATTTCCCATTCCACTGCTCTACCTGCAGGTTTTCCTGTTTGGCCAACTAAAAAGTTTGTGGTTTTGTTCTATAATCTGTTGTACCCCCGCCCCCTCTAAAATCTAATTCATAAGATCCTAAAGCCTTAAATAGCTTAATGAGCACAATGCTGACTCTTTGGTAGTCCAATTTATATTCCAGTGTGATTTATTCATATTTTGTACTATCAGACAACACTAAGACATGGTCTACCATTGAATGGCTTTAGACATTGATCATTGAATGATTTTATAAAAGTGACTTAGTTTGTATAATACAAAAAAAAAAAATAGCATACAAATTTAAAGAGACAGAGACTTTACACGTCAGAAGAAATTCCCATAAAGGCAGAAGGTACTTCTGAAAAGTCTATGACGACTCCATTATCACAAGAGGGACAAAATAAGAACAGTGTTTTCAGTTGGAGTAATGTGGATGCTACTCCATCCACCATAAGGCTGCTGTTCATTTGAGAGGTTCATTACAGCACCACCAGGCCAACCATGATGATAGCAATGAAATTATCAACCTAATCATACTAAGAATAATAATTTTCCCTACATGGATCCTCTTGTTGACAATGAGCTATATCATGATCTCTGCAGCAGTAAGAGGTTAAAAATGGTAAATAGAAAATATGTTAAAAGCTTCCTCTTGTACATGCAATGTCTGCTAGTAAGGTAATAAACTCTATTAAAAGAGAAAGATTCCTGTTCCTGGCAAAAGCCTTTTGTCTTGGAGGCAACTCTCAAATGCTGAATGGTAGTAAAGGCTTTGCTGACACTGGGAAGTCTTTTGAAAAACCCATCCAACACATCCTCTCTTGCTATCAGAAAGCATCAAATGAAGCAAGCTGCAGAAATAAAAAAGAAGGAAGCTCTAAATCACCGTTAACTTACTTGTTTGACAGTATTTTCTTTACACTCTGATGATATAATCCAGCAATAAAAACCAATATAATAAAAAGCTTCACAGAGTTTAAGGGGTTTTTTACCATATAGAAACAGCTGGACACTTCAACACAGTATCCGGAATATCTAACACTATACCTGACCATGAAAGCAAGAAGAGTTATGCCCCCTCATTATCACATATCTAGCTTTTGGTATTGAAACTAATATTGTATCAATTCTGCATCTGCTTCTTTAACAAAATAAATCCAACAGAAAATACCACTGCAGTTTGTCCTATATTAAACACATTCTTCAGAAAGCAGTAGTAGTTCAAATATCTCAATGTAGCATCTAATTCTGCCTGACACTCTATAATAAATACAAGCTTTGTATAAATGGTATTGTGGCACTCATTGACAACCTGCATTGCTTACAAGCTTCTGAGACAGAATCAAACCCCAAGGAGTATCGATTGCTACACTTAAGGCAACATAGTGGTCTAGATCTTAAACATTTACTTGAGTGTCTCAGAGCTTCCCAAAACTTTTACTCTTCAGGCTGAACTCTTCCAAGTCACATTTGAGCAGTTCAGAGGAAATAGACTTTCAGGAGTTCTCAGAAAAGAAAAAAATAGTGTGAGGTAGAATGGGAAGTAAGGCAACAAGGAGAAGAAAAATAAGAGCAGAACTGTATTTATACATACATTTTTAAAGATTCTGATGCTAATTGAATAGATGAGGGAAAAAAAATCCAAGTGCTGAAGCAGCTGAAGCGGGGGGGGGGAAACCCACACACACACACACAAAGGAATGAGTAAAATTCCTTTAAATATTCCAGTGAAAATTGAATTGTCTGAGTTAGTCGCATCCAAAAGTAATCATAAGACATATGTGCACTGAAGAAAATTTTTAACTTATAGACCTAACAGTGTCATTGTAAACTGAGTCTACGCTGCCATAGTATTTAGTTTGGGTATGAATGAGCCATTGTCTATCCAGCAACTCCTAAAGTCCTTTCCTCATCCGCTTGTATCTTAAATTAAAAAGGATGCACTTTCTCTTGTATTTCACAGAGTGTGGGTGAGGACATTCTGCCGGCATCTGTGACTAAACAGTTCCCAAAAATTGACTTCCTCACACACGGAAACTCCACTTACAATACATGTTAATATCAGAGTCTCAAAGGGTCCATCCACCTGATCGAACCCTGAGGTTCATCCTGCTTTGAGCAGGGGGTTACACCAGACGACTTCCAAAGGACCTTTCCAAACTAAATTATGTTGTAAGCACATGCCACTAAAACACAGTATTATTGCATCTAATAATATCAATCCTTTTTTTCCTTCAACAACTGAAGCCTCAGTATCTAGCAACTCCCTTGAAACTAAATTAAAATGTTGCAACAGCCTGATACGTCTCTAGCAAACTCTTGTACAGAGAACTTCTTCACTATAGCATACGTCTTGGCAGTGCAGTCTGCTCTTGTGAAATTACCTCTAAATTTACACAAGGGCTGTCCAATGAAGTCAATGGACAGAAGTATAAAATCAGGGTCCTGGTCAGTAGTGTTTATATACTGTCACTTCAAGCAGCGTGACAGCGTTCTTCAGGTGCATTTCAGGGTATGTACCATTTTATAAGAAACTGATTAAGGCCTAGAGATCCTGAGAAGACAGCTTCCTACCTAAGCTATACTAGAGTCCACAGGACTTGCCAGACTAAGTTACATTTCCTCATTGTAACACTGGTAAATTAGTCTATCAACACCTTATTATTTATTTCCCAAACAACTGCAACAGAATCCAAAATATCAGTAAGTTCAGTAAGATGCTACATCATTTAGGTACACCCGAGAGCATTCATGCACCAGCAGCAACCTGTAACGTAACTTAGGCGTGAATCATAGCGCGATACCCACGATGGGGCAGAGTTAGGGTTGAATACAGTATTAGCCATCTTCTTTCTAGATGCGCACGGTGCACTTTACATTCTTCTGCCATCGTTAATACTCAAACTGAAATACACACACAGTTCCGCTAAGAAATGTATTGCTAAAACCGGCAGAAATTGTAGACTAAAAATGTATTTTATACGAAGCACCCATCAAAGCAACATGTTGCTAAAAATAAATAAATCACTATTTATAGTATTTGCACACTGAATGCAATGGATTCCAAGGCATTTTCTGAATCTGCAGGACTGGAGGCTAGAACAGTACTCCTGCAATTCTTCCTGAATTATCTAATATATTGTTGTTATTATTATTGTCACAGAAGAGCTTTAAATCTAGTGCAATCTAGTTGTAAAAGGAAATTAAATAAATAAATCACATTAAAAAGTAGCATTCGTGTGGGACATGTAGCATGTGTGTGTGTTTTACACATCAGGAAAAAACACTCCCATGAATTGAACTAAGAAATTAATCCGAAAGAACTGCAAATTAGGCCGTGCATTAAAAAAAAATAAAAATAAAAACAAATAACACACGCACGCACAACTCGATTTGCACAATGAAAGCAATTGTTCCCCGGCCCAGAAAAAGCCGTGACTCGCCCCGGCGCGGGCGGTCAGGAGGTCGGGACCGAGGGGAGCCTGAGGCGCAGCCCGGAGGCAGGGGCAGGCGAGAGCCGGGCCCCCGCCGCCGCGCACGGGAGCGGCACGCCCGAGCGAGCTAAAATGGAGCCCAGGTTTGATGTCAGCCCGGGAGGCAGGCGGAGGGCAGCCGCACCGGGGCGGGGGCGAGGGCAAGGTCAGCCGCCGGGCCGGCCGCAGCGCCGCCTCCGCCCGCCCCGGGAGCCCCTTTTCGCCTCCCCGTTCCCGCAGGGCTGCTGCCAAACCGGGGCGGCGGCGCTCACCGCCCCCCCCCACCCCCGCGCCCCGAAACGCCCCTCCACGGCCACGCAAGGCCCTGCGCGCCCAGGCTTGGCCCCTGCCCCCGCCCGCCGCGGCGGGGCCGGGGCGCTGCAGAGGCGGGCGCCGCGCTCCCGCCGCCCCCCCCCCGCCTCCGTGCCCGCCGCCCCGGCCGACGCTCTGCGCGGGGAACCAGCGCCGGGGCTGCCGGCTCGGCTTCTCTAGTGGGCGGACCGAGAAAGGGCTGCGAGGGGGCAAACGGCAAGAGGAGGGGAAAGGGGGAAAAGGGGGGAAAACCCCACCATTCCCCCCCCCCCCCGCAAACCCCACCACAACTCAAGCCCTTGACTCGACTCCAGCAGAACGGAACAGGAGAGAGAAATATTTACGGGGCGGCAAGTGCCGCCCCCCTGCCCCCATCCCGCCGCCCCCCCCCCCGCGCCGACACCCGCAGCCCCGGCCCGTGTGCCGGTGCTGGAAGGGCCGGGGGAAGCGCTGCCCCAGCCCCTTCGCCCGCATAGCGGAGGGGTGGACTCCGCCCGCAGCGGCGCCCCCCGGGCAGGGGCCAGGGCCGGGGCCGCCCCGGTGAACTCCCGGTGACCGAGCCCGGCTCCGGCGGCTCAGCTCTTGCCCTGCCCCGAGCCCGGCGCAGAGGGGCTGCGACACGCTCCAGGCAGATGTGCCGGAGACAGCCGAGTGACCCCTCCATCCGCCCCCCCGCTCTCCTTAAACCAACCCTGGGGCCAAGCAGGGGCAGGGTATTTTTAGGTCTCTTCCCCTCCGCCTCCCTCTCAATAGCTGCCGAGCGCTTAATGCAAGGAGAAAGGGGGAGAGCGAGCGGGAGAAAAGTTAACTGTTTTGCAAAGAGGGGAGCAAATAGGCAGGGAGGGGGGAGGGAGCGGGAAGGAGCGGGGCAGGGTGAGCCGTGTCGGGGGATGTGCGTGCGTGTGTGTGTGTGTGTGCATGCGTGCGCACGGGGTGCCCGCGGGCGGAGGATCGGGATGCACTTTAGCCCTGTGCTCTGCTGCTCTCGTCTGGGGCAGCGCCGCCGAAGCCCGAGTCCCGCCTGACCCTTCATTTCACTGCGGCCAGGAGGAGCCCCGAGCCCGCCGCCGCCTCTCCCTGCTCTGCAGGGACCTCGCCTGCCACGGTCTGCCTCCCCGCCGCCCCCTCCGCCGCCGCCGGCCCGGGCCCCCTACGGGGTGGCCATGGGGTCGGTGTGGGGTGCCCCTGCCGCCGCCGCCGGCCCCCTCCGCCGCCGCTGCCAGCCTCCCCCCCGCTCCCGGGCCGCCCAGCCCCGCCGCAACCTTTAGCCGGGGACGGACCTCTCGGCTGGTTCCGCACAAGACGCCAGCAGCCGCTTCCCCTCTCGCCGCCCTCCCCTCCGGTGCTAGCCCCGCTCCCCACCCCAATAAAACAGAGCCCCCCCTCTCCCTCCAGCCCCAAAGAGAAACCCACACCGCCCCCCCCCACCCAGCACAAATGCACAATCACGGGCGAGGGGAGGGAGAGGGAGGAAAGGGCGAGAGACGCGAAGAAAGAAGGGGGGAAAGGAGAGAGAGGAAAAATTAAAAGGGCACAAGGCTGTTCATCACCAACATGGCTGCCTTAGCTCAGACCTAAAAGAGGAATAACCCAGGCTGTGTCTTTGTCAGTTTCACCTCTGTAACCCTAAACTAATGCACGGAACGACGGAGGCGGCTGCAGAGGGGAAGGAGACGGGGAGAGGAGGAAGGAGAAAATGGCAAAAAGAGGGGGCACTTACGTGAAGAGAGGCGCTTGGGCTGCTCCTGCTTCCTCCTGGGCATTTTCCCCCTTTTTTCACATTCTCCTCCTTGGTTTAACGGGAGATCAAATAAGACCGGGAGGGGGGGGCACAGACAGGCACAAAGCCGGGGCCCCCGGGGGAGCTGCTAACCGGGGCGGGTTTTCCCTCTTCGCCGGGGGAAAGGGGGCTGAAGCTGGTTTTCCGGGAGCCACCGCGAAGGGCTCCCTCTCCCCCTCTCTCTTTCTTTTTCTTCTCCCCCCCTCCCGCCCCCCCCCAACCCGGTCGTGCACCTGGCTTGTCCCCGGTCGCAGTATCCCTCAGCGGCCGGGGATGTGTTCCCGGCGGGCGAGCGGGCGCCGTGCCGGGGCGAGGGCTGGCGCGGCGGTGCCGAGGGCTGCGCCCCCCGCGCCTCCCGGCCCCTAACTAACACTAACGCCGGGATCAAAGGGCAGCGGCGGCGGCGGCGCTCACGGCTCGCCCGCGGGCGGCGGGAGGCAGACAGGGACACACACACACACCGCGCACACCCCGGCGGGCGGGCACACGCGTGCACACACACACACACGGGCAGAGCAAAGGGGAAGGTGCCCCCGCGGCTCCCCGGCTGCGCGCCGGCGGAGGATGCGCTGCCCCAGTCCTGCACCCGCTCCTAATTCGCTCTTTAAAAAAAAAAAAAAAAAGGTGGGGGGGGATTTGTGGGTCGTGACCATTCGCACTGTAATTCCCTCATTTCTGGTGGGAAGGAAAATAATAATAACCACCACCTTTTTTAAAAAAAAATTAATACGTTTTGTCTTCCTATGTTAGAAAAGAAAAATCGTACTAGTGCAAACCCACCGGATTGCTTGGACGTGCTCAGCTATTCCCTCACAAAGTACAGGGGCCGGAGGAGCTTATTGGAACTCAATTTCAGTATTGGGGGGAGAGGGAGGTTAGAGACAGCTCCCTCCCTGCCAAATTAAGTGCACAAAATAAGCAAGCAAGGAAGGTGGGCAAGTTAGTATGTAGGTACTCTGTTCCAGTATCAGGATCTGACAATTTGTGCAAGTTTTAAAAAGTGGAAAGAATGCAAGCAGCGTGAAAATCACAACTCCTTGAGAAGTAGGGGGGGTGGGAATCAAGATTAGGTCACCCCTAATGGTTGATTTCACTGCTACATGATACTCCTACAGTGCACACAGCAATCTGGACTTCTGAAATTCACTTTTTTTTTTTTTCCTGCTGTAATGCAGGTATGTGAAGCTTTATCCTGAAGCAATTCCAGCATGTATTATGAAGCCAGGATAGCAGTTTTCATTAGCTGATACATACTTTCATTACTTCACAAATCACACATCTATCTTCAAAGACAGACATGAAGGTGGGGAAAAAAAAAAATAGAAGAGGGATTGGGTCTCACTAAAGCACAAAAGGTACTTCGTGAAAGAGAAGTGCTCTCTTTGTGACTTGCAGTCATTTGGATAAAAGTTCACACAGAGGTTGTTAATGATTTAAACTCTAAAACCGGTTACTACAATTGAAGTAAAATGGTTTGAGGCACGGTTGTTTCATATCGCTCTCTCTTTGTGTAAGGAAACTTTGAACTTGGCAGAATACATAATCGAAATCATGAGTCAGATGTTGCAAAAATAAAAAAAATGCATTCTTCTAGCATGTGTACCTGTTAGAATTTTTTCCTTTTGACAATCTGACTCATCATTTTATCGCAACATTTTTTATCCTAACTTCAAAAAAAATTTTTTTTTAAAAAAGACCCTAACAACTGTCTAGGAAAACACAAACCAGCAGATTTGCAACCTAAATCTTTTAAACAGTCAGCTTACACTCTTAATCACCTCAAGTTTGAATTCTTTCAAATAATATTATACCCATTTTACAGCCACGATTACCTTTTCTACAAGAAAGAAAAACTAAATAAGATTTAAAAGATAATATATATGAGAATCTCAGGTTCACTAGCATGCACGTGCAATTCTGAGTTTTAAAACCACATGTACAGAGTACACTTCTACTGAGACAAAACGGACGACTCCTGACTTCAGCTGGTTTATCATCTCACAATACAGCTAAAATACTTAATTTTCATTGAGAGATTTACTTATTTTTAATCCAGAAGTAAAAAACAAAGTGTATAACTGACAGAAACAGGGCTAGAGATTTTTGGGGGTGGAGACGAATCCAAACAGCTACCTTACACTTACTCATGATCAAGAGTACCAGAGTCAGAATTCCCTCAGAATATTTAGGTCCTGTCTTTTCCTTCACTTCTCCAGATTATGCTGGTTTGGGGGATCTGTAGAGCATCAGTAACGATAACCAGAACTACCAGAGGCGTTCTTTGCTATTACTTACAAACCTCAATTTTGACATGCCTGGGACTAGCAACAGAACTTTGTTCACTAATAAGAGTCGCAGTGCTAAACCCTTCTTAATTATTTTTTAAATACACTCCAATGGCAATTGTGTTGAACTAAGCCACCTTTGTGAGCAGTGGCTTTCTGTCCATCCAAATGGTCCTGTCTGTGCAGGAGGCCACAAAGAAGCCATTGCAGGAAGGGAAAGAGCAAGGGCTCTGTACTATGATCTGCCACTGCTGTGGCAGCCCTTCTTCAGGTGCTCTAGGAGAACGGGATGTAGGAAATACCATGTTCTGCATCACCACTCTTTTCCTCATGCACTTCTGGCATAAATTAATGTTGACATTGTCAGCATTAATTTACAATACGCTGTGCATTTTTTTTTCCCTCCATCATCTGAAACCCCCTTTAGGGGAGTTGAGGTGGCTGCAGCAAAGACACTATGGGAACACAACTCTTTGAAAGGGCCATGGGGACTGGCAAGCAATTGAGCAGCACTAAATCTCTCTGACCTTGACTTCGACAGACATCCCAACAGTTTGCCTAAGAGTTTAGTGGACCAAGCCTTAGGTCTGTTCTGCAGTGAAAGAAATCCCAATGGTTGAATGAATTATCAGGGAGAAACTTTATATATTCTAGCTTTGAAGAGTTTCTAATCCCATGCCTGGAAATACCCTATATGGGAACAACTTGCTTCTTCATATCTATCCTGGCTGATTGCGTTACTCCACAAACTGTCCTAGTCAATAGATCATATCCAGCCATGACATGGAAATCAAAGACACATCAGTCCTAACTTTACATTCTTTTATATATTGGTTTAAGGAAGATGACTAAGGGCATAACGCCGTTTTAAAAATAATCTTCCATTATATGTTTGGTGGTATAGTAGGAAAAAGAATGAAGTCAGCTGACCATACTTTTGAACAGTTCTAGTCCAAACACAAGAAAATAGTTGCAAGTCTTCCACAGATAACATAATATAAATAATGCATTGCTTCTGCAGGTCCTGCTATTAATAAGTAATGATTGTACAGCACCTTCCAAACACCAAACCTAGTTACACATACGAATTAAGTTCAGCCTCAGAAACCCCTTTCGAACAAAGTAAATATTTTCTTCACTTACACATGAGAAAATGAAACAAATTGAGTAAATAAGATTTTACCCAGTAATAAATGATGTAATATTCTTAAAACCTTTGCAGGGTGTCTAGCATCCAAACTATCTGTATGTAACGTAACAAATACTTGAAAAGTTTGCTAAACAGAAACTTAAAACTTAGCTGACATCCTTGCTTTATTCTTTGAAACTTTAAAGAGTTCTGTTCCCAGGCTCAGATTTTTTAAAAAAGTCTACTGGGTGGAAAAACAGGATCATTTTAACCAGCTCTTGGGGCCCCAAACCAAACTACAGTATTAGGCCACCTCTGCTTAAAGTACAGCTTACCAAAATGATGGTCAGGTCAGCTGTGTGTCCCTGAGCATGCAGAGGAGAGCTACTCCGGCTCCATGGGCTCTCTTTAATGGTACTCCTATCTTTAGATTTATTTCCTATTGAACAAAGAAGATATTTGCCTCTAGCTTCTGTATCTTCAATATCTAATTTGAGGCACACTCAATTGAAACTGCCCTCTCTCTCCCACACCTCTTGGAGGGATACCCTCAATGGCTTAAACTCCTCCTCTTTTCTATTTTAAATGATGTCAATATTTCTATGCTCAGCAGTAACTATGAATTTCTACACTCAGCAGTAACTGTGAATCAATCCTGCAAACAAGATTTGATTACAAACTTCTCTTTGCTCTAAAGCATTTAAGAGGCAAACATGAGGGGATGAACAAATCCATAGGATAACAGCTCATGGATACCATCATCCATGTTTGCAAATGCCCTGTAAACAAATAACATTAAGTAATGGATATGTAATAATAATAATGACTGGCAAGGCCACCAACCAGTTTCACAAAGGCCAATAAACAATGATCAGAAGTCATTACTATCTGATGATTATTACCTTGGGACAGATAACAATTACAAAGTGGGAGGTGGAGTTGCATAACCAGTGGATCCTAAATGACAGACAGGCTTTAGGTTTTGTAAAAGGCAACCAAGTTCTCCTTCCCCAAAGTTTTTAACCTTTTCATGCTTAAAATGAAAGGAAAATGAAAGGGCCACAGTCAGTGAACTATCACAGCAACCTAGACAAAAACTTTTTGCAACCCTTGAAATCACTGGCAGTGCTCTCCCAACTGTTTAGCTGCCTATGCCATGCTTGTGAACAGAGAGAATATTGAATCAGGAATGTTCTTCAAGACCAAGATTCTGTTGAATTCCACTACAATCTTGCAGCCTCAGAGTGGACAGGCATCAAGAAGGAGTACTGCAATATATCCTGCATCTCTTAGCTAAACCACAGCTGGTTTTCTCAGAATCTTGTCTAAATCCTGGCAAACAAACTAGCCACAATAATTTTATAATAATTTCAACACAAGATGCTTCTAGTTGAAATGCAAATTTAACATGTTAATACTTCTTCAGAAGAACCATGGTGTTTATATTTTTCAGCTGTTATATAGCACACTACCTAGGAAAGGTAATATAGCTCCTAATTAAAAAAAAAAAAAAAATCAATACACTTAAAGCTGCTAGCCTTAAATCCATGCTGATATATAATCCTAGATTTTGCAGGCCAGAAATACATTGTCTATAGGTCTGCAGAGGGATTACATTAGTGTCCACATCTTTTTGTTGCTACTATGGGATTTTTCTTCAGATTTATGGAGGAGGTCTCATGATTCTTATCTTACCATAAATGCAGTTCGCTTTTCAATTTCATAATTCACTATACCACTTCTTCACACCCCTTTTCCGTAAGCGCATTTTGCAAAAAACTCACCTGAGCCTTTGACTATTAGATTTAAGTCTACAGATGCTTGAAATGCAGACTTTCTCCCCCAAATCTGAGACAGCAACATCTTACCCTTACATCTTGACCTGGGGAACTACAGGCCTGTCAGTCTGACCTCGGTGCCAGGGAAGGTTATGGAGCAGATCATCTTGAGTGCCATCATGTGTCATGTACAGGACAACCAGGCGATCAGGCCCCATCAGCATGGGTTTATGAAAGGCAGGTCCTGCTTGACTAACCTGATCTCCTTCTATGACAAGGTGACCCGCTTAGTGGATGAAGGAAAGGCTGTGGATGTTGTCTACCTGGACTTCAGTAAAGCCTTTGACACTGTTTCCCACAGCATTCTCCTGGAGAAACTGGCTGCTCATGGCTTGGGTGGGCATGATCTTTGCTGGGTAAAAAAACTGGCTGGATGGCTGAGCCCAAAAAGTTGTGGTGAATGGAGTTCAATCCAGTTGGCGGCCAGTCACAAGTGGTGCTCCCCAGAGGCTCAGTATTGGGGCCAGTTCTCTTTAATATCTTTATCAATGATCTGGATGAGGGGATCGAGTGCAGCCTCAGTAAGTTCGCAGACAACACCAAGTTGGGCAGGAGTGTTGATCTGCTTGAGGGTAGGAAGGCTCTACAGAGGGATCTGGACAGGCTGGATCGATGGGCCAAGGCCAACTGTATGAGGTTCAGCAAGGCCAAGTGTTGGGTCCTGCACTTGGGGCACAACCACCCCATGCAACGCTACAGGCTTGAGGAAGAGAGGCTGGAAAGCTGCCTGGAGGAAAAGGACCTGGGGGAGTTGGTCGACAGCCAGCTGAACATGAGCCAGCAGTGTGCCCAGGTGGCCCAGAAGGCCAACAGCATCCTGGCTTGTACCAGAAATAGTGTGGCCAGCAGGACTAGGGAAGTGATTGTCCCCCTGTACTCGGCACTGGTGAGGCCACACCTTGAATACTGTGTTCGGTTTTGGGCCCCTCACTACAAGAAAGACATTGAGGTGCAGGAGCGAGTCCAAAGAAGGGCAACAAAGCTGGTGAAGGGTCTAGAGAACAAGTCTGATGAGGAGTGGCTGAGGGAACTGGGGTTGTTTAGTCTGGAGAAAAGGAGGCTGAGCAGAGACCTTATTGCTCTCTACAACTACCTGAAAGGAGGTTGTAGCGAGGTGGGTGTTGATCTCTTTTCCCAGGTAACAAGTGATAGGACAAGAGGAAACAGCCTTAAGTTGCACCAGGGGAGGTTTAGATTGGGTATTAGGAAAAATTTCTTCACCAAAAGGGTTGTCAAGCATTGGAACAGGCTGCCCAGGGAAGTGGTGGAGTCACCATCCCTGGAGGTATTTAAAAGACATGCAGATGTGGTACTTAGGGACATGGTTTAGTGGTGGACTTAGCAGTGCCAGGTTAACAGTTGGACTTGATGATCTTAAAGGTCTTTTCCAACCAAAATGATTCTATGATTCTATTATTCTACCCAGTACAGATTAAATATAGAAAAAATAAATTAATATTTTACAACATAAAATAGTAAGCAACTTCTGAACTGATGAGAAGAATTTGTTTAGTCAACTGGGGATTGAAACACTTAGCTCAGGGCTCTTACAGTTACAAATGTGGAAATAAAAAAGGATAACTATCTGCTCCAATCCTGATCTTTTTGCACCATTTTCCATCCTCTATTTAAATACGTTGAAATCAATAACTTTACCCCACCCTACGGATGGTTTAAGTTACATCAGAGTGAGACCCAGAGCGCTGCTCCTGTCATTTTGCTTCCACTTAACATATTGTTAGTCACCGGTTAATTGAAGGTTTAGGCACATGCTCATTAGCAAACACCTGCCATGGTTTAAGACATTACCATCCTCCTGGAGACACTAACTGCTTCCAGCCCCAGACTGGCAAAACAGAATGCATTTGGCCTCCTCATCTGCTTCAGTGTGAAGTCTTGCAGCTTAGTTAAGTGGCAAGGCAATAGCATTTTAAGACACAGCTGTTTGCTAAATCAAAGTGTGTCTAAGTTCTTAAACACCTTGTTACATATACTTTGAGAGGCAGAGGCTCTGCTGCACCAGTAAGGTGGCAAATTCTTCAGGGAAATCAATTCTGGTTTCTCAACTCACTAGCTAGTTTTCTGTTAAAACACTAGAGTCATACTGAGACTGCTCTGAACCCCGAGAACCGGTACGATCCCAAGGAGCTCATCTACCATCTAGGACTGTGCATTTACCAAACTCATCTCTCTCTCTCACATAGCACCTTACCAGAAATACAGCAGGAGGAAGGCAGGCACAGAAGTGGATGTTAGCAGGACTGATGCCAACTATGCCCTCTTTGAAATACCTTAACAGCTTAAAGAAGAGTGAGATAGAATACGAGGCCAATTGGGAGACAAGAAAGCATGGTTGTGCTGAGATCTTACATTCCCAGGGAAAAGAAACATTAAGGTAAGGGAGAGGAGGAGTATGTGGAGATCAAGCTTCTAGCAGACTTCACCTGCCTGGTGTGATGAATTTCACATGGCATTCAGCTATGCTTCACCATGCTGCATGTCCTCAGTAATCAGCCCTCACCTACTAGCAGGCAGAAGGGTTTGGGCTGCAAGTCAGCCTGCTGTCACCGCTGCCTGCTGAGCAGGAAGTCATGTGGCCCATCCCCTCCTGTAGGGAATATCTTCTTGCATTGGCACTTCCCCGTTGTACGGAACAGCACAGAGGAAAAGGTTATTTGTCTTTTGAAATACTAGGAATAAAGTCTAGTCTCCTCAACTCCTGCTGACATGGTGTGATGAAAATACTGTTTCTAGTCCCTACTTTTCAGCAACACTAAGGCCATCCGTTGTTTTCAAGTTTGTAGTTTACAGTAAGATGCAAATTATTTGTCCATAAGAAGTAGACTAATAATAATGAAAAATCACAGAGCAGCACAAAACTTCATGAGCAGGAAGAAAGGAGAAGAGGTAATTGCTGGAGGGAAGCAGCTTACATCTCCACACAAAAAAGCTGAGAAATGCACCCTCAACAAGAAAGCTCAGTGCACCCTCAACAAGTTTGCAGATGATATAAAACCAGAAGGAGTGGCTGATACACCAGATGGTTGTGCCACCTTTCAGAAGTACTACCTTGACAGGCTGGTGAAGTGGGCAGAGAGGAACGTCATGAAGTTCAAAAGGGGAAATGCAAAGTCCTGCATCTAGGGAGGAATAGCCCCAGGCACCAGCACTTCCTGTTGGCCTACCAGCTGGGAAGCACCTTTGCCATGAAGGACCTTGGGATCCTGCTAGACAACAAGCTGACCACAAGCCAGCAATGCACCCTCACAGCCAAGAAGGCCAACATTACGAAGATTGTTGCCAGCAGGTCTAGGGAGGTGATCCGGCACCTCTACTTAGTGCTGGTGAGGCTGCATCTGGAGTGCTGCGTCTCATTCAGGGCTCCCTGGTACAAGAAAGATCTGGACTTGCTGCAGCAAGTCCAGCACAGGGCCACAGAGATGATTAAGGGACTGGAGCATCTGTCGTATGAGGAAAGGCTGAGAGTGTCTAGCCTGAAGAAGAAAAGGCTCAGGGGGATCTTATCCATTTGTACAGATGTCTGATGGGCAGGAACGAAGCTGAAAGAGCCAGACTCTTCTCAGCAGTGCCCATTGACACGATAAGATGCAATGGGCACAAATTAAAAAGAAAAAAAACTCCACAACCCAAAACAAACCAGAAAATTCCACCTGAACACAAGAAAACAATTTTTTACTGTTAGGATGCTCCAACAGTGGCACAGGTTGCCCAGAGAGGTTGCCTGAACGACCCGCTCTAGCTGACCCTCTTTGAGCAGTGAGGTTGGACTAGACGATCTTAAGAGGACCCTCCCAACCTAAATGGTCCTGTGAAAGTATTGTAACATGAGCATTTACTGTTTCCTAAACATGGTATTCATGTCTGGTTTTATGGGAGTAGTTTACAGAACACAAATATTCCACTCACCTTTTTTAGTTACTAGGACTCTTCACTAAAAACACCCTTATGATATCCAGGATTCTTTAATGTCCAGATACTTATTTTTAAAATTCCTACTGGTTTATGAGCTACTTCCTAACAGAAAACATTCACTAATCATTCCAAAACCATGGTCGGTGTTTTGCTCCCTCACTCTTCTTCCCTCAATATAGTTCCTACCCTGAAGATTTTACAAACTAAACAAAGGTATAAGATAACTGCAGAGCAGGTAGAAGAGCGACTGTATTTTTAACCCCTCTAAAATGCATGCACTGGAAGTTTGCTGTCTTTTTTCTTAGACTTAGACTTTTCTTGGACATTTGCAAAGCATCATTACCTCCACCTTTCAGCTGGGGACATGCACTCTGCCTCCAAAAGCAGCACATGGTAGTTTACTAACAAAGCTAGATGTAGAATTTTAAGGCTGCTGTTCCCAGCAAACCATTATCACCAACACACACCTGATGTGTAGGTGATGTGGCCACAGGATTTAATTGCTTTCCTTGGTAACCTGCAGCCATGCTTCCTTTGTGCAATTCTCTTCTTTTACCATTAAGCATACAGCTTACTCATATATTCCCTCATATATGTTGGCTGCTTGCCCTAAAGGTTCCTATTTCATGGAAGTAAAATTCATGAGGTACCCATATGATTTGACTTCTTGTTACTCTTATTTCAATTTTGGGACAGATACCAATATTGTTGCACACTGAGAAATACCCATTGATTCCAGCAGCGTTATTCAAGACCTTAGGCGCTCAACACCGAGTAGAGGTCATGGTGGCTCTCCGCACAGAGCAGCATGCTCTTGCCTGCAAAGGGACTAATGGTCCCATGCAACATGCTCTTGCACACCTCTTTCCCCCCAACTGGAGCAACAAACAAACAAAATGAAGGAGTTGCGGGGCAGGGGCTTTGCCCCTCTGTACGCTTCCCTCCTCGAACAGCAACTGTATGAATACAGAATTGAGGGTCTGAAAATGGAAGAATATATTATAAAGCATTTGAATGAATCTGTTTATCCTTTTGTATATGTCCCACCAAAACCCCCACATTTTTGTATTAAAGAGGAAAGCGGGGAAGAGAGAAGCCAAAGTGTTCTTAAGGTAAAGGGAGGAGTACTTTTTCCATATTTTCTACACAGAGAAGATTTTGCACAAGCCAAATTGATGGAAACTGGCAGGAGCCTGAACAGTAAGTATTCCCTGCCTGGCCAGAGAAAGTACAGATCACCCACTTAGCCTTGTGAAGGTCATCAAGCAGAGGATAAAAGGGAGAAATCAAAGTGAATGACTGCTAGAGGTCCAGCAAGGCAGTTGACTTGTGCAAGGCCTATCAGATTTAAGATGGTTTCGTTGGGTTTTCTTGGAAATCTTTTATTTGTGAGGTTTTATTCATTCCAATGTATCAAATGGCAACTAATGAGAAAACAAGTAAGCCTTCTTGGTCTCAACAACCATTAAGTTAGGTGGCCTCAACCACTGTTCTTGGCACTTTGAGGTGATCAAAAACAAAACATTTTGTCTGCCTCACGAACCCTACAAGAGCTGTATCAAGTCAACTTGGGGGGAGGTACTGATGCTTTCATTTACATGGGGAAAAAAAGCAAAATCAGTGGCATTTAAATCATCATCTGAGTAGCAAAACAATTGGGAAGAGGGTCAAGAAGGTACTCAAATGCAGCTTTCCAAGAGAAAATGGCACTGGAGAAGGTACCACAGTGGAGCTGAGATTAGGAAGAAACAGTGTGGAACGTCTTTCTGATCTTCTAGTGAAAAAAAAAAAGAAAGTCCACTCAGTGGAGAAGAGTAATGCAGAAAATATGACAGGAACTCTCCTGTTCAGGGCTTATCAGGTTTACATGATTCATACAACCCTCCAATCCCCACAGCTGTGATACCACGTCAGACGTAATTACTTCTGCTGCCCAACTGGGTATGCTGATCAAGGAACCTAAGTCTGACCCCCACCTACCTCCCTCCCTTCCACAGTTTTAATCAACTTATTAGAAATGTTGAGAGCTCATCATGCTCTTCACTGGAGAATATAAAAATATGAAGACTGGCATCCTCTATTGCTGACATTGTTGGAGACCTTTTACCCAAGGTCCTGCTTTATGCTCTCAGTGCCCATATATTATTAAAAAGAATAAAGTCCAGTGACTTACCTGGAGCTAGATACTCCAGGTTACAAAACATAAAACAAAGAAAAACAAAATTAAAACATCACCCACAAACCACTCAAAAAACCCCAGAAGATGCTAAAAAGATGAAGACATTTTACGTCGCAAGGGAAGTCTTAACACTTTCTGGCTTGACAGGTCAAACATTTCAGCTGACTGAAATTGTCACCCCATCATGGAATAAGAGAGAATATCTAACTTATACACCTTTTAAGCTTAAGGGTCCTCTCTTTCCCAAGTTACATCCAAACTGTTGCCTTATCCAGTTCTTTACTCCTCCCTGTTTCTTCCATTTTATCTTTACGACCAAGGCACATCACTCCCCTTCACCCTTCAGAACATTCTTCTAACCTACAGGAACACCTAAACTTTATATTCTTCCTCTGATCAACCATCCTAATTCAAAGCTTCTAGCTTAATTTGATGCTAAAAATCAACCATCCTTACCAAACTCCTTCCCATCTCCAAATTGCTGTGCCTTCAATAACTTCCTGTAGTATGAAGACTTCTCTGTCCAGTGTCTTTCAAAATGGCCTGCCTATACTTTTCAAACTGATCTTCTCTGACAAATTGCTCATCTCCAGGCCTTGTTAAAGTCTCCCATTATCTCAGTGACACTGTCCAGTGAGGCTTGCCATACTACTGAGTGTCTTATTCTTTTTAGCTGCTCCTTGTTCAACTGAGCCTTGTTTTTTACTGGCACACTAGAGCTATCTTGTACACAAAGTGGCAACGTGATTTTGCCACAGAGTTAGGAAGGAAAAAAAATATTAAAGAAACCTTAAGGGACTTTAAAGCTCTGTCCTAAGGGACTGTACCTCCTCAGACCCCAGACTCAGGCAGCTATGCTAGGAGACACTGAGAGCGAAGGTGCTTCTTTCTTGGCCCACACCAAGAGCCAGGCAACTCTTCAGGCCTTGCTCGCCTGTCCTTTAAGACAGGCAACATCCTAACTCCTGTATTCAAAATCCTTTCCACAGAAGGGAGCAAGTCTGCTCAGGGAAAAGGCTGTGTCAATATACAGAGGATGACAAAGTCACAAATGCAGAAAGATTAGGTTACAGGCCAATATTTGTTTCCTAGTGATAAGGTTAAGAATACTGAAGATAAGGGAGTGATATATTTATGGGTGCAGGAATAAAAATCCTGCACGAATTTAAGTGATTTTTACCTCTTACTAAGCAAGGACAAGCTCACCATCCAATCAGCCCAAGACACAGCTACCGTTTGAAACCCACCACGCCTGTCTGATGCATTTGTACAGAGGGAAACTGGCACCAGGTGAGAAGCGACAGCGCACCCACAGCCGTACCGACCCTTCCGGAGCGCTCCGCCGGCTCTGCGGGTGCCTTTCCCGAGCTCTGAGGGGAGCCCTCCCGGCACGGCAGCCCCTGGCAGCGGGGAGCGGCTCCTGCCTCGGCCTTTAAGGGCGGGGCGGCGGCGGCGGCCGCCCCTCTCCCCTCCGCTCCCCTGCCGGGGCAGGCCGCGCTCTGGGCATGCTCGGCGGGGCCGGGCCGGCCGCCGGGCCGCGGCGGGGCGCTGAAGGCCTGGCCTGGCTTCCCCTGCCCTGCCCTCACGCCGGGGTCCCGCAGCCGGCTTCGGTCAGCGGGATGGGCAGCGGCGGGAGCTGCGAGCCGCCAGCCGGGCACGGCTTCAGGCGCCCGCCGAGCGCACCCCGGCCCCCGCTGGAAGGCGGCGGTACGAGCCGCGTTGAAGCGGGCGCCGGAGGCATCGGCGTGTACCCTCCCGGGAGGGCGAAGCCGAAGCAAAGCGGCGTGTGGAGGGGCCGCCTCGGTGGTAGGTGAAGGGGGCAGTGAATCATCTCGGCGTGCGCAGCAGGCAGCGTTCCCAGACATGAGTTAAGGATGTGCCCCATTGTGTTAGAGGCTATTGGGGAGATTCCGGCCCTAACTTGAGCTTTCCTCGCTCCTGCTTTTATCTCCGCTTCTTAGAGTGATTCTTAACACCGCGCTCCATTCAAAGGAAATGTTTAATTTCCTTTGCGTTAAAAAAAGTGCCATTAAAAAAAAGTCTGCTGGAAACACATGCAACAGTCTGTTACGTTACTATTTCTGCTCCTTAACGTTAGATATGCTGACTCACTAAAAATTAGATGATTAAAGGAAAATTTCAGGCAGGCCTTTAGCTACCACATTGTGGAAACTGTAGTAACGTCAGCTTTTGAGTAAATTAACACAAGAATCAGGGGGAAAAATAACACAGCTCAAAAGAATTCATCAATGCCATCTTAAAAGTAACCCAGGCTGGTTGGTAATTTATTTGTGTGGCTCAATTTGTGCCTCACCATGTGCTCAAAGATGCTCTGTTTAGCAGCCAACTTTTTCCTTTTGCTTAATTAAAACTACGACATGTGTAGCAATGTTTTAAAGAAAACTACATAGTAGAACACCATGTCCATCTGTGCTTTTAAAGTCTCTGCCCACACTCTACTAGATTCTCAGTGAACCAAAGCCGTTCTCTCCCTTAACACCTCCCCACCTCACAAGCTTCCCCAGTCCAATATCATGTAAGATCTGCCACTGGACTTGAGCAGTAGCTTTCACTTGGGTCATTTTCATGTGGGTTTAGCTGTGGAACTGCTCATTATTGACGCAGAAGATATGAATTAACACCAAGGATGCCAATGAGACTCTAGAGGGGTTATGAATTTCACCCATTAATCTCAAACCAGTCAAAACAGTTAACAGCTAATGCTATTAACCATTTAACTGCCAAAAAAGTTTTTTTCTACTGCAATTTCTACTCCAGACTTTTCTTCACAAGGTATTCATGAATGTTAGTACCCACCAGGAAAGCACAGAGAGCAACTGCTGCTAAAATGCACACACTCAAAAGCAGCATCAGAGAAAGAACCAGGCACAAAAAACAGGATATAGATAATCCCACATGGTAAATTACTGTGGTTTAATAAGTTGCTGCTCATCAGCTGAGCTTTGCTAACTGCTCTTGTGCACCCTCTTAGACTGTCATAACAGCAAGTACAACGTGTTAGACTAAAATACCTTTGTTCCACTTCAAACGTGCCAGAGATGAGAAGAGCACACAGTCAGCTACCTCATTATGCCATTGTAACTCAATAGCCTGCGATAGTCAGTACAATCCTAAACCAGTGGGTTTTTAAAGTTCTGAACTGGAGGACACATCCTGGAAATAAAGGAGTCACTCTGAATGTGCCAACTCATCCTGGATTCAAGAGCCAAGTTTTCTGTTGTCACTACTAGCCATTTTTAGTTCTACCATTTTAATTATCTTTTTGATGACCACTTACTGAGCATCTAGAAAAGTGCTACTTTTACCACTGAAAACAGGAAGTGATTTGCTCAGGTCTGCACCTTCTACTTGTTCATTTGATTTTATCAAATTTGTCACAGCAATCGCATTGCTGATGTAGTCACATTTGAATGTGAGATAAAGAGCATCACGCAATGCACAAATACAGAAAAAATGGTTTAAAAAAATTGGTCTTTTTGTAGTCTCACCTCTAGGGCAGAATCCAGAATTGTGTTAGGCTACTGAGGCCCCTACATAGCTCATGACTATAAGTGCCTCAGAACTGGATCTGTGACCAACCCACACACTGAGAACTTGCCTAGGGCTAGTAGAAAATGGATTTTACTCTTACTAGCTGTTTATGCATTTTCCTCAACAAGTCCCCCACATCCTATGTAGCCAAGTATCAGGTAATATAGGCACAGTTCATAAGGTGTAAGTTAGGGGCTGGAAACAGCTCCTTCAAGAAAGAAACTGAACTTAGTTTACCTGTATCCTGAAGTTCATTAACCAGTGGTCTTCAATATGAAAGACTGTGTCATCAACTCTTCTTTCAGCTTCTTCCCTTCTCCTCCACTCCTTTGATCTGGAAGAAAACAGTAGCAACCAATGCCTTTTCTGAGCAGCCCAATCACTTACCACTGCCTCCATCCATGGAGGCTGGTAGATGTGTCCTTGATTCAGATCAGGCTAAACTATACAATCACTGGTCAAACTGCATACTATGGTTCAGTCTCAGTTTGAACCTGGAAAACTTTAAACAATGAAAGCTAAGTTTAGGCGCTTCCAGAGCTAAATAGCAGCTGAGGGTTCTTTCCCTAATTGCAGTCTTAAATGTAGGTAAGATTTAGGTTGGGAGAGGAGAAGGAAGTTTAGGGTTTTTTGTTTTGGGGTTTTTTTTTTGGTACAACTATTGAACACTAGCCTCTGAACACAGTCTGGGCAGATAGAAGCGTGGGGCAACTCATTGTATCTTCCCCACCACCACTTTCAGTTGTTCAGTTTATTTCTGTAGAAGAGAAATAGTAGTGACCTTTCCTAGGTGTTTGATGGAAACATCCTATAAACTACAGGACAAATGCTAAGGAGCTAAAATAATAGGACTCTCCTGTTAGTCTTCAGCTACCTTCCTGTCAGTCTGTCTCAGATTGCACCTTCACTGCAGGGAAGTTCTACTGGTCACCAGTGTCTCTGCTTCTCCATGCATCAGAGTTTCCCTCTGAAGGAAAGCAGGCAGGCCAGAAGACAATGCACACCAGCTATCATTCCAACACAGACTCAGGTGGCACTCAGGTCACTTATCTAGTGACCAAGACTTACAGGTGCAGCCAGTCAACAGATTATTTTTCCTCTTCTTTTGTGGAACACCCCAGTTTTTTGGTTAGATTCCCCCCGCTCCCCAGAAGTGGGTGTTAGGGAAAAAGGTGGATTAAATCCTGATGTTGAAATCCTACAAAGTATATTCCTGTTCTGCTTTAGAGGATGGACCCACTCGCCAGTACATATATAATTTGGTTTGGGGTATTCGGCTGGTTAGCTAAGTCAACACTGCTAGAGAAAACTGACTTCTGATAAATCAACAGTCCTCTGCGCACTTTTCCCAAACAGTGTTTTTTTCCAAATGAAAAACAGCTTTTCCTCAGACTTCTTAATTGGCATGACCTCAAATTTTAACAATTTCTTTTCAGTTGTCCTGATGAAGCCACCAGTTCTGTGAACTTGTTTTCTAGGCTCATATATGTTTTACTGACTCTCACAGCTCTCTGGAGACCAGCTAGACCAGAAACAGAAGAGAGCTATTCTGCCAAAAAAAAAAAAAAATTCTCCCCAAGAAGTATCTATAAACAGAAATGGCTATTCTGTCAATATGAGATGAGAATGCCTATATTACCACTAACATAGTACCAGCATTTTACAGAAAGACCCTTTTCTGCCATAAGTTCTTTTTTTTTAAAAAAAAAAAATCAGGTTTTTCTACTGTACCTGAGTACATATCCACAAATATTTTATGCAGTTATTTAATGCACTTAGGTCAGCAAGCAGTGCCTGAGGGGCTGAAGAGGAAAGAACTCACCATTCATTTGCGTGAATGGTCCTTCCATGTATCCATCCTTATCAGCCAAATCCCACTTTTTAAGTCACACATTTTAAAAGCAAGTAGCCCAGGGATTTGCGAGCCCTGCTTCCCACACTGAAAAGCTGGGAGAGGAAAGGAACCAGCTTTTATAATTGACAAAAAAAACCCCAGAAGTAAACAGTTCAGCTCTAAGCAGCAGCACAACTGTTGCACATTTGCTATAATTAGTAATAACAGTGAAATCCTGGTCCCAATTCAATCAATGACAAACTCCTTACTGATCTGCTCATAGCTGGGGTTTTGCTCGTAGAAGCTAATGATTCTAGCTCTCATGCACCAAAGCAAATTGTTCCAAGGCTTGAGCCACTTTACTGTCCCCAACTTCTCTTTCCATCCGTTTGCCAAAAGTCAATTTTCCTACAGCAGAGTCAGCAGAATGAATCATATACCTTCACCTGAGCCACTGAATTTTGCAGTCCAGGTGTTAAGACCCAGTCAGGCAAACTCAGCTACCTGTTTCTGATCCAGATTAAGTGGTTGCTGACCCATTTCTGATGCCCTGGCACCCCCTCTTCCTGCTTCTGTTCTGTTGATTTCACTTCCTGCCTTACCATTTTCCAGTTCAGATTTGCAGTCTTATTGTTTTAGGGGCTTTTTTTTTTCTGTTTTAAGAAACACAAAACATAGGGTGATATACTAAGCTTTTGCTGGGGACTGTGCTGTGTAGATAGCAGCCCATACCAGAGGAACACAGGTAAGCTGTCAGAGGTTGTGTGTCACATCACAGTTCTCCCCTCTCAAACCAACTCCAGCTAATCTAGCCAGTCTGATGGTGACAGAGTTTCAAACATGCAGTAGCGGCAGGTTTTGTTTCGAAGCTTTTTGAAATTAATGGAAGGTACCAGCCTTGCGGAGCTTTAGGCAGTAGATAACAAATGCAAATTCTGCTAGTCTTCACTCTGATAGAGAGACTTAGTCACTTAACGTAACCTGGATTCTAGGTTACCTGTTGTCAAAAGACAGTCAAGCACTACCAGTTGTCAATTGTTCCCCATCCTGTGGAAGGTAGGATTAATTTCTCTGGAGAAGCCTTGCTCTTTCCATGGACTATAGAGGGAACTGAAAGACTGGTTCAGCCCAAAACATCCAATTTATAGGTACCTAAACCTAGCTTAAAGGCAAACTCCAACTCCTAAAAATCAATTATCATTCCATCATTCATTTAACTAAAAGAAATGCCATTTAACTAACAGGAGTGCTGTGTCCCAAGCCATCACACATAGTTTGGCACAGCCTAGTAACATGGCATGGTTTGACATTCAGTGGCAGTACAGTTTGAGCAAATGTAAGCAATTGCCACCCACCTTGTCTATCATTCCTTCTTTTCTGCACCACACTAGCAAAAGCATTTGTGTAGCACACAGTGAACAAGATTGGACAACAGATGTTGCTAAAATTAACTCAGAAAAACAAAAACCTAAAGTCACTCATCATTCAGATGGGTTCCCAAAGACCTCACAAAGTGCACCTCTAAAGCAGAAAACAAGGGCTGCCTGCGACTGAATGGCCATTAAAGCCATGCCGGGTAAGACCACACACTTTGACTGCAGTCCCCTAAGCTGTTGTACACTATTAAGAATTTCACTCTATTCTCTTTCTCCCTGCAGATCCCCATCTCTTAAGAAAAGACTAACACACCCCTACCTTACTAGACTGTTGTCACCCTAAATATATCACCTATCATGAGCTGTTAATATGTATGTTATTGCATAAGCTCTGTAAGTATGTACACAAGAAGAGCAACAGTATCAGAAGCCCACTTGCTAGTCTCTCTTCCCATACCAAATCTGTCCCTTCCAATTGCTCAGCACACAAGGCGAGTTACACAAAGGTCTGTTTGCCTGCCTGCAGTTTATCAGAATTAACAGTTATTGTGTTTGCTAATAACGCTTTCACAGAATCACAGAATCACAGAATCACAGAATGTTAGGGATTGGAAGGGACCTCGAAAGATCATCTAGTCCAATCCCCCTGCCGGGGCAGGACTGCCTAGACCATATCACACAGGAACGCGTCCAGAACGCTTTGGAAGGCTTCTGTCATAGATCTGATTTCTACAAGGAACATACTAGATCCACCACAACCAGGAGGCCAACACTTCAGAAACTTCAGCTGCCAGATCCAATAGATTTTCAGGACTGATGAATCCTAGTAAGTACTCAGTGAAACAACCAGTTTCCTCAGATAAGAAGAGCAGGAAAGGTTGCAAGTATCCTAGTACAGTGACTTGAGCAATTATACTTCCAGGTAAAATATTGATTTCTACCCTGGCCCTGCAGGTCAGTCGTACTGAGGTTTAGGGTTTCTCAGGCCACATAAAGAGGATGCCTTTCCCCCTCCACTCCACCAAGATGCATCTAGGTAATTTGCAGGTTTCTTAAGTCTGTCACTGTTTCTTGCTGAAGGACCCTCTTCTCACTGCAGCTGTACTTCCTGCATCGCTGTACTAGCAGCCTGCTTCCACCTCTGGCAGAGATCAGGTAGCATAGCCCCACCCATGAATTCCTAGATTATAAGTGAGATTATAGTATAAAAAGAAAAAAAAAAACAACAAAGTGTTTCACAGGATGATGACTGGGACACTCAGCTATAGCAACCTCCTCTCAGACCCTGATGCTTTACAAGCCAAGGCTTAGTTTGGCTGTGATAAGGCTTCTGACAGAAAAGCCCCCACCAATGCCACTGCCACCTGCCACTTGCTGCCCCAGAAGTTCTGCACTGATCTGTATCTTGCTGCCTCATTTGCACAGCCACAGACTTCACCCTCTAGTGTAACCTGTTATGCCACCTTCTGCTTTAGCTGTTCTGTAACACACAAGCTATTCTACTCAGTCTTGCTCTACCAATGAGAGCAGTTTACTTCTTCCATCAGGCTCTTACAAAGACAGCTTCTGCTCCTTCAGCCCCCATGGAGCAGGAAAAAGATCTGGCTCAGCAGTTACCAAACTGGAAGGTCACAGGTCAGCTGAGTGACCTTGGAGGAGTAGGAATGTAAAGAGTAGGATGTTCTGCATCCATCATACTGTATTCCCATTTACAGCTACTGTGAGTTTAGTTTACCACCTGACTAAATACATTCCTGAAAGTTGCTTTAGCAACCCTCTCTGCAAATTCAAATGATACCTGTCACTAGCAATGAAGCTGAGGATAACAGAAGAGAAAGTAAAGAGAAAAAAATCCAGTATTTACATATTATAAATACTTTGCCTGTCCTTTTCTCCTTCATTTGTATTACTAATTGTTTTGTGTAGGATTATTTGGCAAAAATTCTAGAGGTACTTACACACCTTTCCCTGCTCTGATGAACTGAAACAAGTTGGAGGCCTTAGTGTTCTACTAAGCAACATTCTTCACACTTTGGTGTAAATAGGCTAATCAATACTTTATACCTCAGCTAAATTACCACAAGCCAAAATGTGGTTCTGATTCTCTTTCTCTTTAGTTTGGACCCTATTAGTGAGGAAGTTAAGGCAGAAGGAAAAAAGTTTTGATTTTTTTATATTATTGGTTTACATTTTTTACACTTCTTTACAGTGAAAGTTTAAAAAATGGAAAGTAGAACTTGTTTTTTGCCACAATCTCTGGATGGTGTTTTAAAATGTTTAATTAACACACTACAGAAAACAAAGTAAATCAGACTGACTTCATCTGTTTTTCAGTGGCTAAAGTAATGAAAAAAATGTAATGGTAAAGAAAATGAAGGTTGAGATTAAAGAGGCCTACAGTTAATGACAGGCTGAAGTTCAACTGTCATGTAATTGAAAATGTTTGAGAATGGACAATAATTAAAGTCAAGCAAAGGAAGAAGCCCAGATTATTATAATGAGATATGATATCTTCTTCAGACTATTTGGAGGTTAATGTTACTTGGTTTCATATGGTTACGGGTAAGTAAGTACTGTACTACTATATAGTAAAAATAATGTAACTGGATACAGTCTGCTTCACAGTGACCCAAGGTTAATGGTAGTTGCTCTTAGTGTACTTAAAAGGTTTAAAAGAGATGTAACAACCTCAGCATTACAAATCTAGTGCAATGGCACTAGAAAATGGCACTGAACAGGCTAGCATAATACTGGTGTTCTTGGTTCCATGAAAGCAGCTTCCAGTGTAATGTATGTTGGCTTTTATCTGTGTAATTACGCTGAATATGTCCATGAATTCTTTCATTCCTGAATGGCACCACCTTTTGAGTAATAGATCATTGGTATGCATCACTCTGATAAGGTATTACACTAATATATCATTAAAGCAACAGATATATTAGTGTAATACATCACTGGGACAAAGCACTCTGATGATGATGTATTTCTGAAAAGATGGCACCATATAGAGAAGACAAGGCCCAGGAGAAGACTTTTCCTCAGTTTAATAGAATAAAAGGTATGCCTTCCTGGCACAAAAATGTGATGCTCCCTATAAAGATATGGCACCACTATTAATTGTATTCCCATTTGTATTGGTAATTTGAGGATCATATGGCTTGGAAAAAATTTACTGTGGTTCAGGAAAATATATAATTTAAAAACATAACCTATCAGACTATTTCACAGTCTTTTCCCATAATGTCTGATCTTCTCAGCCCTCCAAACATCTCATCAGAAACCTCACTGTGTTGAAAGCCTCAAGATGCCTCTCCTGTTCTGGAACAATGAGGCTATGGGAACAGCTCAGAGAGGTTAGAGGTGACATGGCCTCGCAGAGTTTGCCCAACGAATGGGGCTCAGCTAGAAAAACAGGCAGAAGCGAGGGAAATCCACTAATATTGGCCTTGCAGGCTCTTGCTGACTCACGGCTGCTGAGAGCAGGGATTATGCGACAGCCCCTGTGCCAGCCAGCACAGGAGTTGTACTTAAATAGTTGGAGAGTCACGTGCAGCTCAAGAGGCACAGACTGGCCAGTTCTGTTCTAACCTCTGTGTATCAGCCCACCTCAAGGCTTCCCACAGCCAAGGAATTGCATTCAAGCTTACATAAAACCAAGGTGCTTTTTGGGGTGAGTCAAATAAAAGAATATGTACTTTGAAAAAGGGTTCAGGGAGCTAAGTAGTAGCAGTCCCGTCAGTAGCATGTATAAGAAAACTCTCTGGATTCCAGAAGTCCCAGGTTATCTCACTTACCAGGATGTGTACCTGGGCAGGCAGTTCAGGGATATACTCCCTGGCCCATGTTATTTCAAAGGATTTTCACATATTTAATGAGGAAAGGTGCATGCTGATGTATGAAACAAAGGTGAGGGCTGCGAAGAATTAGTCCTCTGAAGCAGTCATCCTTTGTGTTTTACCCATTTTCAGTCCATAAAATTTCTCACAAAAATTACAATTGAAATGATAAATGAATTAATCTGACATATCTTTAAAATAATTGTTTAAACACAAAGGTCCAGATTACAATACCTTTAGTCATGCAGAGTTGTGCTGTATGCCTTAGCCCTCACAAGGCAAACGAATGTTCAGATTCAGTGGTGATCACAGTTGGGTCCTAAATGAAATTGATTTGAGATGCAATACTGAGTACATTGGCCATTTTCAAAACAACTCTGAAAAACTGGAATATTAAGGGGTAAGAGCAGGATAGCTATAGAGAAAGAAAATGGAAGAGAAAAATAAGCATAGAGAATAAAAATAAAAGTAGTGGAAAGAAAGGAAACAAAAGAGCTCAGAGAAGAGTCGGAGTGGCAAGAATAGAAGAAGAAGGGGCAGAATTACCCCCCCAATTTACAACGTTGACTTCAGTATTCAGAAGTTTTACTGTATCGGTTATAGGGGTACACATGCACATACACATACACATGCACTTTTCAATGTATAATAGAAGCAAATGGGCCCAGTGGACCTGATTTTACCATCTTGGTGAGGACACTAACACTTACACAAAGAAAGTATAATGTTTTATCAGTTTAACATCATGAAGTTTTGCAGGGCCAAAATGACTACAGAAGGGGTGAGGCAGATGGGAATCAGGATCATGAAGTTTTGGAAAGTTCTATCCTAGCAGTGTGGTATTGTTTCTCTTAAAAGGTTTAAATTTCAAAATTATAAAGTGATAAGGCAGTGATATTAAGATGAAAAAAATAGCCTAATTGGATCTCTCTTTCTTTCTCTCTTAATTGGGTTGATATGTGATGGGAGTATATGTTAGTACTGTCACAATCAGGCCCTACATGCTCTAGTCAGGGGAAAGTGGGTGATGTAAAATAATTGAAGTGTGGCATGTCTTCATATAATTTAGCTTTAGAGTAAAATTATTATCTAATTCTTCTCTTCGCCAAATGCTCTCCAGCAATCTTCTATTATTTTATCAGAAATATTTGCGTAATTGTTAGATAGTAAAAGCTACAGGGTAGTTTTTTTCTTTTTTTTATCAAGTTCATTTATTTCTCACCTATGAAATACAGCACCAAATTCTCACTCCCTGTAAATGAAATTGTCTTTAACAGACCTATGATGATTTACTGTAGCTGAAGATCTGTTTCACAATGTGGCATTTGATTGGTATCAGAGAAAGGGAAACAGATGCATTCATTATTTCAGTACAGTAGCACCTAGGAATCACAGAGAAGGATAAGCACATTTATCCTTATTAGGCCCTGGAGAAACAAAAAATACAAAACTACTTCCTGACATCCCTTGACAGGACAAGGGGCAATGGGTGCAAGCTGGAACACAGGAGGTTCCACATAAATATGAGGAAAAACTTCTTTATGGTGAGGGTAACCAAACACTGGAACAGGCTGCCCAGAGAGGTTGTGGAGTCTCCTTCTCTGGAGACATTCAAAACCCGCCTGGACGCGTTCCTGTGTGATATGGTCTAGGTAATCCTGCTCCGGCAGGGGGATTGGACTAGATGATCTTTCGAGGTCCCTTCCAATCCCTAACATTCTGTGATTCTGTGACATGTAAGCCTCACCATCTAGGATTTTGTTTTGGTTTGTGACCCACTTTCACAAATTATGACAATCCAGTGCTTTGCAAGTCTGAGCTGACCAGATGCACCATGGGGGGAGATCATATGTAATATTTGGAGCCTTCCCTCTGCTGTTCTAAACTGATGAGCATCTGCCTAAAAACTTAAGCCTCAAAGTTAGCTATGCATTGTACAATTACTCAGCTCTACAAAAGAAATATTAATACAGTGTGATCATTGGCATTATAATCCCGTCAGTCTCCATGCGGATTTGCTCTTACTTTGCAGGAAGAATCTAGAAATAGGTAACTTCCAAGATGATATAGTTTCTGTAGTGGTTATCAACCTGTGGTCTGCAGAACCTAGAGAGAACTAAGGGATATGCAAAAGGAAATTCGAAGAAGTAAACTTATTCTAAGTAGGTTAAGTTTGCCATACACCTACACTGGAAATCAAAAAGGATTAAAAAGCACAGATCTATGTGAGATACAGCTTTACATTCTTATATCCATCCTAAGTATTTCCCTTAGCAGTTTCTTCCATGTATTACTTGTTTTCTAGCCAATACCCTACATTTTCAGTTGGAAACTGAGACTGTGCTTAAGTTTTTTTTAACATAGAAACAAATTATGCAGTAAGTCTCTGTAGAACCTGTCACAACTCTTTCCTTGAATTCCAGGATGACCAAGAATGCCTCCAATAAAAGATCATCCGAACATAAAAAACTCCCTCTGGGGTAAGACC
Source organism: Nyctibius grandis (assembly GCF_013368605.1). Classification (NCBI taxonomy): domain Eukaryota; kingdom Metazoa; phylum Chordata; class Aves; order Nyctibiiformes; family Nyctibiidae; genus Nyctibius; species Nyctibius grandis. The sequence continues at coordinate 71,823,678 of NC_090663.1, read as the reverse complement.
AATCATCCACCCAGCCTGGTATTGTGTCTCTGACAGCAGGAAAGAATGGGGAGGAGGCAGTGTTCTGGCAACTGTTTCCATTTTTTCATCCCTGGAGCTCTAAAGGGAGTAGTAGGCACACCTGCGTGCTTTCCTCTGTGTTTCCCTCCACTTTCCTGTCTATGTATTATTGATACTCTCACCTTCATACCCCTTCCCTTTTTTTTTAGCTGTTGCACCATGAGTTGTTTTTGCATCCTCAAACAGTTTTGAGGGTTTTTTTCTCCTTTACTTATTTTCCCTTAGATCTTTCTTCCTGGGAAGTTTTGTGAGGGAACTGGAGAAGCCAGTGGGGATAACAACAAAAAGAAAAGCTATTTAGGGAGAGCACATCAATTTGGCAACTATTGGCAATGCATTCCCCTTGTACTGCTCCAGCATTCACTGTTGTTGTAGAGAGTTTAGAGGTTACCTTCCTGTGTAGTCATTCTAGTGCCCTTTTATGCATATCCTATCCATGAAGTTGTCTAATTCCTTTCTGAGCTTTCTGATACTAGTGAGATTTAGCTAATCCATCACATCTGTGATTTTGTGAACCTTCATCACATCTCCCCTCACCCTTCTCTCCAAACTGAAGAATATCAGCTTTTTTAGTCTCTCCTCACAAGGCTGTTGCTCCGTCATGACATGTGTTTTGACTGATCTTCTCTGTATCTTTTTTAATTCCACTGCCCCCTTCTTGAGATGAGTAAACCAGAACTGCAGACATCACAGCTTTGTACAGTGACAAAATGTCATCTCTCTTTTGTAGTCAGTTCTTTCCTTGAGGTTTTTTGTTTTGGTTTGGTTTGGCTTGGGTTTTTTGCTGCTACAGCACTTTGAGCTCATGATTTCAGAGGAGTGACAGCAATGACTCCAAGATCTCTTTCGTGAATTCAGGAGTCTAGCACCTCAGTTCTGAGCTCAACATCATGTAGGCAGCGATTACATTATTTTTCATTGGATCACATTTATCTACACTAAAACCTGTGGTGTAAAATCAGTTAATATCACCTGCAAACCTGAAGATTTCACTGTTCATTCCCTTCTCCAGCTTTTCGATGAAGATGCTGAATGAAACTGGTCCCAGGACCAATTCCTGGGGGACCTTACTGCTGACTTTTCCCCATACTGAGAAATGCCCATTAACCCTTACTCTTTCCTTCCCATCCTTTGTTCAGTTTTCAGTCCATACAAGGACCTTTCCTCCAGTCTTACTGCAATTTACTTTCTTTAATAACTTTAGGCAGCTGGACTAGATGATGGCGGTCCCTTTCCAACTGGAACTATTCTATTCTATTCTATTGTATTCTTTGGAACCCTGGCAAAGGCATTTTGAAAACCCAAATACATAGTATGTCCAATGGATCCCCTTTATCCATATTCTTACTGTTACCATCAAAGAACTTCAGCTTAGTGAGGCAGGATTTCCCATTATGGAAGCCAACCTGACTCCTTCTCAACAAGCCAAGTTTATCCATGTGCTCACTGATCTTATTCCATATTATTATTATTAGAGATGGTACTCTACCATTATGTCAGGAATGACAGTAACGCTCACTGGTCTGTAGTTCTCAAGATCTCATCCAGAGCCCTTTTGGTATATGGAGGTTGGCAGTTTTGTATATGGCCATGCACCTGCCCTCCAGCACAGTGACTCTTTGGTATTATATGACACATCACAGCCAGCAGTTCTGCAATTTCATATTTGAGTTCCTTCAGGACACTTGGGTGGATGTTATCCAGTCCTGGTGACTTACTGACATCTGACTTGTCTACTTGGACCAATACATCCTGTGTATTTACTTCAAATTGATCTATTTTTCCTGACTTTATCTGCTACAAAGAATGCATCAGAATTGGGATTCAGACAGCTTCTGATGTAAAAAACAATTCAAAGAGTTCATTGAGCTTTCTTCGACTGCTGCGGCCCCTTCTACACCTTGGCCGTTGTGTGGTCCCACTAATCCTCAGGTGGCTTCCTGCTTTTGGTGTATTTACAGAATTCTCTACTATCAGCTTTAGCATTCTTTGCAAGGCTCTCTTAAAATTCTTTTTAACTTTCTTAATTTCTTGTTTGAAAATGACCTGCAATTTTTATGGGCTTTCCTGTTCTCATTTGAGCAAGCTTTTAATTTCTTAAAAGCTTTCCTTTTTCTTTTGATGGACTACATCATTTTCACATTGAGCCATGCAGGGGATTTTTGGACTGCTTTGTTTTCTTTTTGAATTGTGGCACAATTTTTACCCAGGCGTCTAACACAGTAACTTTTAACAGCCTTTAGGGTGCTTTTAGTTCTTGCTTTTCAGACTGCGCCTTATAAGGTTTTGGGTTGTTTTTTTTTTGAGAATGTGCCTCATTTTTATGTAGTTCCCTGTCCTTAAACTGAAAATCTGTGTACTGAATTTATTTAGCTTGCTCTCACCCACTATAATTTTAAGTTTGATTATATTGTGGCTGCAGCTATCCCACTATTATTTCTTGAATGAAGTGTTGCATACATTCAAGACCAAATCCAAAATGGCATCTTTTCATTGCTTTCTGCTCTATGATTTTATATTCAGCTCCTTATAACTTGACCAAATGTTAAGTGATTGAGCTGAAATTTTCCATGTCAGATGACTGCTTTGTTCAGCTCTTTCTGAGGATGAGACTTGCAAAAAAAATATTACAAACCATGTTTGAGACTTCTGTTTTGAAATATTCTATATACTTAGCCTCTGGAACAGAAAATCATATTTGCAAGGAAGAACTGTTAGAACTTAAACACTTAAAACTTCAGAAAATTCCAACCTGATTGCACACTTGAACTTACAGGGCTGACCAGACAACTCATAGTATGGAGTATATGATCACAGTGCAGCCCCAACACCTATGGCAGCTCAAAAGGACATTCTTTATAATGGCCACTCTCAGCTTGCTGGACACCAGGAGTGAAAAAAGTGTCCTGGTCACATCAGTGACTTGTAGGAATTCATGCAGTAGAGGAGAGAAATCTGTCTAATTAAAACACAGAACAAAAACTACATAGAAAGAAAGATGGGGAATGGACTGGGAGGAATACACCTGGGTGTGAAAAGCAAGTGAGTGAATGTCAGGGGCAGACTCTGAAAGGAGACTCAGAAGACAAACTAGGTCTGGCTTGATAAAGAGACTGTGATTAGGATGAGAAGCCTCAGGAGTTAAGGTTAAGCAAAAAGAACAGAAAAGGAGGCCATGAATGGAAAAGTGTCAAGATTGGGACAGGGACAACTTACAGAGGGTGAGACAAGCAGGGGCTGAAGTTTGTTAAAGATAGGCAAGAATACCTGAGTGCACTTTGGTATGCTGCTGACCACTGCCCAGAGTTGAACTTGAGTTTCCACTGGTTTCCACTGAAATATCAGTGTACCTTTGCTGCATCCCACTGCAAAAAATAACAATCATACAATTAAAGGTTATCATAAGGCATACATGCCCAAGGGACTGAGATAAGGTTGTATTACAGCATTGGTACTGGCACTTCCTAAACCCTGAAGGCTTAATTCCAGAATCTAATTGAATATGCTTTTAATATAGCTTTCTGCGTGTTGCAGAAGTGGAGGCTGAAGAAGGGTAAGGTTGTACTTCTCTACCTACTGAAATGACCCAGACCAAGCTGGTGATAAAGGACCAGCTCTGGTATGGTTGCTGTTGAGCAATCTGCCATTTGAAGAACTGGGCTGCACCTACTCTGAACGGGTCATTCCCAGTTTGGAAGGGAAGTTAATATTTTAAGAAACAATTAGGCTTCTTGCCAAAGTCGCAGCATAACTAGTGGACTTCAAGAAGGAGAGAGGAAAACTCTGTAATTACATCAGTGCTTGCAATCGTTTGGGTTTTTTTCCTTACCTGTCTTGAGCCAACTGTTTTCTGCATGCTCACCTTCATTTACTTATCTTTAATTATTAATTTAATTTTCATATAAAACTACATTATGAATATAAATTGCCACCTTTTTTTTTTCTTCCTTTGGCATGATAAGTGAATATCCGTGTGGATATGACATCTTTACTGAGATCTTAAGTAATGTGTTGGAGGGTTTTCTTTTCTCTTTTTTATTTTTGTATCAAACATAAAGTGAATTAAAGTGAGAAACCTCCAGAGGTTAGTTACATAATTTTGAGGATTCATATGCATGCACATACTACACTTTGTAAGTTCTGCTATAAATACAGTGCAAAGTTCATTCAAAAGTATGCAATGTTTCAGTGATTTACATTTTACTGATATGTATAAATTTAAGGCAATACACGTTAAAATGGGATGCCTCCTTGGTCAAGACTTGCGAGAAATAAAAGAGCAGCAATGGTTCCTTGACCTTTTTTCTCATTTGAAGATTAAATAGGAACTGTATTGCTCTTTTGGAAGCCTCTTTACATCTTTCCCAGTGGCACAAGAGGTCAGTACAATCACCAGGACCCTGACATCCTTTCCTCTGCAATGAAAAATCCTTAATAATAAGTATAGTTAATAAAATCTAATTGCATAATTCAACTGTAATTTCAATCATGGCACTTGTCAGTGTGTCAAACACATCTTTCATAATATATGCTTCTATGACATAAACCCCCCCAACTCTATTCAGCTTCTTCATGAATAAAAGTATACACTTTTAAATATTCAGTAATTGTAGGTTCTTGTCTAAATCCAGCCAAATTTGGCACACTGTAATAAAGTGAAAGGTCATTTCTCTGTTGCTGCTTCTCTGAAGGTGACATTTCTTTGGTCGAGCTTCCTGACACTGTGTAATTCCTTCCTCTGTTTATTTTACCACTCTGGTACCTCATTAGCCATTGCAGAAATGGAGTTTCTTTGACTGTGGTTTTCACAGAGGACAGAACATATCAATATGCACTTAAAGAGTGTTAAAATGCAGACTATGTAAAGGTCAGTGTTTAGGGACAACCTGTAAATGTAACTTAATGAACCAACAGACCATAGCATCTTCAAAGCACTGAAAATATAAGAAATAGAATCTGTGACACAGGATTGGTAGTAGGTTACTTTCATTCTTCTGCAAGGCAAACAGCTGATTTCATTACTCCTAAACTCTTCTTACTAGAGATACCAAATATCATCTCAACCATACCTAAGACAACCTTTTCTAGTTCTACAGAAATAAAGTGGGGCCAGAGTCAAACTGTACCTGCCAGCTCTGGTGAAAACTGCCTCAGTCTCCTGTGGATTCAGAAGAAGGAAAACTAGGTAATTAGATTTTGCTGGCTAGGGACAACTTTGGGGTACCAGCCCAAAAATCCCATGGCATAAGTGTTGTTCTCCTCCTACACCGCAAGCTGAACTCCTGGTGCCCTCCTTCTCCAGCTTGAGTTGAAAGACAGAAGGTGACTGTCTGCCACCACAAAGTCCTCATCCCAACATCCAACCTTCTACCTGGTTTTCTCTGGCACAACCCTCAGATGGAGCTAGCCTTAAAATACCAGCTACATTTCACCTAAATCTACAGTTTAGACTGGACTTGTCCTGTTCTTCTTCACTGGTAAGACTGAGCCTCTTTTCCTTGTAACATCCCTTTTTAGTTATTTTAAAAATTATTATGTTTCCCTTCAGCTTTGTTTTTTCTAGCCAGACCATGCCAAAATTTCTCAGCCTTTCTTCATAGGTCTGATTTTTCAACTTTTTGGTATTTTTGTTACTGTCATCTGAACTCTTTCCAACACACTGAGGTAATTTTCAAACCTGGTGCCCACAACTGAACTAAACCTTGCAAATGAGGCTTGCACAGGATTGTCAAATAGAATAATTACCTTGCTTGTCTCTGTATATAATTCATTATCAAAACTTATACAATACTGGGCTTTTAACGACAATGTCTTGTTTTTAATTCATGGTTAGACTGTGGTATGTGTGCAGCATATGAGACCTATAGTTTGCCTTTGCTTAAGTAAAATTTTAAAAGCTGAAAAGGTAGCAGTAATTCTTCCTTGTGAAAAGTAATGAATCTCAAGGTGTTGGAAGTGTGGGCCAGGATTAGATGTCACTGTCTGCTTCAGCAATGTGAAGAAATGAAGCTGGTGAAGGAATACGCAGTTAAGGCAGTAAACAATAGCCAGGCCAAAACAGTGAAGCTGGAGATGCCTAAACCCCTGGGAGGAGAGGAGCAAGCAGGCCAGCAGCGAGACCTGGCAGGACAGAACCACAGCTGCAGTGGCAGACAGCAAGAGCTGCAGCCGAGAGCCTGGCACTCAGAGGTGGTCTGAAAGGCCGTGAGGCTGTAGGGGATAGTTGATAGGATCCCTGCATAAGCAGCCATGAAGTGAAGTAATTAAAAAGTCAAGCTCCCCAGTTCCAGCCCTGGTCTAATGTTTTGCCTTCCATTAGATGCTGGGGGAACTGGGTACAGCTGATGTGGGGCTGGTCAGTGCACAATGGCCATCTCATAGCCTTCTGCAGGAAAAGGCATAGTTTTTACACTAGGGGGTGCCTATTTATAAAAAAAATGCTCTTTTTTGGATTTAGCATAAATTTTCATTTAATTTTATCCTACATTTTTTGTCTCAATTTCTTTCCAAGACACGTCAAACAGTAAGAAAACAATTGTATCTTTAGCTCTTTCTCTCCATGATTTTCTTTTTTTCTATTTCTACTTTCATCTGCTGCCCCCTATTAAGCCTCCCACATGTCTAACACTTAATCTCTACATTAATTTCACCTTCTAACAGTGTGCAATGTCACATATAGAATCTTCAGTGAAAAACATTGAAAAGGGAAGGAAACCACAGTGGATGGAGTGAAAGAAAAAACACTATAATTTCCTGTAAACTTTCTGTAAAATGAAAACTTTCTTTTATATTTCAAAATTGGGCAGGAGTGATAATTGAAGAAAAAAGTGATACTTTCTTTTACTTACACTTGTTTTTATTCGGAAAAGCAGCCTTTTCATACTTCTTCAGTGGGGGAAAGAGCTAAGCAAACAAAACAAAATGAGGTTAAAAAAAATCTCACATGCTTTCATTACAGAGAAACTCAAAACATAAATTTTAAAACTAGAAACTCATAACCTGTTATTTTTTCCACTTTCAAGTCATATTAAAAAGAAAATAAAAAGTTTTCCTCATGCACACCTTTTCCCTTCCAAAAAGAACAAGGCAAAAAAACCCCAAAGAAACAAAAAACAGACAAGAGGTCTGTTTAATTTGCAGCTGCACTTGTTACAAAATTTCAGTATTTCTTAAGAGAGATTAATTTAGATTTCCTGGGAGGGATGGACATAGAAAATGTAAAAAAAAAAAACATTTTGATGGTAAAAGAGATCAACCACCTGCAGTCTTTTCTTAATTTCACAGAATAGCTTCCAGCAAAATGGAACCACTGAAGAATGACTGGAGGTTTATCTTATACTGGTCTGATTCCTACATTGCAGGTCAAAGCTGAAGACTACTGTGTGTCATTGCCTTTAAACGCAAAATGGGGCCCATAAAAATACATTGTAATTAGCAGGTTCAGCTCTACCTATCTTGACTTCTATGACATGTCTACCATTGCAGACACCAGTGGAAAGCTCAAATGAGGCATGACACCTTAGAGATTCTCCTATTGCTTTTTGTGGTTTGTAATAAGTAAAGGTTAATTGTTATCCTTTGTATTTCCCGAGAGAGACCAAAGAAATGTAGAGAAGTTCAGGTGTCTGTAAACACAGAGGTGTTTGGAAACCTGTGGCAAAGGTGGTTATTTTGCTGGCCTTACCCTTTGTGTCCTGTAGTTCTCAGCACTGTCCTTCTGTTAACATCCCCTGAAGTATTCATAAAATTATTTCACAGGACAATAGAGTGTCACAAAGGCTAATTGACTTGTGCTGCTGCAATGATCCATGGCTGTATACATACAGACAGCATTGTTTCCAGCCAAATGTATACACGCATCTGCAAGTGGAAATTGGGATTTGAATTCATAACCTTTACCTCCCAAAATTCAGGTCTTTATCCAGAGAGTTAAAAGAGCAGCTGTAGTCACATAAAAATACTGCTATTCATGAGCATGTTTACCCTGTTGAGGTAAAGAGTAGCAGTGCATTTTCACTTCAGCCAAAGTGACATATTTCCCAGGGAAATCTACTTCTGGAAAAATGCCATGGTTCCCTTCATGTTTTTTTGGGTATCTGTGCCTGGCTACTACGGAACAGCAGATACTGGAGTCAGACTGAACTGTCTCGGTATTTTTTGTCTCTGTGCCTCAGTTCCTGGTCTTCTACTTGTACACCCTACTCTATTTTTCCCCCCCATGTTTTGTCTGACTTGCCTAATAGCCAGAAATACAGTTTACAAGTATTTTAAAGCTGTTTAAATTTAAGTACGAGGTGCACTACTCACAGTACCATTACTAACATTTAGTTAATAAAGAGAACATGTTCATAATTGTTGTAATATATCAGGCCCTAGTAACAATGCATTTCTAAGCTTTCTATCATCCAGTGTAATACTCCAGTCTAAGGAGATCCTTTAGGATTTAAATACGTATTTAGAAGGATTTTCAATGCTTATACTTTTTAATTATATAATTAGGGATGTGGAAGATGTGTTTGCAAAAACTTTCTGAAGGATTATATTAACATACTCTCTGTTGAGGCAAGATAGATAGCCTTACCTGCCACACCACCTGAATAAGAAAACCGCTGTAGTTAGAGAAGCAATGCTGGTTACCTTGAGTAACTTTTTCAGAAACCAGGAGAGCTATTTCTACAGGCCAAAAAATATGTAAGAAGTGTTTCAAGTGTCCTTTAAAGAACTATTCAAAGCATTTACTCTGGTTTTAGCACACCTATTCTATGGTTTTGGGGAAACAGGATTACCATAAAAACACCTAACAGGACTAAATGGCTGATGTCCAAGGATCCAGATCTCCATCCCAGCAGCAAACAAGAGGTATCCTGCTTATACATTCACTCTTTTCAACCCATTTTCACCTCTGTGCGCAGCCCAAGGCTCACACTTGAAAACAAGATGTCCCCATTTGTTCACATGGAGGCGCAGAGATGCCTGCTTTTCGTGACCTGGATGACATCTGTTTTGGCGATGTGACACAAGGTAAAACAAAATCCTACAGCCAGTGCAAGAGAGGTGGTGCCTTTTCTTTCATGCTTTCCTCAATATGGTAGTTAGGGACTTAGTGGGAAGGAAAAGGATTTAATGTGTCTGTCTGATGTGGAATGCTGCATAGCCTAAACCAGAACACAGGTTTTGGCACTGTAACATGACACAGAGATGTCAGAAATGAAACAGGACACTGCTGATATAGCTACAGTTGTGCAAGACTGGTGCAGGACAAGAGAGAGAAGAAAATGAGAAAGGTAAAAATCAGCATAAATACAGACTCATCGCAAATAATCAAATCCTTTCAATATAAAAAATGGATTGTATACTGATTTTTATATTTTGCAAACACAGAACAGCTACAGTTCTTTTAAAAGCACTCAAGGACATAAGTCACAATCCTTCAGTGTTGTTATTCCTATTTTTAATAAAAATGCCACAGTGTGAAGTGCACATATCTTAGGTTTCCTTTCTCATAGAATAAGTGCAGAATAACAATCATGAAATTAAATTGTGCTTACTAGCTTTTATTGCTTTTCATTTCTAAATAACCCAAAGCATTTTATACGTCAGAAGGGTCAACAAGACCAGGAACTCAGCAACTGCCAGTGTGAAGTTGCGTGTGGTGACACTAAGCTGCTCAGGACAGGAAGCACAAATGCCATAGCTGACTGATACTGAAATTTATTAAGATAGAATTTAATTACCTAAAAAGGCTTGAGAAGGGGTAGGGCTGCTACCCTTACAAAAAACCTTATCTGCCCAAAATGACACCTCTAACAACACAACCCACTTCACAGCTAAGACTGACAGGTATTTGTTAACTCCTTTTATTTTCTGTTGCACGTGTATATGTTGTGATGACTTAATCATTCAACTACAACCCTTTTCCAGCTTAATGAAATCCAGATTGGTCACAGCACCAAGATGGTACCAGCTCATAAAATATAACATTAGTCCTATTTACTTCAAATAAAGGGCAAAAGGCTGTACTTGTACCTAACACCAAATACAGTATTGAGTATTTTACTGAGGTATTTTCTGAATGCAATGCCTACCCCCATTGCATAGCGATTTTGCCTCTTGCCTGTCTGTTGTTTATAAGTAATGGTACTAATGCATTGTATAGCTCTTCTATAAGCACTGGGAAGTATAGCTAAATACCAGCATAAAGGATGTGACCAACGAAGTTAGAAATGGGGAGGAGTGGGGGGAAGAAATTGCAAAAAGAAAAAAATAATCAATTTCAATAATAGCTTGACAATTGCAATTAAATAATCCAAAGCTCAAGCTGAGCATTTTTGTTACACACTGCATGAATGATGTTTGTACTTTGGAACCTTTAAAATATTTAAGCAGAGAAGAAATGAAATGAACTGCAACCAGTTAAGGTCATCCATTTAGGACAAAATTGATAAAATATTAAAATGAAAGAAATAAATTTTCAAACAGAGATACTAAGGCTTCATAGAGATGTATTATTCAAAGCAGAGGAACATGTGTGACCTCTAGGCTATTACATAATGGAGAAAGGATACGACAGTTCAAATGAGCAGGAACTATAGGCAGCAGAGAGAGGGAAGATGGATTAACCATTCCATAAGCCATTGCTTTGCTTCCAGGGTACTGAGACTGGACCCCTGTATTAAAGCATCACATTCTCAGAGCCAGCTCTTGGATCCTACTATTATATTGGGCTTAAAAAATTTGGAAAGATCATGGAATTTAAACTACAGATTGATTTTGTGTCTAGCTGAGTTTGTTGGTTCTCAGAGGCTGGCATTTAAAGCAGGGGTGGTCCCGGGCTGCTGAGTTTCAGTGCCTCGGCTTTTTCCGAATTGTGACTTTGTCCCTACACACCTTTTGTAGAATTGCCTGTAGTGAGGATGGCATGGGCTGACCAAGGTATAGTGCATCATACTTCTTTCTGTGGTCAGCTTTGCTGGCTGTCAGCCAGCCTTCTCCTCATTCATCTCTGCCCTATCAGGGCTTGAAGATGCCCAGTTTACACTTTGGACATCTCCAAGGAAGGTGGTCTTAAACTCTGGCAATAAATTCTTCTTTTTTAATTTAAGGCCAGAGCTAGTGTTAATTATACAGGGTTTATTATAAAATGGGGTTTTGCAAGGATCTCAACTCTCTTGTACCTGAGGTACTTGAGATAAATCTCCCCTAAATGAAAAGCAGCTGCCTGAAACAAGAAGTATCTTTAAATCCCAGTGAAATCTGTGTAAGAGTAGAGACTTTGCTCCTTTGAAAAATTCATTTCCACCTAGCAGAGGGCCCTTGCCTCCAAGCTCAGTGTTCTGATACAACTCCATTCCTCTCCTGTTGGCAAAAGGTATTCAATATTCATACAGCCAGCAATGCTGCACCTAACGTGAGGTTTTGAACTGCAGATCAGGGGCCAGGTGTCAAAAAGTTAGGTAACAATGTCAAAGCTTTTTCTTGGATGTAGATTAGCTTCCCTAGGGATTTTGTATATCCCTAGAGGATATACAAAAGCATCTAAAATATTAGGAAAACAAGTGTCACTGACAGTCATTCATGATCTTAAATCCTCTAAATGTTTTTGATCATCTTCCCATTTTTACTCAGTTGCAATTACTCCATGTGAAAAAGAAATCTTCGTATTTGCAGAGCAAGCATTTATTTCTAACTCTCAAAGCTCCTTCCAAAACTAAGTATAAACATTATTAGCTTGATTTTATAGCTGTCCTAAGTGGAGAGATAGGGACAGTTTACAAATGAGGTTCTATCAAGGATGTAGGCGTAACCTATGATACTAGTATTCTGTTCCTGGCACGGCAGCAGGCTTCTCTAGTGACCCTTGGCAAGATGTTCAGTTACCTCACTGGAAGATGAAGATAATGGAATGGGCCTGACCTTTAGGAAACGGTATGAACATAGTCCTCGTAAGGCCTGCAGAGGATGAAGAATTTCAGTGGAAGAACTGAAACATGAGTCCTGGGACTGGCCCTGTACCTCAGGAACATTTTGGAAGAGAATGGACATCGATTATATCCTAGAGGTCTCTCTCAATTTTCAAAGGCATTTTTAAAACAGGGTTTTTTTTAATAAAAAGGGATCAACAGAGCTCAAAACCTCAATAACAAAACCTACATTTTTTCACCGGTTTTGCACAAATGAAGAGACGCCTACTTATAAAAATAACCACAATTTCTTAAAAAAATCACTACCCTTGCCCTTTATGGATGTCTTACATTTCAATCTGTAGTGGTATAATTTTCAGGAATACAAAGAAATAGGTAGTGCTTAGGAAAAAAGGTAAACCAGCAATCTTCAGGCTCTTAATCTGACAAAGCATTCCCTCAAATAATGCAAAAGTTTCAGATCACATTTTAGTTATCAATATATTTTTCCCCAGAAGCTGAAAATATGACCATGTTCCTTTTCTTTATAATTGTCAAAAGGAATCACAGAACATGAAGAACATAACAGAACTGTTCTGTGTATCAAGCTAAAAAGAAAGACTGAATTTCTAGAGTGATTGATTAAAAAGCTGTGGCTACAGTTCTAAAAGAATGGTTTTTCCTTTGAGTCAAAGTGAATTTTTTGTTGATGTAACTAGGAATGACCATATTGATCAAATCAAAGGTCCATGCCACCAGGTACCTTTCCTCCAGCAGAAGCCAATAGCAGATGCCTAAGGAAGGGAATAAGAAGGGGCAAACATACAGTGACACATCCTCAGTCTAGTCCTATAGTTCCTAGTGATCTATGATTCAGGGATTTTTTTAAGTAGAGTTACTATCTGCATATTTGAAAGTCCCTGATAGGTTTTCGTCTCATGAAGTTGTCTGATTACATTTTCAATATATACAAAAAAGCGAGATCCACAAAATCCTGTAGCAATGAGTACCACACTTTAATTACAGGTTGTGTGAAAAAAACCTCTCATGATCTTTCTAGATTTCAGCTAAACAACATGTGCTGGTATTCCCCTTCCTACTCAATCCAGCAGAAAAAAATCCATTTATATTGGTGTGTGGGAGACTCATCTGAGAACTACCTAGAATAAAAACAATAAATCACAATAACTTTATTGAAATTTTGCAGAAACAATCTGCTATACCTTCAGTGCAGGCAGAAATTTTGTAGTCAACATGATTTTAAAAACTGAGATAAGTATGTGTGTTGGGGGAGGGGATAATAGAGGTTTCTATTAATGGAAAGCAGTCCGGCTGCAGCCTGAACTGTGGTGCCTTCCCTCCCCATAATCATGGCATTAATTACTTCATAGGTCAAATTATGTTTCTGTTTGAAAGAGTTTGGCTGTCTGCGTGAATCAGAACATGCATATTTAGATCTACTGTATCCTCTAGCATGGGCTTTTATTCTTGTTTGATGCATGCGGGCTACTAATTTAGCTTTTCATTGAAGATGGCTCTCTTTCTCTCCTGCACAATGGCAGTCTAGTTCCAAAATACATAGAACAAGCACACATTAATTGAATCTGAGGGCAAGTATACTTCCTCCTTCGACCATATGGACAGGATTTTTCTTTAAAATAAAAAGGCCAAAAAGTGACTGGAACAATGCCCAAAGGGGAGAATAAAGACAGACATTTAAAGGTGAGCTCACTAGATTTATAATAGCAGGGGACACTATCATCCTTTCCAGCCAGCTACCCAGTTAGCAGTAATGCTTATATCACAAGAAAGGCCCAGGAGATTCTTCTTTAGAAAATAATGGATACAGCTATTAATATACTGGGGAAGCTGCAGCAATCCACTTCAGATATTGATAATAAATTACATTGTTCAGCTATGAGATTACATAATCCAGGCAGGCAATCAGAAAAGCGTTTTTTGTGTATCAGTGTTATTTAGAAGAGCTGCTTGGAAAAATTTTAAGGAATTAGATTGCTTCTGTCCAAAAAGAATAGCCAAGAGCTTTGAACAAAAATACTGCTAATCATTTAAGCATATGAAGAGCCTGGATGAGATAGTAGCTCAGGGCTCACAGGGAAGGTGCTTCTTGTATTAACCTGATCCACTGTTTGTGGGAACAGCCTGTGAAATGATCTTGAACGTATCAGAAGAGGTAGAGAAAACATCAACATATTGTAACACATAGCAGTGTAAAGCCCTTTCACAGTAGGCATTAGTATCACCTCTAAGAGGCCAGTAGCAACCCAGCAGCCTACCCACTAAAATCTGTACCAAGACAAGCAGTCTTGGTCTCAGAATTTTTTAGAGGATTATCTTACTCCCATGTGCAAACAGATGTAGGAAATTCGTTGTCCAAAACTTAAAATAAGAAGCACAATGGGGGAACAGGAAATAAGCCTGAAAATCCCAAGATTGCTAACCCTAAACACATTAAAATACCATGAGCTTGTTTTAAGAATTACTGTACTTCAGAGCCCTCTGATATTTCAGCCGTCTGGCTTGTCTGCTGGTGTTGAGGTAAATGGATTCAATGTTTTTACATTTTTCTCAGTCACAAAGGCTAGACATTTATTTGTTTGTATAATGATAGCAAATATCCTCGTATTACCACAGCTATGGGAGCTGAGAGTTGTAGAAGCCCTTAAAAAGCATGACCTTGTGATAAGGTTATGAGTGTTACCATGAGTGAACTCCAAAGACATTTCTGAACCCTGTACAAGCTCCCTCTCTTCTGATTTCTGACTGAGCATATAGTGCAAGAATTCCCCCTGAAGCCAACAGAAGTTAAAATCCCTTTCACTTGAGGTTCTCAGTGCTTTGTAGGATCAGAGCATAAGCAAGGCTTAAAAATTAATACAATCAGAGTGGGGTTTTTTTTTAACTGTACCTTTTTAACTGCATGGCAGTCTTTAACACCACCTTTTAAAAAAAGTCTGCCTCTAAGAGGATAAGCATAATACAGCAAGTCTGAAAAATTCCCTGACTACCTGGCACCACAGCTTCAAGTCTCGGGGTCACTGAACCCTTCACCTTTCTCAGATAGATAAGATGACTACTGCAATATTTAATACAAGATAAGCCACACAAGCATTTGACTGGATTTGACCTCTCAGACAGCTTACAAACCCAAGAGCTTGTGTAACCTGAACCTCTGCAAGGAAATGGATATTTCTGCATTCTCCCGTAACTCCAAGAACTGAGGACTTTGGAAATGTCAAATACCATAAAACATGTTCAAGTTTCTAGCCAGCAATACTACTGAAGACATTTCTTTAGCTGTATCCTCTAGTATCAATGGCCAAAGCTTCTGCTCACCCAGGTACGACCACCAGGCTGAGCTCTAGGTGTCCGTACATCTGCAAAGCTCCATTCCAGAAGCAGCTGCACATCAGAGGTAAACGGTAGGTACGTAAGAACACCAGACAGCTCTACCAGGTCAGACTAAGGGCCGCCTTGCCCAGTTCCCTGTCCCTGGCAATGGCCAAAGGCAGATGCCTAGAAAGCAGAGTTAATAGCAGAGCTAACTGGTCCTTATTATGGCACCCATATTGCCAGAGACTGCTCTGGCCTCTCACAACTTATGATTCAGCCTCCCTGTCAGCCAAGGGTGGTTTCTGCCTGTTTAACAACCATGTTCTCTCTCCTCTGAGCTTTCATCACCCACCACATCTGTGCCAAGCAGCGCCACAAATCCTGCCTAGGTATTACATGAAGAATTGCCACTACTTCTTCGTTTTGACCTGCCACATGTTGTCCCCCTTTGGTACTAGCTCATGTACAGGAACAATGACCAATCAACCCTTACTCGCTCTCCTCACGCCAGTCATGATTTTATAGACAGCTAATAGATCCCCTCTCTGCCATCCCTTTTCCAGAGCAAAATCTCTCAATGGCTGGTGTTTATACCCTCGACTGGCACCACTGGTTCTCCGGCACCTTCTCTGGCAGGAGGAGGCACCAAACAGCACTTGGGGCCTGGCACGCCGCTGACTGTGGCGGGGGCAGGCTGGCGTTGGCCGGTTTGTCCCCAGCTGCCATGGTGGCGGGGCGGCCCCTGTGCTGGCAGCAGGAGCCCCCCTCATCGCCCCCTCACCCAGCAGTTCGGAACCGGCCCCGACCGGTCGGGCCCGGAACGAACCTGCCTCAGCTGCCCGGGCTGCTGCAGGGCGGGCATCCCTCCCAGCAGCCAATCAGGGTAGCTGTGCTGCAGACAGAGGCCAATCCTGGTGTGGGAGGTAGCTGCCCCAGCCAATGGGAAGTGGCAGAGAGCACAGGGGTTGCACCTGGGCAAGGAGGCAGCAGGATGGCTGCCCTGCGCTGGCGCTGTGTGCCTGGGGCAAGCCGAGGGGAGAGCCAGCAGCCCGGGAGCCAGTGTAAGCCTCGGAGGGGGCAGTAAAACCAGCACACCATGAGCAGCCAACGCTGGCAGGCCCCAGGCAGGCTGCCCTTGGCAGCAGACGCTTGATCTCCCTGCAGCATTGGGAAGTCACAAAGCATGCACCAGTAAGGTACTGGTAAGGGTGACAAGGACCACAGTGCGGTATCAAGCTTCCGTTCAGAAATCATTTTGCATTCCCCACTTGCGTTACATCAGTTTCAACCATGACACCTCCTTTTCTAACAATCCCTCGTGTAATTTGCCACTTTTTTTTTTTTCATTTGCTGCTCAGCATTGAGCTGATATTTTCATTAACGACACACTATAACCCTAAGATCCTGCTCCTAAGTGACAATAGGCAGCTCAGAAACAATTATTTTGTATGGGAAGTCTAGACAGGTTCTCTGTTGTCCCAGGCACATCACTCTATTTGCATGTAACTCAGTGGTGTGGCAAACCCTTCCTGTTTGGTCACATAGATATACAAACATAAAGTTATTTTCTTCATTAGAAAACACAACCAGAGAGGAAACCCAGATAGCCAAGAACATCCATCTCGCATGAATTTGCTGTCCAAGCATTGTCCCAGTGGTATTTTGGGTAAACAGAAGCTCTGATCCACCAGAGAAGTAGGGCAGGAGAAGACAGAAAGTTGCAGGTGGGCAGCAGGACAGCCCACAGGCCTGACCATGCTCCACTGACTCTCCCGATCCCCGTTAACCAGTTGGCCAGGAGTCCTTAGATTTTCATACAGCTTCTGCACAAGTGTTTTTATTCACATGAAGTACATATAGTTTCAGAGTACATTCACCCTGTCTTCCCATGTGACAAGGTTTCTTGTAGTGGCTACTGTCACGAAAGCAAGCAACGCCTGAAGAGGGGTACTTACGACTTGTCTGCCAGCGTAGCTCAGTCTACAGTACTTCTGATGTACCAGCAGATGCTGTCATTCATATTACTGTGTCATCCAAACCTGATCCGAAAAAAGTTATTATCTGTTGGTAAGGACACAAATGGCTTGTCTACAGTTGAGGCTCTGGTAGTGCTACATATAGACAGGTAGTAGTAGAAAATTCACAAGTGCAGACAGTCTAAGACAGACACAGAAATAATCCATGAAATTTGAATAAACTTATGAGAAGTATCCCTATTTCAGAAGCAGTAATTCCTTATAAAAGGATTTCCATTTCTTCTTTTGAACTTCAGGGTGCACTTCAAATGCCTCTGAAAGTCCAGGACAAAGATTCTTGTCTTAATCCCAATGTCCTCTAAATAGCAATGGAATTTTGAAATTGCCTGTAAATTGTCAGAAACTTGGGGATTTTTTTCCCCCTTCTGTTGTGGCATCAACAGAAACTACAGATGACAAAAATTCAGACTGCATAATTGGAACTAACATTCTCTTCCTCCTAACTGAGTTTTAAACAACAAAGGTATGTGTCTTGTTTAGCGTGATTTATGAAAGCTTCTGGAGAAGCCAGGACCACTTCAAACCACTTTCACTATGAAGAGAAAAAAAAAATCACTACTAAAAAAAATTTAGGAAAAAATACTGGATGTAAATTAATGAAGAATTTTGATATGTTCTTTATACTATACTTATTTAAGAAAAAATAATTAGAAAATCTTTCATTTCCACTATTATTGCAGTTGTCTATACAAATAAATTAATTCCTGTTCCAATTCGGCCCTAACACAGAGAGCACTGTTTGTACTAATAAGTAGCAGGAAAATATATGTAACTGTTTGTGACTGAGGTTATCTAATCAAGGACATATTTTTGGTACTGAAAACAAGTACAGCAATAGAGCTTCATCTAGCCCACAATTTTTTTTTTTAAGAATGGAAACTATGGGACACTGTAGATCACAGATGGTTATGACGAACTGGAATAAACTTCTATTAGGGTGTTTTTCTTTTTACTGAATGATTGTCAATGCAGGTTATTTTTCCTTGTTCTGACTGCCGTTACATGAACTCTTCCATGTGTTATTGCAAGTGATTTAAACATTTTTGTCCAAGCCACTTCACACTACACAACTTAACATTTAGAAGATCTGGGATCAGACTAATTTATTGCTTTGTTATATTAAACTTGGTGCTAACCAGCACAGTCCCAAATCCGAAAACACTTGACTTAAACCATGCAAATAGTCACAATTACTTCAGTAGGTCTTACTGACATACTTAAACGTGTGGTTTCAGGTTCAGGAACCTGGTGAGTCTTCACCATCTCTTTGCCTATGCATCCTGCAGGTATATATTGGCTGCAAAACGCTCCTGCAGTGTATGAGATGAAATCCACAGGCTGGACAACTGCTTGCAAGATGGGTAAATATAATCAACTTGCCAGAGGTACTTCCTTTATGTCAGATTGTTGCACACAAAAAGGCTTGACAACCTGTGCCTTCAAAACAACAATTCAAGGCAGCTAAGATCAGTTTCCTTGATCTGACATAATCCGGTATTGGGTATTATTTTCATGACAGAGGCAACGAGTTGACCTAGATTCAGATGCAAAAGTTATTTATGTGTAAATATTACATATATTACTAAAGTTACGGGAAGATTTTAAAATAAAAATTAATATTGCATAGTAATGGTTCCAAATACGTGTGTAATGAACAACAAGTTGCCCATAAGATCCACTGACCCTGACGGCAGTGACAGTAAACTGCTGCTGCTATAGTCCAGGTTGACAAAGAGACAAATATGATGTAGCTAGCAGCAAGTCACCTGCTCTCTTCTTGTTACCTATAGGCCAGCACTAACTGGGTATTACTGCTGAATATGTAAATGCTGTGCTTTGTATATAAATACATACCTGAATATATATATATTTTTAATGTATATAATATACACACACACACAAAGCAAAATATCCTAGATGAGGATTCCTTGGCCTTCCAGAATTTGCAGACCCCTCCTTGGCTTCTTCCAAAACGCACAGCTCTGAGTTCATTGCTTTCATTAGTTTTACCCAAGCAGAGCTTTCCTTTCACTTTTGCTTGGGCGATTTTTTGAGCTGAGCTTCTAGGTGAGATTTGTTCCAGCCATGGATAAACCAAATGCTGTTTAATGTCATACCTTTCCATGAGCTGCTACTGTATAGATTACTCACTGCATTGATCTTGGTGGACGAAGTCCAGTATGGTGACTTGAGTTCCTGCGACAGCAGAAGGCAAGGCATTACTGAGTTAATTTCTATTGCACTCCTCACTGGAGAGTGGCAAGCTAATGTCTGAGCTGATGGTGGGACAGGCTCCAGCTCTTCTCCTGTAAAGATATTTAAAATGGCAAGAGAGAATGTTTCCAATCCTTTGTTGTGATGGGCTTCTTACGCCAGGATTTCATTTTGAAATCTTTCATATTAAATCAGTGACTGACTTACTAGACTTTTTATTGTGTGGTGTTGGGACTTTATATTCTGTGGTGTCCTATATTATCTTAAACATTTTTCCCTTTTGAGCAAGCTGGTTATGATGATGTTAAAGTGATGACACCACAGATCTGTGCCGTTAAAGTGATGACACCACAGATCTGTGCCTCCTGTTACTTTGCATGCAACAAATAGTATATATTAAAAATAAAGAAGAATTGAACTTTTAAACATTGCATTAGGATATTCAGCTAAAACAATGTTTCTTTGGAGAAACAGGATGAAAATAATTTTAATATGATGGCAAGTTCTGAGGAAGTTAGCGATCATTTGATTTTACAGTGGCTAATAGTAGCTGAATATTTCAATGTAGACATGCTACATTTTAATGTAGACATTAAATAGAACCATTCTCTGTCCTAAGGTCATAAAATGGAGAAGGGAAAGATAACTATGAAGGAGATTTCAAAAGTTCAGAGTGACATTTAGGTGAGCAGCTTTTGTGAATGTTGAGTATTTTTGTACCTTTGGAAATTGCTCCTTTCATAAAATAATTGTGGAGGGTTTTTTCAGGTATTCAGAAATCTTAATAATCATGTAAATTAATTTTATCTGGGGTTTGCTGATTGAAAAATTAACATATTTAGTCCTGATACTCTTAATAATATTCTCTGAGGAGGAAAACGAAGGAGGCAAGGGAAACGTATGTGCAAACAGGGTCAAGCAGCATGAAAGTCTGCTTGGACAACAGCATTCTAGTCTAACCAGCTCAAGTAGTCAGGAGCACAAGAGAGACAACCTGATGTAACTTGACCCATGTTTTCACTCTCAATAAGCAGCGTTCAAACATAATGGGAATCAGTGAACAGAAGCTTCAAAATATTTACACATATCCAGACAGAACAAAAAAGTTCACATCCATAATTAATGGTCATTGTTTTTAAAACAATCAAAGCAAAAACTGAAGCAGATTCTAGGCCAAGCTGAATTTCAACCAGGGCTGACTACAGCTGCATTTGACAATTGAGTCCAAAATTTGTGTCAGCTCTAGTTAAAGCATAATCTGACAGATAGTCTCTTTTTATTACAACTCTATGCTGAATCATTTAGTTTGAGGAAGAAGCATGATTCTGGCATTGTATCTTAAATTACGGAAATTATGAGATCAAATTATGAGGCCAGGTTGGATGGGACTTTGAGCAACCTGGTCTAGTGGAAGGTGTCCTTGCCCGTGGCAGGGGGGTTGGAACTAGATGATCTTTAAGGTCCCTACCAACCCAAACCATTCTAGGATTCTATGATACGATTCTTAGAATGTAAAAGGGTAATATCAGGCTCATTTATTAATCTCCACAGTTTGCCCAGGATATTTTTTGTCCAGGAAACATACATGTTACAATGCTTAGCATCCTGTAAGACTTCTAGTAGTAGTAGTCTTATAGTTGCCTTCTCAAAAACCCTTGCAGGGTGTGTAACCTTGTTAACTTTCCTTTTTTTCTTTCCATTTTGCAGATGGAAAAAACTGAGAAGGGCTATGCCATTGACAAGCTTGTAAAGTGTTCAAACTTGTCAGTGGCATAAATGAGTGTTTCCCAAACTGTGATGCACGTACAAGTAGCTGTATATAAACTACTTCTGGGTTGTATATGATGTAAAGTTGCCACTGCCAATGAATGGACCTTCTAAGATAGTAGTCTCCAAAGCGGAGATGCAGGAAGACATTTTTGGGATGCAGGAAGAAATTTTTTTTGTGTGCCATTAAGAAATAATAAAAAAAAATTCATTTTATCTATTTCATCTTTGGCTCATCCTTTTTTAGTTTCTACTTTAAAATGTCCATAATGTATTAGTGCAGTAGTACATGTATATAATTTATAAATATATGATTATACATATACTGGGGGTGCCGGCTCAAAATGTTTTTGCTGATAGGGGCGCATGATCCAAAAAGTTTGGAGACCACCGTTTTAAGGATCAGTCCCTAAGTGATCAAAGTGGGACTTCCATAATTTGACAATTCTCCTCTAAAAAATTGGCAGACACCTCTTGGCACTTCTTGTAAAGATCACTGAAATCAACGGAAGCCTTTCCAAAAAGTTCAAGTGGGTTTGGATCAGGCCCATAAGAATTACAGCAGCAGAGGTAATAGTAGGTATCTGGCATTCCTGAACCCTGTTCATACAGCCCTGCTAACATTGCACTCTGTAAAGTATTGTATAGATGGAGAAGGAGGAAAAGTGGTTATGTGTAATTCTGCATAACAAGAGAGTAGTTTTATGGTGAATACTTCGATAAATACGCAAATTGAGTTTTGATATGGGGCAAGAGACACACTTCTTGGATCACAGTAAAGGGTATAGTTATCAAAACAAAAATTTAGCTGTCAGCTGTGTACTTTTTCTAGTATTACACAACATAATCATAAAAAGCAGAACACCTGACACTGCTATTGTAAAACAACCAAATACACAGCCCACAAGTTTTGACAAACAATTGCATTCTATCATCCTAAAAATGGATGCCATCTTATTCCTTAGCCCATGCGTTGTCCACTCAGGAACACAGCATTGTGAGGCACGTTGTGGTACGAGACAACAATCCTTTTCTGTCATGGATTTCTTTTATTGTTGACAGCTATGTTTGGGTGGATTGATCAGCACTAGTTTCTCACTGACCACAGTGCACCAGAAACAATTCTGTCGCTATAAAAAAAGGTAGGTGATTTGTTCAAACGTCTAAAACCAATCATCAACTACCAGGAATAGATCATGTCTGAAAAGCTATTGCTTATCCTCCTCAGTTTCAATAGTAACTCCATTGTAGGCCTGTGTCTAACCGGCATAAGTGAATGGGAGGGTCAGAACGAGGAATCTTAGAGCATCAGCATATTTTTCTTGCTGTGGACCTCGCTCCACTAATCAAAACTTCTTTCAAGATCTGTCAGCTGGCTTTGAGCTCCACGCAGAGCTGTAGTAGCCCTTCGCAAATGAAATTTTGCATTGTACAAGATGCAAAAAGGTGACTGATGCTTCAAGAACATATTTAATTGAATAAAACACATGGTTATTAATAATAGTTAATTATAGAGAATATCACTGAAATTACACTCCACTTCTGTTACTATGATCAATAGGACATTGACTGATGGGTCTGCACTGGACTGTTCTCTAGGTCCTGTCACACTTGTGCTATGGCTGCTGCTGTAATTTCTATCTATGCACAAGGGAGGGACTCAAATGATTTTCAGAGGGTGCAGAGGGGCTCATTCACTAGTCTGGCCTCATAAAAGCTTACTCTACTGCAAACATGTAGCTGGCTACACCTATTTTAATGTAATTAAAAGATTGCATAAATCAATGTCACAACAAGTATCCCCCTTTAGATACCCACTAATGATCTTAGCTCTTAGAATTGGGCTTTCCTTTCCTTAGTGTCAGGTCACAACATCTGGTTGGCCTTCCAGTACAGCAGAGGCAGGAGAAGTCAGTAACCTGGGCAGCCCAGCGGCTACAAGGGCTCTCTGGCATCACCAAGCTTTTGTAGCCTTGGCTGCTGCTCAACGGACTTGCTTGTCTCCATGCTCCTGGCAGAGCGGGCAATGCTGATATACCTGCAACTCTCTGCCCTCCTGCCTCAAAGATCGCTGCTATTGTTAATGTAGCAAAGAAGCCCTGTCGCTGCCTCCAAGCACTTTACAATGACAATATATTTTCTTAAGGTAAGTCCCATTATGCCCTTTTTATAAAAGGGGAAGCTGAGTCACAAAATGTTTAAGTGCCTTATCCAACATTACAAAGCAGCATCAAAGTGGTAATTCTTATGTAACTCTCGAGGAAAGCAACATATTTCACTGAATCATGCTGCTTCCCAACCATAAATAATAATACTTGGATTCAGCACTTTCAGGTCTATGAGCTATTCTGTCCCTGACTGACGGCTAATGGAATCAATTGCTTTTATCCTCCAAAACCTGAAGAGAAATAGGGTATATTTCAAGCTTATTTTATGAGTGAGCCCATCGTGGAACAGATAACAAGGTGGTGGTTCCCAGGAATCTTTTAATTCTAAGCTTAAATAGGTAATTTTCTGGAGACATGCATATAATATTGAAAAATAGAAACTCCAAGGGAGCACAGACTGGCAAAAGCACACCACACAGAAAAGGACCATGTCAAACTCATATATCCTCGTTCACAACCAACAGGCCCCCCCAAAAGCCTTTGAGCTTGCACATTAGGTAGGGCAAGGTTGATGAGGCTTTTGAAGGTAGTCTGTCAGACACAGATGGGTGGACCCCAAAGCACGGTGCACCCAGTATCCAGGTTCATCCATTACCTCTTCTCCAACAGCACCCCATTTTGCAGTTCACAGAGGTGAACAAGGGGAAGGGCACAAAGCCTACTGTACGCCTTCATAAGGTTTATGTTTATCGGAACATGGTTTCTGCTATTGTTTTATAGTCTGGAGAATGTCAACAGGAGATAAAGAGGAAAGATGGCTGAGGAATTAAATTATCTATAGTGCTGAGCAAGCCTATTTCAGTCCACTGTGGTTTAAATTTGCCACCTGACAGGATAAGGTAGAAAAGGTTATGTTACTCTTCAGCTCAAAATGCACCTGTCTGAGAAGCCCTAACATCCCTCATTAAAAGGGACAGTGCATGACCTAGCATTGAGGTTAATACTAATATGTTCCCCTGGAGCCATGACTGTGGTCCCTCATTACCATTATCCTCTGAATGTTGTTCTAAACACTGGCACCCTAATTGATAAACAGACCCAGCCAGTTTCAGACCTCAGAGACAAGCAGCTAGAATTTGAGCTAGCTATCCTTTGAAATAGGCAAGAAGAGCAATTTTTTTTTTTTTTTTGCATTAGGTGTCTGCAGAACTTTAATCAATCTTCATGTGGTGCCAATAGTTCAGATATAGAGCTACAGTGCTTGAAGGAAATAGGTTGTCTTTTCCCACTGTGAGCTGCTATTTCTGAGGAGTATTTGATGCGAGCCTGAAGTAACCATGCAATCTGAATTTGAAAGGACCATTAGCCAGGAAAAATTAACAAAATACATAGAAATGACTGAGCTTGGATGGCCAGTTTTCCAGCTATGACCTTTAATTCTCCATAAAGAGAAGGTGCTTTAAAAAGTCAAACATTCTCACCAAGCTAGTTATTTAAACAGAATGGTGAAGGGTGCCACGTGTGGAAGGAATCCAAAAGCAGTTTAGGGGAAAGAAAAGAATTGCAGTTATAATCCAGCCTTATTTAAAGAAGAAAAATTAATATTCAAGCACATGGTATATTAATTCATGAACCTTATACTGTGAGACTAGTGTAAATATGTAATTGCACTAGACATACAGACACAAAAATAAACTGTGAATGAATCTATTTTTCTCCAAAAAATCTGTCAGAATACTCAACATATACATATATATGCAAGCAAGGTCTTAAACAACTTGTAAGCCATATTAAGTTACTTATACGGGATTCAAACATCAAAAATTCTGCTCAAATACAGGCTTTATTTCAGAGGTGCATACAGTCCAAACCAGTTCATTCAATTCAGACTGCCTGAACTAGGTACCGGTGTCCTCACTGACAACTTTCAATACAATATGTGCTTGCTGACACTAAACATTTGCCTGAATCATGGCCAGAGCAAACAGGTGAGTTGAACTTCATGCACCAAATATCAATGAACCAGTACTTACATTCATAGGCAAATAAAATTCACCCCTACAGGAAGTGTTCTTCCCCTACGCTATCTAAATGTTATTAAACGCACAGAGAGATTTGTTACCCACCCGAGGGCACGATCCTCATTCTCTGAAAGGCATCATATACCTGCTGAACGCGTGAAGAACAGAACTAACTTCTGAGTTTTCTAAAAAAGAAGCTAATGACAGCAAAGCCAGTTACTAAACAGCTATAGGTTTAAACCCAAGGCTTTTTAAAGCAGGAATTTATGAGTTACTAGTCCAATATGCATTTATTTAAAGATTATATTATCATAGCACCTAATGATCCAAGTCACAGGCCATCACTCTCTTGCACTTGGCACTGTCTAAGCACACAGAGAAGCAAAGCATGTTGCCCAGACAGTTTACAATTCAGTTATAAACAAAGATACAATAGAGGGGTACGGCATGAAAAAGCACGAGCAAACAATGAGATTGGTTGATATAATGCAGTAGATTGAAAAATATTGCTTTGATGTGGCTCTTCTTCCATGTTTCTACCTTCCAAGAGTCATTAAAAATAGCTAAAATACCTTAATTTCTTCCCTAATAGTACTTTCCCAGGTGACCATATGCCACAGGGATGCTACACAATCACAAATGGGAAAAATACCAAGGATCCTAAGGGGAATGAGTCATGAAGCAGTGGGACATGTTCTAAAAATATTTACAAATCCTTAGTTAGAAAAAAAAAAGGGGGCTGTTGCAAATGACACTTCTTGAGAAACGTGATTCTTTGAGTGGACAAATGGCACATGTGACTTAACAAATGGCAAGCTTTTCATGTGAGACCAGTTTTCAAAGTGCTTATGAATGTCTCTCTCCTGAATTTCTTCCTCAATTTTTGCTTAAACTATCCTCAGTTTTACATATGGAGAAAGAACAAGCTTAATCTGGGCAACTGTAAGCCTTTCATCGATTCAATTACCTGTTTAAGGACTCACTCATTGAACTTAGCCATAAAATGTTAGAGCTGCAGTGCTGCTCCTCTCTATCAGCTTGTGTCCCTGAATTCTTTGTACCCTTAGGGATGTTTTATCTTCTGAGAAATTTGACAGTCTGCCTTTTGAGACTGGCCGCGGCAGAGCTCTATAACCAATATATTGACAGATATAAGGTAGTATGGAAAGTGAAGCAGTTCACAACTTGTGTCTGTCAAGCTGCTTTCATCTCCAGACACAGGATGTCTTAAAACTATTACAGGACCATTCAAACCATTAACTTACATTAATGGCATTTGATTTTTTTTTTTTCCCAGGGATCTATGGATCTACAGCAGTACCACATCATACCTCATTTCCAGGATTTTTACTTTTTCAAAAATATAATTAGAATATTACCATATCTCTGAGCATACACAGGGCTTATGTTTGGAATGTTCCTTTGCTGTCAGAACAACAGACTTAAAATGGGGAGAAGAATTTACTGATACTGCCAGTATTTCTCACATTTTCTACTGAAATGTGAGTTGATTATTTCTATATGTAAAGTTGAATTTGGAGTTTCTCTTCCCTCCATTTTGCAGAGGGATAAAGAGAGACAGCTGTTTCAAAATAAATTAAGTCACCTCTAAGAACATACTCATTTATAAAACTAAATTCAAACAATACATGACTAGCTGTGGAATATGACAAGCATCTTCACAAGGTCAGCCATCATTTCTGATTTTGCAGGACACACAGACATGCAGCTGTATTGACATCAACGTTTCCTTTTGGGAATAACACTATACAGATTAGCCAACACTGTGATTTCCTCCTTGTTTTGCCTTACCTGAATATTGCTGTTGCAGTGCCCCAGCACCTCAGCTAAGAGAACATCATGATTCAGATCCTTCTGAAAAGCATTGTCTTTTAAAATTAAGATTTCTGCAAAGATAAGAGAAAACAACAGAATTACTTCTTATATTGTTCTTTTCATCCTTTAGTATGTTCCTTCAAGATCAAACTGCCAAAATACCAAAAGACATGATATTCAAGGTTGATTTTCTTGAATTTTAGTTTAGTTAATCTCTTGAGGAGATATCTAGATATATACATATATATAGATATATGCCTGCATACTTTGATTTCCTGTCTTTAACCGAAGTCACCAGCCCAATGCTAACACAAGATACTTATTGGACCTTGAGATTTCTTGCCATTTTATGGCATTTTCAGCTTATGCTCTTGTATACAAGATTTAAGAATGGTGCAGCTTCAAGATTACATGATAAAATCTTTCCGTCAGGAGCTGGAAGCATATTTAAGAAGGGACTTAAGAAATGCACATTTTAAATCAGCCTTTAAAATCACTGGCAAGTGTTTCCTAGACAAAGTAGTAAATTCCTTGGTCTAACGTAGAATGAAAGACCTAGGTTTTGGTACTGGGTTGCTGTCCTTTCTCTCAGTGAAATAATCATGTGTCCAGCTAATGGTAGACTATATTGCTGTCAATATCACTTTCAAGTTATTAGGTCCAATCAATGCTGGATAAAAGGAAAAAAGGTGGTCAACAGGCAATCTAGCTTTCAGTTTAACACTCCCTTGAGGATTTTCATTATCTTTTCCTTTTCTGTTCTCAAGGTTAGCTCCAGCTAGACTATTTCTAGCTTCAGCTTCCTGGAGATAATGCACATCCACAATAGCCTTGCTCCTCCAACATCAGTGTGCCCTTCCACCTGAGTAAGCAGAGTCCCGTCTTTTTTCTATTATTTGTGACCTTTTCCTGGGTTAAAAGGTCACTCCTGAAGCAGACAGGTTTCACTTCTTATGGTGATTGCAGTGCAAAAAGCAGGCTTCTACCTTGTTAGAAGTGACATCACTGCACATTAAAGACATCATATCTCCTTTCATATTAAAATGCCTGTCACTTCTGCTGCTCGCAGGCTGTAAATCTGCCACAGTATCCTGTGCTTGGGAGCTTTCATTATGAAAATATGGAAGATAAGCACTCTGCTTTACTGTCAAAAGGAAAAAGTAGTCTAGTAGTAATGAGGTTACTTGAAAAATAAATACACAATTTCTTAAACATGGATTATTTAATGTGGGACAATTTTTGAAAGCAATCCTTTTTATTTCAATTCCTAAAAAATTTCAAGCTTAAAAAACAGTATGAGTAAAGCACGAATATACAGTCCTGTAGAATTTATTAATGCATGGATTTTGCACTTGCTCATGCAGTAGATCATTAGATTTTGCCTTTGACTTTGGCCCTCCAGCCTTGAGAGAAATGACATACCAGAATTTAACCCGGTTTTCATCTTTGTATCATATAGATACAAAAAGACTTGTATGTTTCGCAAGAAAGTGACAACATTCTGCTGTTATGCATACAACTTTAGAAAATACAGACAGTAGAAAGATACCTCCTAAACAGCAAAGAAAAATATAAATAATTATTGATCATTTTCTCTCATGGCATCATTAGGATGTTAATAATACCTTGCTATTACATAAAGCCTTTCATCCATTGATCTGAAAGCACTTTAGATATATCATTCTTCTTGCTTTACAGAAGGGAAACTGAGACACAGAGAGGTGAGATGACCTGCCTTAACATTTGAGAGCAGCTCAGCAGCAGAAGTGAGAACTGACTGACCCTACATCCCTAGACTAGCCTGTCCAATACTTGACTTGCTTATTTCAAACTGGAAATTTGCATTGCTTGCTGGTGTACTCCTGAATTGTTCACATAGCATGTGATTATTCATTTATTATTCATTATTCATTAATGGGCTAACATTATCACAGATATTTCTTTATGATTAAAAAAAAATCTCCTTATCCATTTTGTGTGAAAACACAAATCCACTGCTATTCCCCATTACCATTAGAATTCCCTCCAACTGAGGAAACTTCAGCATGTGAGCACAGCATGCATATTTTCATTTTCCAAATGACATACTCTCTTGTTGATACTCTGTTTGAGGAGCTGAAATGAGTGGCTCAAGAGTTATTTATGGATGATGAAGCCTTTCACCTCCAAGGCATTGATTTTTATGTCTGAACCCTACATCCAGAGAGAGAAATACATATTTAGGCTGTGCTGTGTGCATTATGTGAAATCAATTGGTAGTGTCAGTTCCAAGCAGACAAATGCCCAGGCGAAAACAATGAAAAAAAAAAAAAACCCAAAATGATGATATGGACGAGGAAGGTGAATGCATAGGAAAAATTTAGTAGCTGAGGAGCTGACAAGGTTGTGATATGGTCTGAAGAGACAAGACCAGAGGACTCCACATACATCATGGAGGAAACCAAAGCATGTGTCACTCAGTGGAGCTAGAAGTGAAGTAAAACAAGAAACCAAAGAAAAGCAATGTGTGGTATGAACACAGCTTGCTTCTTCACCTTCCACTTTCTCCTGAATGCAGAGGGGATTTTCTTCCTCTTCTTTGCAGAATGAAGTCCTCTGTTTATGTAGAGCAGAGCAGAGCAAAGTAATGAGAGCTGTAGTTCTTTAACGATCCAAGTCATAAGGATTTATAACCCATTTTACAGCAATGTTGCCAACACCTTCCTAGCCACAGAAGCCTGCAAGGACTACTGATCAGGCTTTTGTATCATCTCTCTTCTCCTCAGGAGAGCCTTTCGAACCTTTTCAGTTTCACTGTCACAAGTCTGGTCTATGCTTAGTGGTATCTTAGCATTCTCCATTGTTTTCAACATCCATGCGGGTCCACCGGCACTAGCAAGGGTGTAATTTTTAATGACAGGTGGTCTGGATTGCTACAGGCACTTTACACTACTGCCCTCTAAATTTTCTAGGTAGGATTAAGTGAGTGAGAAAACATGGGTGTTTGTTTTGCCCTAAAGCTCCTACAATTCCTAGGACTAGTGGAGCTGCACTGATAGCACAGATGGCAGTTTTGCCTGAAAGCTGAAAAATGGACCACAGAAGAGTGAGTCAGTTGCCCTGCATCAATCCCCTCTCCTAGGGGATAATATTCATTCATACCTATTATTGCATATCTGGAAGAGTCAACCTTCAATATTTTTTATATCATTTTTCCAGTATTATATTTTTTTCTTGTAAAAGCAATCAAAAGTAAAGTATATAGGAATGTTTTCTTGCACGTGTAAACACCAGGGAATCAGTTCTGAACATTGTGTTTGAGGTTTTTACTACCTCTGAAAGTGCAGGCCCTGGGCACTGGGTCACAGGCAGTCACAGTGTATTGACAGATCTATATTTATAGATAGCATCCTTACTTTTGCGAGTGTATCCAATTAAATTATAATAAAGTTAAAAAGACAAGAGAGCTGTATAAGGTACTCAGTTAAAAATTAACTTTTGACTTAATATGAAACTTCATGCTTTTGTTCTATTCCTAACAAAACTTTATCTTGCATATATACAGTTTCTAGTCCTCCCTTTTGATTTTACCTATTTTTGTTGTTACGTTACAAAATAATCACATTCCATTTTCTTCCCTTAACCTCAGAAATAATGAGTTTGTAGTCAGTGGCCAAGAATTGGGGCCACTGGAAAATACTAACTCGCAAATGCTCTAGGAGTGACCTAACATTGACATTAAATCACATTTTATTTCTAAAGAAAATGAGCCTCCAGTTGGTAAAGGCACAGAAAGAACAGAGTGATTATACCACAATCTCCGTTATTTTAAATACTTAATTGTTTCACTTCCTGTATTAACAGTAGATTAAATATTTATGTTTAAAATTACTGAAACTAGGAAAATTTGAGATTTTTCTACATATATCTTCCCTATTTTCCCTCCACGCCAAAAATAATTTATACTAATAAAAATAGCTTCTTCCATCTAATCAAATTTCTGTTAATTGAATGTGGGAACTGAGCCACTGAGGATGTGATTCACCCAAGGTCAGCCTGGAAGCCTCTGGCAGAGGCATATGAGAACCCAGGCATTCTGAGTTACAACAAACACCATCATTTTTGTCTGTTTCCAGTATCCTCACAACAGTAACATGTTTCAGCACAGTAAACATTGACTTGGTAGCCTACACACGTGCCTTCCAGTCTGGTTAATATCCAGGCTCCTCACATAGACAAACTGAATCATCTTTGTATACTTATTTTCTCTCTAACATTTGATTATTATTTCTTTATTTGCATTTCAGTAATGTCTAAGGAGGTTCTGCATACTGTACAAATACACAATAGCAAGAAAAACAAAGGTTTGCAAGGCCAGAGCTTGAAACCTTGATCTCTTTTTTCATGTCTTCATTTTCCAGTATTTTTTCTTGGTACGTGTCAGCAAATGCTTTGAATTTCACAGAGTTATCTACACTTCTTTTTTTACGTAATGTTGTGCTCTGTGTCAATAAAACTCCATTTGCTACTGTTACAACTGTTACTTAAACTGTGCTAGCTGCTGCATATAGTGAAGTAGCACTGCTGGGTTCAGGTTTACGCCTTACAATTTCTGGAAGACTGGAAGTGTGGATGGAAAAAAACCCACTCAATTTATTTTAGGCTTGATCCCTAATCCACTGCTTGCTGAAATCCATGGAAAGGCTCTCGGGATCTTTCTGAGAAGAGGCAAACACAAATTTTCCCCTTATATGAAATACTTCTGGAGGGTCAGATAAATGGAGAAATCGGGTTGCGAGGCTGGAAGAAGTCAGGTGATGGCAGACCCAGTCAGTTCCCAAAAAGAGACTTAATCGTTCTATGAGTCAGATGATACTTCTTCCCTAGAGCATCAGCTGGATCCTTAAGAGGAAAGGGTCAGAGGGGGACAGAAAGGTGGCTGAACACTTTTTAATTTTCCTTCTTCACTGAGTTTCAGAACATGGTATGGATTGGTTTTACCACACTACAAATTAGAGCTGCCTCATGTTTACTTTATATCCCCAGGTCTGCGTCAGAAGCATTTCTGGGTAGCTGGGAACTAACCTTGCAGATGCTTTACACCAGCAGGTCAATTTAAAATAACGACTTCAGCCCATGTCTGTGCTTAAACTTGACACCAGATTTTTCAACCTGAAGTAGTGAATTAGCATCATTGAACTAGTTATGGAAAAGTTTACATTGAACTGACATATGGAGTTGATATTCCACCCTAGAAAAAATAGAGAATGTGTGTGTCTTTGATGTAAATATTTTAGAAAGTCTAAACACAAAAGGCTGTGTCCAATTCCATCATATTTTGGACAGAATCTAGCTAAGTGTTGCAGAAAAGAATCAAGTGGAGCTTCCAGCCCTTACTTAATAGAAAGCACAATTTTCACATGATCTGTCAAATTATATTTTAACTGGACAGAAAGTAGGAAAGACAAACATGTGACAAAAGGTCATCATGTCACTTAATCCATATAGGAGAACATGAACATCCCAAGGTGGTGAGCACAATGTAAGAACTTGAAGAAGACAGAATTTTGTTAGTCTCTTCTATCTATCTAAAATCTGTAGCACAAACCCAATATTTTTTGATTAAGGTCCAATTTAAAAATGCATTAACGTTTTAATTGAGAACATGGCTGGGAATCAGCAGTTCTGATGATCTTAGCATAGCATGAGAAATAATATTGGATAACTAAGCCTTCATTTATGGGGAAAAAATCTTTGATCCCTTACTGTATAGGCATAGATAGACTATTATTCAAATGCTGAAAGGCTTGAACTCTCCCATCCGAATGCATACAAAGGGGGATGTCAAACCTCTTAAGGTTCATGAAAAGGCTTGTCCCTTGGGGAAGCCAAGAAGAGCACTCACAGGAACTTGGAGGGAGCTAAGTGAACTCTGAAAGCTTCTGGGAATCTTCCCTTTCTTTTCTACAGACCTGAAAGTCTAGGAGACAGAGAGAAAGCCTCAGGCTGAGTTCTCACATTATTCTCCCCAGCTCCCTGAAGGCCTGCTGACCGCTCCCTGGTTACCAGGAATTTTGCTGAGGAGGAAAAGGAGGGAGGTCCTCATACTTCCTTTCTGTTTCTTCTACCTGCACCCTTCAATTCCTTTATGTCCTATTCGTCACTCTCAGGGCATCAGAAGAAGACTTCTGTCCTGGTTTCAAATGGAATAGAGTTAATTTTATTCCCAGTAGCTGGTATAGTGCTGTGTTTTGGATTTAGTGTGAGAACAATGTTGATATCACCCCAATGTTTTAGTTGTTGCTAAGTAGTGCTTACACTAGTCAAGGACTTTTCAGCTTCTCATGTCCTGCCAGTGAGAAGCTGGGAGGGGGCATAGCCAGGACAGGTGACCCAAACTGGCCAGAGGGATATTCCATACCATATGACATTATGCTCGGTATATAAACTGGGGGGAGTTGGCCAGGGGGCCGCTGTGGCTCAGGAACTAGCTGGGTATTGGTCAGCAGGTGGTGAGCAATTGTGCTGTGCATTACTTGGTTTGTATATTCTATTATTGTTGTCATTATTCTCTTCCTTATCTGTCCTATTAAACTGTCTTTATCTCAGCCCACGAGTTTTACCTTTTTTTCTGATTCTCTCCCCCATCCCCACTGGGGGGAGAGTGAGCAAACGGCTGTGTGGTTGTTTTAGCTGCCTGCCGGGTTAAACCGCAATGATTTCTAAGAAGCACAAATCCTAGCAAAAGAACACAGCTCCAGAAGGAAGAAGAAAGGGACAGAGAGCACGGAGGTTATGCCAACTTCAAGAGAGTTGCTTGGTCAGCTTCAGCAGTCCTGTGCCAAAGTGCAAATCTGGCACCGATCTACTCTCTGCACACAGCGCAGCCTCTGACAACGCAAAGTGAGACACAGAGCCCTCAGCAAATCATACCCACCAGCTCACTATCAGACAACAGCCTGGGGGACCACAGCAACAAGGAGGAAGCTCATCCCTGCTCTTCTGGCACAGGAGTTGTTCCAGGACTGAAAAGCAGACAAGCCACTCGGGTTGCAAAAGCTTTCTTGTCATGAGGTTCTCCCTTAGGAGTCTCCTGGGACTGCTGTGGAGAAAGCATGTATGGTGCTTTCTTGATCCAAAGTGGATGGAAGGGATCTGCAGCCTGAGAGTCTTATCCTGAATCCACTGGAGGAGTTTTGAATCGGGCCAGTGGGCTAACATTGTTCAGCAGCCACGATCCATTGCTGAGAAGTTTCTAAAACAAAGCTGTGACAACTATCAGTCTAACAATTATATTTTTGGTACCAGCTCATTGATGATGAGATGGACTTGTTTTGAGATTTCAGGTGTATTTTCAATAATTTATAGAGGCATCCTTAGTACTGAGAAGTAATTAGCAAAACTTCCACCGGCTTCAGTGGGAGCAGAATCTCACCTTCTTCCTCTCAAACTCCAGAAATGTTTACTTCAGGGCCCTCAGGAAACCCTGCAATAACAGTGCTAATCTTGAATTGCAGAGCTTCTCCACCTTGACACTATTTCATGGAACCTGACATCTCCTTCTGCCCCCACACTCTCAGAGGTTCTGAACAAGAAAAGTTTCCCTGGATTTGGAACTCATTCTTGGCCACCTATTTTATTGCATAATTTTCTTTTTTTTTTCTTTTCTGTCTAATCTAAGGCGACACCAAAGTTCATTGTTAAAATCATGGGGAATGCTGTGATTGTGGCCGGAATGGGTTTGTCCTCTGTGACACAATTTTCAGGTGAGGACTGTTTAATACATCTTCTTTTTTTCATCTACTGGTTGTAGGCAGGGATTATTTAGGCTGAATTCAAAATCTGCCACAGACATTCTTTTGTCATCTGGATTGTTGTTCTTCTGCATTTAACTTACATAAATGGTGTGCACTTCACAAGAAAGAGAAAAACTGGACAATCCTTTTAACACGTTCTGTGTTACAGCCACCTCGCTCTATGGAAATGCTTTTATTTCAAGTAGCTGGGAGAGAAAAACCTTCCTAATGTTGAAGTGGTTTTTATTGCATTAGAGAGAGAGAGAGAGACTGTCAAATCCCATTTCATTTTTAAAGTTAACTGTAAAGTTTTAATTAGGTCCTCTGAACAAGGATTCTGCGATGCTTTATGTTTAAGAGTTAGCAATAGTACATGATCCACCGACTTCCATCATTAAGTTCAGTTGACAAAGGCCAACGCAACTCTTTTCTTTGTAACTTTGTAACCATTTATGTTTGAGGTGAAGATGTTAATATGGAAATTTTGTGAGCTGGGAACGACTAAGAACTCTATCATTGTAATTTATGACCTTTCATCTAAGGCCAAATGTAAAGGCAATTGCAATTGTTCTATATCTCAAGGCCAGCACATAGCAGATGTATGAAATTTGGAGTGTTAGACATAAACTTTTATTACCAAATTATAAATAATTTCTACCACTTACAATGTTCAACTTTCAAGTTCATCTTGATTAAAACGCAAGGGCAGCATCTCGCTGCTTTCCACGAGTTATGCAGCTGAAAAAGCTCTGTCATAGTACACTATGAAAGGATAAAGCAATGCAGTATTTAAAAGAATCTACTGATAGCAAGGTATGGGATGTTTTAGATCAAAATCCTTTTTCATCTAGATGACAAACAAACAAAAGAGAATCATGAACCAATAATATCTTAATTTTATTTTCACTCTTGAAGCTTTGAAATGTTTAAGGAGTCCACTGAATGTGGATTACTTAAATCCTTTGAAGACCACCTTCCTGAGGTCATTGGGGTTTTGTCACTCAGGAAATAACATATTCTTTAGGTTGCCTAATAACAGATGTGATGACATAATCTTCCTGAATGTACAAGATGGGAATTGTCTTCCCAGGTGCAAATCATGCTACACCAAAGTGCTCAGCAACATATGCCTTCCTGCACAAAGGTTAATTTACCACTAGGAACAGCACGTGAGGCTGCTTCAAGACCTATGGCAAACTGAGGAAAATTAGCTAGGATTTGGGTTCATGACTTGATCTTTAACCATGAAAGAGGGGAGCTAAGGACACAAAACTTGCCAATCTCAATGCCCACGATTCAAGATAGATGTGTTGTTTATTAATAGGGTTGTTGTTAATAGAGGTTAATAGGGTAGGAAGCAGGAAAGTAGAAGGATTTTGTTGACTGGCATCAAATAACCAAAGTATCCACACACATAGAAATTGTAATTAAGTATATGCCTAAGCAAGCTAGAAAGCAGCCTATTGAGCAGAAGGCAAAATAGCTCAGCAGGATCTAACTTCTAGCACAAAAAAAGAAATACAAGCTATAAAGAGAAACTCATAAGAAACAAAACAGAGGAAGGCTCCCAAACCGTAAAATGTCCCTAGCTGGATTTGCAAAATCGCCATGAAAGTTTACCAGCACAGGCATGAAAAATCTATTTGCCCAGTCTTTATCAGGGAGATTGATAACAACGAAAACCAGAATACTCCCTTATCAAAATACTACGCACTGAAGTCAGGCGGCCAAATAAAACTTTGCAAGCCTGCTCCCTGGAGTAACTACTTTATGTTCCTTTTCTGCTTCAAGTACTAGATATAATCAAGCACAGTTGGATGCTCCTGATTAACATGATGGTTGCCTGGAAACATGGGCACAACGTGGCCCAACCTTCCTGGCCGTGCCTACGCTTGAACTCTGGGACAGTCAGGTGAGCTAGGTCAGGTTGGTGGACCTTGCCTCTTAAAACCTTTTAGCCTAAGCTTTGGGGGGAAAAAAAGTTTTACTGGATACGTGTTCAGAAAAGATAAAGAACTCCAGAAGGAAAAGAGAATACAAATCTGGGTTCTGAAAAGCCATAGTACGTTTTCTTTGTATCACAAGAATTGAGAGTTTCACCAAGATAGTAAATCAATAATGGAAGAATAAAAAAATCCAGTCCAGAATCTTTCACAGCTGATTAACTCCTGTCATGGTAGTAAATCCCTTAAAAAAAAAAAAAAGTATTTTCCAGACATTAAGGGGTACCTGGGGGAAAGGGGAAAAGATGGGTGAGAAGATGGGGAGAAGCAGAGGAGAAAAGTTCAGCTTCTTGTTGTGCCATGATCTTTTTTTGGTTTTTTGTTTTGTTTTTTTTTTTAAAAAAAATCTCTTAGCTTCTATGTTCACTAATTCATCTGTAAAATGAACTGAGCAACACTTTCCTACCTAGTTCTGGTAAGGACACCCACACTGACGGCTGCTATACGCTCACTTATTTCTCCAATAAGGCCCATATAAGACAGGATCATGTTAGAATTAATAGGATCTCATTATAATATAGTATAATTACATACCAGATCACATAATTTTTCCATAAGAAATCGATGAGACATTATTTGGGGTGTAAGCAAGCCATAAAAAAATGCATCTCGGTGAAGAAATTGGACTTTAGCTAACGAAGAGTCCGCGGGTGAGCCCCTCGCAGCACAACCTGACGGGTTCTGGGGGGGGTCTGTGAGAAACCAGCCGCGCTTTTACAGCGCTAAACCAGCCAGGGCTGGCGGCCCTGTCACAGGCCGACCGCCCCGGCCTCGGGTGGGACAACACCCGCCCTACATACACCGCGGCGGGCAGCGGCACAGGCGGTTCTCGCGCCCGGCGCGGTTTGTCCCTGCCGCCGCGCCGTAGCGGGGCGGGGCGGGGCTGGCTGGGCGGGAGGCGAGCGCCGGGAAGGGGCGCAGGCGGCGGCGCCGGGTGAGTGCGGGCCGGGCCCGGGGCTCTCGGCGGTGCGTGACCCACCGGGCTGCGGGGACGGGACCGGGGGGGGGGGGCTGCCTGGTTAGGTGGGCGGGGGCTCCTGTGAGGTGTGTGTATCCCCGGCCTTAAGAGTGTAAGTTAACACACTTAACTGGTGTCTGTTGCAGCTGTTGCTTCTGCCTTTTTTTTTTTCCTGTTTTTCTTTAAGCGAGCGGCAGTAAAAGCCTGCGGTTTCTCTCAGGGATGTTTGTCAAAACACATTTCACGTCGGTTTAGCTGGTTTTGAGCACGCAGCTTTTGCAGCGGCGCGTAAAAGCAGAGCGCGTTTACCTTGGCGAGGGCGGGTGGGCTGCCCGGGGCGGGCAGGTGGTGGGGTAGCACCCGCGGTTCCAAAGGTGCTTGTTTTCATAGAACCATAGAATGGTTTGGGTTGGAAGGGACCGTAAAGATCATCTAGTTCCAACCCCCCTGCCATGGGCCGGGACACCTTTCCTCTAGAACAGGTTGCTCAAAGCCCCATCCAACCTGGCCTTGAACACTGCCAGGGAGGGGGCAGCCACAACTTCTCTGGGCAACCTGTGCCGGTGTCTCACCGCCCTCACAGGAAAGAATTTCTTCCTAATATCTAATCTAAATCTACCCTCTTTCAGTTTAAAACCGTTAGCCCTCATCCTGTCACTACCTGCCCTTGTAAAAAGCCCCTCTACCGCTTTCATGTAGGCCCCCTTCAGGTACTGGAAGGCTGCTAGAAGGTCTCCCTGGAGCCTTCTCTTCTCCAGGCTGAACAGCCCCAACTCTCTCAGCCTGTCTTCATAGAGAGGTGCTCCAGCCCTCTGAGCATCTTCGTGGCCCTCCTCTGGTATCATTCCAACAGCTCCATGTCCTTCTTATGTTGGGGGCCCCAGAGCTGAACACAGTACTCCAGGTGGGGGTCTCACAATTTTCCAGGAAAGCTTCAGCTATAAAGTGCTACACCAGCGAGCCCTGCAGTGCCAGCATCGCACATGACATTGTGTGTTGATAGGAAAACCAGCGACCATCCTTGCATGGCTGGAATAGCCTGTTGCAATTTGCCACAGAAAGTGAGCGACAAACAGTTGACACTGTGCTGGTGTCAGCATTAGCGCTATTTTGTACCTTTGATCTAAAACGCAGAACAGCTGTTACTTAGACAAAGTGACATTAAAGCAGAAGTTAAGCAATACTGACTGACGGAGGGTCTCATACCAAACTCTGTGTGTATGCTGCACCATGAATTTTTAAATCATGGCATCCTTTCAAGTCTCTGTATAATTTAATCACAGGCCTTAATTCTAACCTTAGTCTGATTCATTTGAAGGCATCCTTTCAAATTTGTTCTTTGCTCGTATTTGTGAGCCAATGTCAAAAATCCTTCTCTTGCTGTTCCAGCACGGACTTATGTGTATAGAGCATGTACTGGCTTCTCCCTCCACCGCCTAAAGATATGAACCACTTATTATGGCTTAGCTCTCTAATTTTAGTAAAACCACTTTAGCAAAAGGTGTTACAGAGATGATGAGGCCTTTGGCTCTGTTGGAAGTTTACAAGATGCACAGTGTGGCAAACAAGGATTCTTAATAATTTCAGAAGTTAGAAAAATGCCAAAGGGAAAGTTTAATGCTATGGCTCTAGGAGCTCTGTGTCTCCATCTCCACCCTTAAGGTTTTGCTTTTATCTCCTTCAATATTTTCTCATACTGAAAATATTAAGACTCAGGGGACTGCCTGCCTGTACTGAGTGTTTAAAGACCATATGTGAGCATGTTGCTTATCCAAATGTTTTCTCTCACTTCTCTTCCCAGCTTACCAGAGAAGATCAAGATGAGTCTACGGAAGCAAACCCCTAGTGACTTCCTAAAACAAATCATTGGAAGGCCAGTTGTCGTAAAATTAAATTCTGGAGTTGATTATCGAGGTAAGTTCTCCATCTGTCTCTCACACTGAGTAAAGTCTGTGTTTGTGGAGGCTGGAACAGATGCATTGCTTTTGAAAAGCAGAACAGTGTGATCCAGAATCTTGGAGTACATGAATATAGATCTCAGAATGGTGACATTAAAAATAGAAAATCAACCCTGGAGAAACTGATGAAAAGGACATTAATGGTGGATTTAGAGATTAGAATTACTTATCTAAATTATTTGCGTCCGTAGTCACGGATAGTTAGACTGAGGTCTTGAAGTGATTCTGAGCTTCTAAACTGATATTTGTAAAGATTAGCTGGAATTACAGTTCTTGAAATGGCCAGGCAGTCCCCTTTTCAGTGCTCTGAGAGCAAGCCTTGTTGGAACTACCCTTTTCTTCATTCTTCACCTTCCTGTTCTCCACTTCCCAGTATAGACCTTGGTCCAGAAAAGCTTCAAGATTTAAAAGTAAACTGTGCTGTCAGTCATAAGCCTACTCTTACACGAGGGATGAAAGAGTTATTTACATTCTTGGTTAAACAGCTGCCTAGACACATGTTGGATCAAGACTCACAGAGATACAGGAGAAAGCTTAGTGTGGCTTTTGCTGCTATATGCTCAGTTCATTTTAACACAGTCCAGCAGTTTTATTGCAGAACTCTTCAGCCTATCTGTATACCTTCATGCACTGTATGTAGGATTATAGGGGTTTTTTTTAAGCAGTAAGTTAAACTTCCTGGTTCAGTGAAACGTCCTGGTCCTGCTCCCATTAGGATAAGACTATCAGCTTGTCCAATTGTTTTAGTAGTATCCAAACTTGATTAAAACTGTCATGTGTCTCCTATCGAGCGCAATTTAGGCATTTTATTCTGGAATGATTTAAACATTACGGTCCTGGTACAGATCACTGCTTCAGATAGGTTTAATTCAATTGGCTCAGCTTAGCACTTGTGAGAAGAGACTTGTTTGTGCTGTGACAAGGAATCTTTGTATTATGACAGTTTTAAATTGCTACTGTTCACTGACAGAGCAAGCAGTGCCTTTTTATCCCTTCTTGTTCCTCTTTAGTGTCTCTCAGCTGAGAAAATTTGCAATCTGTCATTTCTTCGAGAACCACATTGTCTAAGCACTTCAAGGTGGGGTTGGTGGCTGAAAAGCTTCACTACTTCTCATCAGTCTCTGGCCTCTGTAAATTCTTTCTTGCAGGAGAATGTAGTGACAGCTCATTAAAGTCAATTAAAGCAAGTCACCATTTGCCTAAAGGTATACACAAGGCAGGGCCAAACCAGATTTGTTTTTTTGATGCAATTCCTATTTTCTTTGAGAACATTGGTACCTTCTGCTCAGTAAGATCCATTTGTAACTGCTGCAGATAAACTATTCAACTTTCCCCTCAATGAAGCTAGTTTAACATGCCTCCAATCAGACCTACCAGGAACTGAACCATAGTTCCTTTGAGCAGCCCTATTTGGTATTGGCTTTTTTTTCCTCCCTTCCTTATTTCCCTCTGCTCTCCCTCCTCCCCACTTGATGTGATCCTGTGGTTAAAAACCTCTGTACTGTTCTCATTTGAAAAATATCCACTCAGTTTGTTTTCTACAGAAATTTACAACATTTGTAAAAAGCAAACAGTAAAAAAGCCAGCATCTCAGGCTTTTGTTGCAGATCTGTCTAGACTCTGCTTCTAGGCTCTGTTGCTAATTTTATGTCTGTACCTCCACCCTCCTAACCACCACACACACAAATGTGGCCTAATACAAGCATTGATATGTAACTGTAAAATGTCCTGGTTCACTGCCAAGTGCTGTGCACGTCTAAGGGAAGAATCCCTGGGAAAGTAATCAGTGATAAATGAATATATATGATTCCAGTGTGTAGAGAAGGATATGTACATAAAACATCTCTACATACAGATAAAACAGATAAAATACTAGCCAGGATGGACAGTGACAATATTTAATGCCATTAGTGGCCTGAGAGTAAACACAAAGAGGAGGAAGAAACTGAAACAAGCATGAATGCATTCTAGGAACAAAAGAATTTGAAAATACTGCATTTATGGACTACTGAATGGTAGCTTACAAAACCCCACACAGTCCAATTTTAATTTTGGAAAAACTTTGTTTTCTATTATGTAGAACACTTGGGATTACAGGAGAGAAAGAGTTTGACTTTTGTTTGGGTTTTTTTGGTGCATTTAATAACACTTTAAGTGGTCAGTCAATTTTTCCCATTTTTGTGGAAACAGAGGAAAGAAGAACGTACAGGAAGATCATAATCCTCAAACCATTACAAGTTGGCAGGGGAACTTGAATTCCTAATCATTTAATGGAAGATTTTACAGTAACACTTCTGAAAAATGCAAACATGTCCTAGAGGAGGATTCTGATACTGGAGTTTTCTCCCTCTCCTCAAGTACAGCCAATACACTATATTTCTTGAGTTTTAATGCCAGATAGATAAATTACATACTTTTCAAACAGAGAAAAAAATTATTTTAGTAGTATCGTCTGTGTGTGCAAGGATGAAATCAGGAACACACACATGCGAGATGGAGTTAATAAATACAGCTGTTTACAAGTTGTTTTATGTGCACAATTAACAAATCAGATTGCATTCTCTGAGCAAATCTTTACATCTGTTAATCCCCACATTCAGTTCCTCACATGAATAGTCTGTTTGTTCATCGAGTTAGAAGTGTAGATGGGCATAGTTCTGATCTTAAGGGTGGGTGTAGGCACTGAGGAGTGATTTTGAATGAAAAAATGCCATCGTGCTGCCAGCACATAGGAAGTACTGTGTGAACAAGGTGCAGCCTTCAACAGGGGCTGTAAGAAGTGAGAACGTAAGTACTTCTCTAAAAGCAGTGCTACTCAAATGCATATTTTCCCAGTCAAAAGGACAACTAATACTACAAATGGCAGAGGTAGTTTTCTTGAGGTACATTAATTAAACAGGATTAAAATGAAAAATTGATTAATTCTATGTAGAATCTTGTTTACACAAAACCAGAGACTTGCAGCCAATGTTCCTCTAGATCTGTAAGCATGAAAATAAACCTGAAAAAATGTGTATGGTGTTCTGTATTAAAAGGGCTATTTTTCAGCTATATCCGTCACAAATCTTGATGAAAACTTAATGTAGCCTTGTCCTTAGGTTATCCAGTTACACTTAATATCACAAGTTCTTTTCAGGTGTGTGGCTTAAAACACAAGTGAGAAGGGACAACTTAAACTTTGAAAGCAGAAATTGTCCATCTTTTGAAAGTCATGCCTCCATGACTTCTTTTTTTCCCCCCACTCTTAAGTCAACTGAAAGTTGCTACTAGAATGCCTGGGGTTCCTCACTCTCAGCTTAATTCTTTGAAGAATACTCTGATCTGCTGACCTATGTGGCCAAGCTTGGGCTTTTAGTTTGTTATGAAGATAGAGGTTTTTCAGTACTATTCAAACACAATGCATTTTTGTTTATTTTAAAATAAGTTTAAGCTGATTCACTTTTAAACTGTCACTGTCTTCAGGTGTCCTGGCTTGCCTGGATGGGTATATGAATATAGCTCTGGAACAGACTGAAGAATATGTAAATGGACAATTAAAGAACAAGTACGGGGATGCGTTTATCCGAGGAAATAATGGTAACTTCCTTGTGTTATTGCTCATTAGAAGATTGTGTTTTGATATTTACTTCTGAATATGAGGAGTAGCTGAGGTATAAGCAAGCTGCCTCTAAGACTATTAGGTTTAGGCTTTCTTGGAAACCATAACGTATTTACTTTTTACAGTTTAATTTTTCAGTGTCTATGCTTTTCTGCATTCCTGTGGCCCTTTTTGCCTCTGAACTTGAAGTTCATTTAGAGA
Organism: Nyctibius grandis; assembly: GCF_013368605.1. Lineage (NCBI taxonomy): Eukaryota > Metazoa > Chordata > Aves > Nyctibiiformes > Nyctibiidae > Nyctibius > Nyctibius grandis. Next base: position 71,779,889 of record NC_090663.1, on the reverse strand, counting down.
AGCATGCTCTTTTCTAGCCTTAGAATTTATTTCCTGTCATTTGACAGGTTTACTCTTTTGTACTTACTGCCTGCTTAGACAGCCTCTGCTCCATAGAAGCGTCTGTGTTTTGCTAGGCAAACTACTGTGAAAATTTATGATACAGTACAGATATTGATGACACTAATATTTTCTTGTGATGCAATTGTCCAGACATGAATGCTGTTCATTAGTACTGGAGGTTATTTTAATCTTTATGAGTAAAGATTTTACCACCAGTCAAGAAAATCCCTTGTACTTTACTATTGAGCCTTTGAATAACCCAGTGCAGTAGGTAGATTTTAGTGCACTTCAAGGACAATCCCAGGCTCCTGAAATGACTCTGTGGTATCATTTAGGCTGTAATAGCAGGACATGCCAGGGAGAAGAATATCTAAATATAGAAAAGGTTCACAAGTCAGATGTGAGGAGACTTGCAGAGAAGGTAAATGAAGCAGAGTTTGACCAAGTTACTTGAGAAGAAATAGGATGACAGGAAGGAGGGAAGGAATAAAAAGAAACAAGAGCTGAATCCCATGTAACAAAAAAGAGTCAAAGAGAATGTGGCACCAGTGTGAAAGAGTGTTTGGGAGAAGAAAATCCTTGAATGAGGCCAAATGCTTTTTGCAAGGAATTTGGATTATAATGCCAAGCAGTGCAGTGACATTGCAGCTGGAGAATCAATTATGGAAATAAGAATCTATTATAAAAGTCAAACCAAATGACTGAGAAGCAGGAGGCTGAAGAACAGGCTGAGCAGAGAACTTAAGATATCCCAGGTTTAGGAGCATGATGCAGTTTCACGTCATGAATGGATCCGTTCTGGGGATATCACCAGCCAAAGCAAGTGGAAGATATCTGCTGCTTCATAGGTAATTGTTAGCTTTGCCTTAAGTGCTTGGGATTTCCAGCTTTTGTTGAAAGATCATAGCATTAGTGTCTGACACCTGTAATTCCGCTGCTTAGAAGCTTTCATGGTCCCCTCAGTAATGCTGCAGAGTAGCTGGCTTTATTCTCCCTCCTGCATCTGCTGGAGTGTAGTTTGGCTATGAATATAATAAATACTGAACCAAAATAATACAAAATTTGATAGCGTTTCTTGAAACCTGGACTTAAAAGTTTCTTGACTTTGTCCATGCCCAATGGGATTCATTAAACTGTTGTTTTACAAGCCATAGAAATAAGATGTTTTAAACAAACAGGCTTCTGCACGTTATTTACCAGGGCCCTCATGTGTGCCACTTTCTCCTTTTCACAGTGTTGTACATAAGCACACAGAAGAGGAGGATGTGAAGATGCCAGAAGGAATCTGTTTTGTACTTGTGAACCTCTTCAAAGTGATGAGCCCTATTTGATTTGTAGTTAATAATCCACAGGTGAAATACACAAGTGTTTAAATATTTTTTTTAAATAAATGTAAACCAGTGTAAACTTCCTGAATGTTTTTGTTTCAAAGCATTGCTTTGTTCCCACTGTACAGAGAAAAATAAAAGTGAAGCATGTAATAGTGCCGCAAGACTAATTAAAAGCAACAGCTCATTTAATTATGCTAACAGTTACAGAAATACTGATTGGAAGGTAAGCAGCCATGGAGTAATTGCAAATCACAGCCTTGTAGTGATGGCAAAACAATAGTTTAACTGATGTTGGGAAGAGAAATACTAGTGTTTTGGTGACAATGACCTGTCCTTTTTTGGAAAACACAGGGTCAGCTTTAGATGCCAATCTAGTAAGAGTCATCGGGTAAAAAGTTCAGCTGTCCAAAAAAATCTTGAATTGTGGATTGAATCAAGGGATGTAACAGTGACACCTCAACAGTTAGGGGTGGGGAAAGAATTGAATCAAACTGAAGAAAAGCCCTAAGGGTGAAAAGAAAGCTCTGTGCCAGCTGAGGAAGTCAGTCACAGGTGAAAAGCTCTCTGCTGGTATGCCAGCACAGCTAGTAGCTGCTTCACCTCCTGCCTCAGTACTCCCCACCCTACCTCAGCTTGCAGTTACCTTTTTCCCTGGATCTGTATCAAACACAATGTACTTCAATAAAAAGCAATTTTAACTAATACCTATAACTACTTCTGAAAACAGACTAGGAATCTAAAAGCTTTTGTCAACATGCCATATCTATCCTCTTCAGACAGTTCACTCTTTCTCCCATCTGCTTCCCTCCCCAACCTAGTACCATCTATGTATTCCCTTTCTTTATGTGCTAGCCAGAAATGAGAACAAATACATTAAACTTATAGTATGGGGTATGCATTAGGGAAGGGGAACCTCTGTGCAGGCAACAGTCAGAACTTGTTTGTTTATATTTTGCAACAATGCTCCCAGAGAATCAAAGCCCAGTAAGTAAATCCAGCTGTTTTACAAGGATACTTGTACCAATTTATAAAATATCTTGTCTCCTTTTACATGCAGTGAGCTAGGAAAAAAAAAAAACAAACCCCTCAGTGTTCAGATATTTTTAAGTGTTACTGCACTTAACATCCAGATACTCAGAATGTTTTCTTGTTCCTCGGGACAAAGTTATAAGTTATGTACCTCATGGTGAGGTTATTTAGCCAATTTTTTTAAATGAGTTTTCTGAAGTCCTGCTTTATTCTTTGGGCAGTTTATTGTGCCTCCAGGAACAAAAATACTTATAGTTGTGTGTGGATGAGCACAAGACAATTGTGTGAATGTAACATTGGTCCATTCTTTCCAAGTACTAGTAGCTCTAATGCAAGCAGGGAGTAGTAACATTGCAGTTTTCCAAGGGAGAGAAAGTGGGTTGCAAATTTTTAATTTTTTTTTTTTTTAAGGTCAAGGAATAATTCTAAGTTATTTTGCATTCAGTAGTTAACCTTTCCACATTAAACAGTTCAGAAGCTACTACAGAACACACAATTCAGATGGTACTTTATACTATGGTTCAATAATTTATTGTTTTCTGACAAGGGTTGAAAAGAGTCCAAGGTGCAAGTACAAATCACCAACTTGCTCTTCTGAAAGTGACTCCTTTCAAAAAAAAGGAAGATATACCTCCAAGTAGAGCATGTGGTTTCTCATTTGTTTTGCTGTCTGTGTGCAGCTGGCAGGTTACTGTGTGATTTCATTCCTGGAGACTTTCTGGGTTTTGGATTTTTTAAAATTTATTTTAATATGGGTTTAATTTTTTTCCCCCTCTTTTTCCTCCACCTTTCTCCCCTCTTCCACCTGCCCACCTATAGCAACACATTTTGCACAGACTTTGATTTACTCTCAAGAGTTTGCATCGCTGACTTTTAACTGCAGTTTATTTCTACAAGTCTAGTTAGAGAATATTTTTCAGTTGTGATCTGCTACTTCAGATGGTCTAATCATATACTAAACTCTGAAATTAGAAAATACTATGTAGTTTACATGCTGAGGGTTTTTTTAATGTGTTCTAGATCATGAAGTCACTATTTACTATGTGAGGTAGTAGATAGGAAAACTTGCATTAAAGATGAGCTGTTGGAATTCATATTCAAATTTCAAAAGTAACTGAAGAAAGTAAACATTTAATTCCCCAAATCACTGACCTTTATGTACATTTTACAGAATTTCCTCCACTCAATTCAATTTTCAGCCCCTACGTTTAAATCAAGTGAACATTTAAGCTTGACTTCAATTAGGTGTCCAATGTTTGCATGTAGTCTGTTTTGACTTGGATAAAACATTCATCTTGGATTTATTTTGCTTATCTTTTAGATTTTGACTTACTATGTTCTGTAGGACAGCATACCAGTTACAAGTAAATCAGACACTGTCTGGACAGCTTGCAGAATAGCACATGGAACACTATCCAAAGTTTAAGTTTTAAGGTGAGCCATCCCGTTATGTATGTAAACGTCGAAGTAGAATGGTATATTTCAGAAACTCTTGATGCTTAAAAGTGACTCAACCTAATCTTTATCCCATTAGGAGATACAAATACACTCTGTACAAACGCAGTATATCTTCACACACAAGAGACTATTAGATACTAATGCTCATGTCCTTCTTCTTCTCTCATTTACCATATCCTAATGCTTTTGCCCCAGTACTTTTGTATAAAATAGTTTTACTTGTGGATCAAGCTGACAATGAAACATTCCTTGAGCAACTTACAAGTGCTTGCCCATCACTTGTCTTAGAAGAATGCACCCAAAATTAAGTAATCCAAAGCTAACAAATAAAAATTAATTTAATTTCAAAGGCTAAAGCTGTATTCAGGTATGTAGTACTTTTATGCAATGAGATCACTTAATGAAACCAAGGCCATCCAACCGCTACCCCACACCCTTCAGTGCATTCAGTTCACAGATAGAAGAGGAAGAGCAGTAACTCCAGATTTGCTACATCCCAACATCCAGTGTAAGTTTCTTGCACTTGAAAAACCAAACTAAGCCACATCTCCTTGAACAAAAGCCTGGCTGGCAGCAGCAGCACAGCATATCCCATGGAAGCTAGAGAAAGCAAGTCTGGAAGAAGGAGGCAAGTACTCACTATGTGGTAGGGCAGCCAGAAGCCAGGTTACTACTAAAGCCTGCAGTGCCCTGGAGTGCCCCTGTATAAAGGGAGCAGAGCATGCTGGGAAAGTTCGCCTTTAAAGAGATACACTGATGACCACTCCGTTTTACAATTGTTGCCATCTGGTTCCTAGTTCAAAGGGAATCTAATGCAAACCACTCTGAACATAATTTATTTGAGTTCTTTCCATCTTTTTCACGATGTTACGATAACAAAACAGCTACCCAGAGCCCTTCTGAGTATGACTTGCCTGTTAAGTCCTAAGGCTCTTACCCAGCTATGAAAACCAGCTGTGCCTCACAGCTGCAGGTTTCAGCTGCATTGTTCATGGTAGTCAAGAAAGTATGAAAGTGTTTGCAAAGTGACAGCCTTCAAACATTTGACTGATGGTACCAAAGCAATGCCTGATCTTTAATATGCCAACCCATGCCCTTGGGCAGCTCCAGCCCTGTGTAGTGTCGGTTTTGAAAGCAAACAGACTGTGGAGCCAGCAGTGTCAGTGTCTCAGGTTCCTGTGCCAAACTGTTCTTCAAGGCTGAGAAATCGCATGGGAGGAGGCTTTTCCTGGGCTGCTGTATTGATCCTGACTGATGGACCCTTGAATGTTTAGTCATCGGTGATCCACACAGCAGCTTCGGGCTGGGCTGCACACCCAGCATGGCTTTCAGGTCGCCATTGGGCTGCGCGGACCCCTTGGCTGCAGGACACCTCTGCCAGCTCATCATAATGACAGAGCTCGCAGGCAGCTCCCACTCGGTACCATGATTGCACCACCTGCCTGGCCTTGCCTTTATCTAACACAGCAGCAACAAGTTCTCATGAGAACATCCTTTAGAAAGAGGGTTATTTTCTTGTAAGGAAATTATGAAATAGCTCAAGTGACAAAAAGGGAGAGCTGCTCTCCACAGACAGGATTGCATCTGCTCTGCGCTGCACACTGTGTGAAAAAAATCCATCTGGGCTCCGTCCGATGCTACATGAATGTGGGGTGCCCAGCATCTGAAGGGATGTACAATGTACTTGCTGTCTGCATTCCTCATCTTATTTGAGCAGTCATTAAGCTATTTGTTGCTGGGCCTTTCTTACTGACATCCAGAAAGAGCCCTGCACCATCTCTCTCTCCCCTCAACCCCCTCTTCTAGTGCAGAACAGCAGCCCAGGTTGCAGTAGTTACCAAATAAAATAAAAGGTTGTTTTGGGTTTTTTTAGGCTGAATTTGTAAGGGAAGGAGGCTCACGTTACACGTGGCATCCGTGTGTATGTGTCAGTTCATTCTCAGCAGTAACATTTGAATCCACTGTCACACTTCAGTAAGTGTGATAGAGGAATAGCAAGAATAGTCAACTGGATAGAAATGGAAGGACCTGCCAGTACTTCTGCCAACCTTCCACCTAACTAGATATCAGAGAAACATCCTCTTTTCCCTGGTCTCCCCAACCACAGAGCCACAGACATGCACAGGTCAACCCTGAGATCCCAGTTTGGAGGCATTGTTCTCCATTCTCCCTGTGGGACTATCATGGGTTTTTACTGCTCTCCTACTGTGGGTTTTTAACTGCTCTTCTCGCATTTGGCCACTTGCATTTGTTTTAAAGATGACCTGAAATATTCTTAAATAAGATGGTGCTGCCAGCTTTGTTAGTTTAATGATCAGTTCCTTGTGATCCGGACTCAACTAACTTTTGCCATCTTCAAGCTCTCTACTTGATCAACCTGCCCACTCTTCTCCAACGCCCCCCCTAAACTTTATTGACAGGACTCAGGTGGCCACTAGCTGACCGGGAAGGACTTCTAACTCGTTATAACCCTTATTATCTTGCAGTAGCAAATAATTTCTCAACCTGTCAGAGTGTCAGCGCTGGGTTGCTTACATCCATGCCCGTATTACATACTGATCTCCACTGCACCTGCTCCATGCCTGCTGTCCCTGTTGTGCCCTGACGATGTGGAGATGTAGAAGCAATCTGCAAGAAGAGGAAAGTTTCTGCATCAAAGAGCCTGGGACGTTACTGGGTTTATAATCCTTCTATATACTTTCTTGATGAAATTTCAAGTTATATGGTTTATAGTCTATCTTAATTATCAAGCTATTACAGAGCACGCACAGTTTTCCCTAGTGTTATTTTAAAATTCCAGCTGTGTTGTTTTTTTATTCTAGAAATCCACCACACAAATGCTGTTGAGAAAACAATAGGCAGGGTGTAAGTTGTCTTAAGTCCCCTTCTCCGTACCAGCTTCCTACTCACAAAGAAATTTATGACAGGAAAAAGGCAAACAGCAGTGCCACATGGTCATCTCATGTCTGGCTGGGCCCCCCATTGTCAGAGCGATACACAGAGCCTGGCTGAGCTCGAGTGACTCCAGCAGGTCAAAGCTCTGGCCAGAGAAGGCTGAGGCAATGCTGTCCTGGTGGGTGATGCAACCAGAGGCTGTGGAGAGAGCTGTATTTCTTATTGGAAACATCTGCCTGTCACTTGGCATTTGAACATGCAGTTTGAGGCTGCTGGTAGGTGCTTGTGTCACAGTAATGACTGTGACAGGCTTTTTCCATCTCTAGGGAGGAGATGGTTGTGACATTTGGTTTGAGTGCAGCTTTGAAGCCACTGAGTTCCTCTGCTTGAGAGCAGGCAGCAAGGATGAACTCTGCGTAAGGCTGTATTTCAGATTAGTTCAGCAATTAACACTGCGTCCAGGCAGCACCGTGCAGCTCTGCTGACTGATGCTGCTAAACCTGCATACAGCATCCCTGAGGCAGCACGTCCTGCCCTGCCCAGAGACTGCCTCCGGCTTCAGGAGCGAGCACGGCCAGGTCAGTGCCACGGTGCATCCTCTGCTGTTACAGGTGGGTTGGGTCAGGGTCTCATTTGTTTGAAGCTCTTTTCCCTTCTCCCCACAGCTTTGCACTGAGCTCCAGGGAGCACCCGACATCGCTGTTTCAGGGTCTGCACTCCACTGCTTTTCTCCCTTTTTCAGGTGGAAGCCAGTGGAGAAATGGCCCTCACTGGAGCTGGCATAATGAAAACGTGTGCCCAATGTGCGGCAGCAGCTGAAGAAGACCGCTCAATGCTTTAACACCATGCCATGATGCAAAGACCTACACTTACCTGGAATACTGCTTTCAGACCTGGCCACTGTGCCAGAACAGCGTTTCCCCTGCAGATTGTCAGAGGTCTGGAGCTGCTGCTTTATTACGCTGGAATTATAAGCAAGGGATAGTTTAGTTTAGGAATAAGTTAGTAAGGAAAAGCCATAAGAGACCAGCTGGTTTCAGGAAAGGATTAGGCGTTAATATAGCATAAATATAGCATTTTTTGTATATAAAGTATGGGCAATTACAAACTGGAACTGACGCAATAATGCAAACTCTTCCTCCCTCCCTCTGAAATACTCTCTGCTTCTACCAACAAAAGGAAATAAAACAATGAGACTTGCGTTGTATCTTGAAATCCAGTGACTATAAGGCCTCTTTCAGCTGCCACGGAGAGCAGCTGCTGAGAGCCCAGTACCACCAGTTCCCATACTTTCAAACCAGTTAAACAGATGAGAGCTGGGCTGTCAGCAGCAGTACCTCAGCACCAGCCCAGCATCTGGTTTCACTTCTGAAGGACAGGCTATAGAGCAGGGCAGGCTGATGGGAACAGCGCTAATGAGCGGGGCATCTGAGACTCTGCCTCCAGTTTTTGGGGGGCACTCTGGGCAGAGGTCTCCACGGTGCCCACTCTGGACAGACTCCCACACTGGTCAGATCCCGAGCAAGATCAAATATAGGCACCGCTGGAGCTGCAGAAACAAAATGCGGTGGTGTTACCTACATGTTGGTGTATCTGCTTTAGTCATGGGACAGGACAGAGCTCTGTGGTGTCCTGCAGGGAGAGTGGCCTAAGCTCCAGCAGGAACTCATTCAGCCATCAGACATTTATACAAGGAGGAGGACTAAAGGGCACCAAAACGTTCTTTTGCCCCTCCATCTTTAATAGCTTTCCTGCACCACAGGGTCAGCCCCCCTCCTGGTGGCCCTGAGACATCTGACACTGCTGCTTAAGGGTTTGCTGGCTGAAGAAAAGCTGGCCAGCTGATGGGGTGGTTACTCTGTTCCTCTAGCCCTACTCCAGGCTGCAAGCTGCCTGTTCAGGATCTCCTGATGGTGGCTCTAACGATGATGAGAAAGTGTACCCTAATTTCCACCCATTGCGAGCAAGGAGTCACTGGCAGGGAGCGGGATGAGCCCGGTGACAGTGGCCAGGGTCAGCTGAGAGTCCCGATCACCAGAGCAGTCTGCAGTGACAAGGCAGATCTGAGAAGGAGCTGGGAAGCCCAGGGACAGGATCAGCTCCACAGCCAGGCACTGGCACGGCTGCAGCACAGCTCCGGCAAGGAGCAGGGGTGACAGCTTGGACTTAAACGCAGCTCCTGTGCCAGGGGACAGTCACACGGATCGGATGTTTAGTCCCGTGTGCCGGTTCTGGTGCGTTTGTGGGGTGTTGATGGCTCCTCCTGGCAGGGCTGGTGCGTGGGATGCACCTTCCCGGCCTTTCTAGCAAAATTCTGCCTTTACTGCCAAAATAACTCCCATGTAATTATGAGGCACAAGGGCCCACTGCTCGGGGGTCATGGACTAGAGGGAGCTGATGTGGCTTTGCCTTGCAAAGTTTCAGCATGGAAAGGCGGGGGCGTGTGGGGAGGGTAACGGGGCAAGCAAGAGTCCAATCCTCCTGCACCTCTGCAAAGGAGTCCCAGGGTGTCCCACACAAACCCCATGGCTTGCTGCTGCCCCCCCTGCTAGTTGCCTTTGTTTTCATTGCAGAAGCTTGGAGATTTTAAAAAAAAAAAAAAAGGCAGTGGGATGTGAAGAGGAAAACTAATATGATTAAGGCAGGATTTGGGCACTGGCGGAGAGCTGCCGTAGGTGGTGGGTATTAGCAGTAACAGCTGCTGCGCTTCCCATTAGAGGAGAAAGCGAAGAAGGTCCCTGAAAGGATGGGTCTGGGCAGGCCGGGAGGGCAGCGGCGGCAGCGAGCCCGACGGCGTACATGTCCCGAGGTAAGCGACGGCGGCAGCCCCAGCCCGGGCGGCCCTGGGGAGCACGGCCCCGCTCCCCACGCCTGGGCGGTGAGGGGGGCAGGCAGTGGCTGGGGGAGCGATGGGGAACGGTGGCACAGCCTGGGAAATGCCCGAGGGAAAGAGCTGCTGCTCAGGGGCACTGTCATGAGCTCCTGTGGGAAATCACACCCTGCAAGGGAGGTTTAGGTGTGCCCAGACTGACTCCACGAGGAGGGGGCATCCCACCGCTGGTCCTGCAGGGGCTGGGGTATTTAGCGAAGGCTCCTGTGACTCCCACAAGCATCTTCTGGCCTGTAGCTGGGTGGAGTGGGACAATGCTCGGCTGTGGAAGGTTAAACTGCATCCGTTCGCTCCCTGCTTTGGGCTGGGCACAAACTGTTTCGTGTGGGTGGTGGTTTGTTAGAGTCAGCTGGCAGGTTTCTGAAGTGCTAGAGACGGAGGTGTAAGCTAGACCTCCTCAGCCTCTGGTTTCCTCTGGTTTATTTACATCTACTTATGGACCAAGTGTAATGAAATCTAAGCCAGGAAAAGCTGCGTGTTGAAAAGATGTTAGAAAGCGCTACATTAAAAGCGGGACTATCTGCCTTACGATATCCATCACAATAAACACCGCACGCTTGTCCTTCAGCTTTGCTTTCAAAAGGACATTCTGAAAAATCAGAATAACACAATCCTCCAGCTAATCTGGAAACGTGTTTTGTGCCAGCCACCAAAGCTGAGAGGTACTAAAGACACAGCATACCAAATATTAAACTTCTACCACGTCAAGAAAAAATGCTTGCTTGGATTAAAAATGGGAGAATAAGGAGAAATCCTGGCATGAGCCAAAACGGCTGCCCAGGCTTCCAACGCTGACTTCAAAGACAGCATCGCTGCTGTCTCATCAGCAACAGTGAGCCCTGACTGAGAAGGACAAGCTGAAATGCTGCTGGGCAGCCAGGGATGGGCCTGGAGGTTGCAAGCAGCCCAGTGCCTCTGAGCCGCGACGCGTAGGCTGCTGAAAGGTGCCTCGTGCTGCCACAGGCCAGAGCAAGGAGGGGGACATGTGCTGTCCTTGGGGGGGAAATGGCTCTGATGCCAATGGGCAGGGAGAGGCTCTGTGCTGTGCACCAGCCCTGCGAGGGATGGGGCCTGCAGCAGCTCTGCAGGTCGAAGGGTAGATGTTTCCCCCATTGATCAGGTTGTACATTTGGGCTGGGAATGGTGGAGGGTGCTGAGCGCAGTCGTGCAGAGCCTTCTCCTGCTAAATACCACAAGACTGTTTTAGAGCAAATCTTCCCCAACTGCTCCCTCCACGGGTGACTCCGCAAGAAATGCATCCTCTTGCTGGGCCTCTCCCCTCCCAGCCTCAGCAATTTACTTCCAATTGTAAACTTATGTGGATTACCGAAGCAGCTCCGTGTGCTACAGAGATCATTTATTCTCCTTCATTTAAAGGCTGTGGGAAGGGCAGCTCTGGAGCTCAGCTAATTCAAAGGCACCAGACGGGCTTACAAGCTGCTGAAGCCGCTGCTTTGAAGTGAACCTGCCCGTTGCTTTCCACCATAGGATGGAGGACGTCAGGAGAGCCCACATCGCCATCATCGGCTGGGCATGCACAACCTTGTGCTTGGTCTCCTACGCAGCCGCCTTCTCGCACGGCGCGAGCCTTTCTGCCTGCACCGACATGATGCCCAGGCACCTGAGAGCGCAGCTGCACAGCTCCAGCAATGACTACGTTACTGTCCACACCAACATGTCCTTCTACTTCCCAGGTGACAAGGTTTCAGGTAAGGAATAGCTTCTCATTCCTGCATCTGAAAAATACATGATAACTAATCTCAAGTGATGGCATTAATCTTTGTGAGGGCTGGGAAGAGAGATAACTGCTCTGAGTGAGTTACGCCACCTCTCTCATCATGAGGAAACGAATGTATTTACAGAGGGATTCCGTTTGCAGCACTTTGCCTGAGGTTTCTCAGGTGATGGCTGACTCCGGGTTTTCACGTTGTTGCAGACGAACTGTTTGCCGGAGGCAGCCAGTAGGTTTGGATGCTTTGGGTGGGATTCACTTATCTCAGCTGCATCTCAGCCATACTGGACCTCATTACATGCAACGGCACATGAGAGGCACCCCCAGAGGGTAAAGTTGCCTTCCCTGCTCCTCTGCGCTGCACGAAGGGGTCTGGGTGACTCACCCGACCCTTAGGTACGGTTGGGCAGCGTGCCCCGTCCCCAGCATCGCTGCTCCTGAGGCAGATGCAGACAGAGCTGAGAGGCACCACTCCCCAGCCTGGCCGCTTGCCTGCTCATACCCATGCAAAATAAAACCCCTCCAAGGGCAGCCCACAAGATTTTGCACCCAAACCTCCTTCCTTAAAAATGGCTGCATAATGTGCAATGTGGTTAGCAGATTATAATCAAGGGGGGAAAAAGAATCAAGCAAATTTTGTGTGCAATTACATACTACAAAGTTAAAGTCTGGCCTCCTGCATCCAGCGTGTCCAAGACAGACCGTGAGGACAAAGACAGTAAGATTTTTTTTGTTGTTCTTGCACAGGCTTTTCTTTCAGTTTCAGTGTTAGCACTGGAAATTCCATTGCAAACAATTCACCCCGTAACTATGATACAAATCCCTTCACGTCCCGTGTTTTGTCTTGCAGTGACAGTGAGGAGCACCCAGGATTTTATGGGCTTTTTGCTTCAAGCTCGCAAAGTGTCTAACGATGAAATCGCTGGCACATTCGTCTTCATCCCTCCTGGTTCCAAGCTCCTGACTTGTTTTGAAGATGGTGACGCTGTCACCCACTCGGATAAGTCACTGAAGAGAAACCTGTCCTTTGTGTGGAAAGCACCAGACCAACCCATTGGAGACATCAAGTTTTTGTAAGAACATGCTGGTTCCTAACCAGAATTTGTGTCTTCTCAGTTAAAGGCTTGGCTTTATTTTTCCATTGTACTTGTCCAGCACAGTGGACATATAGCTAAATACTTATCAAATGCTGCAACAGTATCCCAGCTGGTACATAAATCACTACTTATATCTGCTAGGTAGTGCCGCTTTTTATTTACACAGTCACTATTTTCTCAGAATAAATACACTGGAAGATGACAGCCTAAGTACTTAGGAAATAGAAATACTAAAGTATAAAGAGAGAACTGTGATCACATTGCCTGTCTTTCTAAATAACACAGCCCATAGGACTTCCCTGCCTACAGGATAATCTTGTTTATCACTTCTTTTTTTTAAAAAATAATTTAAAATGAGTGTTTTTAAAAAAAGTTAAATGTAAACAGAATTATTCACAGTAGGAAGCGAGAGTGGGCACTGGGACAAAACTTGACATCCCTGTTCTGCGCCAAAGTCCCAAACTATCCAAGTATTTTGGCTCTGATTTGGAATGAAATTAAACATTTTCTAACTGGCTGTCTCAGAGGAAGCACAGCGACTTTTTGGAAGAGATTAAATTGTTATGTTTTGACTTTACAAAACTGCTTAGAAGCTGCTTGGCCAGATCCTTGGCTGCTCCCCAAAACATAAGCATCCTGGTGAGTGCCGTGGCTTGTGCATCTCATCATGATTCAACACAAACTAATTGAAACGAAAATATTGCTGCTTAGTGTTTCCAGTTTTGCCTGTTGTTTTAGATCAGGAAATACTATTAAAACCACATAAAACTCAAGTAACCGAATAAACCCAACACCACCTATTCCTAGCCACCTGCTCTGACGCTTCCTTCACCCTCTGGCTTTTGACCCTCCAAGCTGATTTCTGGTAGCCTCCCCCTTTTCTCCCTATCACAGCATCTGGAAAAACTCCTTGTTAGGCTTTAAAATGCCTTGTAAGAGTCATCTGCCACAGGAGAACTTGGGTTGGTTTCCACTTAGCTAATTCTCAGAAGCAGCTGAGCAATCTGAGCTGAAATTCTCCTAAAATCTCCAGCTTAAATAAGGCTCTCCGGGTGAAGAGTTAAAGGTTGGCCAGTGAAGCTTTGGCACCTGACAAAAAGCAGAGGGTTAAGCAAGCTCAAATATCAGAGGGCTGAGAAGAGAGACTTTTTTTTCCCCTACCTATTCTGCTGTTTGCCCAAGTTGCATTGACTTGTTTTAATTAGTAAATACCACTGTTGTTTCCCTGCCTACGGAAGATTATAAGCAAAGCTAGTCCAAGTTTTCCAAATGTACTTCTGTCACACAACGAATATAATAGCCTTTTATTTATTTTTCATTTAAGTTCCCACACATTTTTCTGACTGATCTTAATTATGAGTGGTGATTCTTCACCCAGTATCTTTCTTACGGGACCTGGTATTTTTTGTTTGTAATATAAAACCTATGATGATGGGCTAATCCTTTAAAATACTTTTGCGCTGCTTCTGCCTTCAGATTAAAGCAGTCCGTGATTAGCTAAACAGTCGGATGTTTTATTAATGCTATAGAGGCAGTAAATTCTTGCCTAATTATGTTTTAACAGCATCTCCGTAGTCCAGTCATACTTTGTTTACTGGGCAAAGATTGAATCTGCGATCGTGGCTCAGCGAGGGCAAAACAAAACGCTTGCTGGCAGCAGCAAGAAGCCCGACCCTGTAACCCCCGCGCCCTCGCAGGGACCGGCTGACCCACACCCCACAGGTACGACAAGCAAAGGTATGGGATGCTTACCGACCGCTTCCCACAGAGTAGTTTTACAGCTTATTCTGGGCAAGCATTGAACACAGGTGACCCAAACAAGCTGGAGGGACCCATTTAACTCCTGTGGCCATCGGGGAGAGCAGCGATGGCCGTGGCAAACTCCTTGAAGTGAGGGCACGGGTCAGCATTCAAGGTGATGGAGCTAGTTCCGAGGAGGGTACCAGAAAGATAAACAGGGTTGCCAGATCTTACAATTTCAGTGCAAACCCTAAAATACAACATACTTTACCTAAAATCTCAGCTCCTGAAGACAAGCAAGTGCAATTAGCAATGCTGTCTAAATAAAGGAATACATTCGTCTCTAAATGTGACTATTGCCCTTCAGGTATGTATTTACTTCTATTCATGTGGTCTTTAGTCAGCAAAATGCTCCAAGAATTTACTTATACCAAAATCAGATGCGTTTCTCAGCATTTTTGGCATGGTACCAAAACTGAGGTTTAATTATTTTACTTGACCATAATTTAGGCAGTGGGCTTTGCTGCTTTACTTTCCATCTGGGTTCCCACTCAAAATTAAGTGACATGAAAATATAAAAAAAGTCACTATTAAGATCCTTCCTGGCAAACATTAGCACCGAATGGGATTTGAAATAGACAAACCAAAGACTAAATAGACTTCTGCTCCTCTCTCGCTGCTTCTTGTTTTGTCTCCATGCTGGACAAGGTCCCACCTCTCCCGCGGTTGCCACCGGCTCCCTCCTGCGCACCCCCGCGCTGCCTGCCAGCCCCACCAGCATCATGGCAACACCAGCATTGGAGCCAGGTTTCGGTGTTGGGTCAGACGCCCGTCCCATGGCTGAGCTGAAGCAGCCGACCCAGCCTTTGCTGACTGCGTCCAGTGGGAGTGACGGATCCAGCAGCTGGGGGCTGGAGCCATCTCTCCCCACCCGAGAGCCCGGCATGGCGGACGCCTTGCGAGGTTTTCTCTCCTGGGACAACGCCTCCAGCTACAGCACCTCAGATGGGTAAATTAGGTGGTGGGAAGGGCTATTTCTCCAGCCCTTCTGGGGAAGGAAAATAGTACTAGTTTCGCTGCAGATGAGTGAGGGTCCATGTAGGAGTGTGTTTGAGGCTGGGGGGAGGCGAGAGGGTGTTTTCTTGCTGAAATTTTGAGAAATAATCCTTTGGAGATCGCACGTGACAGGGAGAAAATCCAAAACTCCTAAAAAGCCGATGTTGAGCTGCTCAGCCCAGCAGAGGACTGGCCAACTGACTGAAAAATGTGATAAAAACTATTGACCGCTATGATATTTTTCTAAAAGCTCATGCAAATATTCAATGAAATGGTAAACTCAGCAGACCTATTTCTCCATCTATAGGGAAAAGGAAGAAAGGATTCAAACCAATTATGAAATCTGGGCTTGAGGATGTCTGCTCAGAAGTCTTAGAGGGTTTGGGCTGCATGAGCTTTAATGCAACATTTCATACTGTGGGTGAAAACGATGGGGATAGGAATAAATGATCAGACGTTATTAAAAATGCAGCCCCCTAAGGTCTGTGTTGACTGCATGTGTCTGGAGGCTGCTCTAGGGAGTGGCACGCTTCTCCAGTGGTGCAGAGCCCAGGGACATGTCTCCCTTACTAACCCTGCCTTTCCTCTGTCCATATCTTAGAGCAGGAAGCCTTGCCAGCGCTGCCACCCCACGCTTGTGCTTGATGTGTAAAGAAGACAAGCAGGTAAGCAGCGGGGACGGGGAGGATGTCTTCTCCAAAGACAGAAAGGTCTAAGGGAAGATGAGAATAAACCCTCTCTACTGCATCGCAGCACCAAGCAGCCCGCGTAGGTCTCATAAGTCACTAAAACTACTTTGAGACTGTTAAGAGTTTTAATTTTTGTACTTTAACTGGGAATTGGTTTTATATTTCTCTTTTGTTTTCCTTTTGAGCCCACTGCATGGGTTTTTAAGAGTCCCACTGTAAAAAAAACAATCTAAAATAACTTTTCCATCTGTAGACATGACTAAAGGCTGCTGGATGTTACTGGGCTGCAAACGTGTGTTTTATTCCCATGGAAGGCTGAGATGTGCCTTTCCAGAGGTGCTGGATAGGTACCACCCATGACATTCACCAGAGGTCAAAGACTTCATCTTTCTTGGGGACGGCCAAGGAAGCCGTGTGCTTTCTGAGGGCAGGGTCAGCCCGGGAGGCTGGATGGACCAGAAAGGTAGAGGTGGTGGTGATGGTCATGGTGGTGGGGTCAGCCACAGGCGTGGGGTGCACTTACCAGAGACAGCTGGAAGAGTGGGAGCTGGCAGACGGGAGGAGCAGGTGGGAGGGCCTTTCAGGAAGGGGTGACCTCAGGAAAGGAAGCCCAGAAAGATATGAAAGGACTGCAGCCTCAGGGGAGTGGGGTGGCTGTATGTATGGAAGGACATGTGGGAGCTGGAAAGGGCACGTGAGGAATTAGGTAGAGAAAGAAAAGGACAGCGAGAGGAGGGAGAGAAACTGGAGAATACCAGGACTGTGGAGGCAAAAGGAGGATGCTCAGATGGGAACTAGTAGAGAAGCTGGAAAGCAGGGATGGCTTAGAGACATGGGGTACAGAGTTAGCAGGGGAAGCCCAATATGCAGGGGATGGAGAGAAGAAAAACACAAGGAAAATAAAGAACTAGATCTGGGTTGCAGGATGCCACAGGAGGAAGAGAAGTAATCTCACAGAAAACTAAAGAGGAAGGGGCCGTCCAGCAGAGAACAAGGCAGAAATATTTAGGAAGGAGCAGAGGACAGAAAACAAGTAAAGGAGAGATGTGTAACATGAGCATCTGGCATAGCCATGGAGAGGAGTGGAGAAATGACAGAAGATGGTAACCAAAGGAAAGGAAGAGTTATTGCACAAGGCAAGACCAGGAGAGCATAACGAAATAACAATAGTGAGAAATTAGGCAAGAAAGGAGAGAAGTACAAAAAGAAAGGAGAAATGAGGTGAGGTAGGGCAAGGACTTGCAAGGCAATTCCATTTGCTATCCCAAAGTCCCAAGTCCTGCAGTATATCCCTACAGTGTGGCGTTGGCATTTTGAGGGGAAGCGATCCATACCCACGCAATCCTAACTTTGCCAGCCAGCTACTTTACAGTTTGCAGTTCAGCCACTGAAAGTCTTTTATTTACTACCGTATTTTACTAGCACTTTCAGAAACGGTCTCTTCCACAAAGGATGCTCTGACCCTCCCCTACTTGGGATCACAGCTTGCCAGGGCACCTACCTCAGCTTTGTGCTCCTGTCACACTGTCTTCCCAGCAAGCTTTAGAAATCGCTAATGACGGTGGAGGGTGAGAGTTTCTCTGGTGTAATTAATGGATGTGTGAAAAAGCCTGCTGGGCTGGACAGGCTGGAGAGGCGCCAGCTACTGAGGGCCACATCCAAATCTCAGTGGAGCCAAAGAAAAGACTCCAGTAGATTTTTGCAGGTTTTGGATGGGGGCTCAGGTGCACAGCGGGAATGGAAAAATTCAGTGGGGGCCTCCTAAACTGTGCGATTGTTTCACAGTTAGTCTTGGATGATATCTGCAGCAAAGCCTGGGCTGCAGAACTGGCACAGAGGGGCTGTCACTGTGTGATGGATAAAATAAGGTGCACGGCACCAGGCAGAGCCCCTAGGAACAGGATCATGCAGGAACAGTCGTTCCCTCTAAAGCGGGTGGTTGAGCACCACTGAGAGGCAGCAGGTCCCAAACTGGCTGTGTAGCCTAAGAAAGCATGATGGGTTTTGAGAAGGGCTCACAGGTTGTATGTGACTGCCCCAAAACTGCTGATGTCAAAGGCCATCCCAAGTGTCCTGGGTCCCTCCGCTCCGTGGTTCGATCCACAGCCTCAGAAGGGTGACACTGAATCCCAGTGGGCTTGGTGTGACCCTAAACATGAAGCTTGGCGAGGAAGATCACTCCTTTCCTTTCAGCATGACCCTGGTATCACTCAAGATGGAAATTGTTTATTAAGGGATTTTTTTTGTGATAATGATGCCTGTGAAAAATACCACCGCCACCACAGGAGTTGCAGACCTTTACTTAGGCAAAACAGTGACCTTCCCCTCCACCTGCACCCTTCACCTCTGCCCCTTCAACCCACTCTGCGTTGCCCCCCTGGGACCAGCTCCCAGTGCCTCGTCTCTCCCTTGGCAATTCTGATACGGATGGAGCAGGGTTGAATCTGCCTTGTTCCTAAAAGCTGCTGAGTAAGCAGGGGATGGAGCAGGGTTATTCCAAGGCCGGGGGACACCTGGGTACCAGAAATACAGAGCTGAACTGTACCGTGATGTCAGTAGTGGATGAGAATCTAACCAGCCCCCTTTCTCTTCCCTCACTGCACATCTGGTCATGTTTTTGCTTTCAAAGGCCAGTACAGAGAGCGGGGCTGTCTTGAAAACCTCCCCACATGCGACAGCATCTTCTTCTGCCCCGCACGTACACACTCACCTGAGTGATGTCGCTGTGACAACAGCCTGGTTTGGCGATGCCGACGCTGCCAGCAATTTGTCATCGGCTTCAAGGCAAATGGCAGAAAGAGAGCTGGCACTGCAGCCAGAGGAGGCAGGCGCCAGGGGCGAGGAGGAGGAGGCGGCGGGTGGGAATACCCTGCCATGGGTGACCAGGCCAGCTCCCAAATCTGCTGTTCCCGAGAAGGGGGAAGACCCTGGCAGAGGGACCCGACTCCTCGCAGCCCAACTCGGCATCCTCCTGGTCTGCACGGCCGCTCTGGGCCTGGCACTGGCGGCTGCCATGCGCTGTGTCTGTGCCCAGCATTGCCACAAGCGGACCGAGGTCTCCTTCAGCGAGCCGGACCCCGACGTCATCGCCGTCAGAGAAAACGGGGAGGTGATGCACTTCCGAAAGATCCGGGAGAACAGCTTCGTGCTGGTGCAAGCCGAGTACAACTGGGTCAGTCCCTCGAGCAGTGGGAAGAAGACAATCATCTGAACATCTGCAACGCCGAAAGCAGCAATACAGCGGCCGGTGTAGGTGAAAACAGCCCGGACTGTACACCACAGGTTATGGGAAGCGGTGGGGCAGTTCCTCTACGTGCCACCATCTAGGTAAACAAACTCAAAGCTGCCAGTTCAGACAAAGGTGTTAGTTGAAAGTATCTAAGCTACAGCTGCTAAGAAAATAGAAGCTGATAGATTGTTCCGTGTGTTACACTTACCGCAATTAATATTGTATATCTGCTCATTAGCTGTCACTGCAGCCGTGACATACGCTGCTTCCTCTGTTGCCCTAAGGGTGTAGCCAAAAATAGAAATTCTTCCTCTGCGCTGTAGTATTGTCTCCTGTTTAATCTCAGCAAAAAGTTTCTAGTGTTGTATTTCTTTCTAGGAACTAGAAACCCCTGCTATAAACCCAACCATTCTCATTCAGGAGCTTAGAGGTTTGATTCTGTGCCCTTGGTATGTCTCGGATGACAAAATATTTGCTGGTAGATTTTAAGTTTCAATTTGAAAATAAAAAGCAATAACTCATTAGTGGAGAACATTGATCCAAAGAACGCTGAATTGATCTCCGGGAATGAAACACAGGGTGACGGACACCAGCTTTTGGGGGAGAAACATGCCTCCTCATCAGGTGCAAATGGAAGAAAACCTTTCCTGTCCATTTGCACCTTATGAGGAAGCTTGTTGAAGCCTGACAGCCAGCGTTTACTTGGTCTTTTACTTCGAGTCAGCTCAGTAACACTCTGTGCAGAAACGTGCAGAGAAGTACCCTTCCCAGGTCACTTTGGAGATCCCCAGCAAAGGCTGCGTGGAAAGTTAACAGCATCCTTCTACTCTGAGTTCGTGCAAACTTCTCTCCGACTGTGTGGTTTTCTGCAGGAGGCCACTAAAACAGCCCTTGGAAAACATGAAGGTCCTTGACACCTTCTAAGAAGGAGAGGTGATGACAGCAGGGGTAAAGGTTTGTTTTACTGCAGCTTTGAAAGAGACAGAAATAGCCCTGATATTGATCCTCTTGAAATATACATTTTATAGCCTTTCAGAGAGCAGGAATCACCCCTTCTGGTGTCCTTTTCTAGGGTGGGGGGGCTCAGATGATCCCCAAGCTGTGTAATGGGGGACAGACTTAAACTTTGGTGCTGCAGCTCGTTTCACAGCCTGCAGCAATCCCCCCTGAGCTAAGTAGACACTGACAGGACCCTGATGGCTCATAGAATCCTTCCTGGTGACAACTTCCCCCTCTGTCACAGGAGGGCCCTGTAACCATCTCCAAGCAGCTGGCCATCTTCATGCTTGGTAGTCAGTCAAAGCTCTGCTCTCAGGTCCTCCCTTACCTTGCCTTTGACTTCAGAGGAGACAGGTGGGACGTAAAGGAGCTCTCTTGCACAAATCCCTGTAGTGTGATGAACACAGTGCATCTTTTGCTCATAGCACCTTCTATTAGCATTCAGAAAGAGCTGGTTTCTGACTGTACTATCGTCCTGTGATTAGTGACATGATGCTTTGTGCTACACACGTGGCCAAATTCTATCATCGAGTTAACTTCTAGGCCTAGTGAGCCTTGGGCAAAACATATGAGTAAGAAAAGAAGTGTACTCACAAATGCAGCTTGCAGAGATGAGCTTGATGGTCCTAACCATTGCACTTTGAAGAGAAGGGTGGCTGCACCATGGCCCTTCCACTGCAGAGTAACTAAGGGTAGTGCTGTAATTGAAAAGACATTTGTTTTAGGACTCAAAAGGATGCTAGTTGAATTGTTTTATGTTCAATAAGTCAAGCTTAAGCACTACCTACTAGGAAGTCTACAGGTTTTTAATTACAAGTCTAGACACTTCCAATGGCATTCCTGTCCTGTGTCATGTGCCTTAGAAAGAAATCATGTTTCTGTAACCCAGTGTAGCTGAACTATGTAGCCACTAAAGCAGACTGCATTCAAGTCGTTAATGCAGCCAAAAAAAATCCTAATTAACTGAGAAAATAGGTCAACAAACTCTTAAATATTTAAAGAACTATCACATATTAAACAGTTTCTTATGATGGCATAGCTGTTTATGAATAAATTACAAATACCTATGGCCCCTTCCACTATCTCTCTAGGTTTAATGTTGTCAGACTGATATAGCCTTAAAACCGTGCCCTTCCTCTTCCCAGCACCTTCCCCATGACCCAGCATCACTTCTTGCCAGGCTGACCGGAGCAAGCGAAGGTCTCATGGAGATGTTTGATTAGGACAGCAGCACTTCAACACCACTCTCCCTTCTGCCAAACTCAGCCTTCTGTTAAATTTATGCAGCTCCAGTATTATTAGTAGTAAAACCAGTAATGGTGAGCTCTGAGGGACATAGCTCCTTTGAATTAGTAATGAGTTTTGCTACTTTGCGGACTTGGCTGAGACCTAAAGTGCTTGTGGGTTTTTTTCTTGACTTCTGAATGATGTTTCGTTTATTGTAGTTGCCATGACAAGACGGATGGAGGTTTTATCTCTTCTTAAGGCTGTTAAAAACATGAGGCTCATTAATTTATTAAAAGGCAAACCATTCAAACACCCCGCCCTCCCATTCTTAAGTGACTTGCCTTGTATGGAAATTCATCTGTGCTCACGTTTGGAACAAATTTAGGAGAAAAAAAAATGACAGAATTAGGAACCATTCTGATGGTTCTAACAGAATAGAACCATTCTAATATTTACTGGAGGGACAAGTGAAAGACTTGGCTTGTTTCCCTCTCTAAGTGCATAGAATCATAGAATCACAGACTTGTTTTGGTTGAAAAGGACCTTTAAGACCATCAAGTCCAACTGTTAACCCAGTACTGCCAAGTCCATCACTAAACCATGTCCTTAAGCACCACATCTACTCATCTTTTAAATACCTCCAGGGATGGTGACTCCACCACCATGACTGTGTTGGTCACAGACGTTCTGCTGGAACTGGAGGATCTGTTCCTCCAGCACGGGTCAGTCTGCAGTGTCTGTGGCCCATGTTAGGCTGCCATCCCTCAGCAAAGTGTCAGGGCTTTGTGTTAGAATTACTGACCAAAGGTGTGGAAAGCAGCTCTAATGCACACCTATCCTGAGTCTGTCTCCCCACCAGCCAAACAGGCATCAAACGCAGTTTTGTCAGTAAAAATTCCTATGGCTTAAATCCTCTGATGCCATTACGATGCATGAGCTATCCTAACTCAAAAAAAACCCCCAAAAATATTTAGAAATAACTAACTTGCACACAGACATGCCCATTCATCGCACCCTTACTCCTTACTTGCATACTCATTTTCCCATCTCAGGTCACTGTGATTCCTGCTTTCCCTCTGCTCCACAAAAATATAAACCACTGCCCCGAAACCATCAGTCCTGCATGTTGAGCATATAACACCATCGCTGACACTGATAGACCACTTACGACTTTTCCATGGTATCTGAAATCAGTTTGGCTTCACCCATCACCAAGCCCTTCCATACATCTTGTTCCCCCTCTGTTGCAGAGAAGATGTTGTCTCATGCAATGCTGCATCTGCTCTATTAAAAAGATGCCCGCCCCACCTGCAGTCAGCAGAGGATGGCAGCCCTCTAATACATTGGTGGCACTAAATGTAATGTGGAGAGGTTGCATTCAGCAGTGCAGTTGGCCCAAAGCTCGGTTAATTCATCATGGACATCTCTTGCATTGGTTCAATTGTCGCTAATAAGCAAAAAAGCCAAACATGCACTGATGTGGTCAGCTCCAAAATGGGTGATGAGACTCCCAGGAGAAGCCACAGGGCCCTGCGGGCCCAGCTATCATGGTCAGCAGGGATGTGCAAGATCCGGCTCTCAGCAGAGGCAGAGCTCTCCCCAGAGCAGCGCAGGACGAGGCCCCAGGTGTTACGGAGCTCTGGCTGGGTGGCTTGGCCAGCCCTGTTGGCACAGTTTCTGCAACTACTTCAGACCACACAAACCAAAGGAGGCAAAGCAGCAAGGCCAGGAACCCAGAGAGCAAAACATTCAGCACATCCCCCAGCAAACTGAGCACAGGGAGATGATACCTTGCTGAGAGGTGAGGATTTGTGCTCTCCCTCACCCCTGAGGGTTTGCCCCTGCTTCAGCCAGCTCCCTGGTGGAGCTGCAGATGCATGTGTTATTTATTCACATAGATTTAAATAACAATGAGAAATGCCTGTAAAAAGATGAGGAGATGCTCTAACGATTCCTGCAACGTTCAGCTGCAAGAAGAAAGCTGCTTACCAGCACCAACCAACCACAAAGCAGCGACCCAACCTGCCCAGCTGGTGAACAGCAGACCAGCCCCCTCATTCCTCCTAGCAAGCCGGACCCCCTCCACTGCCCCTGCCATGGTCTTAAGGCTCAGTCTGAAAGTCATCGTGTCTGGATAGCTCTGCAGGGCTCCCTTCCTTTCTTTCCCTTCCCCTCTCTCCTGCCAGCTCCTCCAAGGCACCACATCACCTACGAGAGGGCAGAGACGGACTAGATGATCTCCAGAGGTCCCTTCCAACATCAGTTGTTCTGTGGTTCTGTGACCTGAGGAGTCACAACTGCCCTTGGACCACGAGCTGCTGCTCAGGGATCTCTCCCAGCTCCCTCCCACCACCGAATCGTTTCCCCATTCGCAGGTCTCATCCCAGCAGCCCTCCTTCCTCATCAGCGCACATGTGACTCCCTCAATAAAGCATTTTGTTATATGATGTATAAAGGATCGTGTCTCAAACCACATTTTACTGTATATTTAAGTGCATGTTTTGCTGATTTACTGTTGTTCTAGAGAATGTCTCCCTTCCTCAGCCGGGCAGGCCCATAAAGGATATATCAGCTCTGACTAACGATTATTAGCACATCCCGAGGTTAGGCACCACAATCAAATAATGCGTAGGAGGGAAGAGAGACTCCAGCTCGCTCGGCTGAGGGCAAAGATCACAGATAGTCTCTCTGAATCTTCAGATTACAATATCCGTTACAGATTGCCACCTTCTAATGTCAAAGTATAATTTGTTGTCAAGAAAAATGTGTCGCTATTTCAAAGGCGAGTCAGAGATCAGACCCGCTGTATATAAGTGTATGTTGATGTACATTAGGCAGCGACGGGCAGGTACCGAGGACCTCAGGCTGTCGGTGTAGGGGGAAAGGCAGAAGATGTGACTCGTTGATCGTTATTATGCAAACACACGGCCCGAAGCAGAAAAAAATAGTTAACCCGGTCAAGTAAAGTGTCACCAGTAATTCCCGGTGCCTAATGCGGCCTAATGACGCTCCATGTCAGGCGAGTTCACCGCCACCTCCGGCGCCAGCGGGTGCGGGCAGAGCGGGGCCGGGCTGCGGGCACAGCCCCGAACGGGGACACCCTCCGTGGGGAAGGCGCAGACTCTGCCCGCTCAGCCGGTGCGGGGAGGGACGGGCAGAGGCTCCCGCGTCACTCCCCTTCCCGGGCCGACACCCGCCGCGGCCGCCGCCCCGCACCCGTCTCCTCTGTCACTCGAACGAGGAGGTGAAACCCACCCACAACGAGCGCCTCCCCCCGCCGCCGCCAGGGGGCAGCCTTGCCCCGGCCATGGCGGCCCGCCCGGCCCCGCCGCCCGCCCCTGTCCCCCCTCCCCGGGCCGGGCCGGGGCGGGCAGCGCCGGGGCAGCGAGCGCTCGGCTGAGGGGGTTCAGACCCGGCCGTCCCCGCGGCGGGTGCTGGGGGCGGCAGTTCGCCCAGACGCCGCCATCTTTTCAGGGGAGAAGGCAGCGGCGGGCACGAAGGCGGCCGGGACCGAGCAGGGCAGGTGGGGCCCGGCTCCGGCGCGGCGAGGGCCGCGGGGCAGGGACACCCAGGGACACCCAGACCCAACCCCACGCAGCCCCTGGCAGAGGCGACGTGCAGCAGCTCAACTCTGCTGGCGGCTTCTGGCCTCTCAGAAGACTCGCTGCAGCCCATCACCTTGGGCAGGGAAATGGCCGAGCCCCTTACTAACACACCCCAGTTACCTCCAGTCTCCCAGCGTGGGCTGAGTTGTGAAATCCCCACGAAAGCGAAGAATGTGGACACACACCGAAACGTGTTGAAGGAACAAATGAACAGATTCCCAGAAGCTACAAACCCACGGTCACCAGCGCTCCATCCTTTTATGAACTGCAAGCAAAAAAAATAAGGCCCAAGACAACCATCGGTCCCAATTTTTCACTTCCAAGTCAAAGGACTGATTTGACTTTTGATCTTTAAAGGACAACTATCACAATTTTTAAGCAATAACATTCAGAAGAGATGAACAGCACACTTGGTGATCTGCATCATTTATTTCGCAAAGCCTATTAGTTCTCTCTGGAGCAAATTAATAATAACTCTCATGTGTTTGTCAGTGGGGATTTAATGTAGGCTAAAAAGTCGTTGAGAGTTTTCCTGAGATGGAAGTCCATTCAAAACAGAACAAAAAAAAGATGAATTTGAGAAAAAAAAGCTTAATAAAGTCTCTTTTAAACGAAAACCACTCAAGGCCTGACCGTTAATCAAAAGAACATTACTTACCTTACTCAGCATCACTGAAATCAGAATCTGGCAGCAAGTTTTAACAAGGAACCCTTTTCTCTTTCTTTACAGACACAATTTATATCAGCTGAATTATTGGCTATAAATACTCTTTTCCTTCTGCTAATGTATTGTGCTTCTGGGATTGTTCAGAGCAAACATTTTGTTGCTAAGACAATAAACTCCTAAACTGGGGCTTCTGAAACAAATTTCGAGCACATTCCAAGCAGCAGCTATTCAGAGAGTACCACGATGCCTTCTTAACAAACTAAATTTTATTTTCACTAGTATTGAAAAATATTGAAATTTCTCACTACATTTATTTTTTAAACATAGAAAGCTACTGCTTGCAATACACTGGAGCATATTTATGTATATAGCGGAGCTGAAAATTCAAACAGGATGAATTAGCAGCGAGAGTTTGCTGTTGAAAGAGCTAGACAAGCAAAATACATTCTTAAATATATGTAAAATATTCAATTATAGAACATAGAAGGTAATGGTTTAATACACATCCTGTTGCACATGGAGAGCAGTTTTTCTACATGTAATATGCACCTTACTTTAAAAAAAAAAGCTACATAAAAATCTTCCAAAAAAATGGTACCAGCAAGATTTGAGTTTTCTTGGTTTTAAACAATGTCCCGATAGATACTTTAAATGAGGTTATTTGGGAACATTGATATGTGATAGTATAGCTATACATATACTATAGCTCTTTATGCCCTTTATAATCAGAGAGGTTACACGTTAGTGTTACACATCACAGCTACGTGTTACCTGATCAGAAACATGATACAAGTCAGACTGCAGCGCTCCTATTCTGTTCCCCTGACTCGCACCAAACCTCACGTATCACAACTCAGCGATGTTTTTATACTTGGAGGGGCCAGAAGAAGGCGAGTTTGTGAGCACGGGGTGGCCAAAACCCCAGTGTCTTGGAGAAATACTGCTCCCACGCTGCTGCTCACGCGGCTCTGGGATTTGGCTCTGGCTCTGGGAGAGATCCATGCGTGACACTCACGGACAGCCGAGCTGAAAAGATACAGGCTTCCCACGTTAACACTCCGTGAGCTGCATCAAATAGAGTTATCATATTAGCTGGCTGAAATTGTTTCATACTCTTATTTTTAGTACACTATTAAGCCTCTAGGATATATTTTATTTGTCAGGGAATTGGACCTAAACAGATGTTGCAGTGGTTTTCTAAAGGAGGCTTTAGGCAACTCGCTGGGAGGTACCTGAAAGCCTGCGTGTATGTTTTGGGGAAGGGGCAGAGTGAATGCGTGAGCCAAATACTGTACATGCATCTTTTTTAGTCCTGAGTCACTGTTTGGAAATTACAGTTAATTTTTCAGACAGTGATCTAAAATATTTCACTGAAAAAAAGACTTTTTGTCATTTTTATAAAGAAAAATATTGAGGTTCTCCTGAAATTTCTGTGATTTAAAGCAACATTATGAAACAGAATGAGCGAGACTTTGCTGAAGAACTTTACAAAACATATCACGCAGTAATATGGGACTGCCCAAAGGACCAATAGTGACTATAATAGATACCGCGGTAAGCTGCAGGCCCGCGTGCATGCGGCTGTTTCCATCCAGGGGATCTGCGAGTCCTAATGAAGAACATGAGAACCATAATTCGCACGGGTGAAGTTCTTCAGTGTTGGCACAAAAAGCTGACTTCTGCTTCCCCAAGCAGCATCTTGGAAAGCTGCCCTGGTCTCTCGGTCATGGTTATCCTGTCGTGCTGCTACGGGATGGGGTCTAAGAAGAAAGGATCTTCTTAGAGATGCTCTCCAAGCAGATGAGAACATCATCTTGCTGATGACACCAACAGGTTCAGTTAGGGACAGCCAACTAGGAGAAGTTAAAAAAAAGGGGGGTAGTGCAATTTAAGTTGAAGATAGAAAAAAAAGACATTTTATCACTTGTTTCATCAAACACTGTTGACAAGAAGTGGCAAAACTACACGGGGAAGGCACTAGGGAATCAGAATTTTGTAATGTCTTGGGTATGGGCTGTGCAGCAGACAAAGGACACTGATGGGGAAGGGCTGCAGTCACAACGCTAAGAAATGGAGGGAGCACAGAATTGCAAAAGCTTTTGTCAATAGAATTTCATCCCCAATTATTGTCACGGGACTCTTAAATTTTATTTCCGGCAATTCTTCTGGCAAAAGGCCAGTTCTCCCATGACCTCCGTAATTTTTTTAATCCTATCAGTGAAATCATCTTTCCTTCGAGGCAGCCCATTTTCTTCTCTTCTAAGAGAGCTGATTTCCCTTACACTTTGGAACTGTTTCATAAACAAACTGACCATAAACACTAAGTTTTCTCTTACAGAGATGAACTAACATCAGCACGCTAACATCTGTAAGCCTTTGATTTTGTTACAGTTATACTAGATGGAGCCCACCCACAGAGGATGCCATCCAAAAAGGCTTTTTTTTTTCCTTCTTAACTGGGTGAAAAATGGTTGTACCACTTTGAACACAGGTAAAGAGTGGACAATACGCACCAGCATGGGATCCTTAGGAGATGCACCGCCTCTTCTCTGTGCTGCAGCTGTTGGGTATCGGCTGTCTCTCTGAGCAGGGATGACAATTTCTAATCTCATGCCTGCTTCTGGTCTGGGCTAGCAACACCAAGACAGAGTTGATTTGAACCTACCAGATAGCCTAAGAATTAAGGTTATTACTTAACAAATCCAGGTGTTGGGATCAACTCAGTGGGGCTCTTTTCTGCATAACAGGGCCAAAGGTCTTCGATCTACCTGCCCTCCCTGCCCAAACTGCAGCCAGTAGGGTGGGTGGCAGGGAGCAGAGCCTGATTCAACAGCAGCTATTGCTCATTTTCTTGTCACTCTATAGGTCACTGGCTGGCAGAAATCTCTGCGGAAACGCATCTAAAAATATTTTGAAAACTTGGTCTCCACTGATGAGAAAATTAAGTGGTGACTCATGCTCCCATCGGCTCCAGACTTGATTACTGCAATTTGATGGACTGAGAAGCTGATATTCCACCGAGACTGCAATTTGCTTAGGGGAGCAGCCGAGAGGCCTCATTGGCACCAATTGCTTCCAACACATCTCTCTTGTCCTTTTAATCACTAACAAATTTAATTTCACTTCTCACTGTAGATCTCACTCTCCACCTTTCTGGCGACAGAACAATTCAGAGGCTGCTTTCGTGACCTCTGCTACAGCTCTAGATGCCAGCATGGAGCAGACCTGCCTGTAGCAATGCCTTGCACCTGCGTTTCCTGGCATTGCTTTCTCTAGTCCTGCACATCTAAAGCCACTGGACAGTCCTTCTCCCTACTACTCCAAAAGATTACTTACCATCCTGCAGCATGTTCTCTGTTGAATGAGAATTTTACAGGAACCGCACACATAAAACTTCGAAGAATTTAATTCAAAATGCCTCCTCAAAGCACTCACAGTCTAACGATCACAAGCGATAAATTGGTTTAAGCAAGAAAACAGCAAAGAGGAGACAATCTCCCTCCTCTGCCGTTGTTCTGATATGATGCTGTAGTTTTGGTCTGGGAAATTGGGGCTACCCATGGAAACAGGGACAAAAGAGATTCGGTTTGTTAGATGCTGGAAAGGGCTGGCCATCAACTCTAAAGTAAAATACTCTTCATTTACTCTCATCATGTGCTACATTATCACCGAGCTTTGTTAGAACAATGGCAGGGCTTTTCAAACAGCTTCCCTAGGGAGACTGCTCTGCAGCTTAACAGCCCTCTCGCTGGAGATGTGCAAGTGTAACCAAGGGCAGAATTTAGTCTCTTGTCTATTTAATGTGTTTGCAAGGGACTGTATGTGTTTCTGGCACTTTATAATAATAGTAATATAAATGCATTTGGATTATAACAAAATGGAGAAACTATGATTTAGCCCTTTACTCTGCTGTAATTCCCAAATGCATCAACATCTATTTAAGTGCAAAATAGTCTACAGTTTACAAATACAATGCTGCGATCGTCTGCTGTGAAGGTTCCGTATGAGATTATGATTCAATACAAAACACAATTCAGTGTCTGAAATTTCATTTTTAATGTCAGAATAACATCCAAAAAGTAGCTCTTTCTCCATATGCAGTCTTGCAAAAAAAATGTATACGAGGGACTTGGTCCTTTCTAGTGATTTCTACATATATAAGTGCTCATCTCTTATGCACATATGCACTTGCACATAAATAAATGTGCTTGCAGACAGACAATATTTCATCTTGCCTTCTAACCTCCTGCTGTCAAGATATTTCCACAGAACACTGTACACAAAAAAACCCTAACAGCTCCTCTTTCCCTGACTGCCAGAATAACATAGGAGACTACCTCTGTAAAACCAAGCTGCTGGATTACTCTCCTTTTGCTCTGTGAACATGCACAACCACGCTTCTGCTGAGATTGCCTTTTCTGTCGTATAACCTGCTCGCACTAACTAAAGGATCTGTAAGAAAAAGCACAACCACAATTTTAACCACATAGAAAATTATTTATCTTGGACCTGTTACTGGAGTCATCAAAGCTTCTCAATTTAGCGCACAAAAAGGGAAATAAAATGTTTGAGTAACTCAACATAAAGTGCTAAGATTCCCTGTGACCTCTGAAGTGCTCTTCTATCGTTTGGGCATTTTTTTTTCCTCTGCTGTCATTAGATGGGATTATAGATATGCAGAAGATGTGTTGATGATCAAGAAAATCCTTATGTTTTAACATGGGCAACATTCTCGTTTGCCATCAGTTTTGCCTCATTGTGTTCAATACCAGGTATCTCTCACAGTTCAATTTAAAGCCAAGGAGTTGAAAAGATTCTGAACTGTTCTAACCCTCTACTGAAAAAGTGGTGGAGTTCAATGAATTAATTTTCAGTTGATTATAATTTGCAGTATTCTGAGGACTTTCTTTCCCCAGTTTTAGTTCATAAAATATTTCTGTACAGTTCATGGATTTTTTTTTTTTTAAAGAACAAGCAAACAGTTTAAAAGCTTACCCACAAAAGAACAAAGCACAGGGAACAGAGGTAAAAAGTTGACCTAGAGGATAAGTTATTTTATCTTGTTTTCCTCATAACAAAATTAAATTCAAAACCATTCTGTTTATTAAAGACACATAGGCATAATAACAAGTCATAAAACAAACATCTTAACAGTCTTTAAACATAACAGAATTGATATGCAAAATTAAGTTTCATTGAGTACGGACTTAAAATACGTATTTCAGTTTTGCTTTGTATTCCCTTTAGACCAGCACCTCCAACACTAGTACACAATATTTAGGCTGCCTCAAGCAATCAACAAGCACTTTGTAAAGGCTCTAACAAAACTCCGTCTCAAAACAGTTTGAAATATTCTTAAATGAAGACAAAACTTAACAAAGAAAAAAGGATGTGTTCAGTGGAATCTAAGCGAGTTGTTGGATGTACTGGAAGTCAGAGGTTCAGTACGTAGAGGTAGGTAGCTCCGTAAGGGTACTTGCAGTGTTCTGACTATTTCGCATTGACACAACCACAGTAAGTTACTGTGTGCTTGAACTTTTCCTATATATTTTAAAAAAGCTAGCACTCTTTCTGGGCCTGTTGCTTTGCCATTCAAAACCAACAGAAAAAGTCATCGATTTCAGTGGGATTGGGATTAAGTCCTTACGTACTCTGGAAGTTCAGGTTTACGGAAACAGAACAAAAAGAAACTGCCCTGAGTCTGGACTCTCTGCTGCAAGCAGGGTTTTTAAATCCAGACAAAGGAATTTTTTCCCACGTGGAGCCAGTTACCAGCATGCTTAAGGAAGGGGAACCTTGAATTTGGTCCAAGAACACACATGCTCTTCTCTTCAATTACCTCGCAGGTTGGTGGATCTGACCATGCTATCTAGGGATGCGCTGATCAAAACTGTGAGATCACTGCCGCTGCCCTTTGCATCACTAGTGAGATGAGAGCATAGCCCTGGGGAACATGGGCAGTGGACAGTGTCCCTCAGCCCTCCTGCCTGCTCAGAGTGCAGAGCTTGATCCCCCTCCAGGGAATGAAAGGATTCATCAGCATGTTGCCACCTCACGTACCTTTGTTACACGGTCGTTTTATTGGTGATGACAATTCTGAACAAGGTGACGCTGTCAGCTCCCAGTAGTTTGTCATACAGATGGCAACAGAGCAGTCTTGCACTGACTGACCATCAGGTAAAGCACCAGTGATTGGTACCAGACTGCTTTCCTGTCGTTCACAGGAATAACAGACTAGGTAAACCAAACACAATTTTTTTCACTAAGGCAAAAGGATAGGAATTTCACATGCCTGTTGGCAGACAAAAGACCTTTAGCTTGTGTAAATGGCTACAGCCTTATCAGAGCTACGATAATTTACATCTGATAAAGATCTGCTCCTAGGTGTTTGCACTCAGTTGCACCATTAACTGCAATGTTAACTATGACACATGTGAAACTTCTGCATTTATATCAATCCCAGTTTGACCTATTTCTTTCATTCCTGTTAATATTTTAATGCACAATTGCCAGCACAGTTTTTGTAGATGGGTACACCTCAGAGTTGGGACTACAGTGCGCTTCTGAAATCTTAATCTCCCAGACAAGCTGCAGTGCTGGCTATGTGTTTAAGTATATGCCTGTGTTCCTTTCTCTTCAACACTCCTCTTAGAAATAGTATTTTGTATTTTTTTATATAAGTTTTTAAAAAATAAAACATTATTCTTTTTAATAAAGTTGTGACTGATTGTCAAGTTAGCTAAGATAGCGTTTCTGTTACTATGAGGATCCTTTTAATTGGCAAAAAAAAGATAATTGTCAACTTTCTCATCCTCACAAGCTATTCATTACCAATGTAGCAATATAGAAAACATAGCCTGGCTTACTACAATAAAGGCTCTGTTTCAATATTAACATCCTAAATTCTGTCACTGCAGATCTCTGTGCATTGCACTGGTAAAAGGAAAAGAAAAAAGAAAAACAAAAATTTGTGTTCTTCAGGGGTAAATTATAAAAGATCTCCTAGCTGCAAACACAAATACTTCACTCATAACCCAAGCACCAGACCATTTCTTTGAAGGAGCTTATGAGGCATTTAAGATATACAATGGCACAATATCATACAATGGAACTGAAAGAATTTTCTTGAGAAACCATTAACTTTGAAGGAATGTCTAGACAACTGTGTCAACAAATGCAAATAATTCATGCTTCTCAGCTTCTATCCAATGGATGGCCCCATGCTGAGCATACACAAACTCAGAAGAAAAAGGCATGTCACAGTCATATGACTAGGGAGTGTAACAGAGTCACACAGAAATTCAAGTCGATCTCAAAAAAAACCTTCAGAAAGCTCTTCCCCAGGGTAAGCCAGCAGTGGGATAGGCTTCTGGTCATTTTGGCTAGTTTAAAACAGAGACTTAGAGCTGCTGCACCCTGGCTTCAAAGCAGGGGCAACGGAAGAAACAGCTGTTAAGTCATGACCATTCACTCTGTTAGAAAAATAAAAACTAAAGGACTCCAAAATACTGTACAACTTCTTGCAGTAACCAACAAAGTGGCTTCTGGAAACAATGCTTTTACCAAAAATGCATCTGTAAGGCACTTAACAGGTATCTTTTTAATATATATAGAGATATGTATATATAAAAATAAAATATGCACTGAAGCAACATTCACAAATACCCAGTTGTCTCAATTGTCCGTGTGTACAGTATAGTACATATATACATTCACTGTGACACAGGCCATCTCCATCATTATACCTTCACAGGTGCTTTGGGCTGCCTGGTTAACTTCAGCGCCTGCAAGCAGTAAACAAAACAGTCACTTTTTTATATTCTTAAAAGACAACCACCAGCCCAAGATAAGATTTTTATTTATAAGGGGAAACAAAATGCTGCGTGTACTTCTGGGAGGCTGAGTGAGGTGTCAGCATGCAGCTGACAGGCCACTCTGGGTTTTATGATGAACTTTTTAGCTCTGATAGCCCGTCACAACTCCTCGCATACAGATAGCCTTAACAGAGAAACCACAAGGAATATGGTTACAGTGCCAGTGAAGGATGCAGAGGTGGATCTCAGATGTCTTTTAGAAAGCAACTGTTGGGACCCCACTCAAGAAACCACTTGTGGCACAGATAGAAGAACTTCTGATGTACTTAGGGAAAGACTGTGAAGAAAACTTCTGCCAACACCTTTGTGTTTCCTGGCCTCCTTCCATCGAGCCATAGCTCGATGCCTGCTCGGAGTATAGTCACTGCCGCAGTGGTGGATGTCACATGCCTTCAATATTTATACCTTCCTCTCTGAGAAAAGGTAAGAATAAGCCAAAGTCCATCAGGCCAGAGGTGACCTTATGCCAAGGGACACATGACGTCTTTGTAGCTCTAGTCTACTCTTACTGAGGAGGAGAGAAACCACACGCTTTTATTTGATGGCAGGGTTCAGCTCTGTGTTCCCTTTAGGGCTGGCCAACTATGGTAGCTGAACTATTTATTCTGTGTGTGACAGAAGGTGACAGAAGTTCAACTCAAATGATAGGTGACCATGCTTCTAGCTTGGCAGGAAGCAGCCTCTCTAACTTAGGAGGCAAATGTGACAGGCTTAAAAGGCGTGAAGTTTTCATCGGCTTCTGTGGTCCTACACCGATGGGGTCACTGTAAAGGATGCCTGCTGTTGGTGTGCTCTGCAACCAAAAAAGCTCAGTGCTTTCTTGTGCAGGACGAATTGGCCTGAGTGAGAGGGAAATTCGTGAAATTTGCAAATTCCTGAAATTTGGAACCTCTGTTTTCCTTAGCCTTTTAGGGGAAGTGC
Source organism: Nyctibius grandis (assembly GCF_013368605.1). Taxonomy (NCBI): domain Eukaryota; kingdom Metazoa; phylum Chordata; class Aves; order Nyctibiiformes; family Nyctibiidae; genus Nyctibius; species Nyctibius grandis. The sequence continues at coordinate 71,745,408 of NC_090663.1, read as the reverse complement.
CCCGACAGACTGGCATTTGCCTGTCAAGTGACAGACGTATCATTTCCAGAGCATTGGCTAAACAAGCAATTTTCACTCTGAGATGTCTGATGGGTCTTTTTATTATAGATATTAACCTTTAATATTGTACATTTAAAGCTTGTAAGCACTGCTTGAAAAACGCTCTAGCACAAATGTAAACCCTTAAAAAAATCCAAACCTTTAAAAATAAATAGGCTATATTCCCCTCGGAAGCACCAGCTTTCAGAAACACCAGCATTTAACTATTGTTAAATCAAGCCGTTTGAGATTAGTCTTTTGGATATTATTCAGCAAGAGACTTTGGAGAGAGACATCATTCCACGTTTTGTCTGGGGAAACAATTTTTTAACTTTGTAGTTTGGCAGATTCCACTGCCATATTTACAAACTAGAAATACCTTAGTGTAGATGAACCTCTAAATATTTAAATTCAATTTCATACAACCAGATCACATGTACTATCATAATTAAGTAAGAATGTCACTGCAGCTGAGTACTGTGACTGGATAACTGTCTCCCCCTGCAAGAGAGATGCCAAAATGAAGCCAAGGTGTTTATAGAAAATAAACATCAAGGGTGATGATGACATGTTTATTTTCAAAGCAGGAGACCATTATCCAGTCACAACATTCACTTCTATTATACTTATTGCAACTGTACCAGACCCAACCTCATTGATTTTTTTCAAAGAGTAATTAAAATAACATTTGTGAATAATACAGAAGACCAACCGAAGAAACTGCTGCAACACAACAACAATCCCCCAAAGTGGTTCTACGGTAGCATTACAGTCTGTTTAGCACAGGAGGTTTATTTGATGCTTAATGAATAAGAAACTAGTGCTGGTGAACTGTAAATCTCTCCAGTACTGGTTGACTTTTCTGATGCCCTGTTTAAAGGCTGTGTTAACCTGCAGCAACTGACAGCAGCCTCTAAGGAGGCTGCCCCTGAAGATCAGGGAGGTCTGGATGAGCTCCAGCCCCACTTCGGGGCTTGGCAGCAAAGAGCAGTTAGATGCTGAAGAGAAGCCAGCATTGCAGGGACCGTTCTGTCACCATTAGTGTCAGATTTAGGCTATCTTTCTGAGGGAGCAGAATGGCATTTTCTTTACACAACCTGTAATGTCTCTTGATAATTTCTGATTTAAAAAAGTAATGACATCCAGACGGATGGAGAAATGACATACGATTCTCAAATTCCCATTTTTGGATGCTAAGATAAGTATATCTTAGCAAGGTCTGATTTCTGGGCTCGGTTCCTGAAAAATGAGAGTTTTCCTGCTTTTTACAGTTCAGGTAACCAAAAGTGGAGCCACCTAAAAATCACTGATTTGGGGAATGTTAGCATTCATGTTAGCAAGGTGACTTTAGTGGAGTGAAGCTACTAAAATGCCGGCCTGTTGGGTTTTACTGAAAATTTGAAACATGGAAGTTATAAAAAAAAAGATTCTCCACTGACAAGTGGAGAATGCAGGGTATTGGTGGCACTGGTCTATCCACAGTAGGTCTCAATGTTCACCTAAAATGGCTGTTAAAGACTGCTTCAGTTGCCACAGCTTCTTGATCCTTATTATCTCAGAACATTAAAGACAGCATTAAAATCAGTTGCATGGACTAGCTTTCTGTGAGGTGGTTACTACTGTTCTGAGAACCTGACTCAAACCATTGCAATTATTTCATACAGATCACAGAATGGCTGCTAGATGTCAATAGCTTCAATTTGCACTGAAATAAGCATAATTTAGATCAGTGATGTTGATGCAAAAACCTCTAGGTTATAGTCTGTAATCCTACAAGCTATCCTATGCCATAATTTTGGCATGAAATGTGATGCACCAGACTCCTGTAGACTTCTTGCTATTGTAAAGGGTCACCCAAGCAGAAAAAAAAAATTAAAAAGTTTTCATCCTGCTTCAATTCAGAAAGTGCCCTCATTATACCTCATTTCCCCAGCTCCCATGCCAGCGGACAGATCTTTGTCACTTCGCCGTAAGGGAGATCCAAAGCTGTGATTATCACCTAAAGATAGAGTTATTCTTTTGGGGCATAATCTTAATTCATAATTTGAACTAACCATAAAGGTCTGACTTCAAGATTTGAACCTTTTCAGAGCCAAGTGGAACAAAGTTCACCATTTTTAATTTGATACTACTGTGACTTCACAAAGGAAGTAAAGAAACAGAAAAATCCCTACCATGGGATCTCCAAGAAGGAACCTGAGAAGTTTAAGACACATGTTTAGGTATTTTTTTCCTCCTAGCACACTTTCCATTATAAATCAAAACCAGCAATTCTTACCTTTTGCCTAGAAACCATCCAAGATTTTATTGTTGGTACCAACAGACTGCCAAGAAGAATCTGAGCAGGATGATAGATGAGTAAGGGGACGGAAATTAAGGACAGGTGCTCATAACCCGCAAATACGATCTTCAGCATTGGAATCCCTGCAGGCAGAAAAACAGGAGACAGACTCTCCCCTCAGACTTTGAGCTCCAGATAAATGCAAAGCATTTTGTGTTGCACTGACATTTCACCGAATAAAAAAAAAAAAACCCAAAAGAAACAAAACGAAGCCTCAAAAGTTTTATATAAAAAAACTCAACACAAACAAACCAGTGAGAACATGAACAAAACAAGGCAGAGAAAGTTCTGTGGCAGAAAGGAAGGAGTAGGGGAATGCCATAAAAGATCTTTTCTAATTATGCTGATAGTTGTCAAGCTCCTGCTGAAGACTTGATATAAAATACATTCGGCTATAGCATGACTGTTTGGTTGCTGAGCATAGTTCTGTACTGCTTATTTACTGCTTCCTCTCACTGTGCTCTGTTTCATGTTTTCATGATTGTCCTTCATCCAACCTGCCCGACTCCTGCTTGTAACCTTTCTTCAGTCCGTCACCACTGGAGGAGGGTTGCATTTTCCTGGCGTACTCCCTGCCAGTTGGTGAGTACCCAAATGACAGCCTGCCCTGCTTTGACCAATTCATGCAGTCAAGATAGAGAGTCAAGTACTCTGCAGGTGAGTGCTCCTTGGTTAGAGAACAGAACCCTCCGCTTTACCTGTACATTTCAGAAGAGATACAGCATGAGAAAGAAAATGTTTAGTGAACTGGGTGAGCAATATGAAGTGGTCATGCCTATGAAGAATTAGGGAGCAGCTGGAGTACAGAAGTTGCTAGATGCTAGAAGTGAATGTTAAGAGCTAGAGATGGGCCATTTTTCCTAAGAGCTTGAATTTGCACTCAACAGTGCTAATTTTATTCGACATTCATGCATAATCTTCCCACTTGATGATGTGATATGTAAAATTAGATTTGATTTAGTTTTGCAGTAATGAAACCGATTATGTTTACTTTCAACATGTTATTGTTCAAAATCATCTGTTTAAATCCTGGAACTTTGCTACCGTGCTCCACAAAGCATAGGTGTGGGCAAAACCTGCAGCCATCTCTGTCTTGCTTGACCAGATATTTGCATAGTCGCCAACAAGAGCAGCTGCGATTCCTCAGAAGCCCCCTGAGAACATACCTTATTTTCTCCCTCATCTTGAAGTTATTCTAGGAATCTTCCGCCACCATCAACCTTGCAGTGAAGCAGACTACACACAGTTTTCACAGAGCTCATCTGTGTGTCTCCTTTCTCAGAAATGTCAAAAAGCTGAGCTTTGTGCCACATGCCCTCCATTCCACATCTGTAGATGTTTCAGATCACCCAAAGTTGCCATGTTTACATAAACTTTTCTCTATGTCTTGGATAAATTCCCATTCTCAGCACGCTTTTAGTTTTCCCTTAATAAAAGTTGCGTCCTCCCTATGTGAGGAAACAGCTTATTTGTTGAATATTACCACTCCACCAGTGCCCCACTATTGCTGACACATCTAGGCTTGCTGAAATCTTCATGATGTTTCCACAGCACTATATTTCTTGTAATTATTTTGATTAGCTTCATCACATACACCACTAACAATCTCATCCCCCTACAAGTAGCCTTTACTTATGTGGATATTTCCAGGGAAAGATTAAATCAAATAAATAAAGGCTTGTGTGCTTAATTTCAATATTATAATTACCTTCAAAACAACATGATGGACCTATCACACAATAGGGCCTCTTATTATTAACACTAATTTCTGGGGCTTGGGAATAGATACCATTTGGATAGAAATTAAGTGGGCATTTGCATTATATTAAGGAGTGCAATTTACTTCAAATGCCAATTATACTCTTTTTGTAAACAGATCAAAGTTTTATTGCCTGTTTCCAAGTCTCAGCTTGACTCTTGTGGGTCCTTTTCTGTTCTCTAACCACAAACTAGAGTCCCAAGCTATGAACATGCTATATTTATGTTTGTAAGACAGTACCTGGTGTTTTGTCAGTGCAATTTCATCCACAGATCCAAAAACACTTTAATAAGCTGAACAGGACTCCTACAGAGAATCAGAGAACACTAAAATAACTAGCCTAAGATCACACAGAAAACTAACGGCAGAGACATGAACAGAATGGATCCAAAGTGACTGAGACATGCTTTAAATTACTGTACATTTTCTGAAAGAAAAGATGAGAAATTCCAGCCTAAAAGGTAAATTCTCTGGAGGAAAGCTGTTTCAGTAAACTAGGGAAAGAAAATTAAAGTTGTCAAATATAAATACAAAATACTATAATTAGTGTGACAATATAATTAGATCACTGGGTGGAAAGAGGTTCTTAATTCACAGCTTGTTTAAATACATGTCACAACAACAGGTTCCTGTAAGCTACTAATGTGCAATTAAAGTTCCTGTTATTTACCAGGACAAACTAACTGGTGTAAAGAAGAAATAATAATTTTTGCAGGTAAGCATTAGTTCAATGGGGGAAAAAAAAGCTCTGTTGCCTTTTTATGCACTTTCTGATTTTGATAATCCCAACTTTACCAGTATGCAACTCTCTCAGGAAAAACTTCATGAGATCGATCCACAGACTACAGTCACAAATGCTTGTGTCAGTAATATCACCACAAAGCTAAACAAAACTGCATGGGTTTTATTTATTTTTTAAAATGTTGTCTAAACTTTTTGGTAGCAATACATAGTAACTGCAAGCATCAGTATGACTGCTGATGTTTTCCAAATGCATAAAACTCAGGCCAATTCCTAATTAGGAAAAACATATTTTAGTAGTTACTTTTCCCTCTCTTAAAAAAAAAAAAGTAAATGCATTTTAAAATATATCTATAGAACTCTTGCAAAAAAAACCTCAAACAAAATGAAAACCAAATCCCAGTCAAAGGAAGAAAAGTGACATTATAATGACTGGGTTGATGCTGTGTGATGCTGAATCTTAGCCCATAATGCATTTTCAAGATCAGATTATGAACTAGCACTAAGAGAAGCTGTAACAGAAACACTGTGTGAAACAGTAGTGAAACTAATAAAGTGAAACTAAAAGTGACATGAGTTTAAATCTTCCAGACAGATAGCAAAGAATGAAGGTGCTAAGCAAAATGGATATGGTGATCTTTATTTTGGGCTGTCCACTCCTCTTTTCCTCATCTTTTATAGCATATTGCTTCCAGTGCTAATGGGAGTACGATAGCTACACTAAGTGTAAGACAAATAAAATTTTGCACAGGATCAAATCACATATATTAAAACCCAGACCACTACCTTAGCCTTAAGTTTCCTCAAAGTACACAGCAGCTCCTCCTTCCCCCTACCCCCCAATATTAGTAGGGTATTTATTTGCCATCTGAAGCATTAAGGATGCATTCACATGTATAAAGAACAACGCTGGTAAGGATTTTTCACAGAGCCATTAATCATGCTTATCTGCATTTCAGGGTAATCGGACTGACTTCTATGGGTCTTCATCTTGATTGACACTGGAGGAGTAACACTGGCATTATCAGTTTATAGACAATCTTTTTGTTAAGTTTTAAGACTGCTGTCATGGTCTGAAGGCTCATGCCACAAACACCTATTCAAGTTGCTGCGGTTTATGAAGTTACAGGCTTCCAGCAGCTTGGTTCAACTCCTCTGCCAAAGACCCTCACTCACTACATACCATGAGAACTGAATCACAAAGTGCTCCTCCGTGGTTTGGTGCCAACTTGGACAGCTTTGCTCAAAGTAGGGGTGTAACAAGCTGTTGAGTTACCAAAACCTTTTTAACAGCCTTACTGCATGAATATGTGTCCAACTCCTGGATCTGAGCTGACCGAAGACCGTGACAGGCGCAAGTCAGGGTTGTATCCCATCCTCCTTCAAAGAAAGAGGACATGTGGTACCCAGCTGGGTGACAAACCAGCACCTCACCTGACCAGGACTACAGAGAGCTGTAGCAAAAGGGAGGAAGCACTGAGATCATCCCATAGATATCCCTTACAAACAAGATCGTTGGTATTCACAGCTTTTTACCCCAAATTTCCATCTTCTCCTTTGTTTGGCTACATTTCTCCTACCAGTGCTCCACCGTGTTCCCATCTTCCTCGTTGCACTTTGGCTCTGGTATTCAGAGGCTCTTTTTCTATTTGTATTTTCTCCCTTCCTCCTTTTTCCTCCTCTTCTCCACTCCCATGCTTCTAGCTTGCTTGACTTTGCTTCCCAAGACCTTTGATTCTGCTCACTTACAGAGGTGTAAATTTTGGGTACTTCCACTAAAATCACTAAGCTCAACTAAGTGCAGAGGGCACTAAAATCACAGTCCCATTGCAACTAAGAGAAGTTAGGCCTGTGATATGGACTAAGTTTCATTTTTCTCCCTGTTTGTGTCCTCACTCAGCCCGTTTCATGCAAGGACTTCGCAAACCTGAGGAAGAGCTAGCAAGAGAAAAGCTGTTTATCTGTGACCTTCAACAACAGCAAGGAAGAGTGAGAGGACTGCTCTTACAGTCTGGTATAGGAAAGCCCCATTTGCTCTCCATTGCTCCAGGGTATTCCAGTTTGGCTCCAAGGCTGTGGTTTATCAGCCCTGGTCAAAGGCCACTGTTTCTCTAGTAACTTGCACAACTGAAAGCAGTTTATCATTCCTTCAGCTTTGCACCCCATATAACCTCCCACGTTGTCCACTTTCCCCTTTGCTACTTTCACATTTTGTAGTCACTTTCTTAAAAGGCCCATGAAAATATTACGCTGCATTTCACTACATTTAGTTAACTGTAAAATAATAATAATAAAAAATCCTGAAAGATTTGGAGGTATTTTTAAGAGAATTTAAATATAGGACTCTTTTCATCTAGCTATCGCTGCAGTAATATAAATGAAGCAAATTAATTTTAATGCTCCAAGGTACTGATTCTGTGTCACTGTCACTGACAGGATCCAACTAGACTTTATGAGATGGCATTTGACTTTATGGAAGTGAGCACTATGCACGCATTTACAATTTTACAGGGACTTTAAGCTGTCATGCTGAAAAATGTTTATAAAACATTAATCAAAAAATGCCTCTTTAATACAATGCATTGTCTGAAAGATGTTAGAAGGCACATATTGTAAATGGATTCTTTTTCTGACTAAAGTAATTTCTACCAAAAGCCTTTCCCCACTGCTATACAAGTACACAGTGTGGAGAGATAAAGAGCACTTTCTCAGCACATTACTACCTGATCCAAACACTCGGGAAATCACTAATGTACAGCATGCCATATTTCCATGTCACACATGACACATTTGTCTAAAATTACCCAACAGAGTTTGACACTGCAGCATATTCCATAGCAGAGCTTTCAACTGACATCTGCCAAGTAAGAACTTCAAGTAGGAGCTTTCTTCTTCTAACAAGCAAGTAAGAGTTTTCTTTTATCCTGTACCCATGATGGAAGTGATAAAACAATAAGTACTGGAAATCAGGGGTTTTTTTCTATTTTAATATGTTTATTTTATGCTCGCTGAATGTGGAAGCTCCCCTCAAAGCACTGTTTCATCATTTGCTATTTTCTATCACGTTGCAATGGGTTCAGAGAACTTAAGAGAACATTTTTATTACCACCGAAACATAGGCCATTATCTCTCAAACCCCAAGCAGAATTATTGCTAGATGCTCTACTTACATACTTTACTGTATAGGTTTTTCTCCTTCAATGTCTTCATAACAAACAATTTATCTTAAAACTTTATTGCTTACATTACTGAAACACATTCCAAATCACAAAACGCTGCAGCATTTCTTCTCAGGAAAAGAGGTTTGAGGCAAAACAAAGAGGTCATCACTAGGGCTATGGAACCACCAGGCATTCAGGAATCAGAATGCCAAACAACACTCACGAAGAGGCAGTGGAAACACTTCGAAGAGAAGCCTTAGCCTCTGGATTTTCAGTTCACCCTTCTATTTGTCTATACCTTTCAGAACACTCAATTGCCATAATCTTCAAGTGCAATATACAAAATGAATCAAGTGTATGATGGTAGGTTCTCTGACACTCTCCATGCTACTCTCTTTCTGCAGGATCCTCTCAGGGTTTGATGTGAAGGGACCATTAGTAGGCCAAATAGCTATTTCTTTTTTTCAACTGAGAAAAGGCCTGTCGAGGGGCATATATCTCATCAAACCCCTCCTAAGCTGCCAGAGCAGAGGGTTTCTGAGCTTTTCCCTGCAAAGACAGTGCCAAATGAGCACCTGAAATTTTACCGCCAAGTTTCAGAACAGTATTGCATGCAGCCCAGTGACTGCATGGTGGGAAAGGGAGGTGAGATCTGGGCAAAATCCAGTTTAGAGGATTAGAAAAAGGTTGTTCATGCAGAGAGCTGCCAGAATGGCAAGATGCTGCTAATCTCTTGATTGAAAACTTTCTTAAGGGTTTCCCTGTTTCTTCCCAGGCAAATCACATTGCTATGGTTAGTTTTGAGGAGACAGAAGTTTATATACTATGCCTACCCTCACTGAAGGGTAGCCAGGGATAGAAGATGTTTCTTGCCCTTGTTCAGACTCTGTTATGACATACTGAGATCACGATAGGAGAAGACACTTTTGACAAATTAACTGCTTAAGGATTCTTTTTCCTATATCCATGCCCTCTCCAAAACATGCACTGAACTCAAGTTAAATGCTCTTCCCTCAGGACCAGTTTCTTGCAGGTACTGGAACAGCTGAATGGTATCTGACAACTCGTAACAAAACAAATATTCACTTGCTACTGAGTATTCCCATTTCAGGTGAAGAAAGCACCTTCCAGTGTAATATGAAATCACATTACATTGGAGGGAGAACAGATTACTTAAAGCAGAGCCTAAAACAGACAGCCAAGCTCTTCCCCAGGTGAAAAATTCCTCAGAGGAAAATTTGGTAGTCCTTTCCCAGCCCCACTCGATCTGTAACTCTGAGATTTCTTTGGCTTTTAGTACTTACCAAGAGATCCTAGACCTTACAGTCATTTTGTACTCTGCAAAGGAATCAAGCTGAGAGAAGTAATAGACAACCTTTGCTAGTCTCTTGTCCAGAAGGAAATAACAGCGTCAAGGTAAGATTCCATCCGCAGCGGCTGGGCAATGGTTTACAACGGTACAATGGTTTGTGGCACTTTTGGTTCAATCACCTCTTGGTGACAAAGCCAAGTGTTACCACGGAAATCTGACTTTTGCCAGTAGGTATAAAGGGATCATCCATCAGCACAACCACAACTGCCTCCAGGTGATATGACACTCAGTCCCTGATTGGGAAGGATCTGCAATCTTTGTAGCAGTTGAGACTACATTCCTCTTGCCTTTTTTTCCCACATATATGCTGTATGAAGACTTGTGCTTAAAATATTTTCAGGGAAAAAAGACAACTTTTTAAGCGTGTTTTCCTATTTCAGGTCAGTGACAAGTGTAAGCAAAAATCAGGCTCACAAATTGGTAAAAATAAACATCTGAGGGGAAGGTTTTACAAGGGACTGGTGAGATGTTAAGGGAGTCTGGAAGAGCTGGAGGGGAAAACTGCAAAAGGGAGGGCTATCCTAGTTCAGTTTGGAAGTCTGCATGGACCCTGATCTTCAAAAACATTTCCACCTTCATCCCCTTCCTTGGGAAAGAACAATGATTTACCAGAATATTCAACAAGCCCTCACATTACATTACATGACTTACCTCTTTTGGAGGACTAGAATTATTGGGAAGGCTCTGTATGGAATCAGAGCGGTGTGGTCACATATTGGCCATTTAGTTATGCTAAGATGCAAGAATTTCACTGAGACCCACACTATGTTGTAAGAGACTGGGCTGGTCTAATAAAGTAAAGAAGGAGAAGGAGGAAGATAAATGAATGAGAAATAAGATATTTCTTTTGTCCTAATTCTAACAAGAATAAAAAAGAAAAACATATGCTTTGAATGCTTTTACTAATTCTTGTTCTTCAGGAAACTGGCTCACTATACTCATCACAGAAATCAGTAATTTAAGGGCAATGTAGGTAGTTACTAGGAAACTGCACATCTTGATACTATCAAAGTCTGAGGTAGATAAAAATGTAAAAGCTGGGAGGAAGAGAAAGCAAGTACAGTTTGTCTATTTCTGGGTTTTCAACAGGTGCGTTCAGATTGGAAGTGATGTTTAATGAACAACACAGGCAATCTTACCAGCTGCTAACAATGAAACATTTAACACCAACAACAGAAGACTAGTGCCTTAGACTCCAAAACACCTCCACCTGTCTGACAACATGGTAGTAGTAATTAGCTAACAGGGAATTCAAGAATGAATTGAACCACCATAAGTCGTATTTTAAATGTGACTTATCCTTAATTTGGCACCATAATGCGGGCATAGCAATGTTGTCAGCTGATCCTCACACTTCAGTGCTTTAGTTATTGCTTGGATATCAGTTCACTCTTCATGCACATAACATACTCAAGGCACAGGATAAATTCTTCCTTGTAATTCACTAGCAATATCTAAGCTATGAAGTTTAAATGAATGGAATTTAAACACTTCCTTCCCTTCTCTATAATTCTTGCAGCCAACACTTTTTGAAGGTTTAATCGATTAGACCTAGTAATGAAAGGAATTCTGGACAAAGAGATTGACAAATGTCCTAAAAACACAAAGCTGAGATTTGATGAATTTTATTATTTCCTGCCCTTTCTACACCTAGCTGAGGCTAAGATTTCTCAGCATTAAAGTTTTGATTATGTGGATCTTATTTACACATATTATTAAAAAAGCCATTTTTTAATATATAAAAACATATATATATAAAAGCCATATCTTTTATAGTTGTTCTTATTATAAAACACAAGCAGGAAAGGATTATGTTCCAAACTCTTTCATACTATCTATTAGATTTTTTAAAGCTTTTTTTTCTCCTGAAACCTTGATGCAAAGGAAAACACGATACACAATTTCATTATAAATGGTAGAAAAGAAAATACTTACTTCTTTTCATAATGAAAAAAAAAATGCTTGTTAGAAATACTAGCATAATTTTTCCTTTAATTCTCTCTTCTTCTGATTTCTGTGGCCAAGAAAAGAAGACATGAGGCCAGAAAAGCTTTAATGCTCCAGTCATTTGGGAAGGAATTTTGAGAGAACAGCTCACTACCTAGAAATACTGAGGGATACTATTTCCTATTCTAAAACTCTATGGACTAAGGTTATGTGGTTGCAGTGGTCATGGCAGCTTTTAGAGGAGGATCCCTCTTCCAGATTCCCGAGACTATCCTGTAATAGGAGATATCTATATTTTGCTGCTGTTGATTTTTCACATCTTTGCACCCACCGTTTTAGAACTGTCTGGAGTCAGCAGCTCAGACTGGTTGCCAGAAGGTGCACTGAGAGCAGCAAATGTAGATGCAAGTCTCTCAGGGAGACTCAACATCATCTTCAATACTCGCCAGCTTTAGTATGGGTGACACTTGTAGCCTCTGCCAGCTTGAGGTAAAAAAAAAAAAAAAAATCGAGTCATGTCCAAACGTGGATCTTCCCAAGGGCAACCTGTCAGCTGTCTGCTGAATATAATGTAGTTTCTTAAAGTAGATAAATTAACTTTAACTGGTTTTGGTGGGGAGGGAGGGCTCTTGTGTCACTATCATTTTACAGATGGATATGTGTGTTTTGGGTTTTTTTTTTATTATAAAGAGGTATGAGCTTGCTGTCATTAAAAACCTGCGATCTGGTTTTTAGTGTCTGATCCAATTACATGTACATCTGCGAAGACACGCAACCAAATAAATAATTGGAGAGCTGCAACTCTGAAATGACAATTGTTATTCATCGATCTCTTTCTGCAAGGCGAGATTGAGAGATGTAAACTTCAAGTGAATGAGATCTCCTGGGTGAGATTCTTCAGTTCAAACACAGTAAACAACTGTTGTCCTCTGATGCACATTTTAGTACTGCTGGAGGCAAACTTTCTAAATATTAATAAAAAACCTACTACTGGCAGAGTATACAGATGAAAAGGAAGCCCTGGGAGCTGGTACAGAATTTCTTGCCGCATTCTAAGTCTAATCAAAGAAACGTACATTTCAGGTCAGAAAGGAAAGGAGATTCCCTAATTTACTCTAGTATTTCCCCTTCTAGAATCACAGAGAGGTCAAAATTGAGTAAACTGCAATACATTAGACAAGCTATATTGCAAACCTTGTGATTAAAAAACCAAGGGAGAATCAGGTACTCTGTGTCCAAAAGCCACTCTAACTCACTGGACTATGCTGTTTCCTACTTTCAGACTGGCCTACCAGCACATTTCCTTCCTGCAAGTACAGCCCCAAGGGATGCTCTTGTCTGAAGGAGACACACAGGGGGTGCTTGCCCAGCCACGTATATGAGTAGCAAGGGAAAATAAGAGAGATGCTCTGGCACAGACTATCCCAGCAACCACAGTCAACTCAAAACCATCAGTCTGACTTCTTGTAGAGATTGCCCCTTCAAGTGAGTGGTGGCCTTAGTATTAGAGAAATGCTTACACATGCAAAATGGCATCTCACCTCAGGTGGATTTGTCTGTGCAAGCAGGACACATTCATACTATTCCCAATTACATAAATCTTCAGTCTATATTTGGTTTTGCTAATATTCTGATATGGCAGCCATACTGGAAGTAGCAGCATTTCCCAGGTATTCTTTGGGGTCTACTGAGAAAGAAGACATGCCAATTACGTGGTAATAACCTGACTGATAATATTGACTGGTGAGAACCAAATGTTGGTTCTAGAAGACTGCTGAGCTAGGAAAGGCGATCCACCTGCCCTCAAGTTGGGCTACAAAAAAAGATGCTAACATGAGAGAAGTGCAGTGGATCCAGGTGCTTCTGCTCTCGCTGCTATCATCTCATGTAACACGAACCCCTCACTTCTTATTTTCCAGTGACAGAGAGAGGACAAAGGGGAGGGGAATCACAGAGCAGAGGAAAAAGCCCAGCCAATCACTTGCTGGTTCTTCCAAGCAAATGCTGGGCGAAGACTGAAGAGATGAGAAAAACTTTTCGTTTTGGCCCAAAGACTCACAGTGTCAAAACTCATTAAAGGTTCTAGCAGCCACTAAGCCCGCTGGGATCCCAGAAGCAGGAACAGGAGAGAGTTTCTGACCCTCTGGCTGTAGCAAAGGGTATATACTGGCCCAGACATGTCTTCCACAAGACATTCTTTCAAGCATATTCCTCCCATCAGCTTCCCTTCTGCCCCAAGGGTCAGCACCCACCAATTCTAGGCAGAGAAGCAGCCAGATCATTTTCACTTACATCACTCTATCGGACACCTGGGGAAGAAATAACACTAAAAAGTTTGTAACAGATAAGAAAATATGCAAATTCAAGCACTAATAACACCAAGAAGTATGACATGATGCCAGCAGTAATGTCTCATGTTCAACACTCACAGGAAAATTTTGGAAGTAAAAGAGACAGTATCAGAAGTCTTACTCTTTAAAACTTTCAGACAGCAATTAACCAGGATTATTTTCTATATCTTTTATATAAAAGTCAGAGGAATTATTCACACATTTATAGCTAGTCATAGTTAGTACCTTGATGAATAATTGCCTTAGAGGACAATTCTCTGCCAGGAGCAGAGAAAAACCACCACATTTCAAAAATACCACAGAGCATAGCCTGAATACTCCCTTAGGGCAACACACCTGATTTTACCATCTTCCTTTCTATTATAGAATTAAGAGATGCCTCTTAAAAGCAAAATGATCTACCTTTTATCTTAACACAAGTTACAACATTATGTCATTTTTCTGTCTAAAGTAGAAAGGTGATTATCATCACACAATAAGAAGAGTCTCTGATTGATTAGTACAGCATTTCACAGAGTTTGGGAATAGGAAAAAACAGATGAAGCAAAAACCCAACTACTATTAAACAGCAGTGGTTTAGGCTGTGCAAATATATTATTTATCTCCAAAAAATCTTGTAAGGAGATATTTGTAGAAAACATAAGTGAACTATATATAGGTGTGAGCAGATTGGATCTATCTGCGAGCACGATGCACCCTGTCACATCGTGCAGCTGGGGAACTCGGGGGAAGGCACGGGCTGATTAATCCATAGCCTAGATGATCTGCTCACAGACAATTGAGTTGTCTGTGAATCTACCTGTGCATTACAGCAGGCTTTTAAGAATTGTTCAAGAACAGTCTATCAGTTCCTTACTCGCGCAGTAAGAAGCTGAGTATTTAAAAAATAAATTTGAATGAAATTAAAACAATACAAAAGAAAGTTAGCGCTTTGGCTTCTGTTTGCAAACTGAACTCTATTCTTTCCTGAAAGTATTTTGTAGCCTACAAACTTTGATTGCATTACTTTAAGAATTCCATGGTGAAAGAATGGCTACATTGATAAATCCAAATGAGGAAAAATGCACTCTGCATCACAAACAATACCCTGATTTTATTATAAGGTGGAGTCATTTTAGTTATTTTGTTTTGATTTTTTTACCAATCTGCTGTTCATCATACCTACAGTACTAACATTTGCACTTGTGGTAGGCAAAAATAGGTAGCAGTGCTCCATTTTTTGCTGATAAAATAATTTTACATAGTAAATACAAAGAATTAAAGTGAAAATATTTTTTGACAATCCTGCATTTTACTTTAGGAGTTGTAACTTCTAGCTAGCAACTCACTCCCTGCAAGAATAAAATAATGTTTTGTACTTGGCTACAACTTTTGTGTAAGTGCAAAACAACTCTACGGTGTTTTTGTAGATGAGCCACACTGATAGCTTTGCACTTCCTTGAGGCTTCTTCTCACTGAATGAACTCCAGGGAATGGCATCATGTTGGGCTTTCCAGATGGATTATGTGAAGCCATAGCTCAATGTCATTTTCAATAGCAAGGCTCATAATTAAAGGTCAAATAGTCACTTCATCTGCAATCAATCAATAGAAGAAGTACTAATACTAAGTACTAATCAATCAATGGCAAACGCACTAATAAAAGCCATGCATCAAATGTCCGCATATGTGTGTGCTCACATGCACTGTGCATATATGTGAGTAGGGAGAAGGAGAGAAAGAGAACAAAGTGTGGGTGAATATGCCAGAGGGCATTGTGAATGCTATATTTATCTTTGCTACTTGTAAGTTTATATCCTGTTTCACTCATTAAGTGAAATACAAATAAACATTTGTTTTTCTGCATATGTGATGTACTGTATTCAAAAAACTGCCAAAGCACCCACCTTTATGCAGAAATATCGGCTTGTGTTCCTAACTAAGAAACACAAAGGCACCTAACTCTGTGTAATTTGTCCTTACACAAACATGCCCTGCACTCTGATCTTTGAGACAAAAAGTGTGTCAACTGTTCTGTCTACAAAATAAACCCCAGCATATGGGAACAGCACTCATCTCCGTGCAGAGCAAGCACTTATTCATGGATTCAACAGTGGAAGTGGCAGTTGGCCTCATGAGCATGCACTGCATGGGAATTAGTTGGTTTCATAATATGGTGTGGGAGAAAGTGACTTATAAAAGTCTTCTCATGCCTCTCCTATTACCACTTCTAAAGCTTTAAAGCTGTCAGCTCTTCTCCTACTTTAGTTGGTGCCATTCTAAGCTCCCCGGGGAATGGGCCACACGTACCTATTTGGAGTTTCACCTGCCAAGCTGAGAGAAATCAGTTTCAAAGTGAAAGAACAAGTGTTGGGGGGTCATTTATACACTACCACTGGAATCTTGAAGACAAACAAAGCAGAGCTCCACAACGGATGGGAAACCAGACCCTGAGCTGTGTCTGTGCTTTCAGGCATTGCAGTGACAGAGGGAGAGGGGAAAAAAAATCTCTCTCTGCTACAAGAGAACAGAAGGTTCCTCATTGCATGGGTTACAGTAAACACCTCTGGATAAGGAGAAATGTGACAGAACAACAAAAGAGTAAGGGCCAAAACGCCTATGTCTGTTCTTCTTGTTTCTGCTAAGATCAGGGTGGACAAGACTGTGCTGTGGATAAACTGCCATTCAGAAATGGCTGATCCTTAAAAACAAGTTAAATCTATTCTGCTTCCGCCTTCAGTGAAGGAATAAATGCTAGCTGCTCTGGTTAACATTCCTGTTTATGTCATCAGGTCAGGGGCATGCCTCATCACACTACAGCTTTATAAAACCTGATCCTCCCTATTTACATAGAAATGTGTATTTATGCGGCTCTATCTTACCCGCACCTGGTACTAATAGTGAACGGGGTAAAATACCAACAGTCTCAAAACCAGCCAGCTTCAAACTGATACACAGCTCGCACGCCTACATAGCACACACTGTGTAGGGGTGCACACAAGGGTGGCGGGGCCCTCAGGCTTACCAAAGATTGGCTCCCAGGGACTGCCAAAAAGAACATTTCCCCATCGGGGTGGTGCTTAATTCGGGACACACTGCTGCTGGTCCCACGCACGACAAGCCTGAGAGCCTCAAAGAAATCTTGGCAAAGCTGAGCCCCCGAGATGGAATACAGCAAGGGAAGTACAGGTCCCAACCACGCAGTGATCTCAGTGCAGGCCCTTGGCAGTATGGAAAGGTAGTGCAAAAGTGCAAAGCCTATGAACAAATTACATCTTGTGACTAGCCTCCTAGGAGGCAAACTTGCTTTCCATGAGATGCCAGCTCTTCAAGGATGACGGTAAACCAGTCTGCCCTGAAGCTGACAAACGAAACAGTCTGTAGACGAGAAATAGTCCCGCAATACTGTGTTACACCATCTACCTGTTTCATTTCAACTTGCACACTTATCCATGAGACATCTGTATTAGCAGGGTAAAAGTATGTACGGCTGGGGAGAAGCTGTAGGAGTCCTTGAAGTCAAGGTGGCCAAAGTATTTTTGTTGGTGTGCTTGGGCAAAGAAAGCTGCAAAATACAAAGCCTGATGCATCGGGCTGTGCTAGTGAGAACAGTAACTTGGAATTGGGAAAATGTGAGCCAAAAAGTCAAGCAAGCTAGAACCTCAGACTAGGTTCTTCTAAAGGAGAAAATGAAATATAAAAAGAGTGTACTAGCAAAAGAAAAGTGAACCAACTCAGCTGTGTGTATAGGGTACAGGTCAAGACAGGCTGCATGAGGATGCTTGGTAAAGTAAAAGAAATGAAGAGTCCTCATTTTTTTCTGGGTGACGGCAAGCCTCTCTAGGACTTAAATATTAAAAAAGGCTCTGTGCCTATTTTCTTAGTGTCGTGGCAAGCTGCAAAAGTATCCAACAGAACGTATATAAAACTATTTTCACTGGAGAGGGAAGGGGAGACTTACACATTTGTGCTGTTAAATAAAACCATCTTCTCTTCTATAGTATCACAGTTGTGTCCTACGTTTATACGCACCTCCAAATAGCAAGTACAGTAGTGTGTTATGACTTACATGTGGGGTTGCTTTCTATAAATACAAGTGTAACTGTCCTCCTGAATACAAGCTCATTTATTAGTTGAAGCTTCAGGTTCACAGAACATTTGGCTGAAAAAGACTTAATGTCATTTAATGTATGTTCTGCTCCAAGGCAGGATCAACTCTAGCTATCTAATTCCTGTCTAAGGCTTGTCTACAATGATAGGAGATTCAAGACTTCAACAGGCAACATATTCCAAAGATGAACTGTTTTACATTAGACAGGTTTCCCCGATTGTTAGCTTAAATCATCATCATTGTAACAAAGTCCTTCCTTTTTCAAAGTTCACTGTGAAAAGGTTACTTTTTGCCTTCTTTGCATTAACCTTTTATGCATTTGACGATCAGTGCTGTATTACAGCTGTCTTCTCTCAACAATCCCCATTGTTTTAACCTTCCTCTGGGGTCACGTTTTTGAGATCTATGATCATTCATGGCACTCTCCTCTGATCTCTTTCCAGTTGGCCTACATAATTTTTGAATTGTGGAGCCCAAAACATCATGCAAGTGTCAAAAGCCATAACGCTCTCAAGCCATACAACTTTTGCTACTTCTCTGCAACCCACAGTACCTTGTGTGAAAGGAAATTAGGTTAGTTTGGTATGATATACATTTGACAAATCTACAGGGATGTTACTCATTTCCTCGTTTCTTCCTACACTGTTAAAATAATTTATTATTTGTTTCAGTAGTTTTCTACAAAATGAAGTCAAACTCACTGATCTATAATTCCTCATCCCCTCCTCGTTTCCACTGTGAAAAAGAGGCATTATGTTTGCCTTTTTCTTGTCTTCCAGGAACTCCTTCACTTCCCACAGACTTTCAAGGGCACTTGCTACCAGTTGTGCAGCACAGGCCTGGCTGAAGCAAAGAACCCTGAGATGAGTTTCGCTATATCAAACTGACTTGGAAAACATCTCACCTAAGTCCCAACTTGTTCTTCCCCTGTTTCAGGCTGAGTTCTTACCTTTGTTATTGACACCAGCGGTGTTTCTCTTTGACAGATAGAGTCTTGAAAAGGCATGTATTCAGTCACATATGCTTTATCAAACCCGTGTTTTCATATTTTGAAAAACAGTAAGAAAATATTCAAGTACTAGTCGTTTCACTGACTGAACATAATGGATGAAGCAGTAGCACGTGGCCGTAAGCATAACTGATTTAGCAGTATTTTGTGAATTTCTATCAGAACATCTTATTATCACTAAGGGGTCATAAATGACAAATATCTCAATGATGCTTTGATAAATGAATTCTAATAAATGAAATTATCCAAAATGTCTGCAGACTTAAAATAAATATACACTTTGCTCATGTTAAGCAAAAGACAGTACTGTCTATTTGTGATTTCTGAATACGCTACATGCTTTGATTTTCACTTGTACATCCCAGCTTTTAGGTGTAAGATTTTACTGTGAGACTGGGCTATTCTACTATTAGTATCATACTGGTAGCATTACTTGTCACACTAAAACCAAAGCCCTTCAAGCAGAAAAGCCAGCAACAACATTTTTTTCCAGCACAGCAAGGTATGAATATTACTGTTTTTTTCTCAAAAGCTTATCTCCTGACTTACCCAGGGTGAGGGATTTGTGTGTGGAACAGAAAATGATAGCCACTGTGTCTGCTGGTGTGAAACTAGAGTTATTCCTAGAAAAGAAAGAGTTTTAATAACCTCTGATAGCAAAAACCTTCTTAAAACATCATCGATCAAATATATTACTTTGAGGATCCATATGCACATTCACATCACTTTGATCAGGTCTAGTGACAGAAATAATTCTACCCACAAATGAACAGTAGTGTTTGATTTTTTTTTTTAAAGCAGAATTGTTTCTCAGTTGTGGCAAACTCTCTAAGGAATATGCTCCCCTGCAAAGGAGAGGAATTTTGAACACATGGTATGTAGGACACAACTTTATTCCAGCCAAGGGTATTTTTGTAAACATGCTATATCACAGCAGTGGCCAGCTTGCCTCCATAAAAAAAAAAAAAAGAAAAAAAAAGAGAATGACCTACGATTTCTTTTCCTAATATGTAATGTTAACAAAATGCTCAATTTAGATAGTATATTGAGTCTACAGTATGAGCGCTGCTTAGAATATGTAGTTATCTTCCACCTCAGAGAAAAACTCCATCTAAGAGTTTACACTCTGGGAGTAAGGCCAGGAAGGGTGGAAAAATGACATAGAGAGAGGTATATGACTGGCCAATGGATCACCCCTTGGGACAAATTAAGAATCATTTTATGAGATTCTAAATATTTACCACACTGTCTGAGCTGGTTACCACTTACAGCATTTTAGATTTAACAGTTGGGACATGTCTTCCCCGCAGGTTGGGTCTAGCAGTTCAAAAGTTATTTAAAAATGCCTTCTAAGGTCAGGGTATGATCTTGTCACAGAGAAATTTTCTTGTGGCACTGAAAAAGCATAAGTAGCTCTAAGACATTGCACCCTCCTTTGTGATCCTCCCTTATGGATACTGCATAATTTATATAAAGCATATGTCTGGAGTCTGCTGTATTGTGGCACTTCCTATTCAGCAGAGTACTGCTAAGAAAAATACTCCAGTAAGCCCAAGTAAGAGGTGGATACTCTGACCAGCTCAAGTGATGCACTAAGCCATTGGCTAACACCATTCTCATGGCAGTATTTTTTGAGAAGTGAACATACAACTGTTCTTTGTGGTTGATACTTGAAAAGAAAAAATAGCTCTACCAAACACGAGTTCAGGACAACTGAACTGATTTAAGAATCACCATATAAACATAACACATCTGACATATACAGAGAAGAGTGAATTGCCAGCCCAGCAAATGGAACTTGAGATGTAAAAAGTCAAACTGAGTTCTCTCTCTCATATGTCATCAGCATGTCTGCAGGGCAAATTATACCTTCAGTGACATCTGTGCAAATCCATTTTTTTTCAGTGGATGAGGTATAGCAGTGATTGATTGAGATTTAACAACTCTGTAATTAACACACAAGAAAGGACAGAATTCAGGTCCTGTTCTCTTAGCCTATGAAACTCTAACAGAGAAAATGCAGTAAGGACAGTATGAAATACCAAAATAAGGTCACCCCTATTCAGAAACCTGCTCTTACACATTTGCATAAACTGTATCACCCAAATCAAAGATACCACACAAAACAAATATTCAAAGGTTCTGATTCAGCACATTCAATTACCTTGTAGAGAAGAGGAAAGTCAAAAACATGAAGCTCATCTGAACAGAAAATACTGAAAGAGAAACAAGTTAAAATTAGTGTTAGATCACAGAAGTGAAAATCACTTAATTCTCTGCAATTGCTGTGTACATGCCTTTTGCCCCCATACAACAGGTCAGAAGCTAGGCTGGACTGAGTCTATCCAGAGAAACCCAATGACAGACAACCTTTAAAGACAATCATGTCTGGAAGAACAATACGTATCATTACATCCAAGAAAGTCAGAGCTAATGTTGTGGCTACACAGTTCTTCCTGAGGTAACTCTTCTGAATCAAGTATTTCTTGACACGATGAATGGCAGGAAAGCTCACTACTCCATGCTGCACATCTGTTTGCACTAGTTTTGCTTATTGGGTTGACAAGATAAAATCTCTGACATGTTCAGGTTGCCAAGTATTTAAATTTAGCCCCTTTCTATATTTAACATGAGAAAGTACAATGTGTAAGCATGATCACAATAAACATTCTCACACACTGCGTATATTACTCTCCCAATGAATGATCACTATTAAGAGAAGATCATCACAGACATTTTAATTCCCTCTGAGACAAAGGCTAATTCCTGAACTGGGCAGTGTACATCAGACAAAGCAGCTTTCGTTCAAGCTCAGACAGCTTTGTAAGTGCGGATGGTTTTTGAGCATCCGGAGGGGAGCTCTCCTCTCTGCCAGCTCTCCTGACACCCGCAGGGCTTGTGGGATGCACAGAGCCCACCCTTGGTCTGTGGAGATGTGGGGGGAAGCAGACGGCTTCCCTGCTGTACCATGAGTAGCTGCTGGGACTGCAGAGACTGAGCATCATGCCAGAGCGCAGGAACTCCCCACAGAGCTGGAGGAGAAACCCCATGACCTGCACAGACCTTTTCTGGGTGTTTCTGGGTTACGGGGAAGGGCTTTTACTTTCAGCAGAATCTGGATGGGCCCTCTCCCTTTTCTTTAAAACTTGTGAATGCAATAAGACTAATGTGTCCCATAGGGCAGTGCAAGCCAAGACTATACATTCGCTTTTGACCCCAGTTTACAACTGGGCAACACGGCAGGGATGTTAGCTATTACCAGTGACATTTTCCATTCTCTAACATACATTTCCGAGGATGTATAAATGTCACCTCAGCATGCACTTAATTCTTCCTTCATGAACTAAGGAAGCAATCCATTGTTCCTGAATTACAATTTTTCTGCAACTAAGTACATTAATTTAATAGGCACAGAAAAAAAAAATCCCTTAATATGTATAATTCTGTAAAGCAATAAGCATGTGTTGCTACCAGTTATCTCTTGTGCATATTTTGCTGTGGCTAGACTATTAACATAAAAATTACATTAAAACATTAAATCAGCAGAATAATAAATGCAGTTTCATCCTGGTGTAACACAACACACACCTCCAGCCAACATAACCAATGGTGGTACAGAGCTTTTTCTACAATACAATGTGCATATCTACCTCCACAACTTCCTTGTTTTTTAGTTTTATAAATATTTTAGAAAAAAACAAATGTCTAATATGTTCCAAGCAGTTTCAGTGCTTATGTTAATATTCTTACTAAGAAATTCCAGTTATGCACACTGTCAGTGAAAATGTATATATAATGATTTTCAGTGGATTGCACTGCAAGTGGTATATATAATTACATATGGCACAAATACAGAGTTGTCTTGCAGAGAAATAAAAGAAAGGACAAGAAAGGCAATGGAAGCAAGCACTCTACACTAACTGTTCAACGAAGAACATGCCTTTTTAACTAAAAAAGAACGTTTTTTTCAAAGTAGCAGTCATCATAGTAACATAAAATTACTTTATTCTGAGTTTCTCTGCATGTTAAATCAGAGTAGAAAATTTCCACATCCCTCTTTTTTGCTGACAACCCTGCACTGATCTAAGCACATCTGGGATGTGATCCTTCTCAGGTGCCCATGAAAACAAGTATATCCTCCATTTTGAAAAAAAGCTCCTTAGCATGGCTTCCTCCTTCTTTGCTTTCACAATAAAGGATTTATACAGTACCATTTCTAATTCCATGTAGTATTTTACACGTGTATAGAGTTTCATAGTCCAAAAAACTGCCACAATTAGTATAGAATAAGAACTGACCCACAAAGTGCAGGGGCAAATTTCCTACTGACTTTAGTGAAGGTTGGATTTACAGAAGATACATTATTTTTATTAGACAAACACGTCAACATACACACACTTCAAGGTAGGTGATGCATTGATTTCTTGAAATCTAACAGGTTTAGAGTGTATTAGATGTGATTTATACTGTAGTATACTGTAGTTACCTCTCTGCCAAGCAGACTCAAACGTCTGTCTCTGGACAGTCTGAAGCAAGATGAGAACTTCCTACTGGGAGAGGAGACAGTGCCTGTATACCACTGCCTTTCCCTGGGAGGTAGTGATCTGCAAGTGTATTTTTAACTGATGGCAAGGATACCAGCAGTCTAGTCTCATATGTATGTTATTTAAAGCTCAATGACTAGAATGCTTCTAAAACAAACTCTGCAAGAAATGTGTTCATCAAAAGAAGTCCATCAACACATTCAAACTCCCAACTAGTTTCTAGGTTTATAATATAGTAAGGAAGAACTATTTAGAAGTTATAACAGTGCTTTTGAGTAACAGCTCAAACCCAGATCTTTCCTTTCTGTTTGGACTGCAACATCTGTGCATTTATGGTTGTTTAATAACAAAGAAGCCAAAACAGAATGGTCATAAACACTCAGAAAGTAATATCGTGCCCCTTTAGAAAGGGAGGACCACTGCGCAGCGTCAGGCACACCTAAATAGCAGGGTTCATCCCTCTCTAAATGCTTACTCAATCTCCTAAAAGCATCCAGCCCCTAAGAAGTCTGGTAATCTAGTTTACTAGACATATTAAAAGTACAAGCTCTAGCCCCATGCCAATATCCCTGCATCCCCCACCTTTTCCAGCACATATAGCTCATTACACACCTGAAACACAGATAAGAGAGATGCTTTAAAGCTGAACTTACTTATGAACACTATTATAATCAAGCTAAATTTATCAAGGTCGATATTTGGATTGGCAAAAGTATCACAGAACGTTGTGTAGATGATCATCAGGAGCACACAGCTGCTGATAGCGCCAAATGGAGGCTTCTTCCTTTCAAGCCAGTCCTTGATGTATCTTCGGACAATCTGAAACACAGAAACCAACAGGTTGCCTCTTTTCAAAGATGCAGGGAGCCAAGTTGGGCATCACAAAGTGAATCTGACAGCGGAAAGACACAAAGAGAAGAGAGTAATTTGGATGACGGCCACAGTGGATTTCAAAGCTTCCCTGCCACACAACTCTTCTTCTGGGGAATTTAACATTTGTAGTGCAACTTCCACTGGGTGTCCATAATGAGAGTATATTTTCAAGTACATTCAAATCCATCCTTAATCATGCCAAATGTTCTTTGCTAGCTGTCACCGAGACATGCCCATTAAGCCTCCCCAAAGTTTATCTCCTCTGCTGATACTAATGGATGTATGTAATTATCACAGTCCCCTTTGCACCAACAGACAATTCCAAGTGCAACTTTGGGAATCTTAAAAATCTGACATCTTCAGGAATTTTATGACGGTAGATAATCGAAAGTGATCCATGGAACACTTTAATATTTAAACAGCTAGCGATGCACCAGAAGTTTTTAATTAAATTATAACTCAAGCTTGAAAAGCAAAAGTGCATGTGTTGTGGGAGTTTAAATAATTCAAACTCTGAATATCTAGAGTTTTTGTAAATCCAAAGACAAACGCCATTTGCACGCTTTTTAGAATACCAGAATTAACACATGAAAACAAGGAAACCTACTGTACTTAGCGGAACTTTTGCATTTTCAGGAAACGGAATCTGAAGTTGTTTTTCAAGAATATTTTTTTAGAAAAAAAAAATATAAATTTTAAAGTAACTTCAATTTTCAAATTATGCCAAATGCTACAGGACTAAGCCTCAGCAGATACAATGCATCTATTTCAGCCCTGCCTGGGGAGTCGCTTTTAGTTTTTCTCTTTACTTCATATGGTTTGAAAAAACTTTTTAAAGCTTTTATCATACAGCTGCAACTTGTGTTAATTTTTCAGCAATCACATTATCTTGCCTAATTTCTCCTGAGACCTCCCGATGTTCTCTGTTACCATGCTCTTTCAGAAATGATAGCACAAGATCCTGAAACACTTCTACCAGAGGGCTCTAAAGGTGTCTCGTTACCTTCCCATAGCGGTACCGTTAATAAACATCACCACTATCGGTTTAATAATACAGATCATTTTAGAGGTATTCAAGATTAATATCAAAGCATCACCACCAACGCTACCATAGGACCTTTTCACACACTAACTGCCAAAGCTGCGGGATTGACCTCACAGCTGTCAGTTTTCCCCACTGCCTTGCCAGCTTGTTTGCAAGTCTCTCAATAGGGAAGTCCTGGAAGCAGCTATCCCAGCGACCACAGCAAACAGACTTCATCGACGACATGGCAGGGCACATACTAAAAGTTTGGCACACGGGGTTCAAGGAAAGCTAACTGGGCTGAAGACCAGCACTTACCTCCCAGCACTTCTAAGCTTCCCGTTGATGAAAAATAACAGATTTACAGGAAACCATGTAAGGGAATGCTCAACACCCCAGTGAAAACACTCAACTTTAAAAGTTCACACTTGCCAGATGTTAAAGAGAGAACACAACTCAGCATATACGGCCAAACCTCTGAAACAGCATTCAATGGAGCTCCTTCAGCCACCTCCTTACAAGCCACTAGGTAGGAACAAGACACTGCACTGATGAAAGAGAGGCAAGAAACCTGAGTGAAGACATCTAGTGTGCAGTGTGAAAGACTTCAAACGGGAAGACCAGATTAGTCTAATCTGAGCAGATCTGGGATTCTGTAATTATCAGAAGCAAAAAGCAAAGTCTTCACCTCTAAAGTGAGTGTTTTCTAAGGAAGTTTTAAAAAAATCCTATTACCCCCTAAATTAAGGTCACATCGGGGAAAAAGGAAAGCTACTTAAGACCTGCTCTTTATTTATGGTCCTTCCAGAAGATTTATATTGAAAGTAATGAGATGTTGAAAAAGAAAAGTGATGGTTAATTATGCCACAGTACAACTTACACTGGAGGTATTTATTACAAAAACTATAACGTCGTGTCTCTACAAGGTATAATTACAACATGCATGACAATAATAACTTTATACATGTATTTATCATGGACTGACATAAAATTCAGAAAAAACATTTTAAAAATGAAACTGCAAGCAGTATTTCCTCAAAATCTTCAGTGGGCTGATATCTTCTTTAAATATCCACCTCTACATAGTCTGGACTTATTGTGAATCAACAACCATAAATACCAGCACGGCTTCTTACTGCA
The DNA here is from genome assembly GCF_013368605.1 of Nyctibius grandis. Classification (NCBI taxonomy): domain Eukaryota; kingdom Metazoa; phylum Chordata; class Aves; order Nyctibiiformes; family Nyctibiidae; genus Nyctibius; species Nyctibius grandis. Next base: position 71,719,018 of record NC_090663.1, on the reverse strand, counting down.
CATTGCATTTTTAAAAAAATGACATAGTCAGATCCTGAAGAACTAAATTGTGGCTTCAGGAAATCATCTCATCAACCCAGTGTCATGCTAAATGTATATTGTAAAAACACAGAAAAATACATCCTCTCTAACGCAGAATCCCATACATTCTGTTCTTCTCACAAGGTTCAACATGATCTGTAATTTCAGAGGTCGATTCAGCCTATGACCACTGATTCAAGGTAATCTAAATTCTTGTATAACTTAAGAGAGGGGAAATATAACCCTACAGGCATCTGTAAAAACTCAACTAGATTTTTCACAGGGAAGCTCGTGTCAGCTGATTTATTTTGACTGAAAAACAATCCATTTGTTACTTATTCATGCCCTGCAGAGTTGTTTCAGGACAAGGATGCTTTGAAAGCCTTTTAATTTTTAACCCAATTCTATAACTTTTCAGGGTTAGCACACAACTTAAAAAAATTGTGAAGATTCCCTCCAACCCTATCCATTCTGTGATTTGTAGTGACATAATGATAAATCCCATAAATACAATAAAGACAACACACAATAAAGTACAGAGCCAGCCATCCAGTGAACTTGTTGTTCTGTGGTGCCAGCACTCTGACAGGAAATCTAATAGAGGTTGAAAAGCCACGGGCAACGCAGATTGAAATGATTAAATAAAGAATCTCATTGGTAATTCAGAGCCTGGGCAGAGATATTAAGCTTCATTTGTCTGTAAACACAGCAAAAGCTAACGCAATCATTTTTGCATGCTATGGCCTGTACGAAGGACGCCAGACTCAGGCACCATATCGGTGTGCCACCTCTCAGTTGAAATGACAAAGTCCAGTATTCACCTGGTGAATCCTTCCCTCAAACTGTGGATTAGTGGAGAGAAGAGAAGCAAAACTTTGTAGTAGGTGATTTTTTATAAATAACCTACATGATGAAAGATGCTGATAAACTCACAGAAAAGTCAGACAATAAAAGAACATAAACATGTCCATCAGGCAACTACCTCCTGGTGACTACGTCCTGGCAATCTCCAAAGGTTTTTGGAAAGGCATCAGCTCAAATTTGCTTCAAAATGCAGTTTCAGCCTCAAACTTCCCTCTTGCCCAGGATTTAAATTTTAACTACAAAGGAATGTAATTACACATGAGTTAACACTAGTGTCCCCATTTCAATTTAGGTCTTCTACCAGAATGGTTATATCCACAGTATTTTTCCTCCAGACTGCTCTGTATCCTGCCATAACCTCCTCATCTAAACACCAGCCTCCCTAAGCAAATGGGCTTACTGCTCGTTTCACTTAACATCCCCTGTACAAAGGAACACGATCTGCTATTCCAGAAAGCAGGTAAATAATGCTCATCTGTTATAAGATCATACATGAAAATAGCAGAAGATATACTGCAGAAAAACAATTCACTTATCTAATTGTACCTTCATAACAACCATGCTGTATACCCAGAGAAATTTGTCAGTAAAATACAGCTAGACTGTTTCCACCTGCCTGCTCAAGTGCTGGACATACAAGATAAAAAATGCAATAAACAATGTAATTCATTAATGTTCATTATTAATTGAACTAAATAGGGCAAGGAGCTCCCCCCTCATGTATATGGAATGGAATAATTTCTGACATTTGTAATACAGTACATCTTTTAAAAATTATCTAGATCTTCAACTTATTTTTTTTAAACCCATGAAATGAAAAAAAAAAACAGGGGAAATGGTTATGAAGTCACTTTTTCTGTTTCCATTATAGACACAAGAGTATCTCTTGGTATTTACGTCATTACACAAAGTAGATTTTCCCTTATTCTATTTTGGACTGATTTAATAATTAACAGAATTTACCGTGTTTTTACTGCACTTCTGCTCCTCGTTTATTATGTATTGGTATGTACTTCTAAATACCTGGGAAAAACACTTGGGGCTTTACCATTTCGACAAAGAAACACAAGTCACTTTTTCCTTGTGTCAAAACACACAAGGAAACAAGCTGAAACTATGCTGGGTTATCATTACAGCTAAATGCAGCAGTTACCTTACTTACTTTGTCCTTCAAGGTAAGATTCCTAACTCATTAACTAATATTACTAGTACTTATAGCAACTGACCTTTGCAATGAACTCTGCAACGCAAAATTTTCTTCTAAAAAGCTTTGAGTCAGGCTAGATATTTGCAACAGTTCTATAACTTCTCAAAAGCTCTTCTTATATAGTGATGGCAAACCAAGAAAGAAGACTGGATGGAATATTGGAAGCTACTTCAGTGAAGCTTGGAAGACATGAAAAGGGGAAAAATTGGTAAAAAAGTGAACTAAGATGACAGCAACTGTGAAAACCAGTAGAAAGAATCCGATACTGGAATGGAAGGGAGATTATGCGGGTTGTAGAAATGACATAAATAAGATGGAACATCCTTCACACATTTCTATAGCATAGTCACCCTCCATATACCCAAGGTCTGCATCGCAGTTCAAATGCACAGACCCTTTTCCAAAGCAGAGCTCATATCACTTCAGCCAGACCCTGTCCTGTTAATTTTATAGGGACCGTACCTGTGTGAAGGCACGCATTCCCACCTGTTCCTGTGTACTGCTATAAAGTCCCAAGCTTTGCACTGGTTCACCCACCTTTCTATATCTTCCAGGACATCAACAAATGTCAAATCTACCCTTATTCTATGGAGTGTGAAATCTAATATTTCTTTTCTGAAGATGGGATGGAAAAAAAAACCATTTTTGCAATCTGGGGAAAAAAATCTTTTTTACAAGCGTCTTGTTTTCTTTTCTCAGCTTACCAAACTCCCCTAAAAGCTATCTTACTCCATTACGTCAGTCAGTTTACTCCCAAGAGATAGCTCCTGACACATACACGCCTTCAAAGCAAGCTTTATAAAACCCACACAAGGCCATTTTCAAAATTAACTTTCACATTTTAGGGTAATTTACAGCTGTTCCTTTAAAACCTTATAAACAGGTACAACATGCAAAAATGTAAAGGGAGCCTGTAGCAGCAGTACATGTTTTCTTCATATTTTGTATTTCTGTGGAGCCTAGGTTCTGTTCCCTGTTTGAGTCAAGTGTCAGAAGGGAGCGGACTGTGGTCTGAAGGCTGTTTATCTGCCATCTCAGTTTTCTGCAACAAGCTTCTAGAAGCGCTCATCTCCCACGGTACTACTCCTCCTCCCTGCAGCTCAGCTGGACTTTGAAAAGAAAGTAGGGCTACTTCCATGGGGATTTAAGTTACAAGAACAAAAGGATTTGACACTGCTCCCTTTTTATAACAGTTTCTTTAACTAGTGTTTCTCCCACCCACTATAAAGAAACATTAGGCTTAGGTGAATAGTACCTTCTACTCCCTAGCAACTGCCACCTACCTTTCCCTTTCAATTTCTTATTCTTTAAAAATAAATACATTGCTAAGCTTTTTAGTTTCAATTTCACTGACAACTTGTATTGCAACATAGCATGCTTTTAGAGTTGTGTTTATAAGCACACCTCCCAAACGCTGATAGGGTTCCTCTGGAATGTTTTGGGCAACGATGCAGAAGGCACTTAAAATCCTTTACTTGTAGGACACCAAGATTTTTTGGTGTGACCAGATTTGGCAAGGATTTCTGTACAACTGGCTTCATTTCATAGATTTAGGAAGAAGAACTACTTAGAATCATAACATTAATTTTAGCTTTAGTTAAGGTCTGTTTCACGTGAAGTGCCCACTTTACGCTGGCAGACAAATTACCAATGGGGCAACTAGAGAATGCATGAATGATAATGTACAGACAAGCTTTTTATTATTTATTCATAGAAAACAGTGGGTTTTGGTGTGCTGCTTTGAAAAATGTTCAAACTAGTTGAATATAATGAAAGCACAGTGAAAATTCTATTTCATTAACATTTAATCATAAATCGCTCTTTAATATAAAACATAAAATAAAAGTCTGTCATAAGCACTTAGGTGTAGAGAAAGTCTGCAAAAAGGAGAAAGGAAATATTGCAGTGGTTTTCACTGTTCTGAAGTGACGGATAACAGGAAGAAAAAAATAAGCAAAGAAACAACCGTCTTCAGCCAAACCTCACAACTGGTCATGAAGAAACTGCTTAGACATTTCTTAAAACCTTACATTTTGCTGTCTAAAAGTATCACCAACATCTACAGACCAGGAAACAATTATTTCAGCAAAATCACAACAGCTCAGGAGCAGCAATCTTTATCACAACTCTGCTACCTAGGAAAAAAATAATCAGAACTTCAGGCTGCCAGAACAAATTCAAAAATCTTTTCCATGAAATATCTATTACCATGTTTATCATACAACAAGTATTCTCAACTTCTCCTTAGAGGTGTACAAGAGTGGTACACAAATAACAAGCTCTCACACGCTACAGATCTTCAAGGCTTATAGAACATTAGATCTTTATAAAATACTATAGATTATGTCTCTTTCAAAGACCTCTTGTCAGAGAGGTCTTATTTGTTACTCTATAAATACAAATGCAATATTATAATGTCAATACTGACTTGAGTAACACCGTACTGTCAATTAACAAAACACATCTGTAGACAGAAGATCCAGACCACAGTGTTTTCTTCAGGTTTAGACAACCTGCACATCTCTGAGAAAGAACAGAGTGACTCTCCTTATTGAAGACCATCTATCAGTAACTGCTATCTGTAACTCAGTGCCTTTCTGATAACATAATAACTTCTTCCTCCTTTAACAGTTTTTTCTTTACCTAACAAATGCCAGCCATCACCTGAGCAGAGCCTGTACCTGCAGCCCCTCACACATTTCATAGTCAGCGCTAGAAAAGCATGTTTGACTCCTGACAATGGTGGTCTTGCCACACTGAAAAACTGTTCGAGAAACAGTAGAAAATAAGCATCAATTACACTATTGTGACTTCTTTCTCCCAGCCATCATTAAAAATTCTGACAAGTCAGCCAAGCAACCAAAACTCTTGATACATTTTTGCCATAAAGCAAACAAAAAGCCCCAAACAAAACAAATCTAAAAGCACCTTCTCATCTGCTTTGCTGACATCCCAAGGGCTGCTCAAACAGCCAGCCCTGCAGCCTGCTCAGGAAATGAGCGTTTAGGCAACACAGGTTTTCCCAGAGGTGAGATTTTTTTAAAGGAAAATAAAGCCCTTGGAGAATGCTTACTTTAAGCAGCCTCTTGTTTTACACTGATGTGGATCGAGTGTAAAACCTTTGTTGATCACAGCTCAGGAAGGCTGAAGAGAAGCAACCCGCCAAGCAGGCAGGTTCCAAGCTCATTTTTTTCCCCCCATCAAGCTCTCTGCTACCAGGTAACCTTACCAGGTATTCTTTCACTGACTTTCCTGATGAACAGTATGACTGTGCATGGTAAGGAATTGACATTGTGGGCATGAAATGATCAATTAGAAGTAATTGCTGAAACTGTCATTCATGAATTGTGGGCCATTATCTCTTAATGCATCTGGAATCCCAGAGTGAGCAACTTGTGATTCACAAAGAAATATTACATTGCTGTGCCGCATGTTGTGCAATAGGTCAGTAACAAGCGAGCAGTGGTCTACGAACTAAATGCAAAACTTCCCATTTAATCCTAACAGATCCATGTCACCTCTGGATGAAGGGCAAGCAGACCTATCACTGTATCTCTTGATGTCAGTCCTTTTCTTGCTTATTGTTTTTCCAGGATTACTGCACATTGGTTTTGGATATCCACCTTCAAAAACGGCTTCTATTCCTATCTGGGCAGGTTGGCTTACCTTTGTACAGTTCTACCTAATCAAGACAATCCGTGTAAACTACGCTTAGCATTTTTGATCTGTAGCTATCCTTAGCATTTCCTCTCTTCCATATCCTCTGAACAGATATAATCAAGTGCAATAACTTTAGAAACAAAGTCTTTATGCTTAAAGGAATGTGAGCTAATACTGTTGACCATTCATTTCCAGAAACTGCTTCAAACACTTTTAAAGGAGAATCACCCTATTTCTTGTTGAAGTATATTTATAAAAAACAAACTCTTAAGTAAATTTATGACTGAGTTACACAGGCTTTAAGATTATCTATTTTTTCCTTTCAGTCTTTATCAGAACTCTTAAATCACATCTGTTCTCAGTTAAGTCTCATCACAATTCTGATTTTGAACTTCTGATCATTCAGAGCACTTACTTCCTATGCTTACTGCTCAACTCATGTTACTTAGCCTTATTATTTGGTGCAGCCAAAAAAACCCCTCAACTCCACCAGTTAGCTCACATAGCAATTTCTTGTAACATCTGTCCATAGTAACATGCCATTATACATATAAAGTCCTCTTGAAATTTTGCAGTCACTTTGTCTAGCAATCTACCATCATCTTCAGACTTATTACATTGCAGTATAGATTGCTGATACTCCATCACTACAGGTTACTTTATTGCTAGATCTGCTGCCATGGTATTTGTTTCCTAGAAATTTCCAACTAAGGCTTCCAACTAATAGCTTCCAGTTTTTGGACCTTTCAGGACAAAAGGATTCAAGTACTTTTGTTTGTCCACTTTTGGTGGAGACTTAATTTAATTTTGATGAAGTAAGAATGTGATACACAGGTAGCTTCATCAGCAGCCCTTGGTGATCCTAATTAATAAGGAGATTCTTAGGCATTTAACTCAAAGCACGTGAGCAATTCAATAGCCTTCAGGGATACAGAGGTTATGTCCATTTTCCACATGCTATAGTTACAGCCAGGTTACACAGGTACAGATGCTGGTGGCTACTGTCATGCTTATCATGCTCATCTTCTTATAAGATTTTAATGGTTTTTTTAATCATATAAGAAACAAACTTCACTAGGATTTCGTTAAGTTACAGTACACGCCAATTTTGAAATGTGCAATTATAGTTTGATACAAGACTGATTGATTGCTCTACATCGCATAGGCAATGACAGATATTCTTAACCTTGCCCAGGATGCTCCTTGATAGACTCCACTTTCATTTGCCTACATTTTAACTACATTTTCCATTTCAAAGTCTGCTTTAGGCTGACAAAATTCAGAAAGTTCCAGCTGAACCCAGTGTTAAACTGGATGCTAGAATCAGCAACAGTACCGCTTGGGAATGAACTGCAAATCCCACTGATATTCCCTTCATGCATTCTGAATGCCCAAGAACAACAAATACTTACAAGTATCTAAGAATTAGGCTTTGGGTGTTTTGGTGTCCAAGAATAGTGGACACTTCTGACAACTTTTGGTCTTAATATAGCAATTTCCCACCATGATGTGGAAGAAAAAAATAATTAATATTAACATTTGTGAAAAAACAGACAGTAGAGAGACAAATGTCACAGAAAAACTTATATTGCAATTAGTATCTTTACATTCAGTGAAAGATTTCTATCATATGCCATGAAAAATAAGGCCTTGTGTTACAAGATGAACAATGAGTCTAAAGTGAAATATTGAACAGCTGCTCATTCCATGAACACCCTCCATCCAGTGTAACAAATGATAGAGGAGTCAAGCAGAAAGAATAGTTTGCAATTGTGCAATTAAAACCCTTATTGTAAACCATATGCAAAACGGCTCAAGCAGCCTTAATTTTATGATTTCCTAACTTCTGATTGCTTAGCCCTTATATGTTTTTTAATGTTGAGAATTTTTTATTCCTGTAATTAGTAGTAGATACTACACAGGGAGAACTTCCTTCATCATCCAGGCAAAGGGCAAGCGACAAAAGGACTCTGTAGTATTCTCAAAGCTCATTTGTATGGGGCTGGAATTTCTCACAGTCTGGGCTGCCATTTTTCCCACTTTATGTTCACAAACTCCCTTCTCGATATGCAGTAGCGTATGTTTGTGGTAGTGAGGGACAGATGCTCAGTCTCAACAAAGATCAATGTGACTCCAGGGAGCACTGTAGCGTCTTTTCTCTGATATTAGACTTCACTATCCTGAGGCTGTTCCTATGTGGCAGCTTATCAGGTTGCCAGTCTGTCTTTAAGATAGCTATCTTTATCTTACATTTTTAAATAAGAGTGTATATTTAAAAGACATACCTGTCCAATAACAAGGGGGACTACAACAGTCATAAACAGCTGCGAGAATATAGATGTAAAAGGCACAGAGGAGGATGATCCAAGCTACAAAATAAAAATATACATTAATATTGCACTTTTTTTTAGTATCTGCAAATTTCATACATAGTTCTCACACATTAGTATACATTTTATTTTATGCATAAAAACTTGGAATTATGTGCACACATGTTTAATTGTTAAGTCCCAATAAAGCATTTGGTATTCCACAATAACAAAACTAAAACTATCTCTGCTTGATTATGTTATAACCTAAGGTAATAGTTCCATCAATATTCATTTAATTGAAACCCTACTACACATGTATACCAAGTAAATTATATAAGCATTTGTAGGATGATAGTCTAAAAAGACAGGAAGTGAATCTTCCTAACTAAACAGTGAGCTCAACTAACCTTACCATTTATACAAATATCAAGCAACAAAAATTGGTGTAGTTATTTCAATAAATAACAATCAAAAATAGTGAAGACACATGTTTTATTTCAATGATGTCAAAAAAGAGATCTACTGAAAGCATGTAACTATTCTTTCACTAAGACAACTGAACTGTGACAGGCTTAGTCTTCATATAGGTGATCTCTTTATGATTGTAAATGTTAAAAGTTTTTTGTTTACAGATGCAGGTAGAAAAGGTGAACAAACACAGTGGGATTTTTGCAACCTACTTCAGAATGCTAGGTCATTTAAAAGTTTAATTTAATGTAATTTAACATATCTTTAACAGCAATAGAATAAGCATTAAGAAATATATAGTAAGAAGACTGAAACAGCATTGTCAGAGCTTCCACAGACAACCGTTTGCTTCACGATGAGGGTAAATGACATAAAATTAAGGATTTCACAGATCCACGTTATATTTTGTACTTCACTTTAAAGATCCTCAAAACGATGACAGAATTCAGAATCTTTTCAGCTCCATCTAAACGATGCTGATTTCCTAAAACATTCTCACCTACATCATTCTCATAAATTACACTCAGATTGCATTACACTTTTGACACTTATCTTCCTCTCAAAGCCACCTGCAGGAATGATAGACAAGTTGATCATACAATCTAGTCACTTCCTATAAGTCTGCCTAGAAAAATCAACATATGGCCACAAACACGGGTTTTGCAGAAAACCAGATTCTTCAGAAATTCAAAGAACAGAAAAATCGGAAATTTCACATATTGAAGGATTTTACTTTATTCAGATATATACAACTGAAACCTTTACCTATAGAAAATAATCTGATGAGAAAATTCCAATTATACCACTTTTACAGTGGTTTACGCATATATGCGCTGCTTTTTGTAAACGCCATTTGTATATGCACTGCTTGGGAAAATGGTGAACACACCTATGGGGCTGTCTGTATGCAAGCTGAGCTTTTGGTGCACGCAAATGGCATTAGAACTGGGAAACAGCATGAACTGGAATTAACTTCTAACACTAGAAAATCATGGGACTTTGAATGTTGCTTGGCCAGCTTAGAGTTTAAGAAAGTCACTTGAGGTAGAGAGCTGTCTCCTTTTAGCCCACACCCAGGGCTAAACAATAACCAGTTGTTCTATCACCCAATCTCCCCTCCCCAACCAAGAAAGGGAATTGGGAAAAGGAGGGAGACTTGTGGGTTGAAATTTAAACAGATTTAATAAAATAAGAAACCCAATATCAATACTAACACAAAAGACACAAAGTTATACTTAGCTCATAGAGTGGTGGCAAGTCCCTCCAGGGATAGCAACCATTGAGGAGAAGGAGGGAGAGGAGAGCAAAGAGCTCCCCATCCCTAACAGCTTTCCCGTTTATAGTGAAACTGATGTTAATGTTCTAGAACACACCTGTGGGCCAGCCTGGGGCAGCTGCCCTGGCTTTCACTGCTAATGGCCTTGATCACCATACCACAGCTGGCCACAAACTGAAACAAAATGTAACAGAAAATTGATTCTCTAAATTTTATCCCTGCAAAACCAGGACAAGAGCCTTGGGCAGAACATATGTAATATGGCTGTTTCCTATGCGTTACCTTAACTGGCAATATCAGGTAAGAGTCTGTTCAGCCATTTAATAAATTACAGCATCTGATCCCCATCACCTTCAATTTTAACAATGTGGGCCCAGAAGACTGTTGGAGGGGACCTGAAGATGATGTCATCACCGAGACTTTTGGTCTGCAAGTAGGGTGCAAGTGAGAGCACCAAGATTAAGGAGCCTAAATATCCCATGGAGTCAAGAGGGAGAAGTAAAGGCTTGCAGGTGAAAATTTAGATCACCCACTTGAGTATCTGAAGTCAGGCAGTACAGCTACTCCATTTCCAAGGGACACGGGGCTCTCTGGATGCTTCCTTGTAGAAAGTGAAGCAGAAAACTCCATCATACCACTCATGATCTCCTTCTTGTTTTAATTCCTGTAAGGAGCTTCTGAAATTTTAAAAGGTCATAGTTTTTCAAACTGTATGTGGATTTATTTTTTGCTATGTGCTGAGGAGCTAAAAGCATTACTTACTGTGTATCCAATGAAGCTTTTTCAAATGAAAGTGAAGACTTTTAAACTTTAAAATCTGCCTGGGTCACAGAGGAGTGAATCTAACCAAGCAGTCTGCATGCCAGAACCCTCTGCATAGATTCACAAAACTATGATACTTTGGCAGCGGCTCTTGTGCATTTTTATAAAAACATTGATTGGACTTCTCTCACTACTTGTGCTCAGTGGATGCATAATCAGTTTCTAAGTCAGGAATGAAAAATTGTTCAACAATATAACACACTGCTGAAAAAAGCAGCCATTCAAACAGCAATAGTCTTGCCAGCTTTTTTAAATACTACTTCAAATGTGTCATCAAGCTGTTGTGGATTCTTAAGCACTTGGTATAAATAAGGATATGTTTTATTTTGGGTGTGGGGTTTTGGGCTGTTTTTTGTTTGTTTTGGTTTGGTTTTTTTACATAATTAGAAACTGAATTACAGGTACTGTGCTGGGATGCTAAACCAGTTTACCTAGGAAAAGTAAAATTATTTTATTCAAAGAAACAATCATCTTCTATATCAGGATATCAGGGCATGGTTCTTCACCTTGTCAACTTCACCCCACGCATTCAGGCTCATGTCACTGTCATCTGGACCACCACAAGGCAGACATTTCAGGTAACCATCTCACCCTGACTACATTTTAAACAAAACAGAAATCCAAATGTCAATCCAAAATGTCAAAATGAATAAATAAATAAATGATTCATTAACTCTCCTTTTGCCCAGAGGAAGCAAGTTCTTCAAGTACATCTGGTTTGTAGGGGTAAAACACCTCTCCTTGTAGAAAAAGTTACGTTTTTCTGCTTCTAATATGACTCCTCTCCTGCATGATCCTATGACCACACTATTTTTGATCCTGTTTCAGTTGTATAGTTGAGAATCATATTCTTCTGCCAGTCTCCAGCACCTTCATTACTTTCTACAGAACAGCATGGAGCTAGCTTTTCTCTTGGGTCCTTACGAGGTCCTAACACTCTGCTACACCACACCTGGGCACAGTGGTTTGGAGCAGTGTGTTTGCTAGGCTCTGCCCCCGCTTCTAATGGTATTAGACTTCCCTGTCCCACCTATGGTACTGACATTACTTCTTCAAACAGACTTCTGAACTTTTGTTTCTTTTCTGTATATTACGACAGTAACTTCAGTGGACTGTTTTTTATCAGAATCTGTTAGACAACATCTATAAACTCTTGTATTACCTTAATCTTAAATCTATTCCCAGAGAAAGACATAGAAGATAAGATAAAGGCTGAAGAAAAGAGAAGGCAGGAACTTCTCAATCACACAGAAGAAAAAGACGTTTTAACCCAGATTCTGGACATACAGTGGCCAACCATGAGGAATCACAAATGCTAAAGGACCCACAGGTAATGGATGCATAACTTGACAAGGACTGCCTCAACATTTCTAGTACGCAAACTCATCAGGCTCACAAATCTAAGTGTCTCATGGACTCTCAGACATTGCCTGGGTTTCAGACTTCCTTTGAACTTGGGTATGTTCATCGCATCCATTTTGACAGAGAAGTGAGAACTGAGGAACAAATAAAAAGCTTGATATAATGTTAATCAAACCTTCCTACACATTAACAAATGCAAATATTCTGTCTGAATGAATAAATATGATTTTGCTCAGGTTTTAGTTGGATCAAGCTAAGTTCTGTGCTCCATTTGCTGTTGTGAAACAAAATTAAAAAAAAAAAAAAAACAACACCTAGATGATCTGCATTGCAGCAAAATTAGCATTATGCTAAAATGTCTGTTTGTATTTGGCTGCCCTCCTTGTTATAATAATCTCCACACCTAAAAATGAACCTTTCCTCACAGGCAAACAGAAGTACTGTAAGAACTGGTGTAAAAACATCATAGAATCAAACTGCTGATTTATAGCTATAAAAAATAATCTGATTGGAATCTCTTTCCAAACAATTCTGTCACCATGCAATACTTCACACCTGACCTGCAGCATTCTTGCTAATTTAGTCACAGACCTTTCTTCTCAAGACACTGTCTGTTTTAAAAAACTACTGGCAAATTATTTAGTGGGTTTCTTTATGAGTTTGTGGTAGAAACATTGGCTTATCCTGAATTGATAGGATATATTTAACTGGTTGTGGTGAAAACAAAAAGCGAAAACCAACCAAACAAAAGAAACGTTCCTTGCATAAAAACAAGGTGATTCCACATCCCAGTTTAGACTGCCTCCACAAGCCAGATGCTCCATTCTCATCATTCTGGCCGTTCCCACATCTACAACTGCCACTGGCTCAGAAGAAACACACCTCCTACCCGTCCGCACCAAATTATAATCCGGTGCCACATGTGCTGCACACATCGAGTCCACTTTGGAGGCAGCTGTCCTTTGGGGCCTTACTCTTCCAGTGTTCTCCTGCAATTAACATGTTTCCTCAGATTGTGTCTTTGTGCTCTTCATATACCATCAGCCAGCTTCAGCCTCCCCAGCTGTTGAGCACAGACAAGGAAGCAAGGCAGGGGTGAAAACAGGGCAGTACCGCGGGGAAGGGTCACTGGCTGCTCTCTCATGTGAGATGTTTAATTTAAACTTTTAATTTCCCCTTTCAGGTCAGGCTACTCTGACACCCATCTTTTTAAATTTTGTCTTCCATGCTGTATCGTCACTGCTTCTGGGTACTCTCATTCAGTCCAGATTCAGCTGCCTTAGAGGCCTGTCTAGACCACCCCATGCGCTAATCACTTTCCGTCCTGTTGTGGATGACAGCCCCGTTACAGATAGGACATGGAAGGTGATGCACTTTTAGAAAAGATGTGGATGGGATCCAGTCCAGTAATGGAGGACAACGAACAAGAGTGACCAGCTGAACTAAGCTCTCCCTTGCTTTGGACTCTTTCCAGAACCCTTACCCTGACCCAGCCATGGTGGCATGCTACGTTACAGCAGAGAAGTATGCACACCGCCCTCAGTAACCCAGGTAGCTGGCAAGTGGAAGTGCTTTGCAGTGAATACACTGCAATGGGCAGTAACTGTAATCATGCTGAGGCCCTGGAAAGTAGGAAGCATCCATGCTACTCCAAGGAAACGGCACTGATGGGCGCCTATGAGTTCCACAGTATCCAGCTTTAGATTTCAGGTAGGAGGTTGAAAGAGATGAAACAGTCATTCCTACATAACATTTCACAGCAGTGTAAACAGAGTTGGCAGGTCACTAGGATGTCCTTCCTAACCACTACTTTAAAGGCATTCACATGCAGAGTGTTTAGATACCTCTGTAAGAAAGGCAGAGAAGCTGTGTAAAAGATGCCAGCTCCCAGAGACTGACCAAGACTCATTAGTACTGAAATCATCCACCTCTAATGGGTGCTAACAGCAGGAGATGGAAGGAAGAGGAGGCACGTCACTGAGAATGGAGCTTCCATAGTAAGAGAAGAAAGAGGGTTTGGTATTCAAAGGCAAATAGGCTCCAATTTCCTAGCGCTGGCAGAATCAGAGGTATCAGAAAGAATGTATTTAAATTTTACAATACAGCTTTTAAATCTGCCTATCAAAAACTGCAAGTTGTCTCTTACCTCAGAGAAAGGGGCTAAAGGTACGACAGAGATCACGTTCAATGGTTTAGCTGTCATGTATTTTAACAAAGAGATCTTTCATTGTTATTCTTAAAAATTAAAGGCAGACATAAGTCTCTAGTTCTGCTAAATGAAAGAGATATTCTGGTCTTATGGTATATTTTGCAAAGTCTTGCATAGTCTATATGCTTCTGTGGCCATGGGAACTGATTTGGCACAAACATAAAAGAACCTAGCTGTCTATATATACCCTCCAGTTTTGTCTTCCAAAAAAAAAAAAGAAAAAAAAAAAAGAAAGTTTCATAATCAGAAGTGTGGAAAAAGAAAAGCTGACAATCCGTCAGCTTGTTTTTTTTCTTTTTTCCTGGCTTGGGCAAGGAGATTGTATATTTTGGGGTTCCCTTGTTAAAGTGATCACAGATGCCTAATCCTGTTCTGGGTTCCCCTATGACACATTAAATACCAAGCCAATCCAAACATACCTGTCGATTTTAAAGCCTTTTATAGAGCTGTAAAAATAACCATAGGTATTCTCAATCTGAAATACATCAGAGTTACTCTTCCACTTTACCATGGTGCAATGATCTTGAGGGCTAATGTAAAGAAAATGAGATCAAGCGTACAACCCAAAGGCACCTAAATGGGAGTTAGGTGATTAATACCCTTGGAGAACTGAGACTTAACAACTAGTATCCAAAAATTCTGCTGCAAACAAGTGGGTGACTACCTGGAAATAAATAGATTAGTAAATACAGGATAATTAAGAACCACAAATATTATGTATCCATGAAAAAGGCAGCTGTGACATACCAGAAGAAATAAATCAATCATGGTAGGGGCTGTGCACAATTCTTATTACCTGGGCTAAAGAAGGAATTAAAGCTGTAACAGGTGCACAAAACACCTCAGAACAAGGGATTTGGGTTGGGTTTTTTTTTTGTATTTATGTTTTAAAGACTGAGAAAGAGGATAGGATTGTACACTATGTCTGAGGCAGGGTGATAAATTTCAGAGAAGTGCAATTCAGGTGTATGACAGCATTGGCAATAAAGACAAATGGGTAAAACACCTGTCACAAATACCTGCTGGAAATTAGGTTTCTGCTCATCAGAGACACAAATTTCTAGTATTGCAAGGGTGGAGGGAGAGCAAAAATCCTCACCTTCAAGTTGGATCATGTTCGGTTTTGAGGTGAATTGCACAGCATGGAAAAGACTGGGTGAGTCGGGATGGGATCCTCCTGGTATCCTGGCTCTGTGACCCTATTAAGATGTGTGGTTAGCTTCTGCTGTGTAGAAGCAGGATGTGTACCTAAAAGTCTCCCCTATCATCGTATAGATGAAATTTTCAAGAGCAAAACCAAGTAGAAAAGAAAGTCCTTCACAGAAACGTTACATATTTTAGAGTCTTCTACCTAGATAAATTTATAGTATTTTATGTGTGTCAGGAAGAAGGAGGGCCCCTGTTATTCTCCGACTGTTATTTGTATGCAATTTACATAACAGAGCCATAAAAGGTGAATTTGAAAAAAAGAATAAAATGATTAAGCAAATATTTCATGGCAGTGATTAAAAAGTTTTGGTTAATTGTAAAGGGTTTGGATCAGATCAGATAATTTTGTCTTCCCCGTGATTAAAGAGGAAGAAAAGTGTGAGGTAAATAACCAGGTAGAAATAATGATGCACTTTAAAACTTCCACATGAATGAGTTGATCTGTTAACTGCTACTACACTGTGCTGCTTCCCCCTCTTCCCTCCACTGTAATCAGCCTTTTGTCACATACTAGTGAAATCCATTAGCTGCAACTTCCTTATCAACTTCCAAGGCCTTCCAGCTACAACAATATTTGCATATTTAACGATTCATTTGACTGGTATCAACTCTCATTTAGCAAATGCTTGAGAGGAAAACCAAGACACAGTGTGTAGAAATCCTGTTTAAAAAAAAAAAAAGTAATGACAGCTCCTTTTAATAAAAAGATTTATCTGAAATACATGGGATTGGAGAAGACTTGCCAAAAATTTGGGAAGCATCAACAACTTTCAAAACAGTGTTTTAATTTAAGGATTGTGAATACAAGGGGAAGATTTCAACTTCAGTATTTCAATCAGCTTCTAGTTTTATTCATATCCTTATTCACCAGTCATTTTATTTCAGTTTTCTCTGTGATACTTGCACAGAATTTCCTTCACTTGTCTAATCCTTGAATTCTTTCAGCAGAACTACTTTCTAGTACTTATGGCATCACCCCTACAATGCCACCATAAAAACACCTACTATACAATTTAGAATTTGAGAGGGGACCAGAAAAGAAAACATCACTGAATAAATCAAGAAAAGGAGCAACTGATAAAGCCTTGGGAAGAGTCCATTTTGACACAAATGTCATGGTAATCTTTGGTAAAACAGTAAACCTGGGAGCAATGCGTGACAGTTACACGGAGGTTTTTGCCAAGTGTATTTTTTGAAATACACGTGAATTTTGCTGTGGCTTCTGAAGAATGTAAAGTACATGAAAATGTAAAACACTTACTTATCTCTAGCATTTTTCTTGATGGCTTTCAATAAAAATACACAGATTCACACACCTTGACTTTTGTTACTTTGATAGCTAACTGGCTGTGCTTCCCAGGACTGAAGAGACCACATTCATCAGGCACTGAGTCTCAACAGTAAGGGTAATACCACGATGGTGGCAGAGCTGGGATACTGTGCCATAAAACCCTCGACATCACATTTGGCTCCAACAGGTGTGCAGATGACTGACTTCTTGTATTTTAATACCAAATACAATCAACAAATTCATAAGCTTTCATGGCTTGGTAAAACTGCCAGTCCACGTGCCCAACCAACTTTCAGGACAGAGAGGGCAACTCTATCCCAATGTGGCTGGAAAACAACAGAGCTACATTCACATGAGAAAGGTCACTCTGCATAATCCTCTTACATGGCAGTACAATATCTATGCTCACTCTGCTTCCAAGGCAAATCCAAGAGACATGACCTTGCTGAGGCATCAGGCTGGCCTCCATCCTGTGCAATACAAAGGCATATGAAATCCCTCAATGAAAATAAACCTGCATTCATACATATTGCTGTTTTTCATGACTAAAGTTACAATCTAAGGCCATATAAGTGAGATGATACAGCTCCAACTGTTGCAGAGTGCAGTGCTCCTGGAGTTCTGTCTTTCAAATGAGACATCATAAACAGATGCTGACATCTCAAGGTTATTAGAGAGATCACAGCACTATTATCTTCACAGTGTGATGACACCTTTTGTTTAACTGTCTTTTAGTAATGTAAATGTGCCCAAATGCAGCATACTTAAGAATTCAAATCATAAACTGTTATTACAAATCATAAAATGTTATTATAATTACTAAAGGAAACAACTAAACTGAATAGAGAGAACAAGTCATATAATAAGTAAAGATGGATAGTCATACCCAAGTAACTAACTTCCTCAGGCATTACTTAACCTATTCTTATTTATTGATAGCAATATAGTTATTTCCAAAAGCAAAATTTAGTCTACACTTCAGTTTCTAGTTGGTGGGGGTTTTTTTTCCCCAAATGTCTTTGAGAAAATAAAACTTATTTATCCACTTTGATCATGAAATTTTTTAATCTGTTACCTCTGGTTTCAGCTAAGTATATGACCTGATAAGGGAAAGACAGACAGCATCCTTTTCTGAATGCTTTGGTACACAGCTTCCTAATCATCATTAATGAAACACTGCAGAACATTGCAAAGAAATGTGAGCAGCATAACCCCACGTTACCTTGAAACTGATGTATCTTACAGCACTTCGTTTCAACCCTCCCGCTCACCACATGTACGAATGCTAACGAATTATATATAGTTTATGGGACATTGCCCATTTATAACATCTTTGCTGGGAATGTAACATATTAACTGTTAATAAGGGTTAACATGAGGATGACGATATTGCAGATTAACCCATCTGGAAGCCAGATTCAATAGCTTCTTATTAGGTAAAAAGTTAATCAGAGGTATTCATGGTGAAGGCAGCTATTCTTTAAAGTCTAGCTAGGCATCCTCACAAGGATACAGTTCAGTAATTATGTGCACAGTACTTAAGGTTTCATTAAATCAATTAGAACCTCTTAGAACACTTTTTTAAAGTAAGCTTTACACCAGAAGCTTCACAGTAGAAATACACTTTTCAGAAATGAAACTGACAATCTTATGTTCAACAACATTCCTTTAAGATGATAAATTATTTGCATTAAATGCATTATTATAAGCGTCAACATGTCTATATCAATGTTGTTTAGACAATTTATATTTACCTTACTAGGCAATTATGAACAGAATAGGCAGTTCAGAACATTATATTCTCTGGTGCACATAGGGCAAAATTTAAACCATAACCGCTACCGCAGGTTAGGCTATATAACAAAAACAAGCCAATGGACAACAATGTATTTTATTTCTGGCAGCACTAAGGGTATTTTATGGAACACTAATCCAATATAGCATTCAGACTATCATAGTATGACTCTGTAGAAGAGTTAATGCTTGTTAAGTACCAAATTCAGGAATTAAAATTCACTAAAGCCATTGACTTCAAAGGTCCCTGAATGGTATTGAGAAGCCCAGCTCAGCTACTGTTAAGGTAAATGAGATTTTTATCTTGAAACTTGAAAATTCCACCCTTTATTAACTGAGCACTAAGGCTAAAGTTGCATGACTAAACTAATGAATGGTCCAGAAAAGATAACCAGGAAATTACTAGTCAGTGTTTCTCACTCCACAGTAACTACACAATACCACATGATCAAGCAGCAGGTTGCAAACAAGCAAACAGAAGCCTGTGAACTGCGTGCCTGAATCCACAACATGTTGAGCAGGCCAGACGTACCAAGGAAACGCAAAGGAAAATCAGAGAGGTTCACGAGAAAAAAAGGTTTCAGCAATCCAAACCACAGACTTCCAGGGTACAGGAGCAGTGCAACAGGGCATGCACATTTAGTTCGCTATCCTAAATACCTGCCAGTGGAGAAACTGAACCTTCAGAGAAGGTGGACTCATCTTGGCAAGATGTGCTGCTGGGTTGACCAGAATGGCTGCTCTTCATGTGTCAGGTCCTCAGCAAAGATATCAAGGAGTTTTAAATATTTATATACCCCAAGCGAAGCCCTCAGGTTTTGGGCTTTGTGACAAAAAAAAAAAAAAAAAAAATGCAGCTTTTGTAACTCTCCCCACCCCCAGAGTAGTTTGTTTCTCATTCTGATGAAAAAATGTCAGTGTTCGCGAGAGGGCACGGAGACACCGCACGCAGACCAATATGATCGTTAAGCAGATCTCGTTTATTTATGTATCTGAGGGTACATTTATATTATTCTATTGAGGGTACATTTATACTATTCTATTTTTGTACACACTCTGTGTACATGTCATTTCTATTATGATTGGTTAGTATGCTTTGTTCACACGCCTCTATATTAGTTCTGATTGGCTTATGCTAAAAAGTTATATCTTGCAAGTGCTGCATTCTTTCTTATTTTTCAGCTTCCCCATATCTTATTTTTCTCATAGCCAAGGTCCTCAACTTCCCCCATATCTTGCTGGTCTCATAGCTCAGGCCCTTGTTCTGTATTACGATTGGCTAGTTCATCACCACCCCATTACCACCCCCTGGACATGCCTGGACATAGCTCGTTCAGTACCTCGTTCCCACCATTGTCTCGTGGGAACCCCACAAAAAAATAATTCGTGTGTGTATTTTCCTCAAGAACAGCTCTGAGTCATGTTACAAACCGCACAACAATTAACATGCATTTTACATACTTCTCACACAATGTCTCCAGGGCTGATAGGAAGAACAGAGGCGTACACTTTGCTTTCTTGTTCTTGCACATATAAAGTTTTACTACCTCTTTTGAGAAGTAACAGTGAAAACTGCATTTTATGGGACAGAATAGCTTGTTATCTGTCCATAAAGCCACCAAAAGAAAGATCTTTATCTTGCTTGAAAAGGTATGCAGATCATTCCCTAACATTTCAATTTCTACAGAAAATATCCCTTTTGGCTATGTAGAGCACCAAAACTCAGTGAGGTATAGCAGGGTTAAAGTTGCCAGTGAGCAAAAGTAAAAAGAGCTGAAGTTTCAGCCACTTAGAAACAACAGCACAGGTCTCTGGATGAATGCCTGTGGAAGAAACATTGTTCCGTACAGGAGGGAAGACGACAGGAAAACAGTGAGGCAGACCATCTGGAATCAATGTATTCAGTGCAAGAATAACAAAACACCCACTTTTCTCAGAACAGTTATCTTTTTCAACCTACAGTAAGTCTGTGGTCCCAGGTATATCAAGAAAGCTTTGCTGGTGTGTATTGATATACACAATATGGTCAAATCAGTTCTTGTGTAAACATAGCTACATCAGATGAATTACAATTTGTTATAGTAAAATAAAAATCTTCCCATGCAGCTTTACTGAAGCAGTAGTTGATAATGTTACAGCCACTCTCACAGTACTAGTTACACCAGCTTAGCACACACTGCTGTATTTGTATACAGTACATATGCTGCTTAAGCATCCCGACTATAAACAGCGTGCCACTTGCATGCCACTTACAAATCATGTCAGACTAACTTCACACTTACCCCCCTTTCCAGGGTGCTGGCTTACATACAAGGCTGTTAGTAAGATAAACATAAAGGACATATACCTCTCCTGAAATCCTTGAAGTACTTCAGCCTATTTCCCCGCTCTTGACAAAACCACAGTCCTCAGTTACTTGCACCATATCATACCACACCACACCATACCATTTATGCCCGCAAATCCTCAAGCACCAAGACTTCCTAACTGACAAAGGACTTTACATCTGTTAAAGCCTCTTCATTGTATGCTAATATCCACGCCTTTATAAAACATGAAGATAAAACTTTGTATTCTCCTTTTTCTTCTACCACGAACTGTAAGAACCAAGGCCCTCACTGAAGACTAACGATTGAAAAAGAAATCTTGAACTAACAGGAATGAAGCAGCATCACATTTAGTGATACACAGAGGCTCCAGTAATTTGTCTTGCTGCTGCTGCTATCTCACTAACCTCTATCACAAAAATACTCATGGGCTTAGTTGCCCAAGAGTGAGGCTCTAGCTGAACAGGGCTTTCCCAGTTGGCCTGTCATTCATTCTGGATCAGTACGATCTTGTCCAACTTCTGCATGTGAAAGCTCTCCAAGAGATCTCCTGAATTATCATCTCACTTGGCAAGTGTTTGTATTTTACCCAGCCTGACCGATAGCATATGGTTTTGTAATTCTGCAAGAACATAGGGTTTTGGTCCTCTCAGAATGAAGTGCAGGCAGTGTTTGCATTCATTGTGACATATTCCGATGGCCTTTCTGGGAGGCAGCTTACTTCAAATACTGAACAGAAAAGTCTTCCTCGTTATTTAAGCATTGTTAAATCACCCAAATTTATATCTTAAATATACTGTCTAATAGGTGCAAGATTACCCAGTAAAAAGACATCTTAAGATACAAGATACTTACAAAAAGCAGAAGCAGAAGTGGAGTTATAACAATGCCCTGGAAGAAACAAACAAACGTCTGTTAGTCAGGGAAGCAGAATAGTCTGTACTTCCTTGTACCCTAGTGCATGGAAATACACAAACATCATTTAACATCACAGAAATTAAGAAACAAGGTGGTCAACTTTGCTCTTCACTGTGTACATTCTTGCACATCTGTATGCCAATCATTTTATAAACTATACTCAGTACAAAGTATCCTTTTTTACCTCTAGCTTTCCCCATTTTGCACCTAAGCCCCTGTATTCTAAAAGATCTGATATATAGAAATACAGATAATTTCTTTTAAAAAAATATATTAAAGCTCTCCCCTCACTGTGCTGTATCTTAACTTCACTAAGCTGCTCCTCCTTGGGGGGAGACTTGTCATCAAGTCGCATGCTACCCAGTCCCAGGTCCTCTTCTGAGCAAAAGCCACATCAAGCGTGATGAATTAGGTGTTGTGACTGTGTAATGTAAACTGATATTCCCCAAGGAAACGAGCTGAGATCTCAAAACTCATTTCACTTGATTGGACTTTGCGTCTCACTGGTAGAAGGCAAGTCTTTCATCTAATTTAATCACACAGGACCACCTCAGCCTTCCACATCCCCCAGGCAGACGCAAGCAAAAAGATTTGTTGTCTTCACTGACAAGGAACAGGTTTAAAGCTGGTGATTGGATAAAACAGAGGATTTTAAATTTCATGAGAGCAAATCTTAAAATGAGTTGTTTGGATTGGGAGTTAACATGACATGCATCAGTTTCATAGCTGCAAATAGCAATTCCCCATCATCCTTCTATCTGACTTCAATATTTTATTATTGCTCAATAAAATGATTCTATCATTTAATGCATGCTAATTCACAAAGCTTGCTGAGAACTTCTCTAAGCCAAGACTGTTCTTCATCTAGAGATGTCTCAAGAATAATTAATCTTTCAGCTATTCACAAACTTTATTGTATAAAGGCCAAAAGTCCAAAACTTGCTCACATCCATCTAAAAGTATGCTTATTTTCTGTTTGTTTTTAGCTCCAAGTGAAAAACAATTGAACAAAAAATGCAGTTGTCCCCTGCTCTTTATTTAACCTTGAGTAACACAGCTTTACTTCAATCCTTTGGAAGATAATATAAAGAAAAACCTTATATGACTAGTTTTGTATTTACTTTCTAGGTCCACAAGAAGTCATGGATCCAGACAGCCCATTAGGCATAGAGAGTTCCTATTGCGCTCTTAGAACAAAATGCAACAAGTAAATGCCACAAATGATAGCAGACAAGAAGGATCAAGGAGGCAACAGTTAAGCTGTGCAACTTGAAGACTCTACAGAATTTAAAAACATATTTGAAATAAATAATATATGCCATATCTGACTGCCCCACAGCCTAGCTATCCATAATCATTTTTTTGCAAATGTCACAGCTGAGATAGATCACAAAAGACTAGAAAGAGTAGAAGTAGAAGCAATAAGAATTGCTTCAGGGAGTCACTCACTGTTTACAGGGAGGCCTAGAGCAAAATGCAGATAACAGTTATGAAGAAATATGGGTGTTCAAGTATACCAGCTGTAGAGGAAGAAACAAAAATTGAGGAAGGGAGGAGGCACCAAGAGCTGAACTGACACTTGCATACAGCAGCATCTATGATGCTTAGAATGGAGAACTGACAGGAAGAGCTGTATAATGTAGATGCAACACAGTCACTTCATCAGAATGGCCAAACTCCAGCTTTTATGATGTACTACTAAGAACACGTGAGCCAGACTTACCCCTTCTTCCCCCTTCCCCATTGACAACTACACTGCACAGCTCAAATATTACCCAGTGCCTGAGTATTCCTGTAATTTTGGGATGGCAGAACACCGCTGCAGCAGGGTTCCATCTTCAGACCTTTGCACAAGCGAAGAGGAGCATGGATGGAGCAGGTGGCGATAGGCCAAAAGTATCCTGTACTCTAACTAAGCATTGAGTGTAGGGAGAAGAGAGCACACTGCCAGCTGGTGAGTACAGCCAGCTCTCCTCTAAATCTGAAGGAACTCATTTGAGTCAGCACCATTAGTCATTTCTTACGCACTTCATGCCTCAGTTCATTTCATAGCGCTTTTATACATTAGCAAAAAAAAATGCAAAGGTAGAAAACCCAAATCAAAACAACCTTTCCCCTCATCTTGTTGATAAATAAAGATGTGTCCTCTTTAGAACAGGACCTGTGACTTGGTATATATTTGCTTTAGAAGCTTGGCGATATTAACACAATGGGCAACAGCCACTGCTAATTCAAAGCGTATGTCACAAAAGGAAATGTTACCTCTGTGACAGTAACACTTCTTCCTAACTCTGTAAGCAAAGAGGAACAGAATCCTGTTATACATCATAAACAGATTCCCAGCTGAGCTTGTTGAAAAGCTAGCATTCAAAAGGTCAATTCTAGAAATTGTTTACAAAATTTTGCTATTAAACCTGGTGATCTTAATAATCGGAAGCAAGTTTCCTGTTGCCTCACCACAGAAAGGATTTACAAGGTTGAATTTTCCCATTTGCAACATATACACAATTCCCTGGGAAGTTAAACAATTCCCTGACAGAACAGACAACTTCATATTAAAAAACAGATGCTGTTGCTGAATCAGAGTAATTTTATGTTAATGTTTATTTTGATAAGAAGCACCAGTTTGAAAAACCACAGAGATTACATTAAAACCAAGGGTTTCTTTTCAGTCAATAGTGCTGTGGTGACTGTGATGGTTTACGGGTGGAAGCAAGGCAGGATTTGTTAGGAGAGGGAACCTCTGTTACCAGACCGACTGATGGGAGTTGGTAAAGAACAAACTTTGGGCACATAAAGCCCGTTTATATGTTACCTGAAAACAGTGATATGCTTTTATGTGCAAAAGCTTTTCTCTTCAGGTTTCTGTTCCAGATTTGAAGACGGGTTTACATGACTAGAGTATATCTGTCTAAGAAAAGGTATTACCTTTCCCTGCACACACCGCCTTCCTTCAACACAGTACCTCTTCATTAGAAACATGCTCCTCAATATGCCCATAAGCATTACGTGATGCATCTCAATTCATACCCGCTAAAGAATAATAGATAGAGCACGTTGAGTCTAAAGCCTACTGATAGAAAATACAGATGACAATTTAGGTTTTGAAAGTAAAACCAAATTCTGATTCACGCAGAATAAAGAAAAGGTAGAAGAAAACAGTTACTCTACACTGTCCAGCTCATGCACTAGCAGAGGCTTCGCAATGATGGGCGTATTCTGACACTGGCAACGTGGCTGCTTTCTAAGACTACAACAGGCTGAAAAGCACAAAGGAAGCTAAAAATTAAAATAAAGGCTATCGTTTCTAAGTCCATTGGACACTAATACCATCACAGAGGAAAAAGTAACTAAATTTGACTACGCTTCTCCCTGCCTTGCTTTCCAGGCAAGTGCTGTCAAATACATAGTGTATGGAGATAAACAGATTGCAGATTAGCACTTGCAGTAGAAGCTGAGCATCTGCCCTTGAGAATGCAAGGTCATCACACAGTTTTAGCATCTTCAAAGTTCGGGTGGAGTGTTAAGCTTTCCGACTGCTGCCCACAATGGAGTCAAAGTTGTAAAGTGACTGCCGTTTGCTATCAGCAGAAAAACTTTCAAGAAATCCATTTACACCTCTGATGTGAAAGACTGACTGAATATATTTCAATGATTTTAGTGGAAAGGGAAGAAAAAAATCTCAGCCTGACCTGAGACACTGATACAACATAAGAGTCTGAATAGTCAGATACCTGTAAACACATTTCTTTTTACAGTAAAGATCATGAAACGTCTTAATTAAGAGAGTTTAATACAAGTTTGTGTGTGCAAGCATGTGCATAAAACATACACTTAGCAGGAAGGATGTACTTGGACATCCATTTAATTGCTGTCTAATTTGCCTTGTATAGATAAAGATGTTAAGAGGTTTTCTATAGGTTTCATCCAGTACAGCATTGCTGTAGAGCAGATATTAAAAGGTGTTTCTTCTCCAAAAGAATATGCAGAATCAATACATGTAATTGGCTGCCAAATCGGACAGCAAAAGGAAATAACACAATGGATTTGAAAATATGGTGGCAAATCATTAAGAAAGAAATTATGCAAATAGTAAGAGGAAGGTGGGCACAGATCCAGAGGGACACATGGTAGAAGATGCGTAAGGATTATTGTAATGAGGCATGAAATACATGTGAACTTTCCTTCGTTTCCTTTACTCACAAATTTCCCATGCAATTTTTCTTCATTCTTACAGGTCATCAGTATGACACACATGTGGCAATTACTAGCGAAAAAAATCTTAACCAAAGTCACATCTGATTTGTCTTAAGAGTCAGGCTAGAAAGAAAAAAAAAAAAAAAAGGGTTTTGTAATCAAGATTCTGAACAAATGTGTATTTTCTTAAATCGGTTATCTACTCGTGCTTAAAGCTACACATGTTCTTGAATGCTTCATCCGAGCAGGACAAAAAAGGAGCAAAACTGCAAGCAACATTATGTTATAAACTGAATAAAGATTAGTAAAAAGTTAACTGGGCAGCATTTCCACTACTACTGATAGGGTAATGTGCGAGAAAAATGGCTGTGAACGCTGGATCATTTCATCAGAAGACAAGCATGAACGAGAATTGAAACTCAATATTCATCTGTGTACAGCAGTATTTCTCACATGGTTTTACTTCAAGAGTCACTGGCACTTTTTGGAAAAGAAAGAGCAACCAAAAAAACCCAGCCTGCCCTCTCTGCAAAAAAAAACCCCAAACCCCTCAAAAACCCCAACAAAACAAAACAGTGCCGTTTTTCTGATTACAACGAGAGACAGACTTTACCTTGAAACGTTTATTATTTTTATTTCTTCTATTATTTCTATGCCTTTTGTTTCCTTGCTTTTGTGCTTGGAAGTACGTTTTAAAAAAAATTTTTTTTCATTTTGTTTCTGACAAATTTGCAGACAACTTTATAATGTTTTACATTTCAGAAAAAGAATCCTGCCTCTAGAAAAGTACTTCTAGGTCTGAATTAAGTATGTTTGTGAGCAAATGACAGCTAGTTCCAAAGTTCTGACAGAATATAGATGTTCTCAAAAAATCTGGTACCATCACAAAGGAAAAAAAGTCAGCTCTCCTAAATGTCAAAAAGCTTATTGTTCAGTGTTTTCGAGAAGATGATAGAGTTTGTAAAGACCATGACAGCACTCAAAGCCAACTCTCAGTCTATTCAAATGAAGGAGTACAAGAGTTCCCCCTACCCTCATCCCTCAGACTGGTCACAGTTCCACAATTCCACATCGCGACATGACACCCGTGTAAAACGTTGCTTATTAGCTGCAATACCACATTATGCATCCTCTTGAATAAACCGATTTAAGGTTTTTCAACTGCTTTGCAGGGATCTTAATTTTAGACATCATATAAAGAATGACTCCTACTGCTGAAATAGGGCTTTCCCATGCCTGGATAACCAGCCAAAATCCTCAGAAATGAGTTGCCTTCTCCTTTCTTCCACCTGTCCCCACTTACCTTCTTTGGAACCATGCAGAACCTCTTGACAGACACCACAGAACAAGAAAAAAAACCCAACGCTAAATATACTTACCTGGTTCCAAACCAGAAGAGCAAAAAACCAGTAAAAGTCAGGTTGAGATAGCTTGTGCAAGTCCTTGTGAAACCATCAGGATGCGCTGAAGAGCGATCGTAATAGAAAAGGGCCTGGTAACAGGGTTGTGTAGGCAACTAGGAATTTTGCATATCTCAGTTTTTGAGTACTAAACCATTTTAACACGGTTTCAAGTCTGTAACTGAACTTATTCAGAAAACATTTCAGTGCATTAATATTTGGATCAAGTGGCTGCAGAAGCCTATTTGAGACAACCTTTTTCTAGGTTCTTCAAACAGTTTTTAATATCTGTGTAAGCATGGCTATACAAGCTATGCTGGAGACAACAAATTTTTGTTGAATTAGATGTTGAACTAAATTTCCACAATAAAACATATGTTTTCCCCCCTTTCAAACTTCACGTCCATGTAAACAACATAAATGTTTGGTTTTCTCTCTTGCAATCTCACAGATTAAGTTAGAACTGAACTTTCTGGTGTGCTTATAATTTCAGTCATTGCCCTGTGATGCAACTTCAACGTCCCTGTGTTGTTTCCTTGCAGACCTCACAGAAGCTCCTGATGCCAAATAATCACTTGCCTTTTGTTTTCCAATTTAATTATTTTCAAAATCATTTCAAGTGCAAAACACAGGCCTTTAAAAGTTTCCTACCACACATCCCTTTTCTGTCAGCTACATGACATCGCTGGTTCTGAGAAGGCTTATACAACTGTAGGAATTCAAAATAAAATATGTAATTTAGCCCTTTATTATCCTGATTTATATCAAATGACTGATCTGAATGCTGGGAAGAACAAAGGCTTATGAACTGATGCTTTTTAGGATGCTAAATACACCCATCCTCCCCATAATAAATAATAGGAAAATCTGAAAAGATATTGAAAACAGCATGAAGTGAAATTCATACATTTTGTTAAATTAATAAACAGTGTACAACACCAAGGCAATGAACTACAATACAAAATTGAAAATACAATACTACGTAACCCTAATTCAACTATAATTATAAATAAGTACCACAACAATAGCTGCAACTCATCCAATTAGGCCAATATTGAATTTTAATAACAAAACTGCAGAATTAGAAGCGCTATGTCAAAATGGCTTTTGCCTTATCAGAGAGGACTGAATAAAGCAGATTTCATATCAACTATGAGATTATGCATAGTACTTTGTGAATTGTTCCAGACATTGTACCACCTTTGTTCTGTTGTGGCAACCTGGTGGCCTCTACTGTGGGAAGGGAAATTTAAAAAAAAATAAATAAATTTTAAAAGCATACTAGCATCAGATAACAGTAGAAATCAAAAGCATTTCCACTATTTATTTTAAAGTATTAATTGCACATGTTCCCCTCACGTACATTTTATGCAAGTATGAAATCAAAATGAAATCAAAAGGAATGCAAGCAGCCAGAATTCAGTTCTTTCAACACAACAGAACCTAGAAACTAAGAAATAAAGTGATCTGAACTACTGGCAGTAACACTACTACACTTGTCACAGGTTGAATGTGAAGAATAAAACCCAAAGGAGAAAGCATTTTTTTCAGTAAGGTTGAGGGGTGAGGTTCCACTATCGGATTGAGCGTTAAGCCAAGAGTGTGAAGAGTATTTCAGGAAGGTAAAACTCCATATAAGCCTCGTTTGCCCGGCTTCCCAGCAGAGGGCATCTTCGACACATTAGAAATTTTCTTCTTAACACAGCAATAGAATAGTTCAGAACACACTAATAAGGACCCTAAAGTTTTAAAGCAACTATAAAAACTTCTTGGGGCTTTGTAGGTGATACTGGAATAGTATCTGGAATGATGCACAAAATACAACAAAAGTCTGAATCGGAGTTGGAAATGAGGGCTTCCATCAAACATCCTGAAACCTCATAACCTATATTTTAAGAATAATTAAATGAAATTCAGTTAGATGGGAGCTGTCTGGCAGAGTGTGGAATAGCTCCTACAATAGGTGGGGGGGTGCTGCTGGGGAAACTGCTCCCAGCCGTACTTCCCAAGTGCTGCAGCCTCTTGCTATTGCAGCAGCTCCGCAGGGCTGTGCGTGACCAAAGGAGATTTAGTGGGCCTTTGCTTACATATCTGGAACAGGATCAAGCCATATTCCCCACTCAAACTTGCAACGCCTTCCTGCAAGTTTTTGTTGTCTCTCTCTCGTGTAACATGTTCAAGTTGGCTGTCTTGTTAACATCTTCAGTGCATTCAATGAGGCTGCCGAGCCTGTAGCTCCAACTGTTTCCCATTTCCTCTTCAGTTGCTTTTGCTGACCACCATTCCTGGCCTCAAGACTTTCTTCCTCTCCTTTATCTCCCACCTCAATGAGAATCTTTTAAAACTTCCTCATACACACAACACTTCTCCTAATTCCAGCTCATTAAACCATTGCCTGTTCCTATTCAAATTTATTTCTCATGCGGCGTCAACAGAGAACAAGATCACTATAAATATGTAAGTCAGCATAGGAACTGAATTTATACACTGCCATTAGATGGGCCTTCCCTAGAGGAGGCATAAAAGGGAGAAAGGAACTTCTGAATCATCCTCACCCACGCATTTTTTAGAGTGATCCCCTTGTCTTTGCAAAAATCATTTTGACACAATCCTGTAATTTCTACAATGCAAGCAGGTTCCCCACACCACATAGCATGACCTTAAGTGGGACTGAGGAGGAAAGACACACAGCTTGTAGGACAGCTTATAGGATTAGGGTGTCTGTAGGTGTAATCATGGCCCTTTCTTGAGAAAGAGTTTAATGTATAATAAGGATATAATAAACTTAGTTACATGCTTTGGGGTGTATGTTAAGTGCAAGGTATGTTAGTGTAGTATTAAGGATGCACCATAACTTCTTTGTTTTGTATGTAGAAAACAGAAATGCAATAACATATACATTTTAGAAGAAAAGTTATTTTTCCACCTAATTTTTAAGTCTGTTTTCTTGCAGAAGAAAGTTACAAAGGATCTAAATTTCTACTTTATTTGGATCTATGTCGAGTAACCAGCAAATCCTAATTTTAATTACTCAGAAGACATTACTAACAAAACATGCCAGCCTGGCATGTAGGCTCTGCTCTCACCAACCCACCTGGCAATACAATACCAAAGGATGTCACACTAGATGGTGCTGTGGGACCTTCCAGGGAAAAGAACCTCCTCAAACAGAAGTTGTAGTGTTAAATTAGCCATATAGTTGATTCCGTATTTTGAAACACATTAAAGAGTCTTGAGTCACAACAAGAGAAACCAGAACCACAGAAATGGAAGGAAGACCTAAGCAAACGTTCTGCTTTGGACTGACACTGCTTTTTGAAATAGTTAAGTGTCCCTCTTCCACTGCAATGGCTCCTCATCTCTCCTTCCCAAAACAAGAGAAAGCAGTTTTTATGCTCTACATCAGTCTTACTTTAAAGGGCTCTACATGTAAAACAGCTGAAATAGTGATGTCCAAAGACAGACATCCGAGATAGAGCAAGGTCCCTACAAGCCCTTTCTGTCCTTCCTTGTGAGCTGGATCTAATCACTCTCTAGCACTCAGTATTTTATTCCATTGAGTGTTTAAAAAAATATTTTAACACAATAAGCTTTGAATTAATTAAACTGTGAATTAGCTTGTCCTGCTGTGATAATCAGTTGCGTGAAAAAAAAACAGAAGCATAAAGGAAAAATTACAGAAACCTGAGAGAAAAGCTATAACAAATACCACAGAAATGAGCAGTTACAAGCAGTTATCAAAATTGATTCTACTTATTTCTTTCTACAGCTTTCCTTGTAACTGAAAACTATTTAAATAGAACAGTTTCTGTATAAACACACCATCAATATATGAACAAAAGCACATTTCATTTTGTTAAGATAAACACTATGTTTAAATAAACTCCTATCTCCCTCATTTTTCTTTAAGCCAAGAACCTCAAACAGTGCAAGTATAAAACACTGTACAGCCCCTCTGACATATGGAAGAAAATAAAAACTTTATATAATGGGTAGGTGTGTTGTGCCAATAAAAACCTATATGGATTAATTATGAAGCATGAGTAGTAAAACACTTTCTTAGGATTGCAAAGATCTCTTGGTGACCTACTATTCAGAAATACCACTTAAAGCATATCACTAAAGTGATGGCGTAATTCTCCCACTCACCCAAACTGTGGGTTTGGTCTGTGGTATCCATGAAATGAGATACCACCCCTCCACACACACAAATCAAACCAACAGCAGTTTGTCTATAATTATTGTTATAGATAAATTAGCCAGCTTACGTTGGTTTTGTCAGGTAAATGTCTCATCGGCTAAGGTGCTAACTACACTCTGTAAGGTGAGAATTGCCCTCCAAATTCCCCAGGGTATGTGACGCTCAGGACCTTTCAGGATCATTTCCAAGTCTGCTGGAAAGTTGAGCTATTAATAATTAGTTTGAGAGTGAGCTCCCTCATACATTCTTTTTTTCCTTTAGTCTAAATGCCCTGAATTGTTTTACTAAAATGTATCACACAGCTCATTCAATCTGTTTCCACTATTATTCCCGGATATGATTTCCTCTCAGAATTGAGTATTTCAAAGGCCAAACCCAGCCAAAACGCACACACGCATGTGTGTGTGTGCGCACGCGTACACGCAACCCCCCAAACCCAGCCCCCAATATGGTAATCTATATTGCTTGTGTTCTGTGCTGCCTGCCTGGCCCCAAGTCATCAATAATGAATAGAAATGTACAGCTACAGCAGTAGCCTGTGTCATGGGCTTGTCAGGGATTTTTGAAAAGGAACAAAAACACACGTTTGCCATTTGATTGTGTCTTCTTTTGCCAACACAGGGCAGACAAAACAAAGGGGTATTTAAAAAGGGGTAATATGATTAACCCATTTCGTACTAATTTACAGTTTCTTCCACCATGCAGAATGGAAAATTATTTGCTTGTAATGCAACCAGTATTCTCCTAGGCCTGGGAATTCAACAATAATGTTGATTCTTAGCACAGGGAGGGGAGGTTGTTTCTATTTTAAGATAATGAATACATACTCAAGAGGAGTCAAATACCACGGTTTAAATACAGGGAGGAAAAAAATGGTTTTGTTTTTCTAGGAATCCAGTCTCAAATAAAATTGTTCTTGAAGAAGAAACTTAATACATGCAAATACATATACGCATAGTCAATGAAAGCAATAGCATTATTAAAAAATATGCAGATCCTAATAAGTGAGTTAGACAAGGTTTTAAAAAGAGGTGGTTCTTGTATCTGTTCTTTCTTTTCAGTGTTCCCAAATACATTTCTACAGACATTAGGATGGTAGTCTTACAGCAGTGATTATCTCACATTGTACAAACAGAACACACCAGCTGGTATACTACAAACCCACCCCCAGGGAGGGTGGGTGGCAGACTACAAAATGTCTACAGGACACGCACAAACTAAACTGATTGCAAACCCAGTTGTACACCCAAGTCTTACTTGCTTTCTACATCTGCATAAATTCCAGAATATGTACTGCATTAATAAAATTAATTAATAAAAACATTAACTTCCACAGTAGATGAATAAATATTCTCCACTTTGGAAGATTAACTGAAGATGTAGCCTTGTCTTCAAAAGCCTGGAACTAGATAATTCAATATAAGAAATGAAACTATATTAAGCACGTACATTCAACTGGGCACCAAAAGCAAGACATCTCAATTCAAATTATGTTACCAGGCCATCTTTTCTAGAAGCCAGTAGCAAATCAAAGCACATGGTTTAAACACAACTGAGGAAAATCTTCACAAAGGAGCCATCAATAATACAATTTAAACAGCCTACTCTGTGTTCTGACCTAACGTTATCTTGTGATAACTGTTTTTAATGGTTAGAATGGGATATTATAGTATTCAGCTGAACTGAACTGTGCATAAATCGCTGAACGTTCATGGGTTGAATATGTTATTAATGACTGTGAATAAGGAAAAAGGATCATAAACCACCTTTCTGTGGCAGATAATAAAATAACTACCTCAAAAATTACAAGTGCACACCATAGCACGCTAAGGTTAAAAAAAAAACAAACCACAGAAGTGTGATTCTGTTTAAATTAGCTGACTAAATTAAGATCATCTACTTAGAAAAGAAACTTTATTCTGTTTAAAGAGTTACCAAATTATTTTATAGCAGAAAATTTGTTTCTCAATTCTAACTCCAATATATTCAGCATGACTAGACTGATTATTATTCATTTCACCAATTCTATACAATCAGTAAAAACTGCTTCCTTTCTCCTACCAACACGTTCTTGTGGTTTTGCGAGTGCTCAGCCAACCCTCTTCTAGCCTACTGTCCAAACACAGGGTTGAGAGCATGAAACTTCTGCGTTGCTTTGAATATCCCCGCAGCATAGGCAATCTGCTTAATACACATTTTAATGTGCTCAACATGCACATCCGCAACAAGAAAATGCAGGGTTTTGTTCATATGTAGTAGAATGGGCCAAAACCCCTGTTCTTGTTACCAATGCCATACTAAAATAAATTACAGGATATTTCAAGACATTTTTTTTAACCATCTGCTTCAAAGATGTTCATTTTTCATGTGTTATTCACTAGATACAGATCTCACATTCAAGACAAAAGAATGGTGCGTTTGTTCAATTGCATGCTGTCGCTCCAGTCCCAGATGACACAACGGGCCAAAGTATTGCTCATAGCAGCCTGTCCCTCAGCATAGCATCCTAAATCGCTCACTCCACCTGTTGAAGAAACCGACAACTGCTTTGAAGCACATGGGAAACTGGTTGAATCTACAGTGCTGCCACATCAGAAGAGCTCTGTCTACACTGATTTTGAGCTGGCAGGTCCAAGGAAAATTTACCGCCCTGAAACTCTCCTCCACAAGTCCATGCTGCCTGGCTCACATCTACCATCTGCCCTTGCAAGGAGACAGGAGTGCCACGTTGGAAGGCTCTTGGGCTGCCCAGCATGGCCCACATCACCTGAGCACAGTGAGAGGCAGGGTACTGGCATGAGGTTGGACACGGCAACAAGCACTGAAGCCCACATCCATTGCAGTGAGTGTTTTGTGGAGCATCCTCTGACAAAGATGGCATGTCACACTTTACCTGCGAACTGTAACATCAGTGCAGTATGCCCAGCTCTGGGTGTACCGGAGCATGTAAGCTCTATAAAGGTAAAATCCCAGGCAGAGGCAGCCTAAAGAACTGTTTAAAAAAAAGGGGGGGGTGGGTGGGAAGAATGAAAAGGGGGGGCAGCAAACAAAATTGTACTTCAATTTCCTGTACAGGTTATGCTGCTCAAACTTGCCATCAGAAAGAGCCTGCTTTTCCCCTGTCTGATATGAATACTGGTTTTGCATTTAAATCATCTGCTCTGAAATGTGTATCTTTGATTCAGTAACATAACAGAATATTTCCAGAGGGGGAAAATTGTTTCTGAAAACAAAACAGTCCTAGTCTAGCAGAGACTGCCTAGGCAGGAAAGGGAGCTGGCATGTGAGACTGAAACCAAATGAAGAGAAAATATTTCCCTCGCAGCCCCCAGAAGTAAGTCTTTTTTAGATCTGAGCTCCCAAGAGCTCAAATGGCAAGACAGAATTAACTTGGAAGGTGTCTCCTACTTTACAGGAAGTAAAACAAGGGAACAACTAAAAAATGTTATCCAAGACTTCTACCTTCCACTTTTCAGGGCAAGAGTCTTCAGTCTACTCTGTCCCCAGGGACATCCCAGCTCCCTAGGTAGCTCCTTTCTGACTCCTCCTCGGGCTTTGCCCCAGCTCTTCCCAAAGAACCACTGCAAGGCTGGAAGTTCACAGTACGGGATTAGAACTTTTGTGTACTTAAATTGCCAAAGGCCCCAATCCTCTGTATCCAGAATAATTCTCATCCTATAATACATTCCTTTAAAAAGTGAAATCCCTTGTAATTACTCAGTTAATGACATGTCACACGCATTCACAGAACCTCATTAGCTGAAGGGACAACACATATCCCTGAGGCCCTTAATTTTTACTGAGGATTTCCACAATTTTCTAACCAACAAGAGATTTGCTTGTGTCTATTTTGTATGCCTAATACTTTTCATAAACCGTTTCACCTGGTGGGTGGCAGACAGGACTCCTCCACAGAAGCTGCAGAATACATACATCACCTGCTATCTCTACCCTGAACATGTGAATTGCTGAGAGCAGCAAGATTTAACCCATCCTAAGATTAAAAACTGACCTGACTTTCAAAGTAGCTCTCAGATGTGCTGTTTGCCTCATTGATCTAACAGATCAAGATACACAACCTAATAATTAGTGTTACACATTATTGCGATTTACCAGCGGTAACCATTTTGAAAATTACAAAAAAACAACCCATCGTTCAACACAGTATTAGCTGTTAATAACTAGTAGTTATCCATTACAGTGCAGTTTTAATACCCATAACATGGAGGTGTTAAATACAGATTCTGCTTGCATTCTGCAGATGATACCTTACAAAAGCTCCTGGCTGCCTGGGTATGACAAGTAAATTTCTTCAGAGAGGGGATCTTCACCCACCAGTTTACTCACTACCAGCTTATTATCAGCCCTTTGCATTCTAAGTGTAATTTCCCTGTGAAAAAGACTCCATTTCCTATTTTTTCCCCTGAAGTTTTGCTGCATACTCGCACATATGCAACAGAGTCAAAAAATAACTGCATTGCTTATGTACAATTACACATAACCATTTCTTTTATCTGTAAAGCAATTACAGGCAATGCAAATACACATAATGCAGGTTTGCATAACACTGCATAGGGCAAATCAAGGTCCTATTATTAAAAGGCAACAAAGCCATCATCCCTCTCCTTTCTGGATCAGACACAAAGGACATCAGCCTATCTCTTACACAGAGCAGAAATAACCAGCTGTGGGCTAAAAATAACAATCACTTGAGATGGTCATGCCAAATGTTGGTGCTGTAAATGAGCTGCAAGCTATCTAAAGACTTTAAAAGTTTGGTTTGGTTTGGTTTTTTTTTTTTAACGACACTGTTTTACTGAGAAGGTACATGAACTAAAGAGCTCCAGGATCAGTTTGCCAGATGTGTACTAGAGCTTTCCACAAAAAAAAAAGTTTTAAATAATTGTTGAGTTATTTTTTATATATCTTACATAAGAGTTTTTTTAATGTAAATATTATATTTAAATTAGCATTTCTGGTTTGCCTACAATCAAAAGCCTCTAACATCACAAATCATGACAACAAGGTGGCCTAGCAACCTAGACAGACAGACATGGGAAGTTCAGTCAGTCAGTAATAAAAACCTTTGGCTGTCTGGCTTCAGGGAGAAGAAAATTGCTTGGATGATCACTTCAGTACGCTACTAGGTGATGCACTGTTTTATTCTTTCTGATAGCTGCAGTTTAAAAGAACTCAAAACAGGAAAACGTACATGTAAAGGCTGCGCAAAGATGCGGACTGAAGTTTTATTTTGTTTGGTTTCAGATTCACACTTTTGATAGAGCCAAGGGAGCCAGAGAGAGAAGAAAGGAAACTGTCCCCAAGCACCTGACAGTATCAAAAGTGAAAACATCTGCTTAAGTTGCAAACTACTTGTAGAGTGAGTGAGTCTAGGAGCAAGGGGCTCTGCTCCGGGAGGGGGACAGCCTTTGCAATGTTAGCAGGTGTCACTGCAGTGTACTTGCCAGCAAAACAAAACATATTTATCAAGTCAAGGTCACAATTAAATTTCTTACCATGATTCACCACAATACAAGAAAATGCACTGCCATCCTACTGGCCAGTGACTTGGTGGTAAATTGACATTGCTGCTCAATATGGATACAAGCCTGAAGGTGCTGAGCATTTACAGCTCCTCCCAGAAAAAGGTGGCATTCTGCACCTTGCAGAAAGGTTTGTTTTAAAAAAGAGGTGTCAGAGCTGAAGATTGTTTCTCCATCTTTCTTCACTCATAATTATATCTAGGCAGTTACAGTGTTAAACTCTATGCTATTGAGAAGCTTTAAATTCTTCTGTCAACATGACTGGTTTTTCTCTTCCCCACTCTTCTCGAGGCTCTTTCCTTTCCTCTCTTTTCTTTTTTCCTTCCTCAAAATCTTTTCCAAAAAGATTAAAAGTATAAGCCTCCAAAGAGCTGACTTCCAAGTGTACCCAACATTCAAGCCTCTACCCAGCAGGACACTGAGGTTCTCTACCTTTTTTCATCATAGATATGTTTTTTGAAGAACTCTTACTTAATGATAAGACCAAGAAACACCATCTAACTTCATTGCTAGTATCAACACTGAAAAAACTCCAAACATTAGCTTGTCTTCAGTCCCTCACAACTACTTACTACTCGCTCAGACCCTGAGCTGCAATGACCATTGGCAAATAAATCCCATTTGGTCATTTATCCAGCAAGCACAGAGCATCAAGATGAACATTTCCAGATTTGACAAGTAATTGCTGTATTAAATACCGCACATGTACATTTCTCAGAAGCTGATGGCCCATCCATAGAATACTTATTACTAGCAGCAATAACCATTCTGGATAAGTGACTCTTCTCTTCCAAAGGTAATAGCATCTGCTTACATAAAGGGATATTTTTGGCACATTCTCAAGGTCTTCTTTCTTCTGCCCTGCTGTCAGAACTCTAATCAGGTATGCACGGCACCTACAGCGCTCCTGCATACTCCAGGTAATTAGCCTTTCCACTAATCAGGGAGCATCTCTCATCGCTGCAAATGTACAGTACGCTGCTTGTTCCTTAACCCTCAGGTTTCCTTTGCTCATTTCTTAAAGAATGGACTGAACACTGGTTTACCTTGAACTACTCTTTCAATGCACACCGTTTAGAGCTTTCCAAATAAAATCATTTCTGAGCATTTTTCTGGGAGCTGAATTTAAAGACATGAATTATCGACGTTTCAGCTAAAATGTATCCCTGATCTTTCCCTTTTCTTCTAATAGTTAAGAAAATAAAAGCTCACAACATGTTTCCTTGTGACCATCTCTCTGCTTGAAAAATTGATCAGCTTAGATAAAAACTAATTTACACCTGTGATTTATTAAGACAAGAAACTTGTGCTCAAAGGGAAAAAGGCTGCAGTAAGTGTCTATGCTCTGACAAATGGCAAAAAATACAGCTGATTTA
Organism: Nyctibius grandis; assembly: GCF_013368605.1. Classification (NCBI taxonomy): domain Eukaryota; kingdom Metazoa; phylum Chordata; class Aves; order Nyctibiiformes; family Nyctibiidae; genus Nyctibius; species Nyctibius grandis. The sequence continues at coordinate 71,680,561 of NC_090663.1, read as the reverse complement.
ACAAATGAGTGCTCAATCAATGATGCACTGAGGCACATGACAAAGGGAAGTCAAAATCCATTACATTCAAGAACCTCCTTTAAATTCCACTTCAGTGCACTGACCCTGTTGCTCAATGCTAAAGACTTTACAAGGTTTTCGGAAACATTTAGAAGAGCTTTTGTTTTGGCATTCACTCAGCTGCACCTCACAATTAACACTGCCAGACTCCTTTCTAATCAATTATTCATTAAGATTACTAGCATATCTTTTGAGCACCTTAACTTCACATCAGAAGTGTGCGAGGGATGACACATGCATGTGTACTTTGCAGAATAAAAGGCAGACTCTAAGCAGGTTTTAACGCTAAATGAGAACAAGGCTAAAAGAAGCGAAATCAACACTTTTAGTCAAAGTTGAGCTTCAGGCGAGCTGCAGGCAGTGCACAGCATGAGAGAATTTGGCTCCAGAAAGTGCCCATGTGTTGACAGCTGAATAAGAGTTTGAAGGCTTAATGGTAAAAAATGTTCCGTCAATGATAATGTTACACATTACTTACTCAGTTAACTACTCATCTTCTGCAGCCCTGACAGCTAATGACACAAACCCCATTCAACAGAAGTTTTATCATTCGCTATACAAACATGTTTATTGCAGTTACCATGGCTAATATTTTTTCCAGTCAAACAAAAAGAGGAAAATAATTTTCAGGAAATAGCTATGAAACACAACTGTGCTGAGAAATTAAGAATGCAGAAAAAGCTGAAAAGCTGCTCACACTATAGAAAAAATACAAATTAATTTGAGCCTATGTCTACAAGTCTAATACTATATGTGCAAGATAAATTATCATCTATTTATATTATGGTAGAACCTACTCTATTAAACACAGTGTGTCAGTGGGGAAGGATATTTGATCCCTTAAGACATATAACTTAACCTATATGTTTAAGAGGGCTTTGTATTTAAACTCCATCAGAAATTTAACTTGGGCACTGAAGTTAGATGGTGTAAACGCTTCTCCCCACAGTATACAGAAGACCCCTATTATCGTAGAATCATTTAGGTTGAAGAAGGCCTTTCAGATCATTGAGTCCAACCATAAAGTTGAAGTTATGAAGTTTTCAGTCCAAGTTTGTATCCACCTGTTTTACCTGGGTCAGAACAAACAGCCAACTAGGACACTAGGCAAGATGAGCCTAGCTAGCGTAACACACTCAGGTCATGCAGAAGCACTGATTCTGCAAGACCTAGGTACAGAGTTGGCTAGGGGGTTTTGTTTTCAGTTGCATCCCCGGTTGCATTATGCAATGTACATGCGTGCATGGATCTTCAGACAAATACGGCCTAATTGCCTAGCATTTGTGCATTTTCTAAACATCACAGCATGATCAAAGTCTAAAAGAAAAAATAAAATAAGAGAAAGAATTACCAAAGACGATCAAAGGATAGAGCCATGACTCTTCAAGTGCCTACAGTGCTACCAGAGTAGCATCGATTTTCCTGAATCTGAAGTTGTATTTGATAAAATCTCATAATCTCTCTAAGTGTGAGCAAGTCTGTAGCTGCCAAATAACATGTCAGTAAAATGACAGAGGTGCCTAATATTCCTCTATTCTGCATGCCCACAGCTGCTGCCATCTTGACTGAGAAGAGCACCTCTGTGTTTACTTTCTACACATAGTGATGAGCACTTGTCTCATCAGGTCACTTACCAAAGGATGGATATAGGGTTCTGGTACTTGTTTCTACATTACAGAAACAATTGGAAAAAAAAAAAATCATCAGCAGTTGAAAGCAAGAGCCAGGGAATGCCTCTGAACACCTGCCACAGATCCAAGCACTTCAAAATTAAGCGAAATGATACTCATCACGACCACATCTAGCTCCTTAGATTACCAAGGATCAAGTGGGCTTAGATGCATAACTCCCACCAACTAGATTTTTTGAAGCTACTTAGTTCACTAAGGACAGACAGAGGTGCCTAGAAACATTAAAAAAAATAAAAAAGAGAATAAAGGGCTTAGGAGTGAAACTCCCATTGAAATCAAATTAAGTACTTTGAAAAGTTTTACCTACCATGACTTGGCAGAGTATACAGAAAGCTACTAATGCATACTTAAAATGACAATTGTATTACCACCTAATATTCCCACATGCTGTAAATACCTGCCAAAAGGTCTCAGTGTATCAAGAAGTATGCTTGAAATCTTGACAGCAAAAGAACTTACTGTTATCAGACCAGCATTATTGTCTCCAAGCCAACAACAAAGAGATATATATTGTCCTTGGAACAACCATCACTTTACAGAATTATTTAACTGTTCAGTTCATTTTGAATGTACTTCAAAAATAGAGATAAACAATTAAAAGACAAATCCAGCCCTGGAATTACTATTCGGGGCTCTCACTGGAGTCAGTAGGCACCATTGATATATAGCTATGGACAAAAAAATGAAAACGTACGTTTCACTGTTGTGATGTTCCAGCTTTACACCACTGTAAATACACTGATTCCAATGGATTTAGAATAGGATTGGATTTGAATCATGGAGTGCTGAAGTTAGCCCTGTCACCAACTGTACAAGTCTGCCAAAAGTTGCTCTGCAATGTAAAGCAAACAACTGACAGTTCTTTTGGACAGTTGTGTGTCATTTGTTTCTGCTGTAACACAGAGGTCTATTTCAATGATCAGGTTTACAAATGTTTGTTGTCAAGTTCACCATCATATGTAAAACAGATCCAATGGTACCACTAAACACCCCCCCACTCTGTCTCTAACCGTGTATGTAACCCTGTCCTCAGGGTGTATATGAACAATGTTTAAAAGACAGCAATATGCACAGCTGATCAGGCCAGCATCTGATCAGTATTTAATCATCAAATCCAATAATGAAACAAATGAGGCAGAGCATGGGGTGGAAAACAAAGGTAGATGGAAAATGTTAAACGAGCCACCAATTTATGGAAGATAAAAACACTCTCGGAAACAATTTACAAAACAATTTTCTTTTTACACATTTAATAAACATTCTGTCAGAGTAAACGAAATCTCAGAAGCTGGAAGTTGAAAAAAATCAATTAAAATGAAGTCACAGGGAATGGTGGGGAATTGTTCCTGGCAGTTATTTGATATAGTATGGTTAATATTTCCAGTCAGGCAAATTAACAGTTTTGCTGCTGTAGACTTGCACTCGCACAATGCATAACCTCTGAGGGTTTGTTCTAAAAGTTACAGAAATATACACATAAATATTTTTATATAGCTACATTTTAGATGTACAGTAATGGTCATTTACCCTACAGACTTTTATACAGAGGAATTCCACACTGCTAAAAACAGCTGCAAAGAATGTCTGCATCTAAAAAAAAAATATCAAAATACACAATTCATTCCATGGGGTCTGATTTCACTCGTAAAGAATACTTTGAAAGCTCTTAGATAAAAACCTGTTTCTCTAGCCATCTGTATCAATAGATAATCTTTTCTTTAATACTATTCTACTGTATAATTTGTGTTGTGCCACACTCATATTGATTGAAGAAAATTCAAGCGAGGCAGTGTCAGTTTCTGTTTCTACAGGGAAACCACTGAGCTGAACAGCGAGGCACATAAGGTCAAATCAGGATTCAACTTCTGTGTTGCTACCTTAGAATTATATAGTGCTAAGAAAGAAAACAATGGTAGGCTTTGCAGACTCAGTATAAATACCAGTAATTGAACTTTTTCTTTTCATTACCCTATGAATGTATCTTGAATAACAATATACATTAAGGTTTTTACCTTCCATACCCTTTCATGTATTAAGTCATTTAAATTTGCAAGCAGAAGCCGTATTTTCCTCATATGCTTCAAGCCAGACTTTGCTTTCTCTTCTGTGCTGTCAAGTGTGGCCCCATAGAAAGCTCAAGTGTATTTAGTTTACCAGCTTATCTTGACATTCTGCTTAGGAGAAGCTGCTGTTCCTCAGCTTCTGCAGCTCACATTTGCATTAGAGATTTACCCACCTGGGCCTCAGGTGCAGGAAGGGAGAGAGAAAGCAGCTTCTCTTTATCACAGTGCGCTTTGCAAACAGATTCCATTTCACACGAATGGTGAAAGTCTGGACAGGCAAATTGATGCAACCTTGCCTTTTGTTCAGAGGAATGGAAAGGGAAAGAAACACAAGTGTCTCACATGCAGAGCTCACTTTCACTGATGTTTGACCTGTACAAGTTGAACAACTTATTCTGGGCTGTCATGGGCCCCTGCCTGCAGATACCAGAAAGTGGAATACAGGGTACCTCTAGCCTATGTGTTCGGACACTCAAGTGAGTGAGCAAGAAGTGGGAGTTTTAGTCCTGCCCAGTCTTTAGAAAATGACTCCTCCTGTGATGAACCTTGGGCCCTTGAAGCCACAGCTCTACTGCAATGCTTGGGCATCCCTTCATCCCAGTTCTTAACCTGACTGCATACATGCTAGTGACCTACTCTTCTGGATCAAAACACTGTGCTAATATCATACTACGGTGTTTGCACATATTTTCTGAGCCTGGCACTGCCTATCAGCAACACTGTTCCCTTAACCTGCAAATATCTCAGAATTACAGACAAGTACTCAGAGCCAACCAACACCAGCAAACAACTGAAAGCCTCCTTCCTCTGTGCAGTACTGTATCATACGTTTGCTTACACACATTCAGGCTTTCAAGCTCTAATGTAATGTTATGAAAATGGAGCTGACAATACAATGATACAAGGGAAATACATTAATAAAAACAGTTGTATTTGAACTAAAGAACATGAAGACTAAAGAAACTGTATGTTGGCATGAGGTACTTCATACAAGCCATCCTCTTTTTCCCCTCTACAGATCACACAAGATTTTTACGCAAGTCATTTTAGCGCACACATGCTCAAAATAGTGAGCATACACAGAAAGGATCAGTAACGATTTTTAATAAGCACTGTGGTTAATATTTTTTTTTTGGCAATTGCTAGATACAAAAAAAACCCACCAAACCACAAACCAAACCAAAACACTATTATCTCCACTCTTGCTCATAGTGCCCAGGAAAGACTAAACAAGCACAAAACTGAAAGGCATCTCCCAACTCAACCACAGTAAGAAGAACGTCAGAAGTAATGCAATTAAAAAAGGATCCACCTATTGAGATAAAACCATCTCTGAACTAGTTAACTTTGATTTAAAAGAGCAAAATAAGAGAGCAATGCACACTTGCTAACCTTTCATACCATGTTAACAGGTGGCAGTACATTTTTCTTTGATGTTTGTTGTGAAGTGAGATTCAAAGAGCCTGTTCAGTTATTCTTTGTTACATTTGTATTCTCCTCTTCTATCAATAGCTACATTAAAAAACAAAAGATACTCTCCACATATTTTTAACCTTATGAGATAAACCTGTCAAACAGTGCACACAGGCATTTCTGTAAGTGCACACAGCATCTTGTGACTTTTTTTTTTTGAAGGTATAATTGAAATTACATGCTTTTGACTACTGAAAGATACTTTTTGGCACATAAGTTCTGTTTGCAAAATCAAGATATACAGCTGAAATGATCAGAAGGGATACATTCAAAGCAACAAAAGGAAAAAGCAGAGGAAGGATAGGTTACATATATAAGCCTTTGCCCAAACAGTTCCAGTCTGTTCCTTATCCCAAAAGCAAAACTTTGGACCAGTCTCCTGAGGAGAATGATCTCAGTGAACGACAGTCCTAACCAAGAGGCAAACTAATGCAAGTTTTTCTGATGCCCATCTCAAACCAGGTATTAAAGCTGTGCCTTGTTCCAGCAAGTAGTATTTTTATTTTTGAAGACTTCCATTCAAAGAGCTATCTGTTTTCCATTTGGTGTGTGTGAGCCACTGAGATACCAAAGCCCTACTATTTCAATAAAATACCCTAAGTAGTAGCTAGTAAGCACAATCAACATACGGAGAAATCGCAGAACCTTCTGGTTAAACCTAATAGAAGAACATTCATCCCAGACATTTCTTTCCTTAAAGCCATTTATCTTTTACAACTGGATGCATGTATGTGGCTTGAAGAGAATATAGGACAAGTTCACAGAAGATAAACCTGTTGAAATTTATTACATACGCAGAAATTATAACTAGCTCAGGAAATACAGAGCTGGAGAGTGTGAGAACATTAGGGGAAAGTGTCATATATGAATTCCCTGAACTTCAAATACAGTGTTCCTTAAATATCTGCTCTTGGTCACTGATAAAGAAAGAATATTCAGTCAGTCCCAGTATGGCAGATTTTACGTCTGCTGCAATACAGTTTCAGCCATCCATGTATAAACTTATTTTCATCAAAAGAATATATTCTTTGTTTCCATCCAGACTCACAATACAACCGAGCAGCCACAGAATCCCTCTGTTGTTTTATTACCTACACACTAGGAGAATTTTAGAAATTAAGACGACAGATTAATTACACTGTACAATTTAATTAAGTCCTTGAAGAATAATAGATCCAACAGAAAGCTCCCTAATAATCTGCAGACAGAGTTGTGAAAGAACAGTGAGTTCAAAAAATAGGCTAAAAGGCCAAGTGGCACAAAAACTCCTGTTCTACTGAAGGTATCTTCTGGTAACTCTGGCACAGAATCTAGAAATAAATACCTCCGCAGTACAAGCCTCGGTGAACATACCTGCAGCTACAACCTCGAAGACCGCTCGGTCAGTCTGAATATTATTTGAGATATGTCATCTCTGTTAGCAATTAGATGCTTTTCTGCCGATCTGCTGCCTCAGCACAGTGCGTCAGCTTCTTACACAGACAGCTCAGGCACCATAACGGCCACCGCTCTCCTTCTGAGTGAACACTTCCAGGCTACAGAGAAAACAAAGCCTACCCATTCACGGTTTTCTAATGAATCAAGATGTACCGCTGGTGGCTGAGGGATGTAAAATGTCCAACAGCTAGGAGAATAGCCCCAAGCTCTTGCCAAATTATGTATTTCAGTATTACAGATCTGCTAGCAAAATGTATCAGATTTTCCTCCAACATGATATTTATTCTTTTGGACAAAGAGGACAGAAAAAAATAAATTGTTGAACAAAATCTGATACCCAATGGAATAATAAGGTGTTCAACGGGGAAAGGTTTTCAGGCACAGCAAAATACTACAGAACCTCAGATGACCACGACACACACAGAGTGAATGCAAATGCATTCACTGACATAAAACATGGAAAACTTAGAAAACTAAAATTAATTAATATAAACATAAAATCTTGTTCCATTGCTGAATCCACCTGAAAAGTTAATGGGTATATACAAGGTCAAAAACACGAACCGCCATAATTTTCAAAAATGGCATTGTGAAACAGATGTGATAAAAAGTACATCACTTTATTGAAACTGTATGACCATCCATGGTCAACAAGATATATAGAACACAACCATCTGTATATCTTATTTGTTTATCCCCATCTTGGGACATGCTCGGTCTCAAAATTAAGGACAGTAATAACTTATTAAGAAAAAAAAAAAACACACACACACAAAAAAACTCCACCCGAATGACAAAAAACCCCAGCACATGAATTACAGTATCAATTAGTCCTACATTAGTGCATCTAGATTAGGGGAAATTCTGCAGATGGATGTATGTGTGTTTGTCTTGCTGACATCAACACAATCCCATCCGAAAACAGGACTTCACTTATCATAGACTTGCAAACATTTGAAGGGAAAAACCTGTGAGGAGTTCTCTAGTAGCCATCTGTCCTTCTTATGCCAATACAGTGTAGACAATTATAGCAGTATTCCTTTCAACCTCTTGAACAAAGTACATTAAAAAGGTTTGATCAAATCCTCTTTATGCAATATATGTCACATTCAGTGAATACAAATTGATGACCTTGCCCTTTGCCCTGGAAAACTCTCTTTGTCTTTCCTCTATGAAATGGCATATTTGAACACAGTATTTTCTTAAACGTTGCCTTGATTGCATATGGAGAGAAGACAGGCAGATAAATGTTAATTAAAGGAACGAATGGGGTTTCTTAAATGCTCTTCTTGTACACAATTTTAACACTCTCTCTCTCACCTCAAATATTATCTGTATAATGAAATGCCTGAAAGGAATATTATCCAACTAGGTTAAAAAGAAACCGTAAATTATTTAATGGCACAGTGAAAATATAAATCCTCCTTTTTGTACCAAAACACCAACAGATCATCTTTAAAGGGAATACAATAAACTCTTTAAAAAAACTCAAGCACAAATTATGTTTAATAACTTACATAGCTATGGACAATTCATTAGGCTGCTGTGACTGAAACAGACTAAGGAGCACCTCTCCTTTTTGTTCAGTTTAGTATGCAAATGGTTGTCAAACAGCCAGAGTAGCTGGTTTCACTGATTTTTCTACACTGCCAGTTAATCAGTCTCCTATTTCCTCTGTATGCAACCTTCATACACACATACAGGAGAAATAAAAGCATAAAAACGAAGATAAGTGCTTACCTACAAATTAACAGCACTAGAACAGAGTTATTTGCATTATTTGTTTTACAGTAGCACTAAATGGTTAGACAACCCAATGTGCAGCAAACTGTGTGTGTGTATCGGGCAGTCTCTTCCTCCAAAAGTCTATAACCTGGCTTATGAGACATACATTAAAAAATCCCAGAGGACAGAAAAGAAAGCCAAGAGACAGATAGATATATGAGGGGGTTTGTCTGGCATGGTTGCCTTTTTTTTTTTTTTTAACTGGATTTTTAACAGAAATCCCTAAGGAGTCACAGAAGTTAACAGTAATGGCACGAAGTGAACAAGCACACCTATCTGTTCATGTGCTCCAGAACAGAATGGATTCAGTAGATATTTATATAGTGAGTTTAAGTACAAAGTATTGAGATCTAGCATAAGATGAGACTTCGCAAGTGCACACCCAGAACATTCAAAGCATTTAACATAAAATTGTGTGTGACAGGCTGGCAAAGATGATGGATTAAGAGGAAGTGTCAAATATGCGTTATTTTTGTGCTGACCACCATTGCTTGAGCACTAGGAAGGTAAGAGCTGGCATTTGATAGGGGGCTGGTTACTAGAAGGAGAAACAAAGAACACTCTGTCTGTGTCACATGCATGTCACAGTTCGTATTAACAATGAATAATACAGAAAAGACTGTTTCTTTATTCACGTTTTGGGGGATAAGAAGACCTGTCCATAAATAAATGAGGACTGAAGATTCCCCCACTTTGCTTCATCAAGCAGCAGATAAGACAGGTAAGATGTCCCTTCTGGAGCAGTGTAGCCCACACTCCCCCGATCCAACACTGGTACTCACAAAGGGCATTTCTCCTCTGGTTTCTTGCACAAAAGCTAGAAGAGTTTAGGCTCCATCTGATTTGAGTACTCTAACAGGCTTTTTCCAGACCCTTTCCTGTAATATCCACACCCCTCAGAAGCATTACCAAATCTCAACCTCACTATCAAACTGTGTGACATATCTCACAGATATTAAAAAATGCAACTGGAAGATCTTAAACTTTAAAAAAAAAGGCAGTGTTGACAATATATTAACAGTGCTACTTATATTTATATCCCCATTTAGTACTATTTTGTATCGCAACTCTTCAGCGTTTGAAAATTACATTATTTCATGTAACGTTATCTTAAAAATATTTGCAGATGTTCTATTCAAGCAAAAGGGGTTTGAAAGCAGTAACATTTCTCCAGCTGTGAAGACATTCATCCTAGTTATGGAAAGAAAGAATACTGTGTACATGGTTTGTCATGTGGTCCACGGAGGGAATCCAGTACAGCCACGAGAAGGACATTATCAGAAAGACCATATAAGAGTAAGTGTACGAGCTTATAACATTTCCATTTTTCTAACCACACTCATCTGTCAAGACTGGAATGAAATATCACAGAACCATAGAATCATTTAGGTTGGAAAAGATCATCAAGTCCAATGGTAAACCTAGCACTGCCAAGTCCACCACTAAACCATACCCCTAAGCACCACATCTGCATGTCTTTTAAATACCTCCAGGGATGGTGACTCCACCACTTCCCTGGGTAGCCTGTTCCAATGCTTAACAACCCTTTCGGTGAAGGAAATTTTTCCTGATATCCAATCTAAACCCCCCTGGCACAACTTGAGGCCATTTCCTCTCGTCCTATCACTTGCTGCTTGGGAGAAGAGACCAACACCCCCCTCAGTACAACCTCCTTTCAGGTAGCTGTAGAAAGCGATAAGGTCCACATAAGGTCGATAAGAGAGCAATATGAAGCATGCTTGGTTGTTTTTTCCTGGCTATAGCTTGGAGCGCTTCAATACTTGACAAGATAAACTCCAAAATACACTACCAAAAAAAAAAAAAAAAACAAACCCAAAAAAACCCCAACTGAACCCCAAAAAAAGCAACTTATTCTAACCTTTCTGTTTTGTAGCAAACCAGAACAGCCTTTCTATTGATTCTCATCAGGGCAGAATTCTACCTTTTAAGTTTACACAAGGCAGAGCTTCACTTCAGTCTCCTCTAGCAAAGCCGACTAATAAACTGTTATCCTTAGCCCCTTCTCCTTCAGCCACAGTTAACCATCTCCTCTTCTTCAGGAATACACAGGAGATCACTTCTAAAATGAATCACAGACATGATCCAAGTGGAGGAAATAAACCCCAGGTTTTTTGTTTTTAAACTCAGCTCATTTCACTGTACTGGTCTAAAACATAGCTCAAGAAACCAAAGAGTTGGCACCTTTTTTTGCAGCATGAGAGGAGATGAAAGCAGGGTTGTCACCTCTTAAACTGGCTTTGTCACCAGAGTAGTCAGTGAGGAATTGCACCTCAGATTAAAAAAAGAAAAAAAAGAAAAAAAAAATCCATTTTGCTGCATCACACTTCCCTTTTGAAAGTGCTGCAAAAAAAAAAGTGGCTGTAAAAAAACCCTGACAGTTTCTGGACAGGAACATTTGTCATTCTGAGCACCCTGCCTCTATCTACCAAAAGAACCGTCAAAAGACAGAGTAACTTGAAGTGAACGAGTAAACACATTTAGGAATAGCTATCCCTTATTTGAAACATGTAGTATAACCCCACATGACCACAGCATTTGAAGCACATCGCTCGCTTTATCAAAGCAGCGGAGCACGCAAAGCACAAAGTCTAATGTTCTTCGATGTTGCCAGGCACGAGCAATGAACTGTGAACAGCTGGGATGTCATCACTGAAACACACAGAACTGCCTAATGCCCATTTTGAGCCACTTTGGAACCCATCTTCCTGCCTTCATTTTTTTCTCAAACAAGATTAGCTCCCAAATCATAATATTTCTGTTAAAAGGTCAAGTTCATTTTTTGACCTATTTGATGTTTTTTCACTTTTTTAGTTCCATTCACCTAAACAACCTCTTGAAATCAATGCATTTCTAATGATCCCAAATTCACAGTGAAGTGACTCTGGTTTGACTTCCTACAGAAACTCTATGAAAGCATCCCACAAAATACCCCTCTCCCAGCCATTTCATCATTGTTCAGAGCTGTACAAAATACAACTTGCACCACCCAAGTCTCCTGCAGGACCCCACAGAAAGATTTTAGTGTAGCAGGTACCATAAAAACCAACAGTCTCTGACCTAACAAACTATAGTTAAACTGACAAGCTTGAGCAAAGGGCCTCGAACCTGCTCACCAACTTGTTTCCTGAAAAGGCTACCATATCTTTGTTAGCCAGAAACAACTTTTAATCACTCCACAGTTACAGTGAAAGGCTTGACAGCTCCCTAGAGAAGACGTGAGACATCCAAGGAGTCATTTCTAGTAAGTTTACTAACTCCACTTGTGGCTTATTTGGAAGTGTTTCTCTCTCGTCATATAGTAAGCTCTTGCATCCTATTCACACTCAGTTTTACCCTTTCAGACATATTTTCAGTCCTCCTTAAGAGGAAAAACTTCTGTTAATCAAGAAAAAAATATTTCAAGTGTATAAGCTTCAAAAATAAATTTTCTTCCAAATATTATGTTATCATACACAATAACTGTCCCTGTGATACACTTTTTTCCCTGTGCATTAGGGACAATCATGAAGAGAGCTTCTATTCACGATCCTCAGCGCGACCACCATTATGCTGACCACTGCTGCCTTCTGCCAACACAACCACAAACCTCCCCATGCTACAGAGGTCTGACACCACGTGGATGGTGTGGCCACAGAGCAAACAGGACACACCAGTGCAGAAGGACTCCTCTCCGGTACAACAGCATATTTTCCACTAATTGTGGCATGGACTTCGAATTACATAGAGGTGGAAGGCTTGGGGAAAGAATACTGTAAATGAAGACATGGGCTGGGAGCTGAAAGCACCACCCAATTTGCAGCACATAGAGAGACTTGGGAACCAGCCAGTTTTGACAGGACTGGTTCTTTTGTAAGCAACAGAAGTCGAACAATGCCAAAAAATATGCCCATTGAACCAAGAAGGCAAGAAAAACTGCTTGGCACAAATGCAGGACTCCCAGAAGCAGTGACAGGAGAACAAGGGAACTGGAGTCTGTGGTTTTCCAGGGGTAACTCTCTTGATGCACAAGACTTGTGAATAAGAAATTCATTTTCTGAAGTCCATGATTCTTTGCTTTCCTGACAAGTGGCTGCTGCTAAGGGTAATTAGAAAATTAAAGCCTCAACTCATCACTAGATAAGGGGAGGGTGTGTGCAAGACAGAGTAAAAATAAACAGCAGAGAGAACAGGTTGGCTAAGCCTGGGCCAAAATCCTTGTAAGGGTGTTCTCTCAGGCTGCATTTCCACTTTTGAAATCAGAGGCTAAGCCTGCTTGCAGAGATACAAGTCTATTCAGAAACTCAGCAGCCCAGATCTGCTCCTTTTCAAGAGTAAGATGCTGATAATCCTATTTTTGTGCGAGGTTCTTGCAATTTCTACTAATAGCAAGTTTTACTGGGAAACAGAAACTGGGAACTGTCACTTTTCACAGACAGCTCTTCAGATGCTGTGCCTCCCCATACTTGACCTTGTGTGTGCCACTCACATTCTTCTTTAGCATCTTCTTTAGCACCCATCTTGTGTTATTGTTGATCTCTGGACTAAGATCCTGGTTCCATGACACGAAGGCCAGGTTTTCGCTACTCAAGGAGGAGATCAAGCAGAACCTGACGTGTAACTGAGAGGTCCTTTGCTTACACACACATCCAGGGGTATGTAAGCCTGTGGGATTCAGAGACCAGATCCAATCACAGCAGGGTGGTGTCTACCAGTGGTGACTGCAACCCAGACCTGTTCCATTTTACTCACAGGCACAGGTCAATCAGCCTATACAGCAAAACACAATGCGTGTTGTGTGCCAGTCACACAAGTACTTATGAACCAACACCAGAACACGGGGAAGTAGGATTCTTGCTTTCTATTATTGGTCCTAGGAGACAATTGTCGTTTTATGTTTAATGAAGCTGTTTGTATCAGCTATTATCTGTGCACTTTTGGTTGTCCAAGTAGGTCCAAAGGTATGAACTCAAATAACAGACACCAGCCTCTGCAATGCTTCAGTCATAAAAGCATCTGCACACACTCAATACTTTGAGAAGGCAATGACACATCATGCTAACAGTGACAAATTAAGCCTCTAATTTCATAAACTCCTGAAAACTGTGCCACACAGAAGAGTGGGCTCCTTCTACTGGAGACCTGAACTGACTTCCTGGAAGTCTTTCATTACCACATTATCAGAATCAGCAAAATCAGTAAAATACTGAGATCAGACTTAAGGCCTTGGGGTTAGTAGACGACAGAAATAAAGTAGTATACAGACAATCTTTCTTATGGTCTGATTACCTAAGTGTTGTCTTCAGCTATAAATGAGTTCCAGAAGCTGCTATTCTCTTTTCTCTTCCATCCAATCTTTTACTTCTGTTCCCACGTCCTGGAATACCATCTTCTCACTTAAGACAGCTGTATGATAAACCAGACTGCTGCCATGGTCAGGATTTAAAAGACAACAAAGCACAAGAAAGCCACAACAAACATAGAAAGGGTTATTTTAATACTCAGACCAGGTCTGTCTTCCAGCCCAGTCCCACTGCTAGTTGTGTTAGGACAATGGAAGACATGGCAAGCTGCAGAGGGTATGTGGGAATGATGAACAGCCATAAGAGCTGCTAAGGAGAACAGGCAATTCTCGTGTTCTCTTCTTTTGCTTCCCTGGAATTACAAGAAGGTTTCACCTCCCATATCAACACAAGTCTGCCAGCAGCAGGAACCAAAGCAAAGAAAGATACCTCTAAACCCCCCAGTAAATGAAAGTGAAAGGGGGGAAAAAAACCACCAAAACTTTTAAACTGTCTCTTCCTCACAAGTGTTAAACTGATCTTTCAATAATTGATAGCTCACTCTCTCAAGTGACTGCTAAACTGGAAGCTGCCCAAATGTGTATATTTAAGACAACAGTCAATGAGAAGTATACTCACAGACTTACTAAAAAAAGTGAGCAAGCCCTATGTAAAGCAACTTTGCAATCTGGGACTGTGGGTAGACTCATTGTTTGCCCTTATAATTAATCTAATTGAAAACTGGAACAAAGATTAAACCTACTCTTATTTAAAATCTACAGCTTCGTATTAAAATGTCATTTATACCAGTACATTAAGAGAAAAATGAAGCTCTTGTAAATGTTTTTGCTTAACATGGCAGTGACACATTCGGTGTGAAGTAGAGTTTTATCTTGTTATATAAAACAAATGCAACTTGTATAACATCATCCAAATACTAAATTGCTATGAAAAAAGAACATGTGAATGTGCAGATTTTAATTCAGAAATAAAAAACAGTGAAAGATTATCTGTTCTGGAGTTAAATTAAATGAACAATAATTCTCTGTGGCTACACTTTAGTAGCTTCACCCGTCAGCCTATCAGTTGTGAAGGCTGGAGGGGAGGAAGGAGAGATATTGCATAAAACAAAAATAAAAGTCTTCTCTTGTAAAAGTCAATACATCATCTTAAGCTAGAAAAAAATGGTCCCCAAACATCCGTAACTACAATCAGTAATTGTCATTAAAAGCTCTCATTATATAGAGTAAGTGTAATTAGAGCATCTTGCCCACACAGGGTGCAGCACACAAAGAATGCTAGAAGGATTCATAAATTAGTGCCAAATCAGTCTCATTCCCATCTACCACACAATCTGCTGTAAAATAGAAAAATTGTATTTACACACATTAAGGCAAAGCCCACTGGCGTCTATAAAATTAGCCTAAACACGAAATGCAGTTATTTGAGGGACTCCCTATTTCATTAGGTGTCTTAGGAATAAAGGGATAAAGTTTGCCATCAATAACGCTGAACATATCTGCTGAACCCCGCAGATTCCAGGGCATTAATAATTTAAGCTCTTATGGGAATTTTGTCATGGTGGAGATAGGACTTGTCTGCAAACGGAGCTCAGGGGATGTTCAATATGATCTATTCTAGTATACACACACAATTGCTATATTTATCATGATGCAGAGGAAAAGAATGGTTCTTTCTTAAAGACTTCAGGAATGTTTCTTTCTGTAATTTACACAATAAAACCTCTGAGTATTTCTAGTAAAAAAAAAAAAAACAGGTTCTAAAAAGATACTATTGTAAGAATTATACTGAAAAGGTTTCTTCTCTCCCCATCTCTATTACTCATGCATGTACAGTGGTGTCCAACACATTATAAAATGGGATGGGAAGTCAGCAATCCAGCTCCTGATAGTAGCGTTGTCTATGCAAGATGCTACTGTAAGCACAGATACTGTATGAGATTATGGCCTAAGCAGATAAAGCTGTGTGCTTGACTCGGATATTTATACTTTTAAGTGCAAACCTAATAGCTCTATATGTAAAGCAGTCTGTTATGTGCACAACTACTAGATCTCAGTGCAAAAATCCCCTTTTGCACATGCCAGTGGCAAGCACAGAAAGAACACATCCTTTTGAGACATTTGTGGTGTTTGTGTAATACGGACTAAATTCAGGGATTTGTGCAACAGCTAATCTAAGGTAACTCTAGGTATGGATACACTTACACTGTGACAAGCGTACATGTGTTCTAATTTAGCATGACTATTTTCAACACTTTTGTTCTAGGATGGAAGTAAGCTCAAACGGAGTTCAAAACAATCAGTCAGGAAAACCCTCCTTTCATAACCAACTCCTAATTCTTAGAATATAATTTTCAGAAAAAACTTCAAAAACATTTATGTCTGCATGCTTTTAATACATCCACACTGCACCTTCACTATGCCAGGCATGCACAACTCAATGTGCACCACAGTTCCCGAGGGGCAGAAGGACCGATGCTCCATTACAAAGCTCAGGCACTAGAGAAGCTAATGCAGTACTTATAAATCCAGCAAGTACCTCAAAATATTTCTTGAATTTGCTAAATCTCCATTGAAATAATATTTTAGTCAATTATTTATAGGTGATCAGAAAGAGAATCCTAACGGCTCAAGGCATGCCTCAGGATCTTAGTCCTGCTGACTAGCTTTTCACCGTGATTTAAGATGTTCCCTGTAAAACCTGGAGGATAGTGGCCAAAGGCTCTACAAGATTATTGCCTGATTATCCATGAAAACTGAACTCCCTATGAGTTCAGTTCAAGAACTTTATCATATAATGTCATAAACCAGTTATTTTTCTATTGGGATATTTGTAACAGAATCAATCTGGAAAATCTAATTCAAAAGTTTATCACTATAGCAGCTTTTACTTGATGTTAACACCCTGAAGAGCTATGTTCCCATCTCAGCTTAAACACATTATGTTAGTGTTGGCTCTTGAACAATTACATGGATGAGGAATCCTGTATTTCTGATGAGAAGAAGAAACCACAGGACCAAGAATAACAGACAGAGGATGTGTGGCAATCGTGCAGAGGGAATGTGCAGTTATGGTATGTGCATCCTCCTCCTGAAACAGGAGCTCCCAGGCAGGGGCTGCCTCAGGGTAACCCCAGTCCAGCCTGACCCAGAACTTGCTGTTCTTCCTTCTGCACCAAAGCCAGCACAATCCAAGCACTCCCCAGAGATCCGCCAACCCTCTCTCGCTTATGCTTCTCCAATATATCATCTTAATTTAGACCTCTGACTCTCCAAGGCTCTCCTGTCCCAAAACTCTTCTCCATCACAAATCTCTTTTTAATCTGCTTGGACATGTCAGTGCTCAACTGACCTCTGATGACTGCTGGATCTCCCTCTTGCAAGTTCTCCAAAGAGGAAGAAACTCTCCTTGCTCTGACAGGGCTTTAAGAAATCCATGCACCAAGTATAAAACCAAAAATTTATCTGGACAGCCTAGAGACAGTGACTACCACTGCAGCAAAACATATGCCTGGCAGTCTTAATCTATATCATGTTAATCTAGGGTGCTTGAACAGCTTTATGAAACAGATTGATAAAATCGTAGTGTTTTTGCTATCAGTGATGGCCTTTTCTGCCCTAAAAGAAAGCACAATTATCTGGAAGAGGCTGTAGAGGGTTTTTAATAGCTTTTAAGATAATTCCAACAGCAAATAAAACAAATTATACCTCCTCCCATATATTACAGATGATATAGTTTTCTGTATATTATTTGATAACACTGGCTCATGATGTTCTCAATACAAGTTCAGCTGGCACTGGACTGTGCTGTTGTCTGAATTAGCACGACAATTTTAATCACAAGAGGTTTTTTTGAGATCAGATTGAAAAATAAAAGAGAAGCCAGCATAATGCTTTGCAAGTATTTATGGTACAATAATTATGTCACAGTTTGATGTAGCAGGACTCTGATAATATATTTTTCCAAATGTCTTTGGAGTGACGTATCCCACTTTGACAGCTCTTTATGAATGAGGGGAGGATCAGCCCCCCACTAACTCTGCTTCAGGGTAAGCAACCTGAGATAGTAATGACGAAATTCTATTTTAGTTCTCTGACTTGAATACATATACACATTGATTGGATTTTGGAACTGGAAGACAAAATGGCAGATGGGCCAGCTTTGCTGGGAAGCCCACACTCTAATTAGGAGGGGATAAAAAAAAGAGGAAAAAAAAGCACAGCAAACCCATACTTGTACTTTTACTAAGTGACTAAACTAAGCAATAAGGCAGTACTCTATAAATATTAGGCTTCATCTAGATTTTATTATTTCGCAAGTTGTTTGTGTTACAGTGATGCTCTTAGCTTGTCTTTTAACTACCTACTAAAAATATGGAAAGCAATAGTAATAAATATATTTTACACATGAATTCATGAAACAGTTCTTTGCTGGGGACACTACACAGTCTATAAAATGAACTATCATCTGTAGTCTTTTGCTCTGCTTTAATTGGCCTGCAAAATAAGAAAGATGGATAGAAGCTGTTTCTCAAAGTCAATGACCAGAAAAATCTTACTGAAATGCTATACACAAGCTAAGGCTACAGTAAAATTTACATTGTTATTTTGCTAACTACTTCATTATAGTGCATTATCTGTATTATGAATGCACCAAGTGGTCTTTTGGGGGACTTTATACGACTTTATATGATTTTGTACCCACTGTAGGGAACTCAATTCTGTAGCACAGGGAAAGGACCTATCACTGAAGGAACAAAAACGCCTGTCTCTAAGCACCAGTTATCAGAAATGAGAAAGAAACAGAGCTAAGTCTAGGTGCCTGTGGGTAGAGGTGCATGGAAAACAGTGAGACATCTGGGATTTATTTGTTCTTCTTATGGAAAAAAATGAAGTAGATACATGCAAAACACAACCATTTATAGCCTTTTCAAATTTCAAATTACTGGTTTGCCAGCTGCGTGTTGTCTATCTCTCAGGAAGCATTGGACAGACACTTGAATATCTGTTCCACTCATTACAACCAATCTTTTCCAACCATATACAGGGTATTTACAGACCATGGACTAGCTGCTCCAGTCAGAGCAGAACTGCTGCCAATGCAAATACCACACCCCCTGAGCTGATGGACAAAACAATATTGTCTACTTGGAAAAAAAAAAAAAAGCAGTTCTTTCTTTCATGGCAACATACTTTTAGAACAAGCAGATCCAGAGACTACTTACTAAGAAAACATCCTGCAAAAGCTGTCCTTTTCTTTCAGTCATTCTAGGTGATGGAGGCCAGTCTTGTCTCCCTTGCTAGCCAGATGTTAGGCTATTGTGGGGATCCTACCACCCTCTTCTCACAACAGTCCAGAGTGAGAAGAAAACTTGACTGTCCCTCATGCTGAGCAAGGGCTTTAGTACTGCCCCTCACTTTAAGAGATTCTATCTCCCAATCCACTTTCAATTCTAATTTATCCGAGAATTAGACCTCTTACAGATTGATTACTAGCTCCAGGCACCTGGTAAGTCATGACAAAATTAAATTCACAGGCTAGTACAGTTTATTAGCAGGTTACTGAGTTGCTGGAATAAAAGAAAACACTCTCACCCCTCTCCCAATGCCCTCCTACCAAAACCCTAACAAGCTTCACACCACCCACACGAGTAAGGCACCTGTACATCATGAAGCATACTGTCCACACAAAGCCTATGAAGTCCAGAAAAGAATGACCTGTGAATTAACACCTTATACTGCTTTGACAGGAGTGTTCTGAAGGACCAACCATAAGTTTCCCAGTGTCTGAGGATTTGTACAGCGACACTACTAACATTGTCTCCTTCACTTGTAGAAATCGTATTTACCCACAATTGTGTGTTTGCACTGCATGTTGCAGTAAAACACCTAACTGGCAAATAAATTTACACTATGGATATATCTAGCTGCATTATGTACTCTCTTTCCACAGCAAAACTTACACAATGAAGCAAATTCTGTTAGCTGCTCATCATATACCATTAAAAAGATTACAAGGGAAAAAAATCATCATAAATGCACAGGACCTTCACCCTAAATGCTGCACTATCTCACACAATAAAATGAATAATTTAACTATCTGAAACTTCACATGTGCAGGGCACTGCAAGTAGACCAGTGGCATTTTCACTTCAAATTTATATGGTCTTTAGTCAGTATACTTAATCTGCATTTCTAACACCTGCTTCAGTCAACTGTGAAGTGCAATGTTGTCTATAAAATTTTCTTTCATCTTTGTACTGTCCATCTACCAAAAAATTATATGATGGTGGATAATTATTTGACTTTAAAAAGGATATGAAACTTTTCACATGTTTTTTGATCATTTCTTGAAAGACATGTTCATATATTTGACATTTCATTTTATTAAAAGGTTTGAGTTTTTTAAAAACCCTTGCTTTCACATTATTCATGTTATCTAATCCTATGTAATATATTTCGCCTTCAAATAGTTAACATTCGCTTTCCATACGGTAGTAAAAATGTGGGAAAGAAACTAGACCACAATTAAGCAAAGAGGCACGACAAGGTGTGCATTTTCACGCCATTAGCATGTGCCTCAAATGCCCCAGGAGGAAGCAGCTAGAATGACTTTCCCACTCAGGTGGGCATCAATACTAGCACCTGTATCATACCACAGTACAAAGCAATATATAAAGAGTATGCAGAGGGGGTGAAACCGCATGCAGCTTTCATCCAGTGGGTTTATGTCAGGCAAAAAAGCTGTTCCCAGCTGTGCATGGTCTCAGTCAAGTTAAACACTAGGGGAATAACAGTATCCAATGAAAGTGTCCAATGTTGAGCTTTCAAGACATTGGTTGAAAACCGGGAGATAATATAAAGCATGGTTTATAAATGTAGAAACATCCCATCTTCATATATTAACATACAAAATTTTCTGTTTGAAATGAGGTGGTCACCACATTTAGATACAAGTAAAAATAATTATTTTTATTTGGATGTAAAATCAGAAAATTTTCAAATGCTTCACCCTGTCAGAGCTCACACACAGTCTTTTCAGGGTGAGACACCACTTCGTACAACATACTGAGTTTTTCATCAATAAAGTCAGATGATCATCTAGTCTGACCTTCCACCAGGTAACAGGGAAAGGACATCACGTAACCATGCTTGCAACAAGCCCTTACACTGGAGCTGACCAAGAAGGTACCTTCAGAAAATATTTTAGAGAAGGAATTTTGTGATACAATCTTTTTTAAAAAGTAGAAGCAACAAATAAACATTTTGCTTATTATTACTGGAATGAAGGAGAAGGAAAGGAGATGCTGGGAGGTGAATTTGCTTGTGTCTCATGCCAGAAAAGTAATAAACTGTATAAGCAAGTCTGAGTCTCAAGGCAGGCAAAGGAGTTATCTCCAAGATGGTTTGGGTTTTGTTGCGGTGGGTTTTTTTTGGGGTTCTTCTGTTTTTACATAAAGTCAAAATAAAAAATCTATTCCGCTGATGGAACAGTGTCAAAAGAAGTCAGGTAATGACAGACCATTAATTAAAATATTTCTCCCCGCCTCCTTCACAATAACCATTATTTCCAAAACTCTGCCATTAAGGATGAAAGCTGTAGGTTGTTTTGATACTTGGAAAGAAGCTAAGGAAAAATAATAATGAAGGGAGCCTCTCAGCAACAACACAAGTACAGTCATTCAAAAAAATTCATGAACTACTGCTGTCTCATACTGAAGGGTCACGATGGTTTCCCAAAACTGCCTTTTAAAAGGCCAACAGCAAATATTAAACAAACTCAGATTCCAAAGGAAGTTCCAGTTTTACGATAACCATGCCTTCCTTGGTATTTGAGTTAAAGACTTTGCAAAAGCTTTTGACCTAACCTCTGGCACTTCCGTTAAGACAGTATTTGTCACCCTGACAGCAAGGGGAATGGTTTCCAGCCACTCAGCTTATAGTAATAATGACGTCCCTCTTGTTTTTAACCCAAGAGACTGAGGGCTGCCGATTCACGGACTACCCAGTTTTGAACAGGCACTGCTAGGTCAGATAGAGAACCACCACAGAAAAAAAACATCCAAATCCAGGCAGAGCCTTAACCTGTTCTGGGCCAAAAATCAAGAAGCTTAATAAATTAATGTATTTGGGATATTTTTCCTCCCCCAAAGAGTCAACTTAAGGTAAAAGAAGGTTTGCACAGAATGATAAAGTACTGGTATTGCTGCTTGTAAGGGGATGTCACGAAACATGCATATTGCTTTCTAGAATCCAGCTGTTGCTAGCTGCTGAATCCACATTTGGTGGACACAGAAGGAGAAAGAGCTCCATACTCCATTACGGATTACTGCATCCATGTAGGTGACTCCTCAGCGTACCCGATTGTACTTTATAACAAACACAGATGCCATGTGAAACGACTCACCCTTGCAGCGGCACTAGTTCAAAGTGTTAATGAAGCAGAAGACAGGGGTTTAAATACCCCTGTTCTAAATAAAGGGGAGATTTCTCTCCACTCCCCCTCACCCCAACACACACTTTTCTCATGCAGGTGAGTAAAAGCTGCAGGACAGAGGAAAGATCATTGCTCCATTTCAATCAGAAGCTAAAACTTTGGGGGAGAACATTAACAGTAGATTCTAAAAATATTTTTCATTTCCTTTTAATTATTTTTTTAAAAAGGAGGGAGAAAATTATATATTTTGTGCATTTCCAAATCTTTCTGCAGGGAACATTTGCCCTTAAATCAGGCCAAATGACTACATGTTTGTGTACAACCACAGCCCTAGAGGAATGCAGTTTTGCTTCTTCCAGTATTAAAAGATACTACAGAGAGGACAAAATAAAAACTAAATTGTCTTTCATACTGCCTCCCTTCTCAACTTCTGCTTCATGCACCAACCTACCTAACATAAAGAACCAATAAATTCAAACATTTGGTTCCCACATACACAACTAATTATTTGCAAGAATTTTACATCTCGTTTTACAAATAAATTGTTCAAAGTTTTGTAGTGTAACAAAGCATACAAATATTTCTCCAAGTATTTGTCAGAAACAAATAGAACAGCTTTTCAATGCAACCATTTTTTAAAACTAATTTCAAATAAGTGATACGACATCGTCCTATGATACAAATGTCAGTGACCTAACTAGAAGTCAGACATCTTGATCTGACTTTCTAACAGAACTAGTGGTATTTCTTCCTGTTAATTTTACTTGCTTTGTCTTGGAGGAAAAAGACAGGAAACCATTGGGAAACAGAAGACAAGAAAACATCACAAACTAGTACCAGAACCTTTTCAATATTATGATCGGCACACAAGTTCTACCCTAGTGCAATTGTTTTTTTCAAGTCCTGACCATTAACAAAAAGTAAGCAGAACCAGAAAAAAATAGCCCAAAACAAGTACATTATTTTGACAAAAAATGCTATATTTCCACAGTAAAGAGGGCAATGATGAATTGTACAAATTATGACGAAAGTAACCTTAGACAACAAACTGATTTTATGCTCAAACTGTGTATCAGCACAGATGTGATTTACATACTAATCTGACAAATTGCCTGATTATATAATATTAAACACATACATTTCTTCCTCTAGATGGTCTCCAAATGATAGCTACCAAAGATACATACTCTTTTGACTCTGTTATTCATTAGCATTCATTTAAAATGGAATCAAGCTTTTTCTAAATTTCCAGTATTCAATTCCCATTAACAAGAGAGATGACTGCACCATGGTCAGTCTGAGGGCACTTTCATGTCCAGTTTCCCCACACTAAGTGATCAGAAGAAATACGCCAGATCATAAAATTGAAGGTACTTTGAATGCCCAGTTTTAGCTCCTGAAACTTCACTCCCTTCTACTTTGCAATTCATAAATGACAATTGGACTGGAAGAATAAAGCTGCTTGAACTCTCATGCTATCTTTCCGATTTGCAACAAACACCCTGAATTCTAACTCAGAATTTTCTCCAGCAACTTCCACTTCTGCTGCTTGTTTTACTAACTCAAGAAATGCTACTGCACATATATCCTCAGCTATTTCTTTCCCTCAGAGCCTGTTAATCCATAAAACCAGTAACAACGGCGGGGGGGATTCAATGTACTGCCTCAAAAGCAGCCACCAAGTACCACGCCAAGCAAGAGCACTAGATGGGGTTGCTGACCAAAAAAGTAGGTGCAAGAAAAAAATCCTACCTACTGTTAGCTCTGATATGAGGAAGTGGAAAGAGCAGAATATCCAAATATATTCATCTTTAAAAAGATACTAGTTTGTTATTTTGGGGCTGCAAAGAGAATACAAAGAGATACATTTAATGGCCTACTTATTGCTACCTTTAAATAAACTTTTTTTTTGGAAGAACTGGCTGCTTGAGTCCCATAAGACCGAGGGAGATTAATTAAATGCTCAGTAGCAAAAGCTAATGGGAAAACTAAGAAAGCACTGAGACCAGCTACAGCCCACATAATTTATAAAGATTTGACAGCTAATAGTTTCATTTTTTGTTATTATGTAGATTTCAATGCATTTTCCTCTTAGCTTTTGAAAAAAAAAAATACAGGGACTAATCATTGGCCTTCTAGAGGATACTCTTTTCTGAGAACTTAATAGCACTTCTTTTTACCTCTTGGTTACTGTTACCTACCCTCTTTCTCCCCAAGGTTTCAAAATATAACCAACAGCAGCAGGGCTGTTATTTGTTAACTGGTTCTCAGACCAGTGTAAATCCCTATTGACTTCACTGGTCTTTTCAAATCAACTGTGTCATCAGACAGACCACACATCATCTGGGTGTTATAACACTCAGATTTACAGTTATCCCCCTATCTGATTTCTCTCAGTCCCTTGGCAGCAAGGCCTCGTTTACTTCTTTTAACTTTCTGACGATCACACCTCCATACTTACTCCTTTTTTAATTTAAAGGAGTTCAGCATTACTCATAGACAAGCAGATTTTTTTTTTTTATTTTGTAAAAAATTCTGCATGTGTTTCTAACTGACACCCACTCTGTCAGTTTGGCTTTTGGGGAGGGAGAGAGAGAGTGTATACTGGGATGGGTGCACATGCCATCCCTCAAAATAATCATCTGTATTAAGAGCTCTTTTCTCAAGCCCACACTAACAGGTCCCTGTCACAGTGAGCTTTGTTACTCTGCCTTGCTTGTACCAAAATAGTACAAGCTAACCCAAACTTAGGTATTAAACTGAGCAGGCTATACACTAGAAGCACAAATACGCAATAAGAGTGAAGGCCTGCACATTTTAAAACATTACTTGGCAGATCTGGAAACAGCTGATGATGCCGAAACTCACATTGAGATTTCAGATCAACCTAGCAGAAATCAAAATGAGGATGTTAAATAACAATGAGAGAACCAAGCACCAGCCACAAAATAAGAGAAAGTTACAGTAAGACAACATAAGTGGCTCCCAAGATTATTTAAATTCCACGGAATCCAAACTCTTCCTGCCAGGTACATAATATCTGGTCCAAAGACTCGCTGCTGCCGAGATCTGCCATTCCCTTCCACTCATGCAAAAACCCATCCTTCAAGGCTGAGGTGGCTTCCCGAGTGGCTGATTAACAGGGAGAACTTGCTCAGGATTTTGAGAACTACCCGAATCAAATTCGGAGCACAGACCAGCAGCACCACTGTACTGCTTCACAAAGGAAGAGGAGACCACTTCTAAGAGTGTGGTGGCACACCATAAAGCAGCTCCACTTTGAAATTAAACAAGACTGAATCTAGAATTCAGCACCTGTTGTGAACATACTTCCTGGCAAGACTTTCTTGTAAACAGCAAGCACAGTAAAAAGGGAATCCCAGATGACTGCTCTGCCCCTTTCCATACTGCAAAGACACAATTAAGAGGGAACAAAGATGTATACAAACATTTGCCTGATTTTAGAAAAATATTTACAATGTTTGTGCTGAGATAATTAAGCCAGAGATAATTTATCCTAGAAATAACTAAGATAAAAAAGTGACAATGAAAAAAAATTAAACTTAAACCATTCAACATCCATTAAGGTAAAATAAAGTAAATAAATTCAGCCAATTGGTTATTACCATACGGGTGGATTTCTTTAAATAGTAATGAAATCATTGCTAAAAAATCCATTGTTATTAAAATAAAAAAGTTGGCTCAGCCTACCAAAATTAGATTTGTAAGTTGCTGGTCATTCCCGTAATTAAATCTGTGTCACAAATTTGCAAGAAAAATGGACACTATGACTAATGCATTTACTTGCTGCACTAGTGCTGTCAGGCTGTGTAAATCATTATGCCTGCTAAAGCAGAGTAGATAAGAATTCCATACATTTTCATTAACCAACTAGGCTTTGTGTATATGTGAGAAGCTAACTTTCACATTCCCTGCTAGCTTTAGCTTTCATTTGGAAGACAGTGTGAAAAAATACTAGCCTTGATTCGATTAGCCAAGTGGCTGCTCCAAAAATTATTTGCGTTTTCGAGCAATACGAACCAGCTCTGTCCCCTTAGAAAGACAGTCAGATAAAGCACCAAAACCATACATACTTAATTTGGACAAAGGAGATTAATGAAATGATGGGCACCTGGAACACGTTCATTCCTTCAGACTGACTTACGTAGCCTGGACACATGCCTTATTTCATCCCACAGGTTTCAACAGAGGAAGCAAAGCTAATCCAAGACAGCATCATAAGAAGTCTCAACCAACACTTTAATTTTCAGCTGCCCTTTGCTCTGTGTTTTCAGGAGCGCAATGATGACCAGAGCAGAGTCCTCCAAATCCTCTCTTTTCCTCTTGATTTCCTGTCACCACAGACCTTCAGATTTTGCTTACAGTTCTTTGTTTAAGGTGAAGCTGATGGCTGTTCTTTTCATATTTACTGTTCATAACCCCAAGGCACCAAAGAATCAGACAACATTCACTCACATCATAAGCTGGATACTCTCATGAGTTTCCAAGCCCAGTGTCTCAAGCGGAAAGGAGATTAATGAAACGTAGAAAGAGATTAGACAAGGCTGTTTCTAGTCTAGCAGTGCAGACCATTTTGTGAGGACATCCCCTTCTAGACTTTAGGCCCTCTCCTCCTTCCATTCACATTGCATTATATTGTCACTGCAAATTGAGTTTAGCTCTCAACCGAGCACGTCTCCAGTGCAAGAACAGCCTCAATGACAAGCTATGCCTTGGTGAACTTAAAGCCAAACAGCTGAGCCACCCAAGCAAACACCATGGAACAATCATCAGCACAGCATGTTTTGCAGTATCCTGCCTACTGCTCTCTGCTTTGGACATTAACAAGCATTATTTTTCTGTTGCAGCACAACTTTTAGAAGCAGAACAGAAATGCTCAGGAAGCATGGCCATGCATACAATGTTAAGAATCTCAGCAGACCCATACTTAACATGCCAGACGATTTCTTTAGCCTTTAGGTACAGAAGTATCCTATCCTACAAGTGGAAGGAGCTACCCCAATTCCTTCTATCTCAGCAGATCTTAGCATGCATTTGCATACTTTACAGTAGCAACCTTGCTGATAACCACCCAGTATTAGAAAAAAAACGCCGTCAGATTTTATTAAAACCCTAGTAAGAGGAAAAATTGAAATCACTTACTATGTTCCACAATTCTTGTAAACCAAACTGTTTAAACAAGGGGAGGAGATAATGATATTAACTGCCCAACTCAAAGCATTCCTCTGTGGTATGATTCTAAATATTCTCTTGGCTGAAATTTATGTAAATTGAATTCATCTATCGTTAGTTATTACTAATCTAGCTACATAAAAACACTTTTCTGTAACAATTAGTTCTTTAAAACACTATGTTTTAATTAGACCTGGGACACCATTAAACTAAGTATAAATATGTACAGTATCATTCCATGCATTGTTTTGCCTGCACATTTATAGGAATACAGCCTTTGGTGGAGTTTAAAAGGAATTACTTTGCAGTTGGTTGGTAGTTTTTGTAAATCTCCTTACAAGTGAAAACACCTCCAAACACTTAATTTAAGTGTGTTTCTGCTCATCAAGACATATTTGGCATTTCTACATTTTGCGTATCACAATGTGTTCCTTTTCATCTGAATAAGCTCATCTCAGTATCATTCTAACATTATGCTGAGTCTTTTCCTGCAGACATTTTGTCCAACACTTTATTTTACTTTAACTTCTCAAGGACCATTTCCCAGTCTTAAAAAAAAAAAAAAAAGAAGAAAGAAAAAAAGGAAAGAGTTAAAAGCATAGCACATCTTTCAGCTCTTTTAAACCAACTTGCTTCACACTATCATACACAGGCACTGGCCCACAGGGCATAGTTTGAGAACAGACAACATACTGTCCTCCTGGCTTTGTCAGCGCTACACGCAAGTGCAGCAACCTGCCCACATGCTACACATTGTAAGACAAGGGACATAAAAACTGCAGCCTTGCCAATGGTCAGATCCTTTGAAATTATCTCCAGGACATGTATATGGTTATGGTCACAAAAGTATATAACTACATCTAAGCCTATCCACAGACAACACACCATCAGACACTAATTAGAAAAATGCAAATGTGATTTAGATCCATCATGAATTAAAGATATAGGAAATAGGATCTCCATTTGTAGCCAAGCCCTTAAGTTAGGCAAAAACATAAACTGATGGATTTCCAAAAACACCACCAGGACCTTCCATTACCTTCTCAGAAACAGGCCAACTATTTTCATATTTTATAGAGCAGTTTTGACTTCAAACAGGTGTGTGTGTATATATATATATATATATATATTTAAAGCTTCACCAGTTGTTCACAGAAAACTTACAAAGTAAGTGACCACACACTAGTGACATTCAGGAGCCACTCAATTAAAGGCCATGTAGACCTACAGCACCGTGAAACTGGTAAACAACTCTGGCTACTCACTACAGTCCCTGGCCTACTGTCACCCCATTGCATTTTCAGTCATAAGGTTCATCCTATCAGCTACATAACTGGAGAAGTTTGTAAGAGCAAAGCTTTCAGTAAACATTTGTGATTTATTTTGTCATACATACAGATTCCCTACATAATCACGATTTTTAACTAGGATATCACAATAAGTGTCTAAGTGTTTGTATATATTTGTGACTTAGTAGTGGCCACTTTCTTTATAATTTTATTTTTAAAAAGGCAGTAATTAGAATAAAAATCAGCTGGTATTGTGGTTCAATTCTAGCTGATCTTTAATATTTTTGAAAAGCCTTTCCTGGGAATTTTTTTAAAAAGAATGCTTACTGCAATGTGCTCCAATATTTCAAAAAAAAAAAAAAAATGAAGTGAATAAAAAGTGAAATGCAAGTTTCCAATGATCAGTTCATGGAACTAAGATCAAAACCAAAATCAGGAGTATTACATGAACACACAAACTATCTCATCTTCTTCAACTGAGATTTCTTCAAAGAGCTACAAACAGGTTCTAGAAATTAAAATATGTTTATGTTGCTTTACTAGCAGCCGGCATTGTAGTCAGATGCTCTGGGGTCTAAATTCTTATTTGAAGTCAAAAGACATTCTCCTAACGACAGCTGAACTGAGGCCTTTGGGTATTCAAGGCCTCATCCTGAACGGAAAGACAGGGACAGCAGAGAAGCCGGAGCTCGTGCCAAGCAACAAGAGAAAACGCCACGCACATACACAGACTTAGAAGTTGCTCTAACACTGTGGTCCCACAGTTTGAGGCAAAAAGTACCTTCTTCCCATTGGAGGAGAACATGATAGGTGACAAAAAGGAACAAATATTTGGGAACTGATATTTTAAAACCGTGAATGGTCGTCTATATCCACAAAACCTACATCCACCCTCCAAACTTTAACCTGGTCCCTCAAAAAAGCAGCAGCACAATGCATAACTTCAAAATGCCATGCAACTCGCTCTCTTGGCAGTACAGCTTTACATACTTGAACGCCCAAACTCCAGCTTTTCATAAAACAAATATGCATGAAGTGGGTTATTTTGTACTTGCAGTTTTGATTTTAATTTCCTAATTTGAATTGTTTTGTCATTCATTCATTTTACACATCATAGTCCTCTTTATGGAGACACAAGATTGGAATCACAAACACACACTTCTAAACGTGCACAAGTTTTTGTAAAGAAGAACAAATTCACTTATTAGCTGCCTAAATAAATGAAACAGTTACAGCAGCCTGCCTACATATAAAGTAATTTGTATTTAATATTCATTAATGTCTCTCTAAACAACACATCAATA
Organism: Nyctibius grandis; assembly: GCF_013368605.1. Lineage (NCBI taxonomy): Eukaryota > Metazoa > Chordata > Aves > Nyctibiiformes > Nyctibiidae > Nyctibius > Nyctibius grandis. The sequence continues at coordinate 71,650,530 of NC_090663.1, read as the reverse complement.
AAAGAAATCTATTCTTCCTTTCTTCATAAATATATTTAGTGTTCTTTACAGTGTCCTTTCTGAATCTTTGTAGACTACCAGGCCCACAAATACTGTTTTAGCTTTTTACAGAAATGGTTACATTTCCAGCTGGATTGATTGCTTTCCCATATCTAGCTGTTTTAGTGTGTTCCTCAGAGACACTGAGTGGCTTCACTGACAGTGAAATATGCTAAACAAATGACATGTCACTGAGTAAATTAGCATCTACTCTCTGATCAGCTGGGTCATGTTTTCTTTTCAAAATCCATGGCCTCTTGATAGAAAATAATGAGTATTTGATGGGCCTTATTAGAAAAATCAATATATTGATGCCCATGTCTGAAACATCTGCATAATAATAGATTCTGTTAACCCATTAAGGAGAAAATTAAGATGTGTTTACACATTATTAATTTACCATGAGCAGAGACTATTTATTTACTACTTTTCTCAAGAGTTTAGCAAAAAGAAATTGTAATATCTGTATTTAATGGCATGGTGACATAAATTGAAAGATGATTCAAATTTTTGCCAGCTAAATGGCACAATTACACCAACACTAATGTGAAAAATACAAACACACCAATGATACTGTTAAAATAAGACTATTAAAGCTCTTGCTATAAATAGTGCATTACTTACCAAAAAACTTCCAAAAGCGGAATTAAATATAGCAGCTGCCTGAAGAGAGAAAAAGATAAATATCATCAATGGTAAAATATCTATAGTACAAGAACAAAATATTATTCCCCCGCCCAACAAGCTATTAGATTTTCCAAATACACGCATACCCAGAGATCATTAGGCAGTTAGCCACTGCTTAAAAAATTGCCAGTGGCCTGTAACTTATGAAGACTGATAGGTTTTAGTTTATGCATTCATAAATAATGTGCTGAAACGGACAAAAGCAGGAGAAGAAAATCCTTGCCAGTAGACTTAAGAGGAATATCCACAAGAATTAGGAATATTACACAGAAGCTTGGTCTCACGGCTTTTGCCCTAATTTGCCAGAAACATTTTTACATATTGACCTATTAATTAAAATAGATATAATCTGATTTAACTAAAACACTGCATTTTCATAGACTTTTAACAATTTTAATGGAATATTAATCAGGCAAGCAAAGTAATTTAATTGTTCATCATAACAAAGTATTGACAAATTTAGACATTTCTGTAGTTTGACCAACAAATTTAAAACAGGAACAACAACAACAACAACAAAAAAAACAAAAACCCCCAAAACAACCCCACACTTTTGAGGCCAAAATGTCTAATCATTACTTTTTACTCCATAGTCTATTAAAATAAGAAAATAAACAATTTTGATAATGACTTCAGAAGCATTTGTGCTTACCTAAATATCCAGGAAATATAAGGCAGCAGTATGATTTCTTAACATTAACTCATTAAACTCCAGGAAGTTAAAACTTGAGTCTTGAATAGCTTTCCCCAATTACCAAGAAAGAACAGAAACTCTTGTATGGCAGCCAGTCTGATGATGAAAAGCCACACAGCAAAGGTAAGAGGGAAAGGGCGGAGGGAAATCTACCACTTACATGAAGATTTAGAGCAGAATCAAATTAATCACCCTGGACACTTCCAGCCACAGATTAATAACAAGTGGATGCTAGTGACTTTAGCAAGTTTGAATAAAGTCCAAAATCAGGGTAGGAGCTGTAGCTGAACCTGCCTTCTGCTCCATAAGAGGATGCAATGAAAATGAATGGGTAATGAGATCCTTGGCTCTAGAGAGCTTAGCTTTCTTATTCAAGTTCATAATTAATTCAAAGCTTTGATAATTTCATTAGATTCCTCCTCTGCTGGCCCTATCAATAAAAGATGGCACTGGACCGCAGCTCCTCAGCGGCCCAAATACAAAACCAAATGCAGACTGGGAAACCCTTGCTGACTTGCTCACTAACAGGGACAATGGCATATGGCACTCCATGTTGCGGAGGGAGCATCTGAATAGATACAGCTAAATAAAACATTATAGTTGACAGTTGTAAACTACAGTAACATATTTTAACACCTCTTCCTCATCAGCATTCCTTTTTTTGAATATAAAAAAAGAGGCACAAGTCCAAACAGCTCCTCTTGCCAGAGATCACAGCTGAAAGCAAGAGTGAGTACTACTTAAAACAATTCTTCAACAAGTGTGAATTAAATCAGGATTTTCTACTTGTATTTGAAGCTGTGCAGCTGATACTTTCATGTGGCAAGAGAGAGACACATTACGCCCACGCACACAAACCTACTGCAAGGGATCAGTTTCAACACAGGAGATGTCCTTGTAGGTATCTTTTGTTAATATATCCTTCTTAAGGTTACTATTATCATTATATTAAAAAACCCATCAGGTTTATCAAGTCTCTTTGGTATTTGTTGGACATGTGCCATTCTTTTACACAGACTGATTGTATTTGACCACTTCAATCTGATAAAGATGCAGAAAGGTCCTTTTTATTACATCCTGTCTCTGAATCCATGAAGCAGGATCTAGACTTCTATTTTTAAACACACTTAAAAGGTCTCTTCCTTGCAAAACATGCTTTGCTATAGAAAACAGTGTAAATCAACTGTTAAGATCTGAAAGACAGAAGCATCTGGGCTCCACTTCTGCACCAGAAGGCTGGGAGGAAACTTAATGGTCCCCTCCTCCCCATGCAGATTTTGTGTGCAGAGTGACGGCTACATTTCTGTCTGCTACAAAGAACAGAATCACTCACCCTCTTCAGGAAAGCTGGTGAAGTCCACATGAAATGGATAGAGAGCACAAAAACGTAGCCCTTCCCTCCCTAACACACTAAACTTATCTCCCCTGTCTCAGAAATACCTGGTCCTACCAGCAGCTGGGTTCAAGCCAGGCTCTGCTTACAGTGCAGGTGAGCCTGCCAGACCACATTTAGTGATGCAAGAGAAATAACTTTAGTGCTAGATGGCCCTCAACGGCCTTCCTGGTCATTTCAACAATGCACAAAGAACAAAGCAGTAGCTGGCAAGAACCGATACACTTTGAAGGACACTGCGCATCTAGTTTTAGCCACATTGGTGGCTACCAATCCCGATTTGAGGATCATCTAGATACATGAAATTTTTTTTACTTAAAACATGCTGCAATTCCACTTCCAGGAGAGATTCTGTACCTGGAAAGGTGGTAAGGAGAGATACTAGATGGTTCTGGCGGTATATATTTTGGCCATCAACAAACTTCTTTTCTTTCTTCCTTCCTGACCCACCAGGAAGATTTCTGGGGTTTCTTAAGATTCTCAAGCATATAATAGGTACTAAGACAACAAACGCAGACAAATTTTATGCTTCAGGTATTCAGTCAGTCATGTGCAAAAGTCATAACTCACGACTGGTTCAGGGGTACACTAGTTTGCAATTTTTAATTCCCTTTCTCTGAAGTGTCAGAAATCGTCCATGGTCGATGATTAAATACTCATTACAGACAAAAGAAGAAAAAAAAAAATCAGAAAGACCACAAATTAAGTTATAATCATTCAGATGATTTGCCTTAGTGAGGAAGGACTTACACATGTGGATTATTCGCAGTTTTCTTTACCAACATTTCTCCTGCAAAATAAACTTAGTAGTAAATTTTTCTCATACCCACAAACCTGGGACTTATATTTGTGATTCTGGTTCAGCTTAAACAAACTGGTAGTAAACTGAATCAACTGCTCCAATTTGTAATTAAACGTACCTAGTAGCATGACCCTGTAGAATTTAAACACTTTGTGCTTCCAACTCCCTTCTATCAAGAGGGATAATATTGCCTACATACCTCACAGGGCATTGTCAAAATTAATTCATTGCTTAAAAAGCACTCTGAGATCCTTAGAGGGATGATACAAATAAACATTAGTGCTGACACATGATACAGCTACGCTCTTCATTTTGTATTTGAAACATTTATTAGTCACTATTATTGTGTAACTTTTTTTAGTGTTTGTGCCTTTTGTGCTTCAACAGATATCACACTATCTGCAGTCAGCTTAAATGAAACAATAAAACATGAAAACATTTAGATGTCCTTATAATACTCCAAGTTCAGATTTGCATGTGTTTGCAAACTGTTCATTGCACTTACCAGTAATATGAGGGGAGAGTTCGCTATAAAATCAATGGTAAGATCCTTTCAAAAGGTAAATGCATAGCCATGTATTCAAATGCAAGGTCAGACCACATTCAAAAGCAGCAGTAGTAACAACCAGACCAATTATTCAAGTTTACATCAACTCAGAGACAACGAAGACTGAAAGTCACTGCCAGTACTCTAAACAGGGCTAGTACAGAAGAGCACGTACATCTCCACTCGAGTTTAAAATAGTACACGCTGGCTTCACTAAACAACAAATTTACTTGATATTAAGCAGGTACAATTTCAGTCAACTCAACAGGGCAGCAGGCTTGAGGGAACTCTCTTTCGCTGGTCTGCATTTCCAGGGAGCATCAGCTGGCCTGGAGCACTTTCAAGGGAGAAATCACCAGCCCGCTTCCGAAGGAAACCTATCTGGCAGTACTTGGCAGAAACTTTCCTCTTCCCATCCCTGAGCCTAGCGCAAAGCTTCAGGCCTTCATCTCCCGTCTTATCCTGAAATATATGTACGGAAAAAAACGCTAAGATTTGTAACAGTGACAGCAACAAGATCCAAGAGAGTCCTCACAGCAACAAAGGCTACTAAAAGACAGAAGAAAAATGCCAAGCCACAACCAAGCGGCTGAGCACTTCCCCACGAGTGGGTACCCAAATGCAGCAAGTACATTCAGCGTTCAAGTACATGTGACTGGGCAGCAAATCAAACAAGCATGCTAAGGTTTCAATAGCATTAAATACAGAATATGGTCTGAACGCTGTTCCATTCCCTTTTATTTTGGTATCAAACTAACCTATCTTGGAATTTATTAGACCAGGTATCTTCTGATAATAATGCAGCAGGACTACATTAAAGAAAAGGAAAAGATACACTGACAACATTTGGAACACCTGGGTCAAAACCCAATGTTTTATCATTATTGGCAGGATTTGAGTGAAATTGTTATGCACAACTCAACTAGAACTACAATTTTCTTTACTGCAGAGTCACAGGGAAACAACGGTGTCTCCTTGTTTTATATGTGGACCATATAAAAAAGCAAAAGGCTTTTTTGCCAATATGTATATTTTTTTAACACTAAAACATTTGATTCTTGATTCATTTGGCAGCCTTTAAGGAGGTAGCCTTCCTAACTGTACTTAACCCTATGCTTACACAGGACCTGTGTCCCCCAGGCACCCCACAGCTGAGAGAGCACATGCTATGCACACTAGGACTTGCCTGGCCCTGAGCTGTCCCTGATCCGTGGAAAGGACATTCCAGGGCCAAGGCCGTATATGCAGAGTAACGAAACTGAATGGCCTCAAAACATCTCAGAAGGAAGCGGCTTGGGCATCATACAAAGCTGCTCCATGTATGCCTGCAAATACCTGCGGTTAAAACTTTATCATTTTCAGACATGCACTAGTGGGATATACAGCTCCAGTACCAGGCATAAGACTAAATATCCTGTTCAACACACATGGCACAATGAAGAAGAGAGAAAAACCCAGAAGAGTAGAAAGGATCTGGAGAAAGACAAGGACTCTAGCAGTACTACTGCAGTAGAGGGCAGAGAACACAATATGGTAGTATAACGTTTTACAGCGTCCACGTTGTTAATGCAAAATTTAATAGATCCATGTCTCCTATTTGACAGGGAGAAGAAAAAAAATAGGGGGGGGGAAGAAAGGACAACTAAAGAAAGTGATGGAAACGGTTTGACCAAACAGGACAGAAAAGGAAATTTTATCTACCCAAAGAGATCAGTGTAGTTCGAGAAGGTGGAGGAAGAAGGCAGGACGTCAGAAGTAGCTTGAATGAGTCGGCAGAGTCCCTTTAAACAACTCCTTCAATCTCCTATTTAAAAATAAAATCTCATGTGAGTGTTACCGCAGCTCATGTCTTAACTGGTGTTTCCATTAATAAGATGTTACAGCTCTGTAAAAAGCTATTTGCCACAGCACTGTTACTGCAAACAGAATATAAATATACCTAATAAGGTTTAATCTGTGTTGCTGTTCATAACTATTCATCTGTGTTCAGACGGGAAAAAATATATATATTCAAGTTCCTGGTTTTGAGCACTAAATTGAATCAGGTGTCCTCTTCTCTTAAGAAAATTAAGTTGCTTTTGTGCAAGAGTGTTTTAATGAGAACAGAGCCTGCCAACATTGATAAATGGGAATGACACCAGAGAGAGCATGTAAGCAGGACAATATGTGCATGTTACAGTCTTACAGGCTATTTTTCACTGACTATCCTGAATGACTTCGTTGTTTCTTAAGGGGCCTATTAATCTCAAATTTAGTTATTACACAACGTTTATTTGAACATATATTCTGTGGATGATGACAGTTAATAAAGGAAATCTTTTACAAGCTGTATTTTTACATATTGTTCCAACCGCAGCTCCCAGTCATTCCACTGTATTGATGGAATAACCTAGTTATGATGCAGCTTTAAAAAAAGGCACATATATTCAGATTCCTTTCTAAGCATATGGGGACTCTTAAATAACTGTTAAAATGCATATAAAAATCCTGCTACAGCATGGCACAAATAAAAAGAGGTAGTGTTAACTGCTCAACAAAATCTCTGGCTGCACAGTTGCCCCCTCAAAGGCAAAGCACATGCCTTTTTAACACTCCAGCATCATCTCTGAGAAACAAATTGGGCCTTAAATTTGACACTTGGAGATGTATATACACTCCATTTTGAATTCAACAGAAGTTGTAGTATGCATCTTACACATAACTTTGGCCCCATGTGTTGCATATGTGATGGGGCACCTCAACAGTGGTATTCCGTTTAAAAAAAAAAAAAAATTTTTAAAAAAAAAACAAAAAAAACACACAAAAAACCCAAAACAACAAAAACAAAACAATACAAAACCAGCCAAAAAACAGACTTTGATGATAACTAAACTTTGAATCCAAAGAAATCTTACAAAACATGTGAACTGATGTTTGAAAATTCTCTTAAAAAAAAATACTGAATTACTCTAAGTTTTTTAGAGGAGTGGAACCGTACACATAACCTTACCCTCTTAAAACAAAACACTCACCCCCCAAAAAAAACCCTACACCCACCAACCAAAGAAACCCCAGAACACCAACAGAAAAACACACCAAGATATGGAGCGGATTATGTTTTTATCCACTGTCATGTTCCCTGTGACCCAACACAATTTTTTGACCATGAAAAAGAGATCACCTAATCCCCAACCTGCCTCTAGAGCTCTGCTGACAACATGAAAACTTTTCTTTATTTCAATAATGTTCAATAACCATCAGTTTTATGGAAATGATGCTGAAAAGGCACCAGAAAAATGAAAACAGAATAACCAATGTGCTGTTTGCTCACATTTCAGTGAGGGAAACGTCATCCAGAGAATGATGTCCTCTAAAACACCTCATTGAGCTGTGGATCGAAGCTGCCCACACTACAGATTTGTTCTGGGCTGGCTGAGGTTGCCATCACCTGAGTATTAAGTTTGTGCTGCTTCAGCCAGGCTCAGCATTCTGCCACGAGCAGTTCATGGAAACAAGCTGGCAAAGAATTATTGCCTCCTACCTCCTGCTAGCCAAGTTCTTTCTGTTGAATATCAGTCTTTCACTCCCCCATTTTTGTAGTTCCTCATAACCATCACCGCCTGTTGGTAATAATATTTACAAATACAAAACCATCCATCAAAAAGGATGTCAAAAGGCAGGCTTTTTAGACACACTTATTTAGTGTATTTGGTGCTCTACATTGAAGGATTTCTCTGTTTCACCAATAGTTTCAGCAATACTGAGAGAAAGAAAACTATCCTGCTTTCTTTCCTTTCATCAGAAATGGTAACTTCTCTCTACTGTGAGCAACTGGCATGACCCAAGAGAGTTCTGGAGGGGCAGCATGGTATTTCTCCTTCAGAAGCAGTAGGAGATGATAAATAAAACCCAGGAGAGTATATACATTAAAGGTTTTTTTCCAGAGAGTAAAACCAGAATGTAAACGTTTGTTAACAATTCAAATGGCAAACGTTAACCATTCAGATCTCAGGAACATTTATGAGTGAGTCTGCAAATTCCCCCCAGTACTAATATATAGATTAGTAACAGGAAGTCTGTGTTGAGCAAAGATTGGAAAGCAACACTGTCCTGAGTGGCTGGATCAGTTTACTTCAGATTACTTGTATAAATGAGCAGAATGAAAATGAAAGCCTTTGTCACCAGTATCAGAAAGATCACATGAAGGAAGCCAGGAGGGAATAACCTCTGTCATGAGTCGGAATGTCCATCTCCACATTGAAAGCACCAAGACTTGGTCTCCTCGGGTACAGAGGAGATAAGATGCTTCATGAGATATAGTGCACAGTGCCTGACTAGCCCAGGCTATCAGTTGTACAATGCTGAGCCACTTTGTTCGTAGTTTCTTTGCTTTATCCTAATTGCCATAGATCCATCCATACCAGATGCTTACGGGGCTGTATAGCACACTAAACTGGTGCGATGCTCACAGGGCGTACCGGGGGAAAAGGCCTATCTAGGCCCTATCCAGAAACACAAATGTAGGGAACACCTTTTGCAACCTCACATCTATCCCTTCAGGATGCTACGGTGAAGAGAGATTTCCTCTTTCTAACAACCACAGTCTGTTTCCTTTTGACAATGAGAAGGGCTGTCAGCAGAGACAGCCACCAATGCTCTCACCTTGTCCTTGTGTGAGACAGTCATTGACCATCCATACCCCAAGCCCAGTGGTACCCTGAAGCTGTAGCTTAACCTTCCTGCCGTCCCATCAGCTGCAGTACAAAACACAAAATTACACTCATAAGACACAGTGCCTTCCAGTGTTGGTTCCTACATCACGCACCCCAATGGAGAACTAACCTGAACATCTACAGCGGACTTTTGAAGACCAACGTGAATAAACAGAGGCAGTTTCTTTTTCTCTCCTCTACTTAATATTTGCATTTACAATTTCTAAGATTACTCCCCAGTGCCAGTGTAAACATTCAAGCAGGCAGTGATTTAAAGCTGACAGACTCATAACAACACATGCTTTCTCATACTGAGTACATATGTGCATAACTATCCACAAACTCTATGCTCTAGCATCTCACCTACTCCTCCACAAGCTTCATACAGCTCTGCCATGTCAGAAAGCTCTGGGTTTCTGAGAAGGCATATAGCCAACCTTTTTGTATGTATTTTTCCTCAAATGGAAAGCCCATTTCCATAATTTTCCTAGACATGGGGAAACAGAAGGTAACTTCCCCCTTCTACCTACGTACTGTAAAGTATAAGCCTTAGCAGCCATACGTTTGACCTGTGAAACAGATCATGCTACACAATTAGAGGGCAAAAAGGAGAGAATCTACTGACGCTTTGGTGTGAAAAATACGCGCAAACCTTACGCGTATCGTGTATTTGTTAGTGACTCAAGGCTTATTGCCTCAGCAGTGAAGACACTACGTCTTGCACGAGAACAAATGGACTGCTGAACAATGATTTAATAAAGGAGGCTCAGCTGAACAGCATTATACAAGTAACTCTGCCAAGCTGATCTTCTCTTATGGTCAAAGACTTCGTAACTGTAAGTGACTTTCTCTCTAAAAAAAAAAAAAAATTACTGTAGCAGGTATCCTCAAAAGGATACAGAGCAATAACAACCTCCCAAACATACTTTTATTTAAGTTCACATTTTCTGAGATCTTAAGCTGTGATAAAAACACTTAAAGGTCTTGTCCCCTGATTCTCCTGGAGACACATCATCCATAACATGATTAGAGGTCTAGTTAAACAATGCATCCCACAACTGCAAAGAGTATTACTTCCCTGCTAAAGTGAAATGAAAGCACAAGGCCACTTTTTAAAAGGTGCCCTTTGCATTAACTGTAAGGCTGTGCCTGCACCAGTATTTTTCTATAAATATCCTGCTGTCATATTGCTTTCCAGGCAGCTAGTAGCAGAACCAGACATTTTAACTGCTATGCCATCCAAACCAGCTCAGAATGGCATTGTTATTAAAGTCCCTGTCACTACTACCACTGGGAACAGCTTCACTATCAGTAGTGCAATGCCAGGAGATGGGTAATAAAACAGTAATGCAAGCAAGGCCACAGCATGGGGATGCTGGCTGAAGTACCAGCTTTGTAAAATAAAAAGTGGCCCACTGCACAGATTCATGAACCCCAATCTCTGGAGCTCATCTCAGAATGTGTCACACGTCACAGTTAAAAGATATGGAGATTTTAATCTCATCAACAAACGTCTGTCCATATCTCAAAGAAGTACAGTTACTTCTTTTTTTAACCTAGTCCAAAGGTTAGGCTTTACTGTAAGACAGCATTGTATGGTACTGGCAATTCCCTTTTTATGAGCCTAGCCAAAGCCAAAGCTCTGCACTCTGCAATATTGTGGCAGAGGCAGAAAGAGAAGGGAAAGAAAATCGGCCTACTAGAAGGAAGAGACCAGCACTACAGTCGCTGCCTGAAGGTAAAAAAGGAACAATCTTGACGCGTGCAACTGCATTCTCTTAAATGTTGCTCAGATACTTCTGTCATCCAAATTAACAATTCGTATAACTAGAAGTTACATATACACACATGCACAGAGTGAGAAAGTGCATAACTGTGCATCTTTACATATTACATATCCCCAAAATTTGCGCAAGGAGTTCAGCAGTGGGTCAAGTAACAACTGAAGCTCCAAACCTTTTTTCTCTGAAAACATTGGTATTTACCACCATCCTTCCTCTGAAGCATGCCCAAAACATCTTTAAATTCTAATCAGTTAGTTGCCCCCATTTTCCAAGCGGACTGCTATACCCTCTGATCCAAAGGGGTGTGGGTAGGGGGGAACTAGTCTTCATTAAAGTGCAAGGATTAATCCCCAAATGCCAATCAAGTCTAGGTCAGGGACTTGATTTCACAACTACTTGGCCAGCAGTACGAGTACATCATGAACTACAAAAACGCTGAAACTGTTCTTTGGAATTTTAATTCATATATATCTATTTATTACATAAACATATATATAAAATACACAGTGACTCAACTAAATTAAAGATATTTTTATTACTTCCTTTAAGTAATTTAATTTCTCTAACGGGTAGAATACTATATAACCACTACTTCTCTGAAGAAAAGGTGAAGAGAAAACATTAAAACCTATGGGTTTTATGTACAGAATTCTCCTCATTCTGTGGAGAGCAGAGACTCACCAAGAGCTGTGCTGGGTGTGAGCCTAAGAAATATACAAGTTTGTTTTACTGCAAGAGGTCACAAACTTGCCATCTGCATTGAACATGCTCTTCATGGCAGCATTAACTGAGCTTCTACAGTTTCCCTTTACATCCAGAGTTGGCTGAAAACTGGAATATCCAGCATTAGGGATATTCCAGTACTTAAACACTTGCTTTAAGGGTAAGTTCCCTGCCTCTAAAATCACCACTTTTCATACAATGATTGAAGTTTTCTTTTTCAACCATTTCATTTTGGTATTTTGCTGCTTCCAGCTGAATTGCTCTGGTCCCTCGTGGAAGATGGCCTCTGCCATTGTTTGTCCCTGCACAAAGCTCTTCAGCTGGTCCACGATGCAGCACTGTTATTAAATTCTTATGATGCACTGAGAAGATACAGCCAGGGAGATCACTTTATCGAGAGCATAAATGAAATGAAAGCATGGAGCACCTAAGTTACACTGAAAAATGTGGACTACATCAAAATCATTTGTGTGCAAAACTGACCCAGGTTAACCTGACCCAAAACAAAATATTTACATACAGATTTTCCTGAAAGAAAGTGGGAACATTTCTACAAAGTCTAAATTGCATACACAGGAGGAAGAAAAGAAAGAATGGAGAGGTTTCCAACTCATCATGGTTTGTAGCCCAACTTCACATTTTTAAAGAGGTTACTAAAGAACTTAGGTGCATATACAATATGAAAGAAAAATTAAAAAGCAATTATTGGAAAAAAACTCCTTCAACTGGAAAACACTTCTTTTATAACATGTGTCTATTTTCCAGAATTTTGTGGTTCTCTCACCTTACTGATAAAACTGTAGAGACAAGGCCAACGCATTCTGATTTGCTCACAAAGAACTCCAAGGAGAACTTGATAACGAAAACAATAATTTTGTGTTAAGTACAAAGGCTCCAGTAGAACACAGCTACTGCTGCTACCTATTCTGTGACGGTTATTCATCATGGGCACCCAACAAGGGAAGGGGCATGGAAGCAAAATTGTACTCTGTCACGCCATTTAGACCCAGAACATCCTGTATCTAGACAATCAGACCTAACTAAGTTTGCAGAAGCAATCTAGATCCAGAATTCTTTTTCACCTTGAAGTACTTCAGTAACATAAGATGTCCTATGATACATACGTGGACAAGACTGCGTAAGAAGTACATTCACAACTGCCAGGTCAAAAGTGCGAGAGCTGCCAACTTTCCTGCACAGCAAGAGGTCCCGATGCCAAGACAGACACACCCGCTTAATAGCAACGCAGAGTAGCAATACATGTGAATGCAAAACTAATGAACAGAATTGGGATATGCAAACAAACATGTGAAGAGTAGAAAAAGTCACCTTATACACTAGAAGCAATGAGAAATCACATCTTACACAAACACCAAGTACCAGATAGATGTACAAGAAAAGCACCTCACTTACCGAACAGCTTTGCATCCGACACACTAGCTGCATTTCATAAGAACAGCTCTCACTTTAGAAAGTTTAATTTAGGTTAACAGCTATTTCTTTGAGTAGTCTGTGATCAGCACTTTAGGGGTAAAACAGACAAGGATGGTTGGTATTTTGAGTCAAGTTTTGCCACTGATAGAAGCTTGATAAAAGGTAGAGAAAAACTTCGTACACCAGGCCATATCATCATCATGGGGGGGACCAAACCTGTTTATGGAACAGATTTTCATCTCTCACATACATTCATTCTAAAACCAAGTCGTCGTTTAGTCAATTCCATTGCAGAAAAGACCTCAGAAAAATATCACAACATAGTCACCATCTTGTCGAATCAAAGTTCAATTTGCTCTAACACCATAACAAATATATTTCTGTAATCTGTATCTATCTCCTACTCTTGTGGAAGTATCAACAAAATTCAGAGTGATATACTTATCTACAATATATAAAAGAATCATATCATCGCTATAAGCTGTAGCGCATGAAACAGTAATCAAAGTCCTGAAAAATACACCATTGTCAGCATTGTACACTGGTACCAGTGTATTATAGCACCTTGGTTTAAAATAAATCAGCCTAAGTGCCTGCTTCGGTAAGCACTTCGAATTCACTGTACATCAGCATGGGGGGGGGCGAGTAACGCACAAAGAAACAAATTAGGAAACAGGACTTGTAAATAACAATTCAATTAGCAGATTTCTATTACTCATTTCCTAATAAACTTTCTAGCCGCACCTACACGCAAACCCTCCTACAGCCATCCCCCCTCATTTACATATCTGCACAGCCCGGCTCTTTCTTCCCTCCGAGCCCCTTTGCCCTTTCAATCATGAAGTATATTACTCCACTGTCAGAGCAAAGCAGTTCCTAACAACAGGGAGCCCAGCTGGGATAGGAAGAGGGCAGCAGGCTCAGGCATTAACATAATAATCCAACCGCGTTCCCCCAGGCCCTCCGGGCAGACAGCATATTAGGTAGACCTCCTGCGCCCGCCCGGGTGGAAGCCGTCGGATCACCTGCCCATCAACCTGTGGCAGTCACCCCCACCTCAGCCGCGCCAGCGCCTGCCAAGCCCCAGTGCCCAATTACTTTCCCCACAAAGAGACACACGTCCATTTTTCCACGTCTGCTTATCGTACCTGCTGCACGTCCTGATTTACGATTCAAACATACCTTTCCCCATCATTGCCAGGAGGACTCGCCCCTTGCCTTCTAACTTCGGGAAAGTCTAGGGCTTGTAACAGGACCTACTGCTGCTGCCAGCAGGAACCAGACCTCGAAACAAAATTTCCAACACAAAGCACCACTCTCCAGACGTAACTTTCAACCCTACCTGTCCTCTGGATTTTTCCCTGAAAGAGCAAGGAGGCAAAACCAAAGCCTTTGTTATTTCTGCGCCGTGCCATCCAAGGAAACCGGTTCGGGGTTGTCTTGCTTATTCTTTCTGGGGTGTGCAACACTGGAGGATTTACAGCAGCAAAGCTATTTTACAATCTTTGGTACAAGGCCTGCCATCGCGCAAGACACAGACGCTGATGAAGAAACGGAGTTCATGACAAGGTTTCAGCTGTACAAACACGCATAGAAGAAATTTCCAAGAATAACCATATAATGCTGATATCAGACGCAAGATCCATGAAACCATCCAATTTAAACAAGCCTTATAATTGTACTACCCTTCCCAACTAACATTTCTTCGTATCTAACAAATGTTCCCGCATTTAAATGCTTTGGGTAGCAAACGACAACTCAGAATACCAATTTGCATGTCCCCTCTATTGAGCCTTTTAAATAAAGAAAATGTTTACATTTATTATGCCACATACTTCAGTGCAGTTCCCTTACAAACCCTTTTATTTACAGTATATATGCTGCTCGTACAGAGTACAAGCTTAGCAAGAAAGAAAAATAAACACACTTGCCTGTAAAAGATACGATTTTCTTCATACTATACAAGACAATCTCAAAGTCTACTAGGAAAAAACCTTTGGTTCTAATATAACTTTTAATTTCATTAAAAAAATACATATTCTCTAATTCCCCTTAACAATGGAAGGCAAAACAGAAATGTAATACAGTCTTATTAAAATCATGTTTTGCAGACTGCGCAAAGCCAGATTTACTTGATCACTCGTGAAGCGAAATTTCCTTAACCTCATTAATTTTCATTTATCTAGCCCTCTCAAAGAAGGAAGCATTCACAAGCAATTTCATATTTTATTTTAAATGCTTGGTTGTTATATTATCAGTACAAAGGAGTGTAATGCATAGTAATCCATGTCACAATAGTCTGTCAGAGAAAGACCATGTAAAATAATGCTAGTTATATAATTTAAATATTTTCAAAAGCAACCGTTACAGAAGTTCTGCCTATTACTATTCCTCAACTCCATAATGGTAACAAAAACTACACATTATGAAAATCATGACACTTTTAAAAAAAAATTTGCTTACAAGCAATTAATTTTCACAACATAGACATTCTCTTCTGCCACCACAGTCATGATAACTTGTTAGCAGCATGCCCCTCCCAGCTGGGAAGGGGGGAGCAGTTAAAAATAGCCCTTTGTGTTGAATTTATTCTAGGTCACAAGGGTCACCGATAAAATACCAGGATAACCTAGGGGTTTGCAAAATATTTTAATATAGTCAAGAGTCGTCTTACACAGCTGCAAGCTCATATAGCTACTATGACTTAATTTAGACTTTTAGCACCTGCAGTTTAAAGAGGAAAAGCTTTGTCAACCATCTCGTGATCCTTCCAATCATCTCCTTTGCCCCACAAACCAATTACCATTGCATTGGTGACGAAAAATTGAATAGCACTTGGAACATTAACTACAGCTTTTCTCCTTCAACACCTCTAAATATAAATGACTTTGGTTATCCATAAACCAGGAAAAGGAGCTGACATTTTTAATTACAAGAGATTAGCAGAAAAAAACCCTGGAACACTCAGTTTTCTAGAGGTTTGTTCCAATTAATTTCCTTCCTTCTCCAAATTATAGGTCAAAAACTCCACAAACTAAAGTAATGGCAAGTTGTACCAGACATGCTGGAAAACCAGAAATTCAACAGCAAGAATCCTCTACCAAGAATTTTAGTATAATCAATTCATCAAGTAGCTTTTGCTGTCAGTGGTGAGTGCTTTGTGCTTACAGACATGTTGCCAGTGGATGACAACAGAAAGCTGCAATGTTAGTTACATTCATCATTTTTCTTATTAATTCAAATGTTGTGAATGGAACATATGAATGGAAATAAACTTCTGAATGGAAATATATATTTTTTTCTATTTATTTCATGGCATGATCCTTAGATCAGATCCATGTCTCAACTAAGTCAATAAGAGATTTTTTTATTTGATTTTACACAGCCCAAGGTCCGAACATCGCAGTGGCTCAGATAAGTTAAAGGAAAGCTGTGGCTTAAGCTTCTGATACAGGATGTGCTTGGGTCATGATGTGCTGTTTAAAACAGTGAACAGTCCTGAAATTACTAAATATAAAAGTTGCAGTATGGAGGAAAATACATACATGTTGTTGGCATACGAAATATATTTTAAACACCACTATTAAGAAAAAAAAAAAAAACATATTTCCTTGAAGTAACAAACTTACATGCTGATGATGTATTTTAATTTCCTTCACAACTTATCCTTCAATTCAACCACAATTTTCCTTTTTTTTTTTTGCAAGACTCACTCTTCCTGACTACTCGCACAACGCTTGCTCTTTGATAGCACAGTTCCTATGGTTTTATTCTTAAATACCAGAGAGGAGTACATTAGTGCAACAGACAACTGTTTTCTTCCACACACAGCAGTGCCAGCAGAACAAATACAATCCTGTACCCCCTAGATGCCCATCAGCCCTAACCAGAGAACACTGTTCCCACAGATTTGTAGTGGGCAGTCTCTTTAGTTCCTATGTTTTTTCCTTTACAAAAGTTATTTCAAAGTTGTAAAGACTTTCTTGTAATGGAAGTACCCAGAATGAAGCAGTATTCATTAATATGCAATACAACACCTTAACATACTCAAATTTATTCAGCTTGTATAAGGTATTTACACCTATTTCTGAGTCTACTCAAGCACCTAAATTGCTCCAAAGCCTGTTTTTCCCTAAGGCCAAATAAAGAATTGTTTTATAGGTCCCTAAGACATTTTGTGGTACAGAAAAGAAACTTGCTACATGAACAAGAAACAATCTAACTGCAGAAGATATCAATAATTTCACCAGTTCCAACCTCCAATTACTGGTTTGATAACGACTAGAGTCTCCTAACTTCATCCCTCAACGTAAAAAGTAGTTGGCCTCTGCCAGGGAGAAGTAGTTCCGCAGTGCTTTTCTCTGCTCCTGCACTGCATTTGAATCTCCTGCATCACCTCAGATCCAGTCACTTTTATACTTAGAGAGGCAAAACTAGTGATCAAAATTTATATAGGAGTTTTACCATCCTGAAAACAAAGAGGGAGATGGTTGTGCTTCTACTTCTATACACTAATCTAGTATCGGCTGACTATGTCATGTTCTAGCTTGTTGGCAGTAGCTGTGGCATGGTTTCCAAGAGCTCTAGGCAGATAACAAAAGAGAGTGAAAGGCATTTCTGTCTCAGGTATGTTGCAAATCCATCTAGTAGGACTCTCACAAAACCTCAGCTATGGATTCAACACCTTCATGGGAAGCACCTTGCTGCCTGTGAGGTAACTCAAAAGAAGGTCATACGTGGCCTCTGCAGAGACAACTTCATGGACTCTTGGATTTTACCTATTCCAGTTCTGACTGTGACCTTCAACAGAGCAGCGCAGACAACCAAAACTGGTGCAATGCCTCCCAGATGAACAAGTGAGAGGGAAAAGTAAGGAGAAAAAAAATTTAAAAAAAGG
The DNA here is from genome assembly GCF_013368605.1 of Nyctibius grandis. Taxonomy (NCBI): domain Eukaryota; kingdom Metazoa; phylum Chordata; class Aves; order Nyctibiiformes; family Nyctibiidae; genus Nyctibius; species Nyctibius grandis. Next base: position 71,632,839 of record NC_090663.1, on the reverse strand, counting down.
GTTGTGCAAAATAGAATCCAAATGTTATAAAGAGCTGATTTCTATGTTAGGATAGCCAGCCAGCACCTTTGGAGCAGCATGTGGCTCCCACGTGGTCACAGTGAGGCCCCTGTGCCTGGATTATGGCACATGAATGGCAACAAACAATCCAAAACCCAGGTTCCAACATCCACATGGAAGCAGCTATTTCGTGCCTGCGAACCACTCCTACACAGCTCCCCCCTCCCGTGCATCTCTGAGAAGCACAGTACCTGTCTCTACCCTATGGAAATTTTCATGAGGTTCATAATATTAATAAGATGATCGGCTATACCTGCTGACAGCCATAGGGCCTGAAAGGCTAAATAACCCTGCATCACCAGAAAACTTTGCCCTCACATTTCTTTAGATGCTGATTTTTTTTTTTTTTTTTTTTTTTTAAACACTGCTTCGGGTGTAGAGCAAGACCGGCGAGGTACAGAACTGAACAGGAGTGGGGACAACAGAGCAGCAGTCATGGCCGTGTTGGAAGATACGGACAGCAGGCATACCTGTGTCAAAAGTGAAAATGTAAAAAACACAATACACTTTCAGGCAGGTCACCTTTTGGGGTTTCTTGCTCAAATAACATGTTTTGAAGGGAGACTGTCAAGGCTGAAACAGGTAAATCAATTCAGTCCTTTAAATCACTCCAGGGATCTTTTCCTCACTCACTACTGACTCAAAAACGTATCTTATAATTGTTAAACACATGTAATATGGGCAATAAACTGCAAACAGACTTGGTGTGACCAGAAACTCACACCTTCCCACTCAAACATACACATGCAGTATTTACCACACAATAATGTTACATCATGTTAAAGAAAGTGAAATTGTAGCAGTCATAACAAACAACAGGTATCTCTGATAACTACAGTTTATTATTCAAAAGCTAAGAAAAATTGTTCTGAGCCTTCAATTCTACAACAGCAGACAATGTTATAATTTAGTAAATTAGACATTCCACTCACAATCTTGGTATTTTCATCTGGAGGATAAAAAAAGCACAGAAGGCTGCAACCAGATTTTTCTCTCTCGCCAGGAGTCACTCATTCTAAAAGCACTACAAGAATTCAGGGACAGCACTTAAAATCTTGCGTTGTTATTTCAGAGTATATAATACAAACATGGGTTGATCACTAAAAATATTAATTAGCATTTCATTAGAAATATCAATATGGGAAAAAGCAGTGATGTGCAGACATCCTGCACATCTGGGATTAGATTTTAATTCATTTTAGATTAGGAAGCAATGAACGAGAACCACTACTCTGACAAGTTAACTATTCTTATCGACACAGTTCTGGACAGGAATAACACCAGCCCTAAGGATGGCACAGTAAACAAACGGAAATCATGCTAACTTCTGACCTTTACAAATAACTATGATAAAAAGGGTCTGGATGGGTTACATAAATTTGCTACTATGAGACTATTGCATATTTTTTTTTTTTTTTAAGCTAACATGTACTTACGTAACACTACCAAAAAGAACAAATAGTCATTACAGACAGGACTGTACTGGCAAGAAAATTTAACCAACAAAAGGGTTAATTAGGGATACAAATTTTCTCAGACTGTTAATAATAGGAATGACACATAGTATGTGCCCATAAGTAATTCTCAGGTATCTTTGATCTTCAGCCCCAAGCGATTACCGTTGCCTGCCATACCCTGGCCTCTGGGACTCTCTCAGAACCAGACATCTGGCTACTTTGTTGTTTTAGACTAATCTCATCCCAGGAGAGCTCAAGAAATGACACCAGGCAAGGAGGGTCCTGGCAAGGGAAAAAACATTACAGTATCAGCAGATTTTTGAGTGGACTAGAGTATCAAAACTGTCTTCACATTTCTATAGGGATCCTGTAGGCTCTCCAGCTCCGCTTTCACGCAGAACACCAGAATGCGCATGATCCTGTTTTAAGGAACTGCTAATCTCTCTGGAGAAGCTAATGAATGATAATCCAGGAAAAAACGTGTGACAAAAGCAAACAGAAGTTAAAAAAACTGCAAGGAATTAGTGGATTTAATGAAGATTTCATTGAAAGGTCACCACACTGCATGATCAAACCATGTTTTTAAAAGCCTGCAAAAAAATGACTACAACATCCAAACACACTATTTTTGACTAATTCATAGGTTTTAGATGCCAGCAGCGTTACCCCTGAAGCATGACCCTCTGACAACTGCTACAGATTCAGCCAAGTGCCCAACTGGCTGCTCCAGGCTTAGAAACAGGGCAGTTCACAATGTGCTGAGCTCACAGGGGTAAGGTGGGCTGCAAACACAGGGAAACGAAGGTTTAATTCCAAGGCCAGGCTTTCCTGCCATCAGAGGCTACCTGGGTTTTGCCACAAACTCTGGTCTGTCTGATTCCTCGTCATCCCCAACCACTACAGGTTACACCAGATGTGATGCTGGCAGCTGGACAAGAGCTGTTGGAGGCAGCCCTGCAGGAGAAGGCCCTTTTCCTATACCCATGCTCCTATGTCCTTCCTACAGCAGTGCCCCTACACCCTAGGTGTTCCCAGTGCACGCTTGCTGCCTGCCCTCAGCAACAGGAAAAAAAAAAAAACAAAAAACAACAGAACACTTAAACCTGGAAGAAATCAAAATCTCACAGGTATTTGTCTGAGGGCAGTAAACATGCCCATACTACGAATATCATCCCAGCCACGTACTTCCAAGCAGCATCAGTTTTAAAACCCAGGGGTGGCACGTAACAGCAGCAATAAGGAAGAGATCACTTCTGTGTGGGTGTCCTTATTGTTTCAGACCAACCACCACACCTTTTCTTCCCTTCCATTGGCAAGGGCAAGTTAAAAAGAAAGGACACTAAATAAATTCAGATTCCAATTCTCTTCTAAGGGCAGGCCCCTGCGATTTAACTTTGCCTCATTTCAGGATATTTTCAAAGCGTTCAGAAAAGAGCTTTAGAGAAACCTCTGAATAATCTGCCATAACACACCAGCTCCCAAAGAAAACAAATCCCTGCCAAAACCTTTAAAAAGTGCTACAGACAGAAGCAGTTTGAAAATCGTGTGCTAAAAACTTTACTAGGGATCATGCTGTTACAGAGCATCCTGCTTTCTTTTTCTTCATATTTCTCACACCACAGCTATCCTGCTTTCTTCCAGCCACAACGCTCCCCTCTCAGGGGGAGAAACAATACTAAAAAGTTACCCCACTGTATTTTAGCAGTTTCCTAATGCAGTTAACAGTTGGATCAAGAAGAAAAGAAGTTGTGCTTCACCAGCGTTACTTACATCATATCAACTGTAAAAAACCTCCTGAACAATTCAGCATACTTCTGAGATATTCAGAAAGATGCTATGCAATTTTTTGCTGAATATGAATCAAGCAAATTCTCCTTTGCTTTCTCACCAAGCAGGTAGGTTGTTAGAGTGAATGTGGATTAGTGCAAATAATGACATTGTAAAATACCAGCAGCACCAGGACAACATAAACATTTTGTATGCTTTCTATATACAATGCGTGTCCAACAAATGTTTCTCTTAAAAGCTTTGCTACGATATCAGCCTGTTACAGTTTAATTGATGACTTCTGTGACTGCTGCAGCTTGCAAGTAACTATGCAGCTTTACACAACAGAAACAAGTAAGAAAAAGTCATAAAATATTCCATACCACCACACTAAAAACTTATATTGTATTTACTAATACGTTGTCTGCTGTAGAACAATCCAGACTGCAGTGTAATAAGAAAAACATTGTAAGGTAGAACAGGTCAAACTCATGTGGCTAAAAAACAGCATGTGATTCTATCAGTGGATATGGCATTAACACAAGTAACACAAGAAATGAAGTAAAGACTAGGTGGAATTTTAATTTTGGTATTTTATGCACTGTAGATGCTTAATTATACACCCTCTGTCTTCACTTGCCATAGAATTTGAATGGTGCATCCCACACGCTTACCCTTTCCCCTACTCCTTTTAAATCAAACCAAATACTCCACATATGAACATGTAAGATCTATTTCACAAAATACACAGGAAATAAAGTTAGTCAACAAAGCAAACAAATCCCACACTAATTCTACATATTAAAGATAGAAAGATATAGAGGTTATAGATACAGGTTCTAACAAACATTTCTCACAGTGTCTAAAAGCACACTTTTGCAGGATTGTCTTAAATACTAGTTACAGCTTGGACATACATATTACAAACTTATTTTCAAAGCCATAAGCCATCACCAGGACTCCAACAGCAAATAAATAAATGCTTCAAACCAGAAATACTCCTCTGTTTACTCTAAGTATTGATTTATGTTCTATGGGTATCCAAACATTGGTAGCTAATGCTGCCTTGCACTATCTATTATGAAATTACAGCTATTCAGTGAGGCTTTCTAACAGTAAATAAAACTCCCCACAGTCATTCTCCAAAAACTCAACAGCTGGAAGAAGCAAGCACTGTAGCATGACAGGAATGCCAACATATCCATACAAAGGCAAATCAAATATGAAAACAAACTCCAGAGAAAAAAGGTCTTCAAACAAAATCCATGTTAACACTTCTCCTAATTTGGAAATGGAATGGAGTAGCTCCTGTTTATCTGCCATTACAGTGGAACAGAGGAAAATGATTTCGGACATTAATAACACCACCTTGAACAACACCTGGAACTCATCCAAGAAGCCAGTCAATCTATACCAAAAAGAGTTAATGAACAATATTTTAAATTACATATAGTTCAAGCATTGACCTCACTGCAGAACCATTAATCCTGCCCAAGTAGTAAATTCTAACTAGGACTCCTGATTTCGACATATATATGAAAGGCTGTATACACAACTATCACATCCTCTTTCTTCTTTCCTAATCTAGGACATTTAGCAGTACAGCTCTATAGTTCACAGCTGACTAGATGTATAATACGAAGTTCTTCATGATTTAGATATTTTATTTCTGTATGTATGAACAAACCTAGGAGAAAACATCCATAAACTACTTTGATTAAATTCTTCCAGGTTTCAGAGGCTGCCTTTACCTCCAGTGAAGGTAGGAAGAAATAGGCTTCTGAATGTGTTTCTGAATGCAGGTGGAAGAATTCCACATTTCCTCTACTGGGCAAAGCTCTGTTTCTTATCTTGTAATTACACAGTTCGTCAGCTAACAAAATGACTTTATACTCCTCTAATATCTGCATAAGGAGATAGCAGAGGGAAAGCTTAGTGATGTTTCCTGATGAATACACTTCCTAAAGAAAGATAAGTATGATCACTCTAACTTCAAGATAATGACATACACTTAACCCACAATAAAGCTCTGTCTTTAGAAGCATTTACAGCATGAACAATATTGATACTTGTCTTCAATTTTCTATTTTAAATTTACAGGCACAGTTCCATTTATTTGAAACAAAGACCATATTTTCAAAAAGACAGTAATTAATGTATGAGAATACAGTGGACAAAAATGCAGTACTGTACTTATTTATGTATCTACTGCACACTTTTGCATAAGGAGATCAGCTAAGACCAATTAGTGCTTCTGGAACCCAGAAGTCCAAATCATGCAGTCCAAATCATGCAGTCCAAAATCATGCAGTCCAGATTTTCATTTGTGACTCTTACCTACACTTATCCAGTCCATTGCTTTGATTTCAACAGAAAAATATCTGATTTACACTAGGACAAAGGAGAAGAATCATGCCCAAGTTTCCAGGTACCCTCACTAGCAGCACAGGTGTTCTCTTGCTGGTAGCAGCTGGCACGTGCTAACTAGCATGAAAACCAAATTCAACTATTACTAGTTTTGTAAAAACATCCAAGAAGAGAAATGGCTCAGAATAAAGTCTCAGCATATTGTAATATGCTCTACAGGAGGAAATAACCTGACAAAATGAAATTTTCCATTGCCTTGCATCAGACAATTTAGAAGGAACTTGAAGCCTGAAAGACAGGAAATCTCCTTAAAATGCGCTTGTATGGCAGATCTGCATTAGGTTGCAAAATATTATTAGAGGGTATGAAACGACACTCTTGCCTCCCACCACGCACAAAATGAAAAAAAAAAAACAAACCACAAGAGCTGATAAAGAAGCCATGAATATAGCCTGCTGGAAGAGTTGCTAAATGAGCCATCTACCTCACAAAATACTGTATGATAAGTTAGAATAACAAGTGATTCACCTGAGTAAAATAATCCCTTGAAAGTTAGAAGCACAGACTACACAGATCAGGCAGTCTGGGAAACAGAAGACTACTGCAGATTTCAGCGTGGTTTTATATTAGTAAGGAAGATGACAAACAACATGCTGGAACTGGCTGGTGATTTGAAAGAGGAGGGAAATTAAAATCAGCATGATCACTTAGAGACACGACAGGATGCTTACACAATGGGCACACTGACATATATCATGCAAAGATATCAGAGGGGGGAAGAACTGGGACGTTAATAAGTGTAACTATACTGCCAAGACAACAAGAAAGAGATTTTACACACTCTAAAGATGAAAATGCACATCTGAATCCTGTTCACAACTCAGAGTGCACTCAGCTGTCAGACTCACAAAGTACCTGGGTTATAAAGTGTCATCACATTCTAGGATTTCATATTTACATAAAACAAAGTAGATCAGAACTAGTGAAGAGGCTACTATTTCGAATTTATATACATCTAAAAAGAGAGAACATTGTTACCTACAAAACTGAACTAATTTCAATTTAATACTCTACATTTAAAGAAAATTTAAAAAGAAAATGCTAAGGAATGAACTAAAAGAAATCAAGGTTAAAAGGTAGGTATTTTGTTGTTATTTGCAGAAGATGCCTACTCTGAGTTTTATCTGCTGGGAGTATCAGGAAGGTCTGAAAAACCAAATGTAGCAACATAGGCATTTGTTACTCAAGGGGTCATCACAGCAGACCCCATATGAAGCAGAGATGCCTCAGAGTGACTCATTTTCAGAAGGGATTTGAGGACAGCACTTCACAATACTGCATATTTTTCTGGGTATTCCATACTTACAAATAACATCTATTGTTCTGAGTCTCTCAAATCATAAATTGCAGACAATCAAGCCATGCAGAAGTCATCTACAAGGGTGGTACAAATAGCAAAAACGTTCTAGTATCAGTAGGTCACAGATATTTGTGACTACGCTTAGAAATGGAAATGCCTCACAACTGTACAAAAGAGGTTACGCTGCTGGTTGAAGAGAAAACGTGTAAGAGAGGCCATTGACTAAATTATTAAAATATACACCTTAGAGAACATAACCTATATAGAAAGTCTCTCTCAATACAGATATTCTGAACCATTTGGATAATGAAAGTACAGCAAGTATTTTTGAGATAACACTATGACATTAACATTACAGAAAAAAAATGTTGCAGGATATATGTTTTCTAGATTGCATGATCACATGCCATTTTAAAACAGAAGCATAAAACATATCCATAGATTAGAACTGAGATTTTATGTCCAACTTTAATGCTGTCATTTCCTGAATTACAGGTAACCTATCAATCCAGCTTACGCTTCCTCTTCTCGTAGGACTTTTAAGAAATGACACATATTGAATATACAAAAAGTTTCCCTAAAAACACATTCATTTTGAAAGAAAGTGCTTTGCTTAAGTAGAATAAAACCTCATAGCCACTCTTAGAGCTCACTTTCTCTAGTTCCAGTTATAAAATCTTCTTACTGTAGAATTAGTTTCTATTTTTTATATTTTCAAAGAAATTAAACATCACTTGCCAAAAATATATACGTACTTGTTATTTGTAGTTGTAACTCAGCGATCAAATGCACCTTTTAACAAATACCTCTTCTTAAAGTAGATGGAAAGATTTAAGAAAACAAAACACCAAAATCTTAAATTTTACCTAGAAGTGAAATGGCATGAAAACAGGACTAAACAGACTCTTTCGAATAAAATCACAATAGCTGAAATTTTCCTGTAAATGTAATAACCTTCATGACAGTGAAAGCACAAATATGAAGGGATTCCTTTTTGCCAACAGTCGTTTAATACTCTACTTTTAAACGTAGCACATCACCGGCAAATTTCAACACTTCTACCGGCAAACAGACTGAGCACTGTAAACTCTGTGAACAAGCGAGTGCTGTTACGGGCAGGGATATTTGCAAAACCATTCCCAAGGAGCAGGCACAGAGTTCAGACTCTCTACTACTGAGCAGATTTCTATTGCTCATTGGTACCGCTGAAATGCATGCATGTACACATGCAAAGTCTAGCAAAATGTAAAAGTCTGTTGAATACACAGACAAATGAGTATCCATTTCCACTGACAGGATAATAGTCTGGGTCACTAAAAACCTGAGTTCTACTTATGCTTTTCTGCCCTGTTTCCCTTCGACATTTGCTCTTTCTGGTTTACGTGAACTATCAACAAATACGGACAGAGACACCGTATCACTGTATGTATATGTGCTTTGATTAATTCATTAGGGACTGAAGATCAGGTTTACTAAATCATGTTTCTATAGAAGGATTATTGTTATTAACTAAGGAAGATACTGCCTGTACAGTATGACAGAGACTGACACGGCTGAAAAGCTAGGAAATTTTTCTAAAAGTCTTGACAATTTAGAAAAAAAGAAGGTTTTCTTTTTTTTAATCTAGAAAGGTTGAAATAAAGCCACAATATATAGCAATAACTACAATGATTCTGATCATCAGTATCTGGATTAGAGGCTGTAAACTCCTCATCAATAATGTGAAAACCTCAGTGAATGTTTCATGCCCTACCATTATGTCTGAGAAAGAACTTTTCAGACTCCATTATGTCCGCCATGAACTTGATCTTTCACCTCTAGTGAAAATCCTCTTATAACTATAATTCTAAAGTTAATGATGAGAGATTTCATTTGCTTTCCAAGCACAGATAAAACCTTTTTGAAATACACTCTCACTGCCATGACCTTGGTCTATGACTTAAGAGTTCACCACATGTAATAATTTACTTTGCCCCATGGGGCTCATTGAGATTTCCTTTTAAAAGGTTTTGGATATGCAGTTGGAGCTGAAACACACAGTATGTATCAAAGTATATATCCCCATATACATTATGGACATTTTGCAACAACATCAATAAACAAAATGAATTTAGATCATTACAAAATATAACAACAAAAAGGTCTAGCTAAGCGAAGTCATCCACACACTAGAAATTCAACATTTTGGGAATCTTGCTGCAATAATCTACAATACCTGCTAGAACAGAGAGTTTCAAAATTTCATGGAAGAAGTAATACATGTAAATCGGCAAACTAATTCAGGAAGTATACTGTTGCTCTGGACTTACCAGCTCAAACACAATTCAGTTCAAGCACAGTAATATTCTCTTTAGTTTATGTGCCCCGTAATTACCAGAACTGCTGCATTAGACTACCTAGTTAGTCTATGGCTGCTGACTTCTTTGCTGATAAGCAGTGCACTAGCTTCTTTGTTTGCTCATGTATTTCTTACTAAACATCCCTTTATTATTAAAAATAAATAGATGAAGTCAGAACTACTGTATCCACCTCAATATAAGGCAAGTTTTTTGTTCCCCTGAATCTTGGGGAAAATTCCTTCAGAAACATTATTTACCTTAAATTCAAGCACTGGCTCGCAGCCCTAGCGAAAAAGTACATAGCTACTGCCTCAGAGCATTAAGTGCGCATCAAAGAATAACATGCTGCCAAGCACGACCGTGGCTCGTACCGGTTCTCACTTCACCTCTTCCTCGCAGAGCGGCCAAGCAGTGGGTGCTGACTCCCTGGGGATACGTACGAGGGCCTGAGGCAGGGCAGGATTCGGAGGCAGGCAGCACTGACCTTGAGAGGTCAGGCTGAGGTTGGCGAGGGGACGTGAAATGACAGAGAAGCAAACGGCCTGGAAATGCGGCTTGGGGTGGGGATATAGATATGGGGATAGGATGAGGTACTGAATGGGCTGGCAAAGGTTATATTTAATAGTAAAACTTCTTCTCTCACATCACGCAAATGAATAATCAGGGGCTGTCATACTTTCAGGGCACCTATAGTACAGTGAACACATTAATGCTCCTTTGCCAGTCTCCCGCCCCTCAAAATTTCCTAAACGCTACCACCTTCTCATAGGGGCTTCCCGTGTGAGTACAAGAGTTTAAGCCTCTGCTACTGCTACTCCGAGTGGTGTTGTTTTCCCTCCATCCTTGCTAATTTAGAAGTGGCAGCAGAAGCAGTGGATTTCAGACAGAAAAGGCCAGATGCACAAGGGAACACCTGCAAAAATCCTAGATGAGCAGGGAAGCACCCAGCTGTGGGGACTGCATGTCTGAAAAAGAGTTCCCAGGAGGCACATGCCTTTTCCTCAATATGTCCAGAAACAGTTTACCAGCAGCTTGCTATTTTCAGACTTCATAATAGGGCCAATATTTTCCAGAAACCGAAGCCTAAATAATGCTTTGAAATCAGAGAAGATTTGCTGCTCTAGTGCTCTCCACATTTTTTTGCCAACTACTCTAACTACCAAATGAACAAAAAGTCAGTTTAACAGAGAAATACAGACTGGAAACACTTCTAAAATATCCTATCTTCTCATAAGAGTTCTATAAAAATATTTTAAATAAATTTGGGCTTGCTCTTTTTTATAAAGAGGAATCTAGAAATCTGTTCTGTCTCTTCATACAGATGAGGTTTTCCGCATAGAATGTAAGACACTTTTTCTTAACATGTAGAGTATAATCATTTGACAAACAATTCAGAAGACGAAAACCTTCACAATGTTCTTTCATAATCATAGTAATGAAAAAAGGATAACAAAATCAATTTTACTTCCTTGAAAAAGAATGAAACTTAAAGATAACAGTAATTTTAACTGAAAATCCTGCTTCACGTTTTACAGCTATGATTTCCACAAATCAGGACTTAATATTGCACACCCAAAAAGAGAGCTAAAGAAAACAAATTCTAGAAATACTGAACTTGCAAGCCTGATTCCTTTCTTTCTATATATCATTATTAGCCACTAAGCAAATACATTCAAATCAGCTAAAAATGTGCTTGGATAGAAACAAAAACTTTCCCAAGTGAAATACTCTGCGATGCTTTGATTTTAATGAACAAAGGACAAATTTAAGAAAGGAGAAACAATGTAACACTACCTCTTTACAAGCCAGTGCTCAGAACTTGCACATTTCAAAACCAGTAATGCTATCCTTGACTAAATCCACTACAGATATTCCTAAAGGACATTTTGTCTTCTCAATAGACATGTTTAATTTTGATTTATCTGCAGTGAGCTGCAAACAGTCATAGGTAAAAGGTATTTTTCAGATTTCAAAATGTTAGCCATGCTTTACACATTATCATTCCAAATGTTCTTTTTAGAAAGAAACACTGAATTAATTCCATTTTTGACAACCAATACTATTGCATATTAGCTTTTGCTAGTTTTAGAAATACACGTTTTCATTCCCAGTCACAACGCTGGGGCCACCAACAGCCATGCTAAACCATTTGCAGCCACTTCCCTTCGTGCAAGAGGGTCCAGGTCCGCAGAGACAGGTGAACACGTGAAAAGACGTCAAAGGAACCATCTTTATTATTCACGGTAGAAAATAAACCACCTACAAGCAACAAAGCTGAATAGTTTCTGTTCTGCTCTATCAGTGATTTAACACCAATCCTAACATACACAACGCTTAAACATTTCACTTACTATTAAAATTAATATTAAATTTGCTTTGTAAGCCAACAGGTGAGGGCCAGCAGAACCAGAAGCACGTCGCTGGATTTCAGTGCCAGCAAACAACTGCACTGCTCTGCCAAAAGAAACCCATTAGAAAACGACCCTTACACAGTGAACGCTGGCATCGTGCAGGCATTCAATGGAATTAAGACTGCATAAAACACTCCACTGCAAACAAATCACTTGTAACTTTTTGAAGCTGTCACCTTCAGAATAATATTTCCAGTCTTCACTGCTCTCCAAAAGACAGCCCTTCCTTTCAAAGGCTGAGGAAGGGAGAGCAGGCAACACATTTCCCTCGCTATGAAGTATCTGCAATCTCTCTTTCAAACAGCCATGAAGATTAAACACCAGAGAGTACAGAAGCTGAATTTTAGGGGGCCAGTAGACCCCACTCTCTGCAAATATTTTAATATAAGTATTACTGATTTGTTCAAACAGTTAAAATGCTCTGCGCAGGCAATGCATTTCACGCAGCACTCCCTGCTAAATATGGGAAGCTCTTGCACACTATAATTTTACACTGAATTAACCTGCAGACCAAGACAAATACGAAACCACCTTGCTTTAAAAGGCCATTTTTGTCAAGCGTGAGAGAAAGACTTTTCTTCTGTCCTGGTCTCTTTACGCCACAAACAGCTTTCAGGGTCACTGAATGTCCCCTAGCAGACAAAAAACTGGTCTCCCCAGTCAAGCACTGAAGAATAGCAACAGCGAAGCCTCTGAAAATGCTCTTGTTCAAGTCACATCTAGGACAGTTGGGCAAACACAGTTATAAAAACTCAAGGCTATGATGATTCCAGGTAGTTTCCAGCCACAGCCCAAGCAGTTTCGCATAATTTAAACAGACAATTTTACAGCTTTCTAGACTATGGCAGAGCTGCTATAAGCACCCCAGATTTGGGAAGGCTGAACACACACCAGGCTGCAAATTCTGTGTCATGTATCTAACAGCACATAAAGTTGTGCAGTTAAGAGGTTTAATATATTTTGTTGCACTTCCCTAATCTCTTACACTCCCAGGAGTGCAGGATGGGGCTTTTTCCACTGGACACCTTATGAGCCAGATGAAAGACCCTGAGTTGGAGGTACTGGCAACCAGGGACAAAATTAAATCTTTTATCACAAGTCTAACTCAATCACTGATACCTTAGGGTAGTAAATCAGCTGCTTTTCAAAGGTGTTGGGAGAATGTGAAACTTCGTACAAACCGAAGTAAGGAGTTTCGGGGTGAAGTGCTCCAATATAGGGATTTCAGAAGTCTCACTGTTAGCCTGAATTTGCTTCCACTGAATTAAGAGCAGAGTTGAACGCCTTTGAAAATCCCTTCCATCCTGAACAGTTTTAATAGTGGATCTGTATTTGAACTACTAGTGATAAATGAAAGGAGAACAGTGAGAGAGGGGAAAAAAACAGCAGATTCCACAATTGCTTTGTGTTATAGAAGACTTGAGAAGATGATGAGGAACTCTAGAGATATCTAACGGAGCTGCGTGACTGGGACACATTATAGTGATGAAATTCATATTGTAAGTAATAATTTGGGCTACTCCTATGCATTGATGGATATAAAATGCACTCACCACTCAAGGAAGGAAAAACCCCTAAGTATCAATAAAAACCATCTGCTCAAAGCACAGTAATGATAAAAGAAAAGTAAACTCTTAGGATACATAAAAAATTAGACTGTAATACTAGAATAGAGCGGTTGAATTTAATAGCACAACAGCTCCTATGTACATACACGGCTTATGCTGACACAGTTAATTCTTTATATTTGTACATGAGAAGTACAGACATCTTCCCTAAATTTGTCCTCTGACACCCACATGCATTTCCCAGAGACTTCAGTGTAGTATCTAGTGGTAGAATTGGTTACATTTTCATTTAGAACTATTTGATCTGTGCGGAAAGACAAAATTTATTACTTAGGAAATAAAAAAAAATTTCATTATAGGTTTTTTCCTTTTACAGTATCAAATTTAAAAACAATAAAAACAATAAAATGAAATTACTTACCCTTTTATAAACAAAACCTAAAAATATGAATATTTTAAGTGCAATTCAGATATCAAATTTTAGACAAAACTACTGTAAATTCTGGCTTATATTCAGAGAAGAAAACTATGTTATAGAAGACAACTAAACATCATGACACATACAGTTTATTTGAAGATCTTAAATGATTTTGTTTCATAATGCTCATGTGTCACCTTCCAAGGGTAAACGCTCTTGGTAGACTGGTGCATCAGTGTATGAATCACGAACCACTAGAGCTTGTACTTCTTTTTATTCATTTTATTTTGTTTTTTAAAAGGTTAATGTAAATGTATACACAGTTCAAAGAACTTCAGATATTTTTAGAGAAATCAATATCTTTCCTGTGACTTTACAGTAGTGTTAGGGTTCACTTTTTTGTTTTACTAAAAAAAAAGAAAAAAAGAAAACCACCACTCTCAAACAGAGGAATTTTCCAGTGTTCATTTCTCAGTAAGTACTCATTTGCTCTTTATTTAAAATATCAGTTAAAACTATTGCATATAATTTGTTGGCAAAATGTTACTACTCTCCCTTGATTCTTTTCCAGAAAGGCTAGCTGTGGACCTTCCAAATTTATATTGTTTTATGTTCTACATCTGCTTCAAAAAACAAGTCTAAAAATCAATGCTAGAACTCTTTCTTTACTTTATATCTTATTTCATAAATACCTTTCTAGCTTTCTTCATTATAGTCTATTTTATATTTCAAATTCTTGTCTTGCATATGCAACACCTTGTTTTACAAAAGGCATAGCAGATCCACATGGAAGTTGCAAAAAAATAAAACAGCACCTTGATTAAGACATTCTGTACAAGCCACAGCTTAACTGAACACAAAAAAAACCTGGATGGTTTTGTTGTATACGAGATAGCAAAATAGCCAAAGTATTCTTCAATAAAATGAACCGTCTGCCACGATTTATCTGTACAATTCCACCACAGCTCTTGCCTGTTATGTTACATGTTTCAAAAATATGTCATTAAGCTGCCATAAAAGTCATGGCAAATTGTTTTTTCTCCCAAACTGATAATAGACGTATAGATCTAATTTTCAATCTCTTTTCTTCATTACTTTGATTCTTAAGGAGAATATGACATTTGCTGTCTGAATACTTTGTAGTAATATCTGGCATCTCTACAGCATTTCTGTCTGAGGATCTCAGAGCTTTTAATAGGTTTGTCTTTACAGCACCTTGAAATGCTGACATATTTATTTGTCTCTCTCTTGCAGAAATGGATAGTTAGAAGCAGACTTTTAAAGAAATTGGTTTTATAATTTCATTGAAAAACTACAAGACTTTTTGAAAAAAATGACACAAAAAAGCCTTTTGTGCTGTCAGATGCTATAATGTTATTAAAATCCTGACCCTTCATGGCTCAACAAGAGCAAAGAACAAAAGCGAGGCCTTCTGTTTTTCATTCCAATTTTTTTTAACTACATGGACTGTCCTCTTCACAAATCAAGAGACTTCATAAGTGTTACTGATGACAGAAACAACTAAGTAATTGAGAAGATATCACTAAATTAAAAATTAATCTTGATTTCTCATGGTGATCCCTCCTTATTTTTTGCCAGCGTACATATGAACTTTTTTTTGTTCCTATAGGGCTTCATATGCACCAAATTAAATTCACTACTTGAAACTGGCTTTGCTAATGACCTAAATGTATTTGCAACAAAAGCTAGGAATAAGCTATTTTAGAAAGTCATTTGCAGGGTTAATGAAAGTAACATCATATACGAAGAGATCACAAGAGGAACGATGGACAAGCACGGTGAAGAGGTAGGAACAGAGAGAAGAAACAATAATTGAAAGAGAGCTGAAAGAACAAACCACACATCATACAGAGACCAGGGAGAGGAGCTAGAGAAACCTAAGAATGGGTCACAGAGTCCATAGGTGTGAATTTGTAGCCCTACTAGGCAAGTTGTATTTCTGCTCATCACATCAAGAACAGCTACTTCCACCAAAAGATAGAATAGCGATAAATCACCATCCTCTCCTCCAAAAGCCAGGATTTTCAGAGAGCACAGTTTCGCTCCCCACCGCTGACATCTCTCATTTGCCAACACCTCTCTCGACAGAACAA
This sequence comes from Nyctibius grandis, assembly GCF_013368605.1. NCBI lineage: Eukaryota > Metazoa > Chordata > Aves > Nyctibiiformes > Nyctibiidae > Nyctibius > Nyctibius grandis. The sequence goes on along the minus strand of NC_090663.1, from coordinate 71,616,978 downwards.
TACTAGCTCCTAGCTAGTCTGAATTATATAGGCAGATCTTTGGACAGAAATTTTAATCTCCACCATACCTTCTTCCAACAACTACATCTTACAATGCTGCATATTAGACATTTTCAAAACATGGTACCTATACCACTACGAGTACACAAGTTATTCTGAAGTGGTACAGAAACACTGTCTTGAACAGCTAAACACCTCTGCTGCTGCCACTGCCATCAATGGTGATATGTAAGGAAATGAGATTTGTAAAAGTCTGTCTTAAGTCTCATGTAACAAGCACTACTGAGAGTGAACTAGTCACTCCGTTATTTTCTTTGCAGCTAGAATCTCTTGTTCTTCCACTCGGCTAATGCCAACTCTGGATTTCTCTTCCATTGATTACAGCAAAAATATCCAATACACCTATGAAATCTGCTATTGGCTTTCAGTCTGATTATCTCTTTGCAGTCTTTCACTTTCTTTCTTATAAAGCTACAGAGATCTTTCCCCCCCTATAATCCCTATGACTTGTGAGGAAGGCTCTTTCCAGTCCCCTAAAACAAGCCACCAAACCACTCATGCATCAGGGCTAAGTGAAGATGTTAATTTTCACCCTCAAACACCAGAAGACTTGGAAGCCTTTTGGCTTCCAAATATAACGCTTCTCCCCACCATAATGCCACAGCTATGGGAAGCAAAGGTGCTAACTGACTTGATTGTCTTCCCTTATTAATAGAAGGCTACTGCTGACAAAGGGCTTTTGATAAAGATTGTTTCCTCTGGAATGCCCCAACCATCAAAACCAGCCCCCACCTGCTCATCTACCAGGCATACTGCAAAGTAATACAAACGGCTAACATGGTAGAGTTTGGAAGGCACACCTAGCAGCTGCTACGATGAGAAATTTGAAAGTGATACAGATCACCGGGCTGGCGATCAAACAATGTATAGGAAGAAGGAAGATTTCTTTTTGATTTGGACAATTTTATATTTACACTCTTGAGTAACTGTTCAGCTGCTGTATTCCTATACACAGGTCAAGAGGACTTAAAGCTTAGATAAACTTTTTTGATATACAATATGTTTGAACCATCAGGAAAACAAACATTGGTAAATTGTATAGTTGCTATTAACCACTGACAGTTAAATAACAAAGATTTTTAGCCTACCTGGGTTTGTATCTACAATCCCAGAACATTAACTTTTTCAACAATGAACACAGTTTAAACAGAATTCTTAGTATCAGCTTTGGTGACCACATCTTCCTTAGTCAACAAAAGCAGAACGTTTTATTTTGTGCCCTCAGGCATGTATCAATCAAAAAAACACATCCTTGAAGATTAACAAAAATGTCTTCCTTTTATCATCTCACAACCGAATTTTCCAACTGATATGCAGCAAAACCTCCACCCAAGCAACTTCTAATGATGTAGACTCTCTTTCTAAGCTCTTGACCAAATACTTAATCACCCTGTCCCGGAACAATAAAACACAGCTCTTACATAAGGCTTTTCAGCACTGATCTTCACACACTTCACAAAGTCGCCATTATCCATTACTGCTAAGCCCAGAGACATCATAGCCCACTCTGTTTTACCCAACAGGTTAATGACAGAGCTAAAAATAGAATCCATGTTTCCTCAGCCCCAGGTGAGTACTGCTCCTACCACACCATAGTGCCTGTTAGTTACTTCTTTGAGAATAACCCAAGTCCAAACTTACATTCAACAGTCACTTCTACTTAGATGAAGAAAACTTAAACCCCTCCATACTGTCATAACACAGTGAACTACCACAACTCTCATGTGCTGTGTTTCAAGAAATCCAAAGAGGTCTTCAGAGCACTTATTGAGGGTGTGCCTGTACTCTACAGCAGCAGGACACTTCTCAGACTAATTAGCTCACGTGGAGCTCCCTCACTATATTGCTTCTGAGCAAGCTCATTTATCTTCATATTACATTATGCAGTGTAGATACACCCTCAGACAAATCAATTTCTCTAGGTATGGGATACACGCTTGACAAGGCAAAAGCAGTTTAAGGGACACTATTATGAACAAACGCTCTCACAGTACAATCACTTATATTTCCAGTTGACTCCCAGGTTTAAATTCTTCATGTATCAGAATGGATTTAAATTAAAATGGGAAAAAATGCCTTGTTCTGCTCATGTTCAGAAAGAGAAATATATCAATAACAGCTTAGGTGAAATTTGGCAAGGAGCGATGTGAGAGGGTCTTCTCCCCTAGCATGAGGCATGTGATTTGCTGTTCTTCAGAAGAAAAATTAACAATAGTCTGAATGACAGAGAAGCATCAAATTCCAAAAATATGTTTGCAGTGGAAAATTGCTCAAGTTTGGCAAGAAATTTGCCACACACTTTGTCTACGCTGAGCATGTTTAAAGGGTGTTTCTCTTTTGCATACCTTCCTAGAGCCTGACTGAGAATCTCAATTCCCAAGATCCAATTCTTGATTCACTCTGTGTCCGCTGTCAGCAACTATCTGTAAAGATCACTGACAAGGTATGCATTTTTACATTCTTCCAACACCAGCTTGGTACAGAAGAATTAGAGGTTCAAGCTTACTTTGTCAGTGATTTATACAATTACTTACACAAACCTCACATGATAGAAAGTTTCCTTTTTTAAGCTGGTATAAAATACACACAACCCCACCACTCCAGAAGAATACTACTACAAAAAGGGGAACTCTAACGGTCAAGAAACTAAAGTACCTCTCTCACTCCTGCACACAAATGCTGTATGATATTGCCTTCAACTAACCAATCCCTCCTTATTTTTTTCCAGAGGATCTTTTCCTTGTTCTAAGGATAAGACAGACAGTGCTAACACTGAATGAGCACTCATTCAATACTTCATTTCATCCTCACTGTTCACTATGGGGCATCTTTGTATAATTTACAGCGTCTACACCTAGAATCATAACTGGAAAACTTCTCATTTCTCTGTTGATCACTATTATGTCCCTGAATTATTTCCTTACGCTAATTACTCCACAGCACCTCCATCAGACAATTTTATGATTCTTGTTTTCAGGTAACAAACTGGGAGACAGTGATGTGCATCAGGATTGCCCATAATTATAGATGCTTGACTTGAGATGCTTTGGGTCTGTCTTCAGAGGATAGAGCAATTAAACAGCACTTTGTCAGTACAAAGTACAACTTCAATCTATTTCAGTGCTATCATGTGTTTTCAAAGCTGACATTAATCGGTCCCAAGAGTCTGAACTCAGAAAATGACAAGTACACAACTAATGGCCATATTTTAAAAATGTGGTTGAAGTGACTCACTCTTCCTCACCCAGGAGCTCTATGGCTGAATTAAGATTTGGCTCTAGCCCTCCGAGCAGCACCCCAGCAGCCCTAGCTTTAAAACCACTCTCTTTTAGTGTTATTCTCTCCCTTCCTCACCTGCTAGGTGTCATCCACCTTCAGCAGTTATGAGGAAGCAGATCTAAAGGAAAGAGTCTCATTAATTAGCACACCTGGATTAATTTCCTAAATGCTGTCTACCTGGTCTTCCTGAAAACAGCAAGTGTTTTGTGGATAAAGAGTCTGAAATTACATCAGCATATGCCAATTTAAGGCAGAAACATGATGTGACCAAACTGAGTTTGCAAAAACAACTTCAATTCTGGCATTTCCTATCTTTTGAGAACTTCGCATTGCATCACTGTCAGAGAATTCCACGTTCCCAGAATTTTCATTTCATGCAGTCACAAATAACAATATAAGATTTAAATGAATTTTTGTGTCTCCATCGTCACTTGCAATATTTGCAGCTTCAAGCTTGAGGAACTCCTACTATAGGGTCTCTTAATACTAAACACCATCCAATCAATCACTGCAAGGGCAGTTCTTCGCCACAAAGCTAATGGTCTATGAGATAACCAGTACACAGCATATGAACATTATATGGTTAGGACTTACAGTGCAGCAACAAGCAGAAATCTCCTAACACCAATTTCTATCAGAAACTTTTCTATCACCTCAGAAAACTGAGCTTCTTTCAGTTGAACAATACCAGCAGAGAACACTATTTCCTTTGTTCGATGCCAACACAATATCCAAGTTTTAATTCCAGAAGTTTTTGCAAACCATAATAGCATCATATTGCAGTCAGTGTTTTGCCACATGAGCTCATCATAAACAAATATTTGTTTAACCTTCTGTTTAAAAAAAGCATTCAAGAACAAAATGAAAACTCACCTCATTTCCACCAACAGCTTTGGTCAAAATCACTGCAGAAGACACAGGCGGTGGCATGCAGCCTACTGTCTGCAAGCTGAAAACAACAAAAAGAAATGTTACATTCCTCACATCATGCAAACACTATGCAACCTAAAACCTTAAAATACCAAATAGTTGAGTAGAAACAATCATCTTATCACCTGCACAACCAAATCAGTTTGCGTTACAGTTAGAGCCCTGCACCAGCCAGCAGGATTTCTATGCCATCTCTTACCAACCACCACAGTGAAGAGCCATGTCACCACTTGAAAACTCAAACACTTAACCTCTCTGTGACTCCATTTCCCCATCTGTAGTACTGTATCTATCATTCACAAAGATATCTACACATCTATCACAAAGATAACTGCATCATGTGTCCTGATGTAGTAATGTTTGTAGTATGTTTTGAGATACCTGTAGCTACTTGGAAAAAAAAAAGAAAACAAGGATGTAAACCCCTATTTTCTTGAGAAAGCTGTTCAGTGATAAAAATATTTACTGCTAAGTAGAAGAGTAAGAGTAAGTAATAGTAATGCTCGAAATAGTAATGCTCAAAATAGTAATGCTCACTATTTCAGGTTCCCACTACACTTTGTTTTTCATCAACCCCTACTGAAAAAAAAATAATCACAATTAAGCTTATTTCCTTAACATTAAAAGTCTATCAAATGTTTAATTTTTATGCATATTTTCACTTCTTGGTAAAATCATCTGACTTCCATTAATCAACACATCAAAATCTTTCTCCTGCATTTTAGAAGTCTAAAATACACTATTATTACCTGTCATTTTTTCTATTGTTTGTGCACCAAATTATTGACATATACAGCAAATGCTGTTGCAAAGTGAGAAAAAATGGTGAGCTTTCTTTTGTTTTCAAAGACAGCCACAAAAAGTGGCTATTACAAAAATCAGTTGTATCAAATGTGTATTTAGAAACACAAGAACATCCCACAACAGATTACAATTAAATTTGGGACTAAGTAAAACAGGCCTTCTGAAGAAAACTGTGTTGACTTCGAAGGAACAGTAAGGCATGAAATCAAATAGTCTGCGAAACCCCCAAAAGCACAGCATCTACGTATGTTTTCAAGTCTTTGAGTTTGAGACAGTATTCTAGTTCAGATCAATTACTAGCAGTGAACTGTTTTGCACTTGTAACTCTGTTAGTCCAGTCCCGAGAAACGCAGTGTCAAAAAGCTATAGCACACAGAAGTATTAAATCCAAAGAATAGGGAGCATATCATAGTGCAATTGATAGGCTGCAAATACACAAAAAGCTAAAATAGAAGAAACAGGTAAATAACAATGACAGTATTCAGTTTGTCAGCTACAGACACTGTGGAAAAGGAAGAGAAAACCAACGTAAGCATTATATAAATCCAATCAAAGTGCCAAGCGCCACCTTGGAAGTACATCGTACCTTTAGCTTACAGTGAAGTAAGCTATGGAAGCAGAGAGTTGTCAGCACTTAGGATAAGCTCATATTGAAAAGAAATACAGGAAAAAGAAATGGTGTGGAAAGTTTGGAAATATATATGAAAATATACAGCAGACAAACACATGGCGATTCTGATGTCCATGCCCTACATCCGCTGGGATACTGTTATCTTGCTTCTATGTGGTCTCTTGGCAGTCAGCTCCTTGAACTTCTCACCTGCACTAATAAGGGGTGGATTAAGTCCAAAGTTATCCAGAGAGGTATGAAATGTGTGCAAGGGCATTCATCTCAGCTGGCAGGGATTTTCCACACTATAAGAGAAAGGTTTAATAACACAATCTCTGTGAACACTCTCAAATTTAAAATAATACATTTGGAACTTAAAACAAATAAAAATCACTATCAAGCTATGGTTTTAAATATTCTTCAAACAAAATATTAATCTACAAAAATCTGGTACGCACTAAATGGAAATACTTCTAATGAGGTGTATTGAAACATGCACTTGTCAATCTTTTTTTTCCTCGCTTTGTATCAACTACATGTAACACTACCAATACAAAAATTCCTCTAATGGCCAACAGATCACTATAGAGAACAACCAACTGAAACATTCCACTGGTTCAGGCAATGCCATAAGCACTAACATTAGGGGTCCAAACACTTGCTGAAGGGCAATAAATAATACCTGTTCTGCTAATACGTTACAGACAACTGCGTATTGGAGTCCGAAGTCACATATTTTAGATATGGAAGTACCAAAGCCATATCTTGTACCAGGTCTTTCCATCTCATGCCTTGCCACCTGTGTTGTAAATGCTATATGCTAAGAGGGGCAGAAGAGGTGAATCTGTGCAAGAGTTAATAACCTCCTTCATGCTCCTTTTCAAAGAGATCCTGTCAATGCAAAACCTAGTCAGCTAATAAAAAATTAACTTAAAAGATGCTTGGGATGACGTCAGTTTCTGCTCTATTTTATTTCAAAATAACTGCAAAATAACAAACCTCCTAATATCATCCCAGACAGAGAGGGGGGAAAAAAAAACCGCAACTGTAGAAACACAGATGAAAAGCTGGTACCATCTGAATCTGCCTCCCAAATAACATTTACAGCAAAACAGACCATTATAGAGGATGGGAGAATCTACCGTTCACTCTGAAGCAAGGCGGGAAATCAGCTGTGGGCTTGACTGTGCCCTTTAGGCATAACCTTGTGTAGAGAGTAGTGGAGAACTACAGTCCCCAGGGAAGCTGCCCTGCCAAAGGGTGCTGCATACCCTTGGGAGCATGTGCCTATTTTTCCAGGCCTTTGTGAGGACTATCAACTAGCTCCCACTACAAGCTGTAATAAACATGCATGATAAGGAAGCAACTTTGCCAAAGCCTATCTTGTTCCCCCATGTTTTCATTAGGGTACTTCAAAGTTTCTAGGGAATAAAAACTACAGCTGCGGGGCATTAGCGTGAACTTTGGTTACACAGAGCAGCCAAGGCACAGGCGGTTCTCACATCCACTCCTCACTCTCCTTTCACATACTCATATAGGAATATGCAAGTCCTTGCTTTAAAATGCGCTGTCCTAGAATTAGAACTGAGCTCAGTATCTTCTGCACCTGCATAGCGCTGAAGGTACAGATCCCATCAGGCTCCCTTTGCAGTGGATGCCTTCAGAGCCCCACAATGGCTGCTGCTCTGAGCATGTCCTGAACAGCACTATTTATCAAGAAAGTACTCTTTCAAAAAAAAAAAAAAAAAAGAAATAATCCCTTCATTAAACTCCTCAATCAGACCATTCTTTGAATGAAGTCTAAATACAAATGCACCAAAAGATAAAACACAGCCAAAACAGAAAGAGTACTCAAGGAAAAAGTGCTTGCAAGACAGCTTGAAACATATATAAGTATACTAGCTCACTGGTAAAACACAGACACACCTTCATGACAACTAGGATGGTTTTAGGCTCCACTTTTAGGGAGATACACATACAAGTGCTTCTTTTTTAAAAAACATACATACATATGTAGTTTTACACACAGTTGTGTGTGTGTATGTATATACATACACATATACTAGTGCATGTAACAGATCATGTCCCTTAAATACTATGAACCAAAGTGGCACAAAAGTCATAGGGAAGAAGGGATGAGAAGTGCGGCAAGGAACAAAAACCACAAAAATCTTTTGCACCTTGCACTTCAGAAACTGATACTCCCACGGATTAGGAGGGAATTTTGGCTCACTGTGGATAATCATATGTCTGTTCTAGCTGAGGAAAAACTTCATAATGATTTTACTTTAAAGAATAACCTTTACTATGAATAGCCAAATGCAAATGGACATTGTATAGCAACCTTGTTATTTCCTTGATATACTAATACTGTTAAGCAAAACAGTGCTAACTTAAATTATGTCATCTCAATTTCACTTTCTCAGTATCATTTGGACCACTTCACACTTGGTGGAACACCTGGAGAAGCCTCTTAAAAACAAAACAAAATGCTCTTTTAGGTTTAGGCCTTGTAAAAACATAAACAGGAGCAGCTTTATCATTAAACTTTTAAGACAGTGAACTCTCCCCAAGCAATGTTTCACTAAGCAACAAGAAACAGTGGGGATCCTTTAAGCAGTTTTCTAAAATAATTGATTTTTGCATTCAAACATTCCAATAGAGCTGCATGGTGCTGGGTATTGACCTTTGATTCTGAAAAAAGCTTTTTTTTTTTTTTTGATTTTTCGTAACATCTATCACTACTGCACCATCAGTGCAGCTTTGGAAGCACACATTGGCAGAGTACACCAAAGATTTAAACCACATTGTTTTCATGGTAACTTAGCTTCTGCTCATCTCAAAGTTCTTCTCCTACAAAAACTTTACTCTCTTTTTGTTTTTTCCATAATTTACCTAGGAGCAGATACTGAACCCCAGTCTGGACACATGCAAGAGATGCTCAATACAGACTGTTTAAAATCAGAAAGGAACACCAGTACATGGCATACACAGTATTTATTCATCGACTTATAGTTTTCCTTCAGCATTCCGTTTCTTTCCTCCCCATCCTCCCTGAGACCCAGCACAGTACTTCAGCTCTGTTTTGTGAAAGAGAAAGCTAACCTGTTGCAAGCTCCCTACATATGAAACTAACTCACCAGACTTTCTAAAAATGAGACCAGGTTCCTGAAAGGATAATCTTGTGCATGTACTGTGTGTTTTTGACAGCAAAGTGCTGAAGCACAAAAACAACCAGCAAAATCTGTTTACAATACAAGTCTTAAAAAACCCATTGCAGGATAAGCAGCCCTTTAAGACAGCTACAAATACATTTCACTCTATTATGCTTAAACATACCCTTTTAAAAGCCATTCATTTATAGGTGTGATCGATAATAGCTGAAGAAAGAGCCATATTGCTGTTGGGAAGAACACAAGTGTAAAAATCTGGACAAAAAGATGTAGTCTCACATGCATCAAAGCACTTGTCAGCTCCTGCAAAAGAAAAAGAAGAGAGGAAGTTGCAGTCATAACAGCTGAAGTAAGATCACGTTTGTGCTTTTAAAACTAGGATCATCTTTATAATACAAAGAGAGTGCATGTCAAAAAGGCACCTTTAGGGATCATCTGATCTCCTCTTCAATAATGAACTACACCCAGACAACATAAAAGCTCCGTCTGCTCCTGGGCATTTTTCCAAAAGAATTGTCCACCACTTCAATAACAGCGTAGCTCTCGTAAGGGTAGCTTTTCAGCAGGCAGCCTTAGCACTTCGCCACTGCTTCAAAACCTGTGTTAACTACGCTGGCGGCCTGTTTACTTTATTGACTGCTGATATCAAGAGAAAGGGAAACTTGTAGTGTGCACACAATTTCAGGCTTCTCTAGTTTAAAGAGAGCCACAGTGATTCTCATTTACACCATGAAAAAGGGATGTTTACATTACAAACAGTCATCATTTGCGGTGGGTTTTTTTTAAGGAAAGACTAACAAACATAAAAAGCAAAGTAATCCATAGCAGGTTTTGATTACTTATTGTATCAACAGATAGGAAATTTATAGAAAAAAAAATAGGCTGATGAAGAATAGCAAAGAAAGAATATCAAGACCGTAACAGGCTAACAACAGCTAAGCCATGAAATTCAGAGAAATAAAGTGCAAAACACCACTGCAGACTGAGAAAACAACCAAAAAAAATAATTTTAAATAGTGTAAGAGTACTCCAGAGAGGTGATCGAGTATCCTTACACAATAAAACTCTTCAGTTAGCTGTGTCACTCAGTTTCTATCTTTTCAGGCACTTTGCAGTGCCTGATCTGTGCAGTGCAGGATCTTCTACTCAGTTTTTGAGTACAAAGAAAAAGCTTTGTACATTTCAGCTCATTTCAGCTCTCGTAGACTGAGAAAAAAATTCCTTTTCCTCTCTCTCAAAATAACTCACACTCTTTTCAAGCAAACAGTGCAACAGGAAAAGAACTGACGGCACTTTTATTTGAAACCTAATTTGCTAGGATTCTCCAGCTGACACCTCAAATGCATTAAAAAAAAGCAATATTAAAAAGTGTATTTCCATGTACAGTAATGCAGCAGCCAATCTTCAAATGCCACCCTGCCTCAGCTTCAAAACAGTTGAACTTTTATGAAACATAATCAAATATTGCATTTTCAACCATCCAAATGCACACTGATGTACTTATACATCTGGAAGTACTAGCAGTTCAGCACCATGTCCTTGTTACTTTATTTCTTGTAATAAAATCTTCTCCCAAATTTGGGTTAGGGGAAAAAAATCTTCCACCAAAAAAATATACATCCATTCGTATCCTATTCTTAAAGTTATAAAAGAACATGGACTTGAAATTTACATCTTGATCCAGTTTTACCAAGAAAGTATCATTATATTCAGTGCTTGGTTAATTGAATGAAACAACATTATTTTTTTTTTAAATAAAGAAAGTTCTGAAGCAGGCTAGTATCACTCTGCACGAAAAAACAGGCCTTCTTCACACATAACCTGTCACAGTACCCACAGTGTGACTAATAGCTTCACTGTAGTACTATTTCATCCTATCTCCAAAAGAAAGCATAAATAAAATGTCTAGTAGTAGAAACACATCCTGTGCAGGAAGAAAAGATGCCTGGAAATACCTATATAAAAGTGTACATCTTAAAAGTAAATAATACAATTGAGAAAAACTAAAGCCAGTGACTCCTTTCATCAAAGTTGCTAATTCCTCCTTCTGTCCTGCCAAGTCACCTCTAGCCCAGATTTCCTAGTGGACCAATCTATGAAGGCATCCCCAATCTAGGCACCGTCACACATACAGAAGTGCCCTTTTAATTTAATATTTTTACGATTGGAAAATGCCTTAAAAAACAGATGATTTGAAGAAAATTGTGTGATACTTTCAGAAGCAAAATCCAAGACAAAAAATTGGGAAAAACTGGAGCTTCCAGGGAGCAAGGAAGTTGATTACAAGGCAGTCAACCTAGTGCATGCAGGAACGCGGTGTTAGTAGAACAGGTCTTTGTAGATCTAAATTACCAGTCTTTAAAATGTCTCTCCTGATCACCTTTTAGAATAGTTATTCCTTAGACTGTATCATCATAGAGCAAACACTGAGGCAAACAGCCTTCACCCTCTTAAGCAATCTACAAGGGCTTGTCCCAAAATACATCTGGTCACTGTAGCCCTGAAAAAAGCAGAAGTCTCAGAAAAGTTACGGGAAGCTGCTAGTTATGACTCTGTTTTTGCACACCAGGTAGAACAGGTTAGCTTGTCTTTCCCAGTATTTCAGACCCTTTAGAGAGCTTACCCTAGCCTCTCACTGGTCAGTGTGCGTCCCTGTTGCCATCCAGCCATGCTCATATGGTCATAGCTGGACTCCTCTGGGTAAATACCCACACAGAGCAAACAGTGTTTTCATTGGCTTACCAAATTCCTCATTGAAATGGGTAACTCAAGTATGTGATTTCATTTCTGGGGCCCCACAGAAGGCATTTGCTTTTAAGAGCAAGTTATCCAGTCACTGAAAACTGAAAGAGCATTATACTAAAGTGGAATCAAATGTTCTTGTCATTCCTGGACACAGACTATTTGTACAAACGTAAGAGGACCTCGGTGACCTCTAGATTTGAAAATATAACAAGGCCATGCACAGACAGGCTCTCCCTGACTGTTGCCAATTATTTTATAAAATGCTTTCTGAATGCATGTTAGCAATTTTTTTTGAACATGCGCTTTCACAGCAGATAAAACCAGGAGAGCATCAGCTATTTCTAATTTTGTCAGTTTTATCAGGCGGCCTCCATTAACACTTACACAACTTTTTATGATTTCATACCAAACACTGGTTTCAATTGACCTAATGTATTATCCAAGGTAGAACAGCTGACACCCAGGTCAAGGACAAAGACAAAAGCAGAAGCTATTTACTTTGCAAGCCAATAAAAAGATATATTAACTGACTAATAATACCAACTTCAGCTTGTGCTTTAAACAATTAAAACATGCCCCAAAGTATTTTAATAAAATCATGACCTGGCCTCCTAACACATTTAAGGATTGTTTTTAACATACATTTTAGAAAGTATTAGCACAAGGTACAATGAGTGAAATGTTTGTCTTCCTCTTTATCTTCTACCCCCATGGCAGAAATTCAGAAAAGGCTTCACTTCTTGATGGAACATAAAGCTGGATGTACAGCACCAGTCCTAACCGATGCTTCCAAAACAATCTGAGATCAGCTACCTGGACATAAACATCAGCTCCTGTAAAAGCTTCATTTACATCAATATACTGCTTTTAGAACCACGGATGAAAAAAAGTTATGCAAGTCCAGAGTAGGACATGACACATTGCCCAGGAACCTGTCAGTCATGTCACCTTAACAGGAAAAAGTTAGATGCACATTAGCATTGAGAATCTAAGCAAGACTTGGATAACGCTACCAATATCACTCTCGCTCACAGCTGCTTTACAAATATAAAGCTTCAAGGATACAAAGTAGTGAAAGGGAAAGCAGTTTTATGTTTTTTCTCTGCATGCAAAGATTCCTAAATCCTGAAAGCAGAAAACTCCACTCCATTAGTACTACTCAGGCTTCATGGTTTTGGTCCTCCTCTCTGTGGAAGGAAGTGCCTCTCCACAGTCTATTTGCATTAGGGTTAATTACTGTTCCAGGCAAATAGATAACATGTTTCTTCCTGCTTCTCCATAAGACCACAAGACTCTAAATAGCTGCTACAGAATTGAACAAAGTTATTCACTTCACTTATGCTGTGTCCTGGCAGAACTAGAAGCCCTAGCGCCAGAACTGCCAGCAGACACAGGAGGGCTGTCATCAATTCATTTGATTGAGGGCTGCCATTTGAAACTTTATCACTATAACCATGATACAGCTATAGAAACTTTTTTTTATTGAATGCATGCCGTTCAGCCAAATCCCAGTTTGCCCAGAAGATAACCAGACAATATCATGATGATTCTTTTAGGCATCAGTATCATGCAACATACGAATGACATCACCTGTTAGCACAGCCAACAGTGTAAAAGGAATCGAGAAACTAGACTAGCAGAGACATGCAGTGGTTCACTTCAACTCCAGCTGCTCCTTCCCTTCTGGGCACATAGCCATCATTTCCTTTCTCTATGCCTCCTTTGCACATCACAAAGAGGTTCTCCCCTTCATCTCTTCTTCCTCCCAGATTGTTCCTCTTTGAAAAATGTGTGACACAAAATTTGAAACAAGTCTCAGTGTCTGTGATATGCAGCAGAGCATAGGCACTTCAAGTCTACCTGTCCACAACTAAATCCTATAGGAAAAGACTGCCAAGACTTTGTACCTGTATATTGGCCTTGCATCTGCAGAGGAAACCTTTTTGTGTTGATACTAGCTGCTGTCCTGTGCCTACCCAATGCGGTAACTTCAAGCCATCTGATCTTTGCTTGCATCATTCCTGTAGTGACTAGCCTCAACAGTTTTACTTAGCACACCAGCGGGTGAGATGAAGGAGAGAGGCACAGAGAGCTCATATCTTCTTTTCGTGTCCTACAGAGGCACAGAGACTCCACATAGTCCCTCTCTGCCTAGTCCCTCCAAAGTTCTACCCTGGGATTCACACAGTTGTCTGGCCTGTATCTCAGCTGAGCAGTGGAGAAGACAAGGTGCAGAAAGGGTGGCAGAAGGCAGGTGCTAATGTGTTCCTGGGTCTCACCCCGATTTGGATTTGGGACACATCCAGGATGCAGATCCAGTCTCAAAATCGTGCTCAGCACTTCCATTTAATCAAAGCCCTGCAAAGTCAACCAACCCACCCTCTATGGATGGGTGAAATTTATTCACGGTCTCCTTCTCATCATGTTCATTCCTTTGTGAAGAATTTTCTGAAATCAAGGAGGGGTTATTCCACAAATGTCTAATATTTATCTTCTCTTGTTAGCCATTCTCCCAGCATCAACAACAGCATAGTAAGTAAATATTCCAATTACATTCAAACCTGATCAAAGGCAACACACAACTTTTTAAAGCAAAATAAGAATGAAGCAATGAGAAATTACAGTACCTCAGTTTTTAAGGAGAGTCCACTGTTAAAGAAGATAGCTGAAACAGCAATGTAAGTTATGGTAATTTCTGGTTTCAAGGGTCCTAAAAAATATAGACAGAGAACCAAGTGAACTACAGTCAGAGAGATAATGATATGCATATATTACATCAAAGTAAATGAGAATACTTAGAAAAATAACTGGAGAAAATCTAATCATTAAAGTCTCTAATAAAAAGAATGGGGTTTCTGTTAAGTTACAGAAAGCATGCTATTCATTTTTAAATAAAAGCAAACCAGTGAGTGGAGAGTGAGGTATGATGTCATACAAATTTGGCTTACGTGATTACAGGCCACTGGGAAGGAACAGGTAAATTCTGGAAATGTGAAAACAGGGAATTTTCATAGTTCTGTCATCAGAGTATCCCTATAGCATGAGCAAACTCAAACCGTACACTCAAATAAAAATATTAGCTGCTCCCTCCACAGGGCCATCGATATCATTCACACATCTACCTCTCACTTCTTCCCCCACAACACATACACCTGTCTGGCTGCCCGCGCAGAGGAAACCAACTCGCACCTTGCAATGATTTCCTTGGGGCAATACAATTCTGCGTTATTCCCCCACAACGGGGGCTGTGGCAAAATGGTTCATTCCAGCCCTACAATAACACATTTCAGATACACTGCTGCAGTGAGATCAGCAAGGGCAGGTGCCTGCACCTCCAAGGGTTCCACTATATTAAAGGCTTACATTTGTATACATTTTTTCAGGGAGATTAAAATACTTTTTACACTCCTATAAAAATGATGAATTCTCTTAATACACTTCGCCTTCAGAGGCCACCAAGAGCAAAACGTACATACTCATTTTTTCACAAGCATTCAACCAGTTATTATATTAGAAAGAAAATATTAGCAGTCTACTTAGGACCAAAGTAATATCCTAACTCTGCAAGTGACAGTAAGTTGTCACCAGCAAAACTGCAGCAGCAAACAAGCAAGCCTTTACTCAGCACTCCAGAAGAGAAGATCCTTTCTGCTCTCTTGAATGAATGATACATTGATGGTCACACTGCAGCAAGGTCAATGATCCTTAAATTAGAGGGATTTGATCGTACACTGAGTCTACTCTAATTTGCATGTCAAGTCATTTAAACCCAAATCCTGCTCTCAGAGAGGACTCTGTTCATGAGACACTAAAACTGCGTGTCTTAAATATAAAAAATAAACCAAACAACCTATATGAAGCATAAGGTAAAAATAAGGCAGGAAATGCAAGAGTTAAAGTTGCAAACAAAGCACGCGGCTAGTTGCAAAATTATGGCGTGTTAACTGAATAGCCAGGGGGAAAAAAAACAGAAAAATTATATAAATATACATACAGTTATACAGAAAACTATATTATATAGAGAGAATTATATAATTTTTCTAGTCTTTTAGAAGATTAGAGCACATACGTACATGCACAGGGCAGACAGGCAGTGGGTTAGTTAGTCTGGCTAAGATAAGGGTTCTTCCAGGACCCAGTTTTTGTATTTTAGGGTATTTCACAGGGGTACCTGAACTCCTTTACACAGGAGAAATCTCTACCACTAGAGCAACCACATGTTCATGGAGCACAGGGAACTCTGGTCAGAACAGATCCCCTTCATCTCTTGTGCAAAAGGCTGGTCAGGAAAGCTCTTTTCACAAAGGAACTAAACAGGCTCATTCATCAAATAGGAAAACACACAAGAAGTGCTTGGCTTATGCCCTGAAGGTGGCAACAGCACAAATCTTTGTTATTTGTGGCACAATGTTCCTCTGGTATGGATGCTGGACCATCCATACCATTCAGTAAGGCCCTGCAAATTACAGTGCATGATTTTGTCAGCTGGAAGATGACAAACTAAGGTTTTTTCATATGCTGGTATTTCCCACCCCCAACTCTTTTGGGTTTTTTTTTTTCTGGTTTTAAAATGAGCACTGAGATCATGTAGCTTCAGCATAAGGATACCACTTTGGGGTACACGTGCTCACAAGTTTCAAGCAACGCTTACAAGATTTTTCAAGCAAGTTGTCCCAGGAACAAACCATGTCAATGCTTGACATCTCTTTGCAGTAGGATAATTAAATGAAGTGCTCCATCATAGTGCTTCCACACAGGAAGCAAGTTGAGGAAAAATTATCTCATATTCTAGTTAAAAGGATCACCCACACTGCTGTTAACAATTAGCACAGCAAACAAACCAGAAAGGGATAAACCACCTGATACTATCAATTTAAAGTTGTCTTTAAGGTCTGCTGAAGACACAGCATGGATCCTGCAAGAAGCTCCATGTGGGTCCTATTCACCTATGCAAAACAGCACACAGATGTTAGAAGGGATCCTTACACAGCAGGAATTTGCCTACCCTGAACTCCATGAAGTACCAGAGCCTTAGTTGCCACAGCAAGAGTTCAGAGCCATATTTTTTCAAATCCCTTCTTTTTTTCCCCAGAACCTAAAGGGGGAAGGGGGGTGCGAAAGGCTGGCTCCTCAGTGAGGAGCTGCCTATCCTCAAACTTCATCTCTGTTAAGAAAAAAAAAATATTCTATGCGTATAAAAGCACAGCTATGTTCTTCTTCCTCTCCCATAACATGGAATTGCTAAAGGAATTTTGTTCAAGTGTTCTACATCCCTTTTCTTAAATCTTGAGAGATCAACCAGAAAAAAAAAAAAAAAATTAATTTGTTCTTGAAAACTGAACACCTGGAACGGAAGTTGCAATGCAAACCAACCAGAAGACGCTGCCAGTTTTTATACTTAGAGATACACTGTTTATTTTAAAATAACACTGGGTATTTCATCAGCTCTTGTTACAAGAAACATACAAGACCTCACTGCTTAGAAAAGGACAGATCTTTCTTCCGATTTGTTTACTGTGAGCTTTTGACACCATTTTGCACAGCATCATTTTGACTGTTTTCCGTCATCTCTCATGAGGAGGTAAAAAAAAAAAAAAAAAAAAGCCTTACCTTTAAAATATAAGTCTGTTATTATAAAGTAAAAAAAAAAAAATCACACGGCTGAAATACAGCACCTGAGACTTTAACACAACATACGTTAAGCTACACCTCTCAAAAAGCTCACAGATGGCAGACATCCACACACTGAGCTGCAATGACTTTATGCCCACCTTAAGAGTTCTTGAAGTTATTACTTAGTTTAACAGGAGTACACTCAAAGTCAGTCGCTATCCAGCTTTCGTTACTACTAATCCAAAAAGAGCAGGATGTTATTCAAGCAACTGGTGCAGCGCCTAGCAAAGACACCCACAGGAACACGCTGTGGAACAGTTCTTGGGTACCTGAGAACCACTGACCGGTTAACAAGCAGAGAAGGCGAGCTGCTGGAGGTGCGGGACCACACGCGGGCCCGGTGGGCTGGGCTGTGCCCCGCACCCCGGGGCAACTCCAGTTCCAAAGTTTCAGAGCGGATGCCCCTATGCCCGAGGGGCACCCGCGCAACTCTCAGCGTCCCCAGCAGCGAAGAAACCGGCACCCTCCGCCCGGGGACCCGCAGAAAGGCCCGCGGACTCTCCGCTGCCTCCGCGCCCCAGCAGCGAGGCGGCCCGCTCCCCGCCCTGCCGCCCGCACCCGGGCCCAGCCCAGGCGGGGTGGGGGGGACAGCGCCGGCCGCCGGGAGTTAACAAAGTACCGCCAGGCTCCCCGAGGGTGCCCGGGCCCTTGGGCGGCGGCTCCAGGGGCCCCCGCCGGCGCTCCCCGCACCGCCCGCCCAGCTGCCGGGGCAAACCGGCCTCGGCGGGGCAAGCGGCCGGACTCACCCCCTTTGACGCCGACGGCGGGCTCCAGCCGCGCCACCGCGATGACCAGCACGATCCCGAAGATGAACCACTCCTTCCGCAGGCGCTCCAGCAGCCCCATGGCGCGCCCCGCCGCTCCCCGCCGCCCGGCCCGGCGCAGCGTAGCGCCGGGGCGGGGTGCAGCCCCACCGCCCGCCGGCAGGGCCAGCCGGATCCGCCGACAGGAAAAGTCTCACCCACTGCCGCCATCGCTACCACGCACCTCCTAATAAACACGCAGCTGCAGCTGCGGCGCCCGCCCGTCCGCAGCGCCGACCAACCGCCGGCTTCGGCCGCCCCCGCCCCGCGCTGCATCCCCGCGTCGAAGCGCGGTCGCCGGCGGCCACCGCGGATCGCGGCGGTGCGGGCTGAGGAGACAGGACGGCGGCGGCGACGCCGTTGCTGCCGTCGCCGGGCAGGCCAGGGAGCGTGGCCTCGGGAGCCGGTCCCGGCGGGCGGCGCGGGTGCGGCGGGGCTAGGCGGGCGCGGTGGGGCCGCGGGAGGTGGGGGGGTGCGCGCTGCTTTGGTACATTAC
The DNA here is from genome assembly GCF_013368605.1 of Nyctibius grandis. Taxonomy (NCBI): domain Eukaryota; kingdom Metazoa; phylum Chordata; class Aves; order Nyctibiiformes; family Nyctibiidae; genus Nyctibius; species Nyctibius grandis. The sequence continues at coordinate 71,598,405 of NC_090663.1, read as the reverse complement.
AGCGTTTGCGTGACGGCCGGCGTTCGACGCGCGGGAGGGCGGGCTGGAGGGGGGGGGGGGGGGGCGCTCACCGGCTTGTGGGAACCACGCCCCCGCCCGCCTGAGGCGGGAACCGGGGCGGGAGGTGCGCTGGGGGGGCGGGCGCGGGCTGGGCCGGTGGGAGGCTGCTGGCGGTGGGAACAAGTGACAGCTAAAATCCCGCAACCCGTATTGCGGAAGCAAGGAGATGCGGACAGAGGGTGGCTGCTGTGTCACACGCGTGTCACCTGTGTACACACGCACACACACGCCTCGGGGTTCACCCTGTGTCGCTTCGTGGCCGTAGGAAGGCACCTGCCTGCCCGGTCTGAGCCGGCCCAGAGGTATCTCCTCTACCCGCAGGAAAAGAAACGCCTATCGCGACATGCCGACATTATCTCCCGCGGCGGGTCCCGTGTGTGAGCGCCTGCTGAGCCAGCCGGCTTCCGAACTGCCGACGGTTCCGTGCGCGGAGGCCGGTGGGTTTATTTCAGTGTTAATTACGTTTCCATTAAAACAGGGTGTCATAAATACCCCGCTGAGGTGCTCGACCTGCGCTTTCCATTGCCTGTTCCCCTCTTCTCTCTGCTTCCCCGGTGGGTCAGCCTTCCCCGGAGGCCCAGCCTCTGCCCGGCCACGACCCCCTCGCTCTAAATTACATTAACAAGGAAATTATAAAGTATGAAATGCTCTTATCATCACAGCTGCTCACACGCTGCCTTGTTCCGGCAGGTTTCAAACACACACCAGTTCTGCTGGGTGATTTCTGAATAAAGAGGTAAGTTTATACTTCACGGTCTCTGTGGGTATATTCAGGTTTCAAAGAATCACCCTGCCACACGCTTTCTGCTCTCTGCTACCAAGTAAATAAATGTTTATAGCTCAAAGCTCAGCTGTGATCTCAGCTACGTCAGGAAGCGTATATTGCTGTGTGTCCTGGGAGGTTCGCTTGTGTAAACATGCATACATCATAGCTGAGTTTTTTGAATATGGAGGAAATGTTCCTTCTCCCACCCACAAGGGATCCAAAATGTGCGGTTTAAAATGAATATACGTTTCACTACTTTACTAAAGTTTACTGGAGTACACGTTGGTCCTTGCTCTCTTCTCAGATTCAAGGGCCAAATTGTAAAACCTCACTGCATTTGCCTGTGCAACTGCTATAGGTTAACTGTTTTTGGAGAAGATAAATGTGTAACAGCTGTTCTTCTACAGCAAGCTGTGATTATAGTGAGCACAGGATTTTATTACTTGGAGGACTTGATTACTGCACAGGAAGGCTAAGATGAATCAACTAAAGATGTAAAGTTAGTGTTTTTCATATAAATTATATTAAATCTTTGTGTGGATACTCATTCACAGGTGAGGTGGCCCTCATTCTATGATATGGTTTTTATCTACACTCATAGACCAGAGTGCTTAGATCTTTTCCTGTGTGGCTCTGAAAGCACACTAGCCAGAACACAGGCCCTCTGATCTGAACACAGCGGGAGACCAGGCAAATGTCCAGTATTTCCCAGGTCGTTTTGTTGTGAATGCGTACACAGCCCTGGAGGTCCTAACAGAGATGGGCAGGAGGCTTTGCACCCTCTGCCTGGTGATTCTGGCCCGGCTGGTTCATTACACGATGCAGAGGCCTCACTCTGCACTAGCAGGGCTAAAAGGCACAAACAGCTTCAGCACAATTCAGCAAAGAATTGTTACCAAGGAAAAGCAAAATGACAAATACCCTATTGAGGCCGAAAGTTAAGCACACAGAAGTTAGAAGCAGACAAATTTCATAGTGAATGAAGTTGCCGCGATGTCAATTGCTGCAGAAGCTGTGGATGGATGCAAAGAAGAGGCAGGTACAGAGGATGCTCAGTCTGGCAATAAAATTCAATCCTGCAGTAAAGATGGCAGTCTCTCCCTGCTTTTGCATTATAGTTTCTACATGGTGCTAATCCTGCCCCTCACTCTTTGCAGGTGAATACTAATTATTAATTTCTAATCTTGCCCACTGGCCAAGTTTTGCCAACAAGTGTCAGATGTTTGCACAGCAGATCTAATTGGCAAAACTTAGAAACCTCAGGTTCAGTCCTAGGCTCTGGAAGATTCTTCTCATTTTCCCCTCAAAAGGGTCACTCCTTGTGAGCTGTCCCAAACATGTCTCTCCTCTAGAGAAGGATGAGCTATCTCACTGCCTATTAGATTTAGAACAGTGAAGAAATATTTAAAAAAAAACCCAGTAGTTTGCCAACGGTCATCAGATATCACAGAAAAAGTTTAACTTTTGTCTGTACTCACTAAATAAAAATATGCGCTTTAATAATGCTCTGTTGTTTTGAGTGGATGCTTTGCCTGGAAATTTGTTTCCAAGAGATCTGAAGTTTGTAATAAACGTGTTTTGCCAACTGAGTTACAAAATACATGGATTCGTGTGGCTCTTGTTTTCTGTCATCTTCAAGATCGTATGCAGATATTCTAAGCTGTGTATCAAAAGACTTGTACAAAGATATTTTAGCTGGTTTTGTTTAAAAGCTGTTCTTCGATTAGCATGATAAGCATATAGGTCTTTTAGATGAAATAGATTAAATTGTTCCTGCTTTTAAGTAAGAGAGCACTCTGAAAGCCCTGCCCTGCCCTGACCCACCAGTGCAGAACAGGACAGAAGAAAACACTACAAGTGTATTGTATAATTGGCAGGACTCTCATGCATCCTAAGTCTTTGCAAGAGAGCATCACTGTTGCTATAAGGCAATTTGTCATCCATATTGAGCCATTTGGTCAGTATTAGAGGGGGACAATTCAGTGTGTGTCATCCAAAACTATATCCCACAACATTTCACTTTCTTCATCAGGTTCCCATATGGATAATATACATATCCTAATTAACCACTGGGACTTGACCAGATCCCAGAAAGGTCTGGCACATGTGTACGTCTATTCTCCATTACATCATACAAAACCATTTTGGGATATATTTATCCGGCAGATCCCAGATATATTTACCTGTGGCTCTGACACAGTACAAGAACAAGAATTTAGCTTCTCTCTCATTTCACATGACCAAATTTTCATTTTTGTTCAACTGCAAACATACCTCAGGGCTTCCAGATGCTTTCCTGCCTCTAAAGGCCCTCGTGCTTCCTTCTGCATAATAAAAAAGCTTCATGACATGCGTAGCTACGTGACACCAAATTCTTGTTGCTCACAGGTAATCTGTTGAAATCAACAGGACTGTTTTTGTGAGCAGTGACTGGTTTTCATGTCTGCAAAGAGACAGGAGTGGACTGGAAGTTTCTGGGCTTCACATTATGAACAATCGGTCTTAGGTGGATTGTAACTGATGCCGGGACGTCTACTCCTCTTTGTGCCATATGGAGCCTCATTCTTTTGTGTGCCCAGCCTCTTATCTGCACAATATACACTGCTGTCTAATAACTACACATTTAAGTTATTTTAGGGAATGTGCTGGGATTTTTAAGTTCCGTAGTAGCAGATGTCATCTGATTATGCATTTAGACAGGAGAGATTTCAGTATAAAGGAGAAGGGATCACGAGATAAAGGGAGCTTAAACGAGAGGAGGAGATGGTATTGAATAATTTAACTTGAAAAGAACAAAGATATCCAGAATGAACAAGATAAAGAGAGGTGTTAATTATAAATAGGAAAGTTGAGGAGAAAAAGTGGAAATATATGGGAGACAGTTTACAACACATTTATATTTCTCATGAGCACTTAGTAGCATGATCTCAGATTTTCTCAGCAGCTTGAAGAGATTGTTATACTGATCCCATTGGCTGGTTTTCCTTATTGAAATTGAATTCACAACACTTATTCTGTCTGGCCTAGGTGCTTATATTGTTTCAGGCATCTGCAAGGGATCTTTTGGTTGTTGCTACTGGATATTACTAAATGCGCTCGCAGGCTGCAGGACTTACTACCATTAGCGTAATGCAGTAGTAGGAATTATGTACAAGTTCAATTTAGAACAGCACTTAATGGGACTTAAACACATGTATAGGTATGCTGTTATAAACAGAAGCTATAAGATGATAAAAGGTTTTGTAGATCTTTGGTTTTATTTCTATAATGGTATGATTTTTTTTTCCCCAGAGACTTTAAATGCATAATGTTTTTTTAACTTGTAATAAAGGGTCCTCATATAAATTTAGTATCCACCAAATAAGCAATTTTTCTTTTACTTAAGAGCCCAGTGTGAAATTTTCACGCACTAATCTTAGGCGTTAGGAAGAAAATTTAAAAGGCAACAAACAAGGCTTTGCTGATTCCTTTCCTAGAACCTGTTTGTCCTTACGAAGAGACAGAACCTGGCTTAGTGCTGCTCCACTCATGATATTCTCTTGCCTTCTCCTCCTAGACCTCCAAGGGAACATATAGATTGGAGAAATTGTCATGTTTTGCACTTTTTCACAGAAAATATGGTTTCCCAGTAGACAGCAAGGCTATAACACGTTCAGAAGTTTGGATTTAAAAAGAAAAACAAAAAGCAATTGTCGTAATAAAGCTATGCTTGAAACAAATTATGGGCTTCTTTAACTGCAACTTAAAAACATAAGAAAAAATTCTATTTCTTTAAGACCATGAAAAGCTGTACATATTTAAACCTGAAAAATGAAAGCAGGAACATGAAGTAGCTTCTTTGAATGATTTCATTGTGAACAACAACTGAATTTAACCTGTTAAATAAGACACTTCAGAGATAACATTATGATACTTTTATATCTTTTTCTCCTTACGCTTACAAAAATAACCTTCTAATATTACAGTAGTCATATCAAAACACCTAAAACATGAACAGTTGCAGTATAAAAAACCTCATCTGTATTTTTATAGGGGAGAAGCAGCAGATTTATTCCTGGGTGTGTGTGTGCACACATGTGTGCAGATGTAAACATTTTACAACAGTTTCAGAGTAATTAAACCACTCATAATGGGAAGAGCATGCAAATCACGGAAAGCAGAAAGAGGAGAGCCATCATCCCAGCTGTGATACCTGTCACAAAGGTCAACTTTGGAAGGAGTAGCCATCGGAGAAATCGGAAATAAGTGAGCACATATGGGGTTGAGAAAGAGGCAGTTGCTAGAAGAAGGGTTTGTCTTAAGGTTGCTGAAAGCTGGCTTTTAGAAGCTTAAGGCTTATCTTCTAGAAGAAGGAATAGCAGGGCTTGCCCAAGAGGAAGGACAGCCCATGCTCCAAACTTTGTATTCACTCAGCTGGATGGAAGGTGGGGCTTGATTTCTTTTGTGTCTTTCCCTTTTCATTTATCATTAGCAAAGAGTTTAAAGGTTCAGAGAAACAGGATAATTTCACTAGCTTCCCTGAGGGAGAATATGCTAGAGAAGTTGTCTTTAGACTTTCTCAGATTTGTCAGTTTGACTTCGTCATACTGTGGCACCTGTTGCTTCATACCTCTCGGATCTTTGCACGTCATTGCCATGTCCTGTCTTCACCACAGGCCAGGACCTAGCTCTCCATCAGTCTGGAGAAAAGCCAAGTACATTCCCCAGATAGAGCTATGATGAACTCTGACCATGGCCAATTTGGACATTCAGGAGACTACAGTCTCAGGATCAATGTGATGTGCAATAGAAAGATGCAAGTATAGACGCATCCTTTGTGCTTAGCTTGGCACGTTGACATCTGTTGACTATTTTGAACATCAAACCATGTTCATAACTCACAGCCTGACCATTCAGTCCTCACCAGCCACCACGATTTTCCCTTGCAGGATGGAAACCAAGCAGCTTGTTATACATAACTAGGGTACAGATTTACCAAGGAAAGTTTTGCCTACCCTCCCCTTAATAAACTAGGCCTTTCTGAGCACCAGGAAATAGGCAAGCCTAAAGTCATATAGCTTGACAGTGCCGTCATTTACCTGCAATGAAGTAAATTCCACATTATTTGCAAATCAAGTTATTTGATCCCAGCCTTTTCTGGCTTTTCGATTTAAAATGGACTAGGAAATGCCCCCACAGGAACATAAGTGCTTCAGTGTGCTGCATATGTCAGTCCTGAGAGGAAGGTGCATGTTCCCACCCATCCGTGTGGCACTAGGCCCCTTCGTAGTGCTGGAATAGAGCTATTCTTCTTTTCTTTCTTTTTTCCTAAATTGTTGTTTATACCAGGGCAGAATTCAGAGATCAGATTTCAAGGCTTCTTTGCACCAGGTATTGTGCAAGTATAAACCCAGGCACGTTTACACTGCAATCAAGTAACTGTAGTGCACATACACATAATGGACTTCGCTTTAATGTGGCCCTCGTTAGTACCAGCTGCAGTGATTAATACCATTGGTGCCCCATCCCTGGAAATATTCAAGGTCAGGCTGGATGGGGCTCTGAGCAACCTGATCTAGTTGAAGATGTCCCTGCTCATTGCAGGGGGCTTGGACTAGATGGCCTTTAAAGGTCCCTTCCGACCCAAATCATTCTGTGATTCTATGATTCAGTAGGAATGGGGACCACCAGGCCAAAGATGTCAGGAGATCCCCACTGGCAGTACTCTGAACTGAGTCAAAACTCCACCTCCTGCAGACATCCTCACAAGCCCTCTCCTAGAGAGGCATGAGAGCACATTAATAGATGGGGTCCTGATATGTCTGATGTTGATCAGGTTCACTTCTGCCTCGCCCCTCAAAGTTTCAGATTTAAGTGGAAAACTTATCTCAAATGTGAAAGCAGACCCCCAAAAAAGGTGGAGTCAGGAAGGTAGGTAAGCTACTGGGAGATACACTAAATAATTAGGAAAAAAAATACAACCAGAGAGGAAGAGATCATTTAAAAGCTATTTAATAACAAATCGGCTATTACATCTGTCAATACAGAAAAATTGAGGATGCTGATAATTCTGCATCCCATGATCTGCAGCATTAATAAGTGATGAAGTATTAAAAAAAACTGGGACACTTTGTGCCTATAACAATATCACATGAGGACAAGGGAATAAATCTGAACTAAAACAAAGGGCATGATTGTGTATTGCTGGCAAATAATGACATAAATGAAAAACAAAAAAACGGAAACAAATACAACCCCTCCAACCACCAAATATAAGAAAAACATGGCTGCCTCATTTCTTTTGGCAGTAATCAGATGCAAATCATGAAGTCAGCACTGTCTGATGAATGTTTTGGATGCAGATGTTATTCCAGAAGTGTCCAGCCCAAACTGCCTATTTAAACAAAGAGAGAGGAGATGGGATGGGAACCAAGGGTTAAAGTGAAACTGAGGTAAGAGACTTTTGGGGTACGCACCATTCCAAGGTAAACAAGCACCATGAAGGATGTGGCCTGAAGGGAAAGCCTTTTATATCCAAGCCTACTGCCATGCTGCTCTCCTTCCACTGTGTATTCGTTTCCCTTACTGCTACCTCACTAACCAGGAGGCAAGAATTTTGCACCTCCGGCACACTCAGTGCTCGAACACCCACCACTTGTTTCTTTGGCACAGCCAACGCAGTTGCTAAACCTTCTCACTCCTGCCTTCTCTCATGCTCAGCATCTGCCCCATGCCTTCGCTGGGACATTGCTGAAGAGCTCTACTCCTGAGACATTCTGCCCTCTCATTCCTATTCCCAAGGAAAGGAATAGTTATTCCTTTGTGAACTTGAAATATTCCTACAACATAATCCGGTTTCACAAAGATTTCCAAGCAGCACTGTCTGCTGCCTGCCATCTATCCAGCTTATACCACAGAAGTCATCTTGTGTCAATTTTGTATTGTTCATTTCACAGGTCCCACCCAATCTCCCCCATTTCATTCCATGTAAGTGGCTTTAATACCAGAGCCTTGTGCTGTAGTAAACAAGGGAAGGAATTATTTTTTTTGTAGGTGCAAGTCAGTCAGAAATCACAGTAGGGAAGCTAGAAGCAAGAAGAGCAGACATGGGGAGGGATCATCTGGCTATTTTGTTGCAGCAGAACCTAAAGAGGCTGTATTAGGTAGGGCCTTGTATTTCCTTTAGAGGATGTGCATTAAGCAGAGTTCTGCCCTGATCCCTTTAGGAAGTGGGAGAGTTACGATGGTGCATTTTCCCTGAGCGCATTTCTAAGCTTTCCTCATAGGAAGCTTTCCTTGTGGTGCATTCTTAAATAGATCAAATGTAAAGGAAAATCCCAATTCAGAATTAATTGGCATACATTTTTTCAGGAGCTGGAGGGATTTTGAATTTTTTCCTTCTAGACGAACTTACAACACTCCTGCAATCCCACATTTGAAGTTGTACCTGTCTGTGGAAGCATGCAAGCACAAGGCCTGCAGCAAAATACATCTTTCCGATTTTACCTCTCCACCTTGTTACTCAGACAGATGCTTTCCAGTGTGGTGTCCATGCTTGTTTACTCCAGCTTGTTCTTGCAGTCTTCTACAAGTGTTTACTCCAGCTTGTTCTTGCAGTCTTCGCTTCCTTCGGTGATGTTCTGGCTGTGGACACAGAAGCACAGAAGGCAAGCTGTGTTTGGAATTAACCATTTCCAGCATCCCTGCACACTCAAGAGTCAGCAACTGAAGCAGATGCTTTGGTGGTGTAAAATAACTCCTTGTTTAAAGGGGCCCCAAACAATACTGCACTTGGAAGTGCTTAGTACCTTTAGCTCCAGGATCATCCACACCACGTGCTTGCCTTCCATTATTTTATGAAAGAAAGCAAAGGCGTTTCTACCACGACAGACCACTGTCCCCTTAAGTCGTGCTTCTGCTCTGAAAAAATAGCTTACTTCTAAACATAGCTGACCAAATGGCACATCCACTGCCTGAGTACCACCACTCTTATCCAGACAGGTATTCACTTTTCATCTCCTGTCCAGCAGCTATCTGTGTATATAGCAAGCTTCATCTGAGTCACACAGTAATAATCACTGCTTATATACAAGCTCCCTTGTGTACTGTATATTAATGTCTGGATGGTAATTTAATGGCACCTCTAGGCATAAACAAAAGTTTATTAAAACAGTAAGTGAAATGTTCCCAAAGACTGGCCTGCATTTTTAATTTTCTATGCAGCATTTCCAAATACAGACACAGCCTTCTTATGCAAAAAGCAAGCTATGGAGTTAACACCAAGTAACATCATTTTGCACAAGTTAGACATAGTGCGGCCTAGAGCAATAGGATGCTTCATTTATATTCACAACCCCCTTTTCTCATTGTATTGGGTTTGCGTGGCAAGGTTTTGGTAGCAGGGGGGCTGCAGTGGTAGCTTCTGTGAGAAGCTGCTAGAAGCTTCCCCCGTGTCAGATAGAGCCAATGCCAGACAGCTCCAAGACAAACCCCATGCTGGCCAAGGCCAAGCCCATCGGTGATGGTGGTAGCACCTCTGTGATAACATATTTAAGAAGGGAGAAAAAAAAAAACCTCGGCAACTACAGCTGGAGAGGGAAGTGAGAATATGTGAGAGAAACAACCCTTCGGACACAGAGGTGAGCAAAGAAGGAGGAGGAGGAGCAGCGATTCCCCTGCAGCCCATGGTGAAGACCACGGTGAGGCAGGCTGTCCCCCTGCAGCCCATGGATGTCCATGGTGGAGCAGATATCCACCTGCAGCCCATGGAGGACCCCACACTAGAGCAGGTGGATGCACCTGAAGGAGGCTGTGACCCTGTGGGAAGCCCCACACTGGAGCAGGGTCCTGGCAGGACCTGTGACCCCATGAAGAGAGAAGAGCCCACACTGGAGCAGGTTTGCTGGCAGGACTTGTGACACCTTGGGGGACCAACACCAGAGCAGTCTGTTCCTGAAGGACTGCACCCTGTGGAAAGGAGCCTGTGGGAAGAACTCATGTTGGAGAAGTTCATGGAGGACTGTCTCCCATGGGAGGGACCCCACACTGGAGCAGGGAAAGAGTGTGAGGAGCCCTCCCCCTGAGGAGGAAGATGCGGCAGAGACAACATGTGATGAGGTGACCCGCAATCCCATTCCCCATCTGCCTGCAATGCTGTGGGGGAGAAGGTGGAGAATTCAGGAGTGAAGTTAAGCCTGGAAAGAACAGAGGGGGGGGGAAAGTGTCTTAATAATTGGTTTTATTTCTCATTACCCTACTCTGATTTGATTAGTAATAAATTAAGCTAATTTCCCCAAGTCAAGTCTGTTTTGCCCATGACAGTAATTGGCAAGTGATCTCCCTGTCCTTATCTTGACCCATGAGCCTTTTGTTATATTTTCTCTCCCCTGTCCAGCTGAGGAGGAGAGTGGTAGAAGGGCTTTGGTGGGCATCTGGTGTCCAGCCAGGGTCAACCCACCACACTGATCTTTAACGACAGCCAAATAAAAATTTGGATTATTAAGAAATGTGTACAACTCCAGGAAGCAGCAACATATTGATTACTACTCAAATTACTTGTCAATGCTTAGATAGGAAGCCACATGACAGCTAAAACCTTAAATTCCAGTCAGTAGTTGGCAGTGCTCTCTCTAGTTAAGAGGGAGTTGTGCTCTGAATATTGGGCACGTAAAAGTGACACCATTCCTTCCCTGCGCTCATCTCTTCACTTGCATGAGATACTTCTTTTACAAATGATTTAGTGCTTTAAAGACCACCAGGTTTCATTTTCTTTTATCATAAAAGAATTCCCTGACCTCAGTAAAATGCACATAATACGTGCATCAGCTGTTACATGTATTACATGTTTACAGTGGGCAAATAGGTGGACACATTTTTTGACAATATTTAAGCAAACACTTGGATTGATTTTCACATTTCAGGTTAAGTAATGGAGACATGAAAATTTTCAGTAGAAAATTTGTCTGTGGAGGAAATTAACTGCGGAGATGCTGACAAACAAGCGAGGAGCTCTGCTTTTAGCGAGATTCATTTCAGATCCCAACCACATCTCCAGACTGCAATGACGTTCCCCCTCTGCTCCTCCACTGTAATTTAGCAGACGCTGAGGACCCTGAAGCACTTTCCAGCTCCCAGGGCACATCACCACCCACCTGCATATTGAAACAAGACCCAGCGGTGCCGACTCGCCACCATACCGCTTGGTTTCCACGGGAAAGGGAAGAGGAGCATTCAGGCTGAAAAGAAAGTAGACAGATGTGCTCCAACAGGTCCCATCGAAGTGATCAGAGCACTAGGACTTTGGGAGCCTAGAGTAAATACAGATGTTGCCAGTTCTTTCCTTCGAGCCTCAATACTTTTGTCATAACCTAGAATATTTGTCTGCTTGCCACGATCAAGGGCCTCAGGCAGCTGAGAAGCCTCTTGCAAACACCACTGGCAAGAGTTAGCAAGGAGGAAGGAGACTACAGGTATCTTGCAAGAAAAGCTCCCAGAATAAATCCTTCAGTTTCTGTACAGAATAAAAACTTGGTTTGTAAAGGATAAAAGCATTCATGGCACATCAACTGCTTTTTCTGTGGCATTCTTCAGTGTTAGACGCAGTTCAGCTTTTTTATTTTTAAAACACTTTTTTCTTATATTTAAGAGACAGTCTAATATAAATAGATTTGCTACTGCCCTGTTAGCCTTAACCTGCAGAGATTGGTGTCCTTCTTTATTTATAAAGAATATCTTTATAAATATATATATATTTATATATAAGATAATTTTAGCTTTAAAAAAACTTCACTCTTGTAGTCCTTACTGTCTTGTTTAAGATTAGATATCAAAGCTTTGATCATTCAGCAGTAAGCACAAAATCCTAAGTCTTGCACAAATATCTCAGAGGGGTTTTTTTTGATCTATCAGAAATCAGTGGCACTGCTCATGTGAGAAAAAGCAAAAGGTAAGGGTCAGGTGACAATGCCAGCATAACTGTGGTGTGCACTTTGTGATATTTCACATTTCCAGTTAAAACATCAGGGCTGATAAGTTATCTGTCATAAAATGCCACCACAAAATATTCAGGCATAATGGACTATATATGCAAACAAGAGCTTGCAGGGTCTGGCGCAGAACTTAAAATTAGGCAAATTAACATTGCCTTTGGAGCCTTCAGACTCAACATGGCAGTGAGTCCCCGAAATCCTCACAGAGGTCAAGGGGTCTTCCACATGGGAGAGGAATTCGTATTCAAACCATTCCCTCACATGGGACATTCATTATAAGGCTCTCTTTTCTATGTTTTTTCTTCGAGAGATGAGGATGACTGTTTAGGACCCTCACCATTAAAGGCAAGAATTCATTCCCATTTTAATATTATAATCTCCATAGTTGTGATTTAATACATTTTTAATATTGTGCTGTCTATATGCAGGGTCCACTTTTCATCTCCCCTGCATAACAGCTGTGGCGATACAAGGGCTGAAATTTTAGCCCCAGTTCAACAGAGCACTTGCACACATATCTAAGGTGCTGCAGTGAGTGAAGAGGCTCATTTACTTAAATGCTCTGCTGAGTTAGAGACCTATGACCTTAAACCATATGCAGCTTTAAATTGAGTTAATAACAGTTATATGTATGCAATGACATAAGCCACTGGCCTTTTCATTCCAGGAATGGAAAAGAATAAGAAAAACATTGGTCAGAGTCTGGAAGCTTTGCATATTCATACTTCTCACAGTTGTTAAGTGTTTGAAAATTCAGGTAATGAGCATACAATACTCTGGCTGCCTTTGTATTGCTTAGGGGTTTGCTATTCTAGTAATATCTCTACAGAAACTTCTATCAAGTCAGGTTTTTTGCCCTCAAATTGAATTAGCACTTGTACATTGAAGTTTTCAACATCACCCATAAGATTTTTTGACTTGTCAAAAGAATCTGTATGGTCTCTAACCATGAATAAAAATGATTTCAGATATCATCTTTATTTCAAGTTTTATTTCCTGGGATTAATTTAATTGATTGTGCTGGTGGCTTGTTAAACAGCTGCTGAAATAAACGGACCCTTTGTGTTTCTATGTAAACATATGGGTACCTGGTTTAATTATGCTTCATACCAGTGTTGAGAGAAAAAAAAAAACAAAACACAGAAAACAAAAAATACCCTGTTTTCCAAACTGACACCATAGACCTGAAATTGTAAGAACTCTCTCACAGCAACAAAATTTGGCTCATTTTCCTCTTGCTGATTTTAATAAATCTTTTATCATCTAGACAAAAAAGAATAAAGTTCAGTAGACTATATATAACATGATAGCTTTTTTTTTTGCATATATCCACATGCTTACACAAGACATCCATGGTTTTCTCCTTGCCTGATATGACTAGGAGTAGCCCCATAAATCTTTACTTCAATATAATTCTCATTTTATGCTTAGCAGACCTAACCCTTATTTGTGTCTGTCATTACAATCACATTAACCCTGTTTTATGGCTGTGTAACAGATCAGGGTCTAAACCAAAAACTGTAGATAAAATACAGTGGAATACACACCTCTTTGGCTTTAACACACATTTTTACTTCCCCCAGACAGCTCTAGTAAAGAAAATATCATTGCCAACAGGAAATAAAAGGAATAAATTGTTCCAAATAATTCTTCTTGAACTCTTTCGTAAGGATTATTTAGTTTAAGATACTTAGACATCTTGATTTTCTTAGCTGTTCTCTTTATATAATCAAAAAATCATGGGCTTACTTAGAAATAAAGCAGGCAGAAGCAAGTGGAGCCTCTAGCACAGGAGTGGAAGTGGGCAAAAAGAATCATTTCTGTAGTAAGATTCTGGAAACTCATAGGTACATACAGGATCAGTTATTAATAGCCTTTTTATGCCTAGATAAGCACCATTCTTAGCAGTGTGCATGTGCAATACAAATAAAATATTAATAAGCAACGCACAGTTGTGTCGCAACAGAAGGAAAGCTGCATAGATAAGCCTTGTTCCATTACACAGAGCCTTAGCTTCTCCCTCTCTGCTATCCCCCTCCAACCAGAGCACTTCACCAGTTTCCTGTCCCAAGCTTTGAATGAAATGAAACACATGTACACACAATGCACTACAGGTCGAGGAGGGGAATGAAGCTGAGACAGCTGCCATGAAACACACCACAAGAGTGGGGAAGAGCAAGTGACAAAGTGAATACTTTATGACTAACTCCAGTTTTGAGGCTGTCAGAAGACCTAGGAAAGAAAAGAACGTCAGTGTAACTAGGATATGAGAGGGGTGAAGAGCTTTTGGGAGCCAGGCCAGAAGAAAAGCAATCATTGTCCCCACACCTCCAAACAGACAGGTATTTCAGAGCCAGGAAACCAGGGTCCAGAGTCATCTGTGCACAGCCACAGCTGCTTAGATGACATCATTTACTGGTGGGAAAGGAGCAGGTGTCCAGCAATGCAACCTGGCTTTGCAATTGCTCTCAAAGGGAGAAAGGACTTGGGGGCGATGGTTGATGAGAAGCTCAACATGAGCCGGCAATGTGCGCTTGCAGCCCAGGAGGCCAACTGTATCCTGGGCTGCATCAAAAGCAACGTGGCCAGTAGGTTGAGGGAGGTGTTTCTCCCTCTCTGCTCCGCTCTCGTGAGACCCCACCTGGAGTACTGCATCCAGCTCTGGAGCCCCCAGCACTAGGAGGACATGTAGCAGTTGGAGCAAGTCCAGAGGAGGGCCACAAGGATGATCAGAGGGCTGGAGCACCTCTCCTATGAAGACAGGCTGAGAGAGTTGGGGCTGTTCAGCCTGGAGAAGAGAAGGCTCCGGGGAGACCTTCTAGCAGCCTTCCAGTACCTGAAGGGGCCTACAGGAAAGCGGGAGAGGGACTTTTTACAAGGGCATGGAGTGATAGGAGGAGGGGGAATGGTTTTAAACTGAAAGAGGGTAGATTTAGATTAGATATTAGGAAGAAATTCTTTACTGTGAGGGTGGTGAGACACTGGAACAGGTTGCCCAGAGAAGTTGTGGCTGCCCCTCCCTGTCAGTGTTTAAGGCCAGATTGGATAGGGCTTTGAGCAACCTGGTGTAGTGGAAGGTGTCCCTGCCTGTGGCAGGGGTGTTGGAACTAGATGATCTTTAAGGTCCCTTCCAACCCAAACCATTCTATGAAAGAAAAGAGGAAAAAAAAGAAAGAGTAGGAGCCTTACAATTTCGTTACACAGGAAATATCTGGTCACCAACAATTACCCTGAGCTTGAATTCAATAAATACTAACTTTGTCCTACAGTATCGTGGTCCATCATTGCTTTTAAAAGCAAAAGCCATGCCCCAGAGGCTGCACATATGCGTATCTACCCAGGCACATTCAGACGGTCAAACTTCAGCCCAGTCTCCTCACTTGAGTTCCAGCTCTGCTCCTTGGCAGAGCTGCAGAGGAAGTTAGGATAGCCACATACATCTCTGATGTTCTCAGTCACATACGGGATTCAGAAAGCAAACCAAAGATGATGATACATGGATGATGTATTTAAAATGATACCTGGATGAATATCCTACTTCAAGTAAATAGAATCTGGCATTAGTAAACTGATCACTAAACTGCTAAAAAATTCAGAAACATAAAAATTCAGAAGAGGCACAACCGTGTCATTGGCACTGGTTGCTGAAAGTAGTTATTCATTTAATGACAAAAGTAAGCTATTCCCATTTTCTCAGATCAGTATATAATTTGGGGGGCTGTCTATCTTGGGATAACCTATTTTTACCCTTAACGAAAGAACATAAAAATTCTAATCACTTTTCAATCTCAGGAGTCCAAAGTGAATTTGCATTTCTGCATAAAGAAGGACCCGGTACAGAAGAATAAAATGGGAACAATTTGGATTATATGAACTCAGGTAGGATGCTGCTGTGGTCAGTTCCTCAACAGGATTTAGCACAGTTGGTAAGACCTACCTTCTTTCAACCCCTCCTTTGGAATGATGCCAGCTGTAATTATACATTATAATGAGGAAGAATCTTGAATTCACAGTAGAGCAGTGAACTTGTTTCTCCTCACCTTCAGTAATGTATTTCTGCCCTCCTTCTTCATCTTTCCTGTGTTTTGTAGTTTATGTCAAACAAGCCTCATCCTTCTCATTACAGACAAAAATCTCTGCTTGTTGAAGTGCTGAGAGAGCTAATTCTTGTTGTTCTCACTTGTTACAGAAAACCTCCTGCCAAAGGAACCATTCGGCTTAAAATATTGTAAACAACCTCTCCTTCTTTACCCGCCACAACAGCTTGCTTTTAAGAAGTCTGTTTTCATAAACAGTACGTCTTGTCTGTTCAAAACAACATAACTAGCAGTTGCCATATCAAACACATTTATGGAAGACGGCAATAAAGAAATACCTTGACAGACTAATGATGACCTCCCACAAGCCAGGCACTTAAAAGGCTCACTTTCCTGCTTAGCAGATTAAAAAGTAATAGCTGAGTGGCACAGTTTCCACTCGCTTGTCAAGTGTAATACCTGCCCTATGGGCTACTGTGAAAATAAAAATCAAACTCACCATAGAGATGGCTACCACATAAGTCAGTCTGACTCTGTGGGACATCAACTAGCCAGGTTAGTGTCAGCTGCCAGTGGATACCAGAAGAGACCAAAAGTAGACAAGAAAATCTGGACTTTTTTCCGTTGCTTACCTTGCTGAAGCCTATGGATTTCTATAGCATTTCTTCCAGTTTAAAACCAGGGTGGGAAGAAACAGGTGTGTCAAGGAGGAGGGGCTGGCTTTGCATCTATCTGGGTATTTTGCCATGTGCCTGAGCATTAGTCTCTTGCGCACAGCTTCCCATTTGAGTAGCAAAGGCAAGTTTAGAGACAGAAAAGTAAAAATGAGAGAGTAGTACACTCTTAGCAAGAGTGGAAATGAAAATTTAAATAGTAAGAAAGGCTGACTTGGATAGCACTTCACCAAGGAGTAACACCTGGATGGGTGCAGAATTGCAGCTGGGACTTTACCACCAAGTTCACCAGACAAACTGCCCATGAGTTGTATGGGTGGGCAAACACCGGCCTGCTCGCACCGGTGCTGCTGGCAGGAGGGAGCAGCCTTATGCTGACTGCACAGCCAAAGCCACGGGCAGTGCCCACAGGCACCCGTTGGGTCCAGTTTTGCCTCATGGTATTTCTTTAGGATCTCATGTGCTGCTGAGCTAAGCCCAGGAGGATTAGGGGTGATGCTGTCTCCTTCCACATATCAGCTGTAACTTTTCATTGTGTATTATATTCTGTAGAGATCCCATTGCATTTCACATCACATAACACACAAATAGAGAACACAGTTCTTTAATAACGCAGCATATTCCTTTAAAATTATTTGACAAGCACAATGAACAAATAGAACTTAAAGCTGGCTAAGTACTAGCCTCTTAAAATACAAATGCACATAAGCATGAAAGCAATTAAAGAAAATAACTGTAATCATTAAACAGGTCTCTAATTCCTAATGTAAGTAGAAGGGGCGGAAAATGCCTCATGCCCATGACTTAGAAATTCACTGGCCTGTGGTCTTGCACTAAGATTACCATCGCTCAGCCCAAACATTCAAACTGGAGGCAGAATGAAGTTCACTCTTTGAATTTGCTTTATTCTTCTAGACTTCAAAGCTGGGCAGAAAGCCACAGTAGAAAAAGGTGAAGAGGGAAATCTTTATTCTGTTCAGGTTAATAGAGCATACTCTTGTGAAGTCCTGACCTCACTGAAGTCCCATTAGCCTTTCTGAAAGTAGCAGAGACCAACACATTTCTGGTAAAATAACCTCTGCATCTGAGCATGTGGGTTTCTCACAGGGGTCCCACGCCCAGCAGTTGATGCTGGGTTATGTTGAGGCTGACATTAATTCTTAGTTGGACAAAACTCATGCTGACACCCACTGAGCTCCTCCTCCAAGTGGGAATGAGCAAAGCCACCTACAACAGGGAGAGTTAGGGCTTTTCCACAGAGACTAGTGCTTGAAAATGGGAGAGCAGATGTCTTGCCTTAAAAAGCAAACAATTTTACCACATAAATGGGGGAAAGAAAAAAAAAATCAAACAAACTAGAATGATACTAAACCAAACCATGATTAAAACAGTGTTGTAATTTGTTATATAAAACACTTGCAATGCCATTAGCTTCCAGATACGTATGTTTCATTAGGAGGATTTGTGCTTCTTGTTTATTAGTAGGAACAAAGTTTTTGTCACTTTCAAGTGAGATACATGGGTATGTCCTAGAGTGTTGGGGTTTTTTTTTTTTCCCCCACTGGAGTGTTTTGAGAAGTTCCCATGTTTGTTTTCTGTTTTACCTGCTATATTTCTCTCCACTTTCTGAAGTTGCATGGGCTACTGCTACTATTTATTCATCACTTGCTTCATTAAGATGCAGTTCAGGTTTTCACCTGTGTTGTATGTTTTGCAACCATGAAATATGGATCTAAGATTCAAAAGACAAGAGCGTAAAGAACCTTTCACATACGTTCTGCTTTCTGAAGAAACCGCAGCAGATACAAGGGCGGTTCAGCAGTGCAGAGCTGTTACCTGCAACCTAAAACAGCTTCTAATATACCAAATTATTTTAGATTTCAACATTGTTATGCTGGAATAAATACAGAGCTCTTTATACATTTTCATCATGTTCTGATAAAATCCCAGGTCTGACAGCGTATCCTGACAAAAGAGTCCACATGAAATATGTTGCTAATTATTTATATACCTCTTCAAAGGCTCAGTGCTTCTACTTGTACTTCTCACTACTCTAACCTACCCAGGCCCTAAAGCTGTTTTTCAATCACTGAACTGAAACCCCTTAGAGTAACAAGTTTATAATAGAGGTTCATAAACCTGGCAGTGATTAACAGCACGGGTTAATCAAATGAGTGTAGAACAGGCTTTTCCCCCCTTTTCTTTAAAGGAAACTGGCCCCAAGTGCTTTTCCCTTATTGCTATGTGGAAATAAATTTGCAATTAACTTTTACTTATTGGTGTCGTAGCAGCCTCTGAAGACCCCAGACAGAAGCAAGCACCGTTGTGCTTTTCAGCACTTAAATGCATGCCAGAAGACAGCAGTCACTTGGAAGAACTGACAACCCACAACCCAGCACCAGCCCACAGCCAAGCCCCCAGCAACGCCCTGGGGCCAGGCATGGGCAGAGCCCAGCCCTGCCAGGACCCTCCCCTGCCCAAAAAAGGGCAGGCAACCTCATGCTCATGTGTCATCCCACTTACTAAACAGGCTGCTTGATGATTTAAAATAATTAAGAGGAATTATCCTTCACTGACATCAGTTGGTCAGCTTCTTATGAAAAGAAGAAGTATCAAGTCCACCTACTGCCAAAACTACCATGTCCAATTTACTCCAAGACCAAGAGGACATAAGTCTCCAGCATACTCTACACAAGGGATTAGTATCCAATTTCAGCTGTTTGCAATCAGAATCTCACTGAACATGAAGTAACAACAGGAAAGGTGGGTCTGTAGCAGTTACCAGGCTGGATGGCAGCTGGGCCTATGTAGTCTGAACTTCCCAAAACTTGGAGCCAGCAAGAAGCTTCAAACAGAAAACAGCTTTCAGTGGCTGCTTTCTGAACACCCAAACACATTGTTTGTCAGTCACTAGCCACAGCATTTTTGTTTAGAGTTTTCTGGAGCATGATCTTGAAATAAATGGGATTAAAATCTTGATTTAATTCAATTCTGATGGGGAGAAAAAGGAAATTCCTGGACTGAGTTAGCTAAGTGCAGGGATGAAAAGTAACTTTTGAATAAATACTGAAGTGTATGATATTTGCTTCACCTCATTGAGTCAGTGTTTTTGTTTTTTGGTTTTTTTTTTTCTTGTGTTAATTGCTTCTGGAAATTACAAACCCAAACCACCCACAGTCACTCTGGCTAACAGACAGAGCCCGAACACCTAACACCTCCTCTCAGGACTCTCCCTTGCAGCTATGAAACCCCATGCTTGCTCCAGCTTTCCTCTGTTATCAGCTGAGTTTATGATAATAAAACCATCACATTAACGCAGAGTAAATTCATCCTCCTGCTTGACAGCTCGCCCTTCTTACGAGGTCCCAGTGGCACACAGTGGCAGCACACACCCCTTGCCCCGTCCATATTCACGGCCCAGCAGGGACCTCTCCCTTCTCTTCAGTCATCGTACTCATCCATGCTCAGCCCTGAAGCATCCAAGTGCCATTGTAGGGGGTACGTTAAGCAGTGCAAGTAATGACTATCGTGGGGTTACCGTGCTCCCTTACCCTCATCCCAGCCACTCAGTATACATTTTTTTTCCTCCTGACTGGATTTTCATGTTTCTATAGCACTCTCCCATTTTGTTTTGTTTCGGCAGCAGGTATGAGATGAGATGCTTCAGCTAAATATACACACAGACATCTTTGTGCCAGTAAGTCAGATAAGTGCCTGGGACCTGAAATAGAAGGTAGTAAGCATCAGTCTGTCCCTGGTTTCATTTGCTCCACACCTTGGACCAGTCCTGAAGGAAGATTTTCCTTTTGCAGAGGCAAGGATTAATGAAAAACAAGTTTAAAACCCCCATCCCCTACAGCGCTTTCACCATGCCAGAAGAGCAAAAGTCTTCATCCTGAAGATGTAGTGGTCTACTTTTTCCCCTCTAGCACCAAGTTCTTGCTCTCCTCTACTGCTTTTTCTCCAAAACACAGACCTCACTAAATAACAGAAGTTATCCTCAGAATGCATGTGTTTCCTGCTCTCATCCTGCGCTGCCATCACCTGTGATCCCACCATCCTCTACCTGCTTTAAAATGCTGTTCCTGCTCTTCTCTTCATGATCGATGATAACAGTTAGAAGTAGATTTTAAAAAAGGTTATTTGCACATAAGCATAAACTATCAGTAGACTTCAAGCAAGTTCTGAACAGCACAATTTTAGCAATCTGAAGTAGATATAGACAACTCAGACCAAAGTTGCTTCTCTTTCAGCTAATCACAGAGTTTATAGTAGCATGTGTTTTGGAAACATGGTATAATAACCACGAGCAGATAAAGACTAAATTTCTCATTTTTGCCCTTTCCAGACTGTGGAGGTGTTTTATCCAAAAGGTGATGTTCCCCCTTCCTTGCTTCTACTTAGATGAGCTGTCCAAAGTGGGAAGCAAGCAAACTCATGGCTTTTACACCAGAGGAGATAGCAAGAACACCACAAAACCTAAAATAATTTCTTTGTTGACCTGTAATTTTTTTTTTTTTTTTTTTTACTTCTGGAAGTCGTTTAAGAATTCATGTTAGAGCCCTGAACTGAACAATTGCTATAATCTGAAATCTTAATATTCTGATGTGTGCCAGTATAGCATTTAAGGTCCAATTCATATGTACATCAGCTTAACAAACTAGGGAAGTGCTGACATACATAAGAATTTCTGCCTGCATAGTAAAAAGAAGGATGATGATTTTGAAAGGTAACTGTGTGTATACACTAAGCAAAGTTTTTATAGTCTCTGGTTTGTCAGTTATTTCTTTAAAACAAACAAACACCAACCAAACAAAAAAAAAACCACCAAGATTGCAAGTTTCCCTTAGCAGTTTCTTAGTTTTACTAGTACTAGTGCAGCCTGAGTCTCTCCTCTAGATTCAGATGAAACTCATTCGATGGCTGGTCTTTGACTTGGCAGGAGCTTTGCCTTAACAACGAATGCACCAGCCCAGCTTTCATTTGTCATTTCCATGGCTTCTGCTTTGCAGGGTCCTGTAGAACCATAAGTGCACAAAGTCCTCGAGTAAGGGGAAAACCAGCCACTGTTCATACAGATATAGAGCTGCTGTTTTCCACCACTTTATGTGTGACAGCTTGATTTGCGTAAAAAAAAATGTTATCATGATTACAATGAAATAAGCAGGTATGGCAACACCATGCAGAATCAAATAGTAAATGCAGCCTGTCTTAAAACCAGCTCTAACATTGAGCTGCCTCTTTAAAATAGGCAGTCTTGCCAAACAGCAGTACAGGAGGCTGTGTATCTCAGCTCTCAGGAGCAAGTTACCCAGCCATTCCCAGGTCTGGCTGGATTTTTTAAGAACATTGAAATGTTGGAGCATTCACACACATTAATTCAGCAAAGACGATTCCAATTCACTCAGTTATTTCTTACTTAAAGTGGAATAAATAAAAGCAAAATCTAGCCACATACAGTGTTTCTTCCCTCCATCTTTGTCTGACTTGACTGCTCTGTACATGCATAGCAGTCTTCATAAGGTCAGAGTTAACACAGCAGCTCCTACCATTGCCTGATGCACTATCACCACCTCTCACACCATTATATCACACATATAAAACCATTATCAAAATGTTACCCAAAAAGATATTGTGTAGGCACAAGAGTAAGTCTGCCATCCCCTCAAAGATCATCCATTTTTATTATGCCACATTATAAATTACATTTTTCATCATGTATCTTAGGCATAGAAAATAAATGCATCAACCCCCTGAAAATGAGATCTTTCACTAAAACCCTCTGTGGAAGATACCAGTCCAGAGCACACATTTACAGTTATATCATAAATCTTTGGTGAAAATGGGATTTATAAAGGCTGTGCTGATACAGCTTATCCACAAGATTGTGAAAATGACAGCCATGTGTAGTGAGACAGGTTTTAGCTCACCTCTGCTAAAACACGGCCATATGAATATTGAACATCAAACCCTACACAAGTCTCCTGATTTTGCAGCAAGCCCCAAAATAGCGGGATTGCAAACCAGACCTGCCTCTTTCCCCTCCCAAGCAGGGTTCCCACAGAGCACAGGCATCCGCCCAGAGCTGGAGCACAATTCTGAATCAAATAAAACAAAACTCTTTTCATCACCTTCTTCCCCTCACTTGCCTGCAAGAAGATATTCTTTCTACTCACCTATTCTGGTTTGGGTTTTTTTTTCTCCTCCTACCATTTAGTGTCTAAAGCAGCTGGGCCTTGCTAACTGTTGAACTTAAGTTGCTTTGGCCTCCAAGCACATAACCCTTACTTTTCAGGTTCCTGAGCTTTTCTGGTCTTTCGGTTCATTTTTAAGTATTCTGAGCAATTGATGAGTACAGATGGAACAACCTTCTTTCTAGATTGACATGTCTCCTGCCTTCGGAGCGTATTTTTTTTTTTACTAAAATCACATGCCTGCTATTACGTACAAATCACAACATACCATGCTGCAACATACTATGACATGCCATGAGGTGTCACACTGGGGACACGGAAGGACATCAGGTGTAACAGAGACAAAATAAGAATTAAAACACATTTCATTTTGAGACATACCTCTCACATGATCCTTGCAGCAGGTGGGTCACAGTGCTCCACTGGGAATCTTGAAAAGGGTTTGCTTTTGGCTCCAGTTGAGAAGAGAGAGGAATTTTCCCTAGACCCTGGATACCAGCAGCAGGGAGACACCTGCCCTGGGGCACCCCCAGCTCTGCCCCAGCCATCGGGAAGCACCTCCCAGGGTCACCCCTCCCGGAGCAAACTTTTGGTGGCTCCCCAGGGCCTGACCCCAGTTTTACCCACAGAACCATAGATGAGGTCTGGCTGCCACCAGCCCCCACCACCCTAAAGCATCACCTGGGGCCACTGCACCCTGGAGCTAAGTGGGGAGGAAGAGGGGGAAGGATCCTGGTCCTGAGCCCATCTCCCCAGCATCTGGGCTGCCCCAGCCTCCCAGGAAAAAACAGGGGAGCAGCCCCTCATAGTCACAAAGTGCTTTTAATTTCCTCTTGTGTCCCCCCAGGGTGCCCCAGTTGTGTTCATACAGAGTGGGCAGCAGGAATTCAGCCACCCACACCCCTCCCCACCCTGTGCTGGGGACACTCACAAGGCTGCCCCCGTGGTCCCCAGCACTCACAGACAGAGGAAGGTACAGAGGGATGAGGGGCAGGGCACTCCCAAGTGCATCCCTCCTCATTAAGAACCTTTCCACAGCTGTCAGCACTTACAGCTGACAAGTTTTAGCACTTGTAAAAGCTTTATCAGATCCCACCCCCTCATTCAAAATTGAGCATTATTAAAAACTATATCAAGCTCAAAAAAAAAATAAATTCCCCCAATAATAAAAAAAAAAAAACCACAAACAAAAAAACACACACAACAACAAAACCACCCCCAAACCCCCCACCATTTTGGCCTGCTTTGGGCTAGAGTGCACGGACCCAGCAGGAACATTTCCAGAGGCAGGCGAGCACACTGGGAGCCCAAGTCACTGGGAAAGACAGGGGTGCTGCGACCTGTTAGAAAGTGTTGTCTCAATTTTGCTGGTGTGCATCAACAAATTCACTTACTCCAAGGAAACATGCTGGCCTAAACAAGAAAAACCAAATGCATTTAACTTATTTAAGTTCACTATGTGAGGGTATCTACCAGGCAACATAACTGTTAAGGGGTGTCTCTGTTTAGCCTGCACCCAGGGCTAAACAATAACCAGTTGTTCTATCACCCAAGACCCCTTCCCAGCTGAGAAAGGGAATTGGGAAAAGAAGGGAGACTCATGGGTTGAAATTTAAACAGATTTAATAAAATAAGAGAACCAATATCAATACTAATACAAAAGACACAAAGTTATACTTAGCTCATAGAGTGGTAGCAAGTCCCTCCAGAGAGAGTAACCACTGAGAAGAGAGGAGACGGAGAAAAATACAGTGATAGGAGAGCTGAGCAAAAAGCCCCCCATACCCCACCAGCTTTCCCATTTATATTGAATCCGACGTTAATGTTACAGAACACACCTGTGGGCCAGCCTGGGTCAGCTGCCCTGGTTTTCACTGCTAATGGCCTTGATCACCATATCATGGCTGGCCACAAACTGAAACAAAATGTAACAGAAAAGTGATGCTATAAATTTTACCCTTGCAAAACCACGACAAGGGGTTAACAAGTAAAAATATTATTTGGTGCCATATTTACTACATATACATAGCAACAGACACATATGCAGACATATGCAGTTTGATGAAGATATTTGAAAATTCAAAAATGACAGCCTCTTTGGGTTGTCCCAGGTCTCCCCCACCAAAACAAACAGTAAAGCAGTTAAGCACAAGTTTAGTTCATCCCAATTCAGCATAATATTTAAAGCAGGATGTGTGGATAAGAGTTCTTCTGAGTAAATGTCTCCGCAGAAGTTTGTGTTTCAGGCTATAAACTGAGTTGTCTGCATTTTAAACTCTGTGTTGGGTTGGCTATATATGCCAGTCGATTACTAATCTCCTGCATTTTTTTTTTCTGGGTATCATTTCTTTTCTTTCTGCATTTTTTCTTTGTCTTCATAGTCTCGTTTTCTGATCTGTCCTCTTTTCTGTGCGTATATTTGCAGTTCTTAACACCGAACCATTTAATCAGGTTTGATGTTACTGGCAAAACTCCCACTGATCGACTCGATTGCCTTTGGTAAGAGATTTCACTGGAATTTGATTGCTGTCTCAGGACTGCAAGAGGTACGTGATAACATAGTCCTAACAGGCTGTTTCCAATAGGAAATGTTGATATGAGCTGCAGAGGCATTTAGCAATTTGATTTCATTATTATTAACAGTCTTCAGAACATACAATATTTCATTTATAAGAAGGGATAGGAGAACACAGGCAGATAACTGTGCATGCTCTGTGTGCAAAGGGAAGGGCTTTGATGTGTGCCCAGATTTGTAGGAAAGGTGGAATGCATTTCTACTGGATTTTAACAAAAAAAACATAGAGGGGAAAAAAAAGTTGAGGATTTGTGAATAGCTTTGAGTAAAACGTAGACAAGTGTCTATGCCCACATATAAGGTGGACCGCCCCCTAAACATTATCATTGCTGTTATACACAGATATATCTTTCAAGAATTAAAGCCTGGTTTTCAAGGAGGATGAGCCTGTAGACTATGTCTGAGCTCAGCGTGCCTGATCCTGCAGGGACTGACGCTTCAGCACATATCTAATATTTCTAGCAGATGTTGGTCCCAGTGGGCCTTCCTCCTCAGCCGGCGTTGAGTCCCGTCATGCTCTGATTGTGTGGACATTGAATCAAAGGGAGAAAACAGAATAATTCACAGACATTTTCTGCTACGCATTCACAAAGCAGGATGAGTCCATGCAAGACCTCACCAAAACTACGGAGACTGTGGAGAGCACGGAACATGTCCCGGCACACACCAAATACCACAGCTGTACGTTATACACCTCTCATGTGGGGGCCACAGGACCCTGCCTACATAAATAAGTATTTTAGCACGCTATTTAATGGCTCCGAGGTACAAACACCAATCTAGTGACACAACTGTTACACCATTTTTTAAATTGCATCTATCCATTGGTGACAGCCTTTCAGAAACACGAGGTTTTCATCACCGTTTTCAATGCTTATCAGCTGTCATAGTTCTTCCTGGCTGAAAAGGAAAAGGTGCCTGGTGAATCCTGAAGAGATATAAAGAGATCAGCCAACACCTTGCACGGTGGAAGGGGGAGAAAAAGAACACAGGTTTACCTTGAAAACACCGAAGAAGATGATGGAGAACACTGAAAATTTGGAAGGGCTAAGAGCTCTGAGCTGAGAACATGCCCATGCTGATGACCAAATGGAAAAATCAAAATATTTACTCTGAGTTAGAGCAAGTCCCGAAAGACAGCTAACGTATAAGCACCGTCTTTTGTCACACCGACTGCCTGCCACCAGCCTCCGGGCACCGGGCTTGGCTGTGCGGCAGCGATGCGCTGAATACGCGCGTTCTCATTGCTCCATTTAGATGGCACACGGAGGTAGAGAGGAATTTTGTCTTTAATTAGGGGATGTGTTTGGAATATGATTTGTGATAATACATCTATAACAAGGGAAAATAATGAAAATAATTAATGAAGGGTAATCTAAGATACCAGGGTTTTGTCTAAATCAGCAAGAATAGAGTCCCAAGGACATCCACAGTGTGATTTATAGAATTTTTTTTTTTAATGATCCATGAGATCTTAATGTTTTCTGTGCAAGGAGAGGTTGGGGAAGCAGTTAGGAAGGGATTCTACCTGTGAGGCTATTTGTAAGATAGGTTCCTGTGAGAGTTTAATCTGAATTTCTTACCTGCTTTGTATTGTCCAATATTTCTTTTCCTTTAGAAGCCACTTTATGTCTGTGAATTTCCCTTTACAATTTTATCTTTATCTGTAAGGAAAAGTAGCAAAGTTTGCCTCATATCCAGCTGCTTTGATTTTACGGAGTGTTTGGACAGCAGGTGTATCTCAAAAAAAACTCCAAATGAACAGAAACACCGGCAAAATCATGGCCTTGCAGGATGCTCAAGACCCTTGAGCTATAAAGCTTATGATAGAAACCTGAATTAAAATGGATGCATTCGAAATAACTTTTGTGCAGAGCCATGGCAAGCCAAACAGATGACGTATGGTGCTGATAGCTGTTGTTAAATAGCACGGCACAGCATGGGACAGAGGAGTCACTGTTGCCACTGGTGTTAACCAAGGCTACGGATGGAAAAAGCCTTTCCCGAGGCCTCCACGGCTGACAGAGCTTCGTGAGAGCCCAAGGAGACATGAGGGAGTCCTTGGTCTCCCCTGCCAGTCTGGACCCACCTCAAAGAGCAGCTCCAACAAGAAGGAGGGGTTCAAATCCGTGCTGTACACCTGCCAAAAAGCCCTGTACAGAGGCAGGACTTGCCCTCCACCTCCAGCCAGCTTTCACCCTCTCTCCTGGAAAAGGACTTTTTGGATGGTGCCCTGGGTACCGTGGGGAACTTGCGATGGACGCGAGCAGAGGAGAGGCAGCGCAAGCTGGATGGCTCGTGCTTAGCAGTCTGCTCACATCTTTCTTCCACGAAGAATATTCAGCTTTCTTTGTCTAAAATGTTGAGTGGCTATGAATAGTAAGGATAGACTATCTGTAATTATTTTTAAATTATTAATGGTTTTGTTAGATCCCTTCACTTTTACATTAGGTTTCTGTTAATGTAAGTTAAATCAAAATGTACTTCAGTTTCCAGGCAGCTCCCAAATGTATTTTTCATTCTTTCATAACATTACTTCAACTTCTCAATGAGGTGTCGTATGATAAAGTTTGCTCCAGAGCCGGCAAGACTCCCAGCCCTAATGAATTCAGTGCAAAGCTCACCGAGCGCGCTCTCATCAGCCAGGCTAGATGGCAAATGAGGAGGCCATCGCTGTGTCGCCAGTTAATGCACTACCCCCACCTAGCAGGTGTCATACCCTATTCATAAGAAGGACTGCGGAGGCCACGGGGGTATCATCAAAGGCAAGGGGAGAGTTTATCAGACTAACTGAGTTACTTTATTGGCACTTTCCATTGCACTTAGGAGACACGGGTTGTCACGCCAGACACTCCTGATCAGAAAATATCTGCCAAGTGCCTCGCTCAGGGCTCAGACCTCGCAGGCCGTGAGGAGAGGGGACCGCACGCCGCCCTGCCCGCATCCCTGCCCCAGGAGATGCTCTCAGCCGGGGGGGGGAGCTCAGCGCCGGGAGACCCCAAAGCAGAAATGCGGTCTTCTCCGAAGCCCCCCCCCTCCTCCCCTCGCCCCTCGGCCTGGCGGGGTGCGGGGGGTGCGGGGTGCCCGGGGGTGCGGGGACGAGCCGGCCGCCTCTCGCCTGCCCGTCGCCCCGCGCCTGCCGAGGGGAGCGGCGCTGGGGAAAGCAGAGTGCGGAGTTAAACGCGTGCGTTCAACACAACGCCACGAAAATAATGCCTGGATAAATTATGCAGAGGGATTTCTGGATTTCTTTCAAGTAATTAAGTTTCGATTTCTTGCATTTATTTTAGCGCCAGGAAGCACGAGGCGCCACGGACGGCAAAAGTCTTCATTGATCGGTCCGGGCTTTAAGTTTGACTTCGTGACTTGACTTGTCGTGAGGAGGGAGCGCAGCTCCGGCGAGGCCGAGGGGCCGGCGGGGCCGTCCCGGCTCGGGAGGAGGCGGGGGAGCCGCGAAGGGTGTACCCCCCCAGGTGCCTGCCCAACACCACGCACCGGCCCCCGCACCCAGATTTGGAGGGGGGCGAGATGGGGAGCCGGAGCCGGTGCCGGTGCAGGCAGCGATGCCGGGCTGGGGGCGGGGGGAGCGAGGGTGCTGGGGGTGCGGAGGCACCGCCGGGGGTGCCGGGATGCCCCGACGGGGCGTCTCAGCCCGGTGGCTGCCGGGGTTCCGCGGGTTGCAGCTGTCCACACGCGCGATACCCCCGCGGCGGCGGGGACAGGTCGCCCCCCGCGCCCGGAGCCCCGGGGGAGCGGCCCGGGGGTTGTAGGGGTCGGGAGGCGGTGTGGGACACCGGGGCCGCCCCTCTGGCAGAGCCGGGGCCGGCGTTGCCCTGCGCTCAAAACAAAGGTAGAGTTTGCTCAAAGTGTAGCCCGCATCTTAATGGATTAAAAATTCATAGGGCGCATTAGGTTCGGTAAAATATGAATGCGCGGCTTTAAATTTTAATCGTAAATCAGAACGCGGATACATGAGAGGCGACAGTGATTTCTCCCCAGATGTCTGCGTGGGTCAGGGTGTGGGCGTGGGCAAGGCGGAGGCGCGGGGGGGGGGGGCTCTCCTTTTATTTAGGCGGCCCACTGCTGCGCAGGGCCCGCGGTCCCGGAGGACCGGCGAGCTGCCGGGGGGCGGCGGGGGCTCCGCGCCTGCTGCGGCTCCCCCCCGGCGTCCCCCACGACACTGGGTGGGGGGAAGGAAGGGGTAGCTGGGCATCGCGGCATCTCCCTCCAAAAAAAAAAAACAAAAAAAAGAGGGGAAAAAATGGGAAATGCAGCGTTTTCTGGGCAGCGGTGCCGCAGGCAGGGCGCTGCCGGCAGCGGGGTAAGGCGGCAGCGCGGCGCTGCGCGGGGTCGGGGCCGGCGGAGAGTCCCGCTACCGGCCGGCTCAGCCTCCGCGGGGCCCCCCGGAGCACACCGGGGTCAGCCCCCGGGCCCGGCACCCAGGAAAGTTTGCCCAGCCATTCCCCCGCGCTGCTCCGCACCCCGCCGCACCCCCGTGGCGGCCGTTCGGAGCGGCGAGAAGCGCTCGGCGTTTTGGAGACCGGTTGTCAGTTGCTATTAAAATCAAGATTAATTCATATTAACGATATGCATTCTCAATTCTCCCGTGTGACAGCATACATTAGAACAACTATTGCGAGTAATTAAACTCAATGCGGGAGGGGTTAAATGTATAGCGCGGAGAGGTTTTTCTCCCCAGTCCTTCTCTCTGCCAAACTTCAGCCGCGGAGCCGGGCGGGCAAAGCCCCTTCCGCGGCTCCGCGCTCCCCGCGCCAACGAGGCATTTTCTTCTTCTTCTTTTCTTTTTTTTTTTTTTTCCCCAGAAAGTGGGAGATTTTCCTCATCTGCCCGCACACCTCCCGGCAGGCCCCTGCCGAAGCGCGAAGGGCGGCGGCCGCGGCCGGGGCGGCGGAGCAGGGAGCGGAGGAGCGGCCGGGCGCGCTGCGGCGCTCCGGCGGCGGGAGGGGGGGGGTGGAAGGAGGGGGACAGCCGCCTCCCTGCCCGCCTCGCCTGGGCCCTGCCCGGGATTGACTGCAAAACACTCACAAATATTATTGATGGCTTTTTCTTGGGCGTTGGAGGAGATGCTGGATGCTTTAGACTAATTAGACAAGCCAAAAGCCTTTTGAAGATTAAGCAAATTGGACAACCCTTGTTAATTAGAACATAATTTAAAGTTTGAAATTATATCACTCATGAAGTAGCCTAATTAGTATGACGATATGTTAATAGCCTACTGAGACACGAAGCGCGGAGGTTTGGCATGAACTCCTTAAAGGCTTGCAAGAAAATCCTCTTTCCTACGTTGTCATTAATAAAAGATTTCTATAGACTTCAGCCTTTCAACGGTGACATACAATTTATAGTACACACAATGCATTAGCCCATAGTGCTGCTCAATTTTTTTACTATTATGAAAACTAATAAATTCGTCAAGCTGAATTAAGCATACAAATCAGATGAGGCATAACAGATTACATATTGAAGCGCTGTGTCTCCCGAGCCTAAATGAAATTTCAATCTAATAATTCCTTCCTGGCCCGGCCATAATTTGTTTAGAGATGTTGTTCTACTTCTTTCCAAGCGCTATTCGCACCATAATTAAATGATACTCAAGCTTTTAACTTTGATTTATTTCATTTCTCCGAGCTGGCGACAGTGAGAGCTGATACAATGTAATTTTTTTTTTATTTCCCTTAAAATTACCAAGTCTGCTGTTTAGGTGAGAAATTAAACACCTAAGCACTTATTTAACCTTCCTGCTGCAAAGTGAAATTCAGGGAAATAAACCCGGCCACCTTCAGTAAAACTGACTTTCCCCGATTTCTTTTCTTTTTTTTTTTTTTTTCTTTTACCTTTTCTTCTTTTTCGAAGAGAGATGCAGGGGGAAGTTGACGGGACAGCGGTGCGCTTTTACAGGAGGATCCCTCCGGCTCCCCGCCGATGGGGGGGGACAGACCCCGGCCGCATTCCCCTCTGCGGCCCCCGCGCAGCGCCCGGCGGCCGGTGCCCCCCGCCGCCCCCCGTCGCCCCCCTCCGCCCCCGCTGCCCCGCCGGAGCGGCGAACCGTGCCAGGGCAGCGCCCGGGACGCTCTTTGGCTGTGGGCTCGTTGTGAGTCCGCACGGGACTTTTCTCTTCTTTCCTTTTTTTTTTTTTGAGTTTTTGTTTTTTAATGGCGGGTGGATTTGGCGCGGCGGGGCGGGGGGGGGGGCGCTTCCCCCCTCCCTTTTTTTTTTTTCCCCTTGCTTTTTTGGCTCTTTCCCTCCCCTTTCCGGGAGGCGGTGGGACGCGGCGCGGCGGTGAGTGTGGGAGCACGCGTGGGCGTGGGCGCGGGGGCGGCGGGGGGGGCGGGCAGGGAGCGGCGGAGGAGGGGGCCGGGGCCGAGGAGGCAGGCGCGGAGGGCCCTTCGCGAGGAGTTGGGCTGTAGTGACAGGCGAGAGGGGAGGGGAGGGAGGGGAAGAGAGTAAAACCCACCGGCGCGGCGGCGGGGAGGGCACTTGGCGAGAGGCGAGGGCCGGCGCCGGAGCGGAGGCGGACGGCGGCGAGCGCCCGGGCGGAGGGCGGGCGGGCGGGCGGGAGGCAGCCCGCGCATCCCCCGGCGCATCCCTCGCGCATCCCCTGCGCATCCCCGGCTCGCCGGAGCAGCCGCTCCCTGCCGCGTCCTCCCCGGCGGGGCTCGGGCAGCCGGCTGGGGGGCGAGTGGGATTTTTTTTAATATTTTTTTTTTTTTTTGCAGGGGGTGGGGGCGCGGGGGGGGCCGGGGCTCCTGTGGCTTTTCCGGGGGGTCCGGGCCCCAGGCCCCGCGCCCCTGCCCTCCTCCGGCAGCCTCTTGCCGGCGGGCCGGGCCGCGGCGAGCACCGAGCACCATGATGATGTCCCTGAGCAGCAAGCAGCCCTTCGGCCTCCCCCACGGCGGCGGTGGCGGCGGCCTCCACGAAACCAAGTACTCGGCCCTGCACACCGCCTCGCCCTGCCCCTCCGCCGCCGCCGCCGCCCCCGCCGCCAGCTCCCCCAGCAGCACCGGCACCGGCGGCTCCGCCGGACGCGGCTCCGGCTCCGGCCCCGGCAGCGGCGGCTCCGGCCCCGGCAGCGGCGGCTCCGGCTCGGGCTCCGGCCCCGGCGGCGGCGGCGGCGGCGCGGAGGCGATGCGGCGGGCCTGCCTGCCCGCCCCTCCGGTAGGTGCCCGCCGCCCGCCGCCCCGCTTTAAGGGGAGCCCCTCGGCGACCCCCCTGGATCCGCCTGATGATTTTTTCATGGCCGCGCAGCAAATCACCCGGCGCCGCCGGGCTCTCGCCCAACTTATGCATGCGGCGGCTCTTGCCGCCCGTATTAATTTTTATGACCTGGGATGCTGCGTGCGGCGGGTGCGTGTGTCCGTCCGTCCGTCGGTCCGTCCGCCCGCCGCTGGCTGCCTCTGTGCGAGCGGCTGCGCACCGCGCCCGCTCCCTCGCCCCGCTCGCTCCCTTTTCTCCTCTTCCCCCCCCCCGCCCCCTTCTCCAGGATTTCTCTTTTAACATGCTGGGAAGGTTTTAGTGGCACGGCGGAGTGCGCGGGGAGGCGAATTCCCTGCTGAGCGTTATGTGTGCCTTCTATTTGCAATTGCAGAGCAATATATTCGGCGGTCTGGACGAGAGCCTGCTGGCCCGCGCCGAAGCCCTGGCAGCAGTGGACATCGTCTCCCCGAGCAAGAGCCACCACCACCACCCGCCGCACCACAGCCCCTTCAAGCCGGACGCCACCTACCACACCATGAACACCATCCCCTGCACCTCGGCCGCCTCCTCCTCCTCGGTGCCCATCTCCCACCCGTCCGCCCTGTCGGGCACCCACCACCACCACCACCATCACCACCACCACCACCACCAGCCCCACCAGGCGCTGGAGGGGGAACTCTTGGAGCACCTGACGCCGGGGCTGGCGCTGGGGGCCATGGCGGCCCCCGACGGCGCTGTGGTCTCCACGCCAGGCCACGCTCCCCACATGGCCGGCATGAACCCCATGCACCCGGCGGCACTGGGCATGGCCCACGCCCACGGGCTACCGGCCCACATGGGCTGCATGAGCGACGTGGACGCAGACCCCCGCGACCTGGAGGCCTTCGCCGAGCGCTTTAAGCAGCGCCGCATCAAGCTGGGGGTGACCCAGGCCGACGTGGGCTCGGCGCTGGCCAACCTGAAGATCCCGGGGGTGGGATCCCTCAGCCAGAGCACTATCTGCCGCTTCGAGTCCCTCACCCTCTCCCACAACAACATGATCGCCCTCAAGCCCATCCTGCAGGCCTGGCTGGAGGAGGCCGAGAAGTCCCACCGCGAGAAGCTGGCCAAGCCCGAGCTCTTCAGCGGCGCGGAGAAGAAGCGCAAGCGGACCTCCATCGCCGCCCCCGAGAAGCGTTCATTGGAGGCCTACTTCGCCCTCCAGCCCCGGCCCTCCTCCGAGAAGATCGCCGCCATCGCCGAGAAGCTGGACCTCAAGAAGAACGTGGTCCGCGTCTGGTTCTGCAACCAGCGCCAGAAGCAGAAGCGCATGAAGTACTCGGCCGGCATCTGAGCCGGCAGCGGAGGAGAATCGACACCATCATTATCACCATCATTAAAAAATTCAAAATTAAATAAACGACAACAACAAAAAAAAAAGAAGAAAAGAGGATAAAAAAAACCCTCCCCGCCGCCCCCAGCCCACCCCACCGCCTCGCGCCCGACTTTCGGGGAGAACTTCCCCGCGGAGCCGCCGCCCGGACCCGCCCCGGCAAGTACCGCTGGTTTTTATTCTTAACAGACCTCGCCTGGGTGCAAGCGCGGAAGGTGCCCTCCGCAGCGGCGTGTCCGCAATGTCACGGTGTTTTCGGGACCCAAACTTGAATCTAGAGTTGAGGCTTGCGCCGCGAGAGACGTCTCAAAAGTATTTTGATTTAAATAATAATAATAATGATTTAAAGAAAAAAAAACAGATGGCAGGTTTTTCTGCATTTACACTGCGTATTATAAATATATAAATATATATATATTTTTACTGTGGTTATTATCCTTTTCCTTCTCTGAAGTTATAACGCTTAGGGAAAGAGCTGATCCTGCTGTGTTCACTGGTCTTCAAAAGCTATTATTAGATTACTGCCAAACAACCCCTTGTAAATTATTAATTTATCTCTCTAGCAACTTCATTTTGTGCTCATTCTAATTAATTACACCTCTTTAATCTAAGTCTTGATAAGAGTAAAAAAAAAAAAAAAGATAGTGAGAATCAAATATTTTGTGTTGGTAGGATTTATGAACGTGAGGTTTTATCTTCTTCTGAACGTCCCTTTTGGCCATCTGTAAATTGTCACCTGAACCTAAGGTATTTCTCTGGCGAGTATTCTTATTCGTACGGCGTCGGCACCCTATAGTAGATGTCCTACATTATTTGTGTAGCCTGATTCACTGTCCGAGGTATTTGTTTACCGCGTTACATATTTAATGGGGATTCCCATATTGTCCCCACCACACGCTGCTCCTGAAGCGAGAAAGGACGTGGCCGCGTAGGTGACAGCGTGGGTGGGGGGAGTTGTCCCTTCGGGTCTCTTGCCAGCACAATATCCGTCTTTCTCGATTTCAAAGCTGTATCGCGACGGTGTTCAGACCGGCTAGGTTATTTATCTATCTATCCGATTGCTTATTTATTTATTTGGTCGGTCGGTCGGTTATTTATTACCTTTAATTGCAATGCTTTCCCACGGAGGAAAGTCCCTTTTGGAGGTCTGTTTGTAGAAAAGCCAAATTTAAATTTGTAGGAAAGGGAGCGAGCGAGCGAGGCTGCACTGCTTGTAAATTCACAACTGGTTTGATACATTTCTTTTGGAACAACAACAATAAAACGAGGGTACTCAGTTGGGTACCTGTATGTATTGTAAATATTTCATTGGCGTTGACGCACATATAGATATATTCTTACAGATTCCGCTGTATCGCTGTTCTATTCGAGACTGTTTGAAGTCTTAAGTTCTGTACATGACCCGATTTCGTTCGTGGTTTTTTTTCTTGGTTAATAGGCGGTTTATTTATTCTAGTAATGTACTAAGTTATTTTTAAATGTTGTTAAATCGTCTTTCATTAAAAAAAAGAAAAAAGGATTTTAACAGTTTGTGGGCAAAGCGCGTTTGCTGCTTCTTGTTTTCCACCGCCATCCTCTGCCTGAGCTTCCCCCACGCCTCCGGGTCGCGGGATCCGCTCAGACCCCGCGGTGCGGCGGGGGTTGTGCACCCCCTGCCCTCCCGCAGCAGCGCCGGCGCCTCCGAGCGGAGCGGGGGAGGGGAGGGAGGGGGGCCGACGCAGGTCCCCCGGGGCCGGAGGGATGGGTGGGGGGCGGCCCCGGGGGTGCCAGCGCTGGCGGCGGCAGCACCACGGACAGCGGCGGCAGCACCACGGACAGCGCCGCGCCCCGCCCGCCGAGCGCCTGCAGCGGGTGACCGCTGTGATTGTGCGGGGGTGGGGGGGGGAGTGGGGGTACCCCCGCGGCGCAGGGGGAGTCAGAGGTGCCGCGCACGCACACGCGCGGGAAAGAAAAAAAAAAAAAGGAAGAAAAAAAGTAATTTCTCCGCCTGGCGCTCACAAAAGCCGGGGAAACCCGACGGCGGCGGGCGGGGAGGGGGGAGAGGAGCTCATACACGAACCGCCATTAAATATTCATATTTCCGCCCAGCCACCAGTTCCAGCTGCATCTTCAAAGCCGCCCCGGCACTCCGAGGGTGCCGGCCTGCTGGCACGGCCGGGGCGGTGGCTCCGCGGGCGCGGAGGCAGCACCTCGTTCCCCTCGGTCCGCCCGGCACAGGCCTGCCCCCCCCCTCCCGGCCCTCCGCGGCCCCGGCATGGCCAGCGCTTGTCGCTGTCGTTACCGTCATTGCTACCGCAACGATACTGTACGATCCCGCGGGCCCGCAGGACTCCCGCGGGCGCGCAGCATGGCTTGTCTTCTCCTTCAGCCGCTGCCGGGGCTGCAGGCGCGGTGCGGCAATTTGGTGGCGCTGTCCCTGCGCGGAGCCCGCGCACCCCTGCGCGCCTCTGCGCGCTCCGCCGGCCGGGCAACGGCCAGGGCTGGCCCCCCCCGCCGACACCTCCCCCCGGCGTGGGCAGCGGGGGGAAAATGCTTCCCTACCCCCCGCGCCGCGGGCTGGGCTGCCGCGCACCCTCCGCGGGTGTAGGGTCGTTTTAAAGGGGGGGGGGAGGGCGGGCGGAAAGTGGCGGGTCGGGGGGCCGGAGCCAGTCAGCCCGGCGTGGGACGGGCCAGTGGGACCCTTGAAAACAGCAGAGCAAAAACCTTGAAAACAGCAGAGCAAAAACCAAAACCGTCGGCAGGCGCAGGCAGCGAACAGCCCCTGAACTGCTGCTTCGCCCTCTTAAATGAGCCATTCACTTAAAGGCTATTACGGGCGAATTAATAAATTACACAGCGAATTATTAAATCCAGATAATTACAAGGAATAAGTAAGTAATCATTAGTTATCTCAGCTAATTACTGTGGGTCAGAGCGAGCGAGAATGTGAAATCCTCCTCGGGAATTGAAATTAACTTTGCACAGTGAGTCTCTCTGCTTGACATCCCCAGTCTGTAGGCACATGGCAGCTCCCCTGTGAGCCCGGCTTTCTATTTAACTTGGAGAGAATGGAAATAAAATTAAGTGGCGATGTGATAATAGGAAGCTACTTAGAAAGCAAACGCGGTGGGTTTTATTTTTTTACCTTTTAATGCCTGGAGATAGACTGCTCTCTAGTTTCCCCAAATTAAAAACCCGGGGCAATTAGTCGACTTCTCCCCGTACCTGCCTGTCCCACTCATGCAGATTATTAACAAACGACGAGGCACGAAAGAGCTGGGGCGGGAGAGGGGCGAAGGGTGCTGGGCTCCGAGGGACCCGGGGTGGGCACCCAGGCAGCCCCTCTGCTACCGCCGGGAAGGTCTGAGGCACCGGCGCGCTTTGTTTTGGGAGACAATAAGCTGCCGAGCTCTAATGAGGGTCCCTGTCTCTTCCGTTCATCTTTCGCCAGATCTCTCCAAGAGCTAATGTGTTCCCCCCCCCTCCATAACATCACTTCCCGGCTTTCCTTCACGTGCATCTTTTGTAAACAGCAAATCTATAGGTGGAGATGCTCCCCCTGCCCTCGCCGGGCTTTGCCCGCATTAAAACAACAACAACAACAACAACAACATCTCGGCTTCTTTGCCTTTATCAATTGCAATTAGGTGGACAGTCTTCCCCCTCTTCCCTTGCTCCAGTCTGGGATGATAATTAAAATTTAATGAAGCCTGGGAGTAGCAGAGCTCTGTCTGGGGACTGTGGAATAGAATATTTTAACTGTACATTTACACCAAGTGTCTGGCTTCAAAGACGTGACTGCTTTTAATCTCGAATTAGAAAACCACAGACCTGAAATTAAATATTACCCACCCTCGCCTCCCCTTCCTTACCGCCACACTGTCACGCCTGTGTTTTCCTGCCTTGCCCCACGACACGCACACACCCACGTCTCGGGTCTCCAATTACACTCGCGTTAATAATAGATGCCTTTGAGAGGGTG
Source organism: Nyctibius grandis (assembly GCF_013368605.1). Taxonomy (NCBI): domain Eukaryota; kingdom Metazoa; phylum Chordata; class Aves; order Nyctibiiformes; family Nyctibiidae; genus Nyctibius; species Nyctibius grandis. The sequence continues at coordinate 71,560,584 of NC_090663.1, read as the reverse complement.
CGGATTTTTCCCTTTCCCTCTTTTTTTTTTTTTTTTTGCAAATAGTGTTAATGCAATATTAATTGCTCGTAGCTGCTATAAGAATGCGCCGCGTTCTTCCAGGAACAAATCGATGGATCGGGGCAGCGAGCGCGGAGCAGGAGGCGCAGCCCCGGGGGCCGCCCGGGTGAGTACGGCCGCCGGAGGGGTCCTCCGCGCCCGCGTAAGTCCCGCGCCCCATCCCGCCTCGCGGATCGTTGTAGGGGGAGGCGCGGGGAAGGATGGGGGGTCGCCGTTTTTTATCCCAAAATCCCCTTCGGGGGGGGCGGGGGGAGTTGCTGGTTCGGGGGGGGCGGAGGGGGGGACCCCGGCCCCCCGGCCGGCGGGTCCCCTCCTTAGCGCGGCGGTGGCAGACCCCAGCAGCCGCCCTGCTCCCAGGGAAGCCCGGTTGGTTTATGGTCCCGGCGCGGTAACCGGGGGGAGGAGAACGGGGAGACAACACTCCCCTCCCTCTCCCCTTTATTGTTATTGTTATTTTGGCAGGTGAGACCCCCGGGCCCTCCCGGAGGAGGGAGTCCGGAGGCGCAGGAGGGGAACCTGCCCCGCGGCTGCGGCTCGGCGCGCCCCGCAAAGGTAAATGCGGTTTTTGGAGGGAGGAGGACACCTCGCAAGTAAGGGGGGCGGGGAGGAGAGAAAAAGAATCCCCACTCACCAGCCAAAAATATCCTCAAGAAACCTCCGGGGGTTCCCACAGACAGCCGGGACCCCCCACCCCTCCCGCGGCGGGGGCGTTGCTGACCCGCTCCCACGGCTCCTCCCTGCCAGAGGCGCCCCGGAGGCCGGGCAGGGCCGGGGGCTGCCGCCAGCTCCCGAGCAGGAGCCGCAGCCGCTGTGCTGGGGCGGGGGGGAGAGGGGGGGGGGGTGTCACACCTGCCCTGTCCCGGGGCCGGGCCCCCAGGTGGCACTTGTTGCCAAAAAATTTAAAAGCAATAAAAAAAAAAAAAAACCACAACCGAAACCCTGCCGCAAAACTCAACACAACCCCCCAACCCAAAACAACGGAGGAAGAAAAAAGGCGCTTGCAGGAGCGCTGGGCGGCAGCTGGGACTGCCCCGGGAGCGTGTCTGTATGCAGGAGCCGGCTTCGCAGCTGGGCTCCCCGTCTCGGCCCAGCCCCAGCCCTCCGCGGCCGCGGAGCCCGCGGGGCGCAGCGCTGCCCGGCCGGAGAGGGCTGGGCCGGCCCCAACCCCCGCGTGCGTTTGGCACCGGCCTCCCGGGCGGGCACAGCAGCCCCCTCCTCTCCCCGGTGCCGCTGTGTGTGTGTCGGGGGTGTTCCATAGGCAGGGGGTGCGCGGCGGGGCCCCGCGGTGTTTCCGCGGCGGATGGAGCCGGGGGCTACGCGCCCCGTCCGGCTGCGGCACCGCTCACCAGCGCGGCGGGGCTCGACTCGGCTGGGCTCGCCTCCCCGTTTGTACAGAACAGGATCATTTACATAAAGTCCTTAAGGCAAATAACTGTTGGGGCTCTAATTTATATCTGATCGAAAATTAGCCGTCATTATGCGCTCCATTAGCAGCGTCTTTAATGTGCTTCTAAGCACCATTTGTCAAGCGGCTTGTTAATATCCTTCAAGTCTTTAAAGTTGAGAGCTCATTAAAGAGTGCGCTCTGTTATTGATGTAATTTAGATGAGTTTGGAAGAGCGAATGCGCTGCGGATAACCTGGAGCAGCGGGGAGAGGCTGGGGCTCCCCCCCGGGGCGGCAGGAGCGGCACCCCGGCGTGACGGCCCCTCACCGTGGCGTCGGGTCCTGGCCGGGGGCAGCCCGGAGCTCGCTTCCGTGCTCGGGCTGGGGCGTGGGGGATCCCCTGGCAGCGGGGGGTCGGGAGGGGGGGAACCTCTTTTGGCAGAGGCGGAGTAAAGCCGCCTAATGCTGTGCAGACACGGCTCCGCCGTCTCTCTCCCGCTCCATCGGAAGAGCATAAAGGCCAATAAATTACCTCCGCTGCTTATCTGAAAGTCCACATATTCTGTCGGTTTTTTTTCCCTCCGCTGGCGCCCATCGCGTTGGTGCAGCACGATGAAGCCGCCCCGTGAGGGCGGGGAGCGCCCCGCCGGGCCCCCCCGGGAGCTCCCTCCGGCCGCCGGCCCTGCGCGGCGGCGGGTCCCGGCCGCCTCGGGAGACCTGCTCCGCCCCTCCCCGCCCCAAATCCTGCTGAAAAGCCGGCGGGGAGGGGGAAGTCCGGGCTGAGGGGGGGTGTCGTCCCCGTCCCCCCCGCCCCGGGCGGTGTGGAGTGCGACTGGGGCTTGCGGGGAGGGTCCTTCCCCTGCGCCGCCGTCCCCGGGCTTCCCCCGGGCGAAAGCAATAAAGCGGGTAATTAGACTGCTAAAGATGGATGTAAATAACGGGGAGGAGGTGGCGGTGACAGCAGGGCGGTGGGGCCGGCCCTCCCCCGGGGAAGGGACACGGAGCTCCGCAGTGCCTGCCCCGAGGCCCCGGGGAGGGGCGCCGGCTGACCCGGTGGCACTGGGGCCGCGGTGGGGAGGGTGCCAGCAATTCCCCTTTCAGGAGGGGACTCTTACCACGCATCAGAAAGGCCCCTTTGCCCCCAGAACCCCCCCAGAGCATAGGGGTCAGGGGCCAGGGCAGAGGGGGTGGGGGTGTGGGTGCAGGTGTTGGCAGCCTTTCAAACCCTGGCACAAACGCCCCCACAGGGGCTCTAACCAGCTTTCCGCACAGGCTCGTGTCGAAGGGGTATTTACCTGTGCACCACACGGTCCCAGGGACACAATGACACCCGTGGGAACATTTATCTCCTCTCCAGCCAGGATCGTGGTGTGTAAGCAGCCGCACAGCCACACCCAGCCCTCCCCACCTCTTGGGCAGCAAGCCCGGGGGATCCCCCCATCTGTGCGGGGTGGGGGTACATACAGCCCTGGCCTTCACATGAGAGAGGGCTACTCCTGAAGAGCTGGACATGTCTTCTGCACTTGGTAGGGTCATAGCCAGCAATGTGAGCCCTCTCCTAGAGCCACTGCCACTATACTGGTCCCAGATGCTCTCTGGGCAGAGGATGAGAAAAATAACCTTCAGGATGATGAGCAAAAGCATCACCCCGGGTGGGCAAAAACACAAGGCACAAAGAGCCACCAGAAGGCCCGAGGCTGATGGGTTGAATCGTACTTGCAGATGTGCTCATAGTTATTGCCACCATGAACACACAGGAGATGTGGCACAGGGGCACATTGCCGTGCACGTGGCTGGCACATGTTTTCCTCGTCCTTTTGCATGTGGCATTTGGGGATCAAGTCCTCTCAGGGTGCGTGTGGGCACGTGTGTGGCCTGCTGGGTTTGAGAAGGGCTCACTGCATGGTGGAAAGCCCTTTCTTACCCATCTGCTCACTTGAAACCCTTTCTTACCCATCTGCTCACTTGAAACCCTTGTAGCTTTTCTCTTGCCTGTGGCACCATGTTATTTTGGAGGTTGTGCAGCAGTGAGAGGCATGTACAGGTCCCATTCTCACCCCAGTAATGGCTGCGACTCTTGTGGGGGGAGCTTCTGGCAGCGACATGCATGGCAGTGCCCACCTGGCAGCAACACGAAGCCCCACGGGCCGAAAAGGGATGTGATGAGAAGGGCTTGCGCAAACCTCAGCATAATAAAAGCCTCCATCCCACAGGTGCATACAAACACACACAAACACTTACACCAGATGCTGTGCAAAAAAAAAAAAGCCAAAGATGTCACCTTTTGAAACTGTTTTTACATCCTGAGTTGTCAAATTTCTTTCCTGATTGCTCTTCATTTTAGAAATAGATTCTTTAAGAATACATTCTTAAAATGCATCATCTTTAAAAATGGCTGTGAATGGACATGCCTGGTGCCTTGATATGTAACTCTCCCAAGTTTCTTCTACTTAAATACCTTACGTGAAGATGCCCACAAACCTTTCCTACTGGCCCTTCCTCATGGAGAAGGGGCATTGCTGGAGGGGGGGGGGGGCAACTAGGAACCCCTTGCTAATTGATGCAGCTCACCTGCAACAGCTGGGGTGGCTGCCTGCTCCCCGTCACCATCCACCTGATCGCAATTTAAACCACTTTTCATTTCAGCTTCCATCAGACACAAGGTGGATGTCAGCAGCAGGCTGGGGGTGGTGGAGGGGTGATGCCTCTGTCCCGGTCCCTGTCTCTCTGCCCAGGTTAATCCCTTGTCTGCTCAGGAAGGCTGGGGAAACTCCAGTCAGTTCAGTTGTGCCCAGGCAGTTTTGGGGCAGGAGGGGAAGAGAGGAGGGGAATTAGCAGTCACGCAGTGTCGCTTGGCCCCAGGGCTGGAGAACGGTTCCCAGCTGGTTGTGCAGACTGGCAGGGCTGCAGCCACCAGAGACCACCCACCACTTACCTAAAGCTTTTTCTCTTCCACAAAGCCTCTTCCCCACTGGGGAGGTGGGGCTGTGTTTGGCTTGGATGTGAAAACCAGCCCCTCTCCTCTCTGAGCCGCTTTGTCCCCCTGAATTAGCCGGCATTACTTTTAACTCATTGAATAGTCTGGATCAGAGCCAGCCAGCTGATGGGCTCTTGCCCAGACGCAGGTTTGCGAGTCAACAGCACCAGGACTCGGTGAGGTCCGGACCTTGCCAAGGATCTTATTGCTTGTCCATTGGACGAGCCCAGAGCAGCCCCGTGTGCCCGGTGGCCCCCGCACGCGTGCCGATGAGCAGAGACGGGGCAGGCGCGGGCTGGAGCCAAGCAGCCGCTCTCCTGGGCAGCCCATGGGGACGGTGTACCAGGCAGCCCAGGGACGATGGGGAGAGGGTTTTACTTTTTTAGACAGCTGTTAAAATGTTTTCATTTAATCAGCCATGGTTTGTACGCCTCAGTTAAACAGCTGGCACCCGAGACGATATGCAGGGATGTGTAATTTTGATTCCTACCTTTCTGTTTCAAAGCTGTCTCGTTTTGAGCACTTTGATCCAAAGACTAAACTTATTGTGGCACATTTATGTATATGACATTTTCATTCGCTCCTTTATTTTTTTATTTTTGCAAAACACATCACTCCCAAGGTTTCTAGTGCCAAGGCGGCGGTGCTCTGCGAAGGAAAACACATGGTCCAAACTCCAACGCTTGTGCGTGCCGCAACAGTCCCATTTTATACATGTCACAGGCTTGAATTGCAAGAGCAGTGGCCATGCATGGAAGGGAGCATGCAGAAAAGGGAAAACCGTGCTGGGGGTGAGTGTCAGTGTATTTAACACTGTGTCCCCATGGACTGTCTGGGGTTTTTTTCTCAAGTTGTTTTTTTTTTTTCCCCTAGAGTTTTACAACTCTTTCTGGGTCTTTATGGCAATTCAGTGCTTTTGCCCCTCTCCCCAGTATTATCAGAGTGCCTCATGGTATTCAGCATACTGATCCCCAAACATCCCCAGGAGGCAGGGATGTGCTGCTACCCCACCTTACAGCAGAGGAAAGCAGAGAAGTTCGGGGTGGATGAGGAACTGTAAAGCAGTCTCCCAAGTTCTAGGAGAGCGCTCAGATCAGGGGACCAACCCTGCCTCATCTCACAGCACCTCCAAAAAGCTGAACCAGTAACGTCCTTGAAAATCTTATTCACAGGACACCGGGAGTACGACATGCCCAACGAAACACCATTCACCTCGAACTACAGCAAGAAGTGGTTTATTTTCCCAGCAGCGGCACAGCAGTAATTTTTAAAGCTCTGTTGCAGGGGTACGCGGTGGGGAGGCAGAACAGCAGTGGAACAGTAAAAGCTGACTTCCCTCAGGTTCGGGTCTTTTGGTTGGGTTCTCTGGTGTCAAATAAGGCACAAACTCCAACTGGTGCTTTTCCCAAGGATGGAGCATTAATAAACCCTCTTGCCTGGGGCAGGCTTTCTGGTACATGTGTGATTTTCTGCCTTTTCCCTTGTGTGGGACACACATGGGGTCTGTCCCCTCTGTCAGCTGCTTCGCTGCACAGAATCTGTGGGGATATATTCACAGCTAAGCCCTTTCCCTATCCGTTCCACTGGTTTGAAGTGGGCTAAGGGTTTTAAAGCCAGTTTGAAGCTGAGGGAGGCACAGACAGAGGTACAAACAGACAGGGTCGGCCATGCAGAGCGGGGTCCCCCAAGCCCTCCTGGGGAAGCCAGGCTGCTGTCTGTGACCAAGCCACCTGAAGAAGAGATGCTGCTCGGGTGAACATTTCCACATACCTCCTTCACCTCCTGCCCCCCAGACCGCTTCTGTTGCAACAGTTCTCGTCCTCCCAGGACAGCAGCAGCCTGAATGCAGCTCTGCTGTCTGAGGCCAGCTTTAATTAAGTGGGTCCTCCTGCACACGGACACGTGTGAATACAAACAGCTCCGTTATCCACATGGAAACGGATGCTTCATTTCTGTAGTAACATTCTAAACATCCTCACCAATAGTTTTAGAAGGTTTGGACTTCACGTTGGGAGAGATCTGATTGATGTTGAGATTTAACTGAGAAAACTCGAAAGGTTAAACTGAAAAAGCAGCTACTCCTTAAAAAGCAACAGAAGCATTGCTAGGGCTAGTCAGTTCTCACCTTTAGAAAATACTCTTCAATTTGTACACCTCCAAACCCTGAATCCCTGGGAAGGAAGCGTGGACACCAACCCTCTCTTCACTCCTCCAGATCCTTTCTTCCCTCCTTTGCCCTTCCAAATACGCCTATGGGTGTTCGTGAACAAGTTTTCTTGCCCAGAGGAAATGAGCAGCTGACCCGGCTGTCAGTGCCGGGCTGCTCTGTTAGGTTTTGTGCCAGATCTCACCCAGTGAGATCTCAACTGGGTGTGTGTTTTAGGCATGACAATCTTTAAACTATCCTTGGTCGAGTAAAGAAAAAACAGAAGCTGTTTACCACATAACGGTACCCTGCACATCTGAAGGAGGAAACCCACCTGCAATTACAAGAGAAAGGACCAATATAACCATTGATGTGGTTCATTTTCAGTCCAGACTTTCTAGGAACAAGATGCTGCTCCACCTTTCCTCTCATTTCAAAATTACAAGCCTTTCCTTGATCCGGGATAGTGCTGTGCTCAGATTAAGGCGAAATACAATAGACCAACATCTCAGAACACGTGTAGTTCTTTATTTGGAGGTATCTGTAGGCACTTTTGGCTGGCATTTCATCACACCTCAATCTTCTTTCTACTGAGGCAGAATCACTCTCATACACTGTAAAACAACGCTGCTACCTTACACTCTAGGCAGTAAGCTGTAACTAAAACACACACGTGCAGCCCTATCTTTTTTTGTGTCAAATATCTCTGCAACGCCAGCTGTATAACAGTAGTCATCGTATTGCCCTGCTGACACCCCCAGGTTAGAAGTACTCTGCTTTTCTGAAGCTGAAAATACTCCTGGAATACAAAACTGCTGAAATAATATCAATTGCAATTACAAATCTAAACTACATACGCAGTATTGTGGCCTTTTCAGTATTACATTTCTGTGGCAATTTTTTCCATTGTGCATCGTTCAGTCATGTTGGGACAATTTGTTAAATAATGTAGAGGCACTTCATCATGGAACAACATTTGAGGTGATTTACAGCTTGGTCTTTTAGCAGCACACCTGTAAATTGCTATAAATAATACTAACCCCTATTAAGGAGACATCAGGGTGCTTCCAGGCTGAGAGAATTAATGGGGAGGCAGTTGTGGATGATACTGGGTAAAAGCACTACCAGTTTACAACTGATTGGGTTGCTCTGATATACAGATCCGCTCACGTGCCCCACAGCCAGGCCTGAAGATGAAGGTCTGAGTTTCTGAAGGGCAGAGCTCGGAAGGCGTTTAGCAGCAGGCTGGTGTACAGAGATCAGTGACATTCTAGGCTTAAGTACTTCTGTTTTTCTTGAGGGCGTAACGTAACTTTTACTAATCAGCTGTTTGCAGCAAAGTTTAATTAGAAGTAGCTCATCATCTTTACTTCTCATCTATATCAAGTCTTCATTCGTCAGGCATACAAGGTTAACCATGAAGGAAGGTTATGAAGCAAAGTAGAGAGACCAAAATCCCAGGCTACAGTAAAACAGAGCAAGTGCTGCCATCTCAAAGGTTGCTGACACCTGAAAGCTGGGAAAAACAGTTGTGAAGTCAAGAATAAACACAGATAAACATCGCTTATCCACTTTTCATATGCACAAAGCCAATGAGCTTACTCACTTTTCAGCAGTACAAAACAGTTTCGTTTTTGCTAGCAATGTAAACAACCACACAACCATTTTGGAGACATGACTTACCTTTGGTTAGTAAGCTGTTTCAGACAATCAGAGAAAAGAGACGGTGGTTCCTCGTAAAGAAGAAACTGCACATGCCATCTTTTTGACAGGTAATGTGAAGGGTGGGTGAATGAGCTTCTGCACAACCCAATGTTAATCACAATTGTGAAGACAGAGGGGAGACTTTGAATGAAGGGCAAGAAGGAAACAAATGAGTACAAGGAAAAGTGGGGAAGAAAATGCAAATGCAAAAGGAATACTGTAGGCTCAAAGATCTCAGTTTTACTCTAATTTGCATTTGGGTCTCGACCCAAAGCCTTTCTGCTGGGGAGTGAGATTCTGACTTAGTCCTTATGTGAATATCCATCTACCTGATCACCAGATTTTTTTTTTTTTTAATGATGCAATGCTGCACGTGGAAAAGGGTGACAAAAGAGGATCAAGCTCCTAATCAAGGAATCGGTCATGGCAAAACAGACAAAATAATGGAAAATACTTTCCCCCCCAAATGGGTGATGATTATACAGGGATGCAAAAGAACAGCTAAAGATGGCAGGACCACTTTAAACCATGAAATAAACTTTTCCAGCTCATAGCACCATTATGAACACTTGTGTTTCCAAGGTGTTGAAGATGATTTACAGGTAGAAATTCAAAAGGCCTAAGTACAACCATCAGGAAGCAAAGGTGTGAAGACACATAATTCTGGGCTACCATATGCAGATTTTTTACTTCAGTTTGCAATACCTGGGGAAGCTTTGAAGCTTTTGCTTCAGAAGTCAAGAGATGACCTGAGACTTGCAGCTTCCATTACAGGAAAGCTGTTGCAGGAAAGAGCTTTAGCATATGCTCTGAACAAACGTCAAAGGCTCAGAAACCAGAGGAAAAAGTAAAAGGACTTCAGCCTGTCTTCATTGAACACAGCTCTTGGAAGGACTTCTTGACCTATACAATGATTTGAGATAATGCATGTGATGGCCATATTTAAAGCAGACTATGTACATGCGCTGGTCTCACAGAAGATGAGAGAAAACCTAAACCATTACATTAAACTTTTTCTCCATTCACACAGCTCTGCGGAGCCACTGTAGCACCAAAAAAGGCAGAGGAAAGCTTTGCTACGTTGTGGAGGATGAATTCGCGCAGAGGAAAACGCCACGCAGCACAGCCTTGCAGCCGGCGTAGGCCCTCTCCTCTGCGGGGGTGTAGCTGTTACTCACCAGATGTGGCCACCTCCAGGCAGCTGTGTGCTGGGCCAAATGCTCTGAACTACGCCTGGGAGTTGGCTGAACCGAACTGGCTCTGTTTTAGAGGTGTGAAAGCTTCTTTCTGGCTCACTTAGTGGATACAATGACAGGCTCATCATGTACAGCCCAGGAGTCTGGCCTTGGTTTCACACACTCTTTCAGCTGTTGAAGACCACTATATATAGTTCCAGCATCTTTTTCCTTTGAAAAAATAGTTAACTCCACTCTCACTCACAGTCCTGAAGATATTTCACTCATGTCTGATATTGAGAAACGTACAACAGGGACTGCAGAAATGAATCACACCATCTGATGGTGAGATTAAACCCAGCAGCTTTCAAGGGAAAGTGCATTGTCTCACTGATGGAAATACCACAGCTCCCTACAGTGGGATGTGGGATCTGGGCGTAACAGAGGGGGTGACTAAGGCAAGCATACTTTTTGCGAATATATTAGTTTAGGGTTTTTATGCTTTTACTTCCCTCACCTTCACAGCCTGTTTTTTATTTACTTCGCATAAACTACCAAGTTTTCTGGCACAGATGGTCTCAGAAAGTAATTTTCTAGGCAGGTTCCACTATCCTGCAATTTTCTAATCAGGAAGATGGAGGAAAAAACCCTAGAACATGACTTATACAAGTGTCCCCAACCAGCAACAGTGATTGAACATCGCCTGCTCTGAGGCCGTTTGGCATGTGTACATGTGCACAGCTTGTGCCAGCACAGCACTCCTGGTCCCTGACTACTTTGCCAAGCCTGGTATGTACCAATTATGCCAAAGATGGTTCCTAATCCTAACATCTCACAGTATAACTGGCTCCTACTGCACTTAAATATTCATACTGATCCTGGACATCTTTCCTACCCCTGCCAGAGTCACCTTTGCTGGCCCACAAGTTTGTGTTTCAGCAGATTGAGCTGGCTTGGTCCAGGCTGGTTTCACACAAGGGTTATCAACTCTGGCTAACGAGAACTTCCCCTGCAGGCACATCAGTAAGACTTGTTCATGGTGTTCCCCCTTAGTTACATGGAGTACGCAGTGCCAACACGGATTGTATTGCTTTTGCAGAGCCCCAAGCTCTGGTGGCGCGGTAGGTACACAGCCACTTGGCTGACCTACAGCCATCATTTAAAAAAAAAAAAAGCATTTGCCACAAAAGGGAGCTGCTGACAGCTGTTAGAGCCTCCGTACAACCAGCACAGGAGCAGCTACACTTTACAAGCCTGCGTGGGTGTCCACTCAGCGCTGGCTCTGTGCACATGATCTACTCGGTTGTTGCTGGCAAGGCCAGATGCACCCCTCCCTGCCCCCATCGTGAAGAGGGTATGCTAGTGCTGGATCTCAGTGTGACAGGAAGAATTCAAAGTGCCATAAATCCTCACCCTTTTCTGCCTAACTGTCCCCATCTCAAGCAGTTTAGCCATTTCTGCCAAACGCACTGCAAAATGTGAATGCATTGGTGATATTGCTCTCCCAGAGCAGAGGTTTTGTAGAGGCAAAGTAAAAGCAAAGGCTCTAATTCATCAAAATATTCTAATATCACAGAGCTCCTCTGAGAGTATTGGGGCTCAGCAGACGTGAAAGCTCATTGCAATTCAGGATGTAAAAGTTAAAGAGGCTGCTGAGAGAGAGTGGGGCCTGGAGACAGAAGCCAGGTAATCCTGAACTTCTCTCATCATAAATAAATTTTGTTTTAATCTGTACTGTGAGCCTGGCATGAGTGCAGTCTGCCCAGAAAGCAGACAGCAATGCCAGGGAAACTGATCTCCTGGTACTCACGTGGAAAGATAGAGTGGCTAATTTTCCCAGCCAACTGATGCTGAGGAGCCGGGAGGCAGACAACTCTTTTTGAAAGAAAACAGGAGAAAATAACAGTGACCACCATGCTTCAGGGAAGGCTCTTTGAAGACATTTTTATAGGCACCGCTATGGTTAAGTCCAGATTCAAGCCAGTTCAATTACAAACAGTGAACTTGTGGCAAAATGGGGCAATATTTTCTGAAGTAGTCCACGAAGACCAGGGAGCAATGTTGCCAGGGATCGAATAGCTCAGTGTAGGAGGTAGCAACCTTTCAAAGGTGATATACCTCTGTATATGGATATGTATTGCCCCAATCAGGGGTTAAATGTGCCAGTTACAAAAGCTGTTGTTGAAGGAAGCTGCCTTCCAGAGACAAGGCTTACCTCTCATCAGTCTGTCTGGGGTAGGAGATCTGTCCTAGCTGGGTTCAGAGCTGAGTGTGAGTCAGGAGCTACTGCTGCTCCCAGATGTTCCTCCTAGGACACTCAAGTTCCCAGCCCCTGGGTCTTCCGTGTACTACTGAAAATCTGCTGTCCACCCGTTTTCTGTCTACCCATACTGCAGGTGGCCAAGCTGCAGAACTGAGCTGGAGAATGGGTAGCTGCTGGGACACCTTGAGACTTTTTCCCCTCTTCTCTGTGATCCTAAAAAGAGCTGAGCAATTCTTCTGGGGCTGCACACGCTCAGCTCCCAGAGACTTCAGGTAGGGCCATCGCTAGCACTTCAGATCTTACCCAGGTTAGCTGTGCTTGAAAGCTTCTCTTGTTGCAAAGTTGTCTCTCTGCCTTTCATGTGGTAATGAAACAAACAGGTAACTTCATTGTGAACCTCAGTGAAACAAACCTACTCATTCAGCAGGGATGGGGACAGGGGATTTTTAGTTACTAAATTGCTTTCTCGCCCATTGAGATTAATCCCTCCAAGCCAGCATAGCAGCAAGCGGGTATGAATCTGGGACTCACTTTGTCCACCCCACAGACGAGCTAAAAATAAACAGTGAGCTTTCAATTAGAGGCACACTCACACCTTTTTTTCTTTCTCCTCTTCTGCTAAATGGGCTTGAGAGCTCACTTGACCAACAGCCATTCTGGACATAAAAACTAAACCTTAAATGTTTACAATGAAAATTTTATCTCCTAAGGTTAAACTCCTGGCAATGTGCTTTACCATCACAGCTGCTGGGCTCCTTCATGCTCAGCATCACTCTTCAGTGGTATGCCTGTGTCTAATTAATATTTCCATGTGTGAGTCTTCTTTTGAAGAAGACTCACACATGGAAATATTAATTAACATGGTTATTTTTTTATCTTCAAAGACAGCACATACATTCTATCTACTTGTAAGCATAAGTGTGGCAAATATAGAGATACTATGAAGTTGTGCTGTCAAACAAGACACAGTTTTGAAAAAAAAATTGTCCTCATTCTCTTCTTTGTAGGAGCTGTCTTCAGAACTACCTGACTGAATTTCAGGACAGAGTCCTTGCAGTACGCCACTTCTGAAGGCTCATGAGTTATCACCTCGTGTGTAATAGCTGAATCTCACATAACTACTTAAGACTTTAACCTATTTCTTGCATTTTTACATGGATATTATTGTTTCTTCCAGTTACCTTCTACTTTTTCCTAGCAGGGAACTAAAGTATGGCTTTAGTAACACCTATCATCAATCTTGTTTATTCCATCTATTTCTAGGTAATTATATATAGTGTATTTCTTAGTCTATATTTGGATGGCCTATTTAGAGATGAATGGATTCCTTCCAGAATGGCAATGACCTTTCTGTGACTCAAACATTAATTTTCTAAATGGCTTTACAGGTGAAATACCTTATATATCATCATAATTAACAAGATATACCCTATTAATGGTCAGAAAACATGCTTTCAATAATTATAAACAGAAGCCTTTCTGAGGTACAACCTTCCTGTCTGCTATGAATTGTTAGTCAATACCATCTGATACATCCACAGCGAAACCTACTAAAACCCTACTCAAAAAGCAGTCTTAATTGCCAGTCTCACATACCTTAGGCACCCACAAGACATAGATTTTGGAGACATCAATATTCCACTTCAGAACTGTTCAGAGATTCATCTGCTATAACATGTTCGACAAGTCTTTGTTTTGAAACAGACGACTGGCATTATAGGCTAAATTGATTTACCTGCTTTCCTAAGTTCATTAAAGTAAACTATGCCTATAATTTCTCAGAGCACAGAAAAACTTGCAGCTGCAATTCATATTCTCTCATGAGTCTTCCTTTCTGATTGCAAAGTCTTAAGGGTCAGGGGATTAGAGGCTTTCTGGAAAAACTTGGAGAAAGAATTGCAAAGATAACAAACCAGGCAGAGTGGAGGATAATTCTGTTCTATATGAGGAGAGCCTTAAAGAAATTAGGGCATCTCTCATGTAAAGAGACAAAGGAGAAAAGTTCCATTATACTAATTTGAGCTCTGATCTCAGCAGATGTTACGAGCAGGACTATGTCTGACAAGAGATCGCCAAAGAAAAGTGATGTTGGAAGAAGCACTGGTAATTCAGAAAGTGGTGATTTTTCTTCTAAGGAAATACTGATACTGCAGCCAAATACCAGTGAGCACTGTGCTTTCAGCTGGATCGTGTGAGGCGTTACACCGAGGCCTGCCTATGACCCGTGGAGCTCTGACTGCTTCTAACAGCTTAGAGGTTTATTCCAGGATCTTGTCCAAAGTATAGCGTATGGAACAACATTCTGCCTAGCCTCCTTGCCCCATTAATTTGAAGGGGAAAGCAGAGCCTTCGCTTTCCCACTGAAAAAGTCTGCAAGGAGCAGAACAACGCTTGCATTCCGTCAGACAGATAGTTACTTGTCAGACAAATCGTTACTGGCATGGGAGGCAGGTACATTTAGCTCAATAAACATAATTTTTTCCTAAAGCTTCCTGACTCTGAAGAACACAACTTGCATTCACATTATTATAGGATCATAAAAGTCCCCTTATTTTTATTAAAAGCTTTATGACTATAAAGTATCGTTAAAAAGTATGGGAGGGCTAATGCTCTAGAGGATTAATTTGTGACCATTTTTTCACAAGCATCCAAAAGCTATCACTTAAGTAACTATCACTTAAGTAACGAGTGCAGATTGGCAAAAAATAGCGATGATCATGGATGCTATTTAATATAACTGCATAATAACTTTTGGGACACATACACAGAACGTTCAGTTGCTGCAGAAATGTATGTGATGTTCAAAACACTCAAGAATTTAGAAACTTGCCCTTGAAAAATTGGTAATTATCTTTTCTAGAATGTCTGCTTGGTTTATGTTATTTTATATATTTTTATTTACTATGAAGGATAAATTCAAATACACCATTTTTTCTGACAATATTCCAATAAAAGCAATTCCAAATATCTAAAAATAGCAACCTCTTACAAGCAGTCATGCTACACCTATCAAGATTAGAAGAGCTTGCAGATTAATGTGATTTTCAGGTATTATTTGCAAAAGTGTGCTGTTTTTATAATGTTTTTTTGTATCATATGAATAGCATTAAAATATAAGGGGTAAACTGAATACTGTTATTGTTTATATTTAATTCATGCTCCTGTTTCTCTTCCTGTTTTTCATAAAATGTTTACCTCTTTTTAACACTCAGTAAAGAGATTTGTATGCTTATGTGTGTGCATAATTGCATGTAGCAACATACCCATACAACTTTTCAGCCTTGTAAAAACCTTCTAAATGAACATTGTTGTAATAAGCTTGGTGTTCAGACAATAAAGACCTCTAAGTAAAAGAATAAAATTATTGAGGTGTTTGTATTTACACTGCATGCACACAGCATCTTGATCAAAAATGGTCTGATAAGAGCTAGTTAATGAGATGTTTTTACCATACCTTAACAGGGAGAAATCCTATTGTCACATGTTAACCAGTTACTCAATTCTGAAGAAAACCAGTGAATTGAGTTATTACTATGGCAAAAGCTATTGCTTGCTCAAAGACTGTCATAAAAACTGATTACAGGTCTAATGGACCTTGGTTCAAACTCTGAATCTGGAAACCTCCGTTTAAAGAAAGGAATGGTCAGCTACTGCCATTCATAAAGCTTTGTGTATGTAGTTTGAAAGAACAGGTTTTCTAATGCATGAAATTATGAAAGCTTGCACCAGTTTTCCCAGATAAAATTCAAGGGTTCCAAATCCTGCTTTTACATATATTTCGCAAAGTGATAACTGCCATCTTCTGTTCTCTATCTCTTCTTTGGGCCAACAGTGATGGTAGCTGGAAGATGCCCTCTGGGGACTGTGAAGACTGCAGGAGTCAGACTGCTGTGGGTCATGTGGGGAGCTCACTTTCAAGAATTTAATCAGCTCAAAATGGGAGACAATTCTCCACAAACACTCCAAAATCAGTGCTTCAGATTATTTATCAAAAAGAACCTAGGCAGGATTTTAGTTTATCTAACTGTGTGAATGAACACTGGCTTTGCTAAAAGGGGAATTTGGGGTTCAATTTTTAAAATGTGATATACAGGTATTCTACCAGATGCACTTTCATTGTTAAATAGAGTTGTTTCAGCTGTGCCTATAGATTGATGTTGCACTTGAGACAGTCAATGGCATTTCAATGCTTTGATTGTACAGGCTTTCAACAGTTTCATAAGTGTGCTCAACCAGATTTTAAATAAACTTAGTTGTGTTTTGGGTCAAACCTGTGTTATAGATTAGATCAAAACTGCACCATAGTGTGCCACCTAGGCTGGATCTATTCTATTCAAGTTACAGTTGAACCACAGCTGCTAAGCACAGATGCTAAAATCACTGATAGCCCTATGAATAAGGCATCAAGCTTGTAGCTTATTTTTTCTGAAAGGGACAATAATCTGGGATTTAAAGAAAATTCTCCAGACACATTTAGAACCTGATCTTCAAGGTATTGAGCATCTTGGATTCCCATTCAGTAGCATAAAGGATGTTTAATATCTTAGCAGGAAGATCTTGATACTTTGGAATACAATAAGCATTAGAGGCACAAAGTGCAAACTTTCTACACCATATTACTGTTTTTCTTTTGTATTTATTTCAATGACACCAGCTATTTTGATAAAACATTTAATACATATTGAAGCCACACTTCAGTCATAAAAGAACTTAGAACTCTCAGGTATTTATACTGCAACACTGTGCTTGCATTTAAATGACAAAATTCCTACCGAAATTCCTACTTCGTTGCATGACTCTTCAAGGATCTTCCTGTACTCATTATACATCTATCAGCTTCTCTGTAAGTAAGTAGGCATTCTCTATAATGAAAAACAGCAACCAAAAAAACAGTAAATGTTGTGAGTTTACATACACTTTGATATCTACATGTTTTATATTTGGGTTCAGCATGTGGTTAATAGATTCATTTCTATCTCAAAGGCTTATTTCTGTAAATTAAAAGCAATTACATGATCAAAGGCAATTAACTTCTAAAACTGGGAAAACAAGTAAAAAATCTGAAGGAAGTGTGAATTTGTTCATTTATGGGCAGGAAAAATATTGTTATTTGGACAAAGTAAAACAGAGATGATGTGCAATCGCCTGTCAAAATAAGGTTAAATTTTGATACCAACGACATTTTTCAAAAATCAGCATATTGGTATAAAGACTATGGATTAAGAGCAAATACTGTACCAGGAAGGATCTAGAACTGGTGTCTTTGGAAGAGGCTCACAGGGGCTTTGAAGCACTTGTTTCTTTATCAAGTTCTGTTATTAAAAAAAAAAAAAGTGCATTAGTGCTTTAGACTTACAACATTCTTAGTAGTAAAAAAGCCTAGGAGGTTTATTTTAAAAACACGTAATTCAGTAAAAAGTCAAAAGAGAAGGAAATCGAAGACAACACAGAGGGGAGTCACATAAGAGATAATCCTAGAAATACAGAACTGACAGGGATTTCTGTTCTTTCTCGCACTCCTGTACAGCAGTTCTCAAACAGGCTGGTTTTGCAGGATAGGTCCAGGTGGAACCAGCTAGGCAGCCAACAAGGAAGATGCATTTGGGAGAAGATGATGGCAAAGACAGTACTGAAAGATGGCAGGCAGTAAGAAGTCTATCCAGGGGAAGAAGTGAGCAGTGCAGAAAGCAAGAGCAGGGTGAGGAGGTTTGGTAAGCAAGGCTGACACCTCTCAGCAGGGTCCTCCTCATGGGATGTGATCAAAAGAGCAGGTGGCTGGAAGGCAGCGGCTCAACTCTACAGCTTTTGGCAGCCACACGTTTCCTGGGCTCCCGTGATCTGTGATGCTCAGCCTTGTTCCTTCCTTGCTCCATTTCTGCACCAAACTCCCACCTCCTGGCTGCACTTTCTGCTCTGTTCCCAGTGACTCTTCAGCAACATACCTCCCTCTGCCTAGTTACAACCACACCATTCCTGGGGAATTGTTTCCTATTTTGGGAACTACTGATCTGGTTTACCTCCTCAAATGAAGAAAGTGCACATATATCTAGTCCATCCCTGACATTTATTTGTGAAATCTGTTCTCAAAGGCTTCGGATGAAGGGCATTTCACAACATCCCTAGTCTCTCCATTCCAGTGCTTCACAATCTTATAGCTCAGTTTCTTCCCTAATGCTTAAGATAAATATTTATTGCAAATTAAGCTGATTTTTTTTCTTGTTCTACCTTAGGTAGACATGAAGAGCAAAGGAACACTGTCCTCTTTTATAATAACTCCTTATAGCTTAAGAGACTACTTTACTTCCTCTTCTCTTTTTGAGGTTAAGCAAATGCAGTTTCTTCAATATGTGAAATGAGTTCACGTTTTCTGACCTCTGTATAATCCTCGGCTGGATCCTCCTTGTCACTACCTCTTTGCACTGTGATGCCCAAAACTGGACTCTGTCTTTTGGTCACAGTAATACCAATGGTGCTTATATGGCATCCTAATTTAATTCATGTCCAACATAAATAATCCAGTTCTGGTGGAGACAAAAAATAATGTTCAAAGCAGTGTCTCTGCTGGTGCAATGTTTGGAACAGATGCAAACTACTGGACCACTCAAGACTCAATAAAATTTATGTTTTGTCATATCATAGGCTTTTATTAAGTATAACTTAAGTGCTAACTAGGACTTCATCCACAGTTGTATGCAAGTAAGAATAGGATAAGTAAATCTACGAAGAATATCTGAGAATTAGCATAAGTTATCATATGAAGTCTTATTTTGTACGAGGGCAACATGTACGTTAGTGGTTTATCATAGAAACATAGAATGGTTTGGGTTGGAAGGGACCTTAAAGATCATCTAGTTCCAAGCCCCCTACCATGGGCAGAGACACCTTCCACTAGACCAGGTTGCTCAAAGCCCCATCCATCCTGGCCTTGAACACTGCCAGGGAGGGGGCATCCACAACTTCTCTGGGCAACCTGTTCCAGTGTCTCACCACCCTCACAGTAAAGAATTTCTTCCTAATATCTAATCTAAATCTACCCTCTTTCAGTTTAAAACTGTTACCCCTTGTCCTGTCACTACATGCCCTTGTAAAAAGTCCCTCTCCAGCTTTACCTTCTAGGCCTCTGTAAATACACTGTATTTAACAATGTAGTTATTCCAGGTAACATTTTCTGAAATCAGGCCTAAAGTACATCAATGGAAATTCCTTTACTAGCAGACCGTGTCTAAACAAAAAATCTAATAAAACCTAATTGAATACAAGGGGCTCTGCTCATGGCTGCACAGTCTGTAACTTCTCAGTTTGGCTTAGGAACTCAAACACTGTGAAGCAGCTGAGAGCCTCATGCAATTCAGAAGGGCTAACAAGGGGTCTGAACTATGTTGCCCCACCCCAGCTTTACACCAGTGTAGCATTATTGCTCTTTCCACTGGAAGTTCACTGTTGAAAAAGTGGTGCAAGACAGGTGGGTGACTCAAGCCAAAAATGTGACTAGGTATGTATAGTAACGTATGTATTTGCAAGTAAATACACACAAAAGTGTGTCTCTGACAGCAGTGTATCTTACGTACACTGACGCATGCAAAAAACAGTGGGGATGTGTACATGACAGATGGGGAATCAGAGCATAAATTGCTTTTCTCATGCACCTTTCGGCCTTTTGCCTTCACACTTGGACACCAAGCTATTATTGTCTGATTAACAGTTCTACCCTCCCAGCAAATATGAAGCATATCAAGGATAACTGATGGAATACTGAGCCATAAATGTTTTCTTGGCATTTGTTTGGCCTGTGCTATCTAGGAACAATAAAAGCATCTCATATTCATAATGATAATACATATATACCACCACAGATCACACCATCAAGCATTCTCCTTCTGTCTTATTGGGTTGTGCAAAATGCAGAGATAAACATTAATATGTATTAATAGTATGTAAATGTAATTAATCATAATAGGATGTTCCTGACATATTATCACTGCTGTTGATAAAATATAATTAAAATTGTCTGGTTGAATTTTCAGTGCAGCTAGAATTGCCATCTCTGTTCTTGCTGTTTACATGTGTCTGTCTAAAGATTGTTACACTTCTAAAAATCTCATTATTTCATTTTGTTCCTGGGAGAAAGCTAAGCAGAGCTGCTAGTCCTTTACACAAAATAATTATTGAAAAGTCATACAGAGGGTGTACAGATCGTGGAAGGAGGGGCTGACCACTTGGGAGGAATATAAGTCTGTTGTCAGAGGATGTAGGGAGGCAACTAGGAAAGCTAAGGCCTCCATGGAATTAAACCTTGCAAGAGAGGTCAAGGACAACAGAAAGGGCTTCTTCAAATACATTGCAGGTAAAGCCAACACTAGAGGCAATGTAGGCCCACTGATGAATGAGGTGGGGGCCCTGGAGACAGAGGATAAAAAGAAGGCGGAGTTACTGAATGCCTTCTTTGCCTCTGTCTATACTGTTGGAGGCTGTCCTGAGGAGCCCCGGATCCCTGAGGCCTCAGAAGAAGTCAGGATAGAGGAGGAATCTGTCTTGGTTGATGAGGGCTGGGTCAGGGACCAATTAAGCAACCTGGACGTCCATAAATCCATGGGCCCTGATGGGATGCACCCGCGGGTGCTGAGGGAGCTGGCGGAAGTCATTGCTAGGCCACTCTCCATCATCTTTGCTAAGTCGTGGGCAACGGGAGAGGTGCCTGAGGACTGGAGGAAAGCGAATGTCACTCCAGCCTTCAAAAAGGGCAGGAAGGAGGACCCGGGTAACTATAGACCGGTCAGCCTCACCTCCATCCCCGGAAAGGTGATGGAGCAACTTGTTCTTGGTGCTGTCTCTAGGCACATCAAGGATAGGGGGATCATTAGGGGCACTCAGCATGGCTTCACCAACGGGAAGTCTTGCTCAACCAACTTGATAGCCTTTTATGAGGATGTTACCCGGTGGATAGATGATGGTAAAGCTGTGGATGTGGTCTATCTCGATTTCAGTAAAGCGTTTGACACGGTCTCCCACAGCATCCTCGCAGCTAAACTGAGGAAGGGTGGTCTGGATGATCGGGTAGTGAGGTGGATTGTGAACTGGCTGAAGGAAAGAAGCCAGAGAGTAGTGGTCAGTGGGACAGAGTCCAGTTGGAGGTCTGTGTCTAGCGGAGTTCCGCAAGGGTCGGTTCTGGGACCAGTTCTATTCAATATATTCATTAATGACTTGGATGAGAGATTAGAGTGCGCTGTCAGCAAGTTCGCTGATGACACAAAACTGGGAGGAGTGGCTGAGATGCCGGAAGGCTGCGCAGCCATTCAGAGAGACCTGGACAGGCTGGAGAGTTGGGCGGGGAGAAATTTAATGAAATATAACAAGGGCAAGTGTAGAGTCCTGCATCTGGGCAAGAACAACCCCATGTACCAGTACAAGTTGGGGGCAGACCTGTTGGAGAGCAGCGTAGGGGAAAGGGACCTGGGGGTCCTAGTGGACAACAGGATGACCATGAGCCAGCAGTGTGCCCTTGTGGCCAAGAAGGCCAATGGCATCCTGGGGTGTATTAGAAGGGGTGTGGTCAGCAGGTCGAGAGAGGTTCTCCTCCCCCTCTACTCTGCCCTGGTGAGGCCGCATCTGGAGTATTGTGTCCAGTTCTGGGCCCCTCAGTTCAAGAAGGACAGGGAACTGCTAGAGAGAGTCCAGCGCAGAGCCACGAAGATGATTAAGGGAGTGGAACATCTCCCTTATGAGGAGAGGCTGAGGGAGCTGGGTCTCTTTAGCTTAGAGAAGAGGAGACTGAGGGGTGACCTCATTAATGTTTATAAATATGTAAAGGGCAAGTGTCAAGAGGATGGAGCCAGGCTCTTCTCAGTGACATCCCTTGACAGGACAAGGGGCAATGGGTGCAAGCTGGAGCACAGGAGGTTCCACTTAAATTTGAGGAAAAACTTCTTTACGGTGAGGGTGACTGAACACTGGAACAGGCTGCCCAGAGAGGTTGTGGAGTCTCCTTCTCTGGAGACATTCAAAACCCGCCTGGACGCGTTCCTGTGTGATATGGTCTAGGCAATCCTGCCCCGGCAGGGGGATTGGACTAGATGATCTTTCGAGGTCCCTTCCAATCCCTAACATTCTGTGATTCTGTGATTCTGTGATTCTGTGAAGAATGAAAGACACACCTATAAAGACTGAAGCTAAGATGATCACTAACTCCAGAGAGGACAGGAATTTTAGACACCATTCTCTCAAAGGCTATAAAGAAAATGAAACAGGAAACACCCGTGTTCCTGAGCTTGCATGCCCATGCGATGGGAAAGTATTCAAATCCAAGTTTTGCATTGTTCAGAGACTGTTGGACTTTATTAAACAAGAATTCCACTGAAAAGCTCCACGATCTGGTGAAGAATCATAAGAGGACTATGGTTTTGGGGAGCTGAAACTGCTTTGAAAAAAAATAAAGGCACTATTTTGAGGAGATGACAAAAGTAAGAATGAGAGTAGCATGCAGAAGGTGACCCAGAAACCATTTTTCACTGTCTCTTCCAATAAAAGAATGAGGTAGGATATACTGAAAGAGGCAGGTTGTGGGCCTGGAGACAAAGGAAGAGGTTCTTTGTGCATTGCCAACTCATCCTTGGAACTCCCTGCTGCAGGATGCTGAGGATACCCTAATTTTCTGCAGGCTCAAGAGGTGACATAGCAAACAAATAGGAGAGAAGTCTGTATCCTCTCCTACTCTTCCACTATAGCTAACCAGCTTAAGTGGCATAAAACCCTATAATACAACACCTCAAACAAAAGACAGCAACAGTGCTGTTGTGTTTTTATATGTATCTAGGTACATGTATGCAAACAAGACCATATTTGCAACTGCTGTTAATGTGAATGAACTCTTACTATATTGTACATACAAAAGTAGTAATGTAAGATAATGCAATGTTATTACCTCTCTTTTCCTTTAATACAATTAATTTCACATATTCAGACTCACTATTAGCCAATACTGTACTTTTGTCACAAAAGGGAGAGAGAGAAAGCAAGACTATCTCACCATATTCTTTATACCCTCCCCATGATTTGGCAGGCTCTGCTAGATTATCAAGTTGGCGTAATGCAGCTGATGAGATATACCCCATTACTGTAATTTTAAAATTACTTTTTTAAAGGTCATGCAGCTGTTTTCAGTAATATAATCTGTAGAATGATGTAACGGAGTAGGAATAAAGGTACAGCAGCAAATAATATGACTGCCAACAACATGCATGTCCCACACTGCAGGAGATCTTCCTACTTCTTTTCTGTCTTGATGAATGAAAATTGATGCAATGCTTTTTAAAAGCAGATTGGGCTTACATGTTTAGCCATGTATCCTGACTAGGTTCACTCGGAATGGAGGCAGTTGTACTTGGAGGTTTTACGAATATAAAGATTAATGAATTTGTACAATTTGGGCATGCAAAGCATTTTTATCAGGCATATTCCATTTAGAATAAGCAGTAAACCATATATAAGGGCTGTGTCAAAGTTTACTGAATAGGGCCCTTGGTAGCTAATGTAACATTTCTCCAACAAATCAAAGGTATTGTTCTATGCTCACATGAATATACAGTAGCCATTACCTTAAATTTAAAACACTGTGAGCAGCAAACACACTGTGGGGATATGAAGGCCATATTGTATCAGTGGAGTCTGCAGAGATTTTCTTCATATGGCTTTGCCTGGTTGAAATATATGTTGCAGTTGAAAGCTAAAGGGATTACTTTTGAATAGTCATCACAAAGGTTGATTATATTCGTATATCATTTAGCTGGACCCTGCAGGCTATTATTCCATTAGCTGTGCTGGCCCTGCACTGTCAAAAAGTTGATCATATAATATAAAAAGGTTACATGCTCTGTTAAGGTATGTGAAGTAACTTGAAACAGTAATCTTTTAAGAGCACTACAGCTCTGTACTTGAAGGTAGATTGCATTTAAAATAAATACCCGCAAAATGGAACAAATACAATAAACCTACCTCTGTTTCCTATTTTTCATACTTTGAACAGGCTGAATATAATTTGAGTAAGTTAATTGTACCAGGTAAGATATTGGCTATAGAGTATTTTTTCAACTTCAAATCCAAAGAACTATACCTCAAAATAGCTGCGCCTTTATGCTAAATGCTTACTGAGATTATGTTTCTGGTGAAAAAGATTTGCTGCTTATGTTTCCCTTGCACATACAAACACACACACATTTTCTTTCAGTGCTTAATAAAATGGATCTTCAGATGGTTCCATTATATGGATGCCTTAATATTATTTTATGCTAAAACATGGACAACGCATTAGATTGAAAGCATCTTACTGTTCCACAAGGCAGAGTAATCACGGACTATCCCTAGATAGTAAATGCTTCCATTGGGGAAACAATACCAACAACACAGGCTAATGAATCACAGTAGTTATTAATCATGGGCATTTGTAGGAGCCACATATAATAGAGATGAACTCTCAAGATTAGAAAGGTTAGAAGGTGGGACTGAGAAAAGGACAGGAGATCATCCAACTGCGTTTTAGAGTAAGTCTATGGGTGAGTATTTGCTTCAATACAATTGTGCCCATGTTTGCTTCAGTCTTTCTAAGCAGGCAGAAAGAAACAATTTAGTCAGCTCGGTGCACTTATAGCTTTCAGAGCCTTGTAGGACAATTTGGCAAAATTAAATAAATAAATGCACACGTGTAAGACCCTTAGGGCTTATGGCCTAGTTAGAAATGAGACAGTGCTTCTTTTATTAGACAAAGTTGTTTAATTTGGGTTGTAAAAGCGAGAGCTGGTTCTCTTTTCAGTGTATGGTATATAATATTCAGGGCAATGAATGAGTCTTTATAAGTACAAATGGGAGCCTTTAATGAACTACAGCAAGCGTTTGAGCAGGTAGGTTTCTCTGAATAAAGGCTTCACAGATGGGTAAGTTTATGAATGAGAAGCAGAATTTATTTTACATGCTTTTAAAGAGCCTACTCAGGCTATGGCACTATAAGGGAAGTGCAAGGTTTTTCTGGTTTGGATGAGAAAACCTAACGGGAATATGAATTTTTCCCTGCCTAATAACTCCCATTGTTTACTTGTTCTTATTCAACAGTCCTCAGACAAGTTAATCTTCCTCTCTCACATAGTTCTGGCATGTGCCAGACATTTGTACAACAATAGAAATCTCTCTCGATCTTACATTTTTCAGTTCTGTTCACTGTGAAAATTATACTCTAGTCTGTGACAATATAGTACAGCAGCATCTTTTGCACAAACCATTTGTTCAGTATCAACTTTAAATAACAGCTCTATCAGGCCGGATTGTTGACTGTAGGTAGAAAAAAGGGATTTTCTTAAGGCCAAAATATGACACCATGTCTTTCGTGTATCTGGGAGTTAGAGATACATAACAAAAATTCTACTCAAATTTTGGTGATACAGAAACATTAGCTTTGAAAAACAGCCATCAAGAAGATCACTTCAAACACGAACAAACCAAAACAAAATAGCAGCCAGTTTTCAGTTTATAGTTTTACCTTTACTGTCAACAAATTTTACGTTACATCCAAATTATTAATTTGAAGTTTCAATACAGCATCTCATCTCTGGCTCTACTCCAACCCAAGGTAGGGGGAAATTAAGGAAACAATGTTTCAGAGTCAGTATCTCGAAACTTTCTCAGCTGAAGGCAAAGTTTTCCAGCAACACAAAACAGGCTGAGCATCTGCCCAGCTGGTTAATCAAGGTTTCCACAGTGCAAAGGAAAATTCCCAGAAGGCCCAGAGAAGGGTTTCTCCTCTTCCACCTCCCACGCAGATGCAGAATAAAGATCACAATGGGAACCTATTTGCTCTCTCCGAAAGACAGAACAAGCTCTGGGAGAACTTCCTGAGAAAACAAGGTTCTGAGCAAAGTGGGGCTGCTCGCTCTCATGGTAGAAGCCAAACTCACCCTTGGCTACCCTGAGGAGTTGGTGAGGAGAGAACATACAAGCAAGTATAAACCACTTCCACTGCCTCTATCTTTGCTGAGAACCATGAGCCACCACTAAAGATTGAGCCCAAAAGCTACATAGAAATCCTTATGAAAGGAAATCCTTATCTTGCTCACAGAACTGGTATTTTATAGTCCTGGAGAACTTCTGCCAGCATTTTTAAAGCTATTCCTATAGGCTTCTACAAAAATGTGTGTATCATAATGATATACTCATAGAAGTTTTTAACACACGTCTTTAGAGTTATGAATGAAATCTAATCTCATTGCAAATGGCAAAGCAGCAGTAAGTGGACTGATGTTTCAGACGACATAATGATCATAACAGAAGCAGCACATTTGTTCCCCATTTGTGTGCAGAATTATCATCGCTACATTCACTCTAAAACAAAGCAAGGTATATCAGGTGCTCAGTAAATAATTACAATACAGTAGATGCGAAAACACAGATTTCATGCATAGTGACAATTCTAAGACCAATTCACACCCAAATCAGTACAGTGAAAAATTCTTGCTGTCTCCCCCAAATCACTACAGTCCTTGTCCCGTAAAACTTTTGAATACCCTGCTTGAGAGCCTACTTTATGCACTTACTAAGCAACCTTCTTGCATGGCTACACCTAAAACCTCATACCTTATCCTTTACTCATACAGACATACTGCATTAAGTCTATTAAGTACTTGTTATAAAGGCCCCATTAAAAACTGCAAGACAGGATAGCAGGACAGTTCCTAACTGCATTTTGTAAACACCATCTTCTACCCATTGAGCAAAATATGTCACTGAACAGGGGAGTTCAGTATTTAAATCACTGGTAGTGTGTGATATTTCTGAATATGAGGCTTGATATGTCTTCAAAGGATCTGTGCTTAGCACCCCTTTCTCTGAAATTCACATTCCTCAAAGGTGTCCCAAAGGCAGGGAAAGCTGGAAAGCTCAGATTACTTAAACACTTCCTCTTACTTAATTCTATGCCATTATCATACTGAGGTTCAAATATCATATCAGACTGCTCTGATTAGAAGCATCTCTAATTTTATTTCTTTTTGCTTTTATCTCTATATTTTGACATGAGTGCTCTGTGTGATTTTATTGAGAGTTTCTTGTTCTACAGATCTCATTCTTTATGTTCTGGTTTGGCTCTGCTGTTTTCTGACCTCTAAAGGCTTACCTACTCTTCTATAATTACATGTAAGAGTACTTCTTCATGGTTGAGACTTCTTTATTTCAGCATCTCCAGTGACTACTCTGCCTGGTGGCTCACAAACTGTTTATCATCTGAAGCCTCTATAAAGTAGGCCTTTATTTTTTTTTTGCCTGGGAAACTGTCTTCCAAGAGCTCAGCCAAAGGTATCTTCTGTGTACAGAAACCGAAGCCAGTGAAGCAGAGAAAATCCAGCAATGCATCTGCTACAAAAAAAAAGGATGCCAGGGAGATTTTTTTTCTCCTTATCTGACTTTAGTTTTACATCTTCTAATGCATCTTAGGCATGAGTGCATCCTCTCTGGCTAAGGAGATGTAGGGGAAGCATCTGGAAGATTATGCTGTTTAAAAAGACAACACAGAATCCCTTATGGAAGTATCAGTTTTCTTGTGACTGAGGTCTTCTGGGGAGAATATCATTCTCTGTAGCGGCTAAAGTCCTCCTCTAAGATTGATGCAAAGTGCTCCTTCTTCTCTCTTAAAAAAAAAACAAACCCCAAAAATTGCTGGAAATTCAGGCCCAGATTTATGCAGGGTCCTTCCATTCACATCTGGTGACGTGGACATAATGCTACGTGTGATACCTCTCCCACAGACACTTTGGAAAAGCTTCATTGTCTTAGCTTTCCTTCCTTATTTTACCAGCAAGAGATCAGACCTCTTCACCAGGCATAAGGAACAATACTTTCATTGGTCAAAGCAACACTGAGTGTTGGGTTTCTCCCTCTTAGTTTTTGGATTTATGGACGTGTTCTTTCAGACAACATGGGACAACTTGAAAGGCCATTACTTGTCTTCTTCTGTCTTTACAGATAAGTAGAGAACTCTAGCTTTCAGGCCAGTCATCGCTTGTTTTGATGAGAAATAAATTCTCATGAAAAAAAGATTACACTGGAAAATGGAAATGGATTTTATGTTTTATTAGCAGTCAGCATAAGACTTGTGAGCTACTTTAGAAAGTTATAGAACTACAGAGATTTTTAAGAACATGCCAAAAGAAGCTAGAATTTAAAAATAAATGCTCTGGCTAGTCTGGGCCCAATCCTCAAGTGATGCAACCAATGTAACTTCAGTGAAGTCAGCGAGGTTATATCAGCTTTGCCAAATTGCTTCAAAACAGGTCTTTTTAGAAAACATTTGACTTCAGGAATTTTAAATTCACTTTGAATTATGCCATACCAATCACATTGTTTTTCTCTAGGAACAACAGAGCTTAGAAACATCCACCAGGCAAACAAATGTCTTCATAAAGTAAAAGATGTCGCCCTGCCACTCCACTCCTCGACTGCAGTGACAAGGCTGAGATGAGAACCACCACCGGATACTCTCCGTGTAGCAGAGACTTAATGAGGCTGAAGGGAAGCATGGACTTCTAGGCTTGAGGGAAGGAGAGCAGCGACAGGTGATCTGGTTTCTTTTGGAGCTTTCTCTCAGCCATGATGTAAGGGGAGAAAAGGAAACAGGGCTATTTCTGTGTTGCTGCCATAGGTTAGACTGTTAAGGGAAGGTTTGACACTCAGTCCTGTCCCTTACAAAGGCATCTGTGGAAGTGGAGGCAGGCACCATTTCAGTTACAGCTGCTGCCAGTTTGAAATGCCTTCCTAAGATGTGGTAAATCATGCAAAGTCACCAGCTGAGAAATACAGAAAGAATTTTTCCCCAGGGCACAAGTCTGAGAGGGATTCTGGCAGATTTTTTTTTTACCTGTTCTCACAGTCTCAGAAACCTGCTTTGGCGTTAACATAAGGTTGAAAACATCACAATTTCCCCAAGTTCACATAGTGAATGTGGAACTTAAGATGATTTCAGCTATCTGAATCTGCTATAGACCTGGAGATCCCTTGACTGTGCCATCATCCCCTTCATGGGAGGAAGTGAGAGTCTCTTTGGAAGCTGGATAAATTGCAAGCATTAGGTAGAAGACTCTGGGTAACAGTAATTTGATAATTCAACACCAGACTGTACTCAGATGAACGTTTGGTGCTTTGACAGCAAAGTAGATCTTCCCCATAAAAACAACAGATGTGCAGCTTTCCCCTTAAAATCTGTGCTGGAATCTGTATGTTCTGATGAAATCATGTTCCAACATCATCACAAAGCTCACAAGGTACAATAGACAACATTTCTTGCTATAATTTATAAGAAGTCACCCCTGCTTGGAGGTTTAAGAGTCTTCAAGCAAAGCCTTGTTCCATCAGAAGGAATATTTCACAGACAGAAATCTTGGAGACTGCCTCTCTTCCAATAGCAGAGCCCTAGCTTGATCCTGGTGTGCAAATTCTAGGCAAAACTAGAAACTGTACTTTGGCTTCTTCTGGGTTCTGTTTAGATTGTACCTATTATATTACAAACCTGCGAAGAATAATATTTGTCATATGAAAGAATAAAAATGCTAATGTTTTGCAGAGGCTTTATTTGAACTGAGCGTTGGTTTGTGGTGAACTTGACAGACTGTGCTAGAGCAGCGCCAGGCCAGGGCACTCGGTGACACAAACAACCGTATCCCTTACACGCATCTTCGGCGATCACATAAACTCAGCGTGCACACAGGGAGCACGGTGGGTCACATGCAAGCCTGTCAGGCAGATGGCAGCGGGCTAACAGTCTTGGAAAGGTTTACTTGCCTGACTGCAAGTCTCTCTGGTGAACTGCTTGCTGTGGCTCTATTTAATTCTTAATCTTTGCTCCTCTGTTTAATTCCTAGCTGCTTTAGAGACCTGTTATAACACAGCAGTTAAAAAAATATTCACATGTACTTTCGGGCCTCCCCAAAGAGCACTAACTTGACACGTAGGCCATGACAGCTGGGCTTGGACTACTAAGAAATCTAATCCAGGGTTTCCATCATCTCAGTTGTTGCCTTTCTTTCATTACAGTTTGACTCAGCCCCTAATGGATTCAGCTTTATAAAATCAGAAAAAGAGGAAAAGAAAGCAATTTATTCATGTTTCACTAGAGCTCACAGAAGACATGAAATTTCTCTAAAAATGCAAATTATTTTGTGCCACACAAGTGAGACTGGGCAGCTAAAGCTCTTAGAGGAAGGCTCTTTCCCAGGGCTAATGTTTTTATACTCAGTGATTGAATAAATCGATTCCTTTATTATCACATCTCTCTTACTCTCCTTTTTCTTCAGAAGAATGTAACCAAAGGTACCAAAGCGCCCTTTTTAATTCTAAGAAAATTGATTATGCATGTTAATTTTGTTTTTAATCCCAGACATATCAAAATAAACACCACAGACGTGTAGCAGAAATCAATCTCTCTTAAGTATCAAGTTGGTAAAAACAAGGATTTAGTAAGAATCCAAGATGTAAAAGACTAATGTACAAACTAAGCCCTTATTTATGTAATGTGCTTTTATACAAGCTCAACATAAACCTGAAAGAAACTATTTCAGAAGAGCAGAAATGGTTTACTTGCACTGCATCAAAAATGACCCCATAAGACCTCCTTTACTGAGATAGCCCAGATATTTAATGTGAACATACGTTTTTAAAGGATTTCTTGTCTTATGTCCAGTCATTCTTGTTAATTCATGGGACAGCATACTGCAGATGTGCTCTTTTTTATGTTACATAAAGCAAAAATTACATTTAACAAGTGTAAGGTTGGTCATAAAAAATAAATAAAAATAGACTCTTAAAAGCTGGGAAATCTCAAAGTGAAGCCATCAGTCATTCTTATTGAGAAGGGTGAGGACAATGTGAAATAAAACTAGCACGTCTATGAACGACATTCCTAAAATGCCAGCACTTGGCTGTTATTTCACATTCTCTATAGGTTGCTTTCATCGGCCCAATATTTCTTCCTTTAGGGTAAGCTGAATGCACGTTTTCACTAGATGCCCTTTCTAGTCACTGACTTAAATTTTAATAGTAATTAAATTAAATATTTTGAACCTATCTGCAAGTTTGTTAACTTGAAAGAATAGAAAACAAAGTCAGTGTTAGTTTTTGCGTGTGCTGCTTCTGGGTAAGAACGTTAACTACCTATTTGTTTTAACAGTAGTATTCTTCATTACTGTAATTCTTTAATATGCAAATAAAAGAACTTTCACAATGATCAGTTTTATAGTACTAATCCAAATCTAAGTACCAATTTGTGCACCTTATTGATATGTACACTAATCATACCACTATTTTTGGTATGTAATTCTGTATGGTTTCACTCCTCCTGAATGCAGATGAAATTAAGCAATACCTCTTCAAAAAAGGAATATTCTCTTCTATTTTTTACTGACACTAAAGATCTTCATCCTGCATACATCATTCGTAGCCGAGTACTATTCTCCCCAAAACCTCCTCTTAAGTTGGCATAAGATGGCATATTCAAAGACTACAAGGAATTTCTAATTAGAAGCTACTTTTAGAGATTTGGTACAGTATAAATTCAAGCCAAGACATTGGAACCAAAATGGCTTGTGAGGCAGTGAGGTCAGATTTCCTCTTATCAACACACAGAGGACAGACAGAAAAGTTGTTCCTTTGGACCACTCATCACCATTTGACACTACCAAAAATGGCTGCCTCACCTCACACAGTTAACACAGTTTGAATCTTTCCCAAAAGTGGGCACTTCTGGAATAACACAATCGCAGCACCAGCCCTCTTACTTGCAAAGATGTACAAGGATTAAGTCTAAGTCTAGTTCTTTGTAACACCTGGGTACAGCCGTGAAGGGGAAAGATCAGATTAGACAGTATCAAATGCCAGCAACATGAAAGTGACTTGCACAGACCAAGAAACTTTGATTTCAAGAACTGAATGTCTCATTTTGATGTGTTATTTATGTTATTGACAATGTTACCTGATTCAGATCAGAACGACTACATCCATGGAGGCACATTGCACATGAGCTAAATCACTTCTGGATTTTGGTCAGTCTTTCTTACTATTCGTTATTCTAGACATCGAAGTGAAATTCAGAAAGAGGAATCATTCTGTGGTCTTGTAGGACACAGTCAGTTTAGAGATTGCTAAGTAAATTCACCTATATTAAAAGTATAGACTTCTCAAATACACATCTTTTTGATATATTTACATTCACATTATTGTTTGTAATGGCAAAAAAGCTTCACAATTAATAATTATATAAAAAGGCAAGTTTAGTGTGAAATTGGTTTTCCTATTTTACAGGAAAAACATGTCACAGAGAGCAATATTTACAACTCAGTTCCCTGGGAGCTTTTAAGTAATGCCGTAACAAAATACAGTATTTTATTACACGCTATTCTGAAGTTTAATTACAAACAAAGAGTTTACAAATAAATAAAGACTACAGCTACTGGCATTTAAAAAGTAGTTTTAGCAGAGAAGCTTGAATTATGAAATGTGAGAGATTTACTTTGAAGAGTTCTGAATCTGTTTATGGACAACTAAACTTATTGAGACAATGCTATTTTGTATATAATATGTTTGCTAAGGAAATACCTATTCACCAAAAGTAAGAATAAACAAACACCGTGGGTTGCATCACTGCCAAATTAGTGGTTCAGGTCCAGACTCAATCTGGACTTGTAAAACTTCACAAATCTCTTCATTAACCACTGGGGGGATTGATACTAAATGGTTGTAATTTTAATAATCTGAACGGAATTTTTCCACTAATGGCAACTGAAACCTGGTGATTCCAATGAAACATTTTTTGTGCAGGTAGATATTTTTTGTAAAATGTTAGGTCAAGGTTTTTACCTGGCACTCAAGTCACCAAGGGAATTCAAAATCTTAAAACTATGTTTGTATTCCATCTCTCCCCAACTATACTAAGATTATGGTTGAACCTCACTTCCAAAGGTGTTACATAAGAAAAGGGGGCGGGGGAAGAAATGAAAAACACACTGACTAGATCCTCAATAGTCTTAAAACAGACCGTAAAGAACTATCTTGAATATAAGGGAGCTATGAAGGGAATAATAAGCTACTCTCCCAAAACTGAATCACTGAATCAGGCATCAAGGAGTGCCTGAGAATCTTGATTTTTCAGTTTTTCAGTTTACAAGCTTGAACCAATACTCTCTGAATTTTTAGGATCATAGTCCAACTGTAGCATTCACATAATATAATCTTGTTCATTGAAGTATTAAGTCCTACCTTAACAGAAGTCCCTAGTGCTTTATTTTCAGAGTTTCTTCAAAACTTCACTACTTTTAGTTCCTGACCTACACCTACCAATGAGCTAGTTCATGAAAAAAAAAAGTCTGCTCTTGTGTCAACATTATCCTTTAATTTAAAAGGTCTTCTAACTTAGTGCTTATTCATCTGTGTGTGTGTATGCACTCTGCTAACTATAGTGGGATTTGGAACATGCACTAAGTATTTCATTGCATGCAGACCTTACACCAGCAAGCTTAAAAGCATATCTGTCCGGATTTTTTTTTTTTTAATATTGCATTATGATGCTACTTAACTAACTTGAAAGCAAAGAGGCCTTACTATCTGCAGACACGGCCTTAATACAAAAAGGTTATATAGTATCAATCTAAGGTTACATTTTTACCTACATACTTTTATGCATTGTTCTTTTAAATGTAGGTCTTGACTATGTAAAGAAAGTAAATAGAAAAACCAGCAAGCTAAGGACACTGTAAAGTGAAAGATTAAAAGTTAAGCTGTTGGAAAAAGTACATGAATTTTTTGTCATTTATTGTTCTTTCAATTTTTTCAAATATTTAAACAAATCATGACACCTCAATTCAAGCATATGTCATACATTTGTGAGAAAATGGAATTTGGCAAAAATGTAATATGTCAGCTTTAAAGATAACTTTGAAAAGCTCATACAACACACCACAGAGCACACACACCACATCTTCTGAAATTTTCAAGTTAGCAAGCCTAGAACCTTCCAGGATTCCTTTACAAGCAGATCAGCCCAAAAACAAAAAAAAAGAGTAAAGGATCAGAAATTGAATTTTTCATTTCTTTCAAATCTCTGCCTCCCCTTTTTGGGTGACGAGGAAAAACTGTTAGAAGATACAAATCTTTCCTTCTTTGGGTGCTGATGCTTTCTATCATTTCACTACATTTATGCATTCAAAATTCCTTCTCTCTCTCCCTTTCTCTCAAGTACCCAAAGACTTCTAGGATAGCTTCACTGAACCATTCCCTCCATTTGTTTCCCCAAAGAGGTTCAAATTTTTCCTCCATTGACTGATCAATAACTAATGCAGTGGTATTTGCCTAAGTCGGCAGACAACTTAAAGCAATGTCCCTTGAGGAGCAAGCTGCTGCTTCCATTCCCAATTTGATTAAGATGTTATCCCTAAATTCAAATAATTACACTTTGCTATCAAGCCAAACTTCAGCTCTGATTATTTAACCAGTGCTGTCAGAAAAGAACTAGGAGTGAGGACTCAATTCCCTGGGAGGAAAGAAATGCAGGGAAAAGATGGAAGAAAACCCTGAAGACAGCAAATATGTGAAAAGAAGGATGAAGGAAGAAAGAGTAGAAATGGTCATGAACAATGCAGCATTTTTTTTTTTAAACAATTAATGAATAAGACAATACAGTGAAGAAACAGTAAGTCACTAAAGGTTTAGTTACCAGATAAGGTTGTATTCTGCCACTGATTACTGTGGAAGCTTCCCCTGAACTTTTCAACATGCAAGAAGGAAGGTATAGATGTCTCTAACATATAGCTCTTAATTAAAAGCAGAATCAGGGCCTCTGTAGTTTGACATGCCTGTCAGAAATTCCCTTGGATAGCATAGTAGAACGTAGCTGTTTTGCAATCACTCTGTATTCTGCTCATTTGCCACTGACACAGAAACCTGCTCATTGTTACAACCCAAGAACATCAACTTGACACCCTCGCTGCACCTACAAATAGCTGATGACTACCTGTTTTTAAACTGAACTCTAATGTTAACTTTCACGATGCCAAGATATTGGAGACAATTTTCTAAAACAGAAAAGCTGAAAGATTTCAGTGTATAGGCACAAAAATACAGCTTAGTCCATTGCCTTATTTTATGAGGACTGCACAAAGATAACAGAGCACAGATTTCAGGTACCGCATCTCCATAGATTGCATTGTTTTCCTATTTCTATTTGTGTCCTCAAAATAAAATAGTGGGAAAAAGCATAATTGCATGCTTCTTTTTAATTTTTTTCCCCCCAAAAACCACACACAAAAAGAATTAAAAGAGAACTCAAGGAATAAAAGATAACAGCAGAGAGGTGGAATGTATTCTTGAGTTGGTGGTCACAAAGGAAGACCTCCAGCAGAGATCTACATCAGCATCTTTATTTTCTAGGTAAGAGGAACAGTCCCAAATTGAAAAACCATTGGAGGAGGATTAGAACAAACTGAGAAATGAATCAGGCAAGAAAGTGGTATTTGCTCAAGAGGTTTAAAGGACACATACACAGGTATTGCTTAAATCAGCCTCAATACCAGAATAATATGAAGTGCTAAACAAGACATAAATTAAAAACAAGAATGTTCCATGGAAGAAGAGACCAGTAAAAATCTGACCGCTGTACAAGGCAATTTAGCTACAACTCTGATAAGGATATAACGATAGATAAGTGAATTAAGATGTGATAATGAGGAAAAGAAATCAAGATAGCTTTTGTAGAGGTCTCATGAGATTATTGTTCTTTTGAGGAATGCATGAGGATCTGGATGAATATTACCTGGTTGATTAGATTCCCAGAATGCTTCAGATATCTCCTCTGGATTAATAACTAGTTAAAGGTAGGAAATAAAGGTAAGAATAGACGGATTGATTTTCACTATGAAGACAGATCAGCAGTGAATTCAACAGGGATCTAAGGCAGAATTTGTACAGTTAAACATTAAAAAAAAAAGAACACAAAACGTTAGTGAACAGCAAAGTGACAGAATCTACTGCTGATACAAAATTACACAGGGTAATCAAAATCAAAACTTTACAGAACTTCAAAAAGATTTTGTAACTGGGCAATAAAGCATCAGATCAAATTCAGTGTTGATAAATGCAAATTAATGCACATATGGAAAACAGTCTTTTATGCATGGGGAGATTGTAAGCTTCAGCTTGATAGAAAGATGACTGATGGTGGGATATAGAAAAGGTGTATGTATTTTCACGAGTGCCATGAAGAAAAGGAGTGAGAAATGATAACTCACTATTTCTCATGGAGCAAAAGTTGAGGGGCAACAACTGAAATTGCAAAACAACAGGCTAAGGACAGATTCAAGGAAGCTTTTTTTTAGCTGTGAAATTGAATGAGGTGTCTTGGCTGCCAAAGTTATGCAACAGTTAGAACTCGACTGGACAGTTCATGGACAAGTACAGGAAAGCCTATTAAATATAGTGGGATCTACATCCAACTTCACATTCAGAAAGTCTCTAACTTGCAGGCTGTTGAAGATGTGGACAGAATACCAGACAGAAGTATTGCTTCCAAATTTCCTATTCTTACATTTTTTCCCAATGTATTAGCCACTGCTAGACAGATACTAGACTAGATAGACCTTTGATCTGACCTACTACAGTCATTTTTTCAGTATATCATGTTAATATTAGAAAAGAATGATCTCTAATTGTGGAGATTGGAGAAGAGATAACAAAAAAAAAACAACACAGGAACTCTTCCAATTGTTCGCTGTATGAAATCAGATTTAACTTACCTCTGCTAAACACTATCCCAGAGTTTTCATCGCTTTCTAAATTTTGTATTTGTGGCCACTAAAACTCATTCTATTAAACTTGACATTTTCTGAGCATTAACGCCTAGTTGGCTTCCATTCAAAAGCTACTAACAAATGACAGTTTATGAGCGCTGATCTTTCCAATATATTGAATTACTATTTTTACTTGCAAAACTAACACTAATTCTACCTGTCATGCTAACGTAAAGGCATTCAGACTGTTTTTCTACATTTTTTATCAACAATAGAGCATAACAGCACTGTCATAGAAAGACTGGACATTAAACTATTATCTCAACACTTTACCCAAGAGCTAGATCCCTTGCTCTATATACTGAAGTTGGGAGCACACTACTAGTTACTAAAAATTCCAACCCAAGCACTAATATTTAAAGCCAGAAGCACCATATCCTAGAGCAAGCGGAGTTTACAGGCTAGTCTTCAGCTTGCAGATCATCTGCGGCAGCCCTGTGGGAGAATAGTTTTTATAAATAAAATATTTGTGAACAGCGGTAGTCACAGAATTATTACAAAGTCCAAAAAAAGATATCAAAGGGCACTGTTGCATGCGTTGAGCAACAAGTCTGCATTTTTTTCCCCTGACAGTTGTATACTTCTATATCATGCGCAGAAAAAAAGAATTTTTAAGGTAGTTTAAAATACAATGGAGGACACATTTTTTAAAAACTAGTGATATTACTTTTGTGTATACATGGAATGAATTTTACCTCCTGAATTAGTTATGGTTGTTATCATTTTTACATATTTCACATTTGACTGAGGATACATTCTGAAACCATTGCTTACTCCCTCTCTTTTTTTAGTGGAAGAGTGAAAGGCTAGGGCAAAGGTTGAGAAAATCTTTCAAAAATGTGGAAAAATTGCCCTCACATTTGGTGAACTCCTGTGCTGTCCAGGCCTTCACACACACTGGCTCTTGCTCAGACTCCCTCATTCCTGGCAGAGTGACCTAAAGCAACTGTGGCAGGACCATGGAGACTGGTGATGGGTAAAGAAGTCCACAGGAAAATGAATAAAGCTCTAGTCTGTATCATCTTTTAAAAGAGTCTGTCAACAGCTGGAAAGTGACAATGTGCAGCTATCTTCATGTTTTCAATTATTATATATCTATTGTCCTCTTCTGGAAGGGATGTTGATCCACGAAGGAAGCATTGGTCTGTGAGGCCATGGGCAATAGTCCATAGAATAGTGTTTTTAACTGAAATGTTGTTATGAAGACTGCACAGTAGTTTGCAGCACGTCTTGAGGCTTGCCCATGCTACACTGTTCAAGTAATTCGGGAACCACCTTAACTTCCCATTTATGTGGGATAAGCCCAGTTCCTAAGTGTTTATTGTGGAAGTGGGGAGGACTTAGGTAGGTACAGGCTTTATGTTTTCTGTGTTAAGCAAAACGATAAGGACTTCAGGATTTGGGTTATAATATGGCAATGAAAACCCCTTCTTCCTATGCTATTCTTTCTAGTATTGAACAGACTCAATTTATAGAAACTTGTGTTTGAATGGAAATGCTAAATAATTCTTGGATAATATGTTTATAATACATTTATCATTTACATTGAAAAAAAAAAGTTATAGACTAGAAACCTGCATAAATGTATGAAAACTAGTTCATTAAAATACATCACCCAGCACGAAGTATATGCCAGCAACGAGTCTGCCAGACACAGAGGCAGTAATACAATGCGATATGCAATCTTAGTTCTCTGTAAACAGAGCGTTATGCTGAGTTGATTAATGTGAAAAGCATGGATGATCCAAGAGCATGCACTGGGGTTAAATATTACTACCAGACCTGTGCATTATTCAGTAAAACCTGGTAGGATTTTTAATCCCTTAAAGTACTGTTACTGCATCACAGTCCAGACCTTCAGAGATACTATCACGGGGACAAACACAAATATCTGTATTGATCTTGCTGTTTCCTCCCACACAGTGTCATTAGCTTCAATCAAAGACTGTTAAATATAGCTGAGCCTCGATTTTGCATGACCACCAAGCCTAAGTCTTATGCATGGCAGTAATTTATGACAAAATTTTATGGCAATGTCTGGGATTTTTAGGGTAACACACCATGCAAATAGAAATTATTGCAAGCCAATAGATTTGCATGCACATTTGGGTCGGATTTTTCAAAGAATCTCTGGATCTCATGAAGTTATCGGTATCAGTA
This sequence comes from Nyctibius grandis, assembly GCF_013368605.1. Taxonomy (NCBI): domain Eukaryota; kingdom Metazoa; phylum Chordata; class Aves; order Nyctibiiformes; family Nyctibiidae; genus Nyctibius; species Nyctibius grandis. Next base: position 71,521,857 of record NC_090663.1, on the reverse strand, counting down.
TTTTAAAAAATTCTAATTTTCTTCTGCTGTAGCAATGTAAAAGTGTTCAGTTTGGTCCTAACAGTTATTGTCCACAACTGAGCATGACAGCATTGGTCCCAGAAGACTGGACATTAATGTCGTAAAATGATGTAATTTTTATTTTTTTATTTATAGGAAGTGCCTACCAGAAGCTCTCAGAAAAGAATCAGCCCCTGTTTTTGTGGTTAATGTGTATGCTGACAAGGCTATCCTTGTGGTTTCAACGACGTATTTTTATAAAACATAATCACTGCTATGTCCATCCTCTAGTAATCACAGTATCTTTAGAGCAAACCTATTCAAGCAAGCTTCCCATGCAGATTTTGTTTCCTGCATATATTTCAGTGTTGAAAAAGGAACTAGGCAGAACATTCCTGGATTATATTATCTGAGCTGAGGGTCAAAGCTGCCTTGTATTCCTTTGGGTAGGATGAGGGAGTTGGGGAAGACTTTAGCTGAGCATCATCCCCAAACAGTTTTGCGGTTTTTGTGTTTTTTTTTTGTGTTTTTTGTTTTTTTTTTTTTTTTTTTAAACAGACTTGTGCCTGTTGTTCCGCTTTCACTTACTCTATCTTTGGTGTAGTATAGTATACATAATTTAAATAACCAGGGAATCTCTCTGGGCTCAAAACCACCTGCTGGCTTATATTAGCTAGTTAATGGTGATTTATCCAAGTTACTAATTTGAGTGGAGCTGATTGCCGTTAGGAATTTTGAGAACGTTGTAAGAATTTTTATTATAATTATGCTTATTTGATGGGCAGTCAACTTAAAATACTTTAAAAAAAAATTGCCTGCCAGCTGATTTTTAACAGTGCCAAATAAATGACTTCGTATTGTTTTCTACTTGAGATCATATATTCAGCTAGTTTGTTTACTCTGCTACTTAATTTCATCTTTGTCTGGCTCCCTATCATTTTCTCTTTTATATTAGGGTTTATTTGCCTAGCTTTGAAACAATGACTGCTTGAAAAATAGTACTGATCTTGAACCTGCAGAGCTTAATCATTTTCACAAAAACTAATATAGCAGATTCATTTTAGCCAAACTTCTCTGTCATGCTGACCTGATTCCCAGGGCCTGAAAGTGTAAATTTAATGGTGGAACAATGTCTGAGGTAAGAATATAATAGAAAACTCTCAGCAGTATATCTATTGGATCAGTGTAATTTCTTTTTTCTCTCCTGGTCTCAATGTCTCTCAAGGCAATGGAGTCTGCAGACAGCAAAGGAGGCTAGCCTTCTCTTTCACTGTGATCCCAATGCTACTTATACTAAACAAAGAATCAACTCCCTAGATAAGGTATACAGTAGACATCTGTTAAACACATAATCCTAGAGCAAAATTTACTCTATTACAAAAATTATTCTTTTGCTGGGAATTTAAGAGGATACTACTATGAGGTCTATCCTGAAGACTAGAAAACAAAGTTACTACAATTTGGCTATATTATTATTGCTTTTCAGCTTTGGTGGTGGGGAAGTTTTTCTTTTAATCATTTTCAGGTACTAAAATGAGAATTATATACTACATTCTCTAGAAAGTAGTGAGAACCTGGTGGTAGATACGTTGGCTTCCAGTACACATTTGTAGATGAAAATTTAACAGAACTAAAACAATTCACCAAACTGAAGCAATTGTTTCCAATATAATTCAAGCATGAGAAATTCTACTAATTTGCACCACTGATGGATCTACCACCATGCAAATATTCATGTTTTGTAAATTCCTTCTACAGAAACTTGTATGATAAAGGAAACTTAACATATGACCCAGCATAAGCATGCTCTCACTGATCCTTCTTTATACAAAGCTTTCTGACAAAGCCTTGTGTACTACTGGTGAGATGAGGGAAATTATAGACAAGTTTCCTCAAAGTCTCAGCTAATTTTATATGAGAAAGTATATAAAAGCTATAATTTGTAGAAAGTGTCTTTAAAAAACTTGAGTACTACAGTTAGGCATTTAATGCCACATCTTTGACTGGAATACAAGAAGTGCAAGATAATAAAAAAGTGGTCCTGGAAAAATAGCTTTGATCAGAATCAACTGTACCTGAACCATTTTGGACAGACACTTTTTAACGTACTCTTTCAGAACCTCCAAAAAGACACAGATTTCATTCTCTCCCCAGCTTCTCATAAATAAAGTGCATATATCCATTGGGAGTTATGGGTAATCAACATCTCAAACTGCTTTAAATATTTAGGTATGGCTTTCACCACCTAATTATAAATAGCCAATATTAAAGACATCTGACCCTACATTTCAGTAAGCTCTTTTCTTGAATAATGAAAGATTAAGAGAAGAATTAATGAATAACTGTGCTTTTCTGCGTCTACCTAAGAAACAAGAAAAAAAAATCAGAGAGGAAAGGTGAGTTTTCAACATTTACAAAGCAAATTGGTGGCAAAGAGGGAAATAAATTGCTATCTCATACTGCACAACCCTCAGTGCCTTATCATCTCCAGATAATACTCTCTATGTGCTTTTCTGATAGTCTGACTCCTTCCTGTGTTGTCAAATGTTGCTCAGTATGAAAATCAGGCTCCATCATTTTTGTCCAAGTTAGGCTGCTCATTATTGTTAGGCTTTTCCGCTCTGAATAGGGGTCAATGAAATAAAACAGAGAAATTCAGAGTAATTTTTTTCACTGCTCATTCATTAAAAATTTTTTTCACTGTTCGTTCATTAATTTTTAATGACAGGAGTTAGTTTTAGTAAGTTTTAATGACAGACAAGGGACAGAGGTGTTACAGTTCACTTCTACAGTTGAACTTGTTCAGCTACAGCACTGTAGAAGCTACAGAGATTTTGTTGTCTTCTACAGCAAAATAAGTAATGCTGCCGATACTTTTTCACTACAAAAAACACACCTTTTTTGGCAGAGAAGACAAAGCCAACTTTCCCCTCCAGTTTCTCTACAATCTTTGATCTCTTAATTCCCCTTTCTCCTTCCTCTTGATGTTCTGGTCTCTCTGATCTCTGTTCGTCACTACCATATATGTCTGTATAATCTCCCGCTTGTAATAACTTCAGGACAACCAGAACCTCATCCTTCATTTCTGTCAGACAGGCACTTCTTTGGAAATAAAAAACTAGACAATCTTGCAGTCTCATTTTAGACCAGTTTTTCAATGACGTTCTGCAGGACTTTTTGATTATGAGTGCCCGAATTCAATGAGCAGGTCAAAGAATCATGCCTATGAACACCAGCTTTACAAGATTTTATAATAATGAAAAATACGTAAAAGAAAATACAAGGGACTCTTTGTCATGTCATATTTAAAGTATTGTCTGATTTAGCTCACTCAATTGCTGGTCATGAACATGTGAGTTTTGCTTAATATATTGATAACATATTGCTCAGTTTTAATTTTTGATAACTTTTTGATTTGTTTACTTACTATGTGTCAAAAAAAAGCCCGTTCTTTCAGTAACTAATTGATGAAGAGCATAAGTAGCTAAACTTGAAAAAGCATGAGATATATGAAGTGTTTGCCATCACCAAATACTAAAGCAAGAAATGAAAGTACAAGTTATATGCAATAGCCTTAAAACCTATCACACTCCACATTCTGAAACGCAGTTTATTGCGATACATATGGCATTATGGTATCTAGAAAATGCATACTTATTGATAGTCCCCATTATTTTTACCCTCCTCTCCATTCTTCCCCCACAAAAATGAATATGCTGACTAATCAAATTAAATATTATTTAGCTGAAGAGCCACCATTGAATGGAATGAAATGATCTTCATATCTCTAACTTCTTCACAACTGGTAAAACCAAATAGACCTCAAATTCAAATCTCTGAGCAAGGGACGAGCCAAACTGCCCATCTGTAGAACGTCTTTTATTTAGGCTCTATTCACATTTAAAACATCTAGGACTGTTTGGTACTTTGAACGCACTATAATATTCAGAAATTAACTATGCAGCTTTGGACTTATTAATCATTGTTTTTAAAAAGACTTTCTTGTGAGAAAATACACTTTAACTCATAGGTAGTCTTGTGCAATGTACTTATTAAAAACAGCACATCTCTGTAGCCCAGAGGGCTGACAGCTTCCTCCAAAGCTCTACCACTGCTCTAAGCTAACCTCCAGGGGCTACTCGAGGGTGATGCAGCCTTCATCCCCTCCTACAGAGTCTGAAGATATCATACCTACAACAGTCTCAACCTCAGCTATCCTGAAAAATGCTGTTCCTAAGGTGGTTACTGAACTTCACTTCTGGTAGAGAGGCAGTTTGGCTGAGCAGAGAAGAAAGAAAAAAATCACCTATCATTTTCAAAAAATTTCAAACAATTTTATGAAAGAATAAGAGCACCAATTCAGTGCAACTGAGGGCTTTTTTTCCCCCTGCTCAGACATAGGTAACATTTGTTTCCATTATATCACTCATCTGTGACTTTTTATCTCACATGATGAAAATATAACAAAGAAATAAAACTGCCAAACTCTGAGCCTTATGACTGAGACAGGGAATGCTTGCAGACAGCACTGAAGAACAAAAAAGCACTGAACAAATTCAGTTCAGAAAGACTGATCATATCCTGAGGTACAGCTAGGGCTTTTTTGTTGCTGTCTGTTGAAAGTGGCATAAAATCTTTAGAGATTTTTTCCTCCGAAGATGGTATTTCTCTAGTTTACTTGATACATTGTTTTACTTTGCATGAACACCCTCTTTGACATTAAGTTCAGCCTTCGGGCTAGCATCGCTTATCTCTGTTTCCAAAAATCCTCATATTTGATCGTCACGTTTATTAAGTCAGACTCTGAACCAACTTCCACCATTCTACAGCCCTTTTCTCTTTCTCTTCTTCCTCCAAAACGTAAGTAATCAAATAGTTTAAACGCTTATAGGAAACTGTTGACATTATAGACACAGTTTAGCCATAAAGTATTGTACTTGATTCAGTTTCAAATAGTTGTCTGACTTTCAAATCTATAAATATTTGTAATTTCTAGAGGCCAAAAGACATGGACAAGTGCTCAAATATTTAATATTTTACAACATACACCCCCCCACCCTGATTTTTTATTTGCTTAGTTTATCTTCAAAAGCCTCAATTTCTTGTGTTATAGATCCCTTAATATTGAGTAAAGGCAGAAAACACTACAGACCCAACAGAATTTCTGTCAAATTCATCTTTCTTGTTAGTTACCTATGCCTAAAGTTGAATTGACATGGAAACATTTTTAAATTGAAAAATAAATTTTAATGAAAATCATACTGTATCAGAAGACTTGGCAGCAAGAGAAACAATCTTGTGAGTGCATATAAAATGTTGAATGAGAAAATATATCTCTTTGTTGGTATCAGCCAGTGGAAACAAGCATTTCAGTTACAGCATGTGGTCATCTTCGGATGCTAATTACCAGAGGTTCTAGGACTCAAAAATGCATATACCAGAACATTTTACCTTGAAGTATCTTTAAAGGAGTGATTATACAGTGCATTAGTTGGAAAACATATCAAGGCAAGATTGACTTGCCCTTGGAGAAGTAGGGAAGTTTCAAAAAATGAAGTAACAACAAGAAAGTACAAAATAACCTCCACCCCAAATTTTTACTTGCAAGCTACTCTTGATCCTAACGCTACTACTTGTAAGTTGCTCTCGATGCCTTTTAAACAGGATCTGTGTGCCACTCTCCAGAATGACTTGTCAGGTAGACCCCCACCCTGACATATGGCCGAACTATACAGGGATGCATTATTCAGGTTTTCATAAATAACTCCTACACAAGGGTTAGGAGCTTCAGTATTACTCACAATACTAGGACTGAGCACAAAAGTGTCTTAGAAAGCATTTAGTAATTGCACCTTTCTTTCTCATATGGTGGAAGTTTTTCAGCATTCACAGAAAAAAACATGTTCACCAATGTACGCACACATACATGCAAGTACCTATAGCTCCCATTTTGTTTACAATCAAACCATTCACGTGAAAAAACCCTGAGGAATATACTGAATCACTGCTAGACACTCTCGCATCCCACCCTTTCTAGCCAAAGCTGCCAATGTTAGCCCTGAAGTTCTATGCAGAAAAGATGTTGAAGGCACTCTGTGCTGCTGCTCCCTTAAGTCAGGCTTGTCAGCTTTTGGGCGTGCAGCCCTGGGAACTGCAAAAGGGGAGGCTGCTACTTTAGAATATGTATGTTCACTTCTCTTGAATATTTGCATTTGAAAATGTCTGTATCTGAGGATAAAAACAAAAAATGCAAAAGATTGCATTTACTGCTTGTAGTCCTGGTAGCCCAGAGCCTGATAATGGGAACAGATGAAATGGTCCTGGGCTGGAAAGTGAACGAGGGACACATGGTAATGCCTGTTCAAGCAGAATGAAAAGGCTGGTTTGTTATTCTAGCCAGAGAGAGGAGAAACAGGGAGTGAAAGGAGGGAAGAGCTGTGAAGCAGTGGAAGGCAGTGGAAGGGCTGCAGCTGTAAACTTTGCTTCCAAGAAGCAAAAGTGGATTTAACTCTCGGTCTTCATAGCCTGCCCTCATATTAAACCTGAATATGAAGCTGATTCCAGGCTTTTCAACAATAGGCAAAACGGAATATTGTTGCTCTAAGAATCTATGGGATGACAAATTAAATATTTTGGTAGCCTTGAAGTGGTTTCTGAGGAGGAGGAGAGCAGGGATAAGAAGAGAATAAAGAACTGGATAGCTTCCAGGGAGGAAAAGATGAAGGGATGAATTGGGGTAGGCAAGGAATCTTTTTCTCTTACTATCCTTAAGTCAAGAAATATTTTGGAAAGCTATTTTATAAAAAATATCAACATCTTAAAGCTGATTTCACTGATGAGCAAACTGAGACACAAAGAAATGAAATGATTTACCCAGCCTCTCTTAGCAGATGAGTGTTAATCTTAAAATAAAATGCAAGTTTCTTTATTCCCAGAAAATAATTTCTTTTTCTCTCTGCTAGGTCACAAATCCTGTCACTGACATTTCACCTTATCTCCAGACTTACAGCATGTTGAGAATGCTGCTGTCTATTCTCTGACATGAATGAACAAATATATATAAAAATCACCCTCATCATAATGCCAACTCATAAACCATTGAAACGTATGTCTAAAATGGACATCACACAGTCCATTCCTCAAACTGTTATAAAGTTTTTCCCAGTGGCTAATCAGAAGCATCCTTCCAGTAATTGCATTTTTCCAGCCCACTACTTTTAGTTCAACCTATCATGACCAAAGAGAAAAGATCATTATTTATTTTCTCCCCCTCTTCAAATTCTACATATCTCAAATCTGCTTTTGTGTCTTCCCTGGGTCTCTTCTGTAGACACAGAAGCTCAAAATCTACCATCAAATTAATCTCTTCTTTTGGTCATGATTTTTAGCTGCTTTTCAACCTTTCTGAGCTTTCTCCAGCTTATCTGTGTACTTCATAGAGCATGATATCCAGAACTGCTACGATGCTAAGTTGAGACCTTATCAGTGTTGAGCAGAGCAGAAGAATTACTTCACGAGTCATAATTTTTTAATACCCTAGTAAGATGTTTGCAGTTTTTACAACAGCTTAACACTGTTGATTCAGGTTCAGCTTGTGATTTACTGCAAGTCTAGATTTTTTTTCCTCTTTACAGAACTGGTACTTGCTCCCTTTGTATAACGATGCGCTAGATTATTCTTGATTATATATACTCACATGCACATACACACACACACTAATGCCGAGAACATTACAACGTGTTTCTCAATTTATCAAGACCCTTATGAATTGCAATACCATGAACCAGAATGCTTATATTCCTTCTCTAGTTTGTGTTATCTGCAAATGCAATAAGCATACTCTCTATTCCAGTCTCCAGGTAAGGAATGAAAATACAAGATAGTACGGACTCAGATCCCTGTAGAAGCGTATGCTAAACAGCCTTCCATTTCTGGAACAATCACGGATAGCTTTTAATAGTCAGTTTTTTTATAATCACTATTCACCCACTTGATAGTAGGTGCACTGTAGTCCATGCTTCCTTACTTGCTTATAAGTGTTGCGTATAATACTATGTCAAAAAGTTCAGACAGACTATATCATATATATTCTCCTTATTTTAACTTCTTTATTCGGAGGTCTCGTTGCCCTCTTAATTATTTTGGCTTGACAAAATTAGTTTTGGTAAATCCATTTAGGCTGTCGCACATTTCCTTGTTTTCTCCTAGGTATCTATTAAACATCTGATTGTATGTTCTGGTATTTTTCCAAGACAGGATCTTAAGTTGATCTATCTGAAAGTCCTTGGCGGGTCCTTCTTTTTCCCTTTCTAAAAACAGCATCAGGTTTGTCTTTTTCCAGTACTCTGGAACCTGACTTGACCTCCATGAGTTTTCAAAAATGGCTAATGACCTCAAGATTGTTCCAGCCAGTTTTTTAGGTGTTGTAGGATGAAGTTTCTGAGGGCCATCTGATTTGAAGATCTAACTCTAAGTACTCTCTAGCCTACTTTCTCCTGTTCTAGCCTTGGATTTTGTTTTTTCGTGGCAGATATAAACTCTGTTTGCCACATGATCCCAGCTGACCTTTTCAGTGAAGATTAAAGCAAAAAAAGCATTACAGCACATTGGCCTCCCCTAGGTCATTTATTAAGAGTTTCTCCCCTCTGTTGTATAGCAGACTAATACTCCCCTTTATCTTCCTCTGGCTAATAACATACCAATAGTTTGTTATCCTTGATGACCCTTGCTAACTGTATCTCCGCCACAGTCACTCTTATTTTATACTTTATCAGAACATGAATCTTTTCTCCTCTGCTACATGTTCTACTTTCTCCATCACACTTCATTCTGTGTGATTAAAAAAATCAGACACTGGTATATTGGTACATAAAAGGAGATGTTCTTTTTGTCTGCACCAACATATGCACTTCTGTCTGAAAAATGTCATGGTGTTATGAATTTTTCAGTATTAGCAGGAATAGAGGGGCTATATAAACAATGTTTTAACCATTTATTGATTGGTGCTTTAACAACATCTGACTCTGCTATAATCACAACTAGATGACTGGAAACTCATTGTTTTATTTAAACTCGATGCCGCACCATTGCCAATATTGGAGACTTGAGTTTAGGGATAAAAATTGGTGCTGACAAACAAATTCACTGGAAAGAAAATAAAATCAAAATTAAACATATCTCAGCACTGAACTTCTGGTTTATCAGTACAGCTATTGAGAGGCGGATGTAACAGAAACAGTTCTCCTAGCACCTGGCAACAGTGAGGACACCATCTGGGTTCTGTGGTCTGAGAAAGTGCAAGGCGAAGGGGAGGGAAAACTCAGGAAGGGGGGTGAGAGGGAAATGTTATGAAGAGAGATGACTGCCATGGCAAGTGAGAATAAGAGAGAGGGAGAGGACAAATATTTTGCTACCTTCGGGGCCTGAAAGAGCTCCTGGTATTTCTGTCCTTCAAATGTGAAATTCATTACTTAAATCCCAGAAATTATTTTTTTCTTCTCCAAAATATGCCTGAATGAAAGCAATAAGAGGAATGAAGCAAAAATAAAAGCATAGCCTTTTAAAGCTTGTTTAAATCTTTCAGCTGAACTATTTCTACAGTAAGGGTCCACTCCTGACCCTTACTGCAGAGAAACTATTCATGTGGGCAGGGATTACCCACATGAGTAAGAATCACAAATGTATTTCCTAATACACTTATGCCAAAAAAAAATGGATCCATTTTTCTGCATGTTTCATGGATGCAATACGAAACAATGAAGAAAACAATGAAATCATCCAAAGTGATCTTATTTCTGTTTATCTCAAGTTGGGAAGAAAACAAATTAATAATTTGCAAACCAACAAGAATTCAACCTTGAAATGCCTCTGGTCATCAATTGTTGCAAGAAAGGAAAAACAAAATGCAAGAGAAAACCGAGGATTACATTTTAAAATCAAAAAAAGAACAGCTGCTCTACAGAAGAAATGTTTGCTTTATACTCTGCACAGATGCTGTACAAGCAAAATTCTCAGTATATTAATATAAACTGTCTGAAAAAATTCGACCCGATTTCATAAGACCAGCAAAAACAAAACAAAGGGAAGCTTGACGTTTATGGGCTTTTTCCTCTAGCACAACCATGCAAGCTGAGCGGTGAAACTGTGATGGAAATATTAGAGCTGTTGTGCCTGAAAAAACGTAGTGATCATTTCATTCTTCCTGTCTTTTAATGCTCCAGGGTTTTGGAGACGAATAGGAGCAATAAGTTCACTTTGCAGAATTAATGCTGTAATTCTTTATCATAAGAGCGGAGCATTACCTCAATCTGATTTTTCTACAAAATGGTTCAAAGTCTATTTTTAATGATGGCCCTAATTTGTTAACACCTTTTAAATTATTAATCCCCTTTATATTCAAGTAGTTATTGCATGTCATAACAATGTATCTATGCAGGGAAATTTAATAGTATTTTCTGCATGTCAAGAAAAGGCTTGTTCTGCAAAATGCTATTAAAACTGATAATGAGCTAAATATTTGCCATAGCAAACACTGAAATTACTATATCAATCAACTTTGGGTTCTCTTATTCAATAAACAAAATTTAACCTATTAACTTTGCCTAATTTTAGGCAGGAAAATGCTTGTTTTCAGGCATATCTTGCCCTTGACTTCATATCTTTATCATCTGATAACTACATTTTCCTGGCCAATTAAGCCATTGTTTTGAACCAGATGTAGTAATATAAGCCTTTTATTCTGTCTTGAATGCAACTATATTACTAGATCGTGAATGCGATTTTCTCTGAGCAAATTTAGACTACATTTTAAAGCACACATATATGACAGGAAAATGATAAGCTATGTTCCTGAAGACACCTTTCACATTAAAGGAAAAAAAAAAGGATTTATAAGGAAGTCAAAGGGTAAAATAAAACCTTATATTGCAAATCTCTTAATTCCTCAGATTTCAGTATCTCCACAGATTTGTCTACATGGCAGGATGTCTGTGTTAATATTTTAAGAAAATAACTCCAAAAATATTAAAACCGCATGCAAGCATCACCACTGACAGGCACACGAAGGAAAGCATCCTCTTTCACGAGCATCTAAAGCATAAATCTGAATGCCAATTGAATACCTAACATTCCATATCAGTGAAAAAAGAGGCAGGTTCCATCTCTGAAGAGTACACATAAGCTGCAATGGTTTATTGCAGAAGGCGAGTCTTGCCTCAACAGTGTCTGCCGGTGTGTCATGTCGCTGTTGGTGCGCAAGTGGCTGTACCCGCTCACTTGCTTTTGTCACAGCAAATTGTTGTGTGACCAAGAGGGACCGAAGCGTACCCTCTGGCACGATTGCGAGCCACCTACTCATGTCGGCCCCCTATCCCAGGGTAGTATTTAGCCCTAGATGACCTCTTGCAAACCAAACGACCATAGACGGTCATGGGAAGGGTACTACAAATACCAGTTCTGCACTGATGCCTTGATGTAAAATGCTAGAAAGGAGTGTTCTTTGCAAGTGCATCCTGCAGAGCATTGCTGTCCAGGACAGTATGGGTGCACAAGCAAAACGAAGAATAAGATTTTCTTACCCCTGCCAGCAGTAAAGGCCACATCTTGCTCATGCTGGACTCCATCATGAGTATTATCATAATAACTTCAAAGAAAAACGTATCCTATGCTTGTGTATCGTAGGGGAAGCAAAGTGGAGTCAAAAGGCATGTTCCCCCAGTTTCGAGGAAAACAGATGTATATACTAATTCAATAACCTGTGGTTCTTACTCAAAGACAATTTCTTAATATAAAATGTTTCCAATGAAATGATGCACTCCTGAATGGAAATTAATGGTGCTGTAAGTGTCATTTAGGAAGGAGAAGGCTACTTGTAAAGGCTCATGCTTATGGACCTTGTTCCTCAGCTTACAATGAGCTTATATCTTCTTTTCTCAGATTTCACATCCTGCTATACCTCATTGCTGACAAATAAAGCACCTGTGTGAAAGAATACCAATTTCATTTAATTAGGGGCAAGAACAGTATTAAGCTATTTTTTCTATATAAATTACATGAAAAGTTGACCTAAAAGTACTAAAATTCCCTTCAGAACAATACGGTCATGTTAAATCTCTTACACTTTGGTCTCCAAGACAGTACTCTGCTCATTAAGAAACAATTTTCTATTAAAGATCTTATTTTTCATAATGATTAACAAAAATAGTGATTTTCAAAAAGATACCATGGATTGGTCATAAATACATGTAAGGTCTTAAACTGTTTCATAGTTTTCTCTGGTTATCAAGATAGACCCAATTTTAAGGTACAAGTTTGCAATCATTCATATATAAAACTGCACTTGATGTAATCAAGGCTGAGTTTGTATCGGGAATTTGTGTGTAAAAACAGTTAAATGATAACAGCAATTATGCCCCCAGTGAGCATAACAAAGCCAGGAAATTCTGAATTACCTTAAGGTTAAATTTAAAAGAATCTCAAATTTACAGAAAGATTGCTGTTCACTGTTCAGAAACATTCTCAGCTTCCTTGTAGTCACATGAAACACACAGAAAATTACGATTAGTGGCTGCAGTTTCACTTGAAACTCATTTAAAAACCACACTTGGTAGTTTCAGGTATTTCTGCTTACCATACCGCTAATATGACAGGAAAACAAGGAAGGAGGAGTGACTTTGCAACAGGGCAGTGTTGCTCACTTCTATGTCATACTGTGGCAATACAGAGAAGTAGACCATCAGAGGTACACCAAGCAGAGACATGCACCATCAGCCAGCTAAACCCAACCCTTCGAGACAGCTGCTGAGACCGAGTCACTGTGGCTTAATCTGAGATTGTTCTAAGGGCCGATTTTTTAGGTGATTATATTTGCTAATAATGATTTGTTAATCTTACTTTTAGCATATGAAAAGTTGGCTAAAATCTCAAATTAGAGAAATAAAGTTTTGTATAGCAAAGCAAACATGGAAGAACGTGATGAGTCTCAGGTAGGTATGAAAACCAGCAATATTACCACTTAGGCAAATGCCAAACGTGTGTGTGTGTGTGTATATATATATATATATATATATATTTTGTGCAGTCTGGAGGCACAGCCTGGAGAACTGCACCAAAATCCGCCAATGGAGACAACTTTGAAATAATGAAAGGACTATGAAGAGTCAGGATTAATCCAAAAACCAAACTGAATTTATTGGGAGGGAGAGGGAATGAATAATCCAGTTTTTAATCAAAACTGTCATTTAAAATATTAAATAAAAAAAAAAGTTTCAGCTAACTCTTGCAGCAGCCGAACACATATCAACCACTAACACCTCAGAATCACAATTAAAACAATGCTGATGGAGGGAAACTATTTTCATCTGTTTCTACAAAACTGTACAGAACAATCCTTCAGTCTTCTAAGTAATGATTACTTCAGAAGCTCTTAAGCCCTTGTTTTATCCACAGAGACTGAGATTCTCAGGCACATAGGAAACCTCAGTCTAGTCTAAATAAAATGCAACAGCCTCCTTAATATCTAGACCACAAAGTTCTGTGTACACAGAAATTACAAGGTCAGGAAAATAAAATGTTTTCCCCTTAACTAATGTGACTGTTTATGTTGGACATCAACAGGTCCCACACATGCATCCTTAGGGACAAGTACTTGAAAATGTTTACAGCTAGAGAGGCACTGAAGACTCAATGATTATGAGAACTTCAACACAAACCCAAGTTTATGGAAATCAATAATGGACAACATATCTCATTTTAAGCCTGACAATAGGCAATGTTCATAGACAATTTTATTCATTCTTTCTATTAGGAACACCCCTCTCTCAAACACCCCCAAACACAATGGCATCTCACAATATAAAAACCAAACCAATATGTGTCTCTGCAGTGCTTGGTGTACATGTAAGAAAGGAAAGAAACACCCTTTTTCTTCAGAGAGGCTCCATCTATCAATCTGGAGCATTCATAGCAGAGTGAGGTGACTGAAATTGGTAGAAGAAAATCAAACATACCTCTATTTCACATGGAGTGAAAGAATGTATGGAAGACCAGCTAAGTGCCTGGCCATAACTGCTTCCACAGGATACTCTTTCTGTTCAACTACGATGAAGCCATTTTCCTGAAGCAGTGTCTCCTTGAGCAGAATGCTTACTGGATGCAATTTGAGTGGGTTTTATTGATCATTTGATCTCTTTGAAGATTGATGCTTTTTGTACTCTCTTCCCGTAGTTATAACTTCTGCAGAAGACAAATATAACCTCAGACATTTTTTGTGAATGAGTCCTATGCAAACAATAGCCTTGCTAGCTTCTAACTTAGGTAGAAGCTTCTCTGTAGGAAGCTCTTACTAACGGAGACAGCTATGGTTAAATCTTAGTTAGGACAGAAAGAGGAGTGACATTTAGAAAATAGTTCGACTTGAGAACCTGGAGCTAGGAAACTATTGCAGATAAGACTATTAGAAGGGGCTCCAAGATCAGGAAAAAAATGCCTTAATTATGTTGCCATGGGAGGAAAAAAAAAGAATTGATGAAAAGGGAATAAAAGCATTTGATGAGGGCTCAAAAGATGAGACATTTGGCTTGTAAATATTTTGATTTCTCTTTACAAAAGACTGGCAAAACGGGACTCAGTACAGCTTTATAAGAATAGAGAGTTGTGAAGGTACACAGCAGTACTGCAATTTTATTTATTTGAGGATATGGGTTCAATTAGTGAACTCTGAACGCGGATAAAAATCAGAGGCTGTTTTTGAAGTATCGAAACATACAGTCTAGAATGGATAAAGAGACTCTTCAGATCTCACATCTGGGTTTCTAGAAGAAACATCCTCAATCATAACTGAGGATCTAAAGCATTCCATTTGAGTTCAGTTGCATCTCTAGTAAGAGTTGAAGTATGAATGGATTAACTCATTAAGATGAATTCAGAATTCTCTCTGCTTTCCTGCTTTAGAAACTTATCTAAGGAGAGGAGTCCTGAATTATGTAAGAGACAGAATAACAAAGCTTCCCAGCACTTAGAGAGACCATTTAAGAATAAGCAGCAACCCTTCCCTCTGCATTGGTCTATTTCTTGCTGTGAAGCCCTTGTTCTTCCCACCCTTTTGGAGCAGATGCCAATCTACTATGCTCAGCTGAGTGATACGGACTAGTCCTACTGGACAACATAACTGGAAAATAAATAAAAAGGAAACAGGATCCTTGCATCTTCTTTCTACCTCCTTCCATCAGTCTTGCTCATAAGAGGGAACTACATTCCATCATATCTAATTAATACTTAGACTAAGTAATCCTTATAACTATCCTTTTCAGAAATCACTATAAAATTATCTTCTAAATCCCAGCATGTGTCAGATAATTCCTTTCTCCAAGGTTACTGCAAAGGAAGGAATGAATTTGAAGTCCTCATTGGATAGAACAGATACAGAGTTTGGACTACAGACAATTTTAGACAGAAAGGAAAAACTTTCTAGTTTTTTTCCTCTTCCTGCATCATTTTACCCTTCAGAACAGATTGTCCATGGATGCTGTGGAAGGTCCATTGCTGGATATTTTTTAAGAACAGGCAAGACAAACTTCTCTTTGAAATGACGTAAATACAGTTGCTCCTACATTGGGGCTGGAGAAGACGACTTCTTAAAATCCTTTCCATTACTATTTTTCTATGATCCTATGTTTATTGTCCTGGCTCATTAAATTCCACAGTTCTGGAAGAGACTAGAGATGATGCTGCCAAGGTGATTTGGGTATCTTCAAATTAACCCCATAGGCTTTGGCACTGAGAAAAAGAAAGACTGCCAACTGCTCTTCACATTTTCCCTAGCCTGCCTCTGATCCTTCTAACTGGCATCTAGTCAAAGACTGAACTTGTACCCCTTTGTCTTTAAATGAATCAAAGTCCCATAGTTTACAGAAACAAATGTTAGAACCAGATTATTTTGAAAAGCAGATTGTACCTATGTGGAATCTGAATGTAGCTTTGATTGTCCTATCCAAGTATCTCTAAGTAAATAAAACTTCTCTCCATGCTTTATCATATTCAACTCCTACGTCCTGGGTGCTTGCATCTTCACAAGTGGTGAAGATTCCAGCTTTCTCCACCAGACGATGATTCTTTCCTCTTTACAGGCTGTATTGAGGACAAATCTTTTTCTAAGATTGTCATTAACACGAACCAAAAGAAACCCAGGGAGCATACACAAAGAGGGTGGCTGAGAGGTGCTTTACAATATTGGAAAACAAATTAATTAAGTGAAAATTAATGGTAATTATACTAATAAGCTTAAAATACAACTGAAAAGAGGCAACAAAGTAGCAGTTTGTTGTTATTTGGCTTACAATTTCAAAAGATGCAAAAAATTTGCTCCTGTGTCAGCCTTATTGACTATACTCAGCTTTAACTGCTCTTACTCAGATATAGATAAGCTGTTAAATGGTGAGAGCCCCAAGTAGCAGCAAGTTATTGCACATACATAATGTCTAACTCAAGGGTTCAAGGCTCAGCTAGGCAAGTTAACAGCACGTTATACAATCATGTACGTAAGAAGTACTTTAGCAAACAGCATCTGAAGAAATGCCATACTGCAAATGCCACAATATTATTATGACAATGAATAGCATGCATGATGGTAGTCTTTTTCTGCAAATATCAGATGTCACAGCACCCAATTTATCTGCAGTGAAAAGATGGTTTCAAACTTGCACTCTAAGGAATCCATAAGTTACTAAATTGATACTCAGTTCACTCTGGAATTGAAAGGGATGGAGAGATGTCACGTGTTGCATTGGAACCTCTTTCCTGCGCTTCCAAAAGACTTAACACTGATGTCTTCTTCAGTCTAACCAAGGAAGGAGAGTAACAGTGTCCTGCTGTTTTGATTCTGCAGTGACAACACTGGCATGAAGAAGGAATTATACTGCGGTCTGCACAGTATTACTTTATGCTGCAGATTGTGCATAGTATTACCAACTCCAGATGGCTCAGGGAACAAGGGATTTAACTGGAAAAAAAATGCTGCAAGAATCTAAATGTAGAACTTAAATGTAAGGTCCTAATGATTGAAATGTAAGATCCTGGATCTGCTACACAACATACTATTGTGGACCAAACTGTACATTTTAAGGTAACTCCTAAAAATCATAGCAGAACTTAAAATGAAATAAAAAATAGCCTGAATATATGTAGCCTACAAAACTAAAAAAAAAAAAAAAAAAAAAAAGGCAAGCAGCTGTAAACACTTTTAAAAGGTTAGGGCTACCTCAAAACCTTCCAGAAATCAGGGAAGCCTGTGAGATGTATTGATACAGAAATGTATTATTGCATGTATGTCGTGGTGTGCATATATATATATATATTCTGCAGGTATAGCCAAGGATCAGAGTTCAAAATGCCCTGGAAAATCTAAACATCTGGGTGCAAAAACCCTACATCTCTTACACAAATGGGAAAAAATACTCTGAAAATAAACACTTATTGTCTCTTCAGTCAAAGGTTAAAACAGATTCATTGCTGACTTTGTCCATTTGCCAATTGTTGACAACTGTCAATATAGGGATTTGATTTCTTTATCCAAGCATCACAAACACTACATTAGTATCTTCAGAGAAATATCTTGACTGTGAGAGCAGCAGTTTCACTGCCCCAACTCAATTACTGCATTCTTGAACTCCAATGTATTCATTTGTGGGCAGTGGGGCAGCCAGTGGGAGGGTATTGATTGGAGTATAATGTCATGTGTAGCAGCGAGAGTAAGATGAAAAGTGTTTTCTGCTTAATGGGTTGGTATTAAGTAGGTGGGAATGGTTTCTAATTAGCCAACAATTGCTGTGTTTCTCAGTTTCCCTCCTTTCCCTCCTCCTGTCGGTCACCAGCTGCCAATCTCTCTCTCCTTTTCCCTTTTTGTGTGGAGTTCATTGCTCACTGCAGTGAAAGCCTTTGTTTAAAAAAGAGGGCTCCCAGGGTCTCATCTGCCAGGGTACAGCTTGCTGCCTGCGATGAGTAGCAACTGTCAGTTTATTTTATCTCAACCTTTTCATCATTCTGCTGAAACTGGTCGAGTGAAACCACCTGAGAGACCTGAGGATTCAGTACCTACAAGTCATTAGCCAGGACTGCTCAGTCTCTCCCCACACAGCAAGTCAACTGAACACTGCTTAAAATATAGCCCACTTTAACCCCATATTTTCCTATGGACATATGAGAACTCCCTGCATCTTCCAGATTTTAGTTTCGTGATGATTCCTTAAACATACTACAACTATGATTAGTGAGTAATATCTTTTCCAGTGCTTCTCAACACAAGTGCTCAAGCAGCACTCTTTAGAAATACAAAATATAATATACTAAAATCTGTTTATTAGAATACCTTCAAGAAGAATCTCCCTCTTATCTAGGTTATGTTCCCCAGCATGAATATCATACCTAGCAATTCGCCCAATTATTTGAACCCCTGCTTACCTAGAAGTTTTTGATAATGCATCTCAGCTAAAAGCGACAAATTCTGCCCATAGTTACACTTGTGCAACCCCTCTCAAATCAACAAGATTTTATGGACATAACAAAAAGCAGTATTTGGTCCACAATTTTTAGCATATTTGCAACATTTTCCTCTCTTTGCCATACCGTTTCTCTCTCTGTATGTACGTATATATGTACGTATACTTCACATGCACATCCACCTTCCAAATAGCTAATATAATTGCAGTACAATCACTAAAAACTTACCAAAGTATGGGAGAAAAAGAAATATTTTATTTTGAACTAAAACCAAATTAAATTTATCTAAATCCGATTTCAAAGTCATTAGCCTCAACAATCTTTTTCTGGTAATCACAGCTAACTTGTTGCAGTCATTACTAACAGTTTTAACACAGCAACTGAAGTATTGTTTTAAACAGTGAGCCATTTCAAGATATATAATAGATGACAAGAACAGAAACCCAGTTATCCTCCAATATATCAGTTAATTTCCTAACGCTTAAAATTGTCAGTGATCTCAATTCTCTTCTTCCTGCAGCATAAGTGTGCATACTTGTATGACTATCAACAAAATAAAATATAATTTGCTTTAATATTGTTCTCAAAACTGAGCTAAAGGTACCAGTGAGGCTAAGCTCACTCTCGGGGAATTGCGCATCTCAAGATGCTGTTCAGCAGATTGAAAGGTTCTGGAGTCAAGGGACTGGGCTCTGTAGCACCCTGAAGTGACATTTTCCACCAGGAGAACAAAAGTGTAAGGTAAACAGAGGGCTGCAAGTGCTGCACCCAGGGTGAGAAGTCAATGGACAGCCCAGAACTGCCAACACCTCTCCTGTCCTGGTTCCTAACAACTACAACATTCTGATTTTCCTTGACACCAGCTACTGGGGCATGATCTGGAGTTCATATTCCACAAACTCCTGGGGTACACAACATGAGCTGAGCAAGGCTACTATCTGGCATACTCATCCTCCATTTTTCAGGTTCAATTTTTTATCAGCAATGAGTTGAATGCACAGTACTGTCACTTAGATACCCAGCTGATATGCGTAGACATAGACAGCTCGATGTCTATGTTAATGTGATCTGTAAATATCAGATAATATGAAATACACCTTCACAAAAAAGACACAGTTTGAGTATTGGCTTTCACAGAAATTATCATTAGCATATGACTAATCATAAGGCTTACATATGAGAGATGCTAGGCACTTGCAGTTCCCATTTCAAAAACTGCTGCAGAAGATTAGTTCCCCACAGGAGCTGACACCAGCTACATTGTGTTTGACTAACATCCGTAGCAGCTACATCTCAAAAATTAAAAAATATGCTAGAATTTTTAGGAAAAGGAATTGTGTTAGAACACTGTAGCAACCATGGAAAAAAAAAAGAAAAAACTTGATTCAGAACAATTTCAAATTGGCCTCCCCGGATCAGTCACTCTAGCTGATACTTATTAATGTCAGTATTGTAGGATAGTAGCTACATGTTCAAAATTATGCACCTGTATGACACACTACGGAAAATACTGTATAATTACTTGGCTCTGTGGCAATTCTTGTATGAGCCCTTAAATGGGAATATTCTGTATTGTAGACAATATTGAACGCTTAACTGAGTGAGTAGAAACAAGTGGATGAGCCTGGGGGCACGGCCATCTACTTAAGCATGCATTTGGATCTTCAAGTTAATTAATCACCTAGTTGTATACTTAAACTTAGCCAATCCATTCACACAGGTGATTAAGATCTCTTTAAAGGCTATTTTGATGCTTTACAATTTTCTATTCATCAGCTTACCAAGATACTCAATATGAAGTGTGATTCTTTCCGTGTATTCTCTGATCACAGCATAATAAAAACACAGAACATGAAGAACAGTGCCAAAATGGTAACACCACTCTTAAAAAAAATCCTATTGATTCTGCTACAAGCACAAAAGATACACCTAATACGGTATAGATTGAGATGGTAGCTACTGGGTATAGAGGTACCTGACTTACACTCCTTAAACACTGACTGGAAACATACATAACATTGGGGTTTGGAATGAAGGTGTGGGGCCAAAAAGGGAGAGAGAATAATTTGCAATATAAAAGTGAAGAACAGGAGAGAAAACAATAGAGAAGTAGGGCACAGAACAGACAGGGATGGAGGAGAAACAAAAAGAAAATAACTTTCAGAAACCATTCAAAAAATCACAAAATACTCCTGATGATTGCAGAAAATAATAAAAAGAGGTGGATTTTGGGGCAAAATAAATATCGTTTCATAAATACATTAATTGTGGAAGTATGACACTTCACTTTTTAAAATAGATTGGCTCATTTTAAGTGTAAATCATTTAAATCTTGACTATCTTCAGACCACAGAGTCTTAATAAAAAAAGCAACTTGTTACTTAAACGTAAGAGGAACATAAAAGGATATGTCTAGGCAGGGGAACGCATCTCAGAAAAAAAATCCCTCAAAGATGCAGAAAAGAAAGCTGGCTTGGGACACCAAGGAGAAGGAAGGTGTTTGATACACTAGCTGTGACTCCTGAGATGACCTAAGGTATTTTGCATTAATATCAAAGGTACAGCAGTACAAAAAATGACTCAGATTTTTTAAAACTAAAAGTGAGATAAGCTAAAATTCAGCAACTGATGAGTGCTAGGTGATGTGAATATGAAGAGGCAGCATAAGTTTAGAAAATTTTAAGGAAAAAAGAAATCATGACGGAACCACCTCTAAACTTTTTTTTTCCTGCTAATCATTTTCCTATATTTTGGCATTTCTAACCACACTATTCTTCCAGAAGTGACCAAATTATTCTATTTCATAAATCTCACAAAAATGCACAGAAGCCAGCCTGTGAATTTCAGTAGGGGACACTGAAGCATTTGAGCTACTTTTGAAACAAGCTTATTAAGAAGTGAGCCTTTGTGCCTCTGGCACAGGAACACCCTTGGAGTCTGTACTTGGTCACACACTTCCTTTCCATAATTTAATTTAAAATCATAGTTCTTATTTAACAGTGTGAACAAGTGTATAATTCCCTTATTTCATGTTCAGTTGTATTTTCTGAGAAAACACCAAAATCTGTCTCTAAAATCCTTTCTATTTCTCATTATTTTTGGACATATTAACAATATATTCTGAAAAAATTAAACACTCAGTTTGTATAACTTGCTATTGACATAAGTCATAAGTACAGAGAGCTTGAAGCAGAGCCCATTACAGATCCTATCTCAGACTCTTGCACAGTGAACAGACCGCTGAGAGGGAGGAGGGGCCCAGAAGGTCATTGGGAGGCACAGGCACCCTCTCTGCCTCCCAAAACAAGGGTCTGAATCATTCCCATCTTTTTTACAGCAGTGATTGGGAAGAAAATCAGTTTGGCCTGTTCAAATCCAGTCTAGCTACTTTGTCACTGAGAGCATTTACATTTAATTATCTTGTACTCAATGAGTTAGTTACAAAACCCACTAATATACTAAAATATACTATCAAGAAGAAACACGTTAAAAGAAAATATTAAGACCACATGCTAATTTCAGTCCCCATACAAGCCTATATATTTGCCTTCCATACATGCTAACTGCAGAATAGAACTCATTAAATAATAAATGAGCCAAACAATATAACAGACACAAACAGTGGCTTTGAGGGAGCGCATGCACGTGCACAACTCCAGTAGTCCCACCATCAGTATCATGATACGCTAACATCTATGACAGAACTTTAGATATGAAATATGCAGTGAAAGGAACCTCCTAACACAAACCTCGATCTTTCCACTGACATCATATAAGAACTATTTTAAAGATGTACAACTTCGTAAGGTATAAAGACTTGCTGTTGTTGCAGTTTGATCAGTGCACCATATCTTTTCTTTCTCTTAAATGTTCTCAGATCAAAAAATCTGCTACCACTGAGGAACACTTACTGGGCAAATACACAGTATAATTTATAAAGCACATTCGTGATGAAGACTGATTTTGATTTGCTAAAGTACGGTCAAGAATTTTGGGTACAGTGCCATGGCATTACAGTTTTATTAGCATACATTTGAGGTAACTAATGTAATTTACTAACAGAGGAAAGACAAGGCAAAGACTTTGGAATGCCACCAGAAAAGGAGGTGACACGTGCTGAAGAAGCCCCACCATATAATGAACTACCAGAGGATGAGAAGCAGTATGCCCTGTTCACCGATGGATCCTGCCGTCTTGTAGGAAAGCATCGGAAGTGGAAAGCTGCTGTATGGAGTCCCATACGACGAGTCACAGAAGCCACAGAAGGACAAGGTGAATCAAGTCAATTCGCAGAGGTAAAAGCCATCCAGCTGGCTTTAGACATTGCTGAATGAGAAAAGTGGCCAAGGCTGTATCTTTATACTGACTCATGGATGGTAGAAAATGCCTTGTGGGGGTGGTTAAAGCAGTGGAAGCGAAGCAACTGGCAGCGCAAAGGTAAACCTATTTGGGCTGCTGAATTGTGGCAAGATATTGCTGCTCGGCTAGAGAAACTAGTCGTGAAGGTACGTCATGTAGATGCTCATGTACCTAAAAGTCGGGCAACTGAGGAACATCGAAACAACCAACAAGCGGATCAAGCTGCTAAAGTGTTCCAAATAGATTTGAACTGGGAACATAAAGGTGAACTATTTTTAGCTCGGTGGGCTCATGACACTTCAGGTCATCAAGGGAGAGATGCAACATACAGATGGGCTCGTGACCGAGGGGTGGACTTAACCATGGACTCTATTGCACAGGTTATCCATGATTGTGAAACATGCGCCGCAATTAAGCAAGCCAAACGGTTAAAACCTTTGTGGTATGGGGGACGGTGGTTGACATATAAATATGGGGAGGCCTGGCAAATTTACTACATCACACTCCCTCAAACCCACCAGGGTAAACGTTATGTGCTTACCATGGTGGAGGCGACCACCGGATGGCTGGAAACATACTCTGTGCCCCATGCCACTGCCCGGAACACTATTCTGGGCCTTGAAAAGCAAATCTTGTGGCGACACGGCACACCAGAGAGAACTGAGTCGGACAATGGGACTCATTTCAAAAACAGTCTCATAGACAACTGGGCCAAAGAGCATGGCATCGAATGGGTATATCACATCCCCTATCATGCACCAGCCTCTGGGAAAATTGAACGGTATAATGGGCTGTTAAAAACTACCCTGAAAGCAATGGGGGGTGGAACCTTTAAAAACTGGGATAAGCATTTGGCACAAGCTACCTGGTTAGTTAACACCAAGGGATCTATCAATCGAGCTGGCCCTGCTCAGTCAGACCTTTTACATACAGTAGAAGGAGATAAAGTCCCTGTGGTGCGTGAAAGGAATCTATTGGGAAAAACTGTCTGGATTCTTCCTGCAACGGGCAAAGGTAAACCCATTCGTGGGATTCCTTTTGCTCAGGGACCTGGATGTACTTGGTGGGTGATGTTGCAAGATGGTGAAGTCCTATGTGTCCCTGAAGGTGACCTGATTCTGGGTGAGACTACTTAATTCTGAACTGTATGTTGTTGCTGCATAATACTAACAGTGTTCATAAGTGTCCTTCAGGTTAAGACAGTGGTGATGAAACCGAAGCTAGCTGCAAGTGGCATCCAGTAACCTCCTCGAGACTGACATTTTGAACCTGCAACCCGTGGGCATGAACCGTGACAAAACTCATACCATCTCTCCTGCCCTGAGACACTGCTAGCCAGATGGAAACCCACAATCCTGAACTAAATGAACTTAATGAACTTTTTGCATAAAGATGAATCATAAACTAGTGATATGTGTATATATATTTGAAAATGAAAAGGTAGTGGTGATCTAAGTATGACGTGAATGGTATGGAATAAGGGGTGGAATGTCCTGGTTTGGCTCAAACCAGGCCAATTAGTCTTAAAGAAACCAAGGTCACTGCTAAATTCCTCACTGCTTATGAGTGAAGAGCCGAAGGGGGCTCGCACCTGCAGGGAGGAGCAGACAGGGCAGGTGACCCAAGATTGACCAACGAGGTATTCCATCCCATACATGTCATTCTCACTTTCCTATTTATCACTAACCCACTGCCTCCTGGAGGTGGGGCCCAGGAGGGAGGGGCCCTCCTGTCTCCCACTGATTGGTACCAGCTTTGCCAGTTCTGCAGTTAAAAGCCTGCAGGTGTAATAGCAGGGGGAGCTACTGCATTTTCCCCTCTGCCCCTGCTGGGGGGAGCAACTCTGCCTGAGGAGGATTTCCAAGCTCTCGATCTTGGTTTTGTATATATTTGTATATATTTGATTATTTCTATTATTACTATTATACTCTTTTTCATTACTATAGTTTATTAAAATTGTTTTAACTTTCCAACCTGTAAGTCTCTCTCCCTTTTCCCTTTCCCTTAGGGTGGGGGGGAAGAGAGGGTTAACAGAGAGCATCTGCCACCTGGTTAATAGCTGGCCCAGCTTTAAACCGTGACAGTAATGTTAGAAGTTTCCCTGGAATTAGTGCACTTCAGAAAGAAGAGACACTAAAAAAGCAGTTTATCACATTCTGAAGCAGACTGTTCTACTGTTGGACACTATTACCAAAATGGCTCATAAATTACATGGCTGTGGTAAGTTACGGCAGAGAAATGTTAACAGAATTTGTTTAGTATGATCTTTGATCTCATATCTTACTTCTGACTTTACCACTCTTTAGGGATAATCCTTTTATTAATCAATGAGAAAGTCACACACAAGCTTAATCTAAAATGCACCTGGTGAGATCTCTGTTCTTCAACACGTTAACAGTTTTGTGCTAGCCCCATCTTTTACAGGAAAATGACTATAAAACATCCTAAAGAGCTTTCAAAAATGTGAATTGGTAGGTCGACAATTTAACTTTTTAGACAACAAAAAGGACACATTCACATTATGGAACGTACGATTCCATACAGCTACGAGGGGGAGATGAAGAAAGAAGGTTGAGGGACTACATATTTGGGAGTAAGAACAAAAGCTTATTGGATTGTATTTTCCAGTCTATAATTTTAGCTGGTGCATGCATTTTATATCACATTGAAGGCTGTTCAGGCGTGGAATGCTAGAAATAGTCCTGATCATGCTGAAGTTGATGGTACAAGATAATTCCATTGATCATAAGACTTCACAACTGATGATACGGGTAATACAATCATTTATGCTGTATTTGTAGCTATTATTAAAAAAAAAAAAACAAGAAAACAAACACAGAAAACCTACAGTAAAATGTGTCAATTTTGCAAAGTTCTCCAAATGAAAATCTAAATTGTGGTCAAAAGCACATAACATTTCTCAAGAAAACAACTGAAGTCTTTTTAGTAGGACGAAAACAATATATTTTAAGTCTACTCTTTAAGTGTTTAGATGATTTCAAGCATCCAAGGCGTCTTGCTGAGGCACAGCCTTGACAGATGCAATGCCCTGGACCAAGAGTTGCCAGACTCAGAGAAAACACAATTCCTGGTCAGCATTTCATGTAATCAATATCCAAAATCTGATCCAAAATTTTCCTGCCTTCAGCACCCTTAATTATTCTTCTCCCTTCTAGAAGGTGGCAAGTCAGGAGATTATTTATTGAAAGATCTGTGAAATATCTTCTCATCAGACAATGTTAGTCATACTGTGGGTTCCTTTTTAGGCTTTAACAGGGAGTCACAAGCCTTTTTGCATTCTGATTCTGCTGATAATTATTTTTTTATACGTTTGACTAAACATAAAAAAAATCAATAAAAACATATTTGTTCTTGCAGTGGCATCTCACATTGGCATAAATAACTCTTGTAAGTGAAGTCAGGTGACTGAGTCAAATGCAGCAGATAGAAACACATTCTCCTTGCATTTATAAACACTGTTTTCTGACAATCCCACCCCTTTTGTCCACAACAACTTTGGTCAAAACATCCATTTTATTAATAAATGTTGAGGTAAATTGAGTAATTAATGGTTGTTCCTGCCTGGTTATTGAAATGATTGATTTAGAAAATAAGCCTTGGTTGAAAGACATAAGGTATATGGCAGTACTTGAATTTAAATGTCATTCTTCCTCCACCAGCCTAAGTATTTCTTTTGCCTAAGAATACAGAAACTACCCTTAATCTTTTGTCACAGAAAAATTACTCAGTCAGAACAGCTTATTACCTTCCTTCTTCCTTTCATTAAATACCTCTGCAGATTAAGAACTACCATTGTATTTTGTCTTTAGCTGTTTTATCCTCAAAAAGGCTGAGAAAAATCTAGTAGATTATCAATGTTGAGCTGTTTGAAAGAGCTAGAAATACTCTTCTATTATCACAGTAGGAATTTCCAAAATGATGAGTTCATCATAAGATGCACATACATTCTGCTGGAAGGTAGGATAAAGGCTGTACCTGAAACTCAAAGCTGGTGAATCCTAATATTGAATTGGTGCCAGGTCATGTTTTGCCAGACAAAGATATTAAAAATGTAGTGCCAGTACTAACGAGAGATTTGGCACACAAAACATGAAGAATGTTACAGATTGTGCTGACAGTGTGACACTGTGTTTTCCTGGATGTAATCTGGGTATCATGGGAGTAAGCTTGGAGCACTAATGAGAAGAATGATACTGAACTGGAAGAGCTGCTAAATATGCAGTAGCCACAGGGTTCCTGGAGTTAACTGGAACTAAAATGAAAACTGTAATACCGAAAGTAACAGAGGGTAAACTAGGCAGAAATACTGAAGGAAGATAATCTCAGCAGGCAAAACTTGTTTCTGGTACCATGCTTGCCAGGACATAAAGGGCTTTCCTAATCATACTCTTTTTATCCCTGAAGTCCTGTTAAAGAGGACCATGAAGCTCAAGCTTAAACGGGCACATACCATTTCAGGATATAAATGAGTTTCACAACTGGCTGGAGAAAGCAATGTGTAAAAGTTGAACAGAAAACATCTTTAGGTGCAAGAAGTAAAATCCATGTTGAAGAGACAAAGATCATCCTGTCTCTTTGGGGCTCATGTTTTTTTGCTGTTGCCATTGTTGATTTTTGTTGGCCTCCTATTTACGTCAGCTACAGTTAATGATCCTCACATGAAATGAATATAAAATTGCTTGACATTGGATTCTTCTCTGACCATCTCTGTTGGAATTCTTGGCATCTGCACTATAGGTCTAGAAACTTACTATCCCTTGCCAGAGACATGCACCCAATTAACTCTGCCAGCCAACAAAATCTGTTTGTGAACGTGCTGAATATTCACTTATCGAGGCAAAAATCATAAATCTATACGGTCATTGAAAAAGAAACGCATTATCATCGAGAAAGAACTGCCCTGTTACCATCACTGGAACTCTAAACAGAGTGCTATCTAATCTGTTCTCTCTTCACCATGCCAATAAATATCCTCATTCCACAATTCTCAGTTGCTTCCAGTGTTGCCTCTGGTATCCTGGCTCCTGTTAAATCTCTAACATCTTCAATTACCAGGCTATTAACCACTTATTTTATATATAAAATTCACAATTGAAGTTATACTTAATTGTTTCAATTCTATGAAAGGGAACGGTACACATGAAAACAGCAGACAAGCAGTTCTTTGTCTTTGAGAGTATGATAACTGAGGGAATTTGGACACAGTAACTCTGAAGTTCCGTATTATGACTTTGCCTCAGCTGTCATTTATTTTCACTGTACTCCAGATTCACCCTCTCCACAGGAATGCAGAAAGGAAAGTTTTAAGGTGGAGTAGACTTGTCTCTCTTCCTTCCCCAGTACAATACAGTTTAATACTACCAATACTTGAAGATAATGCATAATTCACTGTCTTGTATTAACATATACTATGGGGGAAAAAAAGTGAAGAAAATTTAACCCATGAAGAAAGAGGTCTACTCCACACAAAGTCCTCCTCTGCTCTTTATCTGAGACAAGGAAGCACAGTGAAGAAATCACAGAGTTGCTTTTTTTTCCTTCCCCTCCAATGTCAAGTATAAGGATGCCAAAAATAAAACAGCGTGTTCTTCTGAATTCAGAACTATGTCCGCTATGTCAAGCAGAAATTACTTCTTACTTTTAGTAACAGGGAACTTATTTTTGGATGCACTTGAAAAACTGACTGCAAATGAAGATTATTATTATTTTTTAAAGATTAAAATAATGATATTTGACTAAACTAATACATCACTGTTTGCCCGTGACTGTGATGTTTTGGAAAAGAGCACTGAAAAAAGTTAGTTACCATTCATAGCAACTACTACTATCTGTTTCTCCTTGCTATGTTGTATTTAAACCTATTTAATTCAGCCTTTAGAATAAACACACAAAGGAGTAAATCTAACCTCCATTCAGTACAAGGATTAAACCCAGGAAATAATTTAATAAAGCTCTACAAGAAAAACGACTTAACTGTTGAGGACAATACAGCACTAATGTGTTTCATAACAAACGTCTTACCGACTGTAAGAGGGTCAGTGCACATGTCACTTCTGTTCTCCTTCCATGCCAGCAGGTACTTGAGGCTGATGGGATCTTCTGCTTCTATATGTCTGTTAAATGCCACCATCAGTTTATGAGCCTTCGCAATTCCACAATATGTCTTTGTTTCATCCATTAAGGGCAAATTATTTAAAGTTTTTGCTGCCTCAGAAGCCTGACTGAAATATTCAAAAGCTTCATTATAGTTCCCCTAGTAAAGAAGAGAAAAAAAGAAAATGCTTGTAAAAACTACTTGTAGTCACCTGTATTATACCTTGACATTAGAGCCTGCTCCTCTGGCACCTCAGAGATGTTGTAGCTGAGAAGCCGGCCCACAGAATGACTCATGGCATGGTATTAAGCAAATCACTCTCCCTTGCTGTTTCCTAACCTCTAAAATCCAGATAACAGACTGTTTTTTGGTTGTCTGTGTAGTGTTTTGAACATAGAAATCTAAGTATATCAATGCTAAGTACTAATACTGATTCCAGCCAGGCCATTTAGAAATTATCGCTATTGTTTCATTAAGTTTAACATCTCTGTGGGAGGAAAGGTCCTAATTTACTATTGTGATACTAAATTTTAGAAAAGAAATCTTAAAGATGGAAAAAAGAGGATAATGAAATGATGGACCAAAAGCACAGAAAAGAACAGAAATTAAAACCTACAGATTTACGAGAGAAGAGGTATACCAAAAAACAGGGATATTCCTAATCAGAAAAAGAGAAACAGTAGGAGAAATATAAGCCAGCTGTTGCTAAATAGAAAATTCAAATAATTTATGTCTTTATCCTGCAAAATACAGAAATCTAACATTCATGAATCCAGTAAAAAGGATTATAAACTACAGTAGATAATATATTAAGAGGAATTTTAAAAAAGTGTAACAAGAACAATTTTTTATGTGAGATATGGAAAGAAAACGCCTCAACTTCTTGACCAAAAAGAATTAAAGAGAAAAAGAGAAAACTAGGGAAAATTGTGATAGGCTGATGGATATTGCTGAAAAGCTAAAATATTTCTTCATCTTTTTCATATTTCTTCTTTGCTATGAGGAGATGGAGTCAAACGAAAAGTTGCAGGAGCAAGCTTCTAATTTAAAAAGTAGCATACCAGCAGACCTAAACAGAGCATAAATAAAAGATTTAAAGAAATCTACAGACAAAGAGATCAAATTGCTGGGAAATAAATGACAACTCTCATTAAAACTAGGCAGTACAATCCAGGCTTGAAAGGTAGTACATTTTGTGTTGGCATTATACGTGGCAGTGTGCAATAACTTTATGCCATAGTATCAGTATTGTCTAATGTTTAATTATTATAGAAAAAGAATCAGACGACAATTTTGCCAAGACTGTTGAAAAAGGTAAAAAAAGGAAGGTTTTTGCATGGCTTTGAGGAATTTCAAAGGGACCTAATAATACTACTCGAGTGGTTATATGATAGCAAATGAAACCAGTTCTTTAGAAAATGAGAGGTAATTCATACTGGCTGGACTATTTATAGCTTTTAGTGGGTTCTATTTAACTCAGGCTCAGGAAGGTGGCCTTGAAATAACATGGACGGCTCTGCAGTGGCTTCTCCTAAATGCAAAACAGCTCTAATATCTAGTAAGGTCAAATAAAATATTAGGATGCATCAAGAATGCAGTGGAGAAAGCTAGAGTAGATAGCCTCCTCTTAACGGATCATTCATGGTGACAATCTTGATCATAAGCCTACTATGAAGAAAGTTGGACATCCTTGTGGAAAAAAAAAATCAACAAAGAAGATAAGGCAAAAAAGGGAGCAAGTAATTATGGAACTGTTCATCCTTTACCTTACTCTGAAGGAATTAGTTCTGGCTGTTGTTCTGCCACTTCTTGTGGCAGTTTCTGTATGTCTATCATTAACACTAATTACAGCCTGCCCGCTCCCTGGAAGACACCTTCCAGTTCTTCCATTGGTGTGGAATTCTGCTGCTCTGATGGCACAAACTTTCTGACTGAAAACATTTTCCCAGTTGTCTTATCCTTTCACTCTCAGCTTGATTTAGCAAGATTGAAATTCCCTTCTGCATAGAGTATAGAGACCAGGAGGAGAGACTCCAATTGATACCTGTTTCACTTGATATCACTTTTTGGGATCAAAATTTGTGTGACTGCTAAAATGTGCCTGTAATTAAAAAAGGAGAAAAAAGTAATAGAAATTCAAGTAGCCTTTAGGCGTTGTTTAACACACTAAGAGAGCAGAGTTAGGCCTATGAGGACACAGCAATGAATAAAGAACAATAAGCAGTAGGAAAATAGATAAAAAGCAGATACATCTACCTACCATACGCATGAGAACTATAATACATTGTGATGCAACTAGTGAGAGGAATGCAGCAAACCAGACTAAGAAACTTGAGAAAAGTGAAATGAGAAACGAGTGTGTCATGCTAACTCCATCAGAGTTTGTATAAGAAGTAAGCAACCTGCTTAACAAACTGGGTGAAATTAGACCTAATACTTGCGCATAACACAAACCCAGGCATTTTAGGAAACAAGAAACATATGGGTAAAACAGTCATGACTAGAGAGCAGGAGCTGAGTGTACAGCATTAAAGAAAGACAGTGATGGTGATGGAACAGTGAGATGACAGAACTGTAAAGATACAGCAACAGCGTGGACAGAGCAAAGTGAATTTGGTCAAAGTCACTTTGGGAAGAACAGTAAAAGTTATATCCCTGGTTTACTAAAGGTCCCCAGGGATGGATCTGGATATAAATAGAGATATCTTTAATTGAACGAGAAGGACAGTAGTATGGCAAATTGTATCACCGGGGGAAGTACAGAGTTGACTAAAAATACCCTAATAATCACTTAACTTAGAGAATATCAGTGATGACAGCTGACACCAAGCAGGCAGTGATCCAAGAAAGGAAATGTTAATTTAGACTCAGTTTTAGTAAACATTGCTGACCTTGCAGAAAAAATGGTATAGAAAGCAGGGAACTGTAAAACTTTTAAGAGATTTTTTTTTTGTACATTTAAACTACATATTTTATGTAAGTTAATAAGATTAAGTCACTACATTTCTTCCCTTCTACACCACTACCCCACGTCAAGGCAGCAAATTCCAAACTGAGAAAGAGAATTTAGAGAATAACCAAAAAGAGATTAATTCTTAAAATATCACTTCTGATAGAATTATTAGCAATGGTGGCAGAAACAGTGAAATAGAAAAGTAGTTAAACAGAACATCACCCTACTTTCTTCTAAGTTTCAAATAAATTTTAAAGTTACTTCAGCAACTTCTCAGGGACTTTAAAACTTAGTTTTCAAGGGGAAATTCAGCCTTTGTGCTAAGAACGTGTAAATAGAAGGCTCTTAGGCTAATTTAGAGGTTACAGAGTAAGAAATTTTTCTACTGCTTATGAAACAAAAACGGGCCACCAGCTTTGGTAGTGGGAGTTTCCTGTGTGATATGGTCTAGGCAATCCTGCCCCGGCAGGGGGATTGGACTAGATGATCTTTCGAGGTCTCTTCCAATCCCTAACATTCTGTGATTCTGTGATTCTGTGTGAGTTCTCTGTAAGAGGAATCCAGGAAAAAAAAAAGGCATTTGGAGGCAGTGTAAGTGAAAAAGGGCAAGTAGGCTGTTCAATACATTACACATAGAAAAGAAATTCTGACAAAAAAACAGGCAACAGAAGCTAGAAAGGGTGATTTAGAAAGGGTATTTCTATTTTGTCTTCATAGTGAAAGTGTTTCCTAATTTCCACATTGTCCAGTCTGCAGAACGATTTCTTTTTATTACTTATTGTATGTAAATAATTTCATGTAGCATTTCATCTCTAAAATAGGTGTTAAAGGGCTCAACATGCATCTTTCACTTCTGCAGTAATGTTTTTAACCTCTCTGATTTCAAAAACCAAGTGCTACTGCAGTGTAAGCACGGAAACCACTACCCAGACAGGCAGCCAACGAAACTGCTGCCTTTGCAGGGTCCACCCCAGAGGAACAATACAGAGAACTGGCACATGGGTCAGAAAGAAGCACCTCAAAAGACCTTGGAAACTATGATAAAGGGAATTTCTTAGTTATCTCTAGCTTAATATTGTCCATCACTGCCTATCTATTGATTTAAACAGGCCAAATCAAAGCCATCAGGCTGGATGGAGGCATACAGAAGAGAAAGCCCTACCACTACCAACACAGACCTTTGCCAAACTATTTGCTGCTAGCACCGATTTCATAGATTTGGCTGAGAGAATCTAGAGAAGAACTGAAGCTAAGACTAAAAACTGGTTATTAGTATGCAATATAGTATACATTCATTTTAAAAAGCATGAATTTCAATGTATAGTACAATAAAATTTCTTTTGTGTTAACTG
The DNA here is from genome assembly GCF_013368605.1 of Nyctibius grandis. Taxonomy (NCBI): domain Eukaryota; kingdom Metazoa; phylum Chordata; class Aves; order Nyctibiiformes; family Nyctibiidae; genus Nyctibius; species Nyctibius grandis. The sequence continues at coordinate 71,488,586 of NC_090663.1, read as the reverse complement.
ATGACTCTTTATGGGCATATGCGGCCCCAACGGTGATTTGGACGCAGATTTTTCACAGCACCAAAAGTTTGTCATGATCTGAATTTGGAGTTTTAATTCACCCATTCTAGAACAAAACCCTATGTGTTAAATATGGTGTGAAATTTTCACCTTTCCCAAAAACTTAAGGCACACTTTATTCAGTCACACAGTATCTTATCCTTGGGAACTCTTGTAAGATAAAATACCTGGATCAAATTCTTCTGAGTCATCTTATATACAAAAACAGATTTTTACCACAAATTAAACCCAATTGTTTGACATCATTACTGCAACCAGTACTACTTACTCTTTCATTGTAAATATTCCCAAGCAATACAGAGGCATCCACCAGGCTTTGGCTTAGATGAGGGTTCTCAGCAGCCTTCAAAAACTCTTCCAAGTGCTTTATAGTTTCAGCAGCTTTTCCCTGACTGAAGAAAAGGACAGGGACAAAATTAAATATTCACTCAGATGGCTTCTCCAAACACTGAAGATCTATCCCCCTCTTCTGAACTAACTTCACTTTGTGATGACTCATCCATGACTGGACTTTATTTCCAAGACAGTTGTCTGGGCACTACCTGTGCTGAGACCAATGAGACTAGTCCACACAGAACCTCTGAGGACAGAACTGGACACTTTGAGTGAAATAAAAATTTTTCTTCAGAATATTGTGCCATATTTTCAGGCCAAGAATGAAAACGCAGGTGTTAATTTTACAGGGGTTTTGGAGTTTCCATTATTTTAATATTTTTTCTGCTGAACAGCTGATAACATTTTCAATGCAGCTGGACCTCACATCCTGACAAAATAGGGGAAGGAAGTAAGAAGGCTAGTTTTTCAGTAAGACTTTTTGTGCTCCTGTCATTCAGAGCTGCCATTTCTTGCTCTAGAACTCTGGTGGGGCAGCAGCAGGTCCATAATGGCGCTGTCTCTTGGTTCTGGGGATGACAGCCTTTCCCTGAGTGTAATGCTGCACTTTGGCTGGGTGGATCAAAGGTTACTGGAGTCACACAGGCAAACCTATAAACTGTGTATTGCAGGTGTCACCCCCAAATCCCAGTGAGATCAGAGCAACCTGAGGTCACAGCTGAATCTAAATTGAAAATTGGCTAATGTACTTTGACAATAACATTTGCAGATTTCCTTTTTTTAATAAAGCTAGTCATATTAACAATATAAGATCTCTGCAGTATGATTACAAGATATAAGATAGACATCTGGGTTTGCTTGTGAGTAAGACTCTGCACTCTTTTTCCCTTTAAGGCTGAAGTGTTACTGCAGCTGACCTCAATATTAGCCATGAACTTGAGTCGCTAATGTAGGAGTGTAGCATGTCAAGCCACCAAGCAAGACAGAAAATCTAGTCTTAATTAAGAAACTCACAGAAATAGAAGTTCCTGGAAGTGATAAAGAATTGTGATTTATTTTCTCACCATTTTAAAACACATTCAAGTTATATTTCTGCAGCAAATGACTGACTGGGGTTTATTTACATTATGGTTTTTTATTATAAACTATATTAGGGATATGTGTTTTCAAAATTTGGAAGAAGTCTGCAATTCCCTGTCTTATGATATCAGAGTAATTGTAACAGGGTAGTGCCTGCTACGGAATGGGAAACACAGCAAAGCATGGCTGCAAATTTACAATATTGCAGTGATTATCTCTATGTGACTGAGATGAGCTAGTTTCCTACAAAAGGATGCTAAAACACTTCAAACTAACGTGCTTGAAATATTCATCTATATGCTACTGTAAAGCTTACTTGTCACTAAGCAGAGCTGGATTTACTAAAGCTTCGTAATTTAAGTATTTTAATATCATAAGAATATTAAATATACTGTACTGTAAACATTTGCCAGATGTCAAAAGGCTTCTAAATTTTAGAATTATAAACATATTTTTTTAAGCCTACTTTTTTCCTAAGAAGAGAAAATGAAATGTTTCCCCACAGAAATACAGCATATGATTTATATAAGTTAAAGGACAAGGTTAAAGTGTTAGACAAATATTAATTCCAGTTTTTCTAGTTTTCTATATGCAGTGCACAGGTGCAACTTGAAGAGCATATTATATGGTATAATCACAAAATCCATTCAACCAGACCTTTGAGAGTTAAAAACATATATTCTGAGGAAAAGGACTCCTCGGTCCAAGGAATGAGAATGAAACAGTTCAGAATATTTGTGTATCAAGGTGATTCCAGTTTCCAATTGGGAAAACAGGACTGTTAACACCCACATCCCCTGACAACTGTCCAATTATGTATATCACACTTGGCCTACTGTTTGCAGTAGAAGTAATCAATAAAGGATGTGGTTGAGTGAACATAGATTTTGGTTGAACCAATGCATGAAAACTTAATCATTTACTCAGAGTGGAGAAATCAAATAGAGCAGAGATGAAACAGCCACTAAGGGGTTTGTTGATTGTGCCACCAAGTTTGTGGGCTAGAGGCTGAAAGTAATAAAGCAAATGGAATCAGTGACAGGAGAAAATGTAAAAAGGTTTTCTTAATTTCATGAATTAATAGAAATGTTTTGATATATTTTTGGCCATTTTTTATATTTCACATAAAAACCTATGCTCCATGTATAGAAAATATGAAAATTGCTAGGGCATATAACTTCTTTCAAGCAAACAGAAATCAATTTGATACATATCAGAAAGACATTTCTCACTGTTAGAACTTCACCTACACCAACTAGCAATTGGTTGGTACAGTTTAACAACTCTTCAAAGGAAGTACTTTTAAAAGCACCACAGCTTGAGATATTTAAAGTATGTTATAAGGATTACTGGAACACTTTATCCTGCACAAGTCCTGATAACATGATAAACAGGTCTTTCCTACTCAAAGGGCTAATATTTTATAGTTCCTTCAAAAATCTACATGTTATTTTATACAGCCATATACTTTCTATCTCCTTAGACATCACCTTCCTAAATGCATAAAATGTAATTTCCTAAAGATATAGTCATTCATGATCCCACAGAACAGTTATGATGACTTCAGCAGAAGAGATTACATATCTACAGCAACTCATTTTCCAGTTTCATGCTAAAATGCCCTATGAGATTTTTACCCCTATTAGACTTTTATGAAAATATGCACCTTTTATAGGATTGCTCATGTGATTGAATTGGATGTATAAATCATGTGTCCACAAGAAGTCATTACCATGGTGGACACTGGCAGAATAAGTCAAGAACATGATGCTATTATGTCAGATTTTTCCCTGGAAAATGACATGCCTAAATGCACCTGATAGAGAATTTCAGTTTCCCATGTTCTGTGGAAACATCTGCAGCAAAGATTTAACAAAAAATTTGAAAGCCATAGACAAATTCTGAGCAATTTGGGAGGGCTCAGCCAGTTTCTCCAACCTGTCACAAAGCAATCAGTGCAAATTCTCACAGACATTATGGTTATAATTCATTATTTTAGGGAAACAGCCATCTTTTCTTTGTAAAGACATTATCTATCAAACTTTAAATGATTTACACAAGTCTAGCCTAGATTAGGTAAAAATACAAGTAAAGAAAATGTAATCAAGCTGAGTATGGAGATTCTGTCACCAACAGAATTCATGCATCTATCCAATATTTTCTGAACAGGCTTGCAGAAACTTACTTGTTTGCTATACATCACACAAGCAAATATCCAAAGTTTGGTGTTAGAGTAAACAGAAACTTACAATGTTTTTTTTTAATGTCTCTCTTTACATTGGCTTTTCGAACAATTTTTCTATGCCTTTTCCTCCTCCAAGGAAGAACCAGTAGAGCTGGACTAGCATGATTTTGTTCATGAAAAATTCTATTATTGAATTTTGAAAAGTAGGTTTGTCTGAAATATCCATCATACTGGGTTACAGAAAGTGTTCTATCAGAGAGCATTACATGGCAAAAGGGAACTTATCTAGGACTGCTTAAGACAAAGATCACAGAATCACAGTATAGTTAAGGTTGGAAGGGATCTCGGGAGATAGTCTCCATCTGCCTTGCTCAGAGCAACTAGAGGAGGCCTGTGTCCAGTGGAGTTTTGAGTGACTTGAAGGATGGAGACTCCACAACCTGTTCCAGCATTCACCCTCACAGTAATTTTTTTTCTTCTTCTCGTGTTTGAACGGAATCTCATCTATTTCAGTGTGTGCCCATTGCCTCTTGTCCCGTCACTGAGAATCACTGAGAAGAGCCTGGCTCCCTCCTCTTTACTGCTGCCTAAGAGGTACTGATAAGACTCCCCCTGAGCCTTCTCTTCTGTTGTCTGAACAGTCCCAGCTCCCTGAGCCTCAGGTTGGTGAAGCCCGATTTCTCTGTCTTAAATCCAGTCACTCTCTTGTCTTTAACATGTTTGGAAATTCCTTCCGGGATTATTCACTCCACCACCTACTCAGAGGTTGAGGCAAGGGTGACTAGCCTGAAGTCTCCTGGATCCCCTGTCTTGAAGAAAGAAGTGGCATCTGCAATCTTGCAGCCCTCAGGAACTTTCCCAAGTTGCCACAACCTTTCATAGATAATTGAAAGCAACCTGGCTTTGGCCAGCTCCCTCAACACCCACTTCAAATGTTGCTTATGCTATTTTCTCATGACTTTACGGTCAACTCAGCTATTTTTGCTGCTTGTGATATAGTAAGAGTAATAATGGAATTTATCCATTTCTACTTAAAATAATGAATAAATGGATTTTATGGAATGGTGCCTCCCCATCTGTGAGACCTCCTTACAAAATTGCCCCATGAAGACAATGGATGAAAACTTCCCAAGCCTCTATGACCCTCAGTCATAGAGTTGAAGCATTCAAGAAGACTTAAGGCCCACATACACAAACAGATTTATACATCTTATCTGAGACTTTTAAAAAAGTCTTTAAAGTTTTGGAGCATAAATCTGGAACTGTGATCCTTTGAATTTTTGGTCAACTGAATGTCAGAAATCAGTTCTGATTCAACTCTAGTTGCCATTACTGAAACATGGTGGGACCAATCCCATGACTGGAGTGCAGCTATCGATGGCTACAGGCTGTTCAGAAGGGACAGGTGAGGAAGGAGAGGTGGAGAGGTTGCCCTCTACATAAAGGAATGGATAGAGTGTGAAGAGCTGTCTCTCAAGAAGAGCCATGAGCAGGTTGAAAGCTTATGGGTAAGAATTAGAGACTGAGGCAACAAAGGGAACCTTGCGGTTGGTGCCTACTACAGGCCGCCCGATCAAGGGGAGCCTATTGATGAAGCCTTCTTACTCCAGCTACAGGAAGCATCACACTCACAGGGTCTCATCCTGCTGGGGCACTTCAACGTCCCCGACATCTGCTGGAAAAGTAGCACGGGTGAGCTGTAGGCAATCCAGGAGACTCCTGGAATGCATTGAGCATAACTTCTTAAGCCAAGTAACAGACAGCCCTACCAGAGGGGATACGATACTGGACCTGATGGTCACCAGTGCAAGTGAGCTAATTGGTGATGTCAAGATTGGAGGCAGCCTGAGCTGCAGTGATCATGCACTGGTGGAGTTCACAGTCCTGAGGGATATGGGTCAGATGAAGAGTAAAGTCAGGACCCTGCATTTTAGGAAAGCAAATTTCCAGCTGTTCAAAGGAGTTAGTCAATAGGACCCCCTGGGAAACTGCCCCAGAAGGTGTGGAGTACAGATTTGACACAGAAGAAAATCACTAGCCATTCCTTCTTTAGCTCTGCTTTTAAGAAAATAATTTGTATTGGCATGGTCTTTCAGATGAAGGGTTTAAAAACCTGACTTCAGAAGGATCTCCAAATCTGTAACTTCTGAGTAAATAAATGTACGTGCTCTCATTCCAGAATACCTAAATCACAGAGAGAGGAAATTAATATACACAGTTTTCTAGGAATGTCCTCTTGGCTATCTTAGGACACCCTCTACCTGGACTGCTGCTTTTTTACGAATACAAGGAACCCATGAATGCTCCTGAGAGCTCAGACACCTTTGCACTCATTGCAAAGTCACTCATTGTAAGAGCTGGTGTCCCAGCAACTAAATCTTTCTCAGGCTTAAGACAGTTTGGAAAACAGGACCTGGTATTCTAAGCCTGTTCTGTGGCTTTTTGAACATTTTATCCCGTGTGCTTATTTAGGATGCTCAGAATGTGAATAGCCATGAATTATGTATCAGAGAGCTGAAGAGAACTGTGATTGTGGCTCATCTCTATATGCTCTGAAAGGTCAAGAGGCAAAGCAGCTAACTCAAACAGGAGAATTTGCTGCGCCCACTGAAATAAACCCGGTGACAAGTCCTTTTCCATAAACAATTTGCCAACCTCTATCATGCATTATATGCACTGAAGTCCCCAAATGTAAGGGAATCAAGGATAAGCTGCAACCTTCACTTTAATCTCTTCCTACTTCACATGATAATTGTATTGGACTACTTTATGTCAAAATTATTTGTGTAAGAAGTTGAAGTAGTTTCAAACTAATTCACCTGGAAGAAGATTTTAATGCCAGATGCTGAAACAAAAACATTGAAGACAAGCATCTTATCTGCAACAAATTTATATCTGGCTATACATGCACAAATCAGAAATGCCTCCACGGAAGAAGTGAGTGCAATAAATGGAAACTTACTGTTCAGAAAATATTACACTGAGACACCTACTGAAGCTTGCCACATTCTCCAAGGTTTTCTGTCTTTTTTAACCTGGAAAATATGCCTGGATTTCTATTTTCCAGTAAGGTCCCTCCCAAACTTGTGGGGAAAAAAAAAACAAACTAAAAAAGCCCCTAAAATGTGGGAAAAAAATGACGTTATAGTTTACAGGTATAGAAAAGCTTGGATCATACACTTTAAAAATGTGTACCAATTTAAAATAACTTTCGATGAAAGGGTCACTTACTGCAAGAAGGGCACTGCTTAAAATTTAAGCAGTCAGTAATGGGAAGCGACAGACCTCTAACAATTTAAGTCTTTCACAGTTGAATGAATCTGCGCTGACAGCCAGACAAGGATGCGCTAACCTACCTTACCAGGATCTTGGCTATAGCTGCATACGCTCTGCCTAGGCCAGCAGAATCACAAAGTGCTGTGAAGATTTTTACAGAGGTGTTCAAAATCTGTGAAACAGGAAAATAAAACCCAATAAATACCATGCTAAGAATTTCCACCTTTTTTTTTTCAGTCTCTGTGTCCATATGAAACACAAAACTAAAATTTTCCCACCTGCACATTTCTTCTTTAATTAGCTGTAATGGAACTAGGTTTTTGATCATTACTTACAGTTGTTTGAAACTACTCAATAATTACAAATTTAAAAGCTACAACTTGCATTTAAATCCCTGTATTTTGGCACTTTGCAAAAACCAAAGACATATTGCCTGATTCGCAATATAAATTTCCTTATCCATAATTTAAAAGATTTTAAGAGGCTGAGCTTTTATGAATTTCTGTTAATCAGTACCTTAAGATGGTATCCTTTGCATTCATAGTGATTTAGAAAGATATGCTGATATACAACTTAATATTATTTTTCTTTCTTTAAACTGCCACCATGACAACTTTTCTTAGTACAATTCAGATGCTCAAAAAGTGCATAAATTATAGGTTAGACATTTAAACTATGTTGGATCAAAATCCTGTAGATAATTTTGTTATTTTTGTGACTAATTATTCATGCACACAAGTAATTTGCTAACATTCATTTGGAATGTACTCTATTATCATGATCCCTCCCATAACTGAAGGCTTACAGCTGCTGCATAAAAACATATGATCTTAATTTAATTTAACACTGACATCACCCATATTGCATAATTTCTCTTTTCATCTTTTTTTTTTTTCAATGGTGATGATGGGAGAGTGCATACAAAATTAAATCCTCTTCTTTCCTCCCTTCTCTTTGTTGCTTGACCCAACCTATTACACACATGAGAAAACAGGAAATCTCCAAAGACTATCTATGGAAATCCTTTTTGCACATTTCCAAGAAAGGAGTAGTGAATGTCATTTACCAGCTCTAAAGGGGGATGGGAGATGCCCAGGGACATACGACGGTATCCTGCATGCCCCAAGATGCCTATTTATACTGTGGTAAAAGACAGGGCATTTTCTATTACGACTGCATCCCCTGCCATTGCCAAAGTGCATGGTTCAAAAGAAGACAACTTATGTTTGCTAATTGGATGTCACCATTTCTATCACTGTTTCCACTACTCAGATTTCCTAGTTCTTGAAGGAGTTTTACTACATGCAGGAGTATCCCTGGACAAGGCTCTTATTTTTTTAGTTATATAAGCTCTGTGTGCACAAAAAGTAGCATTTATCGATGTGCACTGCACTATTTATCATCCCTCAAGTACTTTCTTATTAGTTATGTTCTCATGTATGTCAGCACTGCATCCTATACTTGAAGGTCATTGTCAATTGAGTTACCAATGCATAAGATATGACAAAAAGAGAGTGCAGGCACCTCAGTTAGGAACTTGTCACATCAGTTCAGAACCCGCCCTAAACTGAACACATACTCAAAATTGTCAAGACCTGCAGTGGATCCTTCTGATAATCCAGGCTGGTTACAGAAACGCATGCAAGTGTCCAAGAAACAGTTCTTGGTTTTGCATTTAACTCAAGGGGACCTACAACATTTATTCTAACAATCATGCCCATATCAGAAAGCCTGCCATAAGAGTGTCAGAAGGTTTCAAAAATTTTATGTACTGGACCGAAAATCACTCTTACTTTAAACTGGCCTCTGCAATATTAAACTAGGACACAGGGCCTCTAGTGGTTACTGTCTAGCACAGAAAGGTCACTTAGGCACCTAAGGCTTAGGCTGCTGTACTTTTTTTCTATCAAAGATATCACAAAGCCTAAAAAGTACAGATAAAACCCAAGAAAAACCATAGCCAAAGTAAAAAGTTGGTTCACTGCATCTCTGCAATAGCTGCTAGAAAGAAGTAAGTAAGTAAATAAATAAAGCCACTCATTCATATTGATAAAAAGTGCTCATTTTGGTCCTAGGTTACTATTACTCTACACAAATCAGCTGTTTCATTCTAAATAAACATGAAATAATGTTAATTAAGTCATCTATGTGAAAGGGAGGAAACCTTGATAAATTACAATAGAAAATATAGTCTTTATGTCTGTATTTCAAATAACTCCTCCAGCTTCAGATACTATGTAGGGACACATTCTTGATGGAAAGGAGCTGTATGCTACAATGGCCCAATATCCATTTATGTGAAGGAAGTGAAGAGGGGTCTCCTCACCTATGGTGCATGCCTTACCTTCAACATTCAGGATAGAAAAAGAAGAGGAGGTAGGGCAGGATAAAATGCTGGATTAACATATAAGCATTAGAGAGGATTCCACCCAAAGTCTCTTGCAATTACAGCACACTTTTAGTTTTCATTTAAAATTAAAAATTATAAAGCTTGCGTGCTGGCAAATCAAGCAGAATCGACACAGCGATGTCTGCCAGAATCTGTAAGGAGCCTGAAAACAATAAATGGACATGAAAACTTTTCTGTTTATTTCCATGGGATATGAACAACCAGTCCATTTAACCGGGTTCCTATGAATACCACCTAAGAGAAGACATGCATGTGGCAAGAGAGTATTGAGTGGCCATGGCTGGGCCAGTTATCTATTAGCTCTCTGACAGGTAGATAAATATTTGGAACAGATATCATTTCATCTAATGGAATTTATAGGCTCCCATGAAAGTTTTTGTACCTTTAGACAGGAGTACAGCCAGAAACGGGTCTCATATATATTTTGGCCATTCTGTGCAGAGGACAGCGACATCCAAGGAAGACGTAGAACATGTCAATAATTAATGCTAAAAACTCCTACACAAATGTGCAGTTTTGCTGCATTTATGGTCTTAAAGAATACAGCTGTCATTACATAAACAAAAAGGATGGAAAAATTGTTTTAGACAACAGAACAAAAGTCTCATTAAGGTAACTTGCTTCTACTTCAGTATTCTATGGTAAGTATTGTGCATTAAAGTGTCATCTTAGTAATTTTCTTCATGTTAAGGAAAAGTAAATAAATTAGATAACATTGTGTAAAGAGATATTGAAGGGGACTACATAAGAATCCATACTGGTAACATAGATTAAAAAGAGTGGGTTTGAGTATTAAACGAATCTAGCTGAATTTCCTTCTCAAAACTGAGGCAAAGTTTTCAGAGACTGAGAGTTACTGAAGGGGCAAAATGTCTTGTTTTTTTGTTGTTGTTGGAGTTTTTTTGCGGTTCTTGTTTGTTTTGTTTTTAAAATTTGCTGTGTACAAAAAGATCTGAGGAAGGAAGCTGTTGCAATAGATTTATCCTGATCATACTAAGCTCCATTATAAAATTTCCATACTGTTTGAAAGAGAGTTTGATATTCCTAGCAATTAGCGGAAAAAGATCATTGTATAAGGCAGTTGAACAGTTTAGAATAATGTACAGTTCTTTGTACCTCTAAAAAGAAAATGTAAGGTAAGTTTAACAAAATAAAAATTATAAAAACTGCAATGATTCTGGTCACAAATTAGTTTTTGGCTCTACGTACCCAAGCACACTGACTGTCTCAAACTTCCTACTTTTGTGGGTCTGCAGTGGGAATACTGGTTAAGAAAAGAAATAAAATGAAAATCAAAGTCTAATACAGAAATGAACAGTGGGTTTCAATCACTTGTTCTCATTTGTACAGGATGTGGGAAGGTGGCAGGGTGAAGACTTCAACTTTGTCTTCCACATTACAGACAACTGTCCCACATACCATCCACTGTTATTTTGATGTATGCAGAAAAAAAAAAAAGTAGCTTTTATGGCTTCAAAATGGAAACAAAAAAACCCAGGAAGCAGTGTACAATTTCCCTTGTTTTCTTGCTTATCACTAAAAGCTGGATGCAGGTGCACCTGGGAGGAGGAGAGCTGTTGTCGGAGCATCTATTTACCAAATCAACTCTCTTACTGGGTCTTTGTAAGTCTATCGTGGCTACAATTAGCTACAGTGTAAAAATAAAGTAACAAGCTCTGCTTAAATCCTTAAACTAGAGCCTATTTGTGGTATAGGCTCTTGCACTAATTCTCTAGACAGTGGTGAATTTCATGTTTACCTCCTTTGCCAAGAAAAATATTAGTCAGATCTCAGGCCTGGACTTGCTTCTCAGTTATCTCAGCAGTATGCCACTGTGACCCTCCTGGGGTTATTCCATTATTATAAAACTGATACACCAGCTTCTCCTCCAAAACTCCCCCTCCCCCAAATCACACTCTCTATTTTTCTGTTGTTGTCACACCTGTATGTCTTTTATATGCACATAAAAACACACACCTCATTGGCATACACTGAGGACTCAGACAAAAGGACATTGGCTGTGCTAAACATTGATACATCTGGGGATAATGGACAAAAGAGTAAAAATCAAAGGTATGAATTTATGTTGAATAAAGAATCCAGCTCAGCACAAGATTAATGCTACTACCAGTATTTCATTATTTTGGTAAAGTACATTACTCTGACAAAACCATGATGGGATAATATTGATTTATAATACTGCAACTTTAAAAAACACAAAAACATAGTTCTGCTCTCAGCTTTGCACTTGATATTGTTGTCAAACTTTACTGAAAATACATTTATTTTGATTTCTGAAAATCAAGCCGTGTTTAGTCATTTCACAGCTGGTGAGCAGTAAAGATGCTTCTGCCTCATTTACAGATCTTGAACATGAATCAGACAATCAACTGGAACATTAGTCAAAGAGATCACTAGCTAACGATTTCTGACAGGCGCTGCAGTAACAGGCTAAGGCCAACCTGGCTAACAGCATCTGACAATATTTCTCTGGAGCCAACAATAGGTGCTGGTAGACAGTGCAATCAAGTGAGACTACTGGCTTCACACCACTTAGTACCTCTTAAATACTTTCAGAAAAAACACATAGCTCTGACAGTCACTAAATAATCACTTCCATACAGACCAGTGAAAATAAAAGACAGTGGAACTGTATGCATAGGCATTTTGCAGTTCAGTGAACTCTCTCCCATAGCTCCCCAAGAAATGCGTATTTAAAAATGCCTAATAAGTGCAGTCTTTATTACCGTAATTTGCGTGGTTACAGGCCTGTGGCAATCCTGAGTATGGTCAAAGAAGAGTTTCACAATACAAACCCAGATGTATTCTTATTTTGGCCAAAATACAGTGTGAGAGAGGTTGGACAGCAATAAGAAAATCATATTGTTCATGTAATGTATTGATTACAATGAGCAGAGCTCGTTGATCCCAGGAAAATAATACACCAGTATCAACTGAATGGCAGGCCACAGCTTGTTAAATGCTAAATGTATTCAGGCATAGTGAGTATCCAGGGTAGAAGCAGTACAGCGTTTGGTCTGCATGCTCACAGTTAAGGGATACTGAAACTGGGTGCCACGCTGAGGAAAGAGGGAGTAGTCCCTCATTTGCCAGAACTGTTAGTTCTCCCTCTTTTCCCACAACCGAAATTCACCAACCCAAATTCCGTAAATGTGAATGCTAACTCCTTGCCCTTAGCCACATCCAATTACAGTGGACTGCACTGTTTTGATAAATTTTGATAAACAGAAAAAAATTAAACCAGAAATGTACAAACTTTATCACTGTTCCTACAGAGACAGAAAATTTGAAATTGGCCAATCTGGTCTCTTCCAGAACTGCTATTCCAGGGACTTTGATGTGGGTATTTGGATAATGCATAGCATAAACATGCATCTTGGAGCAGAGGAATCAGGGACAGGGTGATGGGGAGGGATGTAGAAGAACGCACCCAGAAGTCTGGCCAAGTCAAACATCAAAGTGGAGCACCCTTGTTCAAGACTTTCCACAGGCTCTTGCTAGGACATGGCGATCACTAACTGTTGCTTGGTTGACACTCTCCCTGAGGGGTAACTGCTCCATCCAGTCCACACTCTTCCCTCCCCTGTTACACTTGGCTATCAAGTGCAATGTTTGTTCTGATGCTCTGTAAACTTACATGGTAACACATGCTTCAAGTTACTCGTATCTGCATCTGTTTGAAGGGTTAGAGAAGGGAAGAGAAACATTTCACTCATTCCTTAACAGTCTACCAAGATAAGACCTAGGGTTCTTTGCCTGTATCAAGTCCTACTTGTATGCTTAGCATAAGATTCAGAGTATGTACGTTTTGCTTTGATTCTGAATGGATGATATGTAAATAACAAGTAACTAATTGAAAAAGTTCCTTTCCCCAGAGTAATTTCAAACTTCTGTTGGCTTCCACAGGGTCAGGAGTTCACCCCGTATGCTTTATTTTGCTGCACAGGAAACTTAAGAGAGATGAAATATACAGATGATTGAATAAATGTTAATGTTTGTTCCCATCCTTCTTATTTCTTCTGTATTAGCTTCTGTATTACTGTTCTTAGTTCTGGCCTTCTGTGCCACTAATAATTATATTAATTCTGATTCTCTACACCTACAGCTTTGTAGGAATGCAGTCATCATTTTATTATTTACTATACCTCATAAAGGGTTTTATTAAAATAAATAATTAATTTTTTTTAAAAATCAGCCAGGTCCTTCAGAGTAAAAACCTACGCAAACATCAAAACCAGGTATTTTAGTTTGTTATTATTGTACAACTTGAAACCTTTACTGCAAGAGACATTACTCTCGTAAAGGTTGTTGTAATCCTTATTTAGTATGGGAATGTAGTGTTTTCCAAACCAGCCATTGTTGACATATTTCTTGAAAATAAAGCATGGCTTAACAGTCTGGAGTGAAGAAGCTTCATCTGTTACCCTTTACAGCAATATAAGAGGAAAAAACAGTTTATGTATCCTTTCCATCCTGACAGATGTGACAATAGCTGGAAACACTGTGCCTGCCAAGAGCTTTTATCAAGTATGTTATAACAACTAGTAATAAGTGTAAATAATAAATGGCTACGATCTTATGGGAAACGGTGGCAATACTAAACAATTTTTGGTGCTTTCTGATGGGAGTCTGCTAGTCATGGAATTCCCTGGCTTCCCAGTAGAGTTTTGGCCTGACAATAAACAACAGTTTAATACTTTATCTAATCCCAGCCAGGAGGTAAGTTCAACAGCAAGCTTTTGCAGATGTTCACATCCAATAATCTATCCATAATTGATGAAACAGGGAGGTCAGATGTAATGGTTGCTACTATTCCAGCAACAAATAAATGGTTATTGACAAAACAAGGCAGTGTGGCGCTGAGCGCTGAGCAGTGACAAGCATGAAACAGTGCTGAGACAGAAGTAGTGATGTGAATGCAGCCCTTCATCTTGAGAATTCCTCAATGTGATGTGTGGCACGAGGGCCACTCTGACACATAAGCAGATGGAGGTGACTTGTAAAGGAAAAATGAGATTCCGCGAGTACATAAAAGACAAAGGCAGAGGCGGAGAAAGAAACAAGAGAAAGGGGTGGACAAGGCTGGAAATTTGGGTAAGTGCAATAATGTGAATTGTTTTTGTATAGCAGCACTGTGATCCAGATGTCTGGACTGCTTTTATCACAGTTGTGTCTACATGGATGTACCTGGCTGTCAGATTGCTGTAGCCTCCTAAGACATTAATATCATACTATATGCACGTGCATGTTTAAATGTGCATTACTTCTTAGACAAAGCACCTATAAATATTCTGCTTCATGCTTATTAATATCTTTAGTCCACCCATGAACAGGTATTTTTAATGACACAAAGTTTTCCTAGCTAAAAGCAAGCAAACAAACCCTTAAATTTGCATAACACAATGGAAAAACTGCAGAGATAAACTAGGAAGGTATAAAAAAATTTAAGTCAGTTAAAACCCATTATTTTTCTGCATACCTATATGGAAGTTAAGGAAAAGTTCTCATTCAGCTGAAAACCTCATATTCTTTAAGTTTTAACCCATGTAAGAAATGTAGCAAAAGGATTAATAGACTGTTTTTTATTGACTGAATAAAACTTGAGTCATTTACATGCAAATAGACACTCGAAATCTTTTGCATCCATTTCAGTGCTAAAAGATAGTATTTTTACAATGTTTACTGTGTAATATCCTAATATGAAAAACAGCAGAATGAAATGGTAGCCATTATTGCTATGTGTAGTCATAAAAAGATTTCAGACAGAAATATTTTAAATATTAATATTACTAAAATCACTTAAAGCACCAAGGAATGTTAAATCAATTTATTTAGAAGTACAATTTATTTCACACTTTGCTACCAATTCTTTTGATCAGCTCTGAAATAATACATAAGCTGAAAGCAAAACAGCAAAACAAATTGCTTCTAGCAATGAAGCAGCAAGCTCTAGGTTTTATACTGGCATGCTTCAGTGTTTTAACTTCTCAGGTTATTTATCTATCAAAGGACAAATTTTAAATTCCTTAAGATCTGATGCCTGAATACCTCTTATTCTCCAATTTAGCCATCGAGGGTTCTGATCAAGCAAAGCTGTTAAGCATTTGCTTACACCTGAATGTACGAGCTGTCCCCTTGAAGTCAATGGGAATAACTGAATTGGAATTTAAACACGTATTTAATAAGTAGTTGCTGTAGCTTGAACTATACCAATTTGAAAAACCAATTTAATTTTAAAAGCCTTACTTTATAGAATTTTTTTAAAGCCTGTTCATTTGAACTAAACTATACAAAGGAAAACAAAACCTCCCAGATTATGAATATATTTGCATTTAAGTACTGAAATTCCTGGTTTTGTACAGTGTGGGTACAAATGTTTCATTTCTCAAAACACATAAAAAGTCTGACTTCCATAAGTATGTTATCTAACAGAATTAGAAAATTTCTTATACAGTTTTTCAGCCATTTGTTACAGCCCTGGGTATAATATGTGCAGTTTCACTAACGGACATACTACTGACAGTTCTTAAGATCTCTCACACTATTGTTTCCCAGATAATATAAGCTATGAACTAAGACACGCTGTAACTATCTCTTCCCCTCAATTACGTACAGCATTTAGGTTCCAAGGTTTAGCACACCTAAGCTAGAAATCCAATATAGTCTAGACTCCATAAAGTAAATAACCTCTATAACATACAGTTGTACTGCTTTGTCTTTTTTGTTCCTAGCCTGTGGGAATGAAATGAGTGGAAACTTGTATATCAGCAGTTATTTTAAAAAAAACGTATATTTTATTAGCTACTCTAAAAACAGTTTCAATATAGTAAGTAGAAAATGTCTGCCTAAATAACATCTTTTAACTGACAGAAGACAGTTATTAGAGTTTTAGAAACCTCAGTCAGGGCAAGTGGACTAATTGTAACTGTATATCCCATAACAGACACAGTATAGTGGTGGTCACAATCTGGCTCCTACCTTGCCTGGGAAAGCATAAGGAAGAGCCATCTCCACTGGCCATACCTAGCAGAGAATATGCAGAGATTGTTGCATCTCATCAGCTATATCAAAAAGGTAGGACCAGGCTCCATGACTGCCAACTGCTCTGCCCTCCACGCCTTGGGCAAAAATAGATGCAAAGATATTTTCATTCCCTTGCACAGCAGTTTAAGGAGTTTTTATGGCTTTGTCTTCAATGTTTCAACATATTAGAGCTAAGCAAACTTCCAGGAAGGGACAATTTGCTTCTTTTGAGTTCAAACTTAACATCTAGCAACAATTTTGTGGAAATGATTCAGTCATACAAAACATTCTCCCGATCTTAGGAGATCTATTATTATTATTATTATTAATGCAGAAGCATGTAAATATTCTTATTAACGTTGCACTACAGGCCCCTCCAGTTCTTTTGCAAACCAATACAGAGAGTGTGTGTGTGTGCAAGTGCATGTGTGTATACGGTTATAATAATACTTGTCATTTTGTAATAGATATCCTGAGTCAAAATCCTACCAAAAAACAGAGTCTGAAGTTTGGGAAACCACATTTGCTATGTTAAATGGCATGACTTCTAAATTCACGATGTTTAATATACATATTTTAAGCAAGGCTACATAAACCTTATAAATATATATAAATCCAGCAACTTTCATACTGTTTGGGAATTAAAAACAAACATGCAAACCAAACAATGTCCTCCACGCATAGCCCCCGAAATTGGGTTTTTAAACTTTTTGTCACCCACTTGTATTCGCATTCCTGAGAACACCAGTGGTCAGACAGTCCTAAAATTCTGAGAAAGTTCTATAGATTTATCTAATGGAACGTGCAGTCAAATCTGCAGCTCACTGCAGCTGTCTTGCTCTTTTGGGATGTATGAATGATTAAATTAAAAATTGTAACGGATGAGATGAAAGTCTATCCATTTATGGTGTTTTGGTAGCCAGTCTTATGGAACATGAGACTCCTGAAGAGTAAGGTTGTTATCAATAAGTTACTAGTGCATTTATTTTCATTGTTGCTATGGGAAAACATGGAAATCTGATAATCTGATTTGCTTGTGATCAAGTAATAGATTTTTTAAATATTTAATATTTTTTGTTTCTCATGCTCTATAATTTTTATATAACTTGACTACTGTAATTCTGCAACAGCACTGCATTTAAGAGTGTTTTCTTACAAAGGGTATTCTTGTGATACATTTATCTTGACAAAAATCCCGTTTACTGAGGGGAGTTATTCTGATGCCATTAACCAAGCAAAATGCAATTTGAATCACCGACTGAAAAGGAAAACGATACCATGTTCCAAGGAAATTGTAGTGGATGCAATATCACCAAGGCTGGCTTGTTCAGCCTGGAGAAGAGAAGGCTCCGAGGAGACCTTCTAGTAGCCTTCCAGTACCTGAAAGGGGCCTACAAGAAAGCTAGAGTGGGACTCTTTACAAGGGCATGTAGTGATAGGACAAGGGGGAATGGCTTTAAACTGAAAGAGGGTAGATTTAGATTACATATTAGGAAGAAATTCTTTACTGCGAGGGTGGTAAGACACTGGCACAGGTTGCCCAGAGAAGCTGTGGATGCCCCCTCCCTGGCAGTGTTCAAGGTTAGGCTGGATGGGGCTTTGAGCAACCTGGTCTAGTGGAAGTGTCCCTGCCCATGGCAGGGGGTGGAACTAGATGATCTTTAAGGTCCCTTCCAACCCAAACCGTCCTATGATTCTATAAGGTACAAATCTGTGTGGTATACAGAAAAGTACTGAAGGAAAACAGTGTCATTACATGTCAGGGCCATTCAGAACATTTTCCCTGTTTTTTTTCAGGTTTTCAAGAAACTGGCTAAGACAGGAAAATGATTATCAAAATTAACCCAACGGAAGAAATCCTTCCTCTGCTAAGAGACTGTTAACTTTCATATCCAAATAAAAAGGTAGATCTTTCTTTCACTTTAAGAATTAAGTGCTAAATCAACAACAAAAAAAATTAATTGAATGATCAGACATTCACCTCTTTCCTGAAGTTTCAGGTCTTCTTTAAGATTCTCAACGCAAATAATTTCTAATTTCTTAATTCCATCATTATTTGAGACAGTATATTTTGTCAGGGCAAAGTTCACTATCAGTACTAATTATTCTTACATAATTTTGTTTGTACTATCTTCACCAATGCCTAACAGCAGTAGAACCTTCCAGAAACATGAAATTTAATCCATTTCAGAATTGGCTTACTAAATCTAGACCTTCAAGAAGAAAACCTTTCTCTGCATATAAACCATTGTCAGTGTCAAGATCAATCAGAAGTGCCTACCTTCAAAGATTACTCAGAGTTTTGTTTGGTTTTTTATTCCTCAGATACGAAAAATACAAAATTTCTATATATAGAGTACAGTTTTAAGAACAATTTTAAAATCGCTTCAATGAAATTGAAGCCTCTAGGAATGATAAGACCTTTTCTTAAATTGGTATGCTAGAATGTTTTTTCAAGCATGTGATGCCATTTGCTAAGATGAAAATGTTACACTTCATTACTAATGGCTAAGTATCACTTATAGATGAATAAAGGACAATCTGGCTGATTTAAAAGAAGGAAGTTTGAAATCATTTCCATGGAGTAGTATCTTTTGATGTGTTTTGCGAGTCTCCATTTAAGTGCCGCTTTTTGTAGCAACAGTAATGAAAGCTTAAACCTAAACTCAGTGGTCTACCCATACACCATGGCAGAAAAGTGTCTTGAAGTTCAGCCGTCTAGCAAAGTACTAGAACAGTAAGCAAATCTCAAAGGAATGATGCTCATTCTTGTCAACTACCTTTCACCATGTTTGGGAGAAAAGAGGATAACATTCAGTCTACCTTTTGGAGTTCTTTACTTGCTAAGATCCTCCTTGATTCACCAAATTCATACACACATATGGGCGTAATCTATGTAATTAGATATAACAGATATAATTAGGTAAAACATGCCGTGCATACTAACTTCAGAATATCTGCATCCCAGCTATACTTACTTATTTTCTATCTAGCTGCATGGGTTGAGACAAAATTTGCAGTTTTTTTGACATAGACTTCTTCAGAAATTAACTTTATGGTCATAAATCACCTCTGATTACTTTAATAGGGTCATTGTGAATGTGAAGATGTCTTTGCAAGTTCATAAATTTTCTTGATAATTTTATGCCTGTGGCTTGTATATTGTAATTCTGACAATTCATGCACACAGCATTATGTCATAAATTACCACATTCATTTTGGCATGAGTCTCAGTACTCGTGAACCCTGCCTCCGTTACTGAAATATGTAACATATCTGAAACACAGGATTCAATATCCAAAATAAAGGAACACTTAGAAAAAAACTAATGCTCAGACAAGGGATGAGGACTGGAATTTTCCTGATGATTTGGGATGCAACTCTAATTGGAAGAGAAAAAACCCTTGATGTCCAACTCTTTGAAGCATTCTTGAAAGCCCAGTTTAAAAAAAAATCCCACATCAAGCATTAGATTACAATGCCTTATGTAAGATTTCTAATGACACAGAAGTTTCACTTTTACTTAGCTTGCTATACAAGTCTGAAGAAAAACAAGTAAATAGTAACTTTTACTTTAAAATTAGCCTCGATGGAGAACTCTCCCTGACAAAATCTATAATGTTTAAGATAAAAACTATACAATGTGAACTATTAATATTTTGTGTTATATTCTGTGGAAAAGCCATTAGGCTTGATTATAAACCAGATGATATGAAAAACATTATGAACATACCACACTGCTATTGAATGTAATGGCACTTAGGGACATGGTTTAGTGGTGGACTTGGCAGTGTTAGGTTTACGGCTGGACTCCATGATCTTAAAGGTCCTTTCCAACCTAAATGATTCAATGATAATTAGTTCTCAGGCTTTTAAACTTGCACAAACTTATGTTTTTACATCTGAGTAGGTGCACTGAAATCAATCATATATATCAAATAAAATTAAATCAATTTATACAGATTATACACCAAATCAAATTATGTTATACACCAAGTGCCTAGCAAATAAAAAACCTTCTCCAACAAAACTAGCCCATTTCATATGAAGTGACTGCATATTTTTGATATAATAGGCTGCAGCTTAATCATTTCAACCTTTAATTACTGCACCAGATAATGAATATTTTGCACATATGCTTCTCCACTCTGCTAGAAGACATGAATGAAAGAGAAATAAGTTTATATGCAAGCTACTGTGTGTGCATGTTGGGGGAGGGAGTAGCACACTGAACAGCAAAAGGAACCAAGTGGCAACAACTGGAGGAAATGGTATCTGTAACAGCTGCTCCTTTCAGATTCCCCTAGAAGGAGACTGCCTGAGGTGGACCACAGCACAAAAGGATAAAAAAGATGAAAACTGATGCAAAGCAGGAAAATAACTGCTGAGACCCCTGAGTCTACACCCGAATAGTCCCAAGCTGTGTGGCAAGACCTCTTTAGCATGCTACAGAAGCTGGTGATGAACTACATATTACCATGAGGCAAGGTGGCTCCTAGCAGTATTGTCTGCACGTTATGTGTAATGATAACCAGTAGTCCTCTGGGAACAGGATGCAATGATTTCATCTCTGTAAGCATCTGAGCTCCCCTTGGATACTGAGACCATTAAACTGAGAACAGAAGGGTAAATTTTAGGCAATGATTTCTAACTGGAGAATGAAGACAACTTGCACTCAACAGTACTGTCAACCACTGATATTTTACTGCTGTCTATATGGATCATTGTTAAGAACAAAAGGAAATAAAATTTTACCCCTTTTTCTTAGTCCCGTAACACACACTAGATTTTCTGAATGAACGTACATCATAGGTTTCTTATGTAATACTATTAGAAATGCCATTATATTAGGAAATGCCACTATATTATAATATAATATTTTTTACACTGAAAAGTATTGGTATTTTCATTACTGTTAAAATAACATTTTATACTCTTAACATAATGTATCATTTATGTTTTGTACTACAGAGACTTTCCCTTTTAACAAAAATGCACATTGCTTTCCTTACCTGTCAGGTGTTTTTGTATGACTAAAAACAATAGGCACAACCTATTATGTATATATTTGTCGTGGTTTGGCCTAAACCAGACCAATTTTCCTTTCAGTGATTTTTACTTTCAGCTAAATTAATAGCAGCACGTTACAAAGTTCAAGGTTTCAGAATCTTCTGCAAAAAAATAATAATTCTACACATGACAAAAAGAAATGGAAGTTCCAAATGATTGCTGTAACTTTTTGGTAGGAGGCGTGGGAAAGGAGTAGCTATAAAATGCAAGCAAAATGGATCCTGAGGAAACACTGCCAGGACATCTAATATTTTTGACACTTTCAAGGGTAGTTTGATCCTTTGTATATCAAGGAGACTCTGCAGTCTTGTTCATGAATTAATTTCTCCTGTGATGGAGAGATCAAATATGCATGCAGGCTTCTTTATTGAGCACATTTGTTTATCTTGCTGCTCTTCATCATTCACACAGCTTATTGTGACTCTCAGAAACTTAACAGAAAAGTTGATCAGGTAAGAATGCCGGTACACTTGTCAGTCAAAAAACAATGGAGAAAAACTTCAGTACAAAAAATTCTAGTCTAATCTGTATTCTTGGAGGTGATCAAATATCCTCCTCTTATTGCTGTTGCAACTATTAGATATAATTTTATAAAACCATATGTAGCTTTTAGATTTTGAAATATTTTCACATTCAACTACAGGCTTTGACTGCAACTGATGTGAGAACAGGCTCCCACTTTCCAGCATTCAGTTGATTTATACAGAAGATAGGCCTATCAGCATTGAAGAATTATGTATAAAGATGGTCAATAACTTTTGGAAAAATTGTATCACAAATCATTAAAAGCATCTAAGAGGATATTGCAAGACAGAAATCTAGAACCCTTCCTACACTGCAGAAGCTAAGCAAGCAATATTGAAACCCATGCTGAATTCACTCTGCAACTTCTATTGGTCTATTTCTGAAAAAAAATAAACCACCACCACAAATAACCACAAAGAATGACCTCTATAAAACATGTTCATGAATAAAATACCGAGTCACTCTGCAGTTAAAGGAACAAACAGAAATAGAAACAGTAATTATTCAGGTGATTAATTGCAATAATCATGGACAAAATATTCAAATAAATTAATTTTCCACACAATATTTTTAAGAGGGTCATGAAGGACTGTGACTTCTCTGATGACTGGCACAGACAAATCAAGTCAATGCTTATCTTTCCTCTCACACTGACCTATGACGAACTAGAGGAACCCTTCTTCCAGACTAAAATTCCACATGTAGAATTTTCTTTGTCTTAGAATTATTATGTATAGGAGGCTCAAGGGAAACAAGAGAAGAGGAGCTTGAACTCAAGTATCAACAGAAGGGATTGCATCAGCACTATGGCTTTTCAAGAGCAATTCATATTTGTTCTAAATTCCTGATGTTCTGAAAAGCTCAACATATGAATTGATATATTTTTAATTGTTGCTCACAAATATGTTGTATCAAACTAGTTTGCAAAACTGGTGTTTTATGCAAAAACCTAACTAACAAAAAACTGGTTTATATATGTATGATTACAGGAAAAGAAAAGCTAGTCACATATAACCTGAATTGTCAGTTTATATTATTTCTATAGATCCAAGCACGTAAACCTGGACTCCATCAGTTCTGGAATTTATTGGAACCATAATTGCTTAAGCTACATGGATCCCTGTCTACAGAACTAGATACAGTTATAGAAGGTCCATGAGCCAAGTCTCCAAATCTTTTCCACTCTCCAAAATGCCTAAGAAGATGCCAAGGAGGCAGAGAAAGGCATTGGGAAAGCTAAAGCAACTTTAAAATAAACTTACTGATAATGCTGTCTGCTGTTCTCCAGCAAAATGATATGCTAAACTTAAGCAATATGCAGCTTCTCCTTCCATCTTCATATCATCTCCTAAACAAAGGATTAAAGTTACAGTTACCAGCCTAATCTGAACAAAATTACATTATTACAGACAGTTCTTGCAAGTTCTTAAATAACATACAGATGTTCAAATACTGTAGTAAGTTTTTCCTTCTCCTTACCCTTGTCATTTGTCTCTTTTCAAAACCACATAGTGGTAATTAAAAATAGAAGCTATGGATTTAAACAAAGTTTAAGAAGAAAGTTCAACAAAGTCAGAGAAATTATCTTCCAGTAAGTGATGCAGCACAATCAATTTAACACGCTGTAATGTTCTCTGTCATGAGTTGTTTAATAATACTCACAGTGTCTTCACATTAGAAAATCATAGTAGCCTCTCTCTACATACTCACATATAAAATAAAGGTAGCTACAAATATATAATACACCCTAATATATACACACAAAACGTGTTGACCCATACACTTCGCTAATGTGAATCTTAGTGAAACACCAGAAGAGAACTATCAGTAGACTAGGTTCATATTTCTTATTTTCATGGCTATTTTGCAAGCTACTGTAGGCTAGAATAGCTAAAAAATGGGATAACTTATACTTGCAAGCAGTAGTCATAGAAAATTCTGCACAGGCAGTTGCTCACTGAGGTGCATCACACTTTTCCATGCCAGGTTTTATTTCACTAATACTGATCTAACAAACACTGCTCGCTGGTCTTTTTATATTGCTCCCGCAACAGAAAATCATCCATTCAATACTGAAATTCATAGAAATTAATTATATAAATGCTTACTGTACCACACTATATTCATAAATGTCCCTCCAGAACATGAGTATCCATTAAAAAAAATTGTAGATGGAATTATATTAAAAATAGCCAAAAATCCAGTCTTTCTGTTGCTCAATATCCATCTGCTCAAACACAATAAAGAGTGGAAAATCAACCTGAAGCATAACTGCATATCAAGATATTTTATAAAATGCATAAATAAATATAGTTGCAATGAAAAGGGAAATTATCTACTTAGAATTGTCAGGCTAATAAATTCTTTATGTCCAAACACACAGAAGCCTACATCTAGCCCTGAAACTCTCTGAATGTTATAATTGCTGAGGCCATAGCAATGCTCTATCTATAGCACTTAATATGTTATATAAAATTATGAAAAGCCTGTAACTCAAAAACCTGCTGGTCTTTTCCAATGTTCAATATCCCTTAAAAGGCTTAATGAGGCAAAAGGATACAGAAATACAGTTTCACAGAAGTATAATAAGTGAAAAGTTGCTAGGGATATAAAAAACTTCCTTCCTCGCTTAAAAACAGTCTGAGAGTCTGATCTGGGTAATTTCTAATCCTAATTCATAAAATACAAAAACATAGATGATGGTCCAGAAGGACAGAATGGATATTACAGATTGCAGCCAGAGCCAGTCGGGATTTAATAAATTGTTAAATATGGGCTTCATAGATAGAGGCTATAGTTCTGGAATGGGGACTGCAGAACTTGTCTGAAAGGAACTTCTAAAGCTTAAATTTAAAGAGAACAATGGCAAGTATACTGTGCATAGTGATATTTACTACATGTCTCAAGAAGCTATGGAAAGTGATTGAAGTAAAGGCACTGGAACATCTGTCTGGTCAAAGTAAGTTTTGGAAAGGCATCAGATCCTTTTTGACAATCTCTTAATTCCCAGCAGTTTTCACTAGCGATAGGAGGAAGTTGATGAGAAACTTCATCAGCAGGCCTTCAGTTACTATATAGAATATTATCAGCTGCAATTTTACTGTAGCTGAGACTTAAGCATGTGTTATAGACAACAGCTGCAGCAAAAGCTAAAAGCTTGTATTTGACGAACAGATGCAGCTGGAAAAGATGGAAAAGTTTTTGAGTAGACATGTCCTGCTGCTGATTAATTGTATTGGCATTCTCAGTATTTGGGTACATACTCCCAAGAGAAAAGATCTAAACAGGCAATTCACAAAAAAGATCTCCTAATGTAAATTGCAGATAAAACCAAAATAGTTTTTTTAGTGTTTAATTAAGAGAAAAAATTAGTCAAATACAATCACATGCCCTCACAAATTAAACATTTGAGATGGAAAGAATTGAATTCTTGCCCCCAAAGTCCTGTTTGGTTTATTCCCCAAAAATTACCACATAAAAGCATTTGGATTTCAAATGGTTCTTTAAAATATTATTCTTCATAAGATAAGAAAGATCAGCAATTTTCATTCTTTAGAATTAATATAATAAAAGACAATATAGTAAAAAAACCTGAAATAGAAATAATTCACTGGCACTTTTAAAAATAATAAATGGCAAAGTTCACATGGGCTTAGATGCCTGAAAGCTCGTTCATTTTTTCCACAAGTATCTGCTGGTCTAATAAAGATATTTGTTTTTAGGAACTTGCCTTGTCTTCATACATTTTATACCTTTCTATAGATTGCTGTGTTATACTATCTACCTGTATAGTCACATATTTGTTTGTGGAAAACTTATTATAAAATTTGGAAAATATTCTCAAATTTTTTGCCTTTTTTGATAGTTTAATTCTATCTATCCTAACTACTACCCAATGAGTGGCTAGCAGATTAATGTTGGGCATACATTATTAAACTTAAAAAATGAATGCATCTGGTGATAAATATTGAATTAATATTATATATTAATTATATGTGCAATTCATATGCAAAATATGCCCCTTAAGGAACACCATGAAAGGGTCTTGAATAGCTGTGCATGGAAAAAAATGATTATTTGAGACCTTCTATCCTACTGCTAAGAAGCACTCCAATAATCATCTAGGCTAATCATCTAGGAAAAGTCAGTCTGTAGAAGAGGACATTTAACAGCATCTTTTGAGAAACAAACATTATTAAGACTTCTAAAAAATCTGGAAAATTATGTGTATTTTCATAATTCGACTTGTAAGATTTGCCTTCTCTTTTCTGTTCCCTCTCATGTGTAAGAAATGCTCCAGAGAATGGAGCATTTTCCAGAACAGTTATGGAGTTTCTACCTGTGGAGATACTAAAAACCTGACTGGATGTAGTGCTGGGCAGCCTGCTCTAGCGGACCCTGATGATCTCCAGAGCGCTCTCTTCTTACCTCAGCTATTCTGCTATTCTGTAATTTTTTACTTTAGATTTCAAAGTATTTATGTGTATTAAGATATACAGAAGATTTCTTGTTTGCTTATGATAGAAAACTGGTTTTCACAAGTACTAAATTACTATGTAGAGTGAAAAGGTAGCAATCCAGCAGATAATATCACTCAAAAATTGCCAAATCAACAGTGACCAGCCAATCAAAATCAGTGAGCTGAGCTTCCATCAGTGACCTCACTTTCTGATTATGGGTTCACTGTTCTATACTATTACTCCCATAGAGTTGTTTTTTTTGGAGATAAAGCTTTCAGGAATCTAAGAGATTCTTTGTTGTCAGCAAGAAGGTATTTCTGCTTTAGTGAGATCTGGAAGTGTATTGATAGCATTTGTCTTTGAATTTCATAAGAAATAATCACCCAGTCAAACACTTGACAATTTCTACTTTACTCTTGGGAAAATCATGGCATGCACATCAAACAAAGGAATGTGAAAGTGTTATTTTCCACCTACCTTCTTTTGCCATTTTTAAAGCTTTTATTAGTGTTTTGATGGCCTGTTGGTGTTCTTTATTTTCTAGCATTTTGTCTGCTAGTAATGTATAAATTCTCCAGAGATGCTCACACGCCAGTGAATTGTAAGTACGGCCTGTCTCATCCTTCCATGTCGTACCCTCTGTTAGCTCATAAAATGCTTCATAATGCTCAGCAGCTTTCATGACATGACCTGAAAAATGTCATTCGTAATTACAATCAGTGTAATCAACAAAATTTTTAAAAGATATTAGTCTATAATAATTTTTTCATTAGAAAGTAAGTTGCAGCCAATCATTTCACAGACTTTTTGAGAATCTGCAATATATAACTTATAGATCACTGGAAAATACTGCCAAATCTCAGAGTTACCAGTAATGCTGTAATTTAAACTATCACATTTTAAGTTGGCTTTCCTTTGTAGATTCACAATGTTGGGGGTGGGTGATCCCAAGGATGCAAAGTTAGAATTTTCTAGAAAATACATCTATTATAGATTCGCAAATATAGCCTTTGTGGATCTCATATTTCAAAATCACATCTATGCATAAATAATCACAATTCAAACTGTTCCTCAAGTTTCTTTTTGTGTGGAAAGATTTGAAATGTGGAGAATAGAGGTATAAAAACCGTAGCAAAAAACTCTTTATTCAAAAAAATTAATTGATGAAAAAAGAATTACTATGTAAGATAATTTATTCAACTGTTATTACTAGGCCAACTCTGGTGAGTTTACGTAATAAACTTACTGGAAGAGCATTAACCACTAATAGATTAATTATTGAGCCTGAAGTAATACAGTTTAAGGTCTTCAAATGTAAGTTACTCAAACATCTTTAAGGCAAAGGAAAGTCTGAAGATAAAGTTCAATTCATTGTAACATGCAAGTAGTTCCTCCCTCCCCTCTACCTTCAGCTAGATTTATCTCCGTGTATATGTGCAATCTAGGAGATTTCCATGCTTTCTGGACAATGGAAATTCAAAGCCCCTGGAAAGAGCAGAAAAGCTTTTCCTTATACATAATGGGTACAGAAAAACTGCTGGGAAGCAGGTAAGATGAGACCCTTTATATACACACACAAAAAAGCACTCTGGTCACAGTGCCGTGTTTTACAAAAAATGTTCTATAGCAGGGAGAACCGTGAATGTGACCCTTCCTTCATAAGTTTGTGTGTGTGTGTGTGTGAAATGGAGGAATTTTGTCCCATAGATCATCAATGTATCAACTGCTATTTCTATTAAAAGCTATAACAAACCACAAACTAAGATTGTTTAATGTGTTTGCAGTTTACACCTCTTCTGAAACATGATTTATAAGGAACGATCACTGTTTTTACAGTGCTGCATTCAAATTACAAAAAGAACCAGGAAGGAGAAAAGTTGTTTCCCAGTCATAGGAAAGGAAGGGAGAGAAGCTTGGAGAAGGACCTTCTTTAAGCATTTTGAGAGAAAATGGGGCTAGTTCCCCAGACCTCCACCCACCCTAGAGGCAGCAGAACAGCTATGACAGATTCCTCTTATTAACTTCATTTAGATTTGTCTTTTACATATGTTACCCTTTTATAACCATGCTTTCAACTTTGCAATATAAAACATAACTCTTATCTTTATTAGAATTAAATTTATTTTCCTGTTAAGCTTCTCTGATGATTAAAATGAGTTCAGCTAAAATTGACAAGCACAAGAAACTTCTCTTTCAAAGCAGCAACTAATTAAAAGAGTTCCACAGACAAATCATTTTAAGACTCTACAACCTACGATTCACGTAAGAGTTCCAGAGGACACAACAAAAAGTGCTGAAGAGAGAAGTGCCAGGTGAAAGGGGAGACAGCAGTCTTACTCAGTTCCACCCTAGCTAGGGACAGGTATTGGAGAGATGGCCCAAAACATTGGAAAATTCTTATTGCCAGAGTATGGAACAGATCCTGTAAACAAACAGGAAGAGATCTATACATTCTTTCCATATTGACATCAGACTGAACAAACAGAAATGCAAAGCGAAATTACCATGACCAGTACAAGCTGTTTAAGGACTCACTGGCAGTACATGTAGCAGGAAATAGATATGTAGACTTGCTAAACCCAGATGAAAACTTTTGTCCATTCTAACGAGGCTTACAATTTGAATTTGGGTTTCTGCCTATCCAGTCCAGCTAACTTCTTAGGGCAAATCCAACTCAGAAGTCAACAGAATTCTAGTTATCCAAGTTGCTAAATGCAGATTTAAGATATAAATTGAAGAAGTTGGCATTGGCTTTATGACAAGTGATGGAAAGTTGAGTTGAACTTTAATGTTAATACCTAGATCTAGAATTTTATCCACTCAGATACACATAAGCATATACAGACTCCTCCTTGGAATTCTCCTCAAAGTTTATTAATCAACTGATTGTCCTTTTGAAAGGATGTTGTTGTACATTTAAGTGATCTGATTTCACTACATGTACAATGGAATATTTAGAATAATAGTCTGATTCACAGGTAACTCAAAAACTTCTAGTAAGAATGGGAAGCAGCAAAAAAATGAATGGTATCACCTGGCTATGTAATTTGAAGCTGAACATAGTATCTGAGTTTCTCCTAAGACTCTGTAACATAATATCTTACTGGGACACATCATTTAGGTAAACAACATGTGCAAACTTCAGAACTATTGTTTAGATTGTTAGAACTATCAGGTATGGTAATTCTTATCCATGCTTACTCACTTGCAGTATCCCCTTGAGAAAGTTTCTGTCAGACTAGAAATTGAACTCATATATTCCATGTAGCCCATAGTTCTTAAGAGTTGACCTAACCATAAGAGCTGTGACCTGACATCCTTTTTGCCAGATCTCAGTGAAACCTCTTTAGAAACAATCTATCTACATCAAGCTTCAAAATACAAAAGCAATATAATCTTTTTGGTAGTATTCAAATGGAACTAAATTACATTTGGCTTCCTTGAACTACCAAGAAAGATTATGAAGTAAGACATAATACAATCTGCTCACAGAAATACCAAAAAGAAGATGCTGAGCAAAAAAAAAATGAAATACCTGTTAGTTTTCTAGATGAGGGAGAGATGGAATTCCTGACCTGAAAGCCTTTACATGTCTGGGAATTTGCTTACTGAAGACTCTTTCAAGTAATACTAGCTATCTGGAGACCTCTCAAATTCATGGAAGGTAAAACATTTTAGACTTTGGAATTCATTCCTCCATCAAAATAATCTGAAATCCCTTGTTGTCATTGGCAAACAACATATCAGTCTATTTCTTTAATTCATAATGTTTATGTGAACCTCGTATGTTGTGGAAAAAGAATGTTTTCAGGGGGGTGTCAAGTTTATTCACTGTCAGGAGTCTGTTCAGTTGGAACGGATCTGGCCAGTGCATTTCAATTTTTAAATACTAAACTACTGTGACAGTTACGCACAGACACAGGTAGATGCTGTCTGAAAATCTTGAAAAACATTAAAAGAAAGTATTAAGCCAATTACAGAACATTTCTGAGAGTAAGAGTATTTTTATCTCACCTGAGCAGTGACAAGGCAGAGTTTTAAATTACTTTTATTATCAACTGAAAAAAAGAAGCAAAAAAAAAAAAGCAAAATGAGAGGAAAAACAATGAGCAGGAAAATCACTTGGAATAGTTTGTAGAAATTTATCTTTTATACCTCTAGGAATTCAAAGAGAAAATCCAGAAGGTGTTTCTAGGAGATCTATATTTGAAAAATCTATTTGTAAAGTGTTACACAGTATGGCTATTTTCAATTGGCAACATTAACAGCAATTGCATATTTCTTTTCCCACTGCCGTGCAGAAATTAGCTCAGTGTATACTAAATGGAGTCTGAGAATTTCCAATATCTCTTCCGTGTTTATAAAAGAAATCAAAAGCCAGAAACTTAACTCTTACAATATATATACTACCATATATAGTTTAATGTAGCTCAGGGCATAACAAAATAAATCCTATCAGCAATAGTTTAGTTTTAAATATGGGAGGTAAACGTCGCAATATAATTTTGGGAGCGAGGAATCAGTTTTAAACAATTATATAAGACATTACTCTGCCACTAAGTATCAAATTTTAGAAATCACTCTTATTTTCGTAGCAACCACATATGTATGCACAACGATTTGTGCTACAGTTTTCACTGAGTTGCTTAGGAGTCAAAAAAATAAATCTATTCATTCAAGCAAAAGAACTCAATGTAATTTTGTAAATACTGAAGAGAAACGTTTTTACATTATCTAAAACTTCCTTTACAATTCCCCTTCCTAAAACACTCCAAAAGTATATATTTGTTATATCAAAATAGGTATCAAATCAAAAGGGGTATATATGGAGACTACTATTTTGCTTTTTTTTTTTTTTAAGTAGAAAGATTGACTAGATATTAACACAAATGGGTTTAAATGTGAAGCTGCCATAAAAGCAGGCACATAAATGTAATTCTCACAGCCGCTATTTTGATGCACATTTTTGATTCCATGAATATTTTATGAAATGGCCCAAACTAAAGCCATATAACATTCCTGCATTACTGATGCTTGCGCCCGTAAGCTATAAACATTAGAGGCATGATTGAGTGCATTAAAATGAACTCATTCAGCAGTGCATTGATTACTTGAAGGAGAAAAAAAAAGAAGTTACTCCCACTTAAGAAAACAGCACACAAATCTGAAGTTTTCAATACTGAAATTAAAGATAGCAAACTTGAATAATGTGGTATTTAATAAATAAAGGCAGTGCAAAACTATCTAGAATTCTCTATATACAGTCCTGACGTTAATTAGGTGAGATGTTAATTAGGTCCACAGATTGCTTCCAGTAGTGTACAGGTAATGTAAAATGTCACAATCTGCAAAATGCAGTGACTGACCTGTTCTAGCTCCATGCCTCAGCAATACTGAGAGCACCTAATGATTTCCTTTTCTATCAGCTCGTACATTTACCAATGAAAATAATGCCACAGAAACAATTGCACAAAAAAGTGACAGGTCTGTTAGCTACATTTCTTCGGCAGCATTAGTATAAGCAGAAAGCACATTTAATTCTAAATTGTAAACAGTTGTTGAGGACTTTAGAAAATATTCCACTTTGGCTTAAAACAACCTAAAGGAACAATAAAGCTTTATGTATATTATAGTATATTTTAATCTAGAACTAGGACATCTTTTGTAATCAGTTATTTCACTGTAAAACATGGACATAAAATCTGCTTGAATCAACAGTTAATGGTAGCAAAAAAAGAAAAATGTTACTATTATTTTATAAGATACAGGCTTACATTTCAGTTTAACTGCTTGAACTACTTGTATTAGTTTCCTATGTTCAATTATGATAATTACGGTAGCACTATTCATGCTGAAATAGTTAAGAATCTGTCACAGTTTCCAAGTTGAGCCTACACTATCTACAGAGGTTGTTCTAAGTCTTCAACAGAGATGTGTTGGGAGGTGGAACAAAAAGCTCACAAGAATCATAAAACAAGGCTCTCATTCAGTAAATAGTTGAGCCATCCTGGACACCTGAGGTAAAATGAATTGAACAGAAGTCACTGTGACTGATCTCAGATGTAAGAACTTGAGTTTATGTACCATCTGCAAAAGCAAGACAAAAATTGTGGAAGAGATTTAAGATAAAATGTTGTGGTTCTCTACTCTACAAGATACCTCTAAAACAAAACCAATCATCAGACAACAATCAAGGTGAGTATTTTTAAGACACAGGATAAAAAGTTATTTTCATTTACTATACAGAAGCTGATAACATTTTTCAGAAAGATTCCACAGGGAGTTTTAGCAAAATGACATAGGCAGTTTGTAAGAATATTGTAATGAACATGCTGGCTCATCACGGGGTATTCTGACCGTTTCCCCAATTTGACAATACACCAGTAGATCCTTCCCTAGAGTCTAAGCTGCTCAAGGTCATCTGAAAGCATGCCTGAGAAGCAGAAGGCTTGAGGACATAAAGGAGAAGGAAGGAGATTAAAGGAAAGTTGAGTATCACACAACCTAAGATATGGCATTGGGGGATGGAGACTGCAGTGCGAAAAGATGGTATTTTAAGTTCCCTTGTCTGGGTAAAAAACTGCTGGGCTAATCCTTGGTATTGCAGTTTAGAGAATGATATATTATTTCTGCTGACATTAGTTAAGCAAGTGTCTGTTGTCCGAAAAGAAATATATAACTATAGGAGTCCAGTGAGCATTAGATCATACATA
Source organism: Nyctibius grandis (assembly GCF_013368605.1). Classification (NCBI taxonomy): domain Eukaryota; kingdom Metazoa; phylum Chordata; class Aves; order Nyctibiiformes; family Nyctibiidae; genus Nyctibius; species Nyctibius grandis. The sequence continues at coordinate 71,455,430 of NC_090663.1, read as the reverse complement.
GTCTTGTCCTCCGAGGACCTAAATTACTTGTCTTAAAGTTCAAATACTCAAAATATACCTATACAAACCTAGACGGTAGTGCATATTGTAGCACCCACAGTAGGACTGTTCACAGTATGTTATATTGCATCATCAACACATTATGATATTAAAAATGCACTAAAAAGATGTTGCTTAAAGGGTTCTTTAAAAGACACCTCACAAGCTAGGGATAATAGTACTTTCTGTGGTTGTTTGCCTGTCTGCTCTCTAATCCCTTCCCTTGCTGCTGCCAACACTACTGAACTGCAAAGAAGGAAGGGTTTCCTACAGACAGCTGAAATGACAGCTGCTTTGGGGATAGTTTACTGTGGACCAGCAAGAGAAAAAAAACCTGTAATTAACTGAAGAGCACATTACCTGAAGAGGAAATGCTGTGAAAAATCTTCTTGCTCTTACAAGAAAGCACAAAGAGTAAGCACAGGATGAACAGGCACTGTTGTAAGGGAGACTGGAACAAATATCCTCCTCTTGCCTTTCTTCCAGTTACTGCACCAGCCACTGAACTCTCAAAATTCTGGGTTAGCTCCAGGCCTTCTTAAGTTGCTTCTGGCTCTACATAAAATCTCTCAGATTTTCTCTAAGACACATACAGCTACTCTCTAGACCGACTGCAACTACTCAGAGGAACTCTACAAAGAAAAGCTGGTGTCAATTACGTGATTTCACCCAAAACTATATGCATGCAGACCTCACATATGCATTACAAAGAATGGTACGAAATATAACATACGGATATACATGAAAGACAATAATAAATCAAAGAGTAATTTCATACTAAGTGTAACTCTTAACTCTGAAAGTTAGAAACATACCTGCAATTACTGTCTTGTTTTCTGAACTACATTATATCATCGATTTCTCCCTTTGCTTTAGGCTTAACTATGGAAAAAATGTTCATATTTCAGGCATTTTCACAGAAGTTTTGGTCTGAGGTGGAATCTAGAAATCTCTGAAGGCTTTGCAACACTATAATTGCATAAACTGCTTTAGCAGTGTTTTGCCCACATGCAAACTAGAATGAAAATAGTACTCTTCCAAGATCAGCATCCAACTTCAGGAAAAAAACCTGACAACTGAACAGGTCCCATATGAAAATTCCACTAACTTGTCTGTCCTACATTTATATTCAAATGAACCAACACAGAAAACTTTGGTTTACATTTAAAATTCCTTTATCTTTTTAGATTAACATATTTTACGAGAGCAACATTTGTCAGATGCCTCCTTCTGATTTGTTTGATCATATAGAAACAACCACTTTTTGCTATATGTCAATTTTAACCTAGAGGAGAACTTTGCAAACAATGTTGAACACCAGCTGAATGATGACATACCCATTTTAAAGAGAATTCTTTCTTCACGATAACATTCAAACCTCCTTCTTTCATGTTTGTAAAGCATCAAAGTGCTTTCTATCGGCAAAGGCTACCTAAGATGCAAAATGTATTCAGGAAGCCCACAATGTAAGGTTCCAGGCTCTGAATAACAGCAGGCCCACACTCAGTGAGGTGCTCACACTTCAGGTTTCACAAATATTTCAGTGCTTATAGGCAGATAACCAAATGCAGAGAGGGGAGGGAGGTGAAAATGCAGTGATGAATAGTGAAGAATGGCACACGCTTTGCAGTTTTGTTTTTCAGGGCTTGAGGGTTTTTTTAGCTCAATAGAACCAAAGGAAAATAAGTTATATTACTATTTAATTTCAAAGAGTAATATGATCATTATCTTTTAAATACAGAAAGTGACACTGAAGCAGATTACTTTCACTAAATTGCTTCTTTTGCTAACTCATGTCAAATGCTTGCCTCTGTTTAGATATTTTTTTTGTAGTGATTACATTTTATTCAGCTTCTACCCCATCCCCCTTATTTTTCACGGCTTCCAATAATAAATTTAATATCAGATGCAATGCTCCAGCACTGGAGCTGTTCTGTTGTGCAGATAACCTACTTCAGAAGGATGCTTTGAGTAGCAGGTTGGACTAATGACCTGCTGAGGTCCCTTCCAACTTGAATTATCCTATGATCCTCTAAAGAGTAAGATGCATTTTTATTAATAGCTTCATAATGTTTGTTTTACCTATGACTTCTACAGTTTATTGATAATGGCTGAGGACGTGCAACCCCATCAGCTCTCAGTCCCACTGAGAAGGCACCTCTGGAAACAGTACCTCCTTTATCAACTACTAAAAGGAAACACTGCCTCCAGGAAAGTTTATGATGACAACTGCTGGTTCAGTTGCAGTAGTCCAAGACCTTGCAAAGCTTTGAAGCAAAAAAACCTGCTAGTGAGCGGGCAGCTTTGAATGAAGCTTCATCTCAGTACTACTCGTTAAGCAGTAAATAATTAAAATACCCTGGAAAAGACAGGTAAAATACAAGCAGCAATGTCCGTAATAGACATGAAAGAGAAGAGAGGGAAAAAGAATTTAAAAAAGCAAAGAAATAATTCATTTGAAGTTTTAATAAAGTTTCATTTGCAGTCTTGTTTAAAGATATATCAGACTTTAGGGATGTAACCTAATTACATTTTTATTCTAACTTCTATTCAAAGACCTTGGACTTTGAATCTTTAACACAGATCAAACAGTGTAATTTACTCATGGCTATCAATACTTTAAAAAGATCTCTTCATTAAATGTCATAGTCTTATGAACATGCACATAAAGCAAACAGAGCAACATTTGATACCAAAAACATTAAGAAAGAATATGGTTCTTACAGAAGTCTGTATATAAACAATTCACTTGAGTGCCACATATTATATTCAAGTGTATATAAAATGTTTTTTCTAAAACATTTCTGATATGATACCTTTCATAGTTCAATGTAAAAAACAGCAATACTTTGTCAGTAATTTTGTGACGTATTTGAACATGAACGTTACAATTACCAAATACCTAAGAACAGAAAGTAATTTAAGATACTTTTTTTTGCATACATCAAAACTTTTAAGGAAAACTCAAATTACAAAGTTTAGAATTAGCTCTATTGCACTGCTGTGAATATTTGGAAGAGCTTCTCATTACAAAGTAAGAATACAGATCTGTCTCCAGGTGTTATATCAGAATTGAAAGATTCTCCATTGGAAGAATTAGGCTCAGGAAAGTAGCAGTGACCGTGAAAGGATTAAGGAGTCTTTTGGCCAACCTGCTTACTTTTTCCTAGTGTAAAGAATATTATTACTGCCCTGTGCTTAATATTAAACCTTGGTTTAAATCAACTGGAGGAAAAGCATGAAGAAAGTTTTTCGTTTTCACAGCACTTATTTTCAAAAGTGAAAATGAGAACCCTACAGAATTCTCCCTGAGTTCTCTTATTCAAAACATCTTCATTGCCTACCAACACCTTTTAAAAAATAAGAAAAAAAAATAATTACACGAATTATATTTTTTATGAACTCAACTGGCCCTTTTTGCTTTCATGTTGCATGTTCAGAAGCTTCTTTCAGACTTCCTTAAGAGTATACTAATTTGAACTGAAAACCTACCTAATTTCTGTAACATCAATTCAATACAGTACCTGCTAGTTCAATACCAGTAACAACCCTGTAATAATAAGATGTCATTTATTGGGGAACTACATTCTGCACTTGCATGAGGATGAGCTCAATTATTTAATAAACCTTTTAAATCTGTCCTCCCCAAGAATCTATCTGGATTTATGTCTGTTTCTGTCTGCCACTGACTAACAGAGAAAAGCATCATATCTGAGGACTTTCTCTCCTAGCAATTTGCTGCTTAAACTTTTAAAATTATGCTTTACATTCAAGTTTTTCCTAGCTAACTTACATATTCAATTCTTCAGCAACCAGAAAAAACAATATAACTGCTTTGTGAAATAGTCTAAGTGCAGAATAACAAAGAAGAGTTAGTTTCAGTTGATATGATGAAAATCAACGACTGGAAGTGTCTTAAATGGTCAAATTGGATATGCAGAATTGCATGTCCCATTAAGCTAAGGCTTCTTTCTGTCTCTAAAGTTCCCTGATGTGGAGACTCCTTTTAAGTATATGTCTCTACATTAACTTAAAGACAAAATTTAGCAACAGGTACATGTAGCCAAAGATATAGGACTTGGAGACACATAAGTTTTCAGGTGTGAACTATTCCTGTGCTCCTTTTTCTGAAAAAGTTGTTTGGAAGAAATAATCACAACTAGGTATAAATCTTAAAAGTTAGCAATCTGAGATATGCAACCTGGGGCGAAGTGGATATACCACAATAAATCAATGATATTTTGTTACTACTAAATATGGTCTGTTATAAAAAGAAAAATTAAAAGAATCAAATGAAACATGCTACATGTTCTCTCCAAACAATGAACAGTACAAAACGCATTTTTAGATCAGTCTCCAAAGGCAACAAGCCTATGTGATCATCCTGTCCTCCAACTAGGCTTGGACTGAAATTCCACCAAATTTGGTAAGAAGTCTGTAGGACAATAAGTTCCCACCACTTTTTAGAAAATTAGTAGCTTGAGGATAGACATTGATCCAAATTTCAAACAGACAGAAAGACAGGCAGAATGCTGTACGTGTTCTAGAGGGCAGCACGCTGCTTGGCCAGCCAGCAACTAAGCACTGTCCAGGTCAGCAGCGTGTTCACTTATAGCTTTCAATTTATCACAGCACACACTGAACCTTACCAAGTACTAGTGTTATAGAAGCATACAAGAAATGGTATTGTATAAACACAGAACAAAACGGTAGTTCCTGCCTCAAAGGATATATAGCCTCTAAATCTCTAGAGCTGCGACTCTCCTTTACACCACTGCCATATTTTGACTAGCAGTCAGGCTTTTTATGAAAAAAATTACATAGGCATTTATATCTTCAAATCTCTTATCTTTTTGGTCCACACTATGACAAATCCCATTGTAAAAATAAAGGAAATTATGAGGCTAACCTTTTACCAAAAATCACAAACTTATCTGGGTATCATTTTAAACCAAAAGAAGTTGCTTAAAAAAAGGAACCTCTGACACAGACACAAGGATAGATGAAACAAGAAAGGCCTTGGGTAGCTATTAGCTGGTAATTTGAACTGCTTTTGTTCCTGGAGAGAGAAAGGGATCCGTTTTAGGTTGCTTTCTTCCAGTGTCCCACCTGTGCTTGTGAATACAACAATATGGAGACCTCTAGATACTGGCTATATATCTTATGGTGGAAATAGAACAACATTAAATAGGCAGGTCGGATAGTTCAAGTGCAGCAATACTGTTATCAGTAACAGTTCTGCACTGTTATCAGTAACAGTTCTGCACTCCACGGGTAGTAAGAAAGGAATTTATCACTCACAAAATGTTGTTCCATTCGTTTGTTTTATTTACCAATAAAACAAGCTGCTTCTAATTTTGTAATCAGATTGTAAAGCAGCACTTTTTGTTTCTACATTATACAGCGCAACGAGGATTTGCTATTTAAGTGGGCTTGGTAGACTTGCAACACAGAGAACAATATAAAGTTCTATTAATGTAGAAGGTGCATGTGGGCCATCATCCTACAGGTGAATTTTATTCTGGCTATACTTAGGTATCTCCTAGCAAAAGACACTACATGTTTATGTAACTAAAACAAAGTTGCAAAATGTGCACATACAAAAGCATAAGAAATTTCATAAGCAATTTTAACTTCTGCCTTTTTAAATCTTTTTAGTACTTCATTTTGCAATATTAACATTCTCTTTTTTTTTTTTTTTTTCTGAATATAAATTATTTCTGCCTGAAGGCAAACCAATCGGGGAAATTCTGCTTAAACGTGTGTATTTCCTCTGCATAGATACTCATGAATGTATGCTGAGTTCCTCTCAATTATTTATACATTACAGTTTTTAATTGAAAAACACTTGTCATAAACAATTCAAAACACAAAATCAACAATTTCTTAGCAATGGATTAAATAGGACCTGCTAAGCACAAGAAAATAATCAGTTCAGACTTTTTATGTTCCAAAAAAAAAGATGACGTTATGAACTGTCTTTAAGTTGTTTACCAAGTATATCTAGTAATGAATACTTAGGCTTCAGAAGCTTGAATCAAATGCCCATTAAACTCAATAGGAATCTTTCTACCAAATTCTATAATGCCTTGATGAAAAACTTGAATTTCAACAGTATGGTAAAATGATATGTATAATCCTACTCCTCAATCTTAATCCAGATTGTCAAAGTCTGTAAGAACCCTGTGGGTTTTTTTTCACAACAAACTAATTAAATTTATTTACAAGTCCCTTGTGTTCAGTAGGCCTTTCAACCAGAAAAGTCTGTGTCAAATTCTAACATATGAAACAGATTGTATTTTATCCATGATTACAGATAGAAAAATCATACCTTTCTCATAAATTAGTATTTTTGGGGTGGGTGCGGAGGGATCAGAAATGATCAACTCTGGCATAACATTGCTCTGACTGAAAAGCAACACAAGTTTAACATTGCTTATAATCAAGGCAGACCTGGATTAAGACTGAACATTTAAAAAGCCTCAATTAATTTGCAGAATATAGCAGATTTTTTTGAAATGTCTAAGCTCATTTTAGAAAGGACTAAGGAGACCCTGATCAGGAATTCTTTAAGACTTACAATCTACAAAACACACAAAGACAGACAAAATTGGGTTATTGGATTAGCTGTATGTTATAGGAATCAGTACTGAGATATCTAACATGGCTCTTTGCTTTGCATTCTGTCCCTTTCTCCTAGTAGTTCTGCCTGCCTTTAGTGCTTCCCGGTAAGCATTCCAGAAAAAGTATTACCTCCACTTTTGTTGATCCTTATGTGCTAACAATATAAATCTGATGAGTAATTCAAAGTCACCACTGCATTGAGATTAATGGCATAATTTTCACACATCTCACAGATCTCATACCAGGGGATATGCAGTTTCTGGCATGGCACTGATTTACATTTGGAATTCGTTGTGAAAGTTTTATTCATTGGACTCTGCTGTGATACTTACATGCTTTCTCAAAACTAGTTATTTAAATGTATCCAGAAATGTTTCCAAGCACTGCAACCAACAGGTATGGAAAGGTGCGTCTGTCCTAGTAAACTCTCCTATCCTTCAAAACAGTGTGGCTGCCTTCAAACCGCCTGTTAAGAAAAGTCCCTGCAACACTCCTAATTACCAAACTGTGCCCATGAATAATTGCAGGGCAGGAAAGTCCAAGTTAGCACAAGCTAAAAGCGTGTGCAGGACTATTAACACCATTTTAGCACTAGCCTGAGCTCCAGAGCTCATAGACATCCCTGTGCACTGCTTAATTTACTCATGCAGGACAGCAACCACAGCCTGTGAATGTCTACCTTTGATGCTAATGTCTGAAAGGTAAGCGTTGAGATCCTTGCATCATTTGAGGGTGGGATGATAGATATTCATAAGAAGATTGTAGTGATGATGTTTTCATTGCTTTCTCCAGAGTTCTCAATGTCACTCTTACTGCTCCACTGTGCCCCATACAACGTACCACTAACCTATCCTTTTGTAAGGGTGTGCCTTAAGGAAAGAACAGTCACGCATCTGTATTAGAAAAACACCATCAGATATGTTAATTAGTCAACTTTAAGCTTCTCTCATGAAAGCAGAATTGCTTGACATTAAGATTAAAACATCTGAAGTACAGGCTTTAAAGCACTGGCTATATTTGAATGTGTGTATATATATATATGCATATATATGTCTGTATATAGTTGTGTATGTATATACACATGTATGTACATACACATCTATATACACACATATTTATACAAACACTTGTATTACTTGCAATAGCCTTGATGGCTGCTTTCAGATATCTTTTTATTATGCTTTTGAATAATATAAAATGTATTACATCTAATTTTGTTATAACCTATTTGAAGCAAATAGCTCCTACACATACAAATTCCTTGTTTCCCCCTGGACTGCTTTGTTACTGATATAAGTTATCTGAAACTTTAGGAAGCATATATTTAAGGTCTACATAATTTCATGCTTGATAGATGTTAACTATTTAATACAAACCAGAAAGCACTCAAATATTGTAATGATGAGTGCCAGCAGCATAAGAACCCATACAAACTAGCACTAATTTACACTAATATAGAACTATCACAGACTATGATGATCTTATTATTCTCTGATATGCAGAAAAATGCACACATTTATAATGACTGATATTATTCTTGTGCTTTGAATGTGTTTTTAGAAGTAAGAATATTTTTTAAAATCAGTTCTTCTTAACTGAGATTCTGTCACAAAGCCTGTGCTTACTTGGATGACAAGTAATGCTGGATTTAATGTGAGAAAAAATATTAAAATAGGACATTGCTTTTTCAATGTGTATAAAGTGACATCAGCATGTTTAATAGCTATATGAGAAAATAACTAGTAACAAACTAATGAAACAATTTATTATCAGCCCCCAGAGAAAAGAAACTATGGGGTGAGTACAGCTAATTGAACAGGATCATAACCTGAACACTCCTACAATAATCAATGAGTAGCATCTCATTTGGGTAACTTTGTTTACAGAGACTGTATTTTACAGAGTTTTTTAAAGAGGAGGTTAAAATCTTGTTCTGCAAAGAACTGTGACTAAAATCATGTTTGCTCCAAGCAAAATGTTCCATTTGTGTCCATAGCAGGCTACTCCATTATTACTGTTTCCTTTCCCTTATGTACCAACAGCCACTAATCGCCTGCATCCAAATATCATGACTGAAGTCTACACTGCCGACACCTTAAATATTTAGCTTTGAAGATTAATGAACATCAGATTATATCCAGCCTTTAGGACAGGGACCAGGCTGAAAGTCAAAGAACTTTAAATTTGATTACACAAAAATTACTCAGCAAATTTATTGATTTGCTTCCAAGGCAAACAACAATCTTTACAAGTACATGTTTAACTTTACACTCCCAAGCAATCAGTCCTAAGCATATACAGACAGCTTCTGTGCACAAGTAATAAAAAATACACGTTGGATGAGAGAACCAAAAAGAACTGATACAAGATATTTACATGTAAAAGGAAGCACACATGAATGTCTGTAAGATTAACTTCTCATTTTTGTAAATTCTCCTGTCTTCCTGGCTGCACTATTAATCAATGCAGTTAATATAGATATGATGATTTAAATCAGATGAAAGTATCATGTAAATGTCAGGCATCATTGACATACCTGCATACATCCCTGTATTTATATAGGTACATATACATATTCTTATATGTATATATTAATGCACACATACATGTCTATACATGTGTATCTATTCCTGTATATATCCCCACAGGAAGTGGGTGACTCTTTCAGTTCACAAACAAATTGATTACAGCATTATAAATAACTGAACAAAAAAAAAGGACCATTTAATTTACAAGCTGTATCTATCCTAATATCAAAAATAGCATGTTTAGAATTTTACTTATAACACCATTAATACTCATGCAATTTTATACAATGCCAACTCAACATCTGCTCTTATACTTTTTCTGCAATCAGAACTTGTGATTTAATTTTTCACCCGCTGACAATAAAAAGTGCATGGAATACATCTGCTGTCTTTTTCTCAGTGGTCCCTCAAAGCAAATCCTACGCTTACTCTCTCAGCTTCTTCATTTTTTCACCTCTCTCTATGGAAATAAAATATTTGTAAAAGACAGACCCTACAGATTCAGTGAAGCTTTACCCTGGGCAGTGAAAACACACCTTGCTTTCTCTCTCCTTACCAATATTAATAAGAAGCCTCTCTTCTAGAAGTTTCTAATACTTTACAGCAGGAAAATGAAATTTCCCCTCCTCCCTCTCAAAGTGTATTTCATAACTTTAGTTATGTGCTTTTGTAATGGGCTTAAAGATATTTAAGTATTCAACAACTTTTGCTTAGCACATCATAAAAGTAGGAAATGCTAATTTTTTTTCAGGCAGTGGTTTGGTAACAGTAGTGAGTCACACTCAGTATGAGCCTTTGAAGCTACAAATAGATAGGGATGTTTGATTTTATGCACCTTCTTATAATTTTATTTTTTAGTAACCGGAGGACCAAGTTGAAAGGTTGCAAAAATCCAGCAACTTCAATCATTCTATTCTACTGAGTATCAGACAGATAACCTAATTAAGCATTTTTCACTCAAAATGAAAATGACTTGGTTGTGACTGGCTGGGCTTTAAGCAAGTGCTCTCTTATCTACTGGGAAACTGGATTTAGCTTAACTTCAATTCCTGGAGCAATACTGGAATAAATAGTCGAACAGATTATTCCCAACCATTTAGAGAAAACCTGAAAGTATTATAGCCAACACCAATACATCAAGAGCGAATGTCATCAAATCAATCTTCTATTTAAGTTAGTAAATTCTTTCTCACTGTCATGTAACTTTTTAGTAAAGCATTAGGAAAGCATAGTTCACCTGCAACTACTGTTAGGTGAGTGCAAATTAGTTATGAAATCTTATATACACATTGGTTATCAGTAGTTCACTGCCAGTATGGAAAAAGGTACCAGGTAAGGTTCCACAGATGCCTGTCCTAGGTCCAGTTTACTACTCAGTATTTTCATTAAGGATCTGAATTACAGGATACAAGAATGCTTTTTTAAATGTTCAACTGATACCAAATTAAGAAGAAGAAAAAGCACGTTGAAGGACAACTTCAGAATTCAAAACAATCTTGACAATTTCTCAAAACTGCCTACAAAACACAGGATGCTACTCAGTGCAAAAAGAAAGCGACATATTGCATTTAGGCAGAACTAACTGGTGATCCCAGAATGAGGAACAGAACAGCCAGTGAACAGTTCTTCCGAAAAGAATTGAGAGATTACTGAAGATCATGAACTGAATATGAGTATGCAATTTATGCTCAAAAAAAGAATGTTGATGTCATGCCTGAAAACACAAATAAAAATACAACTTGTAAGAAAAGTAATCCTTCCATTTTATTGATCATTGGTATGAACTCAAATTTTAAAATGGAATCCAGCTCTGGGTGTTGAAGGCAACAAAGATATGGCAACAGTTCAGAGGAAAACAGTGTGAATGACCAGCAGCCTAGAAAATATGAGGGAATATTGAAAAAGGTGTGATGTTTCAGCTTTAGGAGAACATGGGGAAAAACCAGGACAACAGCCTTTCAATTTAAAAAAAAAAAAAAAAAAAAAAAAGGCTGCAGGTTTTATGTCCAGGTTTTTGCTGGGAATCAGGCCATCTTTCAAAACACACCCATTCTGTCAGACATTTACTGGAATTACACTATTTCCACAAAATATTTCAATTTCTGTGAATATTCTTTTTTCTGAGAAAAGCCATTCTATTTGAGAAACCAGCCACAAGCTGAGCTCAAAGTTGGAATGATTTCAACCCACAAAGTCAAACTTAAAACTAAAAATGTAATGACTACACAAATCACATATATTTGAAGCAACGGTTAGGCATCCAGTACATTTAGGAATTATAATTGGAAGATAGGTTTTATTCAGTTACTTGAGCCTCACTCATTGCTTGTCTTCCCACAACATGAGAGGGTTTTATACAAACGTAGGAAAACACCTTTTTTTATACCCAGACTGCTATACACACACAAACCCCTCTACCATGAAAGGTAATGTATATTTTTAAATATAGAAACAAGGCTCATCTTGATATAAGAAAGTAATATTTTTCACAGTGAGAACCATTATTCACTGGAACAGCCTCCCCAGGGATGTGGTAGAGTTCCCATCGCTGGAGGTTTTCAAGATGCAATTGGACAGGGTGCTAAAATAATTCCATCTAGGCTCCCTTTCCCATGAAAGGCTGGACTAGATGATCTTTCAAGGTCCCTTCCAACCTGGGCTGTTGTATGATTCTAGTTACTTCTATTAGTATCTTTTCTAATTTCAGAGACTTCCAGTTTGAGGATACAGATACATGAATGGAGAAACGGAGCTTGTGGTAGGGTATATAAATCTGAAGCAAACACCAATGTGGCAGTCACGTACAAACAAACCAGGTGTCATTTTTAGTCAAGAGAACCAGAAGGTAGTTTTTAAAAACAACACACAAATACAGGCTGTTTTATCCAGGTGTAAATTGGAGGCAGGATTAAACTGAATTACGTGTTCATACCTCTTTTAAATCAACCCAGTTTGTGTAACTACAGTTTCCATCCTGCTCAAACACCTGTAGCCTGAGGTAGCATTACCAGTCTCTTGTCAAAAACAAGCAAAAGGAAACAAGGTCAAACCCAAAGAACCTTTGCACTAAACAAACGCTTCCTTGAAATTTGTGGTTTGTTTTTCTTTTGACTGAATACTTTTAACTGTAGGTGGAACATCAGCAGAGGAAACAGGTCTGTGAATAATTAGAGACTTCTTTGTCTTCCTATTTCCTACTCCAAAAATTAAAATTGCAACACTTTTAAAACTTCTTTTAAATTATGGTTGCAAATCAATTTTACATTGAAATACTGTGCCCTGTGATGAAACACAAATTGCCAAACATGACGGCTCAATGCTGATACAATGCAGCTTTGTGATCCCAGTGACTTACCTTGTTCCTCATTGATGAGGCCCATATTTGCATGGGCTTGTGCCTCTCTTTTCCCACCATCAACTTTTATTAGTTGAGCAGTGTTAAAGCATCGCTCATAAAAGTAAATACTTAACCATTTGTCCTCAGGGTCATTGAAACAGTAGGCCAAGTGAAGCTGGTTATCGTACGCTTCCTCATAGTGCCCTTTAAAAACAAAAATTACAATCAAAATGTTAGATTATCATCAGCTTTCAGAAATCTTACATATTACAGCAATAACCATATAATGAAAATGAAGAGCTATTTCTATTTCCATCACTCAAATACTACCAAGTTCTCCTACAGGTCCACTCAAAGAAATCTGATAAGGGGAAAAGGATAACCTTACAAATTAGGCAGAATTGAAAACTTACTTCAGCAAAATCTCAATAAATTGCTCTCATTTCTGTATGCAAAACCAAAATCCAGTTCAATAAAACATGCAAAACCTGGATAATACATTGGCTAGTCAAAAGAGAGAAGCTAGAGTAAGAAAAAAAAGCACACTGCTGGAGAAGCATTTGTCTGAGCCACTGAGACCTGAAAAGGCACCGAGAGCTTTCAAATCAGGTCTAAGGCAGCAACTGTGGTGATGGAGATAAAGAACCAAACAAAACACTCTGCAAACACGGTCCATTAATTCATACCATTTAAAATACGTTCAAAGTAAGATTAACAAGAAAGTCTTTGAGTTTTCATGTATATTCCCATTTTTAGTATCTTATCACTCTTAGAAATTTTACACCTTGCCCTGAAAAATACAGTTCACCAAGGTATTGCTCTCACAACAAGTGTGGAAAGCAGGGGAGACTCAAAGTCACAATATCCTTTATGATCTGAAGAAAAAAACCCCACATTTAGTTCCCGCTCTTTATCATCTCAGACAGCTAAATGTACACACAATACCCCTAAAACTATCCCCCTGCAAGTCCCACATCTAAGTCGCATCACAAAATTATCAACAAATATATTATTCACAATGTAAAATTACAGAATGAGAGCTTCTATGGAATTAGAGTTATTTCTCTCAGAAAAGCATGTTTTAAAAAAAATCCACAAAAAAAATCCTCTTCGGCTTATTCCAAAACTGTATTAATTTGGAGTAGAGATCTAAAACTTACCTGACAACTCTTATCATACTGCTTCTCCCTGAGGGGGATTTGAAATATATATTTCCTACATGATGCTGAAGAATCTGAGAGATAATAACATACAGCATGAACCTATATGTTTCACAGTTAAATTTATTGCTGGCTAAACTAAATGAATTTTCTTTCCAAACTCTGCTCACATCAGATCTGAATGGGAATAATTAGCTAAAATTCCATTGCAGTTTTCCTTGGCTGCTTACTGTGCTTATGGCTGTTAAATGGATGTAAGCCAAACAGCCAGTCCTTAAAAGATTCTTCATGTACTTGGGTAAAGAAGGAGTTAAGAACCACAAGTCTTGCGGCAGGTGAGACTGTTTGGTTAAGCTAGATGTGTGAACAGAACTGCTTTGCTTTCAGGATTTCTGCAATTTGTAAGCTTTGCTCAACAAAGAGAAAAAAGGGAGAAAAGAAAGAAAAAAACCTTACTCCTGGGTATGGAGACCATACAGAAAAACCTGATTTCAGTACAAGCAAGATCTCACTTAAAGTCCAGATCTTTTCTAAGTGTTTTAAAACTATGATACCATATGATACCATATCAAAACATTTTGATCAAAAGACGCAGCTAAATTCTCTTCTTTTGTTATCTGCAGGAAGAATTGGGGAAAATCCAACTTTCAAAAAGGACTAATTTCGCAACTGTAACTTCTATCATCTATGTGAATCACTTGCATTGTTTGGAACAAACAGCATCAATCACTCAAAAAAGTACTCTGAATGCATCACTAAACCACACAAGAGAGTGCTTCCTCAGCCTCATCTCTAGTATGTTCCATCTCAAAATTAAAAATGACAAATTACGTATGGTCTAATCAGAGGTAATCTAAATCTCTCATTCTGTCTGCTGTCATGACTAAGTTCTTTGATTTCAAAATATCTTGATAAAGCTCTTCAGTGTGTTGGACAAAACAGTAAGAACTTTATTCTGCCTTCTGAAAGAATCTTGTAACCACCTAAACATTTCTGCAGTCTTCAAGAGGTTTATCTAATATTTGTTTCTCCTCCATTTTCATCAGTCTTGGCCATTTTGGAGAACATTGGCTGAATTTTCCCTGCTTCAAATTTTCTGAAACCAAACTGACATATCTTTCGCCCATTCTTGAACACTCTCTGGTTTTATCTTTTGATTTACAAATTCATTCCTCTTCTTTAATGGTAAATAATACTTTTTTGTTGCTTTTTTATGTATTATTTTACTTTCTTATTTACTTTCTCAATGTTTTTCCGCCATGAAGTAGCACCTCATATTTCTACCTTTTTAATAATTCCCATTAAAATATACAAAATTATGATTTTTGAACCAGTTTGTGCTACATACATTTCCATTTCTATTATTTTAAATAAGATAACACCCCTTCCAAGAAATGAGACTGTTTCACAATCTCTTTAGAATCACCAAAGTAGAAATACCCCAGAAATTACATCCAGATTATAATCTGATAATTTGTATCTAAGGTTTGATACCAAAACACTCCAAAACATCAGTTTAAGTTTAGGAATTTGGCCTTGAGAAGAATAATTGTCAATATATAGACTTCATGTATTCCTAATCAGAACATTCTTCATGGCTGTGAGTTTTCATGCCTTTTGGTCCCCCTCAAGGCTGAAAAAGTACCTCTTAGGTACCTCTTCTTCAAAATATCCAGGAGTGTACATCACATAAAACATATTCATACATTAGAAATTAAGACTATTTTGGTACAATAGACTCATAAAAATCTCTGCAAATGGTACTGGAATGAAAGTAACAGAACTGATTTGGACTTAATATACATCTCTCTGTGTATGTGTGCGCACATATATATGCTTACATATATATATGTAAGCACATCTATACATATGTATAGATAAAAGAGTCAAGACATAGTTGGGATTCATCGAAACTAACCAGTTTAGATATAGATATGGGTTACCTAGGATCCCTTTACTCTCAGTGAGGAAAAGCAAATACTTCTTGGCTGTGATTTATCTCATCCCACCTTAAACAGCTATTGCAGCACAAGGGAGCGCTTTCAAAGATTATCTCAAAAGTAAGATGCAGAGGTTCCCATGACGATTACAAGTACATAAACAAATAACAATATGAACAGAGAAATACAAAACCTAATTATAACGACTAACATAAAGATAACAATACACATTACATATAGACTACAGCTAAGTGAAAATGAACTTAGAAGATACCAGAGGATACATACAAATGGTTACAATAACACAGTAAGGGGAAAGATAATTGGATTGTCATTGGGGTAGAGCACTAGATACAGATTTGTTGCCTTTGAAATCTTCGCTACAAAGTATCAAGGCACTAATGCTACATAAAATTACGCAAATAACTTCAGGTAGTGCCCTGCAAATCTCAAGAGATAGAACTGACCTGAGGCAGACTATTGCTACTGCCACAGCTTTGATTGAATGAACTTTAATGTGACCCTCTGATGACTATCCTGCCAGTGAATAACAATGAGAAGGGCACAAAGACAACCATTTCTCTGTAATTGTCTTGGACAGTGGCTGACCAGATATGCTGGTCATAAAATAAACCCCAAAAGATAGACTTTTAAAAGCCGTATTGTCTTCTGGATTCAAAGTCTGATTTACAAATCAAGAAATTAATTGAGATTATTCTGACAGTGGTAAAGCTAGCAAGTCAGACTCAGTAGAAGGGGACTTTTAGCTCCTCAGGAGAAGAAAAATATTAGAATAGGTAAATACTCTCTTCTATAAAATCTCCCATAGGTAGTTCAGTTGTTAAAGCTTTGACCTCTCTGATTTTGTATAGTAAGTACTCTACAATATACCAGTCATATCAATACCAGTTACTTAGTAGCAAGACTGCTGGTGCTGTGAAGAATTCATACACAGAAAGATCCAGCATGGAAGCTGTTGGGCCAAAAAGAAGCATAAACAACAATAGAATATGGTGCTGCAATCAGTTTATTTCCACCTGGATCCATACACGGCAAAGAATCAGTTCCATTTGCTCACTCAGGACAATCATGCCCTTCACCTACAAGTAGAGGACCACCAAATCGTTTGTTTTTCCAGAAAGTTTATCCATAAGCTAAACTCACACACAAATGAAGAAAGGTTGTTGTGGGGTAGCATGCTGACACCACCAAGTTTCAGGCAGAGCCTCTGTTCCCTAGACATCATGAAGCAGGGTGTACACAGAGCACACCCCTCCCAATACTGTAGGTACATAAGGGGAATATATTTAAGGAAGTACAATCTCTATAAAGATGCTAAGAAAACAGTCAGGATATTATTTTGCCAAGTAAGGATAAAGCTATCTAATGATAATGATATAAGGCCATTAACTGGTAATCTGGGACGCTAAAGGGCAGCTCCAAGCCATTGCAATGAAAACACTCTACTGAAATTTTCTAAGAAATGCTGCTTCTGTTGAAGCCAATGGTAGTTCTACCATTGGCTAGATTTTGAGAAGGCGTGGCTTCTTTCCTGGGCAGAATCACTTCACTCTTTGTAAGAAAATTACAAAAATAATTAGTCTCTGCAACTGCTGTGTTTTTTCCTGTGATACAATGTTAAGTAGAGAAGGACAAACCTGCTTAGAAAATAAAACAGTGCTCCTTTTCCCATCCCCCAAAACCAAACAAAACTACACCTCCTCCAAGCAAATATTAAAAGAGGTTTTGGTAGGTTATCCTTTTTCTTTTTGAATGCACAATCTCTTTCCATTTTTTTTTTCCAAAATAGCATTGGATAATATGGTTATTTCAATGTTTCTAGCCCAGCCTAAGGCGTAAGTGTGAAATCTTACAGAAAGGCTTTCCACTGTAAAATGCTAACCTCTGTTTTCAAGCTTAAGTACCTCAGATAAAGAAAGATTTTTCCAGTGCAAACACATCAAATACTCATGATTTCTTCACACACTTTATGAAAAGTCATCTTTTACAACAACACAAATGATAACTCATACTTTCAAAAGTTTTCTCTACACTGAAGTGAGGGAAAAAGAGCCAAGTTAGCACTTCCTTCTAATTTTGTGCATCTGATATTCTCCAGAACAAGAGTCAGCAGCCTGTAGCACATGCACAGATTCAGCATTTATCATACAGTATACCACAAATGTTGCATGGGGTCAGGAACCAGGAACAGATGGAATCTGAGAAAGGCAACAGCTTCCAGATCTTAACTCCTATCCTCCACCAGCTGCCCCAGTCACCAACTAAGCAGCGTCTTGGCCCTTTGAAGACATGTACACACCTGAGTATAGGTTCCGTGCATTGGCCTTGGCACAGTGAACACAGTGATCTGCCACTATAGTGCTGACTGCTCTATACATGTTGCAGCCACTGGACTGTGACTTTTTCCCTGGTTTTGCTCCCCTGCTCCAGCAGAGTAGAGCCAATGGCTGAGACATCTCTCCCTTTAATTGTTCTTGAGCTGTAAATTGCCTTGCATCCCCTTCAACTTGTACCATACAAGTAAACCAGCTCACTCTAGCAAGCACTGGTCATACCAGCTCTTCAAGGCCTCTGCTAGTCCTAGGTAAGGATGCAATTAGGGTTCAAGCCTACATTTAATATGTAATTCAGGTGTAATCTGAAGAGCAACACTTTCCAAGCCCTTCTGAAATAATACTGGGACAGGTGACCTCTAATTTGACAAAAATCAAATTTGGCACACCATCACTGAGAGGCCAGCCTCAATCTAAAACATGATAGATGCTTTACAGTACAATCTGCACACTATCAATCATTATTCTGGTAGGCTCAGTGCTAACTAACTAAATAAAAGTAGCTACACGATACTTTGATGAGATGATTCAAAGTGGCTTAGCCTAATGAGCATACAGACCCAAGAAGTAAATTAGCAATGCATTTTAAAACAATAAGACATACTGCAGCAGCCAAGTGATGATTTAAAGAATCAGTTACATTCATATGGTAAAATCCGTGCAAATACCAGCTTAAGTGTTTTAATTTCACTTTTAAATATTTTTATCTGAGGAACAGCAACTTTATCATCATAATGAACTATCTCCCAGGCATACATTATACTGGGTGCTGCTCAAAAATTCCAAAATATAAGACTTAGTTGGATTTTCTTTGTTCTTTCTTCTTCCCCATGACCCACCCAAACACACAGAGATACAGAGTCAAATTTTGTCTAGGTTTTAGGTGGACAAAAAGAATTGTATTCAGTTGGCGCACCTCTGTAGGGTATGGTCATCATTTGTTCACGGGGTGTCTACATCCAAAGGATATTTAGTTAGCAGTCCTCAATGTCAGACAAGGATGGACTGTGGCTTCAAACTCTCCCTCCTGCTAACTCACAAAACAGTACTGAGTAGGGGCTAGGGAGCTACAGCTCTTAAAAGGGATAGCAACAACAACCTGCCAGCACTGTATTATACCTTTCAAGGACTATTATACCTTTAAGTGAAATTACTCTGAGCAGTACGATCAGGGAGGCAAGCAGACAACGGAGTAGGCCATTCCACGGCCTTAAAATATAACTTTCTTTTTGAAAAAAAACCCCAACATTTTCATACACGTGCCAAGAAATAACTGTACACATCAAATGCTGAGCTATTTAGATACATTGCTTTGGTATTTTTCCTGCATTCATCCGTAAGAAACCCTACAACAACACATATTTAAACGGCTAAACTATCTCCTGTTTTTTTTAAGCTACCAAGACCAGAACTAGTAAAAAGAGAGGTTAGTCCATGATCATGAAGGAAGATCAAGGAATAATTAGAAACAACTCAATTTTGAAGTCAGAAACATTTACATTATTTGCATCAAAAAAGACCAAATAGGAATGCAGTCAAATATTGCCAATATTTCTGCCATTGGTTTTGGGATAATGCTGTACCTAGGGCAAAATATAGCTTTAAAAGGGCATGTAGTGATAGGACAAGGGGGAATGGTTTTAAACTGAAAAAGGGTAGATTTAGATTAGATATTAGGAAGAAATTCTTTATTGTGAGGGTGGTGAGACACTGGCACAGGTTGCCCAGAGAAGCTGTGGATGCCCTCTCCCTGGAAGCATTCAAGGCCAGGTTGGATGGGGCTTTGAGCACCCTGGAAGGTGTTTCTGCCCATGGCAGGGGGGTTGGAACTAGATGATCTTTAAGGTCCCTTCCAACCCAAACCATTCTATGATTCTATGATATGACAATGAGATTAAGTTTGACAGAAAGAAAAATATTTTCTTTACACACAGTATAATATTGGTAATAGCTAATTAAAAAAATAGCTATTTTTTTAAAAAAAAGATGACTCCTGTATGATTTAAAGTTCAATCAAAATATTCCACTAAAAATGAAGACAGAAAGAACATTCACTGGCGTACATAAAGGTAAACTGTCTGTACAATGCAACACTGGTAAAGAAAATGGCACTATTTTCAAACCCACCAGTAAAGAAAATAATTGCTCTTTGATATCAGCCTCCACATTGTGATGGATGGCACTGATTCTGTTCAAGCAAACAATTTATGCCCAGCATCAGTGTCCTATGACTACAAACTATCAAAAAAATGAAAAGATTAACATATTCCACCAATAAATATGGAAAGTGAATGAATACCTAGCTTTCTCTGTGCACTATGGTAACAACCATAAAACTTTAAACTTAGGAGCAGCAGTTCTAAGTTATATTCGCCATTAAGACAGCAACACTATGATCCAAAAATCATGTGAGAAAAACTAAATAACAAATATAAAAATTATTTACTGACATAGTAAGTGACGTTTTGTTTTCCACTTACCTCTTCAGGTTCAAACCCAATCCCTTCATGAAGTTTAAATTCATCAAAAAATTTACAAGTCATGAAGATTTTTTTTTTTTTCATAATTTGTACCTGCTGTCTCTTCTTCAACACAACTGTTAGTTCTGGACAGCATACCTGAGACAGGTAAACTTTCGTTAGTGACATCAGTCACAGTGTAAAACTCTCACAGTGTGCAGCCCCAAATGTTACTTTCAGCCTTTTAAGCTTGAACTGTGGCGGCTGAAGAGCAAATGCAGGTCAGCTGCTGTTGTGACTGCTACATCATGGTAAGTTCCAGCTGAGGTGAACTGCTGAACACTTCTTAAATGGTGTCAACTAGAGTTGTCAGGAGATCATAAGCCAGAGCCCCAAGCAATTTGCTTAGAATCGGAGAGTAACTCGATTAGCTGAACTACTGAATTAGTATTTGATGAGCTGTATAATTCATATGTTATTTTCACAGCACTACTAGCTCTAACACCTGCAACATGAATTAGCATTCACCCCTTCCTATGCCAGGTGACTCAAGCCTCACTTAATACAAAGAACAGATTTGTGTAAAGGTTTGCATTGAAACTGGCGAAAAAATCGAAACTAACTATACCTTGATCTAGCAATTCAGTAAAGATGCTTCCCATCTATTGGCACTTTCTCATTATTTTCTCTTCTTTCATTTTAACCAACTTTAGCAGGCGCAGTTGGGAGATACTCGCTCCTAGAGGCAAGATACAACCAGTCAGACAATTGGTGGTATCTTGTCTCTGTGAGAGGTGAAAGACTTACAGAGCCCAGCACACAACAAATGCTGGGTTCAGTGAGAGAAAGGGCCCCTGCCTCTCATAGGGCACAGTCAGCAGCGCCTTGCCTCTCTGGGAGCGTGTTTGCCAACTCTGTTGTCACCTATCAGTTTATCACACTGAAAACCATCATGCACTGAAGGAAGGCAAAATGCTGTCCTCAAGCAGCTGCGGGAAGCAGGCCCATCAAGATAAGCCATATCTACTACTTTTTGAACATCAAATTGTTGTCAGTATGCTTCTGTCAGGGCAGTCTGAGTGCAAAACTTCTCTCTTGTACTCCTGCAAGCTACAGGGGTGCCTACGCAGGTTTTAGTCATACTCCAGACAAATCTGAAGACTCCTTCCAATCATGGACTGGCTAGACTTCCTGCCTAGAATTACAGTGAATTAAATGAAGAAACACAACTTTTGGCTTTCATAGTAAACATAAAACAAGCAATTTAAATGAATATTTTTTTAAGTTCTGAAAGGGTTTTTTTTGCTGTTCCTTTTTGAAATGAAGTTGTCTGTTTCTAAATGTCAGTCAAAAAGCTTAGGTTCCTAACTCACAAGCTTTATTGTAGATTTTCCTATTTGTAATGATCAAAATGCGACTTGAAACAAGCCAACTATAGTGAAATCAGCTCAGCCATGAAACAGGATTGCAGTTAGAGCTTTATCTGTCTCCATCTCTACAATTATTTCAAAGGACAAAAGACAGAGTAAGTTATGTTACTATTTATAGTAAAAGGAAATGATAAACATGAGCGCTTAGTAAATAGTAGGCAATTGAGAAAATACAGTAATTTGGAGTTATGTCTTCACTAATATCTAGTAATTCACAGGTGGCATGTTACATCTGTGTGCTGTATTTTATTTGACATGTTCACAATCCTTTTTAAGTCAGTCACAAATCCAAACACAGTTAGCAGACAGGGTATTTAGTAAAATGAGATTTATAAAACTATTACTGTGTGAAACAGCATTTCACCTGTTAAATTTTTCTAATACAAAACCAGCTACTCAAATCAATAGATAAAGAAAAACAATAAATAATGAAACTATGAGAAAATAATTGAGATGTTTTCAAAGCTATAAATACATCAAACATTTCTGATGATATCATAATGCACTCTACATATTTTTCCCCTTTTTTTTCTTCACAAAACCTCTTCCGATATCTGCAGTTCCTAATCATTTATTCTATAAATACAGCTTAGTTGACTAAGGCTGAAATGTGCTAAGATGCAGTAACGTTTCAAATTCATACATGAAACAATTTGGAAGCTTCCCCCAGGCGTTCGCGGCTGCGGCTCCCGCTGCTCTGCTACCCACAATCCCCCCATTTACCTGCTCTCTGGGCTGCCTCAGCCCTGGTCAGGAAGTGGTAAAGCTGATCCAGCTTATCAGGCTGCTCCTCCAGGGACTTCTGCTGCCATATGGCTGACCCAGGCCCTGCAGCCTCCCTCGAGGCATTCCACTTCTGTATCAGAGTGGAGAGCTCGGAGAAGGACTTGTGATAACCCTGTCGCAGCATGTCTATGCAGATGTTCTTCTTGTATGAATTCCTGCTACTGGGAATAAGAAAGAGAGATTTTAAGCCTTTAAACCTGTATTCTGCTCTCCACCTTACCAAATAAGCACAGATAACTAAAACAGCTTTCAAGAAGAGACCTCTGCAGTTCAGCAGTGGGGAAGGGGTATTTTTTTTCCCCTGCTCAAAAAGCATTCTGCTAAAATATGATTACGAATATCATACCCTAGGGAAGTAAATATGGCAATAATGAATAAATACCAATGTACGTATTGAAAACATGTTAAAAATATACTGGCATTCTTTAGCTGGTACTGGTAAAAAAGGCTGAATGATGGGAAAAACCCCCCATGTTTACATTAGTTCATGAAAACACAATGAACTCTCAGTTTGCTTTAAAACAGTGCACAGGGAAAAATGAAGCACATTCCACATGTCAAAACAATGTATATGTTAAATAGTTTTGCTGTAGGACATGATGGCTTGGTTTAAAACGTCAAACAAACGCTATGCCAGAAACATAATCATTAGATATTATTTTGCTTCTGTTTAGCATATAACTTCAGCTGGGACTGGTTTACTGATGCAAAAGTTTGATAATTTCTCCCTAATTTTAAAATCAAATGATGCAACGATGAATTTATATTGAAGTTATCTCATTCAGAAACTCTGATAAGATACACATATCAAAAAGTTGTGTAATCAAATATTCTCAAGAGCTAATATATCTTTTGAGGTATTATTTACAGAAATAATCAAAATATTTCTTTTATGTGGCATGAAACAATCATTGTGTCCTATCCTGGAGAAAACTATGAGTCCAATGGGACTGCCTGCAACACTAAAGTACAGATGTAAAGGTTTGCAAGCATAGGTATCTAGTGTGAGAAAACAAACCTTTGTCTCAGTAAAATGGCAAGGACCCAGATGTGTTAATTTTATTTTGTATATTCCATTAAGTTTCCAAATTGTTTTCAAGACTGCCTTTTTAGATTAAAATCCATTTAACTTCAAATTCTCAGCAGCTTTAAAATAAATACGAAATTCTTAAAACTGAGATTTACAGTGTACGTAATAAATTCAGACGACCTCATGCTAAACAATAGCCTAATGAGACTAATACTTCTAGCCTAAAAAGAGCTACTGCAGTTCTTTAACACCACTAATAAGATGGAAGTGATGTAAAAAACTTCTTAGCCAGATGTCAATGAAATAAACAGTAATGTGAGATGTAAGAAGTAAATAATCTGCATTATTTCATACCTAATATGATTAAAATAAAATCTATTAATTACTACATAGATGGACATTAATCCTTCACATGTATTTTTCACATTTCAATTGCAGAACTGAACACAAAAATATTACAAAATCCTGATACCATTTAGACTAGACAGCACTGAATTTATGTTTAATATACAAATAGATGTTTTTTGAGATTGAAAAGCACACATTGTTCACAGAGACAAGGGAAAATATATAACTATTCTGTACCAGAAAACATTTGCAATATTTATCACAGAAAAGTAAATGAGAAATATTTTTAAACATTTAGATTTTAATTTGCCAGTACAGGTTATATTTGTCATATATCAGATAATATAGTTTAAAAATACTATAAAGATATTATGTTAATACCGTACAATGTATTGTCTACTCTGTACACGGAATAATTTCTTTTTTCTGTTTTAAAATTCTATCTAACTAAAAAAACCTGAAGAATATAGGTAAAAAATTCCTACCAACTTCCAAATGCCTAGGACTGAATCCTACAGTAATACAACTCAGAGCAGTGGAACAGCAATCTGCATAGCAGACACACATACATGCATATTTATTTATATAATGTGATCTATATATGTGTATATGTGCGCATGCATTAGACCATTAGAAGTATTGGAAGTAAACAAGATATTACTGCTGAAAGATTTTAACAGTGCCTAAACAAAATGTCATTCAGCTTTTTTAACACTCCCTGCATACTCACTGAGCACAGTACCAATATTCGTATAAACAGAAAAACTGTGTCCATGTAACAGGCTATTTTCTGTAGACTGATTCATTTTACTTGAAGTCAAAGCACATTTTCCCCACAAGACAGCATTATTAGCAAACCAATACAGGAAAACAAAATGAACAGTAAAATAGGTCAGTTTTAAGAATTAGTGTCAATATTATTTTAATAACTCTCATCCCAATTAATAAAGAAATTGAAATAATGCTGACATAATCACACAGCAGAGATCACATTTTTTTTTCTTAGGCAAAGATAACTGATTTTAACTCACAAGCAATGAAGCTATCTACTGTACAACCATTCAAATTTTAGCGGCATAAAGATAAAAGTTATCTCTCAGTTATACTTGAAAACAGAAAATACACAAAGCACAAAATAATAGTACTATTGTTTTATTAAGTCTCTGCAATATATAAGCCATGAGCAACGGATCACACACAAACAATAAAATAGGTCTAGAAATGAAAGATATTATGGGGATGAATGGTATTCGTGACACCTAAGAGAGCCTGACACTGCAACGGATTCTGAAATTGTTCCAGTTATCAAAGTGGTTCCAGATGAAAATGCCAGTGCCCTTTTTTTCCCAACAAATCGTGCTTTGAACAGAGGAGTAGTGTAGGTGACAGAAGCAAACTTTTAACGATACCTTGAGATAAACTGTAAATCCTCAAAATCCTTTTTATACTGCTTTTTGTGATGCCGTGCAGCATGTAAAATGAGAGGTTAAACAGCACACCTCATGTTTTACGTAGCCAAAGATTACTTCATTTCTAACATAAAAATCAAAAACTGATACCTAATTAAATGTACATGATTTATCTTATAAAATAAAATTTAACAGTATGTTTCTACTACATTGATAAACAAGTTTACACTAAACCTTTCCGACCTTACGACCTAATGAATTACGATGCATTATTAAACACGTAAGTTTGTTTTTCTGCATTGCATCCACACCGATTTTAGGTTCCCTTTGAACAATGATGTTACTTCAAGAAGCAAAATGAAAAAAGACTGCCCTTTCATTCGGCTGGAGCCCTTCGAGAGGTTTAACGGTCTCTGGGGGCATCTACTGGAAATCCGGAAAACTGCAGCCCGGACGTGTTAATCACGGTGCTGTCAGCGGCCGCAGAACAAAGGCAGGCGCCGAGCGGGGTGGGTGCGATGCGGGGCGCGCATCCCTGCGAGCAGCGCGCAGGGGAGCGGGGGGCTGCGCTGCCTGCACTGCCGCCTGCTCTCACCCAGTGCCACCAAGGCACCGTGCCAGAACCACGCAAACATCGCCCGCGCAGTTGCCTCGGAGCAATTAAACCAGTCGAATTAGAATGAGCAGACAGCTTTGTAATGTTAGCTGTGTTTAATTTGAAATTTGAAAATATGACTATAAACCTAAAGTCCTCTTTCCTCTTGGAACGGTCATATGTGCATGCTAGGAGAAAAGGATTTCAGATGGATTTTTTAAAACAAATTGTTTTTTAATGAAATCTGGAGCATATGTATGTATTTATGGTCAAAACAAAGATAATAATTAATCTGTTTTTAATTTAAAGGAGATTTGTTTTATTTTTTTTAATCCATGAAATTCAACAGATGGAAACCATAATACTTAACACAAACATAGACGATGCTGAGAACCCACTGTTCCTCTGACTGCACACTCATCTCTGTCATTACTGAAACTCTGTTGATGTTGCTCCATGTTTATTTACATAGGTTGGCTGAACCAGTGAAATGAGGTCCACTTAATGGGTCTGGCTGGGTACCATGCATTTGTCCTCCATCAGCAGTTACTGCGATGCAGCGTTCTATGCATGAGGTGCTGAAAAATTCTATGTGCTTCTGTGTGTGTGTCATGGGGGAGGTGGGTGTCAGAAGAATTTTTAGCACCAAATAAATAACCACCAAAAGTTAAAGTTGCCATTTTAGTGGTACCATGTTATAGATGATGATTTCGTGTAGTATAATATCGCACGGGTGGAAGCAGCTCTTTATGGAATGTGGATCTGTGAGCTTGAAAAGGAATTGCTACTGTTAACACTGTGCTTTAAGTGTACCTGGGTATTGCTACAGGCATTTTACTTTTCTTAAACTATACAGTTACTTATAAAATTTTCTTATATGGATTTTTTTTATTATTATCATTGCTATTCTAAATTGATCTAGAGTCATGCTAAGGAATCACAGAAACCTGATTCTAATCTGCCTTTACCAGTGCCCAAATCATAAATACTAACCTTCAGTGAGGCTAATGAAATTACACTGTTGTTGCAATCTCAAAGACCTTCCTATGTTATGGTATCGTACTTTCACAAGACTCTTAGCAATGCTGGGAGATCAGGATGGTACCATACTACATTCCCTTTAAATTAAAATCCTGCACAACAAGGCTATTTGCATTCTACTCTTTACACTGAAAGAGAGAAAAGAAAAAAGAAATTAAAAGGCCAAGAGGCAGGTACCGGTGTTAGAAATAACCAAAATAGTCAGTATAGCATAACAGAATTATTTATCATGAGCTTATTTCTCCATGCCTCCTGCCTGCTGAGGTCAATTACAGACATGCAAAATAAGTGCAAAAGTCTACTATTTTCAGATGACAGATTTTTTTTTTTTTAATATCAGGGTTCATATCTTTAGATTTTGTAGAATTTAATTAGCACTATAGGTTAATGCCAGCTGCTGATTACAATACAAGTGTACTGTAGCAATCCCACTTTGTAAAGCACAAAATGGCATAGATTAAACAACGATAGCATATAAAATATTAACGTGTACTTCCAGTGTAAAATAATTACTCTACCAATTATTATAATGTTTAAAAACTGTATTCAAATCGGTTTCATCCACTTGGGATTTCCTTCTGCAGTTGGCAAGTCAATGACTGATATAAATGCTTTAGATAAGGATCATAAAATTAGGAAAAAATAATCAAGATATTTTTGCTTAAGTTTATTTAAACAAATACATTTTACTTCTCCCCCAAATTTCCTGTCAATAAATCTACAAGAAAATTAAAATTACATCAAGTATATGAATATTTAGCTACTTTGTGTTTAACCTATATGCAAACAAACACAGCATAAACACCAGAATTTCCTCACTAAAATTTGAAGAATACATGCATTAAGTAAAAAAACCCTATATACTATACAAAACACTACAAAGCCAAGCATGCTGTAAGAGTTTATAACTTCAGGTTGCTCTGCCTAAGAATCAAAAGAAGGATTATTATTTAGTTATATCTGGACAGCCAAAAAACATAACAGTTTTGCAACACTGTTAGTGACCCACATCTAAAATATAGTTAACACTTCTGCAGGGCATCGTTGAAGACAAAAAGCATTTATGCAAATACTTGGTAAATATGGAAGCTGAAGATTTGACTATTGCATTCAACGATGCTACGATCCAGGTTAGAGTGGTACAAAACCATGTACTCACACTGTGAAAACTACAGTGTCATGTGTCTGGGCCGCAATCCACCGAAGTTAGGTACATAGCTAACTTGAAAATACATACGAGCCCTCTGAGCATCTGAGTTCAGTGTGAAAATCTACATCCATAAGTACTTCGGTGAGTCAAGCCATCAGCTGGTCAAGGTACTGGGCACATTTTCACCATATACTCATACTGATAGAAAGCTGTTTAACTGAATCAGGGCACAGCCCTCTTTAATCTAGTTTAAAGACTGTCCGTTTAAATACTTTTCCTTTAATGAAATATTTACTGGATGGTAATATGTTAAATTGTAGACTGTAGTAATATCATTAAAGAAAGATATGAAAGTACAGTAAACGCCATTAAGTAGTAATAGACAGTTAGCTTACACATCAGAATTTTTTATTACTAAGGCTGAGAATTAAATTATATTGGGGTGGCATGCAGGTTTTTTAATTCCAAATTATAAAGCTGAAATAGCTAATGTCCTAATACAAAAACCATAAAATCCACCAACCCCTGAAATATTTTAGAGAGAACTCCCTACTCTAAATAGTAAATAAAAAATATTGCACGACAATTAGTACATATCATGAGAGGGAAGAACATCTACTTGCAATTGACTTTTGTAACAATCCAGATTTTTTTTAAATAAGAAAAGGTTTATGGAGCTATGTATTCAGAACTATTATTAGAAAGATGAAAATAAAGTATATCAGAAAAGAAATATATAGGTACTTTATACCATATATATAAGTACAATAACTTTCAGCATAAGTAATGCAGTGTTTTTCATCTACCGCCTCACAGTTGCTGACTGTTGTCAAACCACACTTTAACCTAAATCATGCAATCAAAGGTGGATGCATAACCTGTCAGTAGGATCCCGCAAAGAACACATATACTGAACTCACTTCCTTTTGTTCAAAGCTACACTGCCACTTTAATACTACAGAAAATGAAAAATTAATCAATTATAAACATCAAAGGATGACACAGAAAAAGTATTTTAAAATGAACGTAAGTACTGTGATAATTAAGAATCCTCATTAAACCAGAAAATGGAAATATAAATTTAGCAATGAACTTTTGAAACATTCTGTCCCTAAACATAAATGCAAAGAAAGCACTAAAAAGATAAAAGTGCTACCCTTATGAAAGTGTTGTTCACAAAAAAGCGCACACACCTGTGATTATTTCAAGCATAATCAGAAAAAGAACATTATCTTCATTAATCTTTCTGCGTTTCTTTCAAAATTAATTATGTTCATTAACAAAAAGTAATTCCAACCATATTTTATGGACTATTATTTATCAAAATGAAGTATTTCTCAACTTTCCTCTTTTATTTCAGAGCTGACCTAATGGACTAAGAGCTAGAAACATCTGAATTTGGAACCCTTTCCACTTGACTTGCATGATATCGGGGAAGTCATTACATTTCTCTGCAAGTTTCTTTCACAGTGTGCAAAATTATTTTTAGAAAAAGATAATCATAATTATTTACTTTCTGTATCTTCTCAAGCTGATGCTATGAATTATCACAAAACCCTCTACAAGGTTATGCATTTATTATACTATTGCTATGAACAATTCCCACAGTATTTTTTGCTTTTGTTTATGATATCTCATTCAGGTCCCCAACAGAACTTGCTCAATAGTCTAAGGACAAATAGACCACACAGAGATTAAGCGGAAAAGAAAAGAGAGGATTTTACACAATTCAGAAGGATTCACTGTGAGAATTATTAGGAAGTCATGATTGTACCAAGGCAAATTAGACTGTCTGCCTTTATTTCAGACTCTTCTTGTATGTCAGAGATGCTTCAACTTTATGGAGTGTTTTAAAAATAGAAGTCAGTTGTGTATTGCTTCTACATTATCTTCAGTACTAAATATTGTTGAACTATTGAGAAATGAAAGCACGAGAAAACCGTAAGACCAAACTTAGTAAAAACAACAAGTTACATAAAAAAAGAAAAACTTCAGCTCACTGTGTTCTTCTTTATTAAAGTATGTCATGTATTTTATCTTTGCAAGAGTTTGATGAGTTTTTGCAAGTAAAATTCTGTTTCCTCTATACTTGCTAATAGTCATGAGAATCTGTAGTTTGCACCTTCCCATTAAAAATGTATTGTATTTTTTGAAATTATTCACCCCGCCTTTTATCCAGATCATGTCTTTGAAAGGAGGAAGTAGATAATAAATGGAATAATTCATGATTTCCCATTAAATATGAAACTTTCTTTTGCAGAGTTTAGAAAATGAAGTTCTACATAATGTACAGAAGTTGATTAGAACTTTTTTTAACCTTTTCAAGAAAAACCTTTCACATTACACAAATGCACAGAGAAGTTTCTTTAGGAAAGGCAAATCATTCACTTCCCACATAGTTCTGTTCTTTAGATCACTGCCTAATTACACTAAAAAATATGTTTATCAGGCCCAAAATTTGCAGAGATTATTCATTTGACCAAAAAGAATCTGTGCCTCCAAGTACTAAAATATCTTTTTGAAAGTTGTTTAATAAACATTGAATCCTGGTCATGGCAAGCAAGATTGTTAGGAATTATTCAGACAGAAAAAATACATATTTAAATAACATTGTGAAAGAAATTTAAAATTTATTATCTATCTCAATAAGTAACTTGTGCCATCTCCCTTTCCACAAGTATCACATCAGCAGGGAGTTTGGGATAGAGCGTCTTAATTTAAAATTTCTTTTACTATGAAAGGATACATTTCTTTGGTTCTGATATACCCTTTTCCGTAGTTTTTAGTATTTAAAAGTGAAGAAATATCTTCATAAAATGTAAATGAGTTGACACAACATTCCACCAGTTCTCAACGAGAGTAATGTGAACAAAGAGGGTCATAAGGTGCTCACGAGTCATATCCAAAGACTGACATCAGCACGAACAGCAAAATCTTGCTAGGACCTGAATATGAAAGGGAAAGAACAGTTTACTTCTTTCTCCTTTTGCTGCTATGTCCTTCTTTAGCTGCCTTGAGCTTTCCTCTCTCCCTCTGTCTTCATAGCGTTACACACAGAAGAAACGGAAGCAGCTCAAATCAGTGCATCACTAGAACCAAGTACTGGGCAGTCAAGGACTGATACACAAGAGAAAAGCAGAATCTGCACCTACACATTATTTATCTGTCTGAAATTGCTTTTTGCACGCTTTCTAGTAATAGCAGTTGCCCCTCCTCCTTCCTTGCCTTAACCCCATACCAACAAGATATTTTTCCTAACCCTTATTCTTGGCAGTGTCCCTCCCCTGTCCCTTGAGAGCCTCACTCCATAACACAGAAATGGTCAAATCCACCTTACCACACAAAATTCCCAAGCCTAAATTATGCACGTTTAAATTGGGAAGCCCCAGTAAAAATTTCAGGTTGTGAAAAAGAAAACATGGCAATATGATAAGCCATCAATGAAAAAAGGTCCCAGCTTATTTGTGGAGTAAAAGATTTCATAGGTCATCTATGAAGCCACCTTACTAATCTATTTGGTAGAGGTGACAGCTACTAAAAAGTCTGGAGTAATCAAAACCCCAACCAGCTATCTGTATTCAGCTTCCTTAAAGAACTGGTCCACCAATGCAAAAGACTAGAATAAGAACAATCAGAAAAACAAATAAATCTGAGTACCAAAACTCTCATGACTTAAATAACTTCTAAACAGAGGATAAGATCAGAAGAAGCCAAATCTAATAGCTGGGCTTCCTAGTCCTTCATGGCTAAGATGAAAATAAAGAATAAAACACCTTTCAAGCTAGGCCTTCTCCTCTCCATCAACCCACAAACCCCATTCTTCTCCCTCAGTGGACTCTCCAGGTCATCCTGGCCTCTAATCAAGTGAGGAGGCTTCTTCCTCTTTAGTCTTGGAAGAGAGATGGGGTTGAATATTCAGAAACCAACTGGTAGAAGAAGCAAGGATGTAGCAAAGAAATCTTTTATTTCCACAAACTTCTCTTGAGCACTAACACTTAATCCCTCGTTAATTTTCCAACATCTTTTTTCCTTAACCCTACCTAGCTGATACTGACACTGAAAACAGCAGAAACTTGAGGGGGGAGGGTAGTTCATAATTTGTTCCTTTTAATTCTCTCACTGAAGAATGGAAAAATAATCTTCTATCAGATGGCACTAACAAAAGATTTAAAATGGATGCCAGATCACTTTTGTTCTGGACTGACCAGCTTCTTGTAGAAATGCTGCCTCGGGAATTACTGAATGCAACTCTCCAAGATTTCTACCTGATCCTTTTTACAGCTTTCAAAATTCAATAGTTCTCCAGTGCAGGATTCAACTGTAAATGTACATGTCTACATCCAAGCTGGTCACCCTAAGCTCTCTATAAGCAATGGAGAGAAGTAAGTACTTCAAAAGTATAATTCATCTTATTGTAAAGAAGTTGTCTGAATCCTAAAAGATGGGGCTCAACTAATCATATTACTTATTCTTAATTATTTCCATTGATTATATGAGGTGATCAACCTAGTCCTCTGGATCAGAACAGGTGAAAATCCTTTCGCTTTTTTTTTTGCAGAGAAGGACAAAGGTTTATGGAAGTGAGGATTGCTACTATATTCACCAGTCATCACTCCTAGAGCAAGAACATTATACTCCAGTTTTCAGTATACGATCTGCAAACTAGTTTAATGATTGATCTTCCCAGTACTAGCTGAGATGGCTGGCAATTGCTCTGGGGGTCACAGCCCACCTGAGAATGAAAGCCTTTGCCTCTTTGTGTTGCAGATAATCTTGGAGTGGACCAGCGTTCTGGTGAATTCTAAGCAGAACCACCCACTATATCTTGAAAACATCTGATCCAATGCATATAAGATAATCTTGTCTCCTGCCTGAAAAAGCCATGACAGAGCATGTCTTTACCTACACAAATTTATCAAGGCAAGCTTTCCATAACACACTGATCCACCACTCAGAAGACAGAAAACACAAATACAAATTTTCTGCCTATCTAGGTCAGCCCATACCATCTCTGTATAATAATTTAGATGTCATCTGACTACCAATGAGCTTTGAGTGAGGACTCTAAAACTCCATCACCCAATTCATAGAAATACATCTAGTAAAATCATTAATGTAATATTTTTTTGTTACTACTAAACAAAGCTGTTCCTCTCATCAGAAGGATTTCAAAGTCTCTCTTTCTAGTCTT
Organism: Nyctibius grandis; assembly: GCF_013368605.1. Classification (NCBI taxonomy): domain Eukaryota; kingdom Metazoa; phylum Chordata; class Aves; order Nyctibiiformes; family Nyctibiidae; genus Nyctibius; species Nyctibius grandis. The sequence continues at coordinate 71,422,009 of NC_090663.1, read as the reverse complement.
TAACTCTTTTTTGATTATACGGTTGTCTTTGAACAATTTTCATTTGTATGAAGAGGAGAGAACTGTTACTTGATCTTTCTGGCCCTGACAAAAAGATCAGGAAACATGAATGACAATATCAAACTCTGGTCCATTCTAGGCTCCAATCTCATTTGAAGATTCAACCCTGGAATCAATCTCTTGATGGAAAATGCCTTACTTCACAGTTCATCACGGACTTTTTGACTCTTAGATCAGTCATAAGGACAATATTTAATTTTTACTACAACCTGATTTTGATCCATTAATGATTTGGTGAGTCAAGACCAAGAACAGAAAGTATCAGGGAAAGCACACTGAAGGCCAGTGGAGTCAGCCAACCTTCTCATAAGCTTACAAAAGCCTAATTCTGTGGCAAGAAAGCAGTCACATTCTGCATTAATGGGAACCTTTACTTTTTTTCCATTTCCAGCTTCTTACACCACATTCACTTCTTATTTCAAGATGAAGTCTTAGAGAAGGAAACAAAACAAAATCAATGAAAAAACCAAAGCAATATCCTGTTTTAATATGATTAAAGTACTATCTTTCTTAAGCACTTTTTTTTTCTTCCTCTTCTATCATGTCACCCTGGGATAAAAAATTATTACAAAGAGAAAAAAAGAAAAACATCTTCACATTTTTCCACAGAAAAATGAGATTATACCATAGGCACACGTAAAGGAATTCTTATTTGCTGAAGTTTGGAACAGAGTACAATACTGTACAATAGAAGGAAAACTGCCACTTTGTTTTCCTTCAACTATGAGGAAACTAGCTTATCTTAATTTTAAAGAACATTGTGCAGGATACAGTTTTAGGGAACAGATATAAAGAATGTTGCTTGTTTCCATAAATGTGATACTACCCATACATTCCTTTATTTAGGAGATAATAAATTTGTTATTTGCCTAATATGCACCAAAAAAAAATAAAGGGTGTTTAATATTAAGCAGGAGTGTGGCTACAAGAATTTGTCTTGACAAAATAATGACTGACTCACGAAGTTAGCCTCCATATTAAACAAAAGTACAGACATTTAGGTAGCAAAAGAAAGATATCCTGTCCTTTTATAAAGAAGTGCAATAATCTACTTCTGGAATGGAAACAATATTTAAAAAACTACACAGCATATTATAAGCCATTTCTCATACTTTTTTTAATAAAAACATCTGTTGTCTGCTGAGACATACAAAGCATAACACTGATTCCAGTAAGATTATTTACAGATATGGCATTGCCTTACTTTATAAATTGGTTTAAAATTACAGTTGATGTATTTAGTTTTTTATAACTACATTAGTCTAGTACTAATATAACTGTGTAGCTGCTGGTTGTTACCATTTGTTTGCTCTCAAATGATTATATCAGGTTTATGGAACAGCATTAGTAAATTACATACTATAGAAATCTTGTAACTGCTGAGCTATTATAAAAAAATAAAATTCTGAGAATAATTATACACACAGAACATTAATGTAATCTTTTAAAAGATGTATTTAAAAACACCTCCATAGAAATAAAGCAGAATACATATGATACTTCAGTTTAATCTTCTAAGATGCTTTGATAACTTTCAAAAACCAGCATATTACAAAACACATCTGCAGAACAGATGATAAAATCCTCACTTCGTTGTGGATTTCCTTGCTGGTTTCCTTTTCCACAACCTCCAGACTCAGGGTTTGGATATAAAAAGAAAAATCGTATATGGGAGCTTTTTGGGTTGGGGTTTTTTTTTGGTTTGTTTGTTTGGGTTTGTTTTTTTTTTTAATAGCAGTAAAAGGCTGACCTGATCAAATCAGAGCTGTAAAATGCACTTTGAAGCCCCAAGGCCTTCCTAAAATAGCAGTGACTTCCTGTGTAATCACAGAGAGAACACTTCTGTCCCTAGCATGGTGTGTGTGCTGTGGAAATCCACTGGGGCTAAAGACTGAAACAGCTCACTGGGAAGGCAAGTCAGTCTGCAACAACTGTTGTAGCATAATGACTACAGCAGCACTGCATAGCTGGTATGGAACTAGGGTGACAGTAAGTGAATGTACTTATTTGTGCGCTTGCTCCCTGAGCTCTGATACTTCTCCCCTCACAGAGCAACTATGTTACCCCTAATTCAGGGGACAGGACCTTTGACAACACCGCATTTGCTCAGGAAGGATCTGTTCCTTATGTTGGTCCAGATCATGCAGAATGTGACTGAGTCACAGACCAATCTTAGTTTCTTTATCTTTAAGCAGGGAACATTTAAACCAGCTATGACACCTAGTGCGATTAGTACAACAGCATGATCAAAGGTAACTGTCCCACATCAACCCCATGTATTCACAGAGCAGTAACATGGCGCTTCCTACTGTCTCACCTAACTCACTTTCCTGTTTGTGTCAGGCTGCTCCCTCCTACAGACTATGACCATGATAACAAAGTCTCTCCTAGAGAAACAAATGAACAAATTGCACTTTGGAAACTCTAGGATGACATTGAGAAGGTCCTGCCCAATCCTGTCATTGAACTAATTTTTAGTCCATCATCTTTGAACCGTCTTAATTCAAATAAAATAAATGGGGCATGAGTTTACTTTAAACAGATCGGTCTCCTAGATCATCAGACCAGATACATTACAATCTTTGTACTGACAGTCAGAACACGTATTAGCTACATCATGTTACCATTGTAAAAACAAAGGTGAATCAGACATGTATCACAGGAAAGCGTTTCTGCTGGCTGAGTATTATATGGTGTGGTTTTAGGACACTGCTAAAGTTATTATCCCTCAACTCAATTTTGGTAATTTTCTAGATTTTCATTTGAAAGTTTTTAGGGAAGGTTTGCAGGAACATTCTTAGGGTAGGAAGGAGAAAAGCAGCATGTTTTGCAAGAAATGAGCTGGTCGAATTCCTGTCTGATCGATAGAATGTTTTTATGTTGCAAGGGTGATCTTGCAATATTCATTGTTAAGGTGCCTAGAGCCCTTCTATATGCATCTTTTTATTATTTAAATATTGAAATAAATAAATTATCTCACTTAAGCAACCAGCAATTCAGATTTGTTAGAATTCTTTCATTAATTTTGATGGTGCTGAACCCCACATCTGTTAAAAGACTCCAGAAGAATAAATCAGTCGTAGTCTCTTGTAACTTCTAAATGTAAATACCTCAGCTGTAAGAAATCAAAAGTTATCTAGATTTCTTTAATTCACTTGGTTTTTAAATAACTAATGGTGTATTAAATGCTTCACCACAGAAGTCAGCACTTGGGCTTGGCTAAATAATAATTCAAAATTACAAGAACATGTATGTCAGTATACTAAGCTTCCACTCCAGAGGAGATATTTCAGAGAGGCTCAGGGGAAAAAAAAAAAAAAGAAGGTAGCACAATTTCAAATATAATTACTGACACAATCTTAACAATGATGTTACAAATGTGAGATAATACTTTGGTAAATATACAAATTAGTAAAACGAAGGAGTTAAATGCTTTGATATATTTAAGATGAGGAGAAATAAACCATCATTATTTAATATCAACTTCAATTTTTAAATGCCAAGTTCCACTAAAAAGGGTAGGGCCTAGGGAACTTTAAATTTAAATGATTATGATGACTAGAAACAAAGGAAACAAACTTATGGATGTTAAAATGCCTCAAAAAAGCCAACTTACGCAGCAGCTTCTTGTTTCGACAACCCTTTGATATTCTTCGCCAAATAATCATCTATGCCATCTTTGTCTTTGATCAAATGAATCCTAAATTTAAGTGAAAAAAATTAGAAGAGACACTGTGAGGTGCTAACACAGACTTCTGCAGCATGTATAATATATTAGCATTACTGAGTAGAGCTAAATACTGAAATATTGACAAAGCAATATATCAGACATTCTATAAACACATACAAATATCTTTTTAATTTTTTGGTCTGTAGCTATTTCAAATCTTTATTTCTGAAAGAAAATAGAGTGGTATTAGCGTTCAAGGACCTGCTTATCTGACTTTTCTGTCTAAACTAGAAGAAATTGTGTATTATTTAAATCAATAATAACTGATTAAGCTATCCATATTTAAACTGTTTTCTGAACCAGAATCATTATGATCTTGCATTATCAGTATGGACCAGAGTGGTGCAATCTATTTTGTATTTAACTTTTTCAAAATTAAAGAAAAGAATATCAGGGAAAAAAAAAACCCAAACCCAACTCAAATGTTTTCCTCCGTGCAATGTAGACTTTAATACTGCTCTCAGCTTTCCACAGTTTGAGCAGTATATTGTAAAAGGTGGTCCACTAAGGGGGTAATCCAAAGGGCATTAAAATAAACTGCAAATTTCAGGATGCATGGATCTAATTTTAAAATTTGAGCTGTACATCATTTCACCTTTCACTTGAGCCATCATCTCTTTGCATCTCCATTCTGATCATAAGAGATGCCTTGAATTTTAAAGGATAATATGCACTTACTGACCATGAAGTGTATTTAAATAGATTCTGATATCCCGACTGTAAAGGATATTATCTTTGTAAAAGGAATGCGAATTTATTCTTATTCTTCTTTAAAAGAGCATAAAGATTGTCCGATTAATCACTCAAAGATAAAAGAAATTCAACATTAGTTCCACATAAATCTATTACTTTCCTGTTTCTCTGTCTGTATTACACTGCTGTCTTTCATTACAGGGATGGGAGTAAAATCTTTTCATAATGTTAGCAAATATAAGCGTCATGCTCCTTATTGCTCTGAGAATACCAAAGACACTTGATGAAGTTCATTTAAATGAAAACAAAATAGCTAAGCAATGTAGAGATATTTTGACATGTCTGTATTTAAAACAATGTAATAGTGAAAACTTCTGGCACAAATAGGGCATTTAAATTTGTTCCAGAATTTACTGCTACTGAGTTGCACCAACAGAGGCTTATGCTTTCAAACTGCACATAACATAATCCATATGACTTGCTGCTGACCATGCAAAATGTACACCTTATGGATACTGCCATAAAAATTCAGTTATAATCAATATAAAAATTTAATCAATATCCAGATTTTCACGCCAAAATAGTCACAATTTAGGAAGATACAAAATGTCATTAGGATAATAAAGATAAGGTCACTATTGTATATTTTAAACTGATGTAAAACATATTTCAAGATACGATAGGTTTATATGAGGCAATAGAAAAATTGAAAAATAGTATCTCTGAGTAATTAAATATGAAGTATTCAGTATACAACACAAAAAACCCTGGCTGACCTTTGTACTTTAAGACTGGGAAAATGAGCTTTCTGCACATCAGTAGCATACAGAGAACGCACCAGATTTGCGGAGGTGTCTGTGGGGGGTGTCCAAACCCCCAAACTGAAACAGTCAACTACAACAAGCAAATTCCTAGGCATCACTATCAGCTTGCTGCAATTTAATCTACACTGCAATTAAAAATAACTTCAAACTGGAACAAAGGAAAGCCTGATAGCTTCTCATTATCTTCTCAAAGGTATTTTAATAAAAAACGATCAAGGGAAAAGCCCCCAGAATCATATACAATTTAAAATGTCACATGCCTTATAGTCAAGGTATAAATTTCTGAGTTGTGACTGGTAACACCCTCTAACTTAAAGATAACTACAGCCAAGGAGAAAAAAACAAAAGCAACAACTTGCAAACCAATTACTGCTCACATAAGTTTTGCAACACTCTATATTGGACTGAAGTAACTACACACAAAGTCATCCATCACAAAGAATTCAAGTTACTAAAAATAATGAATACTTATCTCATCCTGGCGGTTGTTATCAATAATGTTAATATAGCAATAACACAGAAAAGACACGCAGATGATGCATAGGAAAAAATAGACTGTAGAAAATTCCATCAACTCAAATAATCATTATTTAAAATGGCTTGTTATACGCAATGAGAATTAAAAACAATAAAAGTAATTAATGTGAAGAACTGAGACTGTGACTTGGAATGAACACTGTTTCTTAACAGAGAAATGAGGTGAGGATGGCACTGGATAAAAGGCATTGTTTCTTTTCTTCCAGAAGTTGTCACTTGCTTTTTCTAAACTGTTTTAGCCTTATTTCTCCAGTGTTTCCATGATGACTCACTATATTTCATAAATAGTGTATAAATAGTGTATAAAAAAGTCTACTTCACCTGTAAATTGGCTCCTATTTAATTTTAAATCACTCACTTATTAAAGACAAATATATTTTAATCCAATGGACACCTATCCCAGAGTTAACATTTTACACCATGCATTCCTATAACTACTTCTGTTACCAGTCTACACAGCAAAAAAACAGCTACTGATTTTTTTTCTAGAAATAAACTTCATGATAAATACACCTGGCTTTTTAATCAAAGAACAGAACAAAGTTGCACAAAGGACCAAACTGATTCTCACATAACTTTCTATACCCACTGCCTATTCTGTTAACCCAGACTCCAGTTTTATCAAAATTTCCTATCAAAGAAAATGGTGCAGATTGTCTTACTCTGATCATTAGGCATCTACAGCTTGGTCTAGACCATTACAGAATCACACATTTCTTTTCTGCAAATAAGTAAAACTTCTATAGCACTGCTGCAGAATGATCTTCTTGAATGTGAAACTCCCCAAGTAAAGGGAAGAAACAAGCCTCCTGCCTCTGGGGTGAGTTGTCCAGCAATGTAGTTACTGGAAAAAGCAATGGCTGCAGAACACAGCTCCAGCCATAAAAGATTAAAAAAAAAAAAAAAAAATTGTAAGACATCACTACATGTCCTTATTCTATCAATGCGTGAGAGGACACCTATCAGTAAAAGCCCCTCAGAAAGACTGGGCCCAGGGATACCATGTTTCAGGATCCTTACTGCTTTTAGACATGGACATGCAGCTGCTGGATTCTGAGATGCCCCAGACCTTTCAGCCAAAGGCTGACGGGAATGCCAGGATTGGGGTGGGAGGGAAATAAAAAGAAAAAAAAAAAGAAGAGAAGGAAGAAGAAAATAACCACAATTCTTTCTGAAATGGAGGCAAGTCCAAGAAAGAGAGCATAGTGGGGCAGAGTAGTAACTGAGAGACCAGTACTCACCGAGGGAGACAAAAACGTATGGCTACAAGTAACTAAGAGGAGAAATGGGTGCAACAGCATGGAAAGCCACATAGGCATGTGCAAGAAGACGATGGCTTGAAAGTATTATGGCACTGTTGTTAACTCTCTTGGTTATTAAGTACAGGATAATGTTTTTCAAGCCAATTTTACTCATTATATTTTGAGACACAAAACTGTTTTGTGCCTGAATGGAAAAACATACCTTGATTTTTTTTTTATCCAAATAAGTGCATTTTCAATGACCTACATTCATATCAATGCTAAATGGAAGTAACTTCCTACAGCTCTTGAAGGGGTTTTGAAAAATTAGGGTGAAGTATCTACCTTAAACAGAACACATTTCCTATTTCATTTTTTCCCCTTTTAATTATGAAACTTTCCTAAGAGAGAATTTCCTTGCCTTTGATTTTTGCAGTTTTAAATATTGCAAAAAAACAAACATAACTTGTCACCTCAGCATAGCTGATTGAAGCTATTCACAGTAAAAATAATACTCTGAAAGAAAAGAGGTACATACCTTGCAAAGTCTAATGGGGGGCAAACAGTCTGCTCTATGAACCGATGCTCCCCTGGGCTTTGTAGGATTGCTTGAGGCAACACATCCATTTTAACTAAAACAAACAAACAAACCCATCGTTACTTGAAATAATGTCTTCACAGTGATGCAGTTTCTTATCCTTCTTGTGCTGCTTCCCAGCCAACTCTTTTATTTCCAATGCATCACATGTAAAACCAGATTCTAGTTCCACACAAATCTTTTCAGGCCTCAGCATTACTTCAGTAGGACATAATGCATAGGAACGTTCGTGATCTTACTTTCAATGGTTTGCTCTCTTTCACTGGAGTGCTTTTGGTTTACACAGGGATAACTGATTCAGGAACCTTACTTGCATGTGACTCCCTGTGCTTCCTCAAGCTATCTAGGTCCAAGTACTTATAACATTTTAAGTTAATTTATTAAGGTGGAGAAATGATTGAACATGCAGTGTGCAATGCAACAACAGGCACTGTATTAATGTTCAAAATAATACCGAATCATAATAGTAACAATCCTTTGAATAAAAAATGTAAGTAATGCTATACTTACAACCCAGGGGTTTACTTAAAACAAAAGCCGAAAGCCCCACAGTTATGTAGAATCGTCTAGCTCGTCATTTTGAAGTACATAAATGCTAATAGGACTTTTTTGTCTTATAGAGCTACTGTGTTTTTTCCCCAAGTATTCAGTCTACACTTCCTACCATTAAAGTTTCAGCTGCCAGTTCCTTCATTTTGCATGTCTCTGATCTGAGGACGTTAGCAGCAGGAGCACCCTTACTTTTAAATTTGGTTTAATGTAGGTATTGCATGCCCTGCTGGTAGGCCTCAAGGCACAAACTTTTAATAGGGATGGGAAAATAGAATATAATAGGAAGGGTGGAGGGGGAAATTTAACTATTTGCGACATATAGTGAAAGGAAATCTATTTTACAGGAAATAAATGTTAGATATGAATCAACTCGATACTGAATGATCAGTATCAGGCCAGCAGATATTTTATATATTAGCCTTTCTGGGATCAAAAGACATTTCATTGATGCAATATTTTGCTACAGTTGTAGTGAAGAAATTTTTAAAATTGTGTTACTTAGAATGAAATAACAAAGACAATTATAGGTTGAAAAGATGACAGGATACAGTAAGTCATTCTTTTAGGGCTTAGTACTAATGCTAATATTTGTTACAGAAAGAAAAAAAAATACTTATAAATAAACTAATCTACAATTGCAGGCAGCAACATTTTACAGAATTGTGTCATGGAAAAAAAAATCAATATAATAGAAACATATGGGTAATTCATCACTATAAAAGATTATACTTCTTATAGAGAATGACAGGTTTGTATCCAGAAGCAATATAGAAAGGAAAATCTCTTTTTAGGAAGATGCTATTCAGTGAGAAATAGTAATTAAACTTTGGAACAACAATACTGAAGCCCAGAGAAGATGCAAAGCTTTCTACAAGCCTCTTAGTTTTGAGGTATTAGGTGAAAAAAAGCTAACAGACCATGTCTTAATGGCAGCTGCTGAATTTGGCAAGGCAGGAAAGCTGACCATCTGCAGCTATGGGGCAGAAAAGGCATGGGTAATCAGCTGAAAGGAGGCCCTGAAAGCCCTGGTAGAGCCACTGCACCCATGAAAAGCTATCGATGGGTAGGTGTACTTTGTGGCATGCCACAAGTCTCGGGCTCCAGGTTGCACCCACATGGGACCTGGCTCCTTGCTGGCCCACATGCTCCAGGTTCCCACTCCACAGAAATCAAGTACGGGATAAGACAGGCTGGCACGCGCACAGGTCTCACACTAACATTTTTCCGAGTCCATGACTGCCTCACAAGGATTAAAACTATTGCCCTTATTCCTATTTCAAACTCATAGCTTGGGAATTAAAAAAAAAAAATCTGCTTCATAATAATGTCGATTTAATTTTCATTTTAGAGGTGGGAGGTTGCTTTCAGAGTGTTTTTCCCTCACTTCCAAGGTAACTGTAATCTTTACAGGTAAATTACAACCAGAGAGAGACATGACAGAAGGTATCAGAAACACATCCTTCTGAAACATGTGCTGTTACACTCACATAAACCTTGTTGCTCATCATTTAAAGACTGCTAACACTTTACATCTTATTGCTTTATTACAAGGCCAAGCCACACCTCATTTACTTATTCAAACACCCACAGAATTCAGCAAAAGACAAGGCAGCGCAGTTTGTTTCTGAAGAAGTGCTGTATTTAATCACATGATCAAGGGAATCTCCCCACAGGCTGGAATCGCTCCAACATGCATTGAAACGAAAGGTAAAACGCCAACTGATTGTAACAGCCTTTCCTGGCAACCTGTTCGTTGCCACCCAGCTCTTCCCACGCGTTTTCTGAGGCAATGCACAAACCTAACTGGTGGCTAAGGATTCCCCAGGAGGGAAGCAGTCGAGGAAGCATGCATGGCTACATCCACCCACCTTCACAGACATATTTGCTGCTACCTGGCACCTCATAAAATAAAAGGATGCCAGAGTTTGACAGGACAGGCTTACAGCCACGCTGCTTTATTACACTGGACGTGCTGATATGATTGATTAAAAAAACCCAGCATGACAGATGGAATTTGCTCCAAGTAACCTGGACAAGGTCACGGCCCCAGCCAGCGCTTGGTTTCGCAGCGCTCGACCGATGTTCTGAACCTCCTCTGGACCTGTGGCTGCCCAGCCCCGGCGGCGGGAGGACACCCGCCCTCCGCTGCCTCCCGGCCTCCACCAGCCACGCACACTCATTATTTCCCCTTCACCTGTTAACCACCCCCATACACTACATACCCTCAACCCTTCGCTCTGCTACTGTCTCAGCCTCTTAAATATATATATACATATATATATATATAAATATCAGCTGCACTTTCCAGGGGAACGGACCTCTCCTCATGGCGCGGCCGCAGGACAAGGTCTTCCCCAGCTCCGTTACTCCCCCGCCGCCGCCCCAGGCGAAAGGGCGGGCGCGCCGCCGCCTGGCTGAGGAGGAGCCCCGCGCGCCTCGGCCATGGGGCCGCCGCCGGCAGCCGGGCAGCTCCGCGGGACGCCGGCGGCCTCGCTATGACGACAGGGGCGGGCGGTACTGAGGGCGGGCGGCGCTGAGGGGCGGCCTCCCGCCCCGCCGCCTTCCCCCAGCCCGGCGGCGCCAGGCCCCGACGCCCCCTTGAGGCCGCTCCCGGGTGAGGCAGCTCTGCCCTCGGTCTCTGTGAGGCGGGAGGAAGGAGCCCAGCCATGGCAGCCTGGCAGAGGCCTGCAGGCCACCTGAGCCGCAAAGTCCGAGTTAGACCATGAAAAATGTGGAAGTTGTGAGAAATCGGCACAGCTTGAGGCGTTCGGCGTTAGCGGGTCCTCCAGCGATCACCAAGTCTTGGTGTGCTCGCTTGGGGCTCAAATGAACTTACCTCGAACTGGAACATCTCTCAAAGCTGAGTAAGTTTCTGAGGTTGTCAAGCAAAGAGTCAGTGACAATATATCGATAGTTAAAGGAAGGTTTGTGGGAAGTCTCAGATTATATATGAACACTCGCAGTGAGCAGGCTTTTTTCTTTCAGGAGCTCTGATCTTCTCTGATATCCTTCAGGACTTCTCAGCAATGAAAAAGAGCAAGGTAGAAAAGACTGGACCTAATCTCTAAGTAAGTGATGTAACTCGAAGGCTTTTGGTTTGTGGAAAATTTAGTCACCTTCTGTTGACAAGAGCCTGCTGCCCTTCTAAGGGACTGATCGGTTAGGGAGTCTGGGAGCTTGTAAGAAATGGAATAGTGAGAAGGAACCCATAAGCTTTTAGTAAGTGCAAATGAAAATGGTGAGAGAAACCATAATCGGGATGGTAAAGAATACAAAAGATTTTTCAGTAGCCTCTATTCTACTGTTGGAAACTTGACAACAGCAGGAAAGGTCATTTTTTAGCACAGATTTGACCTAGAACTGGTTGGCAAACTGGAATGTCAAAATCAATTGTTATAATCTATTTTGGAAGGATCAAGTGGACAGAAAGCATTTCAAAAATGGCATTACCTGTTTCTGAGTTGATGGCAATCGGAAGCAAATGATCTTGAATGTTTATGGGTCAATGTCCTAACGGATAAGTCAGAAGTTGACAGGGTACTTAGCTGATATCAAATCACACTAGAGAACAGCATGACCTATGCCTTACCCATCAACAACATATAGGGGAAGCATTGCTGTACTGAGGTGAATTTCAATGAGTGACATATGCTGGAGGTCTCGTGCTGACAGTGTTAAAATCTACTTGGAATTTCAAAATCTTTTAAATGTCAATTTCCGAACTCAAAAATTGTTGCATCCAACACAGGGGAATTCTATAGTAGACCTTGCCTTGACAGATGAAAAGCAACTGATCATACAACTAAAAATTAGCCATAGCTTAGGTATAACTGATAATGATTTGATCACATTTGTTATGTGCAAACAGAATTAAGTCCAAACCAATAATATATATACTTACTGCTTCAAAAGGGCTAATTTTATGAAGGTGGACACCTTATAAAGGTGATACTGTTACAAGGTAAATCTGTTGGGGGAAAGAATATCACCTGAAATGGGAAAATGATAATTGGAAACTGTTTAAGGATGTTAGCCCAGATACCTCCAAAGCCATAATCCCACAACTAAGGAATACATTTGCTGAAAAGCCAGGGTGGTTTACAAGGAAAACATCTATGAAACAGAAGGAATGTGGTATCATACATATACACTGGAAGCTAGTAATTGTAGAAAATTACTGTGGGAGGTAAAAGGTTATAAAGGAAATATACATACGGTCAACAGAGTTAAAATGAGGAAAATATAAGTTTTTTTCAAGTGTAGAATATAGAAAATGTTCTGAATAGTGAGAAGACCCTATTAAGCAATGAAAGTGTCAGCTTTAACCATAATTAGTGACAAATTTGGAAAGTTAAAACATATACATATTTATTCTGTGCATTTGGGAAGATGGCAGCTGATGTAGTTATGTTGTATGGTATCGAAGAATTGATTTCTATTCAAACGATAACAGAGGAGGATGGTTCAACTTCAGTTACTAAAGGAAAACTGGCATTAGGGAGTTTTGAATAAGTATGTCAAGAAGTTGTGAGCACTATCAATGTTCATATTCAGAAGGTCTTGGAACACTAAGACATTTACATAAAGAAGGTAAAGCTAGTATTGTTCTAATACTTCAAAAGAATGAATAGGATAGTAGTAGTTTATCAATGTGACATTGGTCACAGGCAAAATACAGAATAGCCAATATAAACCTCAGTTAACAAAGAATTTAAAAGAAGACAGATAATTCCAATTAAAATGGGCTTCTGCTAAAAAAAAATATATATCCTGGCAGAAAAATAGAGCCTGGCAAACAGATTTTTTCTTAATGAGGCTGCAGGTTCCACATATTGATGTAATTTAATGAGACTTCAGTAAAGCATTTGACTTATTATCATGGCTTTTTGGATGAAGCACTTCAATGACAGAATTATTTGTATCCTATACATAAACTTATAAAGACAACTTGTAAAAACTGGAAAGATAAGCCACCAGATTTAAAATTACTGGTAATATTCTGGAACGATACCTGAAGTACCTCACAAGCAGCCATTTTACACCATGGCGACATCTTCTGCGTTAAGCTTATATAATTCATTTGACTTGGAAACAAAGTAAGAATTTTTTTTATGGAGATATGTTCAAAGGATGCTGCATGCCAAACGATTTGTAACTTAGAGAGGACACTCTTTAACAAAGAATCACAGGCAGTCTACATCTATGTAGTAATATGAAGAGGCATACTTCCTCTAAAGGCTACTGCCTTTCTGTGGTTGAGGATGAAACCAGCTCCTATTACAATGCGGTGTTGTTGTAGCACCAATATAATTGGTTTAGAAATGTTTGGCCTGCAAGTCCTGAAGGGAAAAAGTGTCTGTTCATGGAATAAAAATAGAATTTCAACTTCTAACACTTTTTGTTCCTACCATTCAGGTAGGTCATTGTCCAATTCTGTAAACAATGGTAATGTCCAAGGAAAGGTAATATTTTATAGTAGATCAACTTTTAATTAATTTGTTTGAGCAAAACTTGGTGTTCAGATGTTGCATATTCAAAAATGTAATCTAAAGAGGCAAAAAGTGCAATAAATCGGTCATTTTCAGTAGCTGTTACCCCTAGGAAATGTGTTTGTGCAGCTTTAATGGTTGCATGAAAAAGGAATTGCTAATATACTGTCTCCGCTTAAATGCAGCAATGCCAAAAACCTACCAGAACATATCTGGATACTCTTCAATACTACTCATAAAACTTGTTAAGAACCTGTGCACTGTTACTTTAACTATAAAAAAAAAGTAAATGGCACTAAAGTTGAAAGAATTGAAATTGAAATTTCATAGGGCATCCCTCATCTTCAAATTGTCCCTCTGCTTTAAATGAAAGTACTGGAGGGAGCACAATATTATACAAGCCTTTTTTTTGACTCCTGCCTAGCTGTCCATCTTTGGTCCCTGGTAGTTTTGTTTTTCCTATTACCTGTTAACCTGTCCACTGCAGAAAAAAAACCCAAAATTGAAGTGTCCGCACTCCTCCACTCTAGAAGAGGGGAACAAGTGAAAACTAAGGTGATCATGGAGAAAAATATGAAAAAAAAAAAGAGGAAAAAAAGTTGAAGTGTCAAAAATACAAAACCAGGGAACTAGAGGGTGGCAACACTGAGCATGCTACCAGGCAGCAATCAGCATACAAAGCACACAAAAAGTACAAAAGCTAGTGCTGGCTGCTGTGGGCTGCAGGTGTGGAGACATGACAGGCTGATGGAACAGAAATAACCTCTAAAGTTGCCAGGATTTCCTTAGTCAAACTTCCTCCTCCACCAGGCCCAGGGCCAGAGTCAAAAGGAGGTGAATGAGAAGATTCTGCAAGTCTTTGAGACCTTGGATGGCATACTAAGCTAGGTACTGATTTGGCATGAACTTTAACCAAAAGTTGACTGTGGCACTACTGTTGTTTTTCATCCCAAGAGAAATACACAAAAACTAAGAAAACCAGAGAATTTCTGGAGACAGATCCTGTAGGGTTTTGCAGTCAATACTTGTAACCTCGATTTTCAGTGTTTTGTGTGAACTTCTTTTAAAGCCAAAGAACAGGAAACCTGTGATCTCTCAAAACAGATTATCTTTGCATAAAATGATTCATTTTTCCTATGCATCTTTTCCTTATCCATGTGAGAGGTAAACAGCGTTTCTACCTTTCTGATGTTCCTATGTTAGTGAAATGTGTAACTTGCTGTTCTAAGTAGTTATCATAGGGCCAGTACCACCAGAAATGCTTTTCTCTTACACTCACATGAGACACTTCCTCAGGTACATTAAAATGTTTTTCTTTCACAGCAGACTCTTCAAAACTATATTTAGGCACCTTACTCGTAATCACTCAGTACATGATACCCCTCTGGTTTCTTTAGAGATGAGCATGAGGATTTTGTGGCCCAATCTGCTAGTATGGAGCCCAGTTCTGTCATGGGTTGGTCAGCTGCTTTGTTGATTGGTGCTGGGGATGCTGGAAAACTTGCTGGTCAGGTACCAGCATGAAGCTAGCACTTGAAGGAGCAAGCGGGGTAAATACAGAACCCTCAAATAGGGGTTCTGGTACAGGTAGTAATTAGCCAAGGATGGCTGTGCCAGACGAGATGTCGTACTGCTCTTTTTCACAGCAATAAAGTATTACTGAATATAAAAGTTACTTTTCCTAAAAGAGCCATCTCTTAATTTCAGAGGCAGTTGAAATACACAACTAAATTGGAGGATTTGCCTCTGTTTTTTTCTTTATGGCAAATACATATTTAGATCTGAATAAGTAGTATCATACTGGCTAAAGATTTTCACTATTTTTGTAATGTGACACTTGCATACTGTTTAACCAACCTTTTTTAGCTTTCTGTTTGAGTGATGAGATGGAGACAGCAGTGCTGATGAAGATCAAACAAACTTACAGTGTAAAAATTACTATAAGGTTCTGTAGTCTTGCTGTTCATTATATACATGTTATGCATCGATATACGAGATCATTGTCAAGTTCCATTGCTGGCATAATAGGCTCAGGAAAGAGCCAAATATTTGACAGAGAATGCAAGTCTCCAAAATCTTTACTTCACGGTTCTTGTCATGTTTCATCTCGCTGTAGCTTGCAGCTAGTATTTAGATGGAATTGTTCCACAGTAGCATTAGAGCAAAAGCATTAGACACCATAAGCTTTTGTTTTATCAGGATTTCCATTTCTCTTTGCTTATGTCAGTTCAAACACTCTATGGGAAACTAAGCAAAATAGGACTGCGTTAAACGCTACTCTAACGTGCTCGTGAGCATTTATTTGTATAAGTTGCTCCATTCACTTCAAATGGAACCACTCATATGACTAAAAACTTGCTAACTTAAGTAGTAACTCTTCCCAGTTTAGCTCTAAACAAATAGCTCTAAGGGCTGATATAGTTAAAAGGAGAATAAATATAATTATGGCTTACTAAAACAAGCTGTGGTTATTTCAGTAACAATCTAGTCTGAGAGATTATGAAAGTATGGAATGTGCCTTGGTAGAAATAGGTACTAGGGAAGAGGATATGCCACAAAAAAATGAGAAAAGTTATTTATTTTTTTATTTTTTACAACAAGCATTTCCTCAGCCATTGAAATAAGGGCTACAATGGGCAAAAAATTCTCCTCGTCAGGCCTTATTGTTCTGCACGCCTAGAAATTTGAGTTTTGCATTGTTAAAAAGAGGACAGAAACATTCATTTGTAGCTCTGGAAGGTCCAGAGATACTGCACTCCAATTTTATGGCTATTACAAATGATAACTGGATTCATGGTAACCTAACACATCTCAGAAGTGTCTAAATCAGTATTTCTTTAACCTGAGAGACATATATAGGATAAACAAAGAGGTGGCATTGTACAAAGGTTTAACTAGCATTTGCCCGAGATCACCTAATAAACTTATTCATGAATTATGGAGTCGCAAGTAATACTGCCTTCCAAAACTCATGCCATTAAGTCTTTTATATCATGCGACTGTAGGCCCTGTGTTCTACACGTATTACAGAGAAAACTGCCCCAGCATGCACTTTATATGTGTTTGCTCCTGCTCCCTTTCCCACTCCCTCTCTTTACAATAAAGTAAAATTTATCCCATTAATATCTCCTCCTGGTTCTGTGGTAATGTTTAGTTATTTCAGGTATTAGTACTCATAGATTTATAGCTATGCATCAGATAGATTTTCACCTACTGAAACATTTGTAGCATTATCACCTTATTTGTTTTGCCTTCTTTTGAAAGCTGTCTAGAAAGATTTTTATAAAAAGTTAATCAAACTACATCACTGACTCGGCTCATCAGTACAACTTTTTCATCACCATAACAATCTCTACGTGACATCTAGCTTATCATCGTGAATTATGGGGGAAAGGATAAACAACCCATTAAGAAATTAAAGGCCCACAAAGGTGCAGTTTGATAAAGGATAAAAAAACCCCACAGCGTAAGTATAATAAGATCTCTCTCCCCTGAAGAGTGATTGTTATCTTTCTTTCATGAGCGTCAAAGACCTGGAGCTTCTCAGTGCCTCAGGCAAGTGAGTTTGAAGGTCTCCTCCATGATTGAATGGAAAATAGTAATCAGAATTAGGTCAAGACTGTTTGTCCTATAGAGCACTTTTAAAAAAATGTTTTGTGTGTAGAACTGATATTAGTAACTGATAGAAACAGCCACTGTAATCGCATTTAGAAAACTTTACTGTGTTTTGTGTATTCAGTGTGTCATTGCCTGTTTATTCTGGTATATGTTTGGACAAGCTTTTTTTCATGGAGAACTGAGCTAAATAGCTCTAATACATTAATTTGTATAGTCTTCATTCTGTAAGAAATGGAAGCCTGTGTAAAAGAATGGTGACTTACAGATAAAGATGTCTTTACAACCCCAAGAGAAACAAGTTATTCTTAAATAAGTTTTCATTTCCTGAGACAAAATATACAGCCAATATCCTTACTGTACTGTAATTAATGATGCCTTTCTTTATACTAATAGAAGACAGTTGTATTTACAGTCTTTCAGATTCCTCTGAGTGAATTTCATGATTCTGTACATGGTATGGCTTGTGGCTGATCAAGAATCTAACTAAATCAAAGGAGGTGCAATCAAAATGAATGACTTATGTGATGACAATAGAATTATCCTGTACAGTTCTCCTCCTTGTCTGATGGAGTATGCTTAAATTGGTGAAAAAATCATTTGAGATAATCAGAAAGACTGCCAGCAAAAGGTGCTCATATTAAATTGCGCTGAAGGATATTTTTTTCCCCAGTAAGTTGAAACTCTAAAGTTTTGCTCTTGGTCCTTGGAGATTGTTTATTCATAACTGCTATTAAACCCTTCTTCCATTATTGTTTTCTAGTTCTGGTCACACTTGTTGATTGCCTCTCATCTTAAACACCGGCACAGACAAGTAACTACATATTATTTACAGATAACATTTCATGATGGAGCCTAGCCCTGAGACCTTTGTGCCTTACTGCGGTGTAAATGATAAATAACAATATGCTAACTAACTGCGTAGAACAGATGTCTTTTGAGGTCAGGAGATCTGAAATTCTCTTTCTAGCTGACTTCTGGAACACTGTCAGTGACAGCCAGCATTGCCTTTGGCCTGTTCTCTGTTGGCCTGTGATTTATATAATGTATTCAGGTGGGAGAGTACCCAGCGGAGGCTCACCTACATTTAAAATGCTTACCTATTGAGGTTTAGAACTTAAAGTAGTAGGAGTGAAAAAGGCACGGAAAGGCCATGTCTAGGAAAATAATGTGTTGTTACACAGTCCTAAGACATGTAGTGTATCATGCCAGAGACAGTTCAAATCCTTTGGGCTCAGTAGGTCTGGGGATTAATGGATGGTTTTGCTCCATTGTGTACATTCTTTTGTATCCATAAGGCTAAGAAGTCTTGCTCTTTTTAAGTACAGTAGATGTTTAAATTGAATTTTGGGGATGAAAAGCACTTTCTAGGCATACACTTTCACATTAAGTACTTCTAGATACCTACCTCCGAGCTGAACTTAAAATTATGCATTGTGATAAAAACATTGCATTATATTAATGTAATTCTGTCTTAGTGTCCTTACCAAATTATTTTGTGGAAGTTTCTGATACATTAGATTGTTGTTACCAACCAGCCACAAAAGTGATACTGAAATTCTAATGGAGGCCATTTTAACATTCCCTATCAGTGACATGAATATAGGCTTCATTTATTAATTGTAGCTGATTAGCCACAAGGCAAACATTTAATTAAACCTTGAGAGACAATAACATTGCACATAAATTATCCATTTAAGAGCACATAGGTCTTTATATTTCATTAAAAATTTTTTAACCAATAACCGCACATCTTAAGTTCAATCTGTATTTCCACAGATTTGAAGTCAGAAAATCCCCTAGTGCATTCCTGTTTTTTTCAGACATTTATTTCTTGATGCGTTTTGATTTGTATTTATTTACCACTTGTTCACGCTGCTTCCCTGATTAGGGAGACTGACACTCAAATAATGGATTAACAATTGATTAAAGAAGTCCTACCAAATTATTTACTTTTAAAACTATTTCAAAACAGTCTAAAAGGTATGTTAGATGCTCATGGGACTCAGAAGAGCAAAAATGAAAACAAATACAATGCTATATTGCTATATATTGAAGGCTTCTGCTTTGAAGGATTTTTGTCACTATGCAGCTATTTTCTGTTCTTCTAGTACTGAGATTTTTTTTCCTACAAGAACACATGCTTATTGTTTTATATGTTTTTCTGAACACTAGCATTATATTAAATGCAAGTTTGAGTATGAAATTTGAATGCAAGCAGCAAGATGACTGTTTAACAAAATACTATATGAGTCTTAATACTCAATTTTCCCTAAAAGCCTCCATACTTTCCATGAGTTTGAACAGATCATTATCAGCCATGTGAAGTAACTTTAAGAAGTGGGAACACCCTCAAAATACTTCTTCGTGAGGAAAAAAAATTACCTGATAAAAAGAAAGATGGTTTTGATAATGTAGTGCACTGATTCTTATTTCATATGATTTTAAGACTTACAGCCAGCCTCAAAGTTATAAGAATTTGATACTAGATTCTAGTTCAGTATCCTGTGATAGTGTATAAGGAACACAGGGAAGCATAATGTGAGGTTTACTTGATTTTCCTTCAGTGTATTTATACTTCTGTAAAAAAAATTACACAAGTATCAAACACATTTATGTGTATCGGACATTGCAAATACTTCCTGAAAATAAGTCAAAGGAGATTCATATAAACATCAATGCCAGTCCATATGCCTGCCGGCTTCTTTACCTGGCTTTTTTCTGTGTAGGCGATACTCTTAGAGCAGGGATCTTGCCTTTCTATTTTCAAAGCGTCTTATCTTTTAGGAGTACTGGGAAAACAGCTTCTACTTAATTGTGGGATGAAAGCACTTCTGAAAATCAGTCTTGTGGGGTACCACAAGCTTTGGAAATGATTACTGCTACTACTAAGACAGTAAAACCAGACAAGCTACTTTTTCTTGTAACAGACATTTTTAAAAGACGTTGCCAAGCTTAAGTACATGAACTCCACCAAGGGAGCCAGTATGAGGACTAAACCTCTTAGGTTGGATGGGCCCTCTAATATCCCAAGCTAGCCTCTTTCCCTTCAGGTTTAGGGATAGGCTCTGTGACTTATTTCCTAACCTTTTTACTTTTCCTTTTTTTTTTTTCCCCCCCAATTTGGAAGGCAGAGGAAAAAACAGCTAGAAATCATTTATCAAATAAAAGCAAGCAAACAAAAAAACCCAAAACCCCAAAGCTGAAATACAGTAGATTTGCACAACTGTCTGTGAAGTTAAATGTAGGTTACTCCATTCATGTACAAAGACATTTAGATGGCAAATGGAAACTAGCTGCTGTGAAGCACATCACATTCATATATAATTGAAGAACCCGAGAGTAAAATACTGAGGCACAATAGGTGACAACTGATAAAAACAAGAGAAGTATAAAACAGGATACAAAACTCTAGGGAGTATAGAGAATATCTAACATAGGCTGAAGAACCTGCAATAACTGTATCTAAATTACCAGATAATACAAAAATAATAACTGAACTGCTGAAGCCAGAGAATTCAGTGATGTAATGCTGAGGCACAGAGCTTCTGTTGGAATGATACATTACTGGAATCGATAACATTTGCTTGATTTTCTTCACTACCATGCAAAGAGAAAGATTTTTAACTTGTTGCAAGATGTCCAGAACAGGGAAGCAGGAGTTCCCCAGCATAAGCCACTGTCCCTGTGTCCCTGGAAGAATAGCTTCACTTATTCTTTATGGATCTACCTCAAAAGAAAGTGTTCAGAGATGGAGGTGACATTTATTGTCCCTCAATCTGCAGGGACGTCTAAGTGTAACTCAAGCTCATAGTGGTCCAGTCTAGCCTTACCCTTTTTCTGCTTGCTTATCTAGTCAAAGTAACATCTTTTGGAGAGTGAAATTGAAGACAGCGGCTGGCAATGACAGTTTAGGACCATAAATGCCAAAAAAGATATATTGCAATGGTAACAGCTGAACTTGGATCTATGTGCAGTTGCAGTAGGCTTTGACGTAAATGCCTTTGTCTTGTGGTGACCATGTGGCCAAAACTGTTGAGTCAAATTCTTTTCTAAATGTGAAACAGAAGTTTGTATCAGACAGTTTCTTATGAATTAGGCTTTGGGAGAGCACACTGTTTATTGAAAATGGATGTTCTTGGCATTGATTCTTCTGTGGACAAACTTCACACTACTGTAACTTTTGTACACATATACATAGCATTTTTACACCACAGTTTCCTCTCATGGAGAGAATTCAGGCATACTGTCTACCTCGCTCTATCCCAACCATTGTTTTTCCACAAATATACAGGCTTTCTGAATTTTAAAGCTCTCAACCCCAGAAAGAAGAGAGGATGATGCTAATGGCTCCTTTTCTTGGGACTTGACTGTGAATTCAAAACCTTTATAACAACTCGTTACATTTATGTCATAACAACATCAGTCTTTAGCTTAAATGTTGCCAGATATATGTTCTTACAGGGTGAGTAACGATAATTTGTTCGAACAAGTTACTTAAACAGTTTCAGCTAAGCACATAGTATCTCTGTCATGAAAGAAGCTGAACTGAAATTGTAGTTCAGTAACGTGGCTCAGCTGGGAGATGGATTATGGCAGTATTCAAGATAATTATTTGAGTTTACTGCAGGAAAGATTAGAAGCTAACATCCATAATGAAATTCAACATTTTGTCCTGCTGGACGATACACTGTAATGTCAGCACCCATCTGCCTTTGATTTTGGATTTGTTGAGAGGAATTTCTGGTCTCCAGAACCCAGTAGAGAGGATTCAGCCAGGATGTGCCTGTGCCTCTGCTCAGTGAAGGTCAGTAGAAGCTATTAAAGCCATAGGACAACATTCCCAAGAATGGAGTGTCTCATTGCTGGGGACAGAATGGAAAGAGCTAGCTAGAGCTGCTCAGTCTGATGGGGGAAAGGGTTCAGATGCATATTTGGAACTGGCAGCAGCATGACCCAGAGAAGCATGACCACCATTACCATGTAAACTTTGCATCTGAACTCTCACTAAGGCCTCATAATGAATCCTAACCCTTTTCAACCTGAGCAGAGTTTAGGCACTGCCTTTCAGTCTCTGTATACAGTCTCAGCATGCATTTTCCTTGTCTTGCATGCTCCTCTGAGAGCTGTGTCCCTGCTATCCAGCCAGGGAGGACTCATTATGAAAACAAGTTTCCCAAGAGCCTTCAGGAATTTAGTATTTATTTTCTCAGTTGAGAATTAATTGGCATAGGTTCTTGAAGTACCACAGTAGAGAAAGATGATGACTGAAGTGTATGAAAGAAATACAGGCATTGCAGAGATCCTACACTTGATTGGTTTTAATTTTAACAATATATAGAGCTGGACAAAAATGTGTGACACACAGACAGTTATCTGGCTGGTTTTCAAGCAGATGTTTCTAAAGAGCTAGTGATTCTCCTTCCTTGCGCCTAGTGTTTTCCTTCAAGTACTGGTGTTTCTTTCTCTCATTTACAGCAAATTCTTGATTCTTCCTTGAACTCATAGCAAAATGGGCCTTCTTCCTATAAGAGCAGTCCCTTGTTTTTGCTGTCTTTATCTTAGTAAATTTTTCTCAGTATGTTTACATCCTTTCTTGAAGAGGGACAAAATTCTGTATCCCTACAGAGAGGGACTAGTCAAGCAGGACTGCAGGGACACCCAGAAACACTGGGAAACTCAGTACACAGCCAGGCATGCCCCGAAAAGCAGATCATACTGCTTATGGCACAGTCATATCCATATGGAAGTTAAATAAGAGTTATATATTTTGTTCTTCCCAGGAAAGATTTAGTCAAGGTCCCTTCATCTTGGATAACTTATTTATGTACATGAAAACACATCAAGACACCACTTACAGTGTCTAGTACAGGTAGTGGCAAAGGTAGGGTATCAACATAAAATTGTGGATGGCTTATACAATAAAAGGAAACAAAATTCATTAAATAATTAATGAAATAAAATGAAAATCATACATATGTTCTTATATAGCTACTGATTGCTTAATGGAACAATTTAGATTTAAACTTTTAAAGTTTTTGCAGAGTATCTGCTTCATTTATAAGTGAAGAAGCTCTAATCAAACCTGACATTGAGTCTTAAAAGATTTCATTCAGTTAGTTTCTTATCCAAAATTCTTGTATTTATTATAAAAGGTGGAATAATCTCTCATTATTATAAGGCCAGTAAATGGCAGGTTAGGAAAGCAGTGAGCTAAGTCTTTAGAAAAATTCACTTTCTGTTTGTATTTTTGATGCTGTCAGCTGTACTTTCACTAATTGATAATAATGTATCGTAGGATAAATAGAAGTGTTATACTTCTGTACATTTGCATAGTTGAAGCAGAGGATAAATATAGCTGATAATTGTACATATGATTTGGAAGTTAAATTGACTAACTATTGTTAATTTTCCTTGCATTAAAACAGTTTTGGGAATGCAGATTATATTTACCTGTACAAATCAAGCATTTCTCCTCCTTTTAAAAATATTACTACAGGGTTTCTGTAGCAATGATCTAAGACACTATAAGTAACAGTAGCAATACTGCAGTTTGCAGTAATAACTGTAGAATACTGTATTTTATAAAAGTGACACTTCACCTCATATTTCATCCAGTAAAACTCAGTTTTTCATGTTTTAAAATTAATGTGCTAAAAAGTGAACATGTAAAAATTCAAGTGCACAATTACAATTATGCAGATAGAGAAACAAGTGCGAAAACCTAGTCTTTCATGTCTATGTTTATGTATAATAGATAATCTGCATACAGTTGCAATTCAGCATGCTGCTGTTACAACACGGTGAGAAACCGTCAGATTTTTCTGGACATGCATCTTATTACTAAGGCAGAGAGTGGTAGCTAATACTGAAAAATAGAAACGTACACAGGTAAGAATATGTAGATCTAAACTGCTATTTAAAAACATCAAGTAGAATATTACAGAGTGGTTTTATTCTTTGACAGACATCTGAGTTATAATCCATAATTAGTAATCATCAACCTAATTACTTTTGCCTGTCTCACAAACACACTGGCATGCACAGCTTTCTATGCTTTCTCTGTTATTTTTGTTTGCTATTACAACCATTACTGGAGTATTAGTTGTGTTGGTAGCAGCTGAGTTACTTCATACGGGGAATAAAATACTGACCACACTGCATGTTTTTCCTCCCAAGATTAACTGGTGTTTGTTCAAATTCAAATCCAAAATGAGAAATACATATTCTGGTTTTGAGTTGGACTTGGTCATAATCTTTACAGAAGATAAAGCACTTAACTGCTTTAATATTTCTTGATTGTTGTACCTGATTGTTTGCATCTTCAGAGTAAACCAGGTAGCAGAAACTGCAGCTGTGATTCACTTTTGAGTGCACGTGACAGGATTTAAGTTACCATACCATCACAGTTGAAGCTATGGACTGTAAGTTAGTGTAAGATAGTGTCCTAGGTGTTTTTATATCTAAGAGCTTTGTATGCTGATGAGAGAATTCTTGAACACACATTGCTTTCTTTTCCATACAAGTTTTTGTGCTTTAAATCATTCTGCATCTTTGCTGCACATATATCTGTGGTATTTTAGTCCTTATTTTCTTTTCAAGCATTAGCATCATAAGCTGAATAAAGAGCTGATGTCAGGTGTCAGTTTGCATATCCTTTTTCGATTCCAGTCTTGTGCTCTGATTCAAGCATTTCCACTGCTTATTCCAGTTACATCTTTTGAACTTCCTGTTGCCATATAGATAATTGGGTATCTTGCACAGTCTTTTTCTATACAGAGTAAATGTGCCACTTCTGGCTTATAAGTACAATCTACGGTCAGTTCTTATGCAGTATTTATGCATGTCTTTCCAGAAAGATTATTTTGATGCTAATTTAGGCCACTGAGGAGCAGTGAGCCATCACTAGTAAATTAAAACCTGTAGACAAATCAGATCTGTTATTTCATATTTTTCAAAATGATGACAACTACAACTAATTGATGCGTGACTAACACATCTATCTCCCCCCTTGCAAGCCCTTCTCAACTCCTGACAGTGACACAGAAGTTTGCAATTTTTATGGTTTCATTTCTGTGAACTTTCCCAGGGTTCTACTATTTATGAAGTGGCAGGTACTTCTGGAAAGTAGAGGTTGATGTAATATGTAAGAGTAAGAGAAAAGATCTTGAGACACACAACTTTTTCCACTTTGTTTGCCAGAAATTTGCAGACAGAGCTGGTAGAAAATCTGAAACATTATTGATTAAATATATTATTTGGCAAAGACCATAGTGCATAATATATCAAAATTGCTTCAGCATTATGAACCAAAATATAATTTAAAATCATCCCAGTGGAATAATGAAAAACAGAAATTGTACGTTATACTATTACTGCAGCACTAGTAAAGGAAGCAAACCGTGGCCATGTAATAGAATTTTAAACATCTGGGTTTGTTTGTTTTCTAAGGACATCATTGATACAATCATGCAAATAACTCCGGTAATGTGGCCATGCAAACCTCTCAATTTGTTTTACTTTTTTTTATAGTTATGTATTATTCATGTTGCATTGGTATATGCAGTGTTTATTTCCTTAATTGTAACAAGCATTTAATTAATTACACTATAACCTCTTGAACCTATAGGCCAACTGTTGCGTCTTTAGTTAATATTTTAAAGTCTCATCTTTTTCCATTTTTCCTGGTGTCTTTGATGTTTTGTTTCTTACCCTTCTTGTTTGGGTTCTCTGTGGAATAGTCTCAGAGTAATCCTGCCGTTTTCCTTTATGACTGAAACTTTGCATTTTAACAGTTGTCTGGAGATAGTTTCTTTCTTGTGAAATATCAGTTTTAATAACAAGAAAAGAAAAATGCCATAAATCTGCACTAACCACATAAAGCTGAAGTCTCTGAGAGACTGATTAACATGGAGACTCTACACAGGTTTTTCAGTAATTAGAGGATGTGCTTGCATGGAGCCATGACTGCTCTGGCCTTGATGCCATTTCCCAGGGCAGACAGCAATTATTATAGCCCACAGTAAATTTCCTACTTTCTCTGCCTCCAGCCACTGAAGATCTTTTTGGAGTAAAGGTCTCTTAATTTTCCACACTCTTGTCATCAGCTTGGATTATCAACATGTTCTACTTGTTTTCTTCAGTTGGTTTAGAAACAATTGACAGCTGCTTTTCTACTGTAGTATTTTCCTTGCACCTGAGGTTGAAGAGATCATGATCATCGCTTCGGTTATATTAACATGGTAGATAACAGTCTTGGCATTTTCAGCAGGGCAGCTAGAACCAAACTGTTTCCACTGTCTTTGAGCTCAAGTGAGTTACCCCTGCTCAGCACTCCCAAGCTTTGTGATGTAGATTATATTTATTTATTGTTCTCAGATTTTTATCACCTCCATGGTTCACAAATTAATTATTTATTGAGGTAGAGGGCACTTTCTTCAATTATATGGTGTCTTCACCTTGTATATAAATTCTGTGGTTATTTTGACTAGAATTTTATTGTATTATAACAACACAAACTATAAAACTGACTCACCTAATTTAACATTAAAAATATATATATACTCCTGGCTAGTAAATGAAATGTTAAGTGGTTAAATTTAAAGTGATTATATTGCTTTTTAATTATACAGGTGAGATCTTGCTAGAGTTATTAGTAGGGAGAAAACGTCCAGATTGCTTTTTGTAACACAACATTGGACTGGGCCGTGTAAGATACGGGAACCATTGCTACGTTGTGCAGAGCTCAGATCTGACCAGAAGAACGGGCAGATTCACACAGTATGCCTTTATGGTTAGGCAGTTTCACCCCTTGCCATCTGGCATACTTCATAATTTGCCTCTACATCTGATGTTGTCAGTTCACACTGAGCCTCTCCACAGTATTACAGTTAAATACAGTAAAGGAGCTTTCTAAACACGAAGGGACTTCACACACTCACAAGATCCACTGTCACAGACTGCACTTTTAGTGGAAATGTGTAGGCATTCATCAATGTTTTGAGCTGACCTGAAACTTATTTTGAGGTAGACCAAGAGATGTGGAAAGTGAGAGTCCTTAGCATCTCCTAGTTGTTTTTCAATCCCAGCCGAGTCACAGCATGTAAACATACATGAACAGCTATGTAAAACAGAGCTCTGGCTCTCCCTGAGCATACGGGTGCAACTGCAGAACTAGAGCCCTGGCTCCTGGCTGCTTTGTGCCTGTTAGACTTCTTTAGCAAACATTAAGATGTTTTATGTGTGCATGCAAAGAGCATTACGGTTCTTATTGCTACTTTGACATCATATCAACATATATCTGTAGGTTTGCCCTAAACAACGAACAGCTGCCGCAGATATCTAGCTGGGTGGCTCAGTGCAAGCTGGGTATAATGCGGACAGTAAGAAGAACTGAACAATGAAGAATAATCTCCAAAAGAAGAAAGGAATATAACTTTATGGATGAGTGAACTGATTAGAAATCCTTTGGAAAAGGACGTATGTGGAAACTGAGAATGACTTTTTCAGAAAAAGATAAAGATTGAAATAAAGATTGACATTGAGATAAAGATTGAAAGAGCAGGAGAGGAAGAATAAACTTCTAACATGAAAGAGGTAGTTCAAAGAAATACAAATGGTTAGTGAAGAAAGATCAGGAAGTGTGGAAGAGGATGAAAGATTTAAAGATAGTAGTCAGAATGTGAAGAAAAGAAGGCATAACTAATGTTAGTGGAAGAAGGTAAGTTATTAAAAACTTGTTGAATAAACTTATGGAGAAAAAAATAGAGGAAAAACCTTGTCAGGCCAGGTATTGGCTGAGAAAAAAAGAGTGAAAATGCACGTAAATACAACTGGATATCCAGTGGACTGATAGCAGCGTTGCCAAGTACAGCGCCTGGCAGTTTTGAAGAAAACGTGAGATGTCCAGGGCAGATTTAACATACAAACAGACTTTTCATTCTCAGCTAGTTTCAGTAGGGTAAGTTTGAGTTACCAGGTGGGAATATCTTGATCAAGAGAGCGCCTTCTTATTGCTCTATCTATTCCTCACGTTAACAAGATCTTCAGTCAGGCACCATTTAAACAGTAACAATTTTACCTGGCATTTCTCTTAAGGGAGGGGGACATAAAGTATCTTTTAGCATATCATCTCAGCTGCAAAGACCGTTAATAGTGGTGGCTTTGGTTTATATGTTTGGGTACCAGGGAAATTGTGCTGTGCTAGAAGAAGATGCTGCTGTTTACACTTCATCCTTTTCTAAATAAAAATGGAGGAAAGAAGCAGACTCTGGAATGGAGAAGAGTGCTCTTCCTAAGCCACTTCCGAAAGAAGAGAAACTAGCACTGTTGCATCCAACAGAGATCAGAAGAGAGATCCAGTACTAGGTGAAGTGAATGCCACAAAGTAGCGTTGCTTGGAGCTGACCTTTTCTATACAGCATTGCAAGAGCTGAGATAACGGAGTGACTGATGCTGGAAGAAATTCTGAGAAGGAAATTCCTGCAGAGCAAGTAGACTTTGAGGATTTCTGTTTAAGAATCCCCATGTAAGATTTTGGTGTGACAAATATTTTTATAAAAACTTCATACCACTATATGTTTCTAACAGGTTGTTTGCTATAGAATATGATCAGTTATGACTGGTAGAGAAATTAAGCAGAAAATTGAAAATTATGACTGATAAAAGAACATTCCAGCAAACACTCAAAACCCAGCAGCCAGACTTGCAGCTGCAAAGCAGTGGCTGCTCAGCCCAGTTCTTCAAACCTGTTTTGCCAAGGATAAAGGTAAGTCAAAGCAAGCCCTACAAATCTCATGTCTTAGCATGGCATCAGCTGCCACAGCACGAGAGGAATCTGAGAAGCTACCAAATGCAGAGGTAGCCTGTTTCTTCCTGACAGGGATGGGATTAGCTGATGACTTAGAAAAGTGCAAATAATGTGACACTGATAAACCCCTTTTAGTCCAAGGTCTCGAATGAGATTCCAGTCAGAACCCTGTTCCAAGTGGAAGGAACTTGTGCTCCTGCACCACGTTCCCTGGACTTCATGCCTCCCAAGTTGTCACTAAAAGGTGTCATTCCCATGTACTGCAACTTCTTTCTCCAGGCTTTAAACATTTACGTAACAATAATTCTGAAAACTGAACCCACTCAGGAGTTTAACTCGATCTTGCAGAAACATTCTCCACATTCAGTCCCTAAATATGTTATTTTGTATTCTGTACTTTTAAATTTCAGAGCCTTCAGAGTGATTTTCTTCTCTGGATATTTGGATCCTTCTCTGTGTTTAAAACTTCATCTCAGCTTTGCCTCATTTATTCCTAATTGCCAAGACCATTTTTGAATGTATTACATGTGATTTATCCCCTTACCACTACTTTACAAATCCTGTATATAGACTCATTTTAGCTTGGCTATTTCTCCTTCAAAATAATATGTCACCATCTGCTCTTCAGTGAATTTCCTACATACTTTCTTGTATAAATTCCACTGTAAAAAGTCACTCCCATGTAGCATTGTATTAGGCTCAGTTCTAAAGTGCAGGTAGGAAAGCTTTTGCATTTCTTTTGTCTAGAAGGAACATCGATTATCTTAGCAAAGACTAATATTAGGTATTAATCTGACATTCATTTCTGTAATTACAGGCAGTATGCTTCATAGTGTATATATTCCAAATTCCATTGGCTCATACTTTTAAATTAAAAATGTGTTTTAAAATAGCAAATGAATAATGTTTAGAAACGTGGGGCTAGATTCTCAGCTAGCATAAAGCAGTTCTGTTAGCTATGCCATTTTTTACCAGCTGAGAACATGGCCTATGACCTCCTTTCACTTATTTTATCATGTGATGGAAATAGAAACAGATGAAATTAATGACATTTTCAGATTTAGTCTCTAAATAAATAAAGGCAGGAAAACAGGTGTTTCAGAGTTTATGCCTGTTAAAGAATATTTTTAGGAAATACAATGTTTTTACTTTCAGAATCGTTCATGGTGCATTGCTTTTTAGTCGTTTTGCAGTTATTGAGATCGTAATTAATAATACATTACCTAAATAAGGGGTGTTCTAAATGGATTAGCATATATAAATATATATGTGTTTTTATATGCACATAATAAGTCTAGCATCTCATCACTGTATTGTGTTCCAGATTTTAACAGAATTTTAAAAGGAAATAAACATTTTTATTTAGGGAGCAACACATAGTAAATTTAAAAAAAAATAGCTTAGTATTCAACCATAGAACTCTATCTGGCTTTGAAAAGGGAGAGAGACTTCATATAACTGTTTCAGAGCATAAACCAGGAGTAAGTGGAAGTGTAAAAAGGAAACATCCAAATGGGGAAAATTGTGTCATAATTCTGCACTGAGATGTCATCTGCGTTTTTATAGGTCAGAGACGTTATCACAAACAGAAGACATCTGTTTCTGCCTGATTTGACAGGTGTTATGTTGTGCTCTTATGAGGATAGATAAGTGATATTATATAAACAGTGCAGAAAATGTTTTAGTAAAAAATCATTATACTGTAATGTGGTATTTTGGGATAACAAAATAATTATTAATAAAGAGACGATACTCACAACTCCTGCTTTTATTTCAGGATAGTGGGTGGGATCCGCAGTGGCAGAGACAGTAGATATATTAAATACAATTAGGAAGAAAGAAGTTTTCAGACTAGAATTCTGAATAAGACCCTCATGAAAGAGTAGTTCCTCAATTTCATGTGGTCAGGTCAAGGGCTGTGCTAGCCTTCCACAACCAAAGTACAATGTTTCCAAGGATCCTGGGAAAAGGATCCTGTGGACTCCTGCCACACACAGCTTGCGCTGCACCCTTCTTTGTGGGCTATTGTTTCCAGTGCTAGCTGGGTTTAGCTAACCAGGGATGCTGGCACATGATAATGAAGTTATGTCTTTATTTTACTAGGTAGACAGCTGCTCTGAAGTTAGGATGTTATGGGATTCCAGGAAGTTTATTTTTTTTTAAGGCAAAACAGGTAATGATCGAGTTTGATGTTAAAATTGATGAAACAGACTATCTAAACAGACTTGTTCAGAAATATGGGCAGGAAAGAAAACAATACACTGGGGTAAAGCAGCAGGACTCAAGACAGATTGATCAGAGGGAGCAGAAAAAGATATAGTTAGAACAGAAGACTGAATAAATTCTCAAGCTGTTTAGTATTATTCTGGAAAAGTATGGCTGTCTGTGACAAGAGTGTTCTGAAGACTTAACAGAAGAAGGGGTGATCAAGGTCACATCTGAGACACTAGAAAAACATTACATTCAAAGTAGTTGAGCTTTTGTCAACAAGAGCAGCAGATAAAAAGCCAAAAAAAAAAAGGAGGGGGGAAGATATATCACAGAAACAGGCTATTTATATTTTTCAAATTTGAGTTAAATATTGAATTACCCTAAAATACACAATTTAAAAATTATAAATAAAACTTAATGGAAATTATGTTAAGTTTCTTGTACACTAAGACATGCACTCTCTCAAAAATTTAACGTCTAAAAGCATAGTTTCTATAGATGTTTTCTCTTTAACTTCCATACTGTGTTTGCTCAGTTTAACAGCCAAAATAAGTTTTTTATCTTTTCAACACTGTAGATACTAACAGATGCAAAGCTATATTTTTTTGGTTTCAGAAATAATTTTCAACAATAGAAAACAAAATTCAGATCCAAGAATGCTTTTTTTTTTCCCATGATGCTGCCAAAAGCACAAAGAATGCAGTCAGCCTCTTGAAAGCAAAGTAACTCCCTGGGCACTACTAGTCAACACTCCTCATAGCGTTCTCTTCTGTGGATTTTCAGACACGTAGGACTGACTATCCATTGCTGACATTGCTCTGGAGCAGAGGAACTACTGGGGGTGTGTATCACACACTTGGACCTTTGCTAACTCCCTGTAAGTAACATGCAATGTCTTCTGCTTTACTTGTTTTTCTGAGCAAAGTTACCCCTCACAATTACAACCAGCACTTTTGTTGTTTTTCTCAGCAGAGATCCCTCATTATGTCAAATTTGCATGGTCTTTGTAGAGCACAGACTTTTGAAGTACTTTTCTGAGCTGCCTAAAAAGGTCTGGGCATGTTGCTTGTGATTTTGTGCAGAGGGGTTTTTATTCCTAGTAATGCTAATTTGCATGTTTTGAACAAAAATATTTTATTTTATAAATACCTGTAAGTAATTTCCAGCATTCTTTCAGCATGTTGACAAAATAACAAATTAAGAAGAAACAAATTACAATTTAATACGACTTCTAAAATGAGCTCTATAAAGTCCGTAACGTTAGGCTAGAATAAAAATACTCTTAGGATGGTGAACAGCAACAGGATGTGAAGAAATTGGTTGAAAATATAATCCCACTTCTTTAAAAAAATATATCCTTACTTAGAATGCTATAGTCAGACCCAACAAGCAAATCTGAGGAGGACACATAAGATAAAGAGGGACCCTTTGGAAGGTAGAGAAAACTGTGTCTTATTACTTGATTGTTCCTTACTGTAGCATCTAAACCCCTTCAAATTATTGAAAATTAAGGCTATTGCTCATCATCTGTAGCATATTAGAGAAAGAACTTATTTTTTCTTTCTTAGATATGCTCTGTGTTGCTAATTCCGTAATTGTATTGAGTCTAATTTACCTTTACTTGTTAAATGTACTAAGGATTAAATACAACATTATCTGAATTTTAAATTTTATTAATTTTATTAACTTAAAAAATAATTTTATTTTAAAATTCTTAGCTATATGAAAGGTTTTTCTCCAAGACTCCTTTCTTGGAGTTTTATGACACTCTAAACTTTACAACTTTACTTAAGGAAGGGTCTCCAACTTCATGCTTTCCAAAAAAATCACCCTTGAAAATTTTGTTGATAGCTCACTAAAGAAACAAAAAGGCAAATAGCAAGAGGCTGTAATGTTGTGTATGTTAATAATATATATGTATATATAATTATAGTTTTAATGAAATATTTCTCTACTGTTTAGATTTATGATAGAAAGAAGAATGATTTTACTGAATCCAGTGAGATTCAGTATTTATTTCTGTTGCTTGTGACATTAATTTCATAACATATCTGTGTATATATGTGGTGGGGACTGAACCCTTTTCTTTTTGATTAAGAGCCCCATAATTTTAAGGGTAACAGTTACAGGTGAGATTATTATCACAGAAGGAAAGGAGATTTTCCGTAGTAGCTATAGCCATTCACACGAAGCTGAGTTCCATTTCAGGATACGGCAGCCTCCACTATTTAGATAAATGCCACTTGGCCACGTGCAGGCATGTTCTAATTTATTTGAAATGATTTACACTAAGTTTCTTAATAATGTTCTGTCAATAGCTGCTGTGCAATTATTTTCTTTCTAGTTTCCAAACTATAAGGACTCTTAACTCTAACTGGCCATCCAGGTCAAACATCTTTTTGTTTCCTGAATGGATGAGCATAATCTTTTGAACCGGCTGTCTTTGATTCTGTTCTCTGCTCTAAGCTTAAATTAGACTGTTTTTAAGATAGTTAAAAGAATGTTTCTTCTTGCCCTAGACCCTTTTTTGATTTTGGTATCAGAAAGATTCTGAACCTTCCTTGTTAAAATAATATCTGAAGAAAAATCCCTTTAATAGATTACAGTAATTTGTCTTGCTAAAGAAAATTGCACAGAGTTTCTGTAACGTGTCATACTGTGCTTTAGTTTCTGGACCAGTACATTTATAAAACATCACAGTTTTATATTCCCAAGAGCAGGACGGACTAGACAGACATACTGGGCATTCATCATTTTTCAGGGGAATAGTACTGTGTATATAGTCCTCCTGTTCTCTGTGACATTCCCCCTGAAAGTCCATCCTTGGATCTGTGCATAATCATCTAGACAATTGAGGGAAGGGAATAATTTCTGTAAGAGAAAGGCTTACATAAACTAGAAATAGTTGACTAAAAGAAGACTAGCTGGAGGCCTGTATAATCATTACTAGTATGAAGAAAGTGATCAAGGAATGATTGCTCATTGTCTCTTTCAGAACAAAACCTTGGGAAAGAAGAATTTCTTGCAAACGTTAGATGTAATCTAATCTGCTAAAAAGATTAAGAAATCACCCTCATTCATTTTTAAAAATCTCATAAATTTGGGGATATTTTCTGAACTTTCTTTTTGGCCCTACTGCAGTTCCCATACAGAAATTTATCTTGAAAGGATCCATAAAGATGACATCCGATAGATTCTATTGCACTCATCACTGTATGTTGTTCCATAGCACAGTATCACCTTAATTTCTTTTTTCCCCCACATGATTTAACTGATAAGAATATGAAGTATGCATAAAATCAATACCCCATCTTTCTTAAGGGAATCATACATACATAAATATTTTGTGCAATTTTTCTCTGCTATTTCCGGAGCACCCCAACTTTATATGAGCTTAATTGCATTATTTTATTATTTGCATTCTATTTTGTTATTTAGTAAGCTCCTAGCTGGCATGAGAAATAATGAGAAGGCTTTCAGAATGCACATTAATGCAAGAGGTTTTTTTTTCTCTGGCTGACACTTCTTATAGACCTACTGTACAAGTGTCATCTGGGAAAATAATATTTGTCACAAATGTATTAGCATGAGGAGTAAAGTAGAAAAAGATTTTAAACAAAACCAAGTTGTTGTGTGTTTCTCTGTTATTTTTTTTTTTTTTAAATAGAAGAGCTATATTTCTCACATCATGGCTAATATTGCAGAAATCATGGTAGAGAGCACTTCATTACTGACCATCTTGGCAGTATGTGACCAAAGCTTTGACAGAAGTCAGTGCAAAGGGTCACATGCTATTTGGTTTGAGCCTGGAGATTTGAGGATCAGCCATGAAATAGGACATCTTTTCCCATGCTCCATCGTCTCACTGAGATTTAAATAAAACATTGGGAAGTGAAACAAGTTGAGAGTTCCTTGGAGAATGTAAGGAACAAACCAAGTAAGCAAAGAATCACTGCTCTAGCACCAGCAGGGCGCTTGTCTGCCAGCTTTCCCGAGCAAACAACTTCCTGCAAAACAGCTGGTAGGCAATACAGTCATCCTTATGGGAAAATACGCTTAAGAAGTAACTTTAAAATGTTTGGGTTTGTACCTGGCAGTTCGTATATCACTGTAAATTGCCACAACACTGTTAAACACAAAATCCACCAGCTACAATCTCTTCAAATTCCTACCTCAGTCATCAGCTGTGGCTCTATCATCAGTGGAAGAAAACTGTCTAGAAATCAAGTCGCTATTGCCAGTCCAGCTTTCTCTACAGAGGCTATCAGCAGTAAGAACTTTTCCTACGTCAGATGTCTTTTGCGGTGAATCGGACAGAACTTGTGAGCTTAGCATGAAACAAATACCGCTGCATCCAGAGTTATAGCAGAATCAGGATTTTACAATAAGATCTTTACAGCCAAAAGAGAAATGCCGCAGCTTCTGGGTGTCTTTCTATTCAAAATGAACACAAATTGTTTTATTTTGAACAGAGATTATCCAAATTGCACACAAGTAATTCTACTTTCAAAATATCCAAATCAGACACCACTGAGCCAGCTCTGTTGCCAAGAAAATACCTTTCTTCTGTCTCGTCTCTTTCTCTTGTTTTAGTTCACTCTCATTTCCTTCCTCTGCTCAGCTTTTGATCCGAGAAGTCCCTCAGCTCAAAGGAACTAGGCTTCAGTTTGGTGTTTTTGAAACCTTGCCTGGCCTCAGACAAGTGGATGTAACAGCTCAGCCCCTTGTAGGGGGATTAGAGACGAAACAATGTCCAGTGGACCCCAGATTTCCTCCAATCCCCTTCTGTCCAAACAGAGCGCTTAACCTATACAGTCACCTGAATGACGAGACCCTTTATGTTTAGCACCTTCTCTGGATAGTTTAATATGAAGTATTTCCATTAATGTTTCATATTCTTGTTTCATTAATTTTTTGAAGGAAGAATGTATTATTAAGTGTTCAGTCCCTTCTCTCCTATGAGTTCAATTCAGGTACAGGAGGTACAACCACAAAGATGTCCTCCAGCAAAACTGGAATAAACATCTGATATACTGAGGATTAAGAAGGCTGGGAAAACCACAAAAACCAAAAGGTTTTCATGCTCCTCTTATATATAACACACACAAGAAAAAAAAAGTGCAGTTACTCTTATTAAAGAAAAATGTTTCAGCTTGTTGTAATTGTAAATTGTAAGTGTGACATAAGATTGCCTCTTTAAAAGTATCTTTCTTGATTAGGGCCTTTCCCAAGGGTATTCAGCCTTTGCTTCCCATGAAAACCTTTCTTTCTGCTCTCAAAACATAAGCCCTTCTCTCCACTTCTTGCTAGATTTCTTTGTCCGCTTCACATTTCCACTGAACTACATTAAAATTCCAGTGTTGCTACCTAATTGTTCCATTTCAGTCATTTTTAATGCTGCTTATTACCACTACTTATTTACTTAAGACATCCTCTGACTGTCTTAACTGCACGAACGGTGTGTTTCCAACAAACACCGTGTCTTTTTATTTCTAAATTTTTGTGTTCGATATAGTTCATTCTACTCACCACAATTCAGTTGACTTTATAGTTAGATGATACAGGTAGAATGAATGGCCCATCTCAGCACGAGAACGCAGTTTTAAAACATTGAGAGCTCTGTAAAATGATAGTCTACTGCATATGGTAGATCCAAAATTGCTGGGATTAGGATTCTTCCCATGGTGGGTGGTGGAGAGACTTGAACTCGGACCTGACAGCAAGAAGTGCTCCAATAGCACTTTAATAAAAGGGAGGTTCATGAAAAAGCCAGTTTCACTAAGTCTTACTGCATACAATGCAGCTGGGTGGTGGTACCAACTGCTCGAGTGTCTCACGCAAGCTGTGCATGAACAGAATAACTCCGTCCCAACAAGCCCTTGCATCAGTCTCCTGCACAAAAGTAACTTCACTTGGGATTGTGCCTTCTACAACCTTTCACCAAAGCTATAAGGCAAGTTGTCAGAGTTCCCCAGAACTGATTCCTTCTGTTCGTGCTGGGGCTCCAGAAACCTCAAATTCTCTCCCGTCGCCCCCACTTCCCTACACATTATGCATGGTTCTTTTCTCTATCATTTCTTCATCCTACATAGCGCAAGCAAAGACACAGAATATTTTGTTTGGGGTTTTTTTAATATGCTGTGCCTAATGAGAGCCTGTGTTCCTGTGTGTATGTTACAGAGTGTTCTGTGTAATGCCAATCATTCCTTTGACTTTATTGCCATACTTGGGAAAAAGTTTCTGATTAATGAGTATTTTTACGTATGCGAGCAAAAAAGGAAGAGATACCATTTAAACCCAGTGAGTTGTGGAGGCAGGCAGAGGAATCAGCATGGTGTTTACGTGTCTGACTGACTTGCAGCTTGTTACACAACTAAAATAGTGAAGGAATATTCTGGCTTTACCTTTTAATAGAGCACTGTGCTGTACAATATTTTCATCTACCAGAAATGTTTTTTATAAAGTATGGATAAAGGATGTATATTTAAAAAAAAAAAATCCCACTTGCGTAAGCCTGTACATCAATGGCATAGTTGGAAGCACTTTATGAAACAATGTATTAACTCAGTAAAATACAAATGAAAACTGTATATTAATTGTTTTATATGCCCTCCTGTACTCATGTTTTATTAACTTTTTAATATTACCATGTATCATGCTAGCATGTGATAGTCTTCAAATAAGGTACTATTTTTACTTGGTTTATGAAAATCAATGAGCATTTCAGATTAGCATTTTGATTTTGCATGAAAGCACATAATGTTTTTCTTGTATTCCATGATTGTTTCAAGGGCATTGTATCTTACCATAAAGCTGAAGATGCTTTCATCTTTCTTCAGATAAAGTTGCTAATTACTTTTAATTTTACATGATATTTAAAGACTTTAAAATTTATTATTACTGTCAGTACCAAATCCTAACATCATTCAGAGTAGTAAGACACTCAATAACTTTTTCTTTTTTTAATGTTTCTGTTACAAAGTACAGTGATAACGTACTCCACTGCCGCCTCATTCCCTTCCCTGACTAGAATTTTATCAGAGTACAAATGTTAGGAAGCTCAATGAAAATATAGTTTAATGCAGCCAGTTAAATTGCCTGAGAGGAAACAGTGAATACAGCTTTTTTAAAGCCTTTCCCCTCAGGCCATTAACTAAGAAACTGGTCACTAACTGCTGGTAACAAACCATTTGGAGGGATTATTGCTATTACCAGTATTCAGTGGTTTATGGCTACATTTTGTTAAAGACATTAGGAACTGTAACATGGACAGGCCCACAGTACTGGAAATATAATTCTTTTCCCTTGTGATTAACAACAGTTTTTCTTCCAGTCTAGGTGTCTCAAATAGTGGGTTCATTATTTGTCATCTCAATGCTGTAAAAAAGGCTTTTCATTATGGCCAGGATTCAAATGAAAAGAATGAAACTATAATACTGACTTTCTGGGAAAGTATGACTCATGTAGAAACCACCACACGTAGACTAGATTTCAACTGTTTCCAAGAATTTTAGCTGCCACTGAGAACTGGTTAACAGAACAATATTCAGTAGCTTTCCCTTCCTGTGATCAGCTGTTTCTTGGTGAAGGCATCAGCACTGCTGAAGAAATAAACAAGGTTATATATTCATTTTATATAATGATGTAGTGTAAGTTTAGGTGTAAGAAAGGCGTTTTGATCAGTATGTTTCTAGCACTCTACAGTTAGTTCCATTTCCTAATTATTAAAATTTACATAATCTATAGTATTAGCAAAGATGGGTCAGCCTTAGTTGTAATGGAAAGTGCAGAATCATAGGAAGTTCAGTGCTTAATTAGGAAAAGTTCTGTGGAGCTCCAAAAATCTTTCTTTTATTCTTTTTTTAAGGACTTCCATCTAAGAAGATATTTTGACAGCTTAGTTGTATAAATGATATTGTTGAGTTAGAATACAGATTACAAACACATTATTTGCATGGGAAATGTGTTTTTCACTCTAGTCTATCCCCCTCCATCTTTTAATTTTTTTTAAAAAAAACAGAGATCAGAACATATCATTAGCTATGCTTCTTAGTGAACCTGACTTTTCTCAAGAAATTTACATCTTTCTCTCATTTTCTGTTAAGGTTTCTTACCCTGTTTTCTCACCTAAAGAATTATAATGAGGTAGAGAGAATGAGATCTATGGGGAAAGCAGTGGACCTAGAGACTAAAGGTAAAAGGATGATTGATGGTATGAAATTACCATAAAAGTACAATCAGGATCAGATTTTAAAATGAATTTTTAAGCAGCCTAAGAGATACTCTTTGATTTGTAGTCTGGTGGAATGGATAATGTCTCATTCAGTGGATAAAGTTTCTCACTGTGTGACTTGAGTTTTTTCTGATCTTTCTGACTGGGAGTAAAATGGAACCAAAGCATAAAGTGGTTTTTAATGCTGAAAATATCAAACACAATATTCTTAATGTCAAAACCTAGGCATAACAGGTGAGAAAAGAAAAATAAATATAAGAGAACTATAGTGTTGGTATTATTGTATTAGATAAAGATGCTATCTTCTTAAGCACCCTCTTGATCTATAAAAATATTTTAAACATAAGTAAGGAAGGGGTCAGATCTTTATGTCGATATGAAAAACCCCCGAATCTTTAAACAGCTTAAGGTTTAAATATGTGTGACTTTGTTAAAAAAATCAGTAAAACCTACCAAAATATTAAAATACAAGACAAATACTATAATATATGTATATTTGAGCAACTCATGATTAAGTTTTGTTATCTCTATATAACTAACAACAATTTACAGTAGATCAATTAAAACAGAGCTTAGTGAGTATTTCAGAGTGTAAACTATTCTGTGAAATTATTCCTATATAATTGCACCAAATATTAAAATAAATTTAGGAAAGTTTTAAGTTGAATTAGGACATTTTTGTCTTTTTAATTTAGTACATTCATGTGAAGCAACTAATTGCCTCTGTAGGACTGTTGTTAGAAGTGATTACGTTACTGACAGGCTTATTCTTTTAACAAAATTCTTGCAACTGTGAATTCTTGATCTCCCCCCCCCCCTCTGGTTTTATTTATTTAATTTGGAGGATTTAAATATGATGGTAATATTTTAAAATGGGGATTATTTTTTGTAAGCTAATTCACTCTTCTTTCAAGTAAAAGGAAATTTATGATTAATTTCCTTTCTATTATATATGTAAAAAAGAAGGATATGTATACCATTATTGTATAACATCAAACGATTCCATTTATTATATGGATCCTTATTATATGGTTGGGTATTGTGATATTAAAATTACAGACAATATTTTAAAATATTTTAGCATTATAAAAAAATCCTAAGATTTCCAACAGTTGCTTCTTATGACAGTTTTCATTTTTTTCCCTCCTACTGACAGTTCCCATAATGACTTTAATCATATAGTCTGGAAATGGAGCAGGTTACTGAACAGCAACAAACTCACTGGTCAATGTCGGTGTCACTTTTCTGGGAGCAGGACTTTTTGAGCATCAAGGAACTAATTTTAACAGCCTGCTGGAAAAGTGTTAAGTGCATTAACTCCCTGTCAATCACATTTTTAGCATGCTGGCCAAATTATTATTATTTGGCTCGAGACATTCTATTGAAACTTATTTGTATGGTATTCTTATCTGTGTACCTTATGTGACTAATGATGATTGTTTATGGAGAGGTGCCTGTCCAATTATTTTTGAAGGAACACAAGAATGCAGAATGACTGGAAGCATCAGGTTTTTGCCAGAGAATGCCTCAGGTAAGAGGAGAATGGCTAGAGGCTATAAGGAATCACAAGAGACAAGTCAGAGTCGTAAATTGGGAAACTGACATATCTCATCTAATATACTTGCTAACTAGGCCTTTAAAAACCTTGACATTTAACTAAGTTTGTGGAAAAGTTATAGATTTTGTCCTTTTCTATTGGCTATAACTCATTAATATGATGAACCGAGGTGTTTATAATCATTACCAGTATTAGCAGACTAGCATATGGGATCATTTAGAGATCCAGTTAAGCACCTAACAACTAGTCAGTTGTTTATGTAGGTTGTGCCTTTTTCAAAGTCAAGTCAGTAAAAATGATATTGCAAGTTATTTACCCTTTTGGTACTTCAGTGTGTGAAATGGGATGAAAGAATGCTGGTATTCAGCTGAGGCATTTAAATAATGCTTTGGAAGTCCTGGCCTGCTTAGAACAGACTGCAATCTTTACTGTAAAACAGAAATTTCTGATGGTTTCAAGAAAAAAGAGTAGTATAAAAACAAACTTAGCAGTGAATGTTGCCTATTAACTCAAATCCAT
Source organism: Nyctibius grandis (assembly GCF_013368605.1). NCBI lineage: Eukaryota > Metazoa > Chordata > Aves > Nyctibiiformes > Nyctibiidae > Nyctibius > Nyctibius grandis. The sequence goes on along the minus strand of NC_090663.1, from coordinate 71,380,340 downwards.
TTAAATACATCAGGGACTTTGTGAAAATAAACTTTGTCTTTACCTGTTATCGTTTCAAAGATAAGATACACTGTGTAATTAAATACATACCCTGCCCTGATTCTGATCCTGTGTATACAGATATTTATATGGGTGAAAAGATCTAATTTCTGTGTAAAAAATAAACCAACAAAAAATCAAACCATACTGTTCTGTGAAATGAACAACAAAAGGAACTCATTGCAGTATGAAAAGTGGTGATGATTACAAAAAAGGCAGGAGGAGGCACGATAGCACAATAGCTAGAAAACAGTACGTTTTAATTTCTGAAGAGCTTTCCTGTCTGAAGAATTAATTTAAAACAATATACTTTGCAAGCAAGCATTTTTCTGTTTAGGAATTGCTATAATTATTCCAAAAAGCAGGGAAAATGTGAAGGGAGCAAGTCAGTGGGGGTGGAGGGAAGCTATTAGGGATTGTTTTCCCAGGGCAGGAAACTGAAATTCAGTAGGAAATGGCATTTTGACAAGCACTTTGTATTTCCAGCCAAAATGGAATCTTGCTCATTTAGTGCAACTGGAAAACCATTAATTGAGGCAAAAGCCCCACCTTAATCTTAGACGTGAGAAACTGTACTGACTCTTACAGGATTTGAGTTAACTCTTCCAGCACTACGAATTCATTACTTTTACCTAATGTACTTTGGAACATGAATAAATTATACTGTAACTTATTACAGTAGGAGAGAAAATGACTACTACTGTTCAGGTTGTGTGACGTTTTCCATGCTATCCCCATTTTCAGCAGCTCATAACTTTCTGAAAAGTTCTGGCTGCTGGGTGAAATTTTCTTAGTTTAACTCTCTGTTGGATGACAATTATTTTTTGAAAGTTTGAGGGAGTAGTTCCATTATTTCTGGATATGCGTGAACAAAAACATATTGCCCATCATGCAAACATTCTTGTTTCTTCTGCATTATCCTGTCGTCCAAATGGAGAGCGAGAGGGGGATCATTTTCTGTGAATTTGTGGACTGAAAGTGAATAATTGCATCTCTGCATTTGAGTAGCTTAGTTACTTTTTAAAATAATGAAAATCTTAGAGGAATTTACATTTTTGTCCGGTGTGCTGCTGAATTCCATAAGTTCTTTGTCCTCAGCATATTTTTCATGTGATAATCTCACAAACTTGTTAAACCTAGTGTTCTTTAACTGGTCACCTTTGATCAACAATTACTTGGCAATATTTTGACTGGTCTGAGATTGCTGAAGACTGTATGTTGGGTTATAGTCAAGTAAGACTTCAGATGTAGTGAAATGAAATTGCAATGTTCTAGTAGGTGTAGGCTCCTTGAAATGCTATAGCTCCACGCAGTAATTCCATCATGAATCTAATCTTTCAGAGGAACATGTTCAGATGGCATGTTAATTTTCTTCCACTTACTATGGAAGGCATTATCCAGTTAAAGAAGTCAGTGTAGGCAACTTTGAAGAGACATTTATGCTTGCAAAAAATAAAAAAGAAAATCTGACTGTTCCAACTGTTTGTCCTACCCTCTTCAGCTGAGCAATTCAGTTCCACAGGTGTTCTGGTAGGAACATAGCCGACTTCTAAATATTAGTATTTACACCAGAAACTTGGCTACAAATTATTCCCACCCAGTGAAGAAATAGTAAGCATATGATATAACTCAATGTCCACAGAAAAACATAAAAATATTTTAACAAACTGCCTGCAGGTAATCTGCAGGACAAGAATGATTGTAAAAATGATTTGGTATATAAATGCTTTAGGTAAGAAAGGAAATAATTCCTGTCTCAAGAGGTTGCAAATCAGGCAAGCAGTCAAGGAAAGACAGGCAAAACATGCATGAACATATATATATATATATACACACACATATATATATAAAAGTGTGTGTGCTACTGTTCCCATTGAAGTTCCCTTACCTTTTTTTGTGAACAGAACATGAGAGGTGTGTGAAGACAACTGTGAAACCTTCAGGCAATATGTTCCCTAATCTACAGATACTGTCTTTAAAAAACAAGATTTTTACTATGAAGAGCAATGTATAGCAGTAAATACACAATATATATGTGCTGCTTATTTCTGCTGAACTGGTTTTTGTCACTGACTACTCTGAAAAGACCTTGGCAGATCTCACAACTTTTTCCCACTTTCTTCTGTCATAGAATATTTTTCCTATTACTAGTAACTCAACTCATAACTCAACATAAGGAACTCTTGGTTCTTGTTCAGTATAATTCCTCCATCTTCTCCTAGGTCATGTGGGCAGGAAAAGACAAGAAATGACACGTATCCCAGACATACTTTGCTGTGCTGTTTCCATCTTTATAATAACATATCATAATTCTTCATAGATCTCTCCTAATTCTTGATTAGATCTTTTCCAGACATCATTCTCCTTCCCTGGCCTGAAATTAATCATCTTATTCTATTTTGGTGTCATTCAGTTAGTGTTTTATTTATCCTGCTTAGTAAGTTCTTCTGGTGTCACTTCCATGTAAATCAGCAGGCATTATAAAGCATTGTTAGCCTTGTCTTTTGATAGATGTTCAGAATCAAAAGACTCTCTGAAAACAAAAAGGTCTAAGCATTATCACTCTGCCTGCCGTGGTCTTGTTTCTCATTGGTAAACCAGTTTTCTTTGCCAGTAGAGACATGACTGTCATAATCAGCCCCTCCCTGAGAACCTTCAGGTCATGCAGATACCACGAATATTCTTGGAAGGGGTCTAACAGATAACCTATGGCAAATTAGACTGTGATGGGGCTGCCCCTTCTTGTTCTTTTAGCTTTCTGCTCCTAGTTTAATACTTCAGCAAATGAGTAACAGAATAGAACATTTTGGTGGGCATCAGTTCACAGGTCAACATCTTAGCATAAACATTTTCACATCAACCTTTTAAGATGTTATGGTAGTCTGGGAAACTAGGCAGCTGAGAAACAGTCACAGAACCTGACCTGCTGCCCCAGCAAGGCGCACAACTGAGCAGAGGGATGAAATGCTGCAAATTGCACTACAGCTTGTAGGACAAGTGACATGTGCTTGAGTTTTCTTCATTCCAAGTGCAGCCAGGCTGCTTTATCCTGCAAATTTAATGACACTTCTGTGATATTCAGCTCTGGAGGTGGGGTCATTAATTTAAATAAAATGACTAAATGAAGGTGTGCAAGGGAAATATCTACTACAATCACTAGAAATAAGCCCTTCTGAAGAGATGACATGGAATGGAGAACATTTTCGCTCCAGAATGAAAAAAAGTATGAGCAAGAGTTGCTTTCCTTCCTCCTTAACAGAATTAAGCGCCTTAACAGATGATGCTTAATTGATAAATTTGGACAAGAGATCAGGAAAACTGTTTCATTTAAAATTCTGAATGTAATCTCCCTTTCTGCATTTACAAAGCAAATGTATAAACAAAAAAGAGGAAAAACAATATTCCAATTCCTGTCAATTCTTTGCATTTGGATTAATTCTGTAAAATGCATCTCCATAAATGAGACTGGATTGTTATATCTTTCCCTGAGAAGTCATGTGAACCACACCATGCCAAGTTTTTATCTAAACTTGGGTCTAAACTTGCAGTTAGCCTTTTCTGTAATGCTGTACACTAAAACCTTAGTCCCCAACTTGACCAAAATTCTAGCTCCAGCCCCAAGCTTCATTGCTTAGATAATATATCTTGTTACAGTATTATTTTATAGCTCTTATATCCTGCTTTCTATTGGTTAATTGATAGCAATAAGTGAGTACAAGTTAATTATTTGGAGTAATAGCAGTAAACTAAAAAAGAGAGATGAAATGTTTTTGCTTCAGTATGAGGTACTGTCTGTTATTGAGAAGGTCAGTGAAGTTAGCAAAGAAAGTTAATACAAGATGCATACACTAAATGAGCTAAATTTGTAAGAGCATTTTCTGGAAAGATGTATAGATAAGTCTTCCAGTAGTAAGTATTGTTAAAAGAGCAGTATTGTTAAAACAGTACATTCACAGAATCACAGAATCAATCAGGTTGGAAGAGACCTCTGGGATCACTGAGTCCAACCATTGCCCTGACACCACCATGTCAACTAGACCACGGCACTAAGTGCCATGTCCAGTCTTTTCTTAAACACATCCAGAGATGGTGACTCCACCACCTCCCTGGGCAGCCCATTCCAATGTGTAATGACCCCTTCTGAGAAGAAATTCTTCCTAATGTCCAACCTGAACCTCCCCTGGCGAAGCTTGAGGCTGTGTCCTCTTGTCCTATCGCTAGTTGCCCAGGAGAAGAGGCCGACTCCCACTCTGCTACAACCTCCCTTCAGGTAGTTGTAGACTGCAATAAGGTCACCTCTGAGCCTCCTCTTCTCCAGGATAAACAACCCCAGCTCCCTCAGCCGTTCCTGATAGGTCAGACCCTCCAGACCCTTCACCAGCTTGGTCGCCCTCCTCTGGGCTCGCTCCAACACCTCAACATCTTTCTTGAAGCGCGGGGCCCAGAATTGGACACAGTATTCAAGGTGTACTCGGGTACAGAGGGACGATCACTTCCCTAGACCGGCTGGCTACGCTATTCTTAATAGAGGCCAGGATGCCACTGGCCTTCTCGGCCACCTGGGCACACTGCTGGCTCATGTTTAGCCAGCTGTCAATCAGCATTCAAACCCTACGAGTGTCTAAGTGCTCTAAATGCATTCGGCTGCCCGCGTTGTTTTCAGATGGGCTGTTCTGTTCAGCACGCAGACTTAGCACTGTGCGTGTAACAGCTGCTGACTACAGTGGGGCCTTTAATCCTCCACGTGAGTATATCTCGTTCTGCTTTACAATTCCAAAATTTATTTAATCAGATCTCAGATATGTGCATCACTGGACATGAATGGAATAATTATAGAGAAGGGACTGGAAAAGTACATGGAACATTCATATTTTTAGCAAAACAACACTTGCAGATACACTTTAGTACTTACACTTACATTTTATTGTCTTATTAGGGTGTATGACAAGAGGACAACAGAGTGTAACCTGTTCTGTATAAGACATGTCATATATGAATGTTTACGAATGAGGAATGGCACCCCTTGTGTCGTTGTGACTGCCTCTCCAACCTCCATGCATATAGAAGCAGAGCTGTGGGTTGATGTTGTGGCATGGGAGAATGGAGAGACAGTGCTGGAAGCTGGTTTAAGGTCTATGCCTCCCATCCCTTTTCCCAGCAAAGCTTCTTCTGTACCACTGTGCTACATCTTTCAGTATTTTGGATAGGGAACGAGGGAGAGTCCTGTGGAGCCCCAGAACTGTGAATCTGGTACAGGGAGAAGTGTATGACAGCACAGACAGGAGGTTCAAGATGAACTAGAGCTGAGATGAAAGGTGAGAAATGAAGGCATTGAGGAAGAGAAGACAAAGCCTTTGGACCTGCTAATAAAAAGAAAAGGAAAATAAAGGAACCTCCTTTGTAGTAAAGAGTCATAACTAGGCAGGAGGTAACAGATAGCCTAATATATCTTTCCTCATAGCAAATTTCTGTGATCTGATATTCCAGATGATTGTTTTGATACATGACACATATGTTTGTCATTATTATATGGCTTGATCTTGACCCACTTGAGTGAGCACTTTTGCTCACTTTTGTTCTATATATCCAAAACATAAACCAGTATTTCTATTAAGCAGCTAATCCCATACATTTAAAAAAAATGTATTATTTGACTTATCTCATATATGCAGTCCTTGCCTAAGGGGAATCAACATGACTGAGGGGCAGTAGCACCAGGTTTGGTTCCATTCCTAACTCTGGTGGACTATGTCACTAGCCTGCAGGACAAGCTTATTCTGATCACATAACATTCAGTGTCTTAGTTTCCTCATCTGTAGGACCTGGATAATAACATTCATTTTATTTGTAAATATATAAGAACACTTTAGAGAAACAGACAGTATTTTTAATTGCATCAATTATGCCTGAATCCCAAGGCATTTCCTAACTCTAGGCAAGACCTTTCACTGGATGAATGAGGCCTCCAGGCTCAGACAGAACACATAAATTCATGAGAGTGGAACCATTATTTTATTCTACTTATTTTTTGTCTTTTTAATTCCTTCTCCTATAATGGTACACCTGGTACTGTTGTGCTTGAGAAATCTAGCCTTGGCCATTTAAAGTAATTATGTTGAACGAAATTGTTTATAGATAACACACAAGCATCTTTGCAGTATCCAAGACAAGAAACATCCAACTCCCCTTGTTCTGTTCCGGTCAGTTCCTTATCTCAGTGCATTCTTGGTACATGTGCAAGTAATCTGTCTGGTTTACGAGAGGGTACATCATCTGCTTTTATTGGTGAAAACAGTTCTAATAGCCTTCCTTTCCAAAAATAACTCTGGAACTCTGACATCCCCGTTAGATTCATGTCCATTTTACTGAACTGATGTTCTCCCAACAGCCTGTTTTCCCTCCTTTCATTCATTTATTGCTAATAAAGCAGCCCCAAGAGTAACTTTAGCTGTGTCCCAAATTAGCTTTAGTTGCATCAACAGTATTATTTAGATCAGAGTAATACTTAATTACTTCTGCAATTGTATTTTGATCAACACTTATGTGATTCTTTAAAAGGCAGTTGTTGTATCTTCAAAACTTTCTGTCAGTGTTTCTGCCTCCTGTCTTTGAGATACAATTGCCTGATACTCAGTATACCTGAATGCAGGAGCTAGCATTTATTTTCACTATTGATTAAGAGTAAATGATTTCTTAGAAAAGAATTGCAAGCAGCATACATCACTTTTTTCCCCTAGCAGGGATTGCTTGCAGCCGTATCAGGGAAAGGGTACCATTTACTATCTTTAAAAATTGCTTACCTCTTGCAGGCTTAATTGCAACAATCTTCTGGTAATTGAAACCTTCTCTTATAGCTAACCTAATCCGAATTCAGATAGGTTAGCATAAACTGCTCAAACCAATGCAGAGCTGATATTAAAAAGCACAGATTAATTTTAGGAAAGCACCTAGCCTCAGTTTTCCTTTGAATGATTATATTTACCATTCACTCTTTAATAACTATTGTTTTGATAAGTATTATTTGCAGCTGAGAATCTCCTCTGCCCCCCAGTTTACATTTTTCTAAAAGTCTCTCAAAAAGACAAAAAAAAAAAAGACATTCCCACCTCCATATTGTCAAGAAGCCATCTGTTACTTACACATCTCTCAGGATGATCAACACTAGCAAAGAAGGGAGACGGTTTTTAAAGCACATGCTTTTAGCCTGTGAGTATCAAACTTCTCAGTAAATTTTCACCAACATCTGCCTGTCATGAAATGCACTGTTATCCCCATTAATCGATGGAGAACTGAAGCAGAAGAAAACAATTTGCTCCATCTCATACTGAAAGGTTATGATAGAACTAGGACAGAGCCTGAATTCCCTGATCTTGGTAGAAGGCTTTAACCACCTATCACACAAAATTGCTAAGTGAAAAGATACAAGTTTGGCAATTGAATTAATAATGCCTCTGTTATCATATGAGGAGGAAAAGAAGAGTTTGTCTTACTTTTATGTTGCATTTCATGTTTTACATGTCTTTAAAAGTCTCTCTTAAATTGCATGTTTTGGGGTGTCTGTATTGGGGTTGATTTTTGAGGGGACAAGCAATTTCTTGAATACTTAGGGACTGATGGAAGACTGATTTTTCAACTCAACAGTTTTAAGAGTGGCAGGTGCCAGTGTGTTTCTGCTTTACATAACCTGTTTGCAACTACCACTGGGGGTTTGTAGATCTATTGGAAGGATGAAGCTGGAGAAGCAGTGTTTGATGGCTGTGAAGCAATTTGTGTTGGATTATTTGGGGGTAAAAAGAGGCTTCTCTAGTCTACTGCTGCTAGTACTCTTCATTGGATTCTGGAGATGGCAACTAATTAAAATAAGAAACAGGTGGTCATTTTTCAAAACAAATGGTAAGTCTATAAATAAAACATAACCTGACTGCAAAGTCATTATTTTAGGGAATTACTCTGTTGCCATTTTCATCACAGCATATGATAATATCTACATGCTTGTAAGTTTATCTTATTAGTTCATTGGCATGGCTGTCCTCCCAGGCAAATTTTAAGACTTTGTCCTAAGTCTTCAAATTATAATCCAGGTTTTAATTTTGACCATTAAACTGCTGATACGTTGCCTATGGTAAATATAAAGAAACTTACTGGAAAATGAACACTGGTTTATTTATTAAAGGTATCTGGCAGATTAATGAAATAGCACTATTATTATCTTAGTGGAGGGCAGAACATTTCAGTCAATATTTTGTTAAGGCTTTTGGGCCAAATTCTCCTGTGTCACTATTGATAGATAGATGAGCACTGTAACACACCTATGATAAGAATCAACCTATGATCTTTTGGTGGTATAGATTTTATGCTGTGCAATTTTTATATCATACGAGATGCTCTGATTGTTAGACAGGGTCGCTTGGAGTAGACCTTTTGTCTGGTTCTTAGAAAGATGCAAACAGTTCTCACTGAAAACATTTTTGGTGTCTGGGCTTAGATCTGTTTTTCTGACTGTTGTTCTTATTGTGAGGCCAGTTTTTGAGGGTAGTTGAGAAAAAACACTGTCAACAGCAGATCCTTTACTCATTTTGGTCTTTTGATCCTCTGATAAGGTTGACAGTCAGCAACTGAATATGCAATGGCTCTGAATCTCGTGAAATGATTAGCCAAAGGCTATCATAATTCATACACACCTAAAGATTGAGAAGTGTTCTACCTAGCTGGGGTGCCTTTCCAGATTTAATTCAAGTTACTCTTTGAGTTAGTTTAACTGAAATAGAACAGCCACTTTGCAAATGAAAAAAAAAACCCTAATATGTGTGTCATTTTTTTATGTTTGTAGGCCTATACCTACTGAAAGCTTAACTTTGAAGATCACAAAGGATCAGAATATATAAACATCACCTTTTACAATAAAAATGTAGAAAAAAGTGAACTGCAGCTCCTTTATTCCCGATTGCTTTCTGCCCAAACTAAATACATTTTTTCTTGTCTTTGTAGAGCCAGGAGATGATTAAAAAGCTGCAGCAAGTTCATTTCTTTCCCACTAAAATGGAGCAGTTATCTTTAGCAACAGCTAACTACAGTCAAATGACTGTTGTTTTCCTTAGCATGCACTTTACAGTTGGAAAGAAAGGCAATAAGTAACTTTTAAAAGCCATGTGTAATACTGTACAGCTTTGGTACTTCAACTGTTTCCTTTTTCTGTCTGATGAAGTATTTAGAAGATTTTATTGGTGTTCATTGCCACGAGACTAAGCACACTGAAAATTTCTATGCAGAATCAACGCTTAATGTTTTAATGACACAGCAACAGAGTCAAGTTAACACTTCTGGCTTCTGCATCCAAAAGCCGTAACACTAAACAAGTGTAGAATTAGACTCTTCAGAGCATATTTTTGTCTCCCTTGTGCTGGAGTAAAGCAAGCATTTCCATGAATTATTGTGTGTGAATTGTCCAGTGTTTTCTTCATACACGTGGGGTAATTTTGGGAAAGCAAGGGAAGGCAACTGGAACTTCAGTTGAGCTAATCTGCAGCCATACTATTGAATAGTTATGTTAACAACTGATGTGTTCACTGAAATTCTGGCAAACATCTTTCTGATGGCTATTTGGAGTGAGAAGGGCCTCTGACTGCCTTTTTCCGCTCCCCCCCCACCCCAATGAAATGTATGCTAGAAACCTGTGTTGGGACAATATTAAAGAAATTGAGTGAAACTTTTTAATGAAAACAGACAAAATGGACTTAAATGATATGATTTGAAGATCCTCTTGCCTAGGCTATGTGTCACCCTCACATCAATTTTCATCTGATGAATCATTGGGGAAGGCAAAGAGATATAAGCCCAGCACAGTGAGAGCTCTGATACTCCTGTAGTCATTCAGCACACTGCCCCATGAGGCTGTTGTGACCCAAGATCAGAAATGTCATTTAAAATCATCAGGCACAGGTATGTGAGTGTCACTAGGCCAGATCCATTTCAGGAATCATTTTACTGCAGTCAGTGAACAGGCAAGGATGGTGAATGTTGATAACTAATTGTAGTTTACACTTCAATGCAATTAACACTTTTTCCTGTGAATGAGTAATGTTTTTAATGTGAGGAGATTACTTTGTGATCCCATTTTTATTTCATACTTATTGCCATATGCTGTATATTTTGTTCTTTTAAATAGTGTTAATATTCTCTTTGACTGCATTATATACAAGAGCGCATCTCCCTTTTGATTTATAAAATATGCTTATGAGACTAAAAGCATGTACGTTATTAAAATACATTAGACTAATAGAGCCACTGTCAATTAAAAGACTCCTCCAAAAATGCAGTTTATGGGCTCAACAAAGTCTCTTCAAAAAGATCAGCCCTGAAGCTTCTGGGGGAACAATCTGGGGCTTTTTCAGTCAGCAGGGAGCTGAACTCTGAGCTCTCACTGCTCAGCGCAATTCATAGCTGCTGAAATAGCTTTATAATTCAAGAATTTCATCTCATCTGAAGCGTCAAAGTAGAATACAAATAAAGAAGTGACCTTTAATCAGTAACTCAAACCATAAAACTCGTGTATTTGGAAACAATCTGGAAGCAACTGCAAGCTTCCCTGTGAGCAATCCCACCACAGCAAGCAAGCAAGCACATCCTGTACTACATGAAGAGACATCAGATTTAGCTCGGCTTGAATGCATTACAGGGTGGAGATGAATCTCAGAAAGGAAAATTTGTGGTTTGCTTTGCCAAATAAATGTATGAAGAAAACACTCTTGGCTCCTGATATTATTATTTGTCCATCAAAAATAGCCAAAATCCTAGTTTGCACATATTTCCAGCAAAAATACCTCTTTTTCATCAGGTATATTTTACCAGAAGCCATTTCTTCACAACAAAAAGCAAAAACTCTAGCAATCATTAGAGTGTTTGTTGCCTCCCTAACATGCACTTAGCAGCAATGGCTTCACATGGGTTTTATTGATTTTCATTTAAATAAACAATGTATTTTTCATATAAAATTTTTGATGAAGAAGAAAGCAAATTCTTTTAACGAAAAGATTGAACTAATGCAACACAAACTACTTCAAAACCATAATAACAAGAGAGGGTTTTCTATTCATTTTTCAGAAACAGTTCTCACAAACCAGACATATACAAAATAATCCTTTGTAGCTGTTGCTTAAAGATACCCCTGGCTCCAAAAAATCTCTGTATACTGGACCAAAGTATGCATGCAGTGTCTGGTAGCTTTATTACACTTAAAAAGAAAGAAAACTACAGAAGGATGTGCAGTGTCGTATGACTAGGAGAAGAGAGATTTTTAGATTTTTCTGCATTTTCTCTGCGAGGCTGTGTTGGCGGTGTTCATATTAATTTAATTTTGTGACTATATTTCTTCAGTAAATATTCAGTCCTGCTGTAACAGATGATTTGGGATTGCGTTGGCAGAAGCAGCTTCAGCTTTCATTTCTACATTTTGCTGTTGGTCATTTCAGGCAGCATTCAAGGAATGTGCATATTAAAAGAAAAGGCACTTCAAGCACATAGCTGCTCTTGCTTCTCGCTGCTGTATGAGGGGCGCCTTCATTTACATCACTGGAATGCAGAACTAGTTTCAGAAGAGTAAGATGAGGCCCACGAGGCCCGAGTCCTCGCAGGCACAGCCTCATCTAGTTATTCATCAATGTCAACCGGTTCTGTGTGCACAGAGAGGACACACTTCCACTGTATAGACCCCGGCAAAACACAGCTAAACAGTAAGACTCATATCGTGCCAGTCAAGGGTACAATAAATAAAAAGAACTCGTCTGTAATACACGTCTCCATTTGGACATCTCTAAATGGGTACTACCTTCATCAAGCGTCTTTTGAGTAGCGGATACCTTTGTTTAAAGAAAGGAAACCTGCTTGCTGCAAGAACAACTGCTGATTGCCAGACTGCTATAGATAAACAAATCCTGTCTACTGGCTATAAGTATCAGAAACGCTTACTGAACACAAGTGCTCGGCACAAGATCCAGAGTCACAAAACTCTGCTTGAGAAGGAATACATCACCTAAGCACAGGTTAATGTCCACGTTCGGGTGAATTAGAAGATAGGATGTTTGCCCAAGAGAAAATTCTGGCATTTCTGAATTTTTGTCTTGAACCAGAACACAAAGGCAGCATTTCTAAATTTGCTACTAAATTCCCCAAAACCTCAGAGAGAAAAGATTTTGAACAATTCAACATAATATGACAATATGGAAGCAATCTATAAAAATAAAATATGATAATGCAAATAATGAACTTTTTTTTTAAAGGATCAACAATTTGAAGGTAATTACTGGAACTGGGAGAATACTGACATCCAGAAGGGCTGTGCAAGGTAGATCTGAGAAAAGTAGAGATACATCTGAGTAATGCTCAAAGCCTCATTACCTACAGCTGTTCTCCTTCCACTGGAAGTAGTAATAAACTAGATCTCATCTTTGCCTTATGACATTTCTTTTAACGTCAGTCAAATTGATGAGACTCCAAAGTTTCTCAATGGAGTTTCTTCTGCCAAAACACACACACATAATCCTCATAAAAATCAATATTAAAATGTGAGGAACCGATCATAAAAGACCCCTACAAAAAATATGGATGCCCAGTTCCACATTTTATTGCATGGTAAACTGGTGCTAGAGTTTCTCAGGAGGAATCATCAATATAACCCCAACAGACCAAATGACATCTTTGTGACTGGCTATTTATCTCTCTCTCACTTATGTCAGGAAAATTTGTACTAAAAGCATAACAAATGATTCTTGAATTTGTAATATCTAATTCATGTGATATAACTAACTGCTCAGTGATATATTAATGTCAATCACAGTTAAACTGGTCCAGTTTTTTTCAGTTCCTACCAGAAACGAATGTCACCCTTACAAACTGCATTCATTTTGAATGCATTGAGTATAATGCAGTACGTTGCCTTCCAAAACCAATTTACAATGGTTTTAGTATATATATGTGTTAGTATGTTAACCTGTACCAGCCCTTCAGCCAGTGAGGAATTAAACCACTAAGATTAATAAAAGCAGATTTTAAAAGCTTTTATCTTCAGCTACATCAGTGTAAGAAGAGAGGATGAAGGTGTGAACCTTTTTTTAAGTGGGGACAGTTGCTAATACAATGCAATAAAATAGAGAACGCCACTGCAGTTTGAGAAAGAAAGGAGAGGAAAAATGGTCAAAGCAAATTTCATTGGAGGAGAGTAAGCAAGAAAAGGCCTGAAACAGTCATATTCTTGCTGGCACTTTTGTGTCATTCTAGTTCATATGTGTTTACAGAGTTGTGTCACAAATGAATAAAGAACACATACTCAGGAGAGTAAAATTACTTTCTGAGGGAAGGGAGAGGGAAATGTATCCTGTGCAGGGGGTAGAGGGGAAATGTATATAGGTAAGGAATGAGGAAAGTGGTAGCCATGAAGAAGAACTCAAAGGATTAAAGAGACTGTAAGACATGTAGCATGCGAGAGGGGAAAAAGAAATCTTACGGGGACAGGACAGGCCAAAGACTGAGAATGAAGGACATGGTTTAGAAGGAGGAGAAATGAAGCATAGCCAAAGGCTGTTTTGGTCATACGAAAAAGAGAATGAAAATAGGTAGCAAATAGGATGAATGAAAGTTTTTAAAAAATATTAACATTCAAAGGACTCCATGATAGTTTTTTAATCAAGATTCTCATCTAGAGCATGGCTCTTGACTGCAAGTGTAAACTACAGGCTGTCTGCAGGATGCCCTGTTGCATGTAATTGTCCCACCATGCAGAGGGTCTCTTAAGCAGCCTTTGTGTGTTCTGGTTTAGAATTACAATTTCTAAGTAAAAGAATTTCCCAGTCTTAAGGTTGCTACATTACAGATGCAAATGAAGCAAAAGGTTATCTCTTTTATGAGATTTAGAAGCTGCAGGCCAGTTTCTATAAGATTTTCAATTTGCTCTGGCTTGCAGATAGATGGAAACTATTAAACAGCAGTGTTAATTTTGAAAACAGGACTTAGATGTTTTTAAGATTTTAAGCAAATTGAAATAATAATACTGAGGTATATGATTTTTTCTTGCATGTCTTAGGCCAGTATTACTTCTGAGCTTTATTTAATGCTTCAAATACATGAATGACATTTCAGAACCGACCATTTAGCTGAAAGATCAAGTTAAACACACATATCCAGTACAGTGCGGCATAGTGACTGGTTTAGGACTGGGTAAACCATAGATTTTTAAGTGCTGTCAAGATTTTCTGGAGAGTATAAAGAGAATTTCATCTCTTCTTTAACCTTAAAATCGTCTCCATCCCTTCCACAAAAAAAAAGATAGATTTCCCAAGTAACTGTGTTACAGTGTTCTAGGGCTCATGGGGATTGCTGATATATTGTAAGCTCGCTATAGCTTGTAGGATAAAAGAAACTGGCCACCTCTGAAAAAGGCTGGTCCCCGTTTCACTATATGAAAGAAGATAAAATGGTTGCAGGTAGAACACTGAGATAAGAAAATCGAGTTTTAGAATCTTTGTCTTAACATGAATATGCCCAAAAGCAACACCCAAACTCTTGTCATGGTGATTTCAGGAATGATGATACCACTTCATAAATTCTCTCTGCATTCTGCAGCCTTAGTTTCCCTGCAGTTACCGTCTTTACTGTCTTACAAAACAATCTCCAAGGCCTTTTTGCATAACTCATTTGCATGGTTGCTGCTCCAGTATGTTACCTGCTACATGTGTACATTTCCTCAATATCTTAGCTCATGAATGACTGCTTGCTGAACAAGGCTTCACAGGTTGTTGATCACAGTGTGCAAATGTTTACCATCAGTGAGGGCATACAAATATAAAGAATTGCCACAATTTATTAAGCAGAATTTAAGTAACTTCTAGAATCAGATCAAGCACATTTTCCTCTATGAACATGATGCAGCAATAAGTATGTCCCCTGCCTTGCCAGCTACATTTGTTTTCCATTTTATATTACAATTCAGGGAGCATATAGTGACTAAATGTCTTTCATAGTTTGTGCTATATGTTTATCTCATGAAGGTTTACAGAGAGTAAGAGTCATGCAGCTACACGGCTGCTCCAGCAAAAGTGTCAGTGTAAGCAAAGGAAACCTGCATTGTCCCAACTGCACCTTTTTGCAGACATGTCCCCTCAAACCTCAAGTTTAGTTTGCCACTAAACTTTGCATGCCAGTGTTGGACGTTTCCACTCTCAGTCCGCATTCATGCAGCAGAATTATTTAGAGAAGCTTCAATTTGCCCAATTTGGAATAGGAGGAAAAAGTGTATGGTGCTGCCAGGCAGAAGATTATATCTTCGTTTTGGTGGAGGTTTCAGGCTCTTTAGAGAGCCTGTGGTTGTGGCTGTCACTCTCTGCCACACTCAGAGGCTTTTTTGATTGTCCCTGTCAGTTAGCAGCCCAAGGTTACTGCCAGCTCTCTGTCAGTGCTTTGATTTTTGTCAGCTATGGCCAGGTCCTTTTAGTTATCTGCTATCTTTTCAGCTTTGTTCAGCCTGAGCTCTACTTGTCTACTAATTAGCTCTTTGGAGATTTCCCTTTTAAAACTCACTATCACAGAGGACAGGAACCGTTCAAAAGTTTTGTGCTTCATAGAAATTCCATATTCATCCACATCCCATACAGCCATCTTTTTAAAATTAAAAGTGGCAGGTCAGGCCAATTTAAGGTATATAAGCAGCACAGCCTGTAAAAAGATACCTTTAGGTTCTTGATCAGGTATGTAGATGAATGACAGAAAAAGAAAAAAGGTTTCCACTGAAAGGACCAAGGTGTACAAATAAAAAAGAAACTATCATTCTGTGTAACGTATTCTCATTTTCTTTATCTTCTGGTGTGCAAATATTGTGCTAGCTGAATATAAAAGTAGCACAACTTTAGGGTACAAAAAAAAAAACCCACACTGTAACAACATCAAGAGTGGTCTTACATCAAGGAGGGCCCTGAGGATGTCTTTGTTGTCAACTTCAGAAGAAAAGAGAGGAACAGAAGAGGAAACTGGCAGAAGGAATAGATGCCAAAGAGAACTCAAAGGATTAGGTCCGGGTGAGGTGATCGGTATTCGAAAACAGTCTGCCTTCTGGCTCTGATCTAAGGGAATAGGCTGGCAGCAAAGCCAGAGGGCATAACAGCACAAACACACCTTCAGCACACTGCTGGAGGCTTGCCTCAGTGCCTTAAAAATTGTGGTAGCAATTAGAAATAAAGGTATATAGGAACAATAGGTGAAAGTGCTCTATTTATGAATAAAAGTCCTCTTTTTACATAATACTCAGTCTACTTGTATCTTTTTTTCCTTTTTTTTTTGCCACTTAGTACGTTTTTCTTGTGGTATCTCATCAATGCTGTAAGTTGCGCCTACATTGCACTTACATAGTGTTAATGCCTGGAAGATGAAAGTAAAAACCTTTGAATATATTAATGCTGTAACACAGATGTCTTACTTTTTAGACTCTTTTTTTAGAAATATGGTGTGGTTAATAATGATGCAGATTGTGCTCGATGGATGAGCAGATGAAACAGGGGAATACAGATTAAATAAAAATTTCTTCAAAGCTTACGTTTGCTTCATAATTTAACTTCTGTACTTGTCATGATAGTAGTAGCTAGGTGCAACCGTGCATAATCACATTGTTCTAAAATATCCTGGTGAAACAGAACAAACCTCATCTAAACAGCACTGCCACACTTGTTCAGATAACTGGAAAAAAAAAGTAATTAGGAAATGTCAGCTCAGCTCTGCGGTTGATGATAATTAGAAATCTATAGTTACAATAAAAAGTACACAAACAGTTTTACAGTTGAGAACCAAACATTTCTTACTGAAGGCAAGGCTGCAAAGACACCATGGAATAATCTGTCCAGACCTCCTTGTCTGACACATCATCTCATGCAATTTGTGTCTGGTTTCTTATTTTTCTGCTCTCATATTTGTCTTATGCATTGGACACCAGAAAGAAACACAGATTTGGCAGCTTTTGCTTTGCTAATGGGAAAGCTCCCTTCTCAGGTCGCTGCTAACCTGGGTGATGTTTGGCCAGCATATGGTAACCATGCCTCCTCAGAGCACTCGCACTTCCCTCTGAGAGCTGTTCTCGTTCTTCAGAGCTCAGGTTTCCAATGACCCAGGTATTACAAGGAGTTACTGGTGTAGAGGAACTTATTCTTTGAACGCGTCATGTACGTGGGGTCCTTTGCTCCTGATGTCTGGCCAGACTGACAGAATGACAAACATTTAGTTGTTTCTTGTTGTTTACATCTTCAGATGTTTTCAGCCTCTCTTAAAACTGCCTCGTAACTAGTCTGATAGATTTGGAGGTTTTACACATTTTTTTTTTCCTCTTTCTTGCAGATTGAAAATTTCAGACATATTCTATTACAATATTAAAATTCTGCTGTTCTCAAGGTTGGATGTATATAATAAACTTTTCCTTGTTGGATTAATCTAAATTAAGGCATATTAGTGGCATAAAAGTAGCACAGATATTTTAGCTGTATGCATTGAAAGCATTTTGAATCCACTCCTACTGGTTTTAAGAAAAGTTCTGGCTAGTCATGCTCATTTTCAAATTGATTTGCAATCTTCAAATTGCAAAATTGAACTGGCCAAATTTTGCATTTGAAAAGCCAATTCATGACTTTCATAATTTGCATTCCAGTGATAACAGCAGGTTTGATATGAAAGCTACCTGGTGTCCTTTCTGGAGAAGCAATGGCCCAGACACTTTCTCTTTGGTGTCGCGTTATTTGTTTGTCCCTACTTTTTGAGTCTAGCATTTGTACATTAAACAGCTCGTCACTTGCTCCTAGTTACATACTGGATACACCCAGCTGAAGCAGTTATGTCTGCATTGCATCTCTGTTCAGCTGACACCTTAAACGCTTAGAAGCAGTTGAGTTCAGAAAACTTAGATATTAATAGCCTTAGTCTTTCCTTCCTCACTAGGAAGATGACATACTTCAGGTATGGGCAGCTGTCGCATTGCTTTAGCCTTTCCAGGTTCAAGGTATACTCATAACAGACAGCAAGTGACCTGTATCACACTGTTTGCAGTCATTGCTTCTCTTGTTCTTCTCTTACGTTAGTTATGCTTCCCTAGCTTGCTCTTAGAAGCAAAAGGATGTTGCAGACATAATCTACCTTGAGTTTCTGCTAACTCAAATTACTATACCTGAGCAGGATGATCACCCAGATATTTATCTCAAGGAGTCCTCTTAGCATATCTGGCTGGCAGCATTAATATTCTTTTACAGCAAATTTAATCCATATTGTCTCAGCCATCCATTTATACTGTGTAGAGTGGAGATTAGAGTAAGTAATTGCTTGCTTAACACAAAATTGCCTGTTTGTGAGACAGTCTGTGCTTTTGCCAGCAGACTCAGATATTATTTCCTCAATTGCAGGCATCTGTTATTGAGCTCATCTCAGTACCATCCTGTATAAATGAATTGCTCTATGCAAATGTATTTTGTCAGTTTTTTCACCAGCTGTCATGCTGCTTACCCAACTCGAGGGCTGTGTCTCTTCACTGAGTTTTTCCACTTGCTTATACTGAAAGCATTTAATGCATCAGTTGAATCATTTCATCTAGTTCTAGTACTACATGTCTGACAGACATTACAGTCCTTGAAGTACCTCTCAGTAATCTTTTAATAGCTTTGTTCCAAGGTACATATTTTGCTTTGACTGATTTTATTTCTTCTTCTGCATTTATTTTATGGATTGTTTGTCCTATTATAGTAACTGAGGCGACGCATACCCTGGAGTCGAGCAGTGATTCAGCTAGTCAAAAAACAGAGTGAGGATTCATACAATATTACAGGTACCAGTGCATTTGCAGCGTGCTTGGGAATTTTCTGAGAAATGCCTCACTGGCTGGGCACCGGCAGATTGGCTGTACTGGACAGTAACAGAAAGAAGAGTAGCCTCAAGAGAAATGGTCACTAGAAGCACATTACTATCACCATCAAAACAATTAGTTCATGCTGAAACCTGCTCCTAGGAAAGGAGAATGCCAACAGTGGGGGAAGTTCTAGAGAGAACCTTATATCTCTGGCCTTAATGATTTAAAAAGGTACCCCCTCTCCTCCAAAAAAAAAAAAAGTCTCTTACCACTATCTTGAGACTGTCTGAAGATCAAGACTAGTAAAAGAAAAATTTAATTGACTGAAACTGGTGTTAGAAATTAGGTTTAACTAGTGGACAAAACAATGGTGGGTGCACTATGCTGCTCCTTTCCCATATCCATCCTACTCTCCCTGAGCAGGGGTGTATTTCTGCACAGACAACAGCAACTCCTGAGGATACACGATGTGTTGTGGATACACGATGTGTTGTGGCTATAGGAAGAACTACAGGCCTGTACCTCCCAGTCGAGGTTCACGAATTCTGGGAGCTCAGCAGAATCACATCTTTTGTTGAAATAAAATGCTTCTAACACTCTTAGCCATAAAGAAAAATTCTACAATATGATCAAAGTTAAATAAAATCACTCATATCTGCCTAGGTTTGCAGAGAACTGTTAATATTTGTGTGTGAGAAAAACTGATTTATCAATCTCATCACTGATTTAACTGGCAAGCAAACCCCATCCCAGCAGGAGGAGAACAGAACTAGCCCTCAAGAGGAGAGGAGACTCAAACTACTACTCCTGTCACTCCTAAAGAACAAGGCCACTCTTTTGGGGGAGAGATCTCTGATTATTGCTCCAAAAGCTCACCTTCACCCTGAGAGTGTGCACACTGAGGGCCACAGGGTCAGGGCAGGGAAGAGAGCCACGTTGCAGAGCTGAAACCAGGGCCCTTCCCATGTCACAAGGCAGGTACAGCTCTGTCTTGTGCCATCCTTGTTACTGTGAAGGCAATGGCACCAGAGCCCAGGTACCAACCCAATGGAGTTATCTAGCAGAAGGGCAGGTGGAAGCTGTGCCAAGGAGATGATGCTTTCTGTTTCAGTCACTTACTTGAGTGAAATGGCAACATTTTTTTATGGGCATGAAACTCACATTTGAAAACAAAGGTTAATTTAAAATATGAAACAAAACACATCCCTATTAATGTGTTTCTTTTCCTCTGCAGGCAAACATCTACTTTGCTGCAAGAAGAAAAACAGCAAAGCTCCCATAGGCAAAATTTCATGTTGTTGTTCTGCCTGCCATATTTGAAGTGCAATATGGGCTATTTACTGGGGATGGGAATAGCTCTCTAGGGGAAGGACAGGCAGACAGGATCATGTTAACACTAAACTCACTTTCTTCCCAAGAAATCATTAAAGACATTGGAATGGGCTGCCCAGGGAGGTGGTGGAGTCACCATCTCTGGATGTGTTTAAGAAAAGACTGGACATGGCACTTAGTGCCATGGTCTAGTTGACAGGGTGGTGTAAGGGCAACGGTTGGACTCGATGATCCCTGAGATCTCTTCCAACCTGATTGATTCTGTGATTCTGTGATTCTGTAAAGAGAACAGACAGTATTTCTTCAGGGCTTTAACAAATACTGAAATCCCTAAAATCCATTTTTGAGGATGTAACTATCCTTACTTTACAGAGAGGCAAAACCAAGACAGATTTTGACTAAACAGTTGTTAGTGGTCTTCATTTTAGGTCCCTTGCATTTTGGATGTCCAGATCTGTATTTCCTCCTGCTGTCCTCCTCCTGCTCCTCTTTCTTCACCTAAAACACGCTGGGCTCCCACAACTACAGCTGAGAAGATTTGTGTCAATGCTCAGCATCACAGAAAATTAAACTCAAATGATTTCAGATAGAAGCCCCAGAGTTAAAAGTTTCAGTGCAAGAAACTGGACTCTCAGCATCTTACCCAAGTCTTTGAGTTTTGATTTCCTCTAGCTCAGCACTCCTACACCAGAAATTCACAGTGCTGCCACCATGTATCTATGTGAGTGCAAAAAATCTGTTATGGAAGAGGCCAAAGGGCAAACAGTCACTGCATAAATACTTTGAAAGTCAGCCTCTGAAGTGATGAATGGTTACGGGGACATCTACAGTCTTTCAGATAGACAAGAGCCTACTTCGCTCATTCTCTGAGCTTATCAGGCGTGGATCACTCCAAACTGAAATCCTGCAGCCATGGCTAGTGCTTTGATGAACCCATAGGCAACAGGCCCTGCAGTCAGGACCAACATTGCAGTAATGTTATTATTTGGCTTCAGCTGCCCAGACTGCAGGCAGAGCCTCTTCTCATCCTATTGCAAAGACTTCATAGACATATCCTAAAACAAGAGCTGTTGCATTAGTCTCTCGGAAATACAGAAACAGAATGTTACAGAAGTCTTATCTTCCTCCTCTCATGGTGGGTTTCGCACATTTTTGCTCTATACCAAATCATCTTTATGTCATTTTTTTCCTCTCTAAAAATTAATATTTTATTTTTTCGAAGAGTGAAGCTGCTCTGCAAGGTGAAGAGCGCTGTGGAGAGAAGGCACAGCAGGAGTTTAAGAAGCCTGGGAGTTTTCCACATCACCTTTTTTTTAGCAGTTGTCTACACAGGCACATGAGTGGTCTGCAGATGATCTTGTCCCAGCCTTGGTCTTTTCTCCTTTCTATGTTTTATGTCTTGTCTCACAGATCCCAGTAAAGTTGGGAGAAGCCCAACTGTTCCAGCAAGGCTCAGTGATTTCATAAGGATTTCACTTGAGCAGAGAAGTCCACTTCTGTGAAAGTGTAAGATATAACATAAGCCTCCTGAATGCTGTTGCTCTCTCTCTTTCACTTCAGCAATGCAAAACCCATTAAAATAAATGTAATTATTTGTAATGAAACTCCTCTGCCTGTGGTATTCGCAATGGAACTTAGATTAGAACTTTTAGTTCCAATTGTAGTTTTCTGTTTTAAATCTTTTAGCAATTCTTGTGTCCTATGGAAGATCTGGCAGATCCCTAACAAACAGTACCCCATTTTATAACAACCAAACTATAGTTTACCTTTTGTCCTGACAGGACAAAAATCCTGGTGATATCTGGCAAAGTCAGGGAGGATAATACAGATGGCTATAGATGGTTATATAGAAGGGTCTGAATTCCAGAGAAAACAAGAAGAGTAAAACAAGCAAACAGGGGATAATCCCAAGCTAAATGCAAATAATTAATGGAAGTTGCTAGGAGGGAAAAGAAAGGACAAAGTGAAGAAGTGAACAAGTGAAACATAAGAACGTCTATCTGATTCAAATCAGGCATGTTATACCTGTGTTATGCTATTGTTCTAAAAAAGGAATAAGCTTATTCTCAGCCCCGTGGGACTGATGCATTTGCCTGTCAGCTTGCTGTAGGCGAGCAGAAGGGCTGCGGGCGGTCAGGGCTGTTGGCAGTGTGTGATGGCATCCCACCTCCAACCTCTGCCCGTGCAGTGTGAAGAAACACCCCGTGCCTGACATGTACCACTTGGCTGACGTTTTACACCCTGGCACCGAGGTGGTCACAAAAAAAACATTTACACCATTCTGAAAGTCATTCCAGGAGCTACAAACTAAGTAATTGTCAGTGGTCTTCTATGTGACAGTAGACAGCAGAAAGTAGTACGTTCTTTTAATATTTCTAGGTAAAATGTGGCGAGGCCTCATGATGCAGAGCACAATGAAGCATTAGAACACCCTGCAGATCCAAACAGAATAGGAAGGGATCTCCAAAATGCAGGAATGAAATGTATTGCTTCACAACCAGAGGTGTCATTTGAGATGAGCAAAACAAAATGCCAGTCACTTGAATCAGCTCTCTGCAACCTCCCGTTTAAGTAGACAATCAATCAGCTACCCTCTGGCAATCACCGAATATTGTAAAGCCAGTAAGGCTTGGAGTCACCACCATTCTTATTCAGCCAGGCATTCTCTTCAGCTCACATGCAGAAATAAACCTGACACAACAACTTGTTGTTATTAGAAATATGTTGAATATGGACCATCTCTAGAACAGAGTCATAGCAAGACATTTTTGGTTCCTGGGCAGGTGGGGCTTCCACACATTTTCTCTCTTGCCTCATCCCCAAGCTGGTCTGCATTACAGCCTTCTGCCAGCACAGCTATGTCAGGGAGCAGTGTGGTGAGGTGCAAGCTTTGACTAAAGCAGGTGATGCTTTGGCAGCAGAGCTCATTTGTGTAGCCACAATCTATTCTGACAAAAATCTGCTTTTATCAGCCAGGAATAGAGTGTTAAAACAAAGGGGTGACTTTTGGTTCGGTATTTTGTTTGGTTGTTTTCTAGAAATTGCATCCTCACTTAGAAAACTTTCAATGTAGGCTTGAATTTTTCCTAGCATAGAAGCAGCCTAGAAGAGAGTATGAGCAAGGAGCTCCTTTTCTTAGTGTGCATTCCTTCTGTACAAAGCACCTCTTGTGCTATTCTGAACTGCCTTGAAGGAAGCAATGCCCACTGCCCAAACCTAATCAACCAAGTTGAGGTGCTCTCAGCCTGGAGAGTAGGCAAGCATTTGAGTTAGGCACCTCTCTGATGAATGGACCATTTTACCTGTAGTCGTTTAAAGTACTTCTGTATTTCATAATCTGTTTCACCCAGCTGTTGTCACATGCTAGTGAGCATTATATATGCATTAGTGCATTCTTGGAGAAGAGAAGGAACCCATCTACACTGACAAACACTAGATACCACAGTCCAACATCATGTGGTGGTTCCCCTTCCAAATCCCAGAACACATATACAGGTGCAGTGTCCAAAGCCACATTTTCAGGATCTCATCGTGATTTATTCCCAGCTTTGCAAATGACTGCAGTTTTTTAAACAGCACTAGAAATATTCAATTTCCTACTGTGTTTGTGATTTAACATACCTATCTCTCCTACTTCTAGACCGATAGACAAATGGGATGTAATACACTTAGCCTAATGCTAATTCAGAATTAAACACTGTCCATCCTGTGGCTCTACCAGAGAACTTTTACATGTGTTTTATAAGAGGAAGAGAATATATCTTTTCTGGCAATTAGAAAAGCATGCAGGGATTTCCATGTATGGGTGCATCAGATAATGAACCCCTTCAGGAGTAGGAAAGTAAGTGGGGCATAATCAAACTATGTATAGTTTTATCAATGTTCAAGGAATATACAAACTAATAATCAACATGACATTTGATTGTTCTTGTACCAACTCTCAGTAGTTCCTTATTCCTGACCCTACTCAGGAAGAAAGGGGTTTTTGAAAGAGGGAAGGGTCAAATTGTTTTTCAAATTAGAAAAAAAAAAAAAAAAAAAAAAAAAGAGAACCCAAACACTTTCAAATTGATCTAGAAAATGGATCACCTTACATGGATTCCATCTGCATATCCTAGTGACATGGGTGTATCTTCCCGCGCATAACAGCAACATGCTCAAGAAGGTAGAAGAGCTCTCATGACTCAAATTCATAGAATACACAGGTTTCATATCTTCCACATTCGGTTCTGGTGGATTACAACTTTAAAAGCATTTTTGTCTCCCAAACAATGTAGTGGAATACGAGAAGGGTGAAAACTATAATTAACACCAAGTAGGATATGTAAAAACGCAACTTCCCTGTGCCAGAGAAGCGATGAGCTTCTACCTGGTCCCTTTTGGGCTAAGCTGTTTGATCAGCTTCCCTCAGTCTCTGTGGATGTCCTTATACCAGCCTAATTGAAGGACCCCTGTTCTCTTTTTATTTTTGCTCAATGAAAAATGCATTGGAGATGTCTTATAATGAACTTTGATATGGTGAAATGATAATAATGTCCTAATTATATATAAAAATGTAATTACACTTGCTACTATTATAGAAAAACTCCCTTTATAATGAAGTGTTATGTTAGAAAAAAAGATTTCATTATAGGCGGATTCCTTTACTTGTTAATTTGGCCTGTGATTCATCGCTTTAATATTAAAAAAATTTTCTCTCTAAGTTACTTTTGATGTTTCTCATTTATGGTTCATTTCTCTGCTCTGGCACCTTAAGATGCCAAAAATTACAAACTTATTTAAGATATAGTTAAAAATGCACTAGTTCTTTAAAAGGAAGATGGGAAAAAAAGGAGTAAGAGTCCTTTTTCTGGTAAAAATATTTTATAATGGAACATGGAACCAGGTTAAATACCATGGCTGTGTTCTCACTGACCAATTGCCTTTGCTGTTAAAACTTTTTTCCTCAACATACTATTAAAGAAACGTAGTATCGAATACCTAAAATTGCTAATGAAGGGAAGAAGAGTATTAAAAGAGACCATTTAGAAAGAACAGTTCAATGAAAGAAGCATCCAGTCACTTCTAAAAGCTGCAATAAAGTGACAGTCCTGAGCAAAATCTGAACAAAAAAAAGAGAGAGGAGGGGGGAGAATGAACATAATGTGATTTCAGGTCTAATATATCAAAACTGATACGAGTTCAGAATAACAATATTTTCCCTCTTGTACCTTGAAAAAAGTACTTCAGGTGTTTTTAAGAGACAGTGAGTTTTCCTTTGCATTATAAGGTAGTTTGCAACTAATACCCTGTTTAAAAGCCAGAGGGGGAAGGTGATGGTAGGGCAGTGATTTGCTAATAATTGAAAAAGATAACAGTAATTTTCTGGAACAGGAAATAGCATTTCCCAACCCAAAACATAACATGGTTATGAGGTGATAAAACATCTAACCAGCTCCACTAAACTACATAGTCACTGTAAAGAGACATCTCCTAAGATATTTTTAAATTGAAAAAAGGGATTTTTAATAAAGTATGCATCCCAGCTTATATCATCTTTCCAAGTAGGGGGCTTCAGTTTCCTTTCGCATGGAAGTCTCCTGCCCCTGCCCATTCGCTGTTTCCTCCTCTTTGTTACATTCAAGGTGGCCTCACTAAAAGAGAATCTTCTCCACTAGCCAGCAGCTCTCAGCGCCCCAGCCCTTGCTGGAGTGGGTAATAGCTCTACCTTGTTACAGTGCATTATAGAGCTAAAAGCATGAGGAAGAGGCCCACGAACCCAAAAGCTTCTCTGTACTGGAGACCTGTAGGAAGATACCAATTTTTCCTACAAACCTTGCCTCATTTTTGTCTTTAGACCGTCACAGCTGTAACACTACCGATAACAAAATTTATTTATCTATTGATAAAGCTAATGTTTTCTGTATGATGCTTACACTGCATCATGCTCTCCACTCTTGCCCCCCTTGACAGATACTTGTATGGAAATAGCTTTCTGCTCTTTATAGTTCACATCCGTATATGCCTGCTAGCCTGCATATAAAGATAGAAAGACTCTAAAGGTCCATCTCTTTGTGGGTTCAGTAGGGTCTTGCATGTTTTCCTCATTTTACACTCTTGCAAAGCTGCACAAGGCAAGACCCTCAATTCCATGAAGGTTCTCACAGAGAACATCTAGGTATCAAGAGTTTTGGTCCACATAACTTTCCTTGCTTCATTTTGCTTATTTGAATAAAGAGAGATCCAGAAGCGCTTACTGTTTAATAAATATGAAAAAGTAGTGAATTTGAACATAAATATTCTAACTTAACTGAGACCACATCTGTCCATCTACATAGTTTTGTCTGCATTGGTCAGGAATTCTGGATGTTATTTTCCTGGCCCACGATATAGGTAGTGTCTATTAAAGTCATATGCAATTACTCATATCTTGTGGTGACAGAATGGGGTCTGACATTTTATTCTCTGTATAGCCTGGATCTGGCCAGTCCAAGTAATTGGGACAAAGTTTCAGTATTTGCCTCTCTAATATTAAGAAAGGGGGAAAAAAAATGCTGGGGTGGAACAGATCAGAAGTAGCTAAAATCCAGGCAGTATACTTTAGAAGTTGTTCAGCTGTTTCACCCTGCCAAATTTAAGGAGCTCCTACCAAAAAAACCAAGGATACTGGGAAAAGCTTCAATAAAAAGACATTCTTGCCTTAAGTGAAGTTCGTGTGGAACAGGCATTTGTTAAAACTGTTCCTGGGATGGGGCCACTCTTGAGCTGCGTGACACCACTACCTCACATTCCAAAGGATGCTGTACCATTCTGTTACACTGTTGTATTACTAGACAAGATTATTTCTCTCTTGGTTAGAAAATTGACATTTTAAAAATTATTCCCACATGCAAACTAAAATAATATATTGTATAGAAAAAGAAAAGCATTCCGATAGATACTAAGCATGACTGGTTGGTGTAGATTCACATGTATGATATTGCACTTTTTTCTATAAGGTATAAAAAGTCCTGATCATGGTACAAGAGTATTTAGCTCCTCTAGAGCATCCTTTCAAACCATCATCCTAATGAGTTCTTACAGCAGCCCTGTGTAACACACTCAGTGATTCATTCCTTCATAGTCAGTAAATCAGGTTCTCATCTTAGTGTGCGTTTATGCTTGTGTAATTCATTCCATGAAAATAATTTAAGTGAGGCCCTACACTTGGAAGTCTGAATGAGGAAGGGACATGTCCAAGGCCATAGAACAAGTCAGCTGTAGGACTAGGAGATGGGCAACATCAACAGGGTGGACTGTTCTTCCAGCTGTCCTAATAGAACAGCTGGTTCCTTTTCTAGTTAAAAAACCCCAAACCTGTTAGTCAACCTACTTGCAAAATCAGCACAAGCGTTGGCATTTTTGCATATTTTTGGGTTTGCAGTTGGAGAGTCTAGATATACAATTAAAGAAAAAATAGATCAGCTTGAGAGGTGGTACTGAATATATGCATTCCTAACCTATTGCATTCTGTAGCATTATTCTCTCTTCAGAGAAAAAAAATAAAATCAGCGGGGATAGAATAGAGACTTAAAATGGAGTGACAGATGTGGTCTGCAATAGAGCAGCAAGTGTTGCCGGAGGAGATGCAATCTCATGCACTACCACAATGCAGAATTCCCCCCAATTTTTTCCTCCTTTGCCAAAGAAGCACTCGCATGAGTAACTGCAGATGAAGCAAAATTGGTTTTATAGAGGAAAACTAGTTACAATTTTAATCACAGATAAAGTCTGAATTAATAAAAAGGCCTACTGCCAAGAAGGCCAATGGTATCCTGGGGTGCATTAAGAACAGTGTGTCCAGCAGATCGAGGGAGGTGGTCCTCCCCCTCTACTCTACCCTGGTGAGACCTCACCTGGAGTATTGCGTTCAGTTCTGGGCTCCCCAGCTCAAGAGGGACAGAGATCTACTGGAGAGAGTCCAACAGAGGGCTACGAGGATGATTAAGGGACTAGAACACCTGCCTTATGAGGAAAGGTTGAGGGACCTGGGGATTTTTAGTCTGGAGAAGAGAAGACAGAGAGGGGAACTGATTAATGTGTATAAATATATGAGGGCCGGGTGTCAAGAGGAAAGGTGCAGCCTCTTTTCACTTGTGCCCTGCGATAGGACAAGGGGCAATGGATGCAAGCTAGAGCACAGGAAGTTCAACCTCAACATGAGGAAGAACTTCTTTACTGTAAGGGTTACAGAGCACTGGAACAAGCTCCCCGGAGAGGTTGTGGAGTCTCCTTCTCTGGAGACTGTCAAAACCCATCTGGATGCGTTCCTGTGTAACCTGCCCTAGATCGGTCCTGCTCTGGCAGGGGGGTTGGAATCGATGATCTCCAGAGGTCCCTTCCAACCCCTAACATTCTATGATTCTATGATTCTGTTCCCTTTCAGCACCGCGAAGAGTGCGTTGGGATTCCTCTGATGTTTTGATGAAGATTTTTGGAGTGTTATTTCTGATCATATTAAAGTTATTGGAAAATGAGGGCCTTGTTTTCTGCTTGGTTAAAAACACAGTGAAACATTTTAAGAAATGCCTATTTCAGCCTGAATTATGTCCCTGCTACTCCTGGCCGTGCAATTTCTGATTCCAAACATCTACCCAGTGGTGGAGGGAGCCCTCTCTGCCAGCTGTGCTTACGCCCAGACCCTTGCAGCATCTACCTCAACATGCTTCCCTGGTAGCTGCACTGATGGGGCCCTGGCAGGTCTGCTAGGCCAATGGCTACAGAGCTCAATGAACATTTAAAACTAATTTACTGACGGTACTTCTGGCATTCAGAGATGCTAATGTTGACGTACAAGGCAAGTATTTCTTCTGTTAGCAAAGCCTCACATAGCAGAGCAATCACAGGGCTTTTTGACAGAAAGCACACCTTTGAAGGCTTTAAGATCCTTGCAGCCTTTAAAAATTTCATTCTAAGCTAGCCAGTTGCAAGATATTTCAAAAGCCTAAGCTTCCCGTGATCAAAGGCGCTCTTGAATAACACTATTATGTTCTCCTCCTTAAATCCTGTCTACTTGGCAGTGTTGGTGAGGGATTCGGCAATTTATTGCTTCTACTAGTGAAGCATATAGAAACATGCAAACTGCATGCATATAACTCCTCAACAGTGTCACATATTCTGTTGACATCTCAGGATCTGACAACACATAGCAATATTTTGAGAAAAACAGATTGCTCTTTATTCCACCATTTAATTTGGAAAGCAGAAAAGTGATCAATGTTTAGTAATACCATTGTAGGCAAGACAAACATGTAGATGCCACTTTGTAGTCATATACTTCGAAAGTGACGTATATTTGAAAATAAAATTGGGGACCAAATTTTCAGTCTCTGACTTAAAAATTTCTTAGTTTTGCTTGCTGTCTTGTCTGCAAAGGCAGGGTGCATTCAGACAGCTATTTGCAGGTGCCAGGTGGTTCACCTTATCTTCTCATTAGCATATAGAAACACAAGTTTTGCATTATAGAAACCAGAAGTCCATTCATGTTGCTCGCACTCTCAGTTCTGCCAATAATGAATGCTGTTAGTGCTGAGTTTGTGGTAGACCATACAGCTCCTCACCTCTGTTTTATCCATGCTGCATTTATTAGCATAAAGTAAAAATATTCAGCGGGACGACTCAACTGTACAACTTATGCTAACCTATGGTCTCCAGTCTCAGAGAAGTTGGTCCAAGGCTGTAATCACTAGGTGTTTTTAGTTCAGAGAGTCTTCTTTGCGGGGCACTTCTCTATCACTATCAGAATATCTCAGACAGGCAATCTTTGTCTCAGTCTCCCACACTTTTATTTGTTGTGAACTATTTTATCTCTCTCTTTGTATAACACAGCTGAATATGACTAAATGTGCAATTTGTCCCCAGAACTGATGTGATTATTCATCCTTTCCATTACAACAAACACAACTTCTCTTCTTGTCAGGACAGGAGAAAGAGCGTGGGACAAAAAGCAGGTATATTGCAGCCTACTGCTGGGATATAATTCCTATCTGTTGGCTCAAGTTTGAGGAACAAAAGAACAGGAAGGCAAGAGCTGTTCCCACCAAGAAAACGAGCTGCTGGGAAAGCTACCAACTAGACTCAGCTCACTTTCTTACACGGGTCTGTGACCGACTGCTACTTATTTACATTCTGTTGTAGTCTAAGCCCTGATCTTGGCTTTTAATTCCTTGGTTTCCTCAAATATAAAAAAAATAATTTTAAAATTGCAAAATACAGACACCTGTGGTCACCTCCAAAAGATTTGAATCAGACCCCTATATTGTGCCTGCAAAATGAACAGGCAAGCAAATACATAAGCATAAGCATTATCATCTGCCAGTATCTACAAGTTTTACAGAATCACAGAATCAACCAGGTTGGAAGACACCTCTGGGATCATCAAGTCCAACCATTGCCCTGACACCACCCTGTCAACTAGACCATGGCACTAAGTGCCATGTCCAGTCTTTTCTTAAACACATCCAGAGATGGTGACTCTACCACCTCCCTGGGCAGCCCGTTCCAATGTCTAATGACCCTTTCTGAGAAGAAATTCTTCCTCATGTCCAACCTGAACCTCCCCTGGCGAAGCTTGAGGCTGTGTCCTCTTGTCCTATCGCTAGTTGCCCGGGAGAAGAGGCCGACTCCCACTCCGCTACAACCTCCCTTCAGGTAGTTGTAGACTGCAATAAGGTCACCTCGGAGCTCCTCTTCTCCAGGCTAAACAACCCCAGCTCCCTCAGCCATTCCTCATAGGTCAGACCCTCCAGACCCTTCACCAGCTTGGTCGCCCTCCTCTGGACTCACTCCAACACCTCAGCATCTTTCTTGAAGTGCGGGGCCCAGAACTGGACACAGTACTCAAGATGCGGCCTCACCAGTGCCGAGTAGAGAGGGACGATCACTTCCCTAGACCGGCTGGCTACACTATTCTTAATAGAGGCCAGGATGCCATTGGCCTTCTTGGCCACCTGGGCACACTGCTGGCTCATGTTTAGCCGGCTGTCGATCAGCACCCCCAGGTCTCTTTCCACCGGGCCGCTTTCTAACCACTCTTCCCCCAGCCTGTAGAGCTGCATGGGGTTGTTGTGGTCGAAGTGTAAGACCCGGCACTTGTTCTTGTTGAACCTCATGCCGTTGGTCTCGGCCCATCTATCTAACCTGTCCAGATCCCTCTGTAGGGCATTCCTACCCTCAGGCAGATTGACACTCCCATCCAGCTTGGTGTCATCTGCAAATTTGCTGAGGGTGCACTCAATCCCTACGTCTAGATCATCTATAAAGATATTGAACAGCACCGGCCCCAGAACTGAGCCCTGGGGAACACCGCTAGTGACCATCCGCCAGTTGGACTTTGCCCCATTCACCACCACTCTCTGGGCTCGGCCATCCAGCCAGTTTTTAACCCATTGAAGAGTCCACCCATCCAAGCCCCGGGCAGCCAGTTTGTCTAGGAGGATGCTGTGGGAGACAGTGTCGAATGCCTATTACAGCTGTCTGTGTAGTACAAATACACATCTGGTTCTGTTTTCACATATATCTGTTCATTAGAAGTTTTGACATTTTTTATCTTTGTCTTATCTGAAGTCATACTGGGGAACATGCACTGTTTTTGGGAGTGCCAGCAACCGCCACTAACAAAATGGAGAAAGATACATCTAGGACACTCTGCCAGGGCAATGCTCTGGCATTTCCAGTTTATCCCAGAACTAAGGTGTATGAAGGTGCAATATGAGATATAATTCTGTTCCTTAACAGTTTAGAAAACATATGAAAGGACAACTTCAGGTGAGATAAGCATCCTAGTTCAGCCTCTAAGGCGCACTCTTCATTCACCAGGACAGGCTGCTTCGTACATTACTACAGGTACAATCGTGTTCATACTCAAACTCCTCTCTATGGTTTTGTGCATACAGCAGAACCACTCACTAGAGGGAAAGACTGCGTAATCAAGGATCGTCTACCTCTTTGCTTTTCCTCACCAAACATTAAGCACTGACCCAAACCTGTTGTAGCCAACACATTACAAGCTATAAGGAAATGCTAATGGCCTGTCTTCTAGCAATCAGAATAAAGACATTTTTAAGCTTCAGAAGAAATTATACTCTCTCGCTATCATGTCTGACCAGACAACCTATCATAAAACAGGGTTTCGTCTAAGCAAAAAAAAAAAAATACTTCAATAAAAGCTCATATTGCTTCTACCTTACATACGAAGAGCACCAATTCTGTGTAGCAGAAGCAATTCTATTTTGGGGGGGAGCAGAAAGGGTAATATTTGCCTCAGCGTTGCAATGACAGCTGCATATATCGCAGTAAGGACAACAAAGAAGCACTGCTAATGCTGATGTCCTCATTCAGGGAGAGATGCTGAGCAAGTTGGGAAAAGAATGCAGGCCAACCAGTGCTGTAACTGTCAAGAGCTGGAGATGAGTATTTGCCAGCAGTGATGGGATCAGTGGTGCTGAAGTCACCTATCTACTCACCATCTCAAAAGAGGGGTGGGGACAACAGAGCCTTGCCACAGTCTCTAGCCGTTTTGGCAAATTTGCTTTTGCAGAGTAGACTTCTCTCATCTCCCTATGTCATTTATGATGTGTGGACATTATCACTGTTATTTCTGCAATAGCTGCAGCTGAGAACGGGAGAAGAGAATCTAAAATAATGATACAAATGATGCAATCGGAAATACAGCCGCAATATAAAAGTGTCCTAGGCAAAGGAAAGAGAAGTGCATTAAAGACTACTTTCCTAAATAGCTGTTAGTTTTACTTGAAATAAACCCCACATATTCCCACCCTACAAAGAAATTAGAAGATATTTTCTATCCTACTGACCTTCTCAAGAAAAAACCCAAACAATACCTGGGAAAAGACTACAGTTTGCAGTTTTAAATTCCTGGCATTTCTTTGTAGAGTGATTTCATGCACATCACTTCCAGCTGGCCCAGGTGGGACCAGCCCCTACTGAATGAACAGTATAGATTGCTAAGACGCTCTAACACCACAAATGACAGAAAAAAAGCATAAAGTTTGTGGAGGTGTGAGGGCAACTTCAATTAGCTCAGTAAGGGAGCCCGGGTCATTTTCTAAGTCCTGACAAATCCAAACACTATCAATGCATACAGATGACCAAAAACTTGTAAGGCTGTAAGCAGCAACTCAACGGTGCAGCAGATATAGTCACACACACTCATGGCTCTTTTAAATTATGCTTTGTGCTCAGTGCTGGAAAGTCACAAGACACTTTCACTCATTGTGGCATAGAAGAAGCACCCTCTTCATAGCAACACTAATGGATTTACTGTAATTTTAAGTTCTTCAGTGTAGATAATCACTTGCTTTATGAACAGTCTACTAAATTCCATTTGGAATTATTAAGACTTAATCAGCTCGATTAAGTGCAGCAAAATACCCTGTGAAGTTTGCAAAGAAGTCAGGTAGCTGAGTGATGACTTAACTGTTTGACACCTGGAAAAATCATGCAAACAAGAAACATCTCAGAATATTACTTTATCATTCCAAAACAAATGAAAAATTATATATTTGTGGAAGACTAATATCTTAAATCAAAAAATGGGGAATGAATGGGAAGGTTCTGTTAAGGTTGCATCTTGAAAGGGAGGCAACAGCAACAATCACCAGGATATATGCTACTAATACAGGAGCTCCTGCGTTTCATCGTAAAGCTGCAGCGTTCAAGCAGGGCAACTGCAGCTGTTGATAGTAAACCAGTAAGCCAATCAAGTCTGCATAGAAGCTTTGGTAACTTTTGAAGGGTTATTCACTGTTGATGGGTTATTCAATTATTTCATTTGAAGAGCATTCATTTGCAAATGCTGATTTAACATCCATGATGAAGATAGGAATTGTGGAGGGTCCCAAGCACATACTAATCACAAAACCAAGATCCTTTTTAGAAAGTATTAACTTAGAATTCCAGTTGCAAGTAACCTCTTGTAGATTTTCAGAGAGCTCTTTTCTTGTTGCAAATAAAGCTACCAATATGTCTGTATAAACTGGAATGACAATTATTTTTAGCCAGAGAAATGTCATAAAAGACAGACATTCTGCCCCAGGAGCTGTACAAACTGCAGACTGAGTCACCACACAGCAACATGTAGCAAACAGCAATATTTAGCTAAAGCACCAATCCTGCCATTTTTAAAATTCTCTTGATTTTGTGTACTGCCGCCAACTTATTCAGAATTACAGCAGCTTGAGTCCTAGTCTTTGGGGAATATCTGCAAGACATTTCAGTGTCTGATTCTTCAAGTAGCTCATTAGGGTGATGAAAAGCCACATGATGAAGGGGCAGTGCCATGCTTGAAGAGCCAGGGGTTCCTGTTGTCTTGAATTATTAACAAGTCAATATTTAGTGGACTGTTCCTGCCTGCCTGCCTACAGCAGGTGGTACCCCACTGCCTTTCACTTGGAAAGCATCTGCTTGCTCTGAGCCTCCCCAGAGCTTGCTACAGTCATTTGTTCGATTTAAGACAGACACTGTCATTATTCTGTGCAGCACTTCACAGAAATATTTCCTGCTAAATGCTTGAACCATCTGAGCAGCACTAGGCAGGCTGCAGGCTTCATTAATAATGCATCCCTGCTTATCAATAGATTTAGACAACTGGTATTTAGAAGCTTCTTCAGAAGGAGTGGGGTTTTTTTCACACCAGTTAGCTTCATTCTGTCAGTTCCTTGATGTAGACATTACATCCAACTGAGTTCTGAAAGGCAGAGGTGCTAAAATTGTATTTGAGCTGCTCCCTTGCTTTGGAGCACCATTTGACTGATGTAACTCTTAAGATCAGCCCCTCTGTTGAGTTCTTTTTTGCTGGTTTCGGGGTTTGGGGGGAGGGGTGGAGGCAATGTTACATTTACATTAAAACAGAAATTTGCTTTTATCTTACTTAAAATACATGGAAGCATTGGCTTTACATTCTCAACAAATTAAGCTTCCACTAAAGCTTCTCTGGACTCAGCTCACAAATGAGGGAAGAAGATTCAGTATTAGTTACCTTGTCATTTGCAGAGGAGTGGCAACCACTTTTGGCAAAGCATTCAGATGCTAAAAACAGAGTAAAAAAATATCAAACTGTTGCCCAGATCAAACAGCAGTGTAGGCAAAGTAGCTATTGCCCAATTTAATATAGGGAAAGGGAAAACAAAGATAAAATTCCCTTTTGGAAACAAAGAAAGAAGAAAAAAGCAGCCTTCAATAGGTGTGTCACGATTATAAGGAAGATATGCTCTGATCCGTTTTGGTTCTGCTAATAAGCCTTCCTTGTGCATCAGGCTTCACCTCCATCACCCTCTTGGTGAATCCCACAGCCTTCAGATGGTTTTCTGCAGTGCAGGTTTGTGCTTTGCTGGGCTGGTTCTATTTGATATCCACAAACCATGTTTAGGGTTTTTGTTTGTTTGTTTGTTTTTTAATGAAGCACTCAAGCAAAGGCTTAGAAAAACTTAGTATGTACAGATCTTACCTACACTGTCATCTTTATTAAAAGTTTACAGAAGTCTCTTTCAGCCCTGTTACCTCCATCTCTCCATGAGGAGAAGCCGCTGCTTGCTGCAGTTTCTGCCTATTCATCTCTAGAGATACTCATCTCTAGCTGATGTGAACAATCCAGCTTCACATTTTCTGGTAGACCTGGAATCCTTGAGTGGTTTCAATCCCCTTTGCCTCTGGCTTGCACAAGGAAGCCAGTCTACAGAGTTTTCTTTCTTTCAATTGCTATTTTCTTGACATAATTCCTTGATTCTTCATGATAGGAAATTTTCTAAGTTTTTTTTTCCTTCAACTACAGGAATGGATTAAATGAGAGAGACTTTAGCAGAAAGTATGGAAATATTAATGTACAATAGCAATGGACAAAGTTTACTGTCAGGCTAATTGCAGATTGCTTTTACTATAGATTGCTTTCAGTGCAGAATTGCTGGTTGCTAATGAAATAATTACGTATCACTTTTTTTCTGGGCCAGTAAGATTCACTGTGCACGCATGGATTAATCACACATGCACATTAGATTTAATACCTCTTGGACCTATCAGAGATACCATGTACATCAAGCAGAACTCCATGTGAGCAGCTATCCCAATCTGCTGTCCAAGGCATAGTTCATTTAAATGCCCTGGTTGCTGGCAAATGAAGGGCCCAGTCCTCTATCCATTGATTTGAGAAATACTTAACTGGCACCGGAAGAACTGAATGCTGTTTGTGCACTGTACGTTGTGAATAAACAAATACTTATTAAAATGGTGACACTGGCACGTGGTTGGGGGCTGCTGTACACAGTCTCAGCATTAGCTGAAGTTCATAGGAAGCTAAAGTTTGTCCAAAAAGGGCAGAATTTGGCTGTAATGAATAGGATGACACTCACACTATGAAAAAGGGAAGCTGAGCTGTAGCTGCAGCTGCTGCTGTGCTTACAACAGTAGTGCTCCTTTTAAATATGTTAAGAATTGGACATGAAACCCAATTCTGTGATGCTCCAAGGACAGAACTCTGATATGGGGAATAAAGCCACAGTTTAAAAAAATATTTTGTTCTAATAGTTTTATGCAAATATATGAGAAGTGAAATTATATCAGTCACAACTCTTCCAACTCCTTTGAATTACACAATGGATAAAGCTTTTTATAATGACACATTGCAGAGGATTGAATGTTCATGCTGAAAGGACCTCTTTGGAAGGAGTTTGCATCCTATCCCTGTCCACAGCAACTAGGTCACACGTGATTTCTCCAAAGATGTAAGAGCATATTTCAGAAGCATGACTTCTGGATCAAAAGGCAGTTCAATCTCTTTGCCTCTTAATCCCTCAGCCTAGCTAAGAGGTGCCAGTGGTAACTAATTCACAGCTCTGTCTACCAGTAACTATGCTGTTGTCAAAAACTTGTTTAAAAAATTAAGAATGATTATTTAAGCAGAGGTACTATAATGTATGGGGAGTCAATGTATTATGGTTTTTTTTTTTAATTTGAAGGAATAAATTCCCTTATGCCATCATTATATCCCTCTAACAGGGTAAAACTCACCTGTCGTAGAAAGTAAGTACAAGATCTTCCACCCTATCTATATACAATCTTGATACATATCTTCACATCCTCAGAAAATGCAGTAGACAACAGACATGTGCAAAAGCGATGAAGGAACAAAGAAGCAAGAAACTGTGCATGTGCCTGTGCTTCTACAGATTCAGTGCCTCTAAACTGTCAGGAAAAGCAGCAGCTCGCCCTGAAGCTGAAGCAGGAGCCACCTAGGAATAGGAGCACTGAGCTTCATACTTTGGCTTGGAGATGGAGAACACCTTCCAAGTCAGCCTGTTCTTCATCAGGACAATACAATTCCTCTGTCCCACCATGGAAAATTATTTCACTCTCAGGCTAGTCTGATTTTTTTGACTGCCATCAAATCAGAATAAAAATTCTAATTTTTTACAGACTCTTATTTTCTTTCTTCATGCACAGTTAAAAAAAGAAGAAACCAATAAAACTGGTTTGATAATTTTAAAAGAAATTTTAAATGATACTCACTTTATCAAGGCTGATGAAAATGACAGTAGTGTCAGAGGGTAACAGGTTGCTAATAAATACAATAGTTTAGGAAAGTGCTATTCTTGTCATGGAAAAATATATTCTGAGAAAAATAATACCACTGTAATTCATTTTTGAAAGCTATAGAGACTTCTTGGATGAGGAATGCAGTTATTAAAGGCAAAAGTACACAATATGTTGTAATGAAATGGTTGTGCTACACACTTCATTAAACGTTTTGTGAGCCACCTGGGAAATTCCAGCGCTTCCCCCTCGGAAGGAAACGTTTTACGTGGTTGGATCACTAGAGGGAGCACACAGAGCAAGACTGAAACAAAACCACGCTGCCTTGGTGACTCCAGCCTGCACGCAAAGCTGAACACGAGGAAAGATTAACCAAGAGGCTACCATAATTTGTATTTATTCTTCCAATGCAAGAATTATGGTTACAGGATTCATTGAGAAGGACCTGAATGCTGCCAGCTATCAAAAATATGTTGATATAGCAATGCTGAAGTTCATTCTGAGCGACAGTTAGGGAAAAGCTGACAGACTGCGCTTTGCACGTGTCCATTGGAAGAAAATATACTTGTCATACGAGATGCTGAAAAGCTTTAAAATTCAGAAAGCACAGTAGGGAGTCTTCCAGAAGGATTCAAAGAACTGATATGTTTTGAATGTGTTGACTGTTTGATTTACAATACTTAAAGGTAGAAAATAAAGGGGAAAAAAACAGTCAAATTTTACATGAACCACAGAGGAACAGGAGCTAAGGAAGGGCTGAACTGCAGATGTACTGGAATATCTATGATTTTGCATGATCGTTTCAAAAACTCATCATTTGTGGGAAAAAAAAAACCCACCGAACAAAAAACCCCCAAAAACCCAAAGAAAAATAAACCCCTAACTCTGTACTTTAACATTATGAGCAGTATTCCTGAAATAATACTGTTTACAAAGTACATTTTATAGTTTTACTTCACTTTAATCCATTATTCCTTTTAGATGAGCAACAAAAGCTATGTTACAAAGAACTAGTGCAGAAGAAACTGCACTTAGATGACAGAAGCCAGTGAGCTGCCAAAGTCCTGGGTCTTTCTTAAAAGAATTTACAATCACACTGTAAACTTGACGTATACACCCAGCAGAGTGTGTAAGGCAAACATGAAGATATTGTTTTACAATGTTATAGAAATAATATGTAATATAAAATAGTGGAGACTTCTCTTTTTGCTCATTGTTTATCAAAGCCTGCAGTCTATTAACTGTACTGTTTCCCCTCAACTACAATTTACAATTCGTTTATTTGAATACTGCAGCATACAATGAAGATTGAAATTTTAAAGGATTATTTTTATTGGCAAAGTTTTTATTAGCATCTTAGAGTAACTGCGATAACAATTGTCTCTGCCCATATCCATAGACTCACACTCAGAAGGCCCCTGTGGATATGAATACCACCCAGCACCAGAAGTGTACCGTCTGGCACCCCCAGGCTTCACTTTGACAATTCCACATCGAGTCCAGTGAAACTTTGCGTAAAGACTTGACTTTAGTTTGAGTGACTCTTGCTCCCCAGTCCTTGGTGGAAGGAACGGTACTGTCACACTGACACAGTGCCCCGAGTGGTACCCGTGCACATAAAACAGAGTATTCCAGTCTTAAATTTCTCTCCTTGAAACAGCAATTAGGAATTTTAGCAGTGAAATGCTATTAATGGTCAACAACGAAGTCTACCTGTCAGCCTCCCTCCTGCACCCCCTCACAAACATGTCTGTGGACAAACAAGCAAGCGTAGGGGTGTGCACACATTTCCACATGCAGCAATCTCATCTCTGCGTGGAAATCTTGCTGGGTGGCCCTGCAGGATTTCGTGGCAGGAGATAAACCCAAGTCCTAAACTGTCAGTAACCTGCTGATCCCAGTAGCATTCATTTCTAGGACATCCATGACTTTTGATGTTCTGTGCATAATTTTCTTCCTTTAGGCACAATGTTAATCTCAGCCTATGAATGGTTTCTTTGATCGCTTACTGTGATTATTTCACTGGGAGAGAGCTCATTGTTTGAGCCGCACCTGTTTGGGTAAGAGGCTGTAACAAGATGCTCTTCCTGTCCTAACAGTAATAAATTTTTTCTGGTGTGTATATATATATATATACACATACACAAATGCAACTCTCTTTCTCTCCATATGTGCAGATATATATGAGATACACTAAAATAAGTCTGAAGTATATAAAGATTGCCAAGTCAATCGCTCACAAACTGACAAAAATACTTAAAACACAAACGAAACGCTGGTCTTAAGGTTATTCGTACAACCTTCAGTTTCTCCATGAAACACCAGTATAGTACAGTCTTAAACATCATTATCTCTTCTCTTCTTTTTCTCCCTACAAAATCACTGCCTTACTCAACATTTACATATTAAATACTGTTCAGTGAATGGATCATTCCGAACCTTATTCGCACACACTCCACATTTCTGCACTGAGAATAAAATTATTGATTTCTGTGTCACCAGTTTGATCATGCTTTACAGCAAGAATGCATGTATTTTCACATACACAGCCTCCACCAGCAGAAAAACTATTTTTCCAATTTTATAGATTAAGAACTAAGAGCCAGAGAGATAAAAGTCAAAATGTCAAGTGACTGGTGATTTTCTTAAGAACACTGAGATTGAAATAAATTCTACAGAAGTAAACTCACTTCTGTTGATTCTGAGACCATTTACTGCCCCTCCCCGTGCCGTAACTTCCTTCTGTATTTATTACATACCTTCCAAGAGGGACAGTAAAAAAGGTAGGAATCCTACAGACATGAGTCTCCTCTTGTCTTGCCTTTTTCTGAGAGACTTCTCCTCTCTGCCATGGCACTAAGTGTAATGCCACATACAAATCCCATTTAGCCTATGGGATTTAGCCAATCCCTGAATGGCAAGCCAGAGGGCTTATGGTAAGCTTTGTTTATTGATATGCTACTAGCAAATCAGACAAGCCCCCTGAAGAATTTCTTACAAAATATACTATGGTGCAGATTTTAGCAGAGGGAGAAACCATGAGGAACTAGTGGCACTGTAGACCCTCTTTCAGCACTTCTCAGTAACAAGGAACATGCTCTCAGGTGTACGAGGTGGCTTTTCCTGATCAGTTATTTAAAGCCATCACACATCCCTCTACTTATTGTGTGCATGCTCCTTGGAAAGGACATAGGATGAGAATTTTTCCTCCTTGTTCAATTTTTCTTTGCAAAGCGAAGAGCTCTGCAGGGAACTGAAATGAACTGTAAAGTCTGGTTTAACGCAGCTTTTGGCCATTCTTGCTTCAGTTCTTTATCTTTTAACCTCCAGGGCATAATTCTTCCTCCTAATCAATCCCCTTTTGCATTCCTTATGGATTCTCTTCTTACTTTTAACACACAGTTTAAGATGACTATCGTACAGAGGAGATCTATGCTCCTTCCTACTAGTATCATCTTGCTTGCTGCTAAAACTTTTTTGATTCGAAGTTATTATATGCCTCCTCCACATTCAAATATGTAAGATTCCCAGTACTCACTAAATATCCTTAGTTTTTCGGTTTGCCTTTCTATGGCCCCAGAAGTACAGATTTATCTTTTACTTTTCCCAGAAAGAGAATTGGACAAAATTGAATCTGCTCTAAGTTTGGTTTTTATGTTCAGCCCCTTTAGATCTTGCTGTTGAGTGAAACTAAGCAAAACACATTATTAGTTTTTCATAGTTCACTGATTGTTTGGTAAATAATAATAAAAAAAAAAAATAATCTACCTTCGTTCACTTCCAAGAATATCTGAAACCTGACTTTATTGGAAAATAAATTTGGGAAAAAAGTTACAGTATTAAAATGTCCAGCTTTTCAATGGACCTTTTTTTGTGTCGTAGTCTGGGAAATTTAAAGTCTCCCATGATCACACAAATTCCACTACTACTTCCTGCCCCCCGCTGCCTCACAAAATTGGATATCATTATCCACTTCTGAACCTTGGATATTTCTCAACATCCCTCTTCCCGGTGGTCCCATTTTCTGTTTCACTAACAGACAATGCTATCTCACTGCCTGTATATATTTCTCACTTTCCTAATCAGTTTATACCTTTCAATTCTTTAATCCAGAGTATGTCATGGCTACCATATTTCTATCACTACTGCAAGATTTGGTTTTGTATCCAGTACTAGGAGTTTTAATTCCTTCACCCTATTGTTTAGGCTTCCAGCAGTAGGAAGAACAGCCAGTTCCAGTGATGCAGCCAGTGTACTTGATGTATCCTTTAATTTGCCATTGTTAAACAGTGCTTTTTTCTTCATTTCATCCTCATGCAGCTGCGCCTCTTTCCCTGTTACTGTTTGTAGCAGGCTTAAGCAGTTAAGAAGTTTTAGCAGCATTCTTCCCCAGCTTCCTAGTTTAGAGCTTGTGTTACCAGTCATGTCTGCCATCAACCTAGGAAGCTCTTTCCTGTAAATTAACTGAAGTCCTTTCTTTGAGGAAAGAAACGTAATTCCTACATGCATCACAGAGGCCAAACACTGTCATACCTTTATAAAAGCATCACACCCTGATTTCACAGAATCACAGAATCACAGAATCAACCAGGTTGGGAGAGACCTCAGGGATCATCGAGTCCAACTGTTGCCCTGACACCGCCCTGTCAACTAGACCATGGCACTAAGTGCCATGTCCAGTCTTTTCTTAAACACATCCAGAGATGGTGACTCCACCACCTCCCTGGGCAGCCCATTCCAATGTCTAATAACCCTTTCTGAAAAGAAATTCTTCCTAATGTCCAACCTGAACCTCCCCTGGCGAAGCTTGAGGCTATGGCCTCTTGTCCTATCACTAGTTACCTGGGAGAAGAGGCCAACTCCCACTCCACTACAACCTCCCTTCAGGTAGTTGTAGACTGCAATAAGGTCACCTCAGAGCCTCCTCTTCTCCAGGCTAAACAACCCCAGCTCCCTCAGCTGTTCCTCGTAGGACAGACCCTCCAGACCCTTCACCAGGTTGGTCGCCCTCCTCTGGACTCGCTCCAACACCTCAACATCTTTCTTGAAGCGCGGGGCCCAGAACTGAACCCAGTACTGAAGATGCGGCCTCACCAGTTTGTCAGGATTCAGGTCAAAAGGCCTGAATCAACCTTCTCCAAAGGCCGCGTCAGGTTCTCGTGAGCTTCAAATGAACTAAACAGAAATGAGGGTTGATTTTGTGGGAACACCGTATAAAAGCAAGCAATGTTTACAAATGTTATACTTCATCACATGTGCAGCATAGGGATTACATCTACCATTAGGGGAAACCGAAAAAGTAATCCACCCCTAGGCCTTGCAACGGGCCTTCATACTCCATGACTGTGCTTCTCTACGTACCTATTTTGCCACTACAGTCCCATTGGCCTCTGTCTGTTACCATTTCATTTAGGAAACTGGAAGATCGGAGAGGTGCAAAAGAGAGCAGGAAGGGCCCAGGGAGAATCTATTATTCTTCTCAGTCTGTTCAGGGGTTTTAAGTGCCCTGAGAGCAATTAAATGCAGTTAATATAAATATACTGCCTGGTGGCACAATACATTAAGGAGGTAAAATCTCAGCCAACATAGCCTCAGTCTCCTTGCTCCCACATCTATCCCTAACCTTCTGCTCTCCCCAGGAGAGAGAGACTTCCCAGGAGTATCTTTTAATAAGATTAGGAAAATAATATGAATTAATTTCATGCTTAAAGAGCTGAAGATTAAATCCAAATGTAAAA
Source organism: Nyctibius grandis (assembly GCF_013368605.1). Classification (NCBI taxonomy): domain Eukaryota; kingdom Metazoa; phylum Chordata; class Aves; order Nyctibiiformes; family Nyctibiidae; genus Nyctibius; species Nyctibius grandis. The sequence continues at coordinate 71,336,810 of NC_090663.1, read as the reverse complement.
GGAAATAAATGTCACTTCAAACTAAGGAACAGTAACACACCTTTTTTTTAAAAAAAAAAAAAACATTAATAAGAAGACAAGATCCTACAGGACAAAGCCTCTTGCCATGTGTAATCCACATTTTTAACTGCTCAGATAAGAAAATGCCTGCAGTTCCATGAAACCTTAAAGCTCTCTATGGTATTTCCATCATCATTGCTCTTGTCCTAAAAGCATTTGTCTTGACATCCCTTACTGCTGGTGCCACTACACACTCACAGGAAACAGGGCACAGTCTGGGCCTTCTTACGGCGAGATGTGAAAAATCAATTGAATCCCCAGCAGATGGAATCATTGGTGCAGAAAGTGACTAAACACTAACAGTTATTCTGTGATACCAAAGTCCTGAAAGAGGATACTGCAAACACATACACTACAAGAAGAAAAAGGGTGATTAATTTACAATAACTCTCTGCATGATATTGGTATTTTGGGGCTCTGCCCTTCTACAGAGATGCTACTATTCACTGGTAAATTAAGAATTTATCTCCAAATATTTTCTATTCACTGATAACACACAGATATATGATATGATATGATACACACTGAAATATGACATTATCACATAACGACAGCAAAACATACAGAATATTTATACTCCCTTACCATTATGCATTAAAAATAGACAAGACTGACAACAGAGTCTTTACATACTGTGACAGGAAGCATCATTTTTATTTCTATTCCAAACTTGTGACTGTAGTTTCTATATACTCACTTTTCTAAAGAATGTCTAATTATTACATCCTGCACATAGTATCTATAACATGCAATTTAGTCCTGGATATGAATAAATCCAGCCTGACTCCCTTTCTTCCCATTTTTTTCTTCCTTCTCTTTTTCTGTCATTCTCTATATTTTATCAGCATCTTCTCACCTCTCTCTCCGATTCTTTGTTTCTCTCTTTCACTTCACATATTGCCTTACATATCTGTGCTAACATCCAGCTGAGCTGCAGGGAGGATTTCTTTAGTATACTCTCTGTTTGTGTCAGTCCTATTATAACATACTCAGGATGATAAGGTACACTTGAAAGCTTCTAGTATAAATATAAAAGAAGTCATATTATCTATTCCCAAAAGAATGCTAATCATAACCCTTTTATCATAATGATAATCATATACATATTTGGAAAAAAAACATTGTATGGTTGAGCATAGGAATAGATGTCAGAAGATACACGTTCTTGTCTTGGCTTTTGCACAGTGTTGTGGTCACAAGGAAACTATATGATTTTGTTTTCCAGTTTAGTTTACCTGTCAAAATACATGAATAATACTGGCCTACTTGATTGTGCAATGCTTGATTTAACTCATGTTTATAAAGTCTTTGAAAACATCGACTATGCCACGCTAAAAAGGTGCAAAGTATTATTAGCTGTCAATTGTGTTTTATAGAAAACACCGTGGCTGAACATTCATCAAACTGGTAAATTGGTAGAAAGAAGAAAAATAGAGAAGAGAGAAGAAAGAGGGAGAATAGTAAAGACTGGTTTGAAACAGAATATATTGATGCCAGAGCACGATCTGAGGCAACAAACTTTTGCATGAAATCTTCATAATCTGCACAGCTACTCCTCACCTGAAGTGTGAAACTGCAGCATATGTACACAGAGTGGTCAAAATGAAACTTTCCAGTTTTAAATTTTCCAGCTTTCTGTATAAACTCTGTGCTGTAACTATACTGATGCTAATGGTATGAGGTCAATTAACTTTGATCTATAATGACAAGAGCACTAGCTCCCTAATTTAGTGGAAAAAATAAACTTTAAGCAACCCTGAACGTTCCCTGAGCACCACTGTGTGTGCTTCCTATCAGAGTTACAATTGAGCACACTCTAGCGGTCTCTAGCATGCTAAGGAGACTGTGCACACAGAAGTACAGTCAAACAGAACAAATGGGTTTGTACATTTAACTGCGCGATATGACACAATGGTTCAGCTGTGGACAACTCACCCATGGTCTTCCAGCGGTTTGAGAACCTCTGGCCTGAAGACTGATGGTGTTGGATATTTGCAATTTCTACTTTCTGTAGCTTGCTTCTCAATGAGATTATATAATACTTTATAAACTGGCTAGGGCAATTTATGGGAAAAAAATTCACATCACTAGATTAATCAGTTTGAGATCATAATTTAATCTCTAATGGCCTTTCTTTGACAACAAGAAAACAAAAGAAAATTAAAGCTGATAGGGTTGTTCTAGTAATGTCAAAAGTTGGCATCCTTTATCAGTCTTTAACTTAAAAGCAGTCCTTGTCAGAATAATGATAAAGGCATCAGAGAAATTTTGCTTTTCATCTGTCTGACATAAATCGATGATCCAAAAAACAAATCATTATATATATATATTTTTTTAGGAGTGAATATAAAACAAGCCAGCTTGTCTACATTTAATAGTTACCTTTGACAGAGTCAGTTACACCATTTCTCTGAGCACTCTCTCATGGTTGAAACTGCTCCCTCCTCCCCGCTATAACACTGACCCCGTTTAGAGAGCACATCACAAATAGATGCACTGAAACCAGTAGCCTTTTCCAGGGTGTGAGCTGACATAATGGGTGGCTTTGCTTTCTCTTGGGAGCAAGCACTCTCTTTATCACTAGGACAAATGACCTGTAGGAGAGGTATCCAAGGCTAGACGCTCTGTTTCCTTATAAATGCCAGATCAGATCATAACACGTTACTGTGACTCAATGTGTTAATGACCAAGCACTTCGATTTGCAGGGAAAGCACGAAGACGTAGCAGCCTGAAGCCAAGTGCCATGTATTTTGGAGTACACTTTCTAAGCAGGCACACTTTTCAGTACACAGCTTTGAAATTCATGGTTACAAACAGACCAAACCACTTACATTATCAGTAAGCGAGGCTTACCTTACAGCAACTGTGATCTGTTAGAAACCGCTTAAATGACGTGTTTTTCACATCAGGGAACAGTGGTTTTCAGCTCTCAGGTGGGCTCCTCTAGGATTCTTTCTTTTTTTTTTTTTTCCCCCCTCCCCTGTGTGTAGGTCCTTGTTCCTCAGAATGGGCAAATGCCAACTACGTAACCTTTTTTAGAAGGACAAGGTTCCACCTCATGCCTCTATAATCCTCAGAGTGGAGAAGGGTTACTGAGCCTAAAAAATAAAAAATAAAAACAGTTCTTTTTCAGACTTAAATTAATCAGAAAAAGAGAAATAGAACTATTCTGTATTTTGGAGGAAGAAAAAAATACAAACCCTACTATGGGAACAATTAAAGGTAAACTAAGAAATAAGAGGAGAAGCAGAAAAGGAAAATAAAAGTTAGATGATAGAATATGGGACAGAGAGAAAAGAACATGAAATCACAAGCAAAGGATTAGAAACAAGAAAAAGAGGAGTTTAGTAAAAATAAGAAGTACTAGAAATAAAAATATTTACTTTCCCTTTGATGCATCTGTTAAGATTAACAGAAGTCTGAAGGAAAAAAAAAGGAAAATGTTAAATATCCACAGTGAATAGGAAAGCTTCCCGAAGACAAAAACAGAAGAAACCTAGGAGGGAAGGTGAAATATAAAAGGGTAACATAAGGACATAGGTCTTCACATCGGTCACCAGTTCAACCTCCCTGTAACGGTAGATAGCCATATTATGGAAGCCTCTATCAGAACTGCCCACCAGATACTGAGTTCATGTGAGGCCATGAAACACTTAACAGAGCACTGAAGTAAATAAAACGCTTACTGCACCAAAATAACGTGTCAGAGGCAGAGAGCAAAGTAGAACATGGTATCTTAGGTCCTCACAAAAGAGATATTTTAGCCTAAAATTCTTGGAGAAATCTCAGAAACTGCCCCCATACTCTACAGGAAAGCTAGGAAAATGTTTATTACTGCTAGCTTTTCTGACACCCTGGCTTTCCATACACAGCCAACAAGATACATGAAAGCAGAGAATAATAGAGACTTCCATTAAAGCTGCTTTGATAACACAACTCTTAGGATGCATCATTCTTCTCAATAAAGGTATTCACAAGCTTACACGTATTCCTCAAAGTAGTGTTCAAAAGCATCCTTAGATGGAGGAAAATACTTCAATGTTTTGCCAAATTAGGAGCATAAGCATAACAGTGTTAATTCCTGTTCATGTCAGATGGACATATTTACTTCCAAATATGAGAAATCTGTGAAAAAAGGTCTTGATTTTTGAACTCTTATTCCTAGACTGTTTTCAGAAACTCTCATTAACTGGACTATTCTAAAAAACAGCATTCGAACTTAAGAACCTATTGCAAGTAAGAGCTGCTAGGGCAATGGACCACACAGATTATCTGTCTCCTTCCTCTGCCAAGGATACTAGTCTCCTGCTTACTATGCTTTTATCTGTGTTTATCCTCTAAACTAAATTAATTGAAATCACATCTTTATCTTCTACTACATGGAAGTCCTTCCTATTGTTTCCATCTTAAGGTAACTTCCTAGAGAAGCCCATTTTCTTTTCTATGAAAGCAGCATAAATAATAGCAGATGGAGAAACAGACCAGGTTTTGTAAAGCTGGTTAGTCAGTACATTTTAGCTGGCCGAGTCTTAGATTTCCTAGCACACAAATTAGGAATCAAAATGAAACTTTTCCAGACATTACTTTTTTAAAGAGCAACTTAAACAAAACCACTTACTGTGCTTTAAAAGTCAATGATAATGTTTTCTCTATACACATTGCATTATGTTAAAGGTAAAGCAAGACCAAGTTCTAAAAAGAAATCTTTATCTGATGTAAACAGCTTTTTAAAGCAAGTCTCAAAAGCATTTCAAAATGATATACACCACTACCAGATAACAAATTATCAAAGCCTTGTGGTTTAGTCCTGTTTTTGTTGGGAAGATGATAGAGTTGTGCTTGCTCTCTTTTCTTCCTGTTGCTTTCATACAACTGCATGGGAATTCCTCTTAATCATATTTATACGGAACAAAAGGTTGTCTTCCATTTTTAGAAAGCTGAATTACCCTTTCTGTGAACCTATTGAAAAACCAGTTGCAGGAAGGTTTGGAGACATCAAACAAGAAAGAGGCAATCAAAGCTAAAGTGAATTTAATGTAAAGATAGAAAATATTTGGAATTATTATCTTTGCTTTACCATTTATGTTTACCTGCAAATGAATGGTTCTTTCTTTCCTTAATATGTTCTTGATGTTTAAAAGGGTACATATATTAGAAATCAGTTTGTATCTCTCAGAGAAAGATGGTAGCATTTATATGTCTGTATATCTGTGTTAGAAGAGTTAGAAGTATGAGTTTTACATATAGATGTACTCAGCCATATACTTTTGAGTGTGTGTGTGTATATATATATATATAGGCTTCTCGGTCTTGCAAATAAAACTTGGGTGTAGGCAAAAATATGTTTCCCTTTTCTACACAATACCAACCACATGTCTGGTTTTGACCAACACGATTACTCTTCCCTAGAGTCAGCAGGAAATAGATTCAGTAACAACATCTGAAGAGTACAGAATATAGATCAGCCCTTATTATGTTTGTATTTGATATGGGTGTCATGTTAGAGAAAATGCACGAGCGTAAACTCTCCGGACAGTAGATTGCCATTATTAGCTTTTTCCCAAGCAACTCCATGACACCTGTTTTCAGGCGTCCTGATGAATCAGAAGTACCTTCAAATACATTAAGGAGTGAAACACAGAAGCAGGCAGGTCAGAGGAAGAGAAAGGTCTATAGGCTGGATCCTTCATCCCTAAGAAAAGAAAAAAAATCCCTATACTTACTCTTACCCTTGGTAAATGAGCAGCGTTTGTTTGTTTTTGCATGGCTTTGTTTTATTCTAAATTGCTGCCTCTGTTGTGCCTGCCTTGATACCTCTGTACAAAGAATATTATCATCTTACAGTGATACGTGACATTTGATAGAGCATAACTTCTGTCGTTCATATTGGTAACAATATTTTGCAATAATTTTTAGCTTATTACATTTTTTTAAATAAAAGTTTAATGCAAGTGAGTTGAACTTCAGAGACATTCATGTTGATAGCATTTACCAGAAATATAAAAGTTCACTAAATAATGAAATACAGTAGTTAAACCAGGATTGTTTCCAAGCCAAAAAATTATTTACTAAGCTTGTTATACAGATATTTTAAACACCTGTGTTAATCGTGCCAGTCATTTTTAAAAAAGCATTGACTTAGTGGAAGGGATATTCATGCAGGGTAGCTGTGATAAATATATAAGTGCTGGAGTTTCTAATCCTATGGATAATTTGCTGATGCAAACCAAGTACAAATGGATTTCAATTGCATTTTTTTCTACTGGTTCCGTATTCATTTGATAGCGTGCAAAACTTCACGCTAGCCATTCGCACGTGTAAGGCTGCATCTGCATACACACATTGCCCAGAGTCAATAATGTCAGAAACTTAGAGTTTCAAAGTTTCCTTTTCAGTAGTAACAGAGAGTGCCCTGCATTACATGGCTGGAGACCCACTGTACTCAGTTGTATCTAAAAAAGAGAGTTTCTCAGCTAATGAAACCATATATCTTTTGTTCACTCTACAATACAATATAAAGGTGATCCTTTGAATTAAACATACATAAAGCAGCAGCGATAGTGGCTGAGTTAGGCTAAGTATCCACATGAACCTATGGAAATGCATGTTTCATAGCTGTGGACAAAGATAATGGCATGCAAGGAACTGCTATTCCAGAAAATGATGTAGCCTTTCATCCTTAATAACCAAATAAAAAATGGGAAGTCAGTACTTGGGAGCTACTCTAGCAAGCAGATCTCCAGGAAACAAGGTTCCCCACAGACTCTTCCTTGATCTTAAAGCTTAACGTGAAACATTTATATGCACGTAGCACCTGGCCAGAAGACGTGGGAAGGCACTTTTATCACACTGGCTGTATTTCTTTCGTAAATAATAGATTTCCTCCTTTTTTCCCCCTCTCCTGGAAACGGAATACATGCTCAATAATGTTCCTGTACTACTTTTTTTTTTGGTGCCTTTTTTTTTAAAAAAACCAACTAGACAATCCTGAAAACCTCAACATCATACAATTGTGAAAACCATTAACACCCCTCAAACTGTCTGGTGCCGAATTGCATCCCAGCTTTTGAAAGCAAAAATATCTAGTCAAAATAAGTTAAGCATTATTTGGATGGAGAAGTATTTTTAAAAAAATGTGTTAAGGTTAATTGAATGCTAATCTGCCATCTACATTTCTTTCACATCCAGGCACATAGATAAATGATGCACACTAAACTAGGTCCAACTGAAGCTACACAACAAATCAGTTGAATTACGTACAATATTTTCCCAAAGGCATTCCACAGGAGTGAGGAACAACAGTATGTGCACCTTAAGTTGTTGCTCCAAACTATTGCCAGCTTCACAATGGTTGACTCACTTGTGTCTTAAGCAGGAGTTAACGTATCAAATATATAATATGTATGTAAACCTGTACATCCTGCAGCTATATCTTTGTGTGCTTCAAATTATTCTTGTTTTTATCTACATCCCTAATGTAGCATGCAATCAGTTATATATGCAAACCTCCCAGATAACAGCATAAAGCAACCTCTATGTACATGCTTCCACTGAAGCAAATATGAAAACACACTTTGAATCAAATGACAAGTAGCTCAGCGCAATGCTTATTCGCCTTTGACTGTATGAAAAATGAAAGGGGATTTTCACAGGGATTTTAATTTTTTTCAGTATTAATATTTTCTTTACAAATAATAAACCCCCAAAATATGTTATCCATTAAGACCAGCATCTGTTCAGTGCCCAGGCCGTGAAAATAAAGCCATTTTTGTTTGTGCAAAACAACTCTTCACATCTTAAAAAATAAGCTTTGATTCTGCTTCAGCTTTGCAAATAAGTCCTGCATTTCAGCTGAGAGCAAACCAGGGAAAAAAAAAAAAAACAAACCAAACCAACACATCCAAAACCAGATTACTCAAAACTGCAAATTAGGATATTTGTTCATTTGAGTTCCTGACTGTGGCTCCATTGCTACTGTGATACAAAGAGATTTTTCTGTAGTTTAAATGTGAAAGAACATACATTTCATGAGAAAATGTGAAAGAAGTTTTTACCCTCATTACTTCTGTGGTCTGGGACATGCAGAGTTTGGACATCAAATTTAGCCTTAAACTACCTCTCGTTAACTGCATCTCAACTTTTGTCCCTTTTTCAGGATTCCCAGGGATCCGAGAAATAAAAGTTAAAAAGATCACAAGTAGACAGGAGGAAAAACCACTGTAGAGACTGTATAGAACTCAGGCAGCAATAAACACAATTAGGTCCAGACAAAGCAAATGAGGAAATATTGGAAGATTTCACCATCATTTTTACTTCTAATTACATCAGAAATCTTTGCTATAAACTGTGAATTAGACTTGCATCACATAAGATTAAGATTTGAAATAAGAAAAAGCACCAGCTCTCTTCTTCTGCAACAGGAACATAATGTGAAATACCTAAAAACATTTGGGGTTCATACAGCTATTATAACAATACTCATCTCTCCAGCTGATTTTTCTAGATTTACATATGTGTAGAAGAATAACAAATATTCCTCTTTTCTGCTTTCCCTCGTGTAAGGGTGCATTGTTTCCAGTTAACATTTTGGAACCCGAGGTACGGGAAATTCTCTGCACAAGCCAGCGGGAAATCAGCACTCTCCCCCCGTGCTCTCTCTGATGCTTTGAAAGTCTTTAAGAGCACTCACCGGTTTCTCTCCACTGCTCAGGAAAGAAACTTCAGAAAAATCAGCAAAAGTGAGGCCACTAGTTTCCAGTTAGATGGTTTTGAATTTGGGCAGGTTAAGGTACCGATACTGGTTTAGCTATAGTGAGCAAGCCATTGCGACTGTAGGAACTGGGGTACTTGGTCATCCCTGTGAAATGCTGCTGTGTTCCTTATGCTGGTATGTGAAGAAATGTAGATGCTTTGGAATGAGATTCAAAAAAAAGGCCAGCATAATAAGCAAGAAACTCACTGTATTTTGTGACAAATAAAGGGAAGTGAGCATGGCCCCAACCCAGAGAGCTGTAGCTTAGTGACTAGAGCATTCTTCTGGGACACAGGTCTAAACCCATTTAGTCAGACCGAACCCCAGCTTTCCAGGGCAAATATCACAACCACTGAGCAGCTGAACAGAAAGCAGCATTTGCTTCCCTCTCTCGTGTATTTTGCAGAACGTACTCTAAGAACAACAGAAGGCAGAGCACAGGAGCTGGGACTGGCAGAGAAACCCCGACTTTATGAACAGTGAGAATCCTTGGAGATGCGTCTTTCCAGTACTGTCTCGTTTGAGACAATTCAGATCATAGTCTGAAACAGAGCTTTAGATGTCTAGGGACTTCTGATGTACATGAATGTAGGCACATATAGAAATTGGGCAAGTCCAGTGTCCAGCTAAGAAGGGACTTGTGAAGGTTTAAAATTTAGACACAGTCCAAAGGGCAGGCACTTAAGTGAACCGTAAGACCCTGATGTGAATTTACACCTAAAACATCACTGCTAAACTTAGCTTATTTGGTTTGCTAAATGTACTTATGCCTCTGTCTTTACAGTGAAAACAGTTGCTTCGCATGAGGTTATTTCCTGCTCTCATTAAACACGTAGAGAAGGAACTGCGAAGTCCTGCTCCAGCACTTCTACAGTCAGTCCAAAGGCTGGGTCTTAGTGAATCCTTTTCAGGTGGAGAGAGCAAAGATTGATCCATAGCAGTATTACTGTCTCAAAAGGAACTAAAGAGGAGCTGGCAATGGCATCCAGCCTCTGCACCGATCAGTCTGTTAACTACTAGAGACTGCAAAAGACAGGCCAGGCTTGTGGCCAAGCCATTTATTTGGTGCTCAATCTAATTCTTGGTACTAACTCAACTTTCTCTGTGATCCCAGGCAAGTTGCCTATCAGTTTCTCAGTTATCCAGCTATAAAGTGGGAATTCAGAGCACCTCCATGTTTCCTCACCATCTGCCAGGTCTATTTTCTTTGTAAACATTGGGCAGCAAATGTCTTCTATTATTCATAGACTAAGGCCAGACGGGACTAGAACACCTTCTTGTCTGACCTCCTGCATACCAGAGGCTATTATGTGTATATACAATACACAGTGGGGAGCTGATCACAAATGGGGTCTCCAGGTGCTCTTTCAAAAGAACAGAAATAATAACTCAAACACAGCCATTGCCTTCCTCTATACATCTAAAGCACTGGGCCTATTTAGAATTTTGAAGTAATATCTGTATTTTTATAAAGCTAGCAAACTGCTGTATGTTTCTTCCTTACTTTGAAAGTTGTTCCAGATTTTTTTTTAAATGGAAGTTACTGAAAGAATTCATAAACATTAGGATATTTCAAAGACAAAATACTTGGAACACCACAGCTCCTGAACAGATAATATGATAATGCACTTAGCACTGGTGAAATTGTTTCTGAATTAAACATGATACAGCTTTAAAAGAAAGTAAATTCTGGAAGTCAGCTAGACTGGGCATGATGCATAAAACCATACAAATCAGACCTCCTTAGATTAACTTACCTCACTCATCAATGTCTAAATGTCATAAGGCTTTTCCAAGTAAAATACCCATATTCTCGATGTTGATATAAGTCGACAAACAATGAGTAACTCAGATTTAACCAAATCACAATCCTTAACTTTCGTGCATTTTCAGGTAGTGTCCTCGGTGGCATTATTTGCTTTCTGTAGGTTTATAATGGAGTATTTAAATGGCACTCAACTGTATTTAGGAGAGGATCACACCAAATTCAGCTTAATGAGAATTAAGTTTACTCCTCATTTCTGCTGGTATAAAAAAGAAAACTGCGCAACTACTCAAAGTAGCAGTAGAATTTTCATTTCTTACATCTTGATGGACTGGAGGAAAATAGTGCAACAGAAAATACTGCGGCAAGAAATGTGACAGAAGGCATCATATACATACTATAACATCACCTACTTATTAAGTTTATAATTGTATTACATGCTGCCATCATGTCAGCTCTCAGAAAAACACCATCATATCGACGAAGGCAGTAATTCACATTGTTCCTCATTCAAGCGTGTGTGCGTGTGTGTTTTTCCTCAGGCTTTCCAATCCTTGTTTAAGGAACTATGATCAGCTCGGTGTCAAAATTCAATTTATCAGATCCAATATATATTAAGGGAGTGAAATACAAGGGCTCGCAGCATGTAGGAGTTCAAACGAGATGATTTGATAATCTCCTCTGGACTTAAACCCTGTGATTCTGACACCTTACACTGAAGTGAATGAGCTGGATAATAATGCTGTTCGCTTTCTGTCTCCTTATAATACAGCCAAGCTGATTTAGCTATAAAATTTGAGACAGAATGTAAGACAGTCCTCAGCTGCACTGCCTTCTCATTCAACAGCTACACAGGTATCTTCTCTGAGAACTTCTTTCAGGAAACAGTACACTGAAAACAGGAGGTATAGTTCATCAGATCTGAAGATAAAACCTACCTAACTTATATACACACAGGACAATAACTTGGCTTGCAGGGAGGTTACATTCAGGAAAATACCCTATGGTCAAGGGCTCCAAGACTTAGAATGGACCATGTTATGCAGGATGGGATGAGGGAAACTGATACTGGAAGTGGAAGAAATGAAAACTGCAAGCAGAGGGGCAGCGTGGTACTACCCAGGGCAAGTGCCTGGTATCAGGAGTAATCAGGAGGTAACAGGAAACTTGCAGGTTTTGAAGTGATATCAGCTCATCTAACCCTGGAGAGTACTGAGCTCAGAAGACAGCAAACCAGGGAGACCTGAACCAAGAGTGAGCCAGGAAATTGGAGAGAGCACTGAGGTAGCTATGAACAATAAAGAGAAAGGAGATGAAGGACTCAAGAAAGAATAATATTGGGACAAAATACAGTGGCAAGGAGGAGGATGAGATGGAAGACGGAAGTAGGGAAATAAGGAGTAACCAGACAAGGACAGAAAGGTTCAGTCTTTGAGGAGCCGGTCAATCAGCTACAACTTCTTTCCCAGGGACTTGGATGGTATGGGAAGATTTCTAGACTCCCAGCAAGGGAATCCACAGGATACACACCCTTTCTTCCTTTCTAGTGACAGTCGGTATAAAAGATAACTCTCTGCTACTGCTCTCGATGACACAGCTTAACTATCAGATGGTTCTCAGATGTATCCAAAGATTGCCATCTTGCTGATGACCCCTGTGGGTGTTGTTATGATTCCACAAAATTAGTTTGGTGTTTTCAGTTTGCTTTTCTAAAAACCTAGGGAATTACACAAAATATTAAAAAGGATATTATGCTTGTGAGTAAAGAAATTCATAAGATAAGCAGTATCAAAACTCCAAATGCCTATTCCTTCTTAATGTGCTCTCTTCTGCTCATACTCCTTGTGATGTGCATTGCTCTACTGTGATGATCACAGCTGCATAGCCAAGACTGCTATTGTCCTTATAATTTTGCCTCATTTCTTTTTCTGTTGTTTTTGTTGTTGTCGTTTGTTTTTTAAATAATGGAGAAGATGGGTGGCAAATTAAGGAGATCACTGTGGGGAGAAAAAAAGTACATCCTTAGGGTCAAGACAGCTGAATGCTGCTTCAAAAATGAGATCCACTGTCTGCCTCTGTATGTAACGCAAGGCAGGAGTCCAAAGGGAAATCTTAACTTAACCAACGTGATGATCCCTTATTCTCTCACTTCTTACATGTCCCGCGTGAAACATTTGGCCAAGTTTGTTGAGTGCTCACAGTTTCAGCCAAAGTTTAATGTATTATAATGGTTTTCTGAATACCTAATATGGTATAAAAATGCAGAGTGCTTTGAAAAGCATTTTCAAGACATCTCACTGTGACCACCAAAATGAACAGCAGCTTGGCAATTTTAAACTTCGTCTCACAACACTGTCCAGGTTGTCCAGTAACACTGCTTGATTTTATATGAATATTGTAAAGTATTACAAAAGTGTCCACAAAGAAATTACTAATTCATTTATCATCACAGAATATGAATACCATGTCTCATCTTTTTAAATGAAGACAAAGCATCGAATGCTGATGAAGTAAAGACCATCCCAGCTGAAGACGAAAGAACGTGCTGACATAGCAAAAATAAGCGGCATGTGTTTGTATCCATAAACACTGTATTTCTACCTCTGCAGGAAGGAGAAAACATAGGATGCACAGGCAATGTGAAGTTTAACATGTGTCTTGATCTTGCAGCCTTAACGCTTTGTTAATCCAGATTTTTGAGTGCAATACACTATAAACTCATCTGGGTAGTTTAAGATTTAGTAGGGAAGAGACTAAACCTCAAAGAGTTGAGTCAAAGTGTAACCCATTGTGTACCAGTTTGGGAACTGTAACCTGACATGTTACTTTAAAGCCAGTGGCAGCCCAAAGTTCTGTCAAAGATTTGGGCTGGACTAACAAGTAACGCAGGATTAATTTAATTACACAATACTGACTAATTTGTTGGCATTGAAGTCATCGTACTTCGTTCCAGTAAGAACAGAAGCAAAGTTCACGAGTGCCGTTCGTGGTCTTCAGGCACGGCGAACTCCGTGGAGGATGTGGATTTTAGGGGTTTTATCCGTAGGCAGGAGCCCTCCCCTCCGAACCGTTACAGCTCCAGAGAAAACCCCCCGCACCAGCACCGGGAAACCTCCCGCCTGACGCCACTCTGCAGGGGGTATTGTCCCCCACGCCGGGAGCCCGCGTGTGACCTCAGCTCCTCGGGTGCGCTTTGAAACACCGTCCTTCCCGGAGAAGTCGGTCTGTGACCGCTCACACGGGCGCTGTAATCAAGCGGCTTCGTGTTCCCCTGCCGGAGGAGGCGGGTGGCCCGGGCCGGGCGCCCCCACCTCCCCCGCCGCCATGCCGCCCGCGCGGCGGGGGTGACGCAGAGCAACGGCGCCATCTAGCGGGGGACTGTGGCGCGGCCGCGGCGGGACGGGCCCGGAACCGCCGCCGCTGCTGGCAGCGCCCGGCCCCGCGGCGGGAGCGGGCCGGGGCGGGGGACGGCCCTTCCCCGGGGAACGGCCCCTCCTCACAGCGCTTTCCGGAGCTGCTCTGAGGTACTGGAGATAAACGAGCGGTCCCGTGTGCTTCGGGGGAGATGGGGACAGACACAGAGACAGCAGGTGTCAAAGCATCCTCTGTTTTTGGCCATAGATGCCCATTCAAGACGACAAACTAACAAGTCTCCAGTTGGCGCATATATATATATATATATATTCCCCCCCCATCATCTCCCAGATCAGAAAAAATAAGGGAAATCCTTGACACCACAACAACTCCTATGTCCGATTAAAAATAAATAATTTTTTTAAAAAAATCAAGACCTACTTACTGAAGAGGCTATGAGATACATTCTGGACACAATATGGGCAAAATATATTTTTCCTCTTCCTATCTTAGAAAGCTGAATCATTTTTGCTGTTTCTGGAAAGCTTCATACAACCTAATACTGACACTTGCTGGGGAAACATGCCATGGAAACGCCAAGGCCAAATGGTTAAATCCTGGCACGTAATAATCAGCTGAAAGCAGAGCCTTACGAGGGGGAGCGCTGGGCAGACGCGCAGGCATAACACTGCTGTTCTGTGCTCCAGCCCTCCAGAACTTACCCAGGCTACACAAGGAGATCAAATTAAATATGCTGTTTTGCAGCCCAGATGTTTTATTACACCCATACGAGTCAACCCAAAACTTCTAAAGAGAAGCGGTATTTCAGTAAGATGTGCTCCTAATTGAACTATCCTTGAAAAATGGGAAATAGTATGTACATGCCAAGAACCTTTTGAGGATTAATTCAATGCAATGTGCCCATTAGTACATGAGATCAAGTCCTTGGCAAGTGTGACACAGAAAGGTTCTTTAGCCAAAGCCAAACTTTTCTTTTGCGAGCCCTGTGTTTATTTGTCATCCACACAGCCACTGAGGCTTCTGCTGCTTTTTGGTTTTGTTCCAGAACAAAGTTTAGGAGGCTTATACTGTCACAGGCTTTAGTAAAAGGCAAATATGGCTGTGGTGGTTTAAGCCCCATCCACATGTCCCTGCTAGCCCTGGTTTGCATCTTTCCAAACCTATTACTCCTAAATCTGATTACAAGAACGGGATACACACTTTTTCATCAGTGTTTAAAGCTAAAATGCTGGGCTTCACATTACAATGGCCAAGACTCAAGCGCTTCCTTAACTCAGCAGAAATGCAGCACAGAGAGCTGCGGGTTAAGGAGACAGTTTAAAGTACCACATCAAGATTCACCAGGAGTTGTCTGTTAAATCCCCAAGTCAAAAAAAAAAACCTCAGTGAAATTTTTATAGACACCCACCTGGCTTGCTCTTTCCTATAAGATGTCAGGGAGGGAGAAGGAAGACTTTCAAAAAACCATGTATAACGTATTTGGGGAAAAAAAAAATCCACTGCAAAACATATTGCAAGGCCTGTGCACAACTGTTTGGTCAGGCTTAGCATCTACATCACAGCAAGTAGTACTGTTTTCTGACTATACAACTGCTTTTCTTAAAAGCAGTACACATGGTCTTAATATATTGCCAAAAACTTGCACTCAAGGAGACCCAGACAGAATATTTTCAAATGCTTGCTAAGTCCCTCTGACCAAAAAGGTTCTTACTCAACTCAACTAGCAAATTTCTTATACAGAGAATACAGGGAGGCCTCTTATACACACTCATCACAGAGCTGTGCATATGTGGGGACAGAAGCTGTGAAAAGAACACGGCAACATGAAAACCAGAAATAACCACAATAGTGAAACCTTTACTTTCCTACGAAAAACTAATAATAACGCTAAAGCATATGCTGGGTAGCAGTAGTTTGTCCACGTGCCAGAAGAAAACAAAATAAAACTAAAAAAAAAAATTAAAAATTTCTAGAGTTACGCAAGCCAAACCTTTTGAGAGAAAAAACAGTTCTCTGAATAACCAAACACTGGGTCCTGGCCTTAGTTTTTAGAGTTGTTATTCTTCTCCTGTATGACTGCAGTCATCTTGAATGTCTGCTTACCCTTCTGAGGTCCATGCAAGAATCTATTTATAATTGTGTGATACCAGTGCTAGTGCATCATGACACATGGCCTCTGTTACTGGAAATGATCTTGGCTGATTTACTAGTAATGGAATGAGTAGCTGACATATCCTATGAGAACAAGAAGTACAATTCTTAGAGAGGAAGTAGTAAAAAGAAAAGAGAAGCCTTAAGATGCAAAGTTACACAAAACAAAACAAACTCAAGAAGGAAAAAGTCTCCCTTTTGAATGCAATTGTCGTAATTTACAGATAAGTAACGGAGTAAAGAGCAAGCCAAGGACCAAAGTATCTATCAATTCTGTTACATCAGCTCTTGGATGTTCTAATCGAGATAACAAGGGTATACTTTTTCAAGGGTGAAAAG
Organism: Nyctibius grandis; assembly: GCF_013368605.1. NCBI lineage: Eukaryota > Metazoa > Chordata > Aves > Nyctibiiformes > Nyctibiidae > Nyctibius > Nyctibius grandis. The sequence goes on along the minus strand of NC_090663.1, from coordinate 71,320,367 downwards.
CATCCATAAACACAAAAATAAAAGCCAAGGGAACCAGACCTGGCATGCACTTTAAAAAAACCCCTTGCTCACAGGACTGTCCATCACCACACAGCAACTGAACAAAACTACTAGAATAAAACTCCTAAAACTGATTTTGCTAGAAGTTTGAGAGTTATTCTTCCCTGCAACCTGTCAGGAGGATATCTTCACAGAACCAGAAAAAAAAAGTCCTACTGGGATATCAGCTGACACATTTTTGTGTCTTCCACAACTTTCTTTTTTCCATTCCCTTGAGTGCTGTGTCAGTCAACACTTCACAACATCCACATTCCCTTATCAACAATCAGACACTAGTGTTCATGGCGTCCCCTTGCCAATGGATAGGCAAGTTTGACACATGCTTTATTTATTTTGGAGATTTGATAAACTGTGATTCTTGGCACTCGGTATTTCTAAGTTTGGGAACAGCTTTATTTATCACCAGCTCTGAATTAAGGCTATAAAACTTTATGAAAATGTGTAGACGGTCCCTTAGAGGAGAGCTGTGCAACACTGCAAATGAAATGGTTAAGGACAATGTCTATTTAATAATAAAAACAATTGAGCTAGCATACTAAGGAGTAAGCCACACCAGTGCTGATATGACTGGAGTGCTTGCCATGCTTTGTGATAACCGGAGACTATTTATGCACTGGTGTACAGACCAGACACGCTGTGCTAAAGCACAGGTGAGAGCGAGTAAGAATACACAGCTATAAGCCATCTTACCCTTTTTAAACTATATTCTCAGGTTACACAAATTTCACACTTTCAAGGTGTTTTTCCTATAGTTTGAGTCAAGGGAAATCCACAGCATTCCCACAGTTGCGATTGCTTCTGGGTATTCAAATGTCACCCAGTGGGAAAGCTACTTTGCACTGTTAGTGTCAGCAGGAAACTCTTCCTAGGGTTTCCAAAGGGCATCCCCATGTCACAGTGACTACGTGGACAAAGAAGAGTATTCCTTCACATACAGCATTCCCTCCTGACTCATCTCAGTGTGGTTCATCCATAGCATTCAGAGCTGTGTATTGAGAGGAAGCTGCTATTTCAGGTAGTAGCAATGAGTGCACTGCCTTTGCAGATGTCAGTGTCTCATGATAAAGGAGGCTGTTGCTTGGACAGAGCAAAGCATCACTATAAATATAGCCTTCTTACAGTTATTTCTCTTCTTGGTAGTGTTTGATATCTGGAGTGCCAAATTAAATAACAAATGTGGTAACTACACCCTATATTGTAAAATCAATAAGTTAACAAGGCCCCTTGGGTCTTTTAGTCTAATGCAGAGTCTGTATTTCCTCGTCTACAGTAAAAGATACTTAACTGAGCAGTTCATATTGCAGGAGTCAACAATAGTCTGGAAAGTGCTTTGCCTCAGTTTGAAGACGACACATTCAAAGAGCCATTTCTCTAAGGACAACTAAAAGAACTGTTTAAGTCAATATAGGCAGCCCTAAAGACAGTACTGATGGTTTTTGCAACCAAGATATTTAGGTTATGCAGCACCATCCTATAGGAGATTTGGGATTTCTCAGGCTAAGAAAGAAAACTTGCAGCTTAAGTAGATCTTTAAACAATACATTTTGTCATCAGGGATTAGCTGCATCTTCTATTTCACCAGGGTTATTTGGTGTTTGTTTGGGTTCTGCTATCTTCTCGCACTGTTGTGCAAGCTGTGAAATTTGTGTCAATAATAAGAAACCTCTCGCCTGCAATGTTTCCTTCCCTTAGGTGAATTTGATACCCATTATTTTGGAATAGGGGCTGCACCTTTGTTTCCATTATGGGTTTTGATCAGGTGTGGATTTGGTCTAGAAGGTGCAGTTGCAATAGATATATACGTCCACATTGCCAGAAGTTCAGTCAGAAAACATTTAGCTCTTTACTGCATTAATTCGGCCTCTACCTTCCAAGAACTGTTAGTAAGAAAGTAGTTTCAAACAGGCATGGGAAGACTAATGTCAAGAAAAGTTTTAAAAAACCAGAATCTTTCAGGACACAGTGGTAGGATTCAGAATAGCTGATGCTATCCTGGAGGATCAGTACTCTACAGCTACCTATAAGTAAGAGGCTGGTGGACTTCAGGCCTGTTAGAGGAGGTGGGCCAGAACCTAGTGATGTACCAGGGATTCCTCCTTCCCTCCCCAAGCCAGCACGCAGAATCTTGGCACTCCTGACTGGGGGTATATGCACATATCTCTATACACATTCTCTTGGTAATTAAGTTGTGGCCTGTCTTTTAACCTGTGCTTTCTGGTGTTAACAGTAATTCACAGATGGGTCTCCAGGTACATACACCACAGGCCAAACAGAATCACTTTATCAGCTCTGCACTGGGCTCATGGACTGAACTCCTCAGCTCTAGCAGATTCCCTGACTCCGAATAGCTGTGGCTCCCCAACACATTTGTTTGGAGCAGAAAAGCCTTTCTGAAGGCCCTCATCTTTGTTGGCTCTAAGTCTCATTTCCCAGCCTCTGTAAAACCCATGACAACCCAACAGTGCTCTGCAGCTGCTGTAACCTTAGCCAAACATATTTTTGGCACTCTACAGGGTGCCTCTTGAGGAACTCAAGCCAATTGTCCTCTGAGCTGCTAAAAACCCTGAAACCTCCACCTACAGACCCTTTCCTCTGCCCTGTGTGTACTGCCAACTACAACAACAACTATTTCATCTCTTTTTTCACACAAATGTCTTGCTGACTTCTTCCTAGTTCTATAATGGTTAAGCTATTTTACCATCAGTTATTTCATGATTTACCACCTTCACATCATTCATAGAATACTCAATGGAATCCAGAAACACCTGACACTCATTAAAAGTATAGGGTATGATGTTGAACTGCATATAGGGACATTACACCACTTGTCCTAGAAGGCAGTACACTTCGCACTTTCCTAAATTTATGCTGCTTTGGAGTCTGAAAATTCCCAATTTCAGTACAAGATTAAACATAGGGCCCTTTGTGGGATACCCCCAAGGTGCTCTCTGTTCAAGTCATATTCTTCACCCATACCTCTTACTCCCAAGTCCAACCAATGCTAGAGCACAGTCTAAGAAAGCAACCTTAAGAGGGATTATTTTGAGCATTCTCATGGTGCTTTGTCTGTCCAGGTAAAAAAAAATCCAAAAAGCTTTCAAGAACATTCTTTCATCTTGTTTAATGAAACCCAGCTTCCAGGGAATTTTTTTTTTTAATTTTTGATTGCCCACAGGTTAACCATCATGACTAAACAGGCAAATTTTAAATACCACTATTACTGTTAACCAATATGATGCTTTTCTGTTCATCCAGAAACAAACCAGATAACCATTGGTGTCAACAGAATTTCTGAGTGGGTCATAGCAGCATATTTTTTCCCCAATCTGACCCAGAGAACACACTAAACATCTGTCCTCAACCGTTTTAAACTGTCCTCTGGCATTACTTTGGCTTTCTCTCCATGTTATTCTTTTTTTAACTTAGAACAACTTTTTCCAGTCATCCAGAGGAATCTCCAGTAAAAACAGACAAGTCATGAGTTGATGTTCTTGATATTTTTGAGGTTAAACAAGCATTTTTATTTTTATTTAGAGTAAGTCAACATAGTTCCTACAGACTGCAGTGGAGACTTCTGATTGAACTGAAACTTTGTCTCATATGCTTTACGAGGCTATATATACATCTCAGTGAAGAGGAAAAGGAGGGCATAAGACATTTTTCTTTAAATTACAGTAGTTTAATTTTAGCCAGCTATGTTCTCCTTTGCAGTCAATAATACTCCTTCCACATTGCTGTTTATCCTAGGATTTACACCCTCATGTAAAAAGAATATGTGCAGGCAAGGGAAGGCTAATACAATTTTCTGTGGATGTTTTTAAATTCTCCGAAAGGAGCATGAAGGCAGGACAAAACAGCCAAGATCACGTGATGACTCAAGGATTGGTGTTAAAAGGTAAGCTTGGGGATGTTCCACAATTGGAAATAATTTCTAAAAAGGTGGAACTGTCTGTGAAGGATAGCCTCTGACTTGATCCCTTAAAAAAAAAAAAACCAACTGAACCACCTCATTGGATCAAATCCAGTACAATCAGTGAGAAAAAAAAATAACAGGAGAAATGTGTCACGTAAATATAAGAGTCTTTGATTGCCTAGTGCTGTTCCGCACAAAAATAGGAGTAAATGTGACCACTTACATCCCAAACTCTTTTTCAAGCTACAACAACCCTTAAGTTAACAATGGTGTTTTCTCCCTGCGTCATTTCCAGTTTATGGAAACCCTACTTGAAGTTTGGCTTCCTGGGCGTTACAGGGTGTTCTAATAGTGACTGAACTAGTACCAAACACAGTAATGTTTATCACTTTATTATTACTGGTCCAATGGGGATGTGGTGGAGAGGCAACCTATATCAGAGGTCCCACCACAGTCAGAAAAACCTGACGGGCGTATAGCTACCTCCTCCACAAGGAAGAAGAGAAGAGTTTTAGTGGTTGGAGACTCCTTCCTAAAGGGATCTGAGGGCCCAATATGCAGAGCTGACCCCCATCACAGGGAGGTCTGCAGCCTGCCTGGAGCCCGAATCAGGGATATCACCAGGCAACTCCCCAACCTGGTGAAGGCCACAGACTACTACCCCCTGCTGATCTTCCAGACAGGTGGGGAAGAAGCTGCATCCCGTAGTCTGAGGGGGATGAAGAAAGACTACAAGGCCTTAGGGCGGTTGGTGAAAGAGTCTGGAGCACAAGTTGTTTTCTCCTCCCTCCTTCCATTTTCAGGTGATGACGTGGGATGGAATGGTAGGATTCTCTCTATTAACGCCTGGCTACGAGACTGGTGCTACAGGCAGGGCTTTGGGTTCTTTGATAATGGCTGGTTTTATAAGACAACAGGCGTGACAGTGATACATGGGAAAGGTTTATGTCGTAGGGGCAAAAGGGTTCTGGGACACGAATTAGCAGGGCTCATCCGGAGAGCTTTAAACTAGATTCGAAGGGGGATGGGGTGGTAGCTGGGCTTGCACCACTGGGGCAACGCTCTAGTGTTGAGGTAGACCAGGAGGCCCCCCATCCCCCTGGGGTGAAATCAGGGGGTGAATCTGGGATGAAATCGGTGTGCCCAGCTCGCTCCCTGAAATGCCTGTACACCAATGCACGCAGCATGGGGAATAAGCAAGGAGGAGTTAGAAATCCGTGTTCGGTCGGGGGGCTATGATCTAGTGGCAATTACAGAGACTTGGTGGGACGCCTCGCATGACTGGAATGTGGTCATGGATGGCTATGTCCTGTTCAGGAAAGACAGGCCGCTAAGGAGAGGTGGTGGAGTTGCTCTTTATGTGAGTGAGCAGCTAGAATGTATTGAGTTCTGTCCAGAGGCGGATCAGGAGCGAGTTGAGAGTTTGTGGGTGCAAATTAAGGGGCAGGCTGGCAGGGGTGATACTGTTGTGGGTGTCTATTACAGGCCACTGGATCAAGATGAGGAGGGTCATGAGGCCTTCTACAGGCAGCTGAGAGCAGTCTCGCAATTACAGGGCCTGGTTGTTGTGGGGGATTTCAACTACCCTGATATTTGCTGGGAGGCCTACTCAGCCAGCCATCCCCAGTCCAGGAGGTTCCTCCAGTGTGTTGATGATAACTTTCTGATGCAAATGGTGGATGAGCCAACTAGGAGAGGAGCGCTGCTGGATCTGATCCTCACTAACAAGGAGGGTCTGGTTGAAGAGGTGAAGGTTGAGGGCAGCCTTGGTTGTAGTGACCATGAGATGGTAGAGTTCAGGATCTCATGTGGCAGGAACAGAATAGCTAGCAGAATCACAACCCTGGACTTCAGGAGGGCCAACTTTGGCCTTTTCAAGCAATTGCTAGGGGAAATCCCATGGGACAGGGTACTAGAAGGTAAGGGGGCCCAAGATAGTTGGTTAGCATTCAAGGACTGCTTCTTCCGAGCTCAAGATCAGAGCATCCCAACAGGTAGGAAGTCAAGGAAGGGTACCAGGAGACCTGCATGGTTGAACAGGGAACTGCTGGGCAAACTCAAGTGGAAGAAGAGGGTGTACAGATCGTGGAAGGAGGGGCTGGCCACTTGGGAGGAATATAAGTCTGTTGTCAGAGGATGTAGGGAGGCAACTAGGAAAGCTTAGGCCTCCATGGAATTAAACCTTGCAAGAGAGGTCAAGGACAACAGAAAGGGCTTCTTCAAATACATTGCAAGTAAAGCCAACACTAGAGGCAATGTAGGCCCACTGATGAATGAGGTGGGGGTCCTGGAGACAGAGGATAAAAAGAAGGCGGAGTTACTGAATGCCTTCTTTGCCTCTGTCTATACTGTTGGAGGCTGTCCTGAGGAGCCCTGGACCCCTGAGGCCCCAGAAGAAGTCAGGATAGAGGAGGAATCTGTCTTGGTTGATGAGGGCTGGGTCAGGGACCGATTAAGCAACCTGGACGTCCATAAATCCATGGGCCCTGATGGGATGCACCCGCGGGTGCTGAGGGAGCTGGCGGAAGTCATTGCTAGGCCACTCTCCATCATTTTTGCTAAGTCGTGGGCAACGGGAGAGGTGCCTGAGGACTGGAAGAAAGCGAATGTCACTCCAGTCTTCAAAAAGGGCAGGAAGGAGGACCCGGGTAACTATAGACCGGTCAGCCTCACCTCCATCCCCGGAAAGGTGATGGAGCAACTTGTTCTTGGTGCTGTCTCTAGGCACATCAAGGATAGGGGGATCATTAGGGGCACTCAGCATGGCTTCACCAACGGGAAGTCTTGCTCAACCAACTTGATAGCCTTTTATGAGGATGTTACCCAGTGGATAGATGATGGTAAAGCTGTGGATGTGGTCTATCTCGATTTCAGTAAAGCGTTTGACACGGTCTCCCACAGCATCCTCGCAGCTAAACTGAGGAAGTGTGGTCTGGATGATCGGGTAGTGAGGTGGATTGTGAACTGGCTGAAGGAAAGAAGCCAGAGAGTAGTGGTCAGCGGGACAGAGTCCAGTTGGAGGTCTGTGTCTAGCGGAGTTCCGCAAGGGTCGGTTCTGGGACCAGTTCTATTCAATATATTCATTAATGACTTGGATGAGGGATTAGAGTGCGCTGTCAGCAAGTTCGCTGATGACACAAAACTGGGAGGAGTGGCTGATGTGCCGGAAGGCTGCGCAGCCATTCAGAGAGACCTGGACAGGCTGGAGAGTTGGGCGGGGAGAAATTTAATGAAATAGAACAAGGGCAAGTGTAGAGTCCTGCATCTGGGCAAGAACAGCCCCATGTACCAGTACAGGTTGGGGGCAGACCTGTTGGAGACCAGCGTAGGGGAAAGGGACCTGGGGGTCCTAGTAGACAACAGGATGACCATGAGCCAGCAGTGTGCCCTTGTGGCCAAGAAGGCCAATGGCGTCCTGGGGTGTATTAGAAGGGGTGTGGTCAGCAGGTCGAGAGAGGTTCTCCTCCCCCTCTACTCTGCCCTGGTGAGGCCGCATCTGGAGTATTGTGTCCAGTTCTGGGCCCCTCAGTTCAAGAAGGACAGGGAACTTCTGGAGAGAGTCCAGCGCAGAGCCACGAAGATGATTAAGGGAGTGGAACATCTCCCTTATGAGGAGAGGCTGAGGGAGCTGGGTCTCTTTAGCTTAGAGAAGAGGAGACTGAGGGGTGACCTCATTAATGTTTATAAATATGTAAAGGGCAAGTGTCAAGAGGATGGAGCCAGGCTCTTCTCAGTGACATCCCTTGACAGGACAAGGGGCAATGGGTGCAAGCTGGAGCACAGGAGGTTCCACTTAAATTTGAGGAAAAACTTCTTTACGGTGAGGGTGACTGAACACTGGAACAGGCTGCCCAGAGAGGTTGTGGAGTCTCCTTCTCTGGAGACATTCAAAACCTGCCTGGACGCGTTCCTGTGTGATATGATCTAGGCAATCCTGCTCCGGCAGGGGGATTGGACTAGATGATCTTTCGAGGTCCCTTCCAATCCCTAACATTCTGTGATTCTGTGATTACAAGAGTTTCTACTGCTTATTGTACACATTTGTCCTAAATTCTCCTGGAGATTAAGCAAAGCTGATCAAGGAGCGCATGGGGTTTATGATGCATGAAGTTACTGCTTCTGATGAGCAATCTCACACACTCTAAGTTCAGCCAACAGTCTTAGCTCCTAAATGTCTGAGTTGTATGGAATATGTTTTGGTTCCTTACTTGTAAGCTCCTATTCTTTTACTTTTTTTTTTTTTTAGTTGCTTTTAAATATTAAATAGCTGAGGAAAAAGAGTTAGTTCCTACAGGGCCCACTAGAAAGACTCTTGACTGATGAGTACATCTCGTTGCTTATTTCTTAACGATAATTTCTCATCAAGGATCACACACTGCAAAGGCAAAAGGTTGATGAAGGGCTAGGTACCACCAATTGTATGTGGTCACTAGCCTTCATTAATATGGCACTGGGATGTCTTGTAAGACACAAGGTTGAATAGTGTATTGCCTAGGAAAGAAGGTAAGAGACCCAGAACTGTCTCTGAGTAGAGACAGCCAGGTGCAGTGAGGTGTTTCTGGGCTGTGCTCACAGTACTCTGAGCTAAGGCAGGGTCCAGTTACTTGGAGACAGCCCTAGTCCTGAGCTCTCTGCGCATTCACACCATGCTGAGCTGAAACTTTTCCTTCCTCCTGGAATCCAGTGTGTCCAGGAAGAATTTTTAGTGGCTTTGAAGGAACTGGCACAAGCATAGGCTGGCTCTGCCTGTTTGAGCTCTAGCAATGACAAATTCAAGCTTTGTCTGTAGAGGGCCTTACAGCTGGTCTGCATCACACTCACAGTTCTACTAATAGAAACATGGCATGGAATGGTTGAAGCTAGCTTGGGATACATTTAAAGGTTCTTACTTTGTCAGCCCTAGCATCCTTGCTACTGGCCTACTGTTGTCAACTGAATGTTGACAAATATTGCAAGTGATGTTACCTTCTCCCACCTGCAATCCCTCCAGGGAAAGTTACAAAGTTAATTTTGATGGGATTCATTTCCCTTGAACCAATGGCTGTTGACCTTCACTTTATTTTTTGCATGATAGCTTATTAATTTGTTCTCATATTTTCCTCTCATGGTTCCCAAACACCAGGATGAACATTGGTACAACACAATCTCCTCCAGCCTGTTGACACCATCCCATAGCTGAAAAACCATTGCTAGCAGCTGGCTCACTAGCCATTGGTTTTAAAACTCAGATGCATTTTTTCCCGATCTGCATAAAAATATTTGATTTGATGTCTAAATACACACAATTCTTAAAGATAACAGAAACAACAGAAGGTAGTTCTCACAGACCAGGCTGGCAAGGTTTAGGTAAGAGTTGAGTGATACAATCTGTATTGTTTTTCCCTTGTGACTGAATGGAAAACTAGAAGCTGGGTTTACTGATTGCATGTCTGGCAGAGAGAGGAATAGGAAAGACCATGAGGAAGAAGAGTTTGGGAAGACTGCCCATACAGCACTGGTAACAGACTTGTGGAGAAAGGTTGCTTTTTGCATTGAAGGCTGTTTAGAACGAGACATGAAAGTAAGAGCAGCTTTCTGAAAAAATTATCTTTCGCTATAAAGAAGATATGGAGTTGTATTTTTAAAAAGTTGTTGGCTTTTTTATTATTTTTTCTTCCGAAGAAGAAACCTGCTGTTGAGTTTTCGTTTTGGTTTTGGTTGTTTTTTTTTTTTTTAGTATCCAGACCATAAATAGTTCTACTGACTTCAGCTGGACTAGCCACAAGGTCAGAATTATATATGCGCTTCAGTATCTTAGCAGATCAGTAAGAGAAGGCTTCCTATCCTGAAGAATTTAAGACTATGTACTAAAAATTTATACAAAGCCAACTGGAGGCAGCCATTTCAGCTACAGCATGCTTGCATGCACATGCCTTTACTTGCTGATGGAGCTTTGCCAAAAATTTCAGGGCCAAGTGTTATTTTGCATATTTTGAGTCCCCTTTACTACATAGAAAAAACATACTCAGACTAATTTTTCTACTACATAGTTTGCTTATTTTCTAAAGTAAATAGCAGTGATTGCCGACATCTTACATGATTTTGTGTACAATTCAATTCTATTTAATTGACATTGGTTATCTAGAGCTTATTTTTGCTCTCTTTGGCCTCTTCAGTGGTCAGCTGGCATCTAATCCTAGGGTTAGAACCTGGATTTCATTCCCTGGCATACCTGGCTGCCAGCTGGCTGGCTGGCATACCTAACTGTTTGGATGGCAGGTGTCTTCTTAGATCGCTCTGTTCTCTTATTGAAAGTACTTTTTGATCCATTTCACAGAATCACAGAATCAACTAGGTTGGAAGAGACCTCTGGGATCATCGAGTCCAACCATTGCCCTGACACCACCATGTCAACTAGACCATTGCACTAAGTGCCACATCCAGTCTTTTCTTAAATACCTCCAGGGATGGTGACTCCACCACCTCTGTGGGTAGCCCATTCCAATGCCTAATAACCTTTTCTGTGAAGAAATTTTTCCTAATGTCTAACCTGAACCTCCCCTGGCACAGCTTGAGGCTATGCCCTCTAGTTCTGTTGCTAGTTGCCTGGGAGAAGAGGCCAACCCCCACCTCACTACCACCTCCTTTCAGGTAATTGTAGAGAGCGATAAGATCTCCCCTCAGCCTCCTCTTCTCCAGGCTAAACAATCCCAGTTCCCCCAGCCGCTCCTCATAGGACATACCCTCCAGACCTTTCATCAGTTTTGTTGCCCTCCTCTGGACTCTCTCCAGCACCTCAATGTCTTTCTTGAAGTGAGGGGCCCAGAACTGGACACAGTACTTGAGGTGTGGCCTCACGAGTGCCGAGTACAGGAGGACAATTACTTCCCTAGTCCTGCTGGCCACACTATTCCTGATACAAGCCGGTATGCTATTGGCCTTCTCAGTCACCTGGACACACTGCTGGCTCATGTTCAGCTGGCTGTCCACCAACACCCCCAGGTCCTTTTCCACCTGGCCACTTTCCAACCACTCTTACCCCAGCCTGTAGCGCTGTATGGGGTTGTTGTGGCCAAAGTGCAGGATCTGGCACTTGGCCTTGTTGAACTTCATGTCATTGGTCTCAGCCCATCTATCTAACCTGTCCAGATCCCTCTGCAGAGCCTTCCTACCCTCAGGCAGATCAACACTCCCACCCAACTTAGTGTTGTCCACAAATTTACTGAGGGCACACTCGATACCCTCATCCAGATCATCAATAAAGATATTAAACAGGACTGGGCCCATTTCCTGCATTTACTTGTTTGGAAGACAGCCATCATCCTTCCTGAAGGACCAAAGATGGAAGTTAAGAGGAGATTGTAAGACTCTGGAAACTGCTGGAAATACCACCTGGAAAAATCTTTGAATATCAAGTGTGGGTCTTAGCAAGGACAAGATAACATTCTTCAACAACAGACAAGCTGCTGTGACAAAGAAAAAGATTAATTTCTTCACTGTACCCATGGCAGACAGAAAATAAATAGTGGACTTACACAGGCATTCAAAAAACCACCACCTTTTGAATGGCATGATTAGTGAAGCGCTGGAACAGATTACCTAAAAAGTTGTAGTTTCTGACATCAGAAGTCTTCAAGAACAGATGAGAGAAGTGTTGTCGGGAATGATGCAGGTACAGCACAGCCTGCCTTGACTGTGAGGTCTCATGAGGTGTACTCCTAGCCTAATTTTTCAGTAAATACTTCCTTTATTTTTTGCTATATCTTTAGGTGAATGTAGAGTCTTAAGGAAAAATTGGCTGCCTGCCTGACCCAACACAGTGAGGTTTGTATCAAAATTTATATAACCTGCAATTCAACAAGCTTTCAGCAAAATGTTTAAGCATGTTCCTAGTGTTAGACACACATGCTTGCATGAGACTTAGATAATTAAGGAAGAATTGATTTAGGTGTCTGTTTACTACAAAGGCAATATTTCATAGTTTGCTTTCTGGAAAAAAAACCCCAAACCCTAAAACTTTAACATAAAAGCCCAAACGATGCAGAGTATTTTTATTTCTTGCAGTCACTGTCTCCACATTGGGAAAGGAAATAAAAGCTGTAGCAAGTAAAGGAAATGATAGCTTTTTCTTCATTCCTCCTACACATGCATTAAAAAGAGAGGGTATGTGGGAGGAACATAAACATGTTAACCCATTTACATTCCCTTTGCTTCATTTTCCCCATCCAAAAATCAAGCAGAGTTCAAATGAAACACGAGAAGCTTTTGCCCAAAAGCAGAAAATCTCAAAAAGTGTCAGAGGTTGTTATGGGAATGAGGATAGATGGAGTTTAAAAGGTCTTCCAGGATGCATCGGTTACATTAATATCCACAAATTAATTACCTTACCTGCCCTGAACTTTAACTATGTACATATGTTCTAGTGATCAAAACTTACTGATACACTGTTGTAAACTGTGTCTTCTGAGCACATATATCTGTAGTTTTAATCCATACCACTTAAGACTTCAAGGTTGCACGCTCCATTTCAGTTTTGTCACTACTCAGGTATGAAAGCTGAGACACTCCAATACTTGTTTACAGACAGAATGTTTTACCTAACTTCAAACACTATGTGAAAGTGACTGATCCAGCACATCTTTGACAACACATTTAATGTATGACAAGTTTTCATACACTTATTATTTTCCTATAATGCCACTGGGTGCCACAATTATTCCCTGCAATCACAACAGATAGAGAACTTATCCAGAAAAACAATCTTGGACTGCAATCCACAGAAAAGTTAAAATCTAGCAAAGAACTTGATGTTGACATGACCACCACAGTAACTTACTATAAAAACAATGCACTTTGTCAAGTTCATCTTCAGCCATTTGCTATGGAACTGAAGACTACGTTATACTTATTGTACAGTATAAATCAACTATTTGTTTATTAGAATTATTTTTAAAATGTCAAAATAAATTACATTTTCCTTTTTGCATTAATTTTTCCAGGTTCTTTTTAAAATAAAATGTTCATTTTGGAGTACGACAGCTAAAATAGAAATCTCTGACACAAACTTAGCTTTCTAGCCTGAGAGCAAATTATAAAATTGTTGTTAAATCGGAGTGGACCAGAAAATGGATGGTGAAACTTTTGCTAATAACAAACATTTGTCCCGTGACATGGATTGCAAGTAACAGCACATGACAAGGTATGTGTTACAGCAGCAGGATTCAGGAGTGTTTTGCTGAGTGAGTATGAAGACCAAGTACTTCTGGTACCAAGAGATGTAGATGTTACACGAAATACCTCACCTCATTTTATATATTACCAGCATACTTTCCACGTGGTGAATAAAACTCAAAGTTCTGTAAGCTTCTTAATGTTCATTTAATTGATCTTTTCTGCATTCACTCAAATGTAACTGATTTAGCATCCCCTTTAACATTCATACCATTTGCCTCAAATATACTAGCTGCTTGAGCCTAAACTGCTCAAATTATTTTTTGAAGTGCATAGTAATATAATAAAATACCTTACACTGGTGCCACAGGAACAAATCTGACAGTTTTACTCCCAGCTACAATAAATCTGTCATGAAATCTAAGCTTACAATAAAATTGAAAAGAAGTCAGCATAGTAATCAAAACATTTAAGGAGGCGCTTCCATTTCCAAGCAGAATATTATCATCCATTCTCTCCTTGTTCATTGTTACTTGCCCCAGTGTTATGACTTTGTATTCCTTGTGCAAGATATAAAGAATAGGTCCATAATGTTCTAGCTTCATAAAAGATTGGGTTGAACGTAAGCCATCTCAAATATTATCCCAAAATGTGAACTACATATGAACTTTTTTAAAGTTCAAAAAGTTAACAAGTCCCCACGCTTCTCGATTTTAATCTGACACAAAGTCCTCCTTATGTGGAAAGGGTGGTGTATTTCTAATTAAAGAGAGATTGTTAGAGATTTTCAGTGATTTCCAGAGCACAGAGGATTAATCCATTTATAAAATTACCATATCAAAAGTAAAGCCAGGATAGGGATGCTACTAAACATGGGCTATAATCCAAGGCTAGATATTTAAGTATGCTGGACTAATTTCAGGTTTCATTAAAAAGGAGCTGGCAACTCCTGTTCTTGTAAGGAGTCAAATTTCTTCCTCAACAGGAAAAATAGCAAGCAGTTATAAGCTTGCAGTTACTTATGCTACTGCATACCTGAGTCTGAGGTGTCACTACAGTTTGTGAAACTTGTCGACCATCCATTTCTTGGTACCTTGAAGTATACTATGTAAATTCATTGCACAAGTGTCACAACACTCATCTGATGATCAGATATTGAGCAGTCTTCATTGCCCCTGGTTGCCCTCAAGCACTAAATATTGCATGAACAACTTTTATGAGTTTATAAATGAATCAGCCAAAATAAACGTACCATTACAGCTGTAGTGGTCTGAAGACATCACAGCAAGCGGAAGAATAGTATCTTCACATTAGTGAAACTAATACAGTTGGGGAAAAAAAGTACACAGAGCTTTGGGCACTGAAGCCCTTTGTCCAATAACTTTTTTTTTCCCCCCAAGTGATATTGGTTGTTGTGATTAAAGATATTTGTGCACAAAAGCTTTGACTCAGCTTTTCTGGAAATTACAGTGAGAAACTCTGGTGCTGACCATGACCTAGCCACTCAGAGACAGGATAATGGTTCTGTTAGGGGGGAAAAAAAACAACCAAACAAAAAAAAAACCCCAATAAAACCAACAAAACCAAAAACACCTCACACACACAAAAAACAAAATACACACACAAAACCAGTTAGAAGACAACTGATTGCATTCTTAACTGTTCTCCACTTTGAATTTATCAGTAGTCCCAAATCACTGGACCATTTTTCAAAACAAAAGTATTTTTCTTTGAGCCATGACATCTTCTAGGCTCCTAAGTAGGAACTTGTGTTCTATGGTGTTAGAATCAGAAATCTTGTTATAGGGAGAAGCTTTTGCTTCAGTTTTTTTCATAATGATTTATGTAGCTGAGTTTTAAAGAGCATTACTCTGTAGTTAGCAAATTCATTGTTTTGCTCCTTTTTCTAGCACACAGTTTCAACAGAAATAACAGACACCATATTCCACCTACCACCGACCGCCACCATGATTTTTGGAAGTGCTGGAAGTCAGACAATGTATTTAAGATTACTGTTCATCTTTGTCCGAGATGTGGCCATCAGTTGACATAGGGTATTTGAGAGCATCATGACCAATAGCTGTTTCTTGAACTGTTTACTCAACACAGTTGAAAACTTTCCTTCAGCTTTGGCTCAATGTGATTTCAGTCTTGAGCCAGAAACACTGATCTTTGGGGCTTACAAACCATGAGTAGCCTTACAAAATCTAGGCAGGTTGCCAAAGGCTTTTTTTTTTTTTTTTTTTTACAAAAAAATAACAACCCACTTTGCTGAACTGTGGTGTAAGGTTAAACAATTCACACAGTTTTTATTCTCTCTACCCTCAATTTGCCTTACATTTAATGTCTTCTTGTCAAGAAATAAAGTAACTTTATAATGGGATGTATGGAACGATTTCAGCTATCACACAGCAATCATGGTATTGCTGGAAATCTGAAACAAATGTTAACCTCAATCCTTCTCAGCTTAAAAGAAATAAGTATATTTAACATGCTGAGAAGTCTTTACATCACATGGTATCAATTTTCTTACAGTTTACAAAAAAAAAAAAATCCAAGTGCAGCTTTGTGCCCTCTAGGTACTGGACCAGTGCAGGAAGTGAGCTCCTCGTGCCAAGGGACAAGACTTCCAAAGTTTACTCGAGTGAAAGAATGTCTTGTTTCCAAAAACACTAATGTACGCATCATACAGTACAATCATGTTTCCACACATGCATTTTAATTTATGCACGCTTTGTAGCAGAAAAGGCCCATCACTTAAGAGCCAACAGAAAGAAAAAAACCTGCAACTTGTTGGAAATTAATGTTTGAAAGCCCTGGGACATATTGCGCCATTGATTTTTAAGATTAAAAACAGATGTCTCCTTTCTAAATTGCTATGAATGATATATTGCTTCAGAGAACCCTCTAACTGGACATAGAGATTTTAAGTCCTATTGTGAGCCACAGAAATTTTGTAAATCAACCCTTAAGTGAGCAGATACATCAGAAAAAAAACAAGACTAATATGTAACAATGTATTTTTGTTCATTTTAACAAGTGCTATTTTATTCTTAATTGCACTTTGAAACGCTGTCATGAATGTAGTCTGGTGTGTTTGGGGGCAAGAGGGAGACAGTCTTGATGAGAGGCCTTTTGCTGGGTGCCTCTGCTAAGGAACCTTTGTCAGGAGACAAGAAGAATGGGCCCTGTTTTTTCAAAATACAGAATTCCTGAATTAGCCAAACATTAATTCATGAGGTCCCTTTATAGACTATAAAGTTCAGCTAGTAAATTGCTAGATAGATTTAGGCAGAAATTTTCAATATGTAAATTATATTCTCATTAGTGAAAAAATTAATATACCTATTCTTGCTTAGAAATGTATGCATAGAAAGGGAACCTGCCACATGTCCCTTTAAAGCAAAGAACAAACCAAAAGGTAAGGTTTATTTTATACCTCCCCTTCACATTTAGAAGGGGTCACTCCCATTTGCTCTTTGAGGCATTACTATAGCCTATAGCAGAGCTGTAAACGGTTGCATTACTGGGCATTCACTGTTCTGTTTTTAATGTAAGAATAAATAGTAGCAGTAACATTATGCAGATTGCAACCGTCATCATTTCCAGTGTAAACCAAGATGGGAATGTACCCTATAACTTCTGCTGCTAGAAAAACACTGTCAAAAATGGAGGCCCACATTCTTGCCAGGATTTCAGTGGAACAGCAGCGGGTGGGTGCTCACATCAACAGGCCCACTGGCAATTTTAGGGAATGCCTGTGAAGGCAATCTCCAACTGCAGAGAGAGTGCAGCTCAACCTGGCCTTAACTGACATCCCCAAATCCCTGTCAGCCGTGCTTTGCAGGCTACTGATGCTCTCTTCCTCAGTCTTATGCCTTTTCACTTTCCCTGCTAGCAATGCACAGCAGAGAGTAACACGTGCTTGTTTTCTGGGCTGAGAGCCCAGCCACTACGTTAATATTTTTACCTCTGTGAGCAACCCTTCTAATGTCCCATATGATATGTTTTCCAAATTGTTGCCAAAATTCAAGCCACATTGCTAAAAATTCCTCCAGAAATGTTTTTATTTCTTTTTTCATTTCATTTTTCAATAGCATCTTTCTATAAATATTCAGTAAGTGTGGGCATCTTTGGCATTTTTGCTCAAAGGGAGCATTTTCATTTATGTCAGCAGAAGGTTATAGGACTGCACATGGAATGTTTACCATGAACTCCAAGTGGTGGATGTTAGAGCCAAACACATTTCTGCTGAGTAAGATGTTTAGGAGTCTATCTGGCTCTGGCTTTGATGGAGCTATGTGACATTCCCTAGCTCACTTTATCCCCTTCTACAGTATTATTTCTAACTCCACTTTTTTCCTACTCATTCACACTTTATCCCAGATTGCAATGTTTCTGAAAGTGCTTGTCTTTCATTGACTAGGTATAGTATAGCGGAATAATTGTTCTGCATTCCAGTTTCAACACTAATCTTTAATACAAAGGCATGGATCAGCACTACATCCTCATGTGCAGCCTCTATGGAATTGATTATTCAAGCATGTGTCACAAAAAGCTTATGTCTCTCTCTAGCTAGTCTACAGACAGGATGCAAAACTCCATGAAACATACTCAAATACTCTGGGGATGGGCTATACCTTGGACAGATTAAAAAACATTGTCAGTGTTTTAAAGAGTATTTTGTATTACTGCAATACTTTCCTTTGAATATTCACTACAAAGATCTTTCAGTTTCATTTACTTGCTTATATGGACAAATATAGCTGAAGTACATTGTAAAGTCCTCATTTATTTATACTGTAATCCTCACTTTCCTACCCATTGCATAATCTGGTCACATTTTGGTATCTTGCTCCTGATGCAGCATCCCATATGATTGCATATGTGTATTGCCAGGAATAATATTCATAAATAATTTACATCTCAGACTCCGAAAACAATGATTTGAAGCAAATGTGTTGTTTATACCAACAGAAAGCCTTATGGTAGTTATATAAAATGAAATACAATATGTACAATAAAAATTGTGCACTGTTCCCTCACTCAATCCCTAACATTATTTATATAAATAGGTACATTTCATGTTAAGAAAACAGTAGGGCAGCTTTCAACTATACAGGAAAAAACCCTGATTTTCTCAGTTCCTTGAGGCTCACTTCTTCAGCTTTATCACAGAGAAAATGCTTATAATTGGGGCATTTCAAAAATTAAAGCTATTGATGGAAAGAATCAGAGCAAGCAAACACATGGAGCAATTGCATTAAAATATTCTCATTTAACAGTATATTGGAGAGGTGGGAAAAGGGAATAAGCCATTTTCATGAGAGGCTGAGCTACCACGTAAGCTGTCTCAAAGTGGTTTGAGGTTCTCTGACGCAAATGCAAAAAGCTGGGCATTTATGCTAATGAAAACCACTTAATCACTTGACAGTTATTAGACATGAAAATCTAACTGCATTATAGTCAGTTAATACCATTGGGTAAGCTAATAAATTCCTAACATACACAAGCATTTTACCTGAATAGTTTGCACTGTATACTTAGGACCAAACTCAACCTTTGTTTACTCTGGACATCCCCACTGGGGTGGCAATCATTGCACAGGCATAAACAAGGAGAACATAGGTTATTTTCAGTATGAGAGTTTGCCAGGAGCAGACAAATTCTCTTCCAAGCTACATATGTATGATCCCAGTAACATCCAACAAAAAAGTTTAGTGCACGCAGCAGACAACTTACACGCAGTGGATAAAGTCTAAGTATCGTTGCTAACAAGGATCATGGTTAGAACAGAGAGTGCTGGGATACAGAACTTAGGCAAATGCTGGACACCAAACTCCATTTTCCTGCTCAGGACTGTTCTGCGCTGACTATGCACTGTCCTCTCTGACCTGAGAGCTCCTAGGATGCCACACAGGCACTTTGCATATGTGTCCAGAAGCGGTCAGATGCAGAAATCAGGCAGAATGGACTTAAATCCCCAAAGGGCTGTACCACTCATTGTGCGCAGAACACATCTGAAATATCACAGAATCACAGAATGTTAGGGATTGGAAGGGACCTCGAAAGATCATCTAGTCCAATCCCCCTGCCGGAGCAGGATTACCTAGATCATGTCACACAGGAACGCGTCCAGGCGGGTTTTGAATGTCTCCAGAGAAGGAGACTCCACAACCTCTCTGGGCAGCCTGTTCCAGTGTTCGGTCACCCTCACCGTAAAGAAGTTTTTCCTCATATTTAAGTGGAACCTCCTGTGTACCAGCTTGCACCCATTGCCCCTTGTCCTGTCAAGGGATGTCACTGAGAAGAGCCTGGCTCCATCCTCATGACACTTGCCCTTTACATATTTATAAACGTTAATGAGGTCACCCCTCAGTCTCCTCTCCTCTAAGCTAAAGAGACCCAGCTCCCTCAGCCTCTCCTCATAAGGGAGATGTTCCACTCCCTTAATCATCTTCGTGCCTCTGCGCTGGACTCTCTCTAGCAGTTCCCTGTCCTTCTTGAACTGAGGGGCCCAGAACTGGACACAATATTCCAGATGCGGCCTCACCAGGGCAGAGTAGAGGGGGAGGAGAACCTCTCTCGACCTGCTAACCACACCCCTTCTAATACACCCCAGGATGCCATTGGCCTTCTTGGCCACAAGGGCACACTGCTGGCTCATGGTCATCCTGCTGTCTACTAGGACCCCCAGGTCCCTTTCCCCTACGCTGGTCTCCAACAGGTCTGCCCCCAACTTGTACTGGTACATGGGGTTATTCTTGCCCAGATGCAGGACTCTACACTTGCCCTTGTTATATTTCATTAAATTTCTCCCCGCCCAACTCTCCAGCCTGTCCAGGTCTCTCTGAATGGCTGCGCAGCCTTCCGGCGCGTCAGCCACTCCTCCCAGTTTTGTGTCATCAGCGAACTTGCTGACAGCACACTCTAATCCCTCATCCAAGTCATTAATGAATATATTGAATAGTACTGGTCCCAGTACCGACCCTTGAGGGACTCCGCTAGACACAGGCCTCCAACTGGACTCTGTCCCATTGACCACTACTCTCTGGCTTCTTTCCTTCAGCCACTTCACAATCCACCTCACTACCCGATCATCCAGACCACCCTTCCTCAGTTTAGCTGCGAGGATGCTGTGGGAGACCGTGTCAAACGCTTTACTGAAATCGAGATAGACCACCAACATGATCACGTTCATCTCATGAAAGGCCAGATTATCACACAGAGATTAGACGAGTAGTGAGGAAATCCTCCCCAAAATCTGGAAATGCAAAGCCAGTGTTGCCCTTGGTCCAAGGGCGTGCCAACCCACTTTCTAGAAACTGCATCTGAAGATGAGTCACAGGGCGTAGGAGACACGCAGGGCACCTATAGTCTTGGGCTTTTTCTGGCGTGGATGTCAGGCAGGCAGCGCACTGCAGTGTCTGTAACGGTAACCTTAACCTGATGAGCAAGGAGAATTCTCAGTTCTATTCTCTCTGGTTGTCCCAAATTCAGTCCAGTTTGTAGCTGGTCTTACCTCCCATCACATCTGCTACCAAAGATTCTTATTTACTTTGACAAGTGAAAGACTGTTCTTTAAAAGAAACCTGACCAGAGAAATGAGTAAAAGTAGTAAGACGATATCATGTCTTTTTTTTTTTTTCCTGAGAGGATGAGACTGGAGTCTTGCTTTCGCCATGCAGTTAAGGATGTATTTCATGTGGGCTGTCCAGTCGTTCTAAATCTATTAGCCCACCTACCTTAATCAGAAAGCCCACAGGGAAAGATCACTGCATTAAATATATAAATGTTCTACTCCTGCAATTTCAGTTTGCTGTTCTCCCCATAGTACTATTCTAATTTCGACGTAATGGCAAAAAGAAAGGCAGCATAAACCAAGTGTTCGTAGATAGACAGAACAACCAAATACCATACTTAGATGTTTATCTGAACACTTGCAAAAGGAACAGGCAATACACATCAATTGTTCAAAGCAAGCAAACAATCCCAAGCAAACCTATTCTGTATTTCCATTTGCAGTACATCCTGCAGGACATAAAGCATAACATATGCCTATCTCAGCACTTTGATAACTCAGTTCACATATCTTGGTCCCACTGAAGAGGAAACAGAGACTAGGATTTATTTCTCTTTTCAGCTTGCTTTTCATTTTTGGCACTCCTTTTTAGGGATATAGATATGGAATATTTTTCCTTTGTTCAATATCATCAGTGGATATATTAAAAGGACAAGAGGATTGTGCCAGTAACCTGTTTAAACAGAACAAAACGTGAATTTAAAAGAAAAAATAGCCTTTGAAAGTAACATTTCTAGATGGCTGGCATAACTACAAGAGAAAAAGATCTGTTAACTCCAGCAAGAAGCAAAGAACCTACCCCCGAACACACAAAAACTCCAGCTGCCAAGAGATCACTTTTCCTTCGTCTTGCTGTGTAGGTATTCATGATGCTTTTGTATTTTTCTCTTTCACAAGAGGAACAAGAATTGATTATGACCCTGTTGGCCTGTTCTCTCTCTTTCTATGTATCTGTATTGAACTAAGCTGTGAAGATAAACTGTATGCAGGGGACATCTTTTTAAAACGAGTATAAAATCTGATCAGTAAAACATTTTTTAAAAGCCAGCTTGGCTTATCATGTGTGAATATCTATTCCTACAGGCAGTCTAGACCAAGACAACACAAGGTAAATATCCTTTAAGACTCAGATAACAAGTTGTGCTGTGATACATGACAGAGGCTTGTCACCAGTGTTCACAAAATTCTACCTTTGTCCAAGAAGCATGCTCATGTCTCCTCTCATAGCACTTTTACTGGAGCCAATGCTGCAAAGTTGCTTATGTTTCCTTTCCAACCCCATCTCGCGGCTTCCATTAGGGACACAATTAACTGGAACCATTACATGGCAAGGGGCGAGCTGTGGTGTTTCAGTCTGACACAGCAAGATGCTGTGTATCGCAGTATTTTTCTTATTCTGACATTATTCTGTATTCTGCCACATATATTTGTCATGGACATCTGCTATTTCTCATTCCTTCCTAATCCAAAGGGCAGGGACATACTTCCATGTGTCTAATACACATTGTCTCCAGGCCTTATCACAATATAAACAACCAATGAGTGCAGCAAACTGCTGAAAGTAAGAAGTGTTCATATAACTCATAGCTCTCTGAGTGTTAATGTATCACTTCCATCTAACTGGGCCTCTGACAATACTTTTTACGAAGAAAAGTAAACGAGCCCTTAGAGCATGGGGATCTAGTTGATCTTTTAAACCTCTGTGTTTTACTTTTGGGGTAAATAACCTATTGTTCTTTTACTAGAAATGCTAATATTTTCTTGAGGGATATCATGAATGCTGCTGACCCATTCATGATTTCAAAAGACAACTAACTTTAACAAACAATCAACTATGTTTTTCTGAGAATAGTTCCCTCACACTACTGCACAAATGTAGTCATTTAAAAGTCAGCTATTAAAAGCCTCCAAGTTCTACATGTGTGCTAAAAAAAACACTAAAACCTGCAATTTGGAGAGTCCAAGTTGTACTTTTAATTTTCCAGGTTATGTGTGGTATAGTTAGACATCTAACTGGCCGTGAGTAACCTGATAACCTACTTGTACATTAGGTACACATGCAAATTTGGGATAATATTACATACACAGTTGTGCAAACTCAAACTTTGGGAACTCTGTCCCTTAACCTGCCTTACTGTAGCAAGCAGAATGATAAAATGGTAACTCTACATTTGTGCAGTAGAGCACTACTAGTAATTCTCATTGGTTACCTTATGAGTTAAGGCCATAATCTTACTAGAAGTTCTGCCTGGGAAAACTGCAGTTCCACGATAATGCTTTTTGCCACTGTTGACATTTTCTTCTCTTGGAGCTGAGGAGTGAATCCCCATTAGTATTGTTAAGACTTTAAAAACTGTTTTCCTTTCAAGCAGCTGGCTATAAATGTCGCGGGGAAATCAATCGACCTTCCATAGCTGGCAGTCAAAATGAGTCGAGCGCCAGTGAAAACAAATACTTCAAGATTATACTTCAACTAGGAGTCAGTTGTATTCTGTTTAATGTCCTTAAAATACGAGGAATAACCACAGTCCTCCTCATATTTTGTCCCTTACATGAAGGAGTGCTCTGCTGACCCCCCTTAGGGGCAGCAGTGCTTAAATCTGTGAGTCACCAACTGAATTTCCCATTTTGGTTCTTGTTTAGAAGAATTTTTAAGAAGTTGTATTTATAAGGTACTTACAGGAATCAATTTTTAGGCAAGTTTCAGATCTACTTGCACTGGTTAGTAGCTCTGGTTTATGTTATGTATAGCCTATTAATCAAAGCAAACACAAAGGGAAGCCTAGGTATGCAACTTCAGGAATTTATCTTCTAAGCACTGAGCCAAAACTGATGGCCCTAATTTTCTTGGTGCTGAAGAACCTCAGAGAAGTCTATTGCTAGCATAAGGCAAAGAGTATGCCAAGATCTTTCCAGGTATTGGCACACAGGTGGAATGGCAAAAAGAACCCTCTTGTTCCCCAAACACATAATTTTGTACAGCAAGCAACAACACAAGACTCTTTCTCAGGCCCAGAGAAAGGGAGGAAAAAACCAAAACCCAGCCGCCCTCACCCTGCAATACATATGTGTGCAACCTTGGTTGACATCAGACAACATCACATACCTACAAATCAGTCTATCAGATTTGAAGCCGCCACCTTGCCCTTGTACACATGGTTCCCATTTAGAACAGCTACACTGGCCTTCGAGCCTTAAGCAACGAGGAAAAAGCTTGTTTATGTTCAGAGTCAAATCCACAGTCCTCACACTGACTGTGTAACAATTTAGTTATCTTTTGAATTTGAGCTGTTTCCCTCTTCATAACAGACCAGTTTTCAGGGTGATGAAAACAACTGTAAAATTAATCAGTCATGCACAGGATATTCAGGATTTAAAGGTATGGTTTTCTTTAGACATGCTTCCCCCAGCTCCCTGGTGTTATTCACATAGTTTAGATTAAGAAGCAGACTTAGATTTTTCTTCCTGATATACAACAGTTAAACTGGGACCTTCAAACATAGATTTATAACTTCCAGACTACAAATTCTGTATAGTCACAGGGCATGAAGACAAACCCTTCTGGAAGCAGAGTGGCAGTGGGACTCATTTGACAGTAAGGACTTCTATATTTGTAATGAAACAGAGCACAACTGGGATTTTTCTTGATGTGCCATGTTCATTTCTCTTGGCCTTTCACTGCAAACATCAGCAAGAGCCTGGCTCTGCATTCTCTATAACTTCCTATTAAGGTAGTTGAAGACAGCAGTAAGAGCCTCCTTTGGCCCTACCTTCTAGAACAGAAAAAATTGTTTCTTCTCAAAGTATAAAGAAAAAACTAAATTTGTTCCAAAATAGAAATATCAATGCAAAGTTGAAAGAACTACCTTAACTTGCTTTTTTCCAGTTAATGAAAACAGATGGCAATTTTGACTAGTTATCACATAACTGTAATAATAGCATATGCCATAGTGTATGAGAACCAGTAGGATGTTATGCAGTGCAATGGACTTATTAATAGAGATAGATCGTACCAATCTGATTGAGTGACTGCAATGAATAATTTGGTTGATTGCAAGCGTTCTCTTAGTATAATCTGAGTATCACATTCCTTACCTTGGTAGAGCTTTGATGTTCATATCTAGGCAGGACAGATAAAAGATGTTGCTACCTTATCTCCGAAAAAAATCACATTCTACTTTAAAGCCTTAACAGGCAGGATTTAAAAACAGTTTATGTGGCTCTCATAAGATTTCTGTTAAAGGAAAAAGAATGTTACCGAGTTACATGTACTCGTAAATAAGAGACAGCAGCTGGAACATGGTTTACTAGAGACACAACCCAGCAAGAATACCTAAAGTCCAGCGCCTAACTTTAAGCAAGGGAGCGTCCTTGTGAAGCAAAAAGATTTAGCTCACATGTTTGAGCTAGGCAAATACTTCAAATGTTTCATTAAGACTTCAGGATTTGCATTCTCTTGTCTTCTGAGTTCAAAGTAAGCTTCAGTGAAGTTACAGCAATGTTTTCGGGTTGTGGTTTGGTTTTTGGTTTGGATTGGTTTTTTGTTTTGTTTTGTTTTTCTTTTAAAAGAGATTCTTCCATGGAAAGGATTCTTTGTCACTGTAAAGTGGATAAATGCTGCTGGGATGAAGAGTACTGGAAACGTACTTCATCACACCTGAACTCACATTAACATTAGTAAATGTGCACAGGCAATAAACCTTTGGGGAGGTGGTGAGCAGGTATACAGTAAGGAGGCACTGCATCTGTGCCACTGCATACAAGCACAGCTTAAAAAAATATGCCTCCAACTAAAAGCAAAGACTTTAGGATTATGAGTGGAGTGTGTCTTTACTGAGATGCAGTGGAAAATGTTGTGGAATCCTGGCTTCACAGGAACAGTTGTTGCATGATGTAAGCAGTAGGAGGTACATACAGGAAACATCCTCTAACATTAGCAGAGATATTATGAGAATTTTGACACTTTTGCCAGAAAAATATTTACCATTTTGAGTTATAAAATCCACTTAAACTTCAATATTTAATATCCTCATCCAAAAAAAGCTGCATCTTTTTAAGCAAGGTAGAAGAGAACACAGCAATCTCAATTTGCATCTACTCATAGCCTTTTTGAAACAGAAATACTGGAAGTACACTGGGGATCAAGCTTTCCTGACTGGAAGCAGCAATGAAATACGTCCTTCAGAAGTCATTAAATTATCTTTCACATTTGAATACTTACTATAGATCTCTACACTGCAATTTTCCACATCTAAGAGCAAACTCTGTTTTCAGTTCAATTTGATATTTTAAACTAATATTAGCAATGCCAAAAGTCAGGAAACTGGTGCCAAAGTCAACCACATAGAGAATTTTGCCCTAAAAATGTGAAGGTTA
Organism: Nyctibius grandis; assembly: GCF_013368605.1. Classification (NCBI taxonomy): domain Eukaryota; kingdom Metazoa; phylum Chordata; class Aves; order Nyctibiiformes; family Nyctibiidae; genus Nyctibius; species Nyctibius grandis. Next base: position 71,294,286 of record NC_090663.1, on the reverse strand, counting down.
TTATGAGGTTTCTACGATGAACAAGGCCATTGTATCTGAACAGCTCTCCTGTTCTAGCTATTTTCAGACTTTTAAGATTTTATGCTTTCAGAACAGATTCCATTTACTTCATTGCTTTCATCTCTGGAGATGTTTATAAGATGTAACAGGGCTATTCATACCAGGGTGCACTCCATTCTTACTACTATACAAGAGAAAAACCCACAAACCTTTGCATAAATGTTGATCTTGACTACGTGATTCTGTCAAAATTCTCCTCTGATTTTGTACCAGGTCTCTAGACTAAATTCCACCTTTCCATTCATACTGCTCCTGAGTATTCTTTGACTATCTCATTCACAGAATCACAGAATCACAGAATGTTAGGGATTGGAAGGGACCTCGAAAGATCATCTAGGCCAATCCCCCTGCCGGAGCAGGATTGCCTAGACCATATCACACAGGAACGCGTCCAGGCGGGTTTTGAATGTCTCCAGAGAAGGAGACTCCACAACCTCTCTGGGCAGCCTGTTCCAGTGTTCAGTCACCCTCACCGTAAAGAAGTTTTTCCTCATATTTATGTGGAACCTCCTGTGTACCAGCTTGCACCCATTGCCCCTTGTCCTTATCTTTAAGTCACGTTATTCTTGAAGAATCATGGCTGAGACTCAAGAGTCTGATCTCCAGTGAACTACTGCTTTCAAGCAATGACTTGCATAAGTTGTGGCAGACAGTGTGTGTAACATCCTCTCCTAGCCGAACTGAAGATCATCTGTCACCAGTCAAATTTGAACAGCAAAGACCTGAACTGACAGTTGGAAGGTCCAAGATTCAGGCTTTGGTCTTATTCCCTGTAAGAGGATACTATGGCTGTAACTAGCAAGAGTTTTTCAAGGTTTCATGATTTTTGGAATTGAAAATTTCTGACTGAAAACATCACCTGTAATTCATGACATGACCTTCAAATATGCACAATTCCCCAGGGGTGAGGGAACCCACAACACTTATTTTGTAATATCTGCATTCAGGTTGCATGCTGACATTTCAAAATCCAAACCCCATAGAAATATGCAGAGAAAACACATCTATATGCTTTATTGTATCCCCCTCACCTCCAATGCTATTTGTAATTTACTCTCACACCCCATTATGCTTCCTTTTCCAGCTAAACCAATTCATACTCCAACTTTACTTCACTTGAATTCAAGTATGAACTCTTAATGAGTATCTCAAATTTTCCTGTATGAATGGACACATTCAAACAGTCTTCATTTGGAAAGTTATTCTTTCTAAATAGTGCTCAGATTACCCATTGAACTATTACATTAGAGCATAATTCTGGCCTTTCAGTATCAATTGGGGAATATATGGGGTGGTGCCTTCTTGTTAACTTGCTATTTGGAATATTTTAAGTATTGAAACATACATACAAAATTTTACCATTTACTGTACAGTAAGATCTTCTCTAAGACTGCCGGAATGGAAGTGCTGACACATAACTCAGTTGTCCCCCCAAGCCCCTCCCAAAAGAAAGCCTTAATGAGAATACAGAAAAGCAAACAGAGCTGGTTTTGTTTGGGCTTTGGTTTTGTGTTTGGGTTTTTTTTTTAAACCACCTTGAACAAGAGTTAAGTAATACAATGCCAGTTATGGACGAGTGGAAACTGTACAAGAGTGTGAATATCCAGAAAGCTTTTAAAAACATCCTTACAGGATTTTACTCCTCAAAACATTACATATTTTGCCAGGTATCTGTTGACTTATGGTAATAGGCAAACACACACTCCAAAAAAATGAGCAGTTGATAGGCTCTAGAGAAATACTATTGACTTCTCCTAAGCAGATATAGAGCAAAATGGAGAGATGCAACACAGATAAATGCTCAGTATCCCACCTCGCACATTTATCAACCATTGATCTAATACAGGATGAGGGAAATCAAACCACAACACACACACAAAAAACCCACAGAAGATATAATCCAACCTTTTCTAATCTATCCTCAGGCTAATGCTGAATACCAGGGTATGCCCAAGGGAAAGACTGATAGAGGATCCTCACAGATTTTTTTTGTGGATGCTTATACTCAATTTATAGTTTTGGATATTTAAAGTATATTGCATGAAAACACTTAGTTTGGCATGATTAGTTCCATTAATCAGGAAAGTCTGAACTTGCAGCAGAATCTAGATTTAGCTGCTAGCAAATACAATTCATTCAAGTCAGAAGAATACCATAGGGCTGTATTTAAAAAATTACCAGTGTGTTACTTCTAAAGTTCACAACCACATTTCAGAAGAAAAACCTTGTGTATTTTGTTCCCGCTCCCATCTCTGGAAACAGCATTTTGTAGACAGACATGAGCTTGTTACAAGTTCATGTAATCTCATCCTGCCCTTAGGACCTGTTTGTTAGGGCTCAGTACTGCGCTAACCTTATCCACCTCATTTTTGGTTAGCTCAAAGTACAGATAGAGCTTCTTCCTCTGCACCAGTAAGCAGTCTTGCTACCTCCCACCTCAACACTTCAGTACTTTAAGAGTTTAAGTTCAGTAGAAGTCTATTTAAGGAACAGCAACTGAAACTCATGTTCTTATGTTATCTTGATCAAAAATAGAATGATCAAATTCAGTCTGGACCGCCGCAGGTATAGAAAGTTGGGAATGTCCAAGACAAACAACTCTAAGCAGGCTGGAAGGCAAAATATGTTTCAGGTTCTGCACTTCAGCTATGTATTCATAAAGATGTCTCAGAGCCTTGTTGTGGTTTTGGAGCCCCTATAGAAACATCTACCACACTCATTTTCAGAGTCTACTACAGCTTAAGGAAAGAAAAACAAAATCCATCTTTTTTTGTAATCAGGAGGAATCAATGGACTTCTTCACAAGACAGAAACAAACTGAAGCAGGACAAAGAGTCTGTTCGCTTCTTGAGATCACACAGTGAGTCTTAGTGACACTAAACAGCAAATGGCATCTTTTCACAGTCAAGTTAGTAAGCTACGCCAAGTGCTTGCTTCCTAGTTAAAGAGTGTGCCTTCCTTTCCTTCACCCCATTGATGGAGAGCATCAAGGCTTTACGATCACCAGGTAGCTTGCCATACCAGATGCATTCCCACCCATTCACATGGCTGATATTTGTCCATTTGCTGGGCTGATAGTAGTCTAGGTTTATGGAAGTAATTTTTTTCACAAGACAACAGTTGGTTAGCAATAAAACGCACTAAGTAAACAACACATCACAGCTGATATTCAGATAAGCCTGCAGCTGTAGGCTTGGACAGTTGTATAAGTTTCAATCCTTCACAGATTTTCAGCTTTTTCTCTCTCTAAAGGACAGTCCCTTTATACACAGATTTGATTATATTTCAAATATTTTATACTCGTCAACATAAGCCTGTGCACAGATGAAAATTCCCTCTCACCCTTTTAATTATGATCACTGGTTTAAGAAACACATCCAGCTTTTAAAGGCATACTCATGTTGCATTTCAAAATATATAATCTAATCTCATCGTTTTTTCACCACGAAGGTTAATTTCATGCAATCATTTTCTGAGGTCTGCTACAGTAAGCAAGTTCTTGAGCCATCCTCACTACCTAACACTTCTGTAGTCAATGCTGCCACTAGTTTTCGTCTACACCAGAGAGGAAAGAAACTGTGTTCCTGCTCATCTCATGTCTCAAATGCCTTGTCTTTTATCTCTTACCTTCAGGACTCTCTCAAAGATCATCTTTATGATACTTGAATAGCAAGGATTGACTAACCTGTTTTGAGAGATTGCTATAAGATGGGAAACCTCCATTTCTAGTGCTTGTTCTGTACTTCTTCCTTCTCTGTCCTTCTGGGTACGTTCACAGGGCATGCATGACCCTCCAGGCTTGGGAACAGATGTAGTAGGTAGAGTTCAGCTTACCAATTTTTAGCTGTCTCTAGTACAGATGTGCCTGTGTGAGCTCTGGCACAGGTAAGTTCCTATTTCTGTCCATAGCCTAGAACTCAATTTCATTTTCACAGAAAGAGCATTTTTCAATCAGTTCCCATCTGCTCAGAATGTAGCTATGCAAACATCTATTGTTGGTACAATGCCAGGGACTGCCTGGGGGCAGGAAGGATACCTGGGAACCTGATGGGGCCAAATACTTTTTAAGTCACTTTTGCCTCTAAAGAAATGCATTTGAGTTGAGATTGTTTCATGAGACATTCTCCGGCCAGCAGTATCAGCTGAAGAGGCTCTTGCCCTGTCCATCCCACTTTCTCTTCTCCCAGCTGTCTCCCAAAACCACCAACCATGATTGCACAGCTATGTGGGTGGCTATTTTACAAGCCAGTTTGGAGAACTGACCTGGCTCAATAACAATATATAACATTTCCCCTCTTCCCACTCCCCCTTATCTTACTTTAAAAATCTTACTTTAAAATGAGGTCTGCTCCCTGACCTGGTTCACAGCACAGCCACACTGGCAGAACTGACAGAATTACAAAAATACAGGAAAAACAATCACCAGTAATCACCTGTCAGTATTTCTAGTAAGGAAATCAGTCTGACAATAGCTATTCCCCTGCAATTTCATTGCTTTCATTTCAGAATGGCATAACTAAAACCTTCTCTTTTTCCTCAATTGCTCAGTTTTGCACACAGTTAAAAAAAAAAAAGTTATTACCTCTGCCTACTACTCTTTCCTCACCCAGAAAAGGGTGGGGAAAAAAAAACCCAAACAACCAACCAGAATAAACCCCTCAAAATCACCCCACTCAAACCTGAAGTCTCTCTAGAGGTTTAATTTCAGTGAAAAGTAGTCCCTGAGTGTTAGCTAGAAGTTGTTCATTTTTGATTTTTATGCCATGGGAAGACACTTCGCCAATAGTCACCAAAGTCTGACTAAAAAGTGTGCAAGTTACCCCCTCACATTCACCCTTTTTATCCCCTAGCCACTCCTGGTTATACACATGCATTTTATCAGTTACCTATGGATATTACTAATCACACATAGTGGTTTGGCTGCATGCCAGAATGTTTGAGTACAGTCAACTATGCTGTGGATGGGACTTGGGACATATGAGCATATCTTAAGATATCTACAGTGTAAGAAATTCACATCCACGCTGGTCACCTTGATTGCTTTTGGAGTCAACAGAAGGAACAGGCACTGCTAACATGCAGTCCAACTCATCCTAAAGGAGATATCCAGCCAGTACTAATAAGCGGTTTGTTCATAGAGCTGATGATTATAGAACTTGCCCACCCAGAGGACTTCAGGGGCTGGACATGGGCAGACAATACCAGAAAGCTAGGCTTTTATTCTTCCTATTCAGAGTAAATTTTGCAAAGACTGATCTGATATGACAGAACTTGATAGTGGTATTTGGTCAAGTCCCCCAGTCTCCCAAATATTCACTTGCCTGTCTCGCTCCACTTGCTATTATCTCTCCTTTCTGATTTCTTTCTAATCTACTTCTTTGCTCCCTCGGAGCAACCCGTTTTCATCCAGTCTCAAAGCTAGGCACCAGAAGTTACACTAACAGCTTTCCAAGAACACACAGCATTCTACAATCTTACTGCCTCAGCAACAATTTCTTGAGATTCATTAAATACTAAATATACATCTAGGATCCTCTTTTTTTTTTTTTTCAAAGAGCAACAAACTTTTTGCAATTTAGTTTCAACTTAGCTTCTCTTGCCAGGACTAGAACAGCCTAAGGACACCATATGGTGCTGAGAGACCCAGAAACAATATTATATTCCCTCTCTGGCAATGCTGTTCACATTGTGATATAATAGATGGATAATCAAAGAACAAGATTTCCATTGCCCTTGTGTTCCCTCCCTTTCCCTGCTCTCTCTGCCCCTTCTGATCTTTTCCTGTATGAGGGTGGCTTGTCAACATTCTGGTTGCCAGGACCATCGATCCTGCCCCAGGACATTTAGTCCATTTCCCCGTTTGTCAGATTTCTTTTCTAGCTGTTTCCTCTCCAGTATACCCATAACAACCCACATTTTTGCCTTTGGCCTTACACTGCCTCCTCTGCGTTGTGTATTTTTTTCTTCTTCTTCTTCTCTGTCTATGTTTCCTTTTTTCCATTTCAAGCCAGAGGGCAAATGAGCAGTGACCTCTGTAGCTGGCACCAGGACCCCTCCTGTGGCTAGAGAGGAGCCAGCCCCTGTGCGAGAGGCAGCCAAGTCCCTTTCCCAGGAGAGGGTATTCACCTCCTCACAGCAGTTCCTTTCTGCTGAGAAGCTGAACAGAGCCAAGTAAAATTTAGATATTGATTAATCGTCTGTTTTTCTCTTTTCTTCTACATAAATCTATGGCCTCTTTCTGTGAAGCATGGATTCCCTCAGGAGAATGAAGTGGCTATAATAAAGAGAGCTTTTTCCACATTTTTATCCCTAAAGTACAAACCACACCTAGAAGAAACCCCTAAAAAATTCAGTTTATCAGATTAAAAAAAAAATAATTAAAAGCTTATTAATTTTAAGTGTCTGGGTTCCAGCAGAGCTATATTAGATGTACCACAATAATACAGCTGGTCAATTATTTTCTTGCAAATAGTATTTGCTGTGAGATGTGTTGCTTTCAGTGAACAAGTGTTCAAACATGCATGCTTCTGCTTTTCAGCTGGGTTGCCCTTGTGCTATTTATGAACCCAGAAAAAGCAGGAAGCACCCTAAAAAAAAAAATCTTATGGGATAATTTTCCCTTGTCATTATTATTCAAGACTAAAATTGAAGGAGGTCAGGTCAGACTTGCATAGGTTTTGTTCAAACCTACTTGTGAAACCACTGTCACAAGCGTGCACTTACGCGACTGCCCTACAAAACTACGTAATACTGCCCTACACCAAGTTACACAGCACACTTTGTAAGTGGCACCTGCATGTGAACCACTCTGGCTGTGTGTTTACTGGCCCTTACAGGGCCCCAGTACGTGCCCCAGGCAACAATGGCTATTGCCATTTACACTGTCAGTGGCTTTAGAAAGTGCAAATTGAGCACTGAATCAATTGAAACAAAGATGTAAAAATGAGTCCTTGTGTGTCCAAGACTCCTAATGCTACAAAAATAAAAACACCAACCCAAAATTACACAACATACACAAATACATTAGTTATGGTTTTGGTTTGGCATTCAGAGTGTCTGTCACCCACAGGGCACTGATCCTGTTATGATCTTAATTGCCTTCAGATCCCTTTTTGATTTAAATAGGAAATGGAGACAATTACTGTCTTTCAAGGCTTCTGGCTCTCCCCAGGTTTGTTGTTGTTTTTAACATGCGGCAGAACCTTCTGTTTCAAGGTTAATTTTGACTTCACCAAGTGAAAACAGGTCACGGTGACACGCAGCACTAGAGCCGTCCAGCTTCACGCAAACGAATTCTGTGAATTATCTGCATTATTCTAGCCCTGTTTTGCCTCTTTCCCTGCAGAGTGTCATAATCTAACTGATTAGCACACGATAAATCCAGCAGCTATCGGGCCAAACAATCACAAGGATTTTGCATGGCAGACGTTTTTTCAAAACTGATTTTAGCTGATAAACACAGGAACATCAGTTCAGTCCCCGTAAAAGAGAGTGACGAATGGCACGTCTGAAGTGGCCGGTGCTGGCTTCCCGTCACAGGAATGCCACACTCCCCTTCTCTAGGACTGTGATAAGCCCAACTATGTTTAGTAGCTTTCACCAGCAGGCTGTATATCAGAACAACCAAAGCTGCCATTTGACACGTTGGATGTTCTGTCAGCACAAAAATGCTTTAACCTTTTGTTGGTCTTGCACATACTCTTAATGTTAGAGCCATGCATGAATCTAGGTAATCTCAGGAAAATGGTGAGCTGGGGGGGAGGTTAAAAATTACTGTGAATTAAATAATGAATTGGTTTAAGGGGGCTGAGACACATGGATCTTGCTGTAGTACTTTGGTAATAAGAAATTGAGTTCATGCTTTTACTGATGTTGCTATAAAGTCCTGTGGGACTTATGGTTTCCAAGTTGTGGGAAATGAACTTTATCAGAACAGAGAACCCTGGAAACCAAACTTAAAAGACAAAACAAGACAGAGACACTAGTTTTCTCTGTGGAAAAGCTGTCCTAGAAAAGTAAATTCTGCACTAATAGTCACAGAAATACAAAGTCATTTGAAACAAAAGCACCCTAAGAGATTCAATGAAATGCATTTTCTTTAAAGCTGCAAGCAGTGACACAAAAGCAGAAGTGGGACATGATCTGAAAATCCAGGGCGATTTGTACTCAGAAGTGTTCATACTTCTAGATTTGTCAGCTGTTGACATCTTATTACCAAGGTCAATATCTTGAATGAAAAAAAAAAATATATATCAACAAAAGGAACTAAGACACAAGCTAAAAAATAGCTGCAGTTCTTTCTTCTGTTGGTTAGAAGCAAGGGCTACCAGAAAATTTCAAATCATATTTGGTCAGCAAGTTCTATTTTACTTAAAGTTTTCAAAAAAAGTTAATACATTTAAATAAAATTCCTATTTTTGATGACCTAGGTTAATTTTCAGAGTGCCTTGTTCTGATATTCGTAGAGTTTAGATTTTTTGTTCTGAAGTAAACCCTATTTCACATTTATTAAAGTAAAATAAACTTTGGTAAAAATTGAAAAAGTATGAAGCAACTTGAAAACTTTTTCCTTCAGATTCTGTTTCCAAAACTTTGGAGACCTTTGCCTCTGTTATATTTCAGAATTTAATGTAACAACGCATACAGTAGATTAAAAAAAAAAAAGAGAATTCTGAAAAGCTATATTTGCAATAAGTAGCTTCTAAATACTGGGAAATAAAAAAGAAGCCACAGAACTTGGGGATTTCTCCTAAGGGAAATAATAAACAAGCAACAATAAGCAAAGTGACAAAAAAACCCTAATTATCCAATATGATCATTCTTTCTGTGGTTAAAAAAAACAGAATATGGTACCAGATTATGCTGATCACCACTGGTATATGAATTTAAAAAATTAATATTAAAAGCAAAATCCACAATAAATTAAACAGTGATATCTGGTGCTGCTCAGAACAAATCAAAGACTTAAAACTGAATCATGTCTGGTAGAAAAGATGCAGATGTAGGATTAAGATAGTCTCAAATACTCTCTATCCTCCATTAATTTTTAAGAGAAAGACACATGCAAAGCTAGTAGAAAGGCTCACATCGAGGTGCCAACCAGAGATACTGCAAATTCATAAGTAGCACGGGGAAACCCATAACCCTCCCTCCACTGAAATACAATTGCTGCAGAGCAATCACAGTATAAGAGACAGACATCAAAGTGCTGGAGAAGATAAAAAAATACTGAACTCAGGCTGAAGATGAAACTGTATATGGGGTTACACACTATAGTCAAGTAACAAGAATCATTATGCTGGAGTTTAAAGGCAAGGGAGGGAAAAAAAAAAAAAAAAAGAAAGAAAAAGCTTACATGTAGGAATCAACCACTGACCTGGAAGACAGAGCTTTGATGATGATAATGCTGCTGTTACACTTTCATGCAGCATTAAACACAATTCATGCAGCTCAGGTGAGTTTCAGGTTAGAATAATGCCAGTACAAAAGCAGAGCACACACAGTAATTGGCACATGGCAGAGGTGATGCAAGTAGCTCTGTCCCAAGCATTTCTTCAGCAAGAAGGAGAAAAGGTTACCAATAAAAGCAAATCTAAATTTTTATGATAGCCAAGCTGGACTACCCAAATCAGCAACCACAGGATTTTGCCCAAGATGACAGCAGAGCTATGTCAGGTCAAAATCCAAGATCCTGGGCTAGGCATCACATACTAGCCAATATGGCCAAGAGCATCTGAGACACAATGAGCAGTTATAGTTGAAGGGTGTGGGAGTAAGCATGAGAGGTACAGAATTAAAATAAACAGCATTTCTAACAGATTAAAGCAAAGGTCTTCTCACTGCAAACCATAGACTGTTTATCTCTTTATTATAGAGGGCTAATCAGATTTTGAGGAACTTGACCTCACTACAGTGACTAGAATGAACACAGCAATGAAGCAGACTTGGTTTTGCACACTGCTTTTACAGAAAGCTGACTTTGGCTTCTGCTCAGTGACCCAGGTATGGGAATCCAAGCATATCACATTTTACTATATCAGAGCAGTTAATTAGTGAAGCTGAAAGCAGATGTTGGAAGACCTTCAACGTAAGACTAAAGCAAGCTGCAAGGCAGCTACTCCTAAACCTACAGTTTGCACAGGGAGAGCTTTGCATCTTGGAACAGTAACACCATAGCTCCAGCATTAGTAGAACTCACAACAGAGAAAGGGATATCCCAGAAAGCCAAAGCCTATGGCAGCCATCAAGTGAAGGACCTTTTCAAACCACTACTACTTGAGTAAGATTATACACTAGAGAATAGTCCATGTGAAATTGCAATTTACAGCTTTGCCATTCACTTCATGTGACTGTTCTGTGACATTTGTAGGGATGCAATAAGGTACAGTGATCTTTTTGAGATGCAGTCCACATATATTCAAGCTCATCTGTGGCTTTTAAAGCTCACTTGCAGGGAGGAAAGGCAGTAGTGAGCTGCACCATTACAAACGCAGAATCACCATAAGCATTCTCTAAGGTGTAGCTGCTCACAGCTGGGGTAAGGTTTGGGTTGCACTCCTATGGAGCTACAAGGAGAACGCTTCTGGAGCAAAGCCTCTAGCAGTGGTAGAAACTATCCAGATAGAGACACACACATTTGAAACACACCATGTTTATAAAGTCTATTTCTTGCCAACTCCAATGCTATTTGACAACTCCCTCCCCGCCCCAGCTCCATCAATGTGTTTGCCTCCACAAATATTTTTATTTTTAAAATAAATTCACAGCTCTGTGTTCTGACCCCTTGGAATTTGTTAAGAGTGTTTTAGCAAAGAAACTAACAATGTTCCTGCATGACAATTAAGTTTTAAAAAACGGGGCAAGAAGCTCTGCAGAGCTGAGTGTTGATCCATTTCTTCTTTGACTGCAGTTTTTGGATTTTTGCCACTGAAACTGAAGAGGACCAGAACTCGGCCATTTGACTTCTGAACAGTCTACCTTAAGATTACCAGCATTTCCTTCTCAATTTTGGTGCAGATGATAAGCACCTCTCTTAAATCAGCACCAGATACTTCTCTTAAATCAGAAACAAATTAAATTCTTGCAAGGGTATGCTTTTCTCTGAAAACAATGAATTTACAATTTACTGTTTCTTCTTTCTTTCCTCTTATAGTTAATCTTTTTCTTTCATGCTTCCAAACCCACAGGCTGAGTTTTCCCTGTGGGCTACTGATGGCATTAAAGTGGACTGTTCAGCAGCTGTGCCCTACTGCCTGCCCTATCGATTGGTTTCTCACATGGCTCTTAATCGGTTTATTGATATTTTGGATTCATTTTGTCCTGATTTTTGTCAATCTTCACATTTTCACAGTCAGGATCCATTTTGCTTGAGGAATGGATGCAATTAGTCCAGCTCTTAAAAGCCAAGTTCTCTTACTAACGATTTAGCCAGTGGTTTTATCTACCCAGTTTCTTTTCCTTTTCTGGTGTTGTTCTGAGGTTTTGCATTTTGGTTCATGTATTAAAGTAGGATCTGTGTATTATCTGCTGATTTCTGAATGCAAACAGCTTGGTAGCAAACTATTTCCAAATTAATTTTTGTTCTTTTTGTGGATCTCAGTCTACCATTCTTGTTTGGCAATGTTTTAGATCTATTTTTATATTTGTTAAATATTTTAACATCCATGAATTTTGAATCCTTTGCTGGCATTAACTGACACAGCATTAATGTTGTTACAAAGAAATTGTGTTTTACTTCAGCCAAAGGTATGTTTCTTTGCCTTTAAGAAGAAAGGCTAGCAAATAAATATATTTAAGGCTGAACTGTTACTCATTTAAAAGTCTTAGTGAAGAGCAGAAAGCAGATCCAATGAAACCATTTGTCCTTAAGATTTAAGGGACTATTAAAATTGTGCAGCTTCTGGAACCTCATCAAAAGACAAAGTACTAAATGGGTTTACTGATCACTGACAAATATTATGTCATAAAATGTTTCCAAGTTTCTCACATGTTGATTATTGCCATTGATTTTGGATAATTTTAAAAGATTATAAGCTTATTTTCACTATTCATGTGGTGTTCTATCTGGCTTGATTTGAAAGAATTAAGATACTGTTTATCTTAAAGTTTTTCTCAATATAAGAATCAACCTCATTTATAAGCCTTATTTTCAGTTACTTTTATGAATTTTTTCCAGGATGCTACTTGAAGTATTATATTGCTTTACATTTTTCATACAACCCTGCTGTTTAGTTTTATGAGACTATACCTACTGTTCATATACAAATTTATGGTAACAAGGTGCTTTGCAATATCAAAGTTTTTAAATCAGTATGAATGTCACTTGTAGATTAAAGCAAAACAAAATCAACACTACCCTTCTACTATATTGAATGTCTACAAAAGGATATATTACCTTGAATTCACTCAGGGAACAGGGGAAACCACAACAGTGCACTATCAATGCATAACCAAGACATAAGAATCATTTTCTCATGTTCTTAATACAATTTGTAATCAGATTTAATTTAGAACAGGCAAATCTAGAACCTGCCTCACCACAGGCTTTGTTAGAAATTCTCTTGGTACATCACAGATAGGTTTGTTGCAAAAAGCAAGGCCTTATTTTCTTGAATAAGATCAGAAATCTCAGTGTAACTTTTGTAATTTTGAATACTGATGGAGCACAATCCCCCATGAAGTTAATGGAAATTTTGCCTCTGACTTGGTCAGATTTTCATCCTATTATCTGCAATATTTCAGGGGCTGAGGAAGAACCAAGAACTTTTTATTTATGAAAGTTAATCTCGAGGAAACTAAAGGCTTTGTAATTTGCACCATAGAGTCATTAAACATTTCAAAAAGCCCTACATTTAAGCAAGCTGATAAACTGGGGAAAGCATCAGCCTTTAGAATAGCATACAGAGGTTTTCACTTGAAAATAAGAGATTTACAACGCCTATGTGTTCATTCACTTGGTAGGAATCAATGCTGGGATGCCTCTTATACTAGAGCAAGCCACAACAAACACATCAGAGGTTTAGTAATGTCAAGATCTTTTCATGTACTGCTTTTTTTTTTTTTAATCTTAAAGCTTTTACAAATGTGACTTCACTCCATTTCAAATAAGTGTTTATGTACATAATCAGATTCTTTTCACTATCATCCTCTATGTTTCTTAGACAACTCTTCATCTGCTTTTAAAGTAAACAAATGTTTCAGCGTAGGCACTGTTCAACATCTGGCATAATGAAACCTTAATTGTAAGTGAGGCCTCTGGGCTCTCCTGTAAAACAGATTAAAATATATTTGAGAAAGTAACATTTCTTCAGGTGTTTCTCAAACAGTAGATGACAGCAATACAATTCTTTAAAGATACAAGTTTCTGGAGAATAAGTCCATCTCTAAGTTACATTTATACATTGAGTTGCTTCGATTTTTCGCCGAGTTGGAATGAAGACTGTGTCTGCCTTTTGTTTACACAGCAGGATTAGAACAGGAGGATAAATGAGGGGCTCTTGGCTGGCTGAGGATTATAGAAATAACAGAAAGACCCCATAAAAACAGATAGCATCCTGCTTCATATTTGCAGCTCCAAAAAGCTGAAGTTTGGCAGGCATACACTGTGGTTAATGCTTCCTTATTTGGGAAGAAAAAAGCAGTAATACTAAAAAGGTTGAGAGAGAAGCAGCGTTCTTTGAAAAGACTTAAATTCAGATAAGCTAAAGTGGGCATATATTAACTGGGCAAGCATCAAACCAATGGTTTGATAACCACTACTTCCAATGGAAGAGTTTGGACTGTCTGAAATGTGTTTCCAGTCAATTTTTATTAGACAGTAATATTTAATATCTGAACACAGAGTGTTCAAGATTCCTTGCCCTTTGAAGCCTGGAGTGTAATGGCTGCACACAAGCAGGGAATTAGAAAACCTCCTGTTCCCTTTGGTCAGCAGCACCTCCCTCGCAAGCCAGGAAGGAGGCAGTGCCAGCTGCCGGTCAATAAGCAGCTGCATTTTCCTGGAAAACTCTATGCTTTAAAAACACACCAAATGTGCAAACAATAAGGGCCAGTGTTCAATCTGTGTCACATTGGAGAACTACCCGCCACTTAATAAAATTGAGTCCTCAGAGAAACATAGGATTGAAAAGGGCCTCTAAAAAGTCATCTGGACTGTTTCTTTGCCATGAGGTAACATCAGTTATACCTATGTCATTCCTGACCAACAGTTGCTTAATTTGTTCTCTAAGGCCTCTTAGAGAGTCTGCAGGGCTGTCTACTCCAGTGATTCACCATCCTGTTAGGTTTCCTAAAGTCTAATCCAAGCATCTTTGCTGCAGGTTCAGCCCATAGGACTTATTGTCCTCCTACCCCATGCAAATGTGGGAAAAAGTCACCCTCTCTCATTACAGTAACCTTTTAATAGACAATGACTACATTGGTGACCCCAGTATTCTCTAGACTGAGCAGTTTCAACTCCTTTGAACTTTTTTTTTTTTTTTTTTTGCAGCTCATGGTTTCTAGACTTGTGATCATCTTTGTTGCCCTCGTCTGGAACCACTCCAATGGGCTCACTTCTACTTGAGGTGCAAAATCCCAAACTTGACACACTAGTCAAGACGTTACCACACTTAGCAGAAGAGGGATACCTCTCCTGTCTTGTATGGTCTACTCTTGCTTTTATGGCCCAGCATGAAAAGTCCCTTTTTGCAACAACAGTGGCAACAAAATAGTATTAATACAAACCAGTCCTTTTCAGACAAAAGGAATGGCTTATGAACTCAGGCACAGACATTTGTATAGAAACATATAGGTGCTATATTCTCATGCTACCAGGAGACATCTATAGTAAAAATACTTCATATCCACTTTTCCAACCCAAGTCTTCCCAGCAGTCACAAGCCACACCTATTAGCCAGCTGCAAGGACCCCACCCTTGGATCTGATCCAATCTGTTCCAGCAATAGCTCAAATACTGTAAAAACTACACAGCATTACAATGAAGACAAGGCTTCCCTGCATGTGGGAGCCAACATTCTCAGGCACAACTCCTCTTTTGCATGATTATATACTTATGTATACAGATCTTTTGTCGGTGAACTCAACTTTCTACATCTGAGACCTCTAATTGAGTTTCAGGTGGATTTTCTAAAATTCTCACCAGATTATTATAAAAAAAACCAACCAAACAAACAACCAAACCAAGTACATCTTTTCTGCATCTTATATATTAAAACCTAAATTCAAATGGAAATTGAAGATAAAGATATTCCTGAAAATCCTCCACACTGCAAATATTTCTGTAGTTGTCATGGGAGTCATGGAATTTAGGAAGCTTGGAGAAAAAGATAATGTATCATATTGAGACTGTATTCTGTTGTGCTCAAGAGGATCTACAGGGATGCCAACACCTTGCAGATCTCTGATACGTTGCAAAATACTGAATCTTCACAATATAACCCATGGCTTCTTATCTCCGCTTCTGCTTGCTGCAGCCCCACTATCTCTTTGGTGTCTTCAGGACATATAGGGAGGCTGAAAAGGATCAGCAAAGCTCTGGAAAAATCTCTGAAGCTGGGAGACTGGGTAAGACAGACAGGGTTCTTGCAAAGGCTTGTTTATGTAAGTTTGGCTGCTGGGACCAGCTTGCACACAAACAAAATATGACTAGTAGTGACTTAAGGGCTGACTACTTTTCATATTCACACAGCATTCAAGAAAAGCTAGAACTTGAAGACTGGTATTATTTTTTTTTCTAGAGCAAAAGACCTCCTGAAAAGACAAATAGGCCATGGAGTGTCCCTTTTGGAGTCCATAGTCATTTCGATTAAGCTGGACATGCTGTAGTAGCTGGTAGAGAGAAGTATCAGTTAAATCTGTCCCTAAATGCCAGTTAACTTGACCTGTGGTTTTGGTTCAGCAAAAAACCTGTAAATGTTATTGTAGAAAACTGCAGCAACAAAAGAGAAATTTGGAATGGGTTTTCTGAAGTGTTTCTAATGCATCTAACCTTTTCTCCCATAAAACTGGTAAGCATATTTCTTACACTCAGAGAAACAAGCATATGCATACAAATGTTTATATGTAACTTGAAGGAGAAAAGGAATATATAGTTCCCTAATTGTTTTCAAAAGCCACAAATGATCCTAAATATCTTTGTAAACAGATCTGACTGAATGCCTTAATAAGGTCAAAGTTCAGTTGCGTACTCTTGAGCTAATTTACCGTGTCATAAAATTTGAGATCAAAAAGTACTTAGAATGATAAAAGCAGAAGACTAGAAAGAATAGTAAGGATTACAGCTCACGATAAAGGATATAGTAATGCGTCAAATGGGAAAGTCCAGCATTTATTTATTTCTAAAGAGCCTGGAAGCAATTATTAAAGCTGAAGAGCTGTGGTTTTAACGAATGTGGAAAATTTTTACACGTCAAAAAGATCCAAATCCATGATTTAAGGTTATTAAGTAAACCGATCATTTGATTAGAATTGCTTTAAGCAAAAGCCTAAGTAGAAAATATTGATAAAAGCAAATGTAGAATCTGTAAATTAAAAAAAAAAAAGAAAAAAATAAGTTGCACTGTGAAACATGCCTTACTAATAAACAAATAAAACAGTAGAGGTCTGGAGAAGCTCCCGGCCGTGAGTTACATCATTTACTGCAACGTTTGACTGAATTTCAAATGGACTTGGAGTGCAGAATGTTCTTTGTATAACACTAGCAAGCCAATGGTGGGCTCCAAATAAAAGGAAAGGATTCATCATTTACCATCCCTTCTGCAGCTTTCTTTTCGTTACAACAAAAGGCTGTTTCAATTAGAGCTGTGCAGATTCTCGGTGCCGAGTTTGGTTCAAAGTGTTTTTATGCAATGCCAGCATCTCCAGGGATTAGCTTCCCTGCAGGCCAAAGCTCTCCCAGTGCTGGGACTGTGATTTGTTTAGGTCAAGCTGTGCTTGCCATCCCTCCTCTCAGCTCTCCTGAGAGTACTAGCTCTCAGTGACAGGCCTGATCTGACCTCTTTCCAACAAGTTAAATTCTGCAGCCTACCACCCTTCAGGCTGGACCTTGAGGCTATTGTAGTACACCAGAAATGCACCCCCTTGGCAGCTCTTTTCACCCTCTCCTGATGGGGCCCTGCAGCTGCACTACACGTGTTTGCTTCTGTGGTTAACCACATCCTTCTGTCTTCCACCTCCATTTTCCAGCCACATTACCATAAGAGACCCGAAAGCAATTGTCACCTTCCAGGTGCTTCTTAACAGAGAAGTTAAAGGGATCCTAACAGGTTCTCTTATACAGACAGACACACTGACTCAGATGTATCCAGCCTGTTTAGAAAAGCACATATACTACACCAAAGCTTTGTATACCTAATGATACCTTCTATGGCACAGACAAACCAGCTGACTCAGGCATGAAATGGATTGGAAGGGGCATGCAGACTGGAAGCGAATATATAGATATTTGAAAACATAACATCGTGCATTATTAGCAGTCATCTTCATTCTTGGAATTAATTCAATATACTTGCCTCAGCCTAGAAGCTAAGACATGACAACAATAATATATTGCATTCCCTAACAGCTAGAAAGTATAAAATACGTTCAACAAATTGATTTAATGTCTAAGTCTTGTTTGCAATTAAGTACGGTATTTATAGTTGACGGGCAAAAATTAAATAGAATCCAACCAAATGGCAAATGCCTGTAAACAACTAAATACTAGAGAGCAATAAGGTAGTAATTCTGCCCATTGCTGTTTATATACAGTAAACATAGCTGAAGGAAATGCACAAGACAGCAAGCTTTATCAGGGAGCTCGCAACTATTAAGTAGACACTAACAATTCCTGTTCAATACTGTGAATAACTCAGGCACCTCTAGACAGTATTTTCAAAAATCAAACTACTTTGTCATATGTATGTTGGTCTGTAAATAGAACAGTATAAAGTATTATGACATGCCTATTAGATTACATCAGGCTCTAACAACTGAATCTAATATGCTGCAAGAGCTAACATTGTTTCTATTCTTGCATATAGTATCTTTTCCACCAAAACCAAACCTTCTCCACTTTCCATTGTTAATAAGGTAAAGTATTAAGCAAACTTTATGTCCAGTACCAAAGCTCAAACCAACACATTCGAAGGTACATTCTGTTGTATAAGACTACTGAGACTATTTTCTTTTTTCACTTATTTTGGGATTTCATAGCAAGCCCTATATTTAGGCTAAATCTTGCAGTCTTAAAAGCTTCCTCTGACCTTTGCCTAAGAAGGTCCAACATTATTTTCATTAAGCATTTGAAATTGTTTGCAAAGGATGAGTAGACGGCACCATTTTTGGAGATAAGTGATGTGCCTAAAACAATGGTCTCCCCTGCCACATGCATTCCTCAGAAAGATGCTGGTTACATCTCAAAAGAAAAAGATGGCCCTAAGTATGGGAAGGAGCTGGACTCACAGCACTGCTTGGGCAGCTGCAGCATGCCAAGGAAATATTTTTTTTTTTGCTCTTCTAAAATACCTAGCAGCTCAAAAACAATTTCTAAAAATAATTTTCACTGTCTATAAGATTAAGCCAAAAGCTGGGCAATAGCAGATTTACAATTACCCTTATGTACTTATACAAATAGGTTATGATACTGTCTCATTAGAGGACTACACACATTTTCTTTGCAAGATGTTTGTCTCATAAGGAGAGCAGGATTGATGCATAAAGTGGCAAACTGAGATAGCAAGGGCAGTTCTGAACCTAGAATTTCTGAACTTTTGAGGGCTGAGACTGCAAACTAAGCAGTATTTAAAAATTTTTAAAAAACCCTATACTGCTGCTAATCTACTGTCTGTAATATCATTTTAGTAACATCAGTGCTATTCCATTAGTGCAAAATTCAGTGCTAAGGAAGGCATGACTAACTATTTTATATATATTGTACATAACTAGAGACCTAGGTTGAGATTTATACAATGCCATGACTGAGCTCATGCAGCATTGTTCTGTTTAGATGTTATTTTCCCCCAAACGTGGACTTTACTACTTAAAACAAGGGATGGCGATGCCCAGAGATTGGCAGCTTGGGGCATCTTTGTCAACAGTGACTGCAAAATTGCTTGTGGAGGACATGGGAAATATTCACGAATAGGATTTCTACAGTTCTTCTGTAAGTCTTCTTTAGATATGGAGATACGTTGGCTTATCCTTCTTACTTGTTTAGCTGGCAAGATAGGAACTATAGCGCTCATTCTGCATGTATCAGCTAGAAGTGGGCTACAGCTTGGACCTAATGGGAAATTGACATGGAACTCTTGGAAGGTTCCTCAGCAAACCTTCCTGTTTGCTTTGGTACTTTATTCCACCCAGAACTAGAAGGTTAGAAACAAAAGGGGCCCATTGCAGAGCTGACACACATACAGAAGAAACACATTATTGTTAAAAAAAAGGAGTTGTATAGTGAGAAAGGAGCAATATGTTTACAAACTCTAAAACTCTAAGATACAGGTACTTTAAGACATACACTGAAAGACAACACATAGAAAGCTATTCCCGTTCCAGCAAAAGGCTGCAGACAGACTATTAAATAGATATACTGAACCTTAAAGAAAAGCAGTGATTAAAGCATCAAGGGAAATGATTTATGCCAGAGTTTTGCAATGGAAAAATATTCTGAAGACGACAAAAAGAGAGTTGAACTGAGAGAAAAATGAAGTTTAAGAATGGCACTTAAATTTGCTTTATCCTGACTCTTCTCAGTTTTATTCAGAATTGAGAGAGAATCACAATTCAAACTTCCCCATACTATAGACAAGTTGCCATTCCCCCATCTCTGGAAAATGACCAGGTCTTTCCCTTTAAAGGAGTAAAGACATTTAAGAAGAGACAGTCTTTCTTACACCAAAGTCCTAATTGAAAGAACATGGCATGACCTGAAGCAAAATGTTAATTAAAACCACTCTGCATTTCTTTTCCAAGCAAAGTCCTTTTGTCTGACTTTTATAGATTAATTTGACACACTCCCTTCCCTTGCCTGGAAAGTTCTGGGGTTTTTTGTTTATACTGTACAAAGCATGAAATTATTGTCCTTAATGCTTTGTTCTTTCTAATTGCATGAAATTTAGCAACATTTTGAAACATATTTGTAAGATGATGAAGGCCAGAGCTGACATATGAAAAACATATGGGTACATCTATTTGCATGCACAAAAACCGTACCCAGTATACGTGAAAACTAGCACTGCAGCAGCTAATTGATATTTTGCCTCAATGCACCTGTACTAGCAATTAATACCACACACCTGCATGCTTCAGATGGAAAATCAAATGCAAAATTACTACTTGTATAAACCCCTCAATCATCATCTAACAAAAATATTTTCCTCTACTTGCAACACACAAGAATGTTAGCTTTATTTTGCGTGGCTTTAAAGAAAACTCATTCCAAATTTAGCGTTCTAATACTATTCTCTTTCTCTCTTAGGCCATATAGCCTCTTTTCTCTCCTTTTCAATTGAAAATTGAAGTCTGAAAGGATGTCATACTCCAACATGTAACCCCACTGAAAATGAGATCCATTCTAATCCTATATTCTTCTAACCTCCCAGGTTCAAGCAGAGGACTGCCATTGCTTAGACCATAGAACATTACCCCATTACTTTCTGCCATCCAGAAAGCTTCCCTGCATATAATTTCAAGGGCACTTTTAAACAACTCAGCAGTAAAATGATCCAAAATGCATAAGTCACAAAGAGATATTATTTTTTTTTTCTGGAGGGCAACAAAATGGGGAGACTTGAACAGACAACTTTATACTCAACAAAACTTCTATGCTTTCCCTTTTGTCCACCAAAAGAAATACAGTCTGAAAAGACCAAGCACTTGAGAAACTAACCCCAAATTACCAGGAATATAACAAAAACACCACAATAACAAAACTGAAAAATATTTGGGGAGGAAGAAATACACTCTTGAGAAATTCTATTAGATTTACTAGATTATCAAAGATATTGGTAAACGTGAATTACATACCATAGAGAAAAATCAGATGGCTGAAGAAAGAGCATGCACCTTACCACTACTGTCCCTCCAGAAAGAATAAAAAAGAAGTGCTTCTCCCATGCTGCACTCTGAGGCCAGGTGGCAGCAATCACCTCCCAGGCAGTGCCTTCACCTGAGGCTGGGGGAATGCAACAGCTTAAATAAGAATCTGGTGGTAAATGAAGCATTTTTCTGTGGAGGTAAAAAGGGGGCTGGGGAAACATCAAGGAATTGCCATCTAGGAAAACCTTTGCTTGGAGAGTTCAGAGTTTGGCTAATGGATTAGCTTTAAAATACTTGTGTATATTTAAATAGCACTTAAATAAATGAAAACTGTAAAACACTTATTGTGCTTACACTGCTTGGCTGGAAATTGCACTAATTTGCATATTTTGAATAAAAATTACATGAATGGTTACCTCTGAGGAATTAATTTCTCAGGTGTAATCCAAATTAGTTAAAAGGGAGAAAATAACTAAACTATTTGTGAATGTTTCATCACACCATTCGCTATGAATTCTGGTTCATCTGTAGTTTACAGCCATGACTTAATAAAAAGAATTTAGAGTAAAAGGTTTTCTTGGGCTATCTCCTGTTTTAAATTTTGGCTCAGAAAAAATGATAGAAGTTTAATTGAACATGTTCCTTATAATTTCTTCCTTCATAACAATTCCAAATCAAATAGCATTCTAAAGTGCACATATGTAATCAAATAGTTCAGGTGTATGTTAAGACTGGAAACAATTTTAATTTTATAAATGACATAAAGGAATTAATAATTAAGAAAGAGACATGGAAATTTGTAATTTTTTTTCTCTTCAGAATGAACAATTTCCAAGACCTAAATAGAATTTCTGAACATATTTACTTTCAGGGATTCCTTTCTTAAGTCTTCTACATACATTTTAATGAAGAGTTCCTATTAGTCTGATTAAATTATGCTTTATCCTTAGGCAAAATTTTTGGAGGCCTAATTTTTGGAGATAACTAGTATACAGAACACCTGTTGTAGCCATGAGAGAGAAGTTTCACCAGAACCTCTGATAAGTCTAATTGATTTTTGGCCAGAGTGATGGTAACAACTAGGAAAGCACTTTTTTATGTTAGTGATTTTACTCAGGGTGACCAAAAATACTCAGATTCCCTGCTTAGGACACCTTCTGTCCTTCTTTTACATCCTTGAAAGCAAAAGCTTTATTGAAAATGGGATCATTAGCAATCTGCTTGCGACTGAATTTCATCTGTATTTTGCTGGGTTAAATGTTACAACAGCTTCTTCCCTGTACCACCATTCATAATACGTAGCACCAGGTCAGTTCTTTCCCTGCCTGCCTGCCTTTTCTTTACAAGGAAAGAGGGAGCTGGAGGGGCAATCTTCTACTGCTGTCCTGCATTCGATCTCTTTCTCCCTCATTCCACAACTCCAAGAAATGAAACATAATGAGAAAGTGTAAAGATAAAAATTATTTAAAAGTGAGATACTATTGCAAAAAATATGGAGTAAATACAAATTATTTCCTGAACTATTAGCATTCCCATGTAACATCAAATTACGATAGTCTTGTTACAAAACAAATCTGCAAATTGTGCCATTTTCCCAGAGTTTATTTGAAACTAATAATTTCTAAACAGCACACAGATTTGCTGTTCTGAGCCTGTGAAATGGCTGGAAAAACACTTTAATTTTCAGAAAGAAAACTCACCTTATAAAATTAAAAACTTAATATAACTTTTGGGGGCATGAATTGAGAATACATGACATAAGGCAATTTATTTACCTGGACGCAGTACTGCATGTGGAGTCTCACCAGAGCAGAGCAGAGGGGCAGAATCGCCTCCCTCAACCTGCCGGCCACGGTTTTTTTGGTGCAGTCCAGGTTACAACTGGCTTTCTGGGCTGCGAGCACACATTGCCAGCTGGTGTCCAGCTTTTCACCCATCAGTCCCCCCAAGTCCTTCTCTGCAGGTTTGCTCTTAATCCCTTCATCCCCCAGCCTGTATTGATCCTGGCCATTGCCCCGACCCAGGTGCAGGACCTTGCACTTGGCCTTGTTGAACCTCATGAGGTTCACATGGGCCAACTTCTTGAGCTTGTCCAGGTCCCTCTGGATGGCATCCCATCCCTCAGACATGTCAACCACACCACTCAGCTTGGTGTTGTCTGCAAACTTGCTGAGGGTGCACTCGATCCCACTGTCTGTGTCATTGATGAAGATATTAAACAGTACTGGTCCCAATATGGACCCCTGAGGGACACCACTCATCACTGATCTCCATCTGGACATTGAGCCATTGACCACGACCCT
Organism: Nyctibius grandis; assembly: GCF_013368605.1. NCBI lineage: Eukaryota > Metazoa > Chordata > Aves > Nyctibiiformes > Nyctibiidae > Nyctibius > Nyctibius grandis. The sequence continues at coordinate 71,270,908 of NC_090663.1, read as the reverse complement.
CTGGATGTGACCATCCAACCAATTCCTCATCCACCAAACAGTCCATCCATCAATCCTTAGAATATCATAGTACAGTAGTATCTGTTTCCTTCTAATTTCCATAAGGAATCATGAACTCAAGAAATTTTAAACATTAAGAGAAGTATTGAAGGTACTTTGTTTATGTTTCTTTCCTCCCTTTGCAACAGATTCGAGGGGCGTGAAGCATTTCTCTTGGACACTGAGTATAATTATAACTAATCATTTCCTTCTTCTTTCTCCTCAGAGCAAAATTCATTGAAGTCTCTTCATTTTAAGGTAGTTGGCTGACACAATTCAAATTTAATTACTCTTTCTGCATGATAAACTCCAGTCCTGCGAGCAAATATGTCTCGTTTTCAAGTTTGGCTAGACAGCAGCAGTGTAACAAAGACCTTTCAACCCCTGGTGCAAGCCTGTAGCTTTTGAAATCTTTGCTAGATGACAAAACAGCCTCCCCTACCATAGAACTTTCTCATAACATTCTTATTAAATAAACACCTAATCCCTAAAAACCTGTAAACTAATAAACTTGCTGCCAATTATAATGACTTCTCCTGTTGGAACTGCTTGACGTGCAACCACAGCAGGTAAACAGCAATGTTGGTGGTGACTTTCAAATTAAGGTTTACTAGGCAAGGATGAGAATTGCCACAGTCATTCTAAACACATTGTAGTTTTTCTCCCATTGAGTAAAAATTTCCAATCTCCAAACGGTTGTAGTATTCTGATTTATATAATCACTGGATACAAATATCCAGACAGCAAATTCTGACAGGGTTGCTTGTGCTGTATAAATTCACACGTTTGCTTACTATGCATTACTTCCCTGCCCAGATTCAAACTAATACAGCAGTATTAAAGAAGAGCAGAATTATTTTAATTTTTACTTCTCAATAGCATCTCCAAATGGGAATTTTTCTACTCTAATTCATCTTTGGATAGCCCTTAGCAACTGAGCAAAATATAGAGCTTTGCAGTGTCAGGAAGGGTCCCTTTCAATACACTTCAAAAATACTCAGACTGTCTTCCAGAAGAAGGAGGCCAAGAAAAGACAAGGGGCAATTAAAATATTCTGATTATAAGCTGCCAAAGCATAAGCACTAACAGTTGCATCTCCCTTAGGAAAATACGTCAGAAGCAGAAGATTTCTCAGACATGAGGCCAAGAGCAGCATTTGACAGATACTCTCAGTCTGCAAGAGTCAGATGAAGGGAAGTATGAGAAACAGTTTATGCCCTGTAAAACTGGCAACTTAGCCATGCTTTTCCTTCTAAGAGTTTTAACCCATGAGCCCCAGTAGCTGTTCACCTCTTTCTTGATCAAACTGAGATAGGTATCAGGCAGGTATCAAGTGCATGCCAACTGCAGCTTCTTTCAATGAGGGCTACAAGTGATCAGCACATCTCTGTTAATACAGATTTTGAGTTAAAACCCCAAAGTAAAGAAACAAGTGGTGATAACATAAAAAAACAAACAGACAATTTTAGTGACAAATACTTTACCCCCTCAATACATTAAAAAGAATAAAATTGGCAAAAATATTTCAAATAAAATTAGCACCACAAAATGAAGCAAACACTGCATTTTAATTTCACTGCTCAGGAAGGGCCCGGTTTTGACCCGGACCTATTTCATACACCCCATTTATTTCTTAAGTGAGTGAATTTCGCATCCACTTTTTCTAGGAAATTCTAGGCAGGAGTGCAATAGGGTTGGATAAAGGATCAATCTTGTTCAAGTTCTGTTGCACCAGTGAAGGATGTGGCTATTAACCCTGGTCTGATCAGCTTTAACGTACCATGAACCTTTTAACAGAATCATATTTAACATAAAAGCACCACAATCCTTACTGGGATACTACCAAAGAAGTACTAGACACCAGGGGTACAGTTGTTACAACGTGCTTACAAGGAAAGATAATCCATTAATATTTAATTATAATGCCTTGAATTAAGGCTGGCTGGCTGACTGTGAGAATATAAACTGAATCCTAAAGCATCACAAAAACTGTTGGCTGATAACATTAAGGGTTCTTATTTTGTTGGGGTTTTTTAACTAACCTGAACAACATGTCAGAGAATTCTCCAGTTGCCTACTTAAACAGGCAACATTCAGAAGAAGTTGTACAACACCACACACAGAATTCACCTTCATTGCTTATTTAAACCAGGAGCTCAGAAGAAACTGCACATTGCTTTTAATCGGTCAAGATACAGCTCTGAGAGAGCACCATGGAAATAGAAAAAGGCAAAACAGAGTGTATTTGCATATATCACATGAAATTAGGCTGTGTTGCAGCACGTAGTGTACGCACACGCATTGAATGTCAGCTGAGTTACATTTTTCTCAAGGTGACATTGGTGCTTGTCTTACCAATTTTGATACAACTGACAAGTGTTTTCATGTAAGGGGGATCTATCCCTTCCATCACCTTGTCAAGCTGAGCGAAGGCGAACTCCAGCATATTCCTTCCTCAAGTGATGAGGTGGTTTCGGAGTCATTAAAAGTCACACAGTTACACTGTAGCAGTGTGCCATGCATACTAGATGAACTCCGTCAAGGCTGTCTTCCTCATGAAGGCTCCAGCTCCCAGCCCTCTCAACTCCCATACAGACCCAGCCCCGGAACCTGGGTAAACTCTGGACTTGTTTTTTTTAATGTACGTCTCAAATTTTCTTGAGAACTGTAAATATGACTTTGACCAGTCTCACTGCGGCTTGCTTTCTCATTAGACAAGTATCTAACAGCTCTTTTTTACCCAGAGTTTTCCCAAACATAAGAGAGTGATCAATGCTATCCTGGTGCCAGCTTTCCTGCAGCTCTCTATAATGATATTGTCTTTCCTAGTGATAGGGGTAAACAACTTAAAAGGAGAAATATGCTTCTTATACACCACCTTATCTATCTTAGATTTTAATTTTTCACAGAAGAAGACTGTCATGGATCATGGGCATGCTTACAGAGTGCCACAGAAGATACAAAAAGAAAATTATTGTAACACATTTTTATGAAAGAAAAGTAATCCAAAATCCAATCCAAAATCCTTTTAAAAGAAATCTGGAGAGATGCTATTACTAGTCTTTGCTTCGGCTATACAATCTTACTGGGCTGAAACTTCTGGCTTGAAGATCCTTAGGGTTATTATGTGATGATGGTAAGCATGCTTGAGAATTCCAGCTAGATAGCATCATGCTGTTTCCTGTGCCCAGTGAGGTGTTCCTTAATTGGATTACATCCTAAAGTGCAAATTCTAAACTAATGGAGCAAATTTATTTCCCTTTAAATAGCTAGTTGATTAACAGCTTTGCTTGGTTTTAGGTTTAAGGCACCATAAGCCTACACAATAATAGTAATATTAAATGAGGTACCCTTAACAAAACATTAAAGCCAAGCAAAGGGTCAAACCATGGACTCAAAGGGGATTCCAAATAGTGTCTCCATTCTACATGGAAAAGAGGAAAATTAATATGACCAAATTTGATGTCATTTTTAAGTATCTAAAAGCAGCTAAGGCTCAGATTTTTAGTGAAAGTGGATATATAAAATATTTATATATCCATATAGTGGTAGATCACAGAAACCTTTACTGATAGACTTTCCTGATGCCAGGGGTTTCATCTGTTGGCTCTATCTTGTAAAAACAGTAGTTTTAAAACCTATGTTCTCTAACTTTTAAGAAAAATAGAAAAAACACACAAAATATCTTAGTGCTCCTAAACTATTTGAGTAATAAAACATAAGGACACATAAGGAATCTAAATTCTACCTATAATGAAACAGAAGACACTTTTTTTTTATAAAGTATGTACTTGGGCTTTTTTTGTGATTTTTGTAGTTTTAGAAACATTTTCCTCTGCTGATACTGGTAAGATTCACACTACCAAGAAAAACAACAGGGCTATACTCAGAAGCAGAGGTACCAATTAAACTTCATGTTACCACACAGACAAAACAATGAAAGTGCAAAAAAGGTTAATTGCTCCATATAGTTATCTAGTTTCTTTCAAATGAAGATATATTTGTATATATACACTCTGGAAAAGAATGTCAATAAACTTCTAACATTGATTAGTAGAATCTCATTAAACTGCTCTGCACATATGTGTTTATGCTAATTAATTGTGGAAGTTAATTATGATAAACTGAATAAAGCTATTTTATTTCTGAATACGAATATGTACACTGTACTTGAATGTCACTGAGTTAATCCCCTTTTTTGCATTTGGTTTTCTTGAGTTCTCACCTTTAAGAAAGATACTTCATTTTAAAAAAATTTCCAAAATTTAATTCTAAATGTGATTTTTAAAATAAACTGTCCTTTGAATAACACATTTTTAATTAGCATACCCTAAGTTAAAGCACACAGTTTAAGAATGTTGAATTAAAGTCTTGATAAATCTCTACTTGAATTTGTATACCTCAGATGGTCTTAATTAATATGCTATTTGTTGATGTGTCAGATGTTAAATTATTCTGTTAACCAGAAAAAAAAGGACATTCTATTGTGCATTTGCAAATGTCAACTTTTAAAATAATGAAACCATATTTCTGAACTTCAGCTTGTTTTTCACTTCAGTTTGAGAACGATGAAACAATCCTACTTCAAGATTTATAACAACAGCTGCGTGAGTTACGAAAGCACAGAAGTGTCATTTGGAGTACATGAAGACTATAACTTTGCCTCACTCTAACTTCAAAACAGCTGAACATAATTTACTTAAATTTGCCTGAAGACTGGACATTGTAGTGAGGCCAGGCATAGAAAGTGTCAGGGACTCAGAAACTTATGAGCAGATATATCAGTTAGAATGAATAAGTTTGAAAGACTTCAGTGTTCATGACAAACTGATAATGCAGCTGGATTTTAATGGAAATTTCAAAGGTAAAAATTACATAATATTATACAGAAATATAATTTGCTACACTCCACCATCTGGAAGGAGTCATGTTACACTAGCTTCTCCTGTTTGTTTTCTTTTTTTTCGTCAGAGCAATATCAAATCATTTTGACATCATTCTTACAGCAGGACAAACAAAAAAAGCTTTTACGGTGTTCTCCCATTTGGCAATGTTTGGTGTAATTTAATGTGCTTCATGAGACTGCATATTCATGAAGACTCACAACCTTCAGCATTTGTACCCCATCCTAGAAATACTTTCTGATTTATTCCACCTAACACCTTTGTTCCTGCACTGAATTCTACTTTCTCCTATGCCAAGGTGCACATCAAACTGTAAGAGCAAGGTTATTTGAAATCAATCATGAATCAGTTTCTAGTCAATGCCTAAAAGCACAAAACCAAAGAAAGAACCACTACAGTCAAAGAACAATGTGAGTGGGTGGTGAAAAAGCAGCTAAACAGTGTAGTTCTGGGGTCTGTACCAGCAAGCAGGATGCAAATAAGAGAAGGGAATAAAAGGTGCAGAGTGTCCATGTTCATTGCTGATGTGAAAGGAAATATGCCTAAAATGAAATGAAGATAAAATCCGGTCATCCCTTATGGTAGCAGGGAGAATTTCGTTTTCTATTATCCAATCGATATTGGGAATCAACGCAAAATACCCTCATGAATATATAAATCAGCTCTAGCTTATGCATCTTTCCAGCTTTGTTAATGTCAATGAAGTAAACATGGCAATTGGACATAGATGTTTTTGTTGTAGTAAGCATTTGGTTTTTAAAATACTTTCATAGTAGAGAATAGCAAATGTCATAAGTAATTGATTCAGCAAATGCAGCTTTTTGTCCTGTGAGTAGCATAAACCATTATTGATTTTCTTAATTCTGTAACAATTACTTTCACAATGATGTCTACCAACTCTTGATTTATAATTTATCAACAACTAAATAAGAGACTTTCAAATTTGTGCTACATTGTTTAGATTGGATGCAAACCACATGGTAGTGTTATGATTTACTTGTTAAGTGACTAACTCTTCCTGTCAGGTTTCTCATAGAAATACTAGTTACTGATGAATTCCAAATTCATTTTCCACAATAATTCACTGAACTTACAGTTTATTTGTCCCGTGAATGTTCCTGCCAGGAAGCATCCAGACAATTTCAGAAAAGCAAAAGAAAAGTAAAGGGAGTGGAGACACAGCTCACCAGCATTTGTGTTTTTACTTCAGAGAGTCTTTCAGAAATACTTTTTGCCTGTAATCGGTGCTGCCAACTCTCATGTTTCCATCAAGATTTATAAAATTCCTCCCACAAACACCACAGCTCTTGAAATAAAATGCATACCCAGGAACGTCCTCTTTCATTTTAAAATGAAAGTCCTCTTCAGCAAATCGAAGTTCAAAACCAGAAGACAAAGATAAAAGATGTCTTATCTTTAAACATCTTATAAAGTTAAGCCAAACTGAAGATTTTAATGAGGAGGGGTAAAGGTGTTACTCTTCTGCAAGACTGTGGTTGTCACAGCTGTGATTGGGATAGCCATACATTAATACTCAGGTAAATCAGAAGTAAGCAAGCACAGCTTAAAACCAGCTGCAGCTGCAGTAGAAGCAGGAATCAATTAAAAACTCTACAAATGGTTTATATTAACCTGACACACTAAAAATTGTTGAATTGCAAAAGTCATGGCTGGTAAATGGGAAAACTAAGGGAATGAGATGTACAAAATGAACAAACTGCATGGATTTATGAGAACAAGAAGACCGTTTAGCAGAAGTTACATGTTCAAGTTAACGCAGATTACAGTCATCCTCACCAACTGTCACTTAAATAGCAAAAACTTACAGGTCTTCTATGTCTTGGCCATAAGAAAGACACTCTTTACCTAAGAACTAATTAATTCAATAGAAGAAACACAAATGTGTTTGTCCTCTATATAAGCCATGCCTGCGCTTGTTTGTAACAATTTCCTGAACAATGCCTTCCCTGTTCCATTTTCTGGGTTCTGTAATAAAGTCCATATTTCTGTCCAACTTGTCCCAGTTCTACTTTTATTTAACAGACTGTGAACCAACAGCAAGATCAGAGTTCGATATGCTATTTGGATTAGGTTCCTATCTTTGACTGCAAACTCAGAATTGCCGATATTGTGTAAAGATCTTGCACAACATTTGCTCTTTCTGTTGGAGTTAAGATACCTCTGCTCTTGCCGAGTAAGACTCCAGACTGCAATGTGCCTGATCTCCTATGAGTCCACATCAGTGTGCTAGCTTTTGGGACATAAATGAACGTTACCTATTGACATGTACAAATTTAGAGACTTTCATAGTATGAAAATTCTTTCTGCACATTTTGGCCCAGGTTCCAGCTCTCAGTTAGAAAGGTGCAGCTTGTCTCATGTGTTTTAAATTCTTCAGTGGGGCTAAGTTACCATTCCAAGCTGAAGCAGCCCCTGCAGCCCATAGGGACAAGGCTATTCTAGGATGAAGTATTCCTAAGTGATATGAATCCACTAGCTAAGAAAAATAGGGCTATGGTGTTTTCTTTGCACTGTATACAAGTACTACACATGTAACCAAATTTAAATTTCCCTAAGGCCCCTCAAAGTAGCAAAAATATTAATCTATCTATGTGGGGATGCTCCTTACTTTTTCCATAAATAAATGGTGTTAGCCACGTGTTTTTAACAGACACCAAAAGATTAAAAGACTAGGACATTAATTCTAGGATGGAAAAACACTGTGACTTCAGGATTTGAGAAAGTCTTAACCTCCACCAACTGAACTTTTTGTCTCTCAGAATCAAGAAAAACATCACATCATGTATTTAAACATGACACGTTTAAGAAATAAAAAAAGAGAGAAACATGTAAGATTGTTACCTGAGTCTTATGTGAAGTTCAAAAGTACTGTCTGATCAATGGTTTTCAAAATAAGATCAAGACTAGGGTTAGATACAAGTTAATCTATGACTTGCTAAGCTAAATAAAAAGCTTATTACTTAAACAAACACTAAAGGAAGAGCAGAACTGCTTTGCACATGATGTTATGCCATTGCACTGTTGAAAAAAGTGGCCTGATGTAATACTATAGAGTCTTTAAACAAAGAAGAATAGCCTGAATGTAAGTAGCCATATATCTCCTCTCAAACTAATAGACTAATTTAAGACTTAGCTCACAGAACTGTGTTTTTCTTTCTTAATTTCAGATTCTTATTATTCAGAAACACATGGGCTTATATCAGAGCATTTACTGGCCTGAGTTATATTCCCAGCTGTGTCTGCTGGAGACAGACCAAATTACTGTCTCCATGTAGCCACTTTTTTTTTCTTCTTATCTTATTCTACCTTACCTACTTAAACTGTGAGCTGTTCTTTGCAATGACTCCCACTCTTCCAAGGGGTTTGTAGAGCAGCAGCACAACAGGGTCTGAACCTAATACGAGTATCCTATCGTAGCATACTAAACATGTTTTAAAAGCACTTCAAACAATGCATCTTAGAAAAAATCCAAAAGGCAGAAAAGATAGAGATGAGTATTTATGATAAATACAGAAAACTCCTTAAGAGACCTGGTGAAACACTGTGCTTGTTCATTTCAAAGGGCCCAGAGCAAGCTGGTTTGATTCACAATTTCAAATTGTTCAGCACTCGCAGTGGTACTGCTTTGTCTAATAACTCCAAAAGCTGCTTATTAGTCCAGCTTTGTACTGAAACATCAGAGCTCCTCTGGTAGCAGTATGTGCATGAGCACAGAAGAAAAATACGGGTCTATTTTAGGAAGTTGGATGATGATTACTGCAGTATAGAAAGCCTTGTAAAAACAAAACAAAAAAGAAAGCTTAGAATTTAGCCACAATGAAGAGATCACAGCAGATTTCTAAACAATACTTCAAAACATGATGAAAATTTGTTTTGTTTTTTAAACATTTCAGGCACTATAAAAATGCATATCCAGTATTTTGCTACTATGACTTTCTCAGCCATCTATCAACACACATATCCTCAAAGACAGAAAATGGCACATTGAAGAGATCAGGTGTAATTTCAAGCTTTCAGCCAAGGGTGAAACTCCTCATGGTTCCATTGTTTCCGTAGACATAAATAACATAAAATCATATCATAAGAAAAGTTATTACAAGTGTATGCTACTCAACAAATGCTAACATGAGTGTATTAGGTACTGGACTAGATGGCAGTGCTTGGTTGATGCTGTTCATAGGTGTTGTTTAATACAATAAACAATTGAGATGTGATTTCATTTTTTTTGTTAGTCTGTGAAATGGACAAGGTATAAACTGGTTAAATCTGTGGTGAAAAACCGAGACAAGAAAAATTTACAAAAAGTCTTAAACACCTTCAAACCAACTTTTTAACCTCTAACTAAGTCTTTAACCACAATAACTCTTGTATTTACTATTTGTAGGGATTATTGAAAATGAGCTTTACAAGAAATCCTAAATTAAGTGAAAAGTAAAATTACTACTGTGTTAGTGTCTTCTGCAGTATCACCAGTATCACCAGAATTGTTACATATTCTTATATGTAACAATAATGCATTAGTTCATTTTTATTACACTATGGATTTTTCACCAGAGATTTGTAAACTCACTGTTTTTCTCTTCTATGGCTCTGCTGTGACCCCAAAAAAGTTCAAAGAAAGATTCGGACATCATGGATAAAATTTTTGGTTGTCTTTAAATCTCAACTTCAAAAATTAACTCAGCCCACATTCTTAGAAGAATTAATGGAAATTACCAAATATCTTAAAGATTTGGCCTTTATTTTCTTCAGAATCTCAGTCTCATTGAAAGTCTTAAGTACTTCTGATATTTTTTCCCCAGAAAAACCTCAGTATATTTGGCTGAGATGCTCAGTGAGAGACTAGTAAAGAAATAATAGATTTTTAAGTATTATACCTAAACTACTTTGCTCTTCAAAACTGTTCTGTGTATATTAGCAACCTTTTTATATTCATTTTAGCTAAATCTATCATCATCAGTTAATAGTTAAAATAGAACCAGCAAAGACGGTGATGAATGCATACAGGGAAAAGCTTATATTTGTTAGCAATCAGTAGTAAAACATGAGAGAATAAAGTCTTTCCTCATTCTTTCTCTGGGTAAATCCTCATCCACAAAATGCCTCAATATTTCAGATACAACTTCTTCACCCTAACCTTCTTTTTGGCAAAGAGTATTTGAACTAGGATACGGCTTTTACAAGCTATGACCACTCACACTTTTTTAATAGACAGAGTTATACCAAACCTCATTGAATTTGTATAATTCTAAACTTTTTTCCCCAAATTCTTGCTTTCAGAGGAGGAGCTAAAAGGTAGGAAAACAAACAGCTGGATACAAAGGTACCAGAAATAGAAACAAAATTAAGTTTTGTCAACACTGTATTAATCATTTCAAAGGAGTAATAAGGGGCTTGAAAATATATGAAAGTGACCTTCCAACATGATAAAAAGGTAGCCAGGTTCTGGGAGAAGGGCACACTGCTCTGTGTGGCAAGACAGTGCTTTTTCTTTTCTCATCACAGCTCTCCAATCACAAGCCTCCTTAGGCCTGCAGCAAAATGCTTCTTGGAGCTTGTTTCTCACTGAATTGGATACAAGTGTTTTCATAAGCTAAATCTGCTTTGCTCTCTGTGCAGTTCTAAAGTTGCTGGTCCTGCTGCCAATAAAACAAAATATAATGAAAGCTCTCTAGAGACTTTAGAGAGCTGGAGGCTCCAGAGAGAAAGAAGGAAGCATTGTTGCTGTTTTACAGAAAGAAAAACAGTGCTATAGAGAATGAAGTGACTTCTCAAAAAGCACTTAGCTAGTGGTAAAACTCAAAATACAATGAAGTAAATACTCATGCAGAACAAATGTAGAAAAAAAAAAAAAAGAGTAAAATTGAGACAAGTATAATCTCTTCCCCCCTCACCCCCCCTTACCCCCCTTTATAAAATCACAGAATCACAGAATCAACTAGATTGGAAGAGACCTCTGGGATCATCGAGTCCAGCCTTTGACCTAACACCACTGTGTCAACCAGACCATGGCACTAAGTGCCACATCCAGTCTTTTCTTAAACATATCCAGGGATGGTGACTCCACCACCTCCCTGGGTAGCCCATTCCAATGCCTAATAACCCTTTCTGTGAATAAATTTTTCCTAATGTCTAACCTTCACTAACATTCACTTCTAAAATCTTTAAATACTATAGGGATGTTTGGGGAAATCTGAGGCATAAATTCAATCCCTTCAGTCATTTCAGTAACTCATCACTCTTATGGTAGTTCTGCCAGTTGAACTTGCTCCTAATCTACTGCATTCCTACCATGATGTTGAATTGGCTATTGTAGTAGTCTAAACAAAACATTCTTCCAGTCGCCTTCCTTGGCTTACAGCTCCATCATTTATTATGCTATAGCAAGCAGCATTAGGAAGGTAAACAGCTCAACTTAATTCTGTCTTGTTTAAATTGGCCCTTGAAATGGGCAACACTTAAAAATTCAGCACCTTAGTACTTAATGAAATACTTTTTTCAATGGTTTGACCCTTATCTCTACAAACTTCTTGATTTATACAGAGATGCAAACTTATGAGAGAGATGTTTTCTAAGGGCTAATATAGGATCCTTGCAGAAAGATAGCAGTAAGTTTGGCCAACAAATCAACATCTAGTAGGCCTGACATGCCAGACTGACTACTTGAATGGACCCACAAAATTACCTGTCAACTGACCCCCAAAGGGCTTTCCCAAGAAGGGACGGCTCAGCCCCTCAAAACATGGCATTCCCAGTTCCCAGGCACTTTCTCCCATGTGTGATGGAAGTGTCACATGTTTAGAATCAACAGCTGAATTTTTGGTATGATGAAGACTCATCTGTTTGCAGGCTGGAGCCAGGAAATACATTTTGTCTTCTCCATGCCCAAAGGGGTTAGATGGTTTGCCACAGCAAAGACTTGTCTAGCCTGGAGTTGTCTGGGCCAAGAAGGAAATTCAGCAAACAAGAGGGAAATGTTGAGATAGAAGAGTGGGAGGACTGGTTTGTGAATGCCAGTGTCTCACAGGGCTTGTGGTTCCACTTGGCTGACTTCAGCTCTCAGGAGAAGAAGGGTCAGGGGCATTGGCGGTAAAGGCTGGATTCTGGGAGGAGGATTACAATTTACCTCCCAACTAGACTGGATAGTAGCCAATGCAGTGCTGCATCAGACTCTCTCACATTGAGGAGACCATGGGAGAATAATCCTGAATTTTCTGGTTTTTAAACTTGAACTGCAGCCACAGAGGTTTTTTGTTTCGTTTCACATTGTTTCCCAGAGTCAATACATAGTCATAGAATAATACAGGTTGGAATGGAAGTCCCATAAGAAGTTCGCACAAGAGAAATCCTTCTCCAGCTTGCTCCTTCCTTTGACAGCCCCTTTGCAGCTCCAATCCAACTGCAGCTCCAGGCTCTGACTCTCTACCAATCCCAACCCTAACCCTAGGCAATGACTGAGCCATAAAGGAAGCCCCATGGCCCTCCCTCACATGAAGAATTTCTGAGGGAGAAGTCTACTTGCAGACTGCCAATTTCTTTGGCAGCACCTTTACATCCCCACTTCACCTACAGCTCTACACTTGGTCTCTTGCCCAACCCCAGCCCAAGGCCCATACATGTGCTAAGCCTTAGTCCAAGTTCCACAACCTAGTCCTGCATGAAGAAGTTCTCAGGGGATAACATTTTTGGCAGCCTCTTCCCTCCATAGTAGCCCATTTACAGCCTCAGTCTACCTGTGGCCCTAAGCCTTGTCTCTCCTCAGTTCACCACCCTAATCCTAGGCATTGGCATGGACTAAACCTTAGGTCAAGCCACAGCCTAGTCTCACATGAAGAAGTCCTCAGTGCATAATGTTTTTGGCATTCCCACTCCAAATGATGCCATAAACTTAGTGTCTCTACCATCCCCAGTGCTCAGCATAATCCTTGACCTTAGGTCAAGGTATGGGCTGAGCCTTAGCCCAAGGTCCCCATCCCTGCCACACAGGATGAATTTCCACATGGAGAAGTCTTTCTGCAGCCTGTCCTTTCCTTTGGCAGCTTTGTTGCACTCCCAATCCAACTGGAATGCTAGGCTTTGTTTCTCTCCTATCCTTAATCCTAGCCCTAGACTTTAGCATCGGCTTAGTTTTAGCCTAAGATGCCCACCTCCAGTGTAGTCCCACATGAAGAAGTTTTCAGGAAATAACTCTTTGGCAGCTTTACATTTCCTTTGGTAGTCCTTTACTACTTGAAGCAAGACCATATATGCACTCTTCAAATTTACTTCAACCACTGTTTGAAATTAACTTGATATTTTCAGAAAGTGTAACCAATCCTGTATTGCCATTCATAATATATCAGGATATTAATCCCACATTTGCTTAGTGGGATTTAGATTTGCCAAGTTCCAAGGAGGTTACTATACCATTGTTAGTCCCAGCTAATAAATACCAGCTTTTGCTTAAATAGAGTCTACACAGTCTAGGAGAATGTTGTTAGTCATTATCTTTTGAATAAATGGTGCTTTAATCAGAGCTAAGTTTTTTTCTCGAACAAGGATCTCAAGATATTCAGGGTCACTAGGTTGTATTTTTTTTCACCCGTACTTATTCTTTCTAACTTTTGGTAGAAATGGATCTCTAGAGAATAATGTGATGATAATCATCATAATAATTAGTCAAAGCTTTTACTCTTTAGATAGTTGTGAAATATAATAGATGCTCTTTTGGTATAAAATCAGCTCAGCTCAAGAGAAGCCAATTAAGTTATAAACATATGCCAGCTGAGGAACTGACACATTGTTAAAATATTATGCAGCATTTCATAAAATATAGGTAATAATCTGTTACAAAGACACTTTGAGATTCATTTATCAGGGGGTTGCAGAGCCCTTTTGCATCTATGGATGAAAGAGATTATACAGTAGGATGATTAAATTTCATTCTGTATTTTGACTCAGTTTTGTTAAATATTACCCTTTTTTACAGTTTAAACTAATTGCTCTATACCAAAGTCTATGTTTGATAGCAATCAGCCTAGACTGTCAAATCTAGTTTAATTTCCAAGAAGGCTGGGATGCCCAGAATCACTGTTGGCTAGGTCCCATCTGAATTATGAGGATGCAATTCCATAGACACTTAAAACAATTTAATTCCAGGCTCCCAGGTCCCAATCTTCCCTGACCCCCAGCTACAGGTTCCCCACTCCCACCCATGCACTAGTATTGACATTCAGTCAATGGCAGGAAGAACCGATTCAGATTGACCAGTGAGGAAAACCTTGTTCATCTTGGTGAAGAACTGTGCTGAAGAAAAGAAAATTTAAAATACTCGATGGTCTGAAGAGCACTGCATACTTTTAAAGGAAAACTTAGCAGTTGTTTTTTCATTTAACAAGAATAAAGTATTTTCCCCTTCAAGATGAAAACACTCTCTGAAAACATCCAAGCCCATTCTAGTTGAAATGAAAAAGTAAAATGAATCAAACAAAATAGCCGCAGGTAGTTAGTCAACACGGAAAATATTAGCCCAAAGAATTTAAGTTCAACAAATTTATAAACCATTTGAAACAGTTTAATTTAACAAGAAATGTCAGGCAGCCTGGACAGTCAGCAGCACGGGCAGTAGTACCAGCACTGTCCTTCAGGTTTTCATTTTTGCACGCAACGTTAATGTAACTTGAGAGAATGATCATTTACATTTCTTGATCTTTGTATGTGGACCCTATTACTACCACATCTGAACTGAATTATTTTTATCTTCTTTACAGTTGTGCAAAGACAATCTCAAACCCATTTCACTACTGCCAATACTTTGTAAAATCAATAATTAAAGGGAAGAGGCATCATTATCTCACCTAGTGAAAAACTGTTTCTTAGTGGAAATTGTTTGATCTTTCTCCAGTATACTGCAGTATGTCATATTTATATTCAATAATATTGAGATCAGGACAATAAGTCATCTGCAAGGAAGGTAGTAAAGATTACTGTATGCTGAAGGAATTTAAGAAGCCACACAATCCATTCTTCCAAATTTCTCTGAAAATCTCCTTCACAGGTGTTGGAGATAGTTGTTTATTATCTTCAAGGCGACAAACAAAGGTGCTTATTTTCTGTAATGGTATTAATCTAAAAATGTCAGAGACATCTGTATGCATTGTAATGGACATACTTCCACTTAGCTCAGTGGACCTACAATTCAAAAACTTAACCTTAATAGGTTGAAGGTAGACTTGGTGGATGGTTTGGAGATCACACTTGAGCAAGTGCCTGAACTGGACACAGTCCCAGCATGAATCTGTAGCAGCCAGGACCGTGTCACACCACATGACCTCACATCCTTCCCCAGAGCAGGTTACAGCACCAGCCCTCAACCAGCTCCCTAACTGGTGATCCATAGTGCACCTTCTCTCCAAGCACGCTGACATGTGTCCCGTACACTCAGGCCTAGATATGTTGTGTCCAGCACACGGGCTACCATGGAAGCAAAAAGGCACAACCTCATGAGAGAAATGGGGGATTTATTTTTTTCGTTGCCAGCAAGGTGGGGAGCTATAATCCACAGAGTCTTACTCTTGCCTGGATTTGAAATTTTGTTTCTCTTTTTTTCCTTCAAATTTCATGTTTTCTTTAAAAGTTTGCTCTCATGGTGCTCCAGTTCTTATGTGGTTTCAGGACCACAGGCTTCAGGAGCACAGGTTGCATTTTTGACATTTGAGGTGTCTAGAGTGAGCAGAAAGAACCTTATTCCAAAAATAAAAAGACAGTTATACAAAAGGAGCAGAATCATCAACCCCTGTCTTCATCTCAGGTCTTTAAAAGACAGGTGGCTTTGGTCTTGAATACCACTGGGATCAGATCGCTGAATGCCTTGAAAACGGAGACTGAGACTTTGAACTTTGATCACCAAGATCATCTGTGAAGCCCAAGTAGAGAACAAAGAAGAGGTACGTGTACCTATGCAGTGTCAGTAACCTATGCTGATGGGCTACAGGATTCTGTATTACTCAGAGTTTATTAACTCATATTAAGGATGCTGTAGAATCATACAATCCTTTTGGTTGGAAAGGACCTTTAAGGTCATGTAGTCCAACCATTAACCTAACACTACCAAGTCAACCCCTAAACAATATCCCTAAGCACCACATCTACTCATCTTTGAAATACCTCCAGGCATGGTGACTCCACCACTTCCCTGGGCAGCCTGTTCTGGTGCTTGATAACCCTTTCCATGAAGAAATTTCTCCTAATATCCAATCTAAACCTCCCCTGGCACAACTTGAGGCCATTTCCTCTCATCCTATTGCTTGTTACCTGGGAGAAGAGACTAGCTCCCTCCTTGCTACAACCTCCTTTCAGGTACTTGTAGAGAGCGATAAGGTCTCCCCTGAGCCTCCTTTTCTCCAGAATAAACAACCCCAGTTCCCTCAGCCACTCCTCATAAGACTCGTTCTCCAGACCCTTCACCAGCTTCGTTGCCCTTCTTTGGACTCACTCCAGCACCTCAATGTCTTTCCTGCAGTAAGGGGCCCAAAACTGAACACAGTATTCAAAGTGCGGCCTCACCAGTGCCGAGTACAGAGGGACGATCGCTTCCCTTGCCCTGCTGGCCACACTATTTCTGATACAAGCCAGGATGCTGTTGGCCTTCTTGGCCACCTGGGCACATTGCTGGCTCATATTCAGCCAGCCATAGATCAACACCCCAGGCAGCTTTCCAGCCACTCTTCCCCAAGCCTGTAGCAGTGCATGGGGTTGTTGTGCCCCAAGTGCAGGACCCAACACTTGGCCTTGTTGAACCTCAGACATTTGGCCTCGGCCCATCAATCCAGCCTGTCCAGATCCCTCTGCAGAGCCTTCCTACCCTCCAGCAGATCAACACTCCCAGCTTGGTGTCGTCTGCAAACTTACTGAAGCTGCACTTGATCCCCTCATCCAGATCATTGATAAAGATATTAAAGAGAACCGGCCCCAATACTGAGCCCTGGGGAACACCACTTGTGACTGGCCGCCAACTTGATTTAACTCCATTCACAACAACTCTTTGGGCCCATATCCAGATACATTTCATTGTTATGCTCTGCTTAAATGGTAATGGAGAACACAAAGTTGATTCTAGGCCAAGACCAGCTACAGTGGGGTGCAATGCTCAAAGTAGCTGGAGGGATTAGAAACTGTTGGTCACAGATACTGCTCTGTGAGAGTTCAAAATGAGGTCTAAACCAGTCTTAATCTACTACATTCTGTATAAACCAGCTACAAGAGAAAGACAATGGTAAGTGAAAGAGTCATGGAGAGAAACTTCAGTCCAGGAAGAAGCCAGTGACAGATTTTGGAGTGGAAGCAAGCTCTCCTCACTCCCACTTTTAAGCCTTATTCACTGGACCACCCTGGTTGTGAACACAGCTGCTGTCAATGTATTTAGGACACAAAGAGCATTTAGGGGACAATGTCATGTCATGGAGTATGGTACCTCTAACCTCTTCATAAGGATAGTAGCCACTCTGCAAATGCAGCCCAGTAGCCTTTTTGCTAGGGATATGGAAAGTTTGTGGGGGCAAAAGGCATTAATTCACATAAATTAACACATAATCTGTTTAATTTTTCCAGTAATTTGACAAATCCATCTAATGCTTTCCAAATGAAAATCACCTCTACTCAGCAGCAGCAGGAGAGATGCTTTGAGGTCTAGCTTTTTCAGTATTTTTTGCAAACAGCTGTACAGTCTTTGGATTAAAAAAAAACTTTGTGGATGCCAAGTATTTTTGCATTTCTTGGTTGTATCTTTTTCAGCAAATGTTGTTAGGTCACAGGTGACAGGCAGTGGTAGAATTAGGTAGATGCCTTGCATGTTTGCATGAATAACATATTGTAGGCTTTTACTCATCCAAAAATGTCCCCTAAAGCTTAAGAATGGATTCAATTACTGACCCATATATTTTAAACCTTGTTACTTCAAACTTACCAAATAGCAAACAAATTCTCTTTATCATTATCACAGAAGAGTTGATAAACCTCATGTGTAAATAAATAACATTTGTACAGAAAAATATTTAGTTGGATGTGTTTTTAGGTTTAAGTCTTAACTGACAACTCAATGTACAAATAATGAAGGTAATTCAAATCCAAATGTAACACTACATACAAACTGTATAAATAGCTGTTCCTCTCTACTTTTCAACAGAAAAAAAAATGAATCCCTTGAATCTAAATATCCTGTCTTTCAGTGTATTCCAGTCTAAATATTGTTTTAGATCTCATAGTTTGAGCATTTATAACACAGCATTTGAGTACAGCACAGCTTTCCAAATTTTGCATGGAAAGGAAACAGCTGCTCCTTGAGGAATTCTGCTACTTCCCAGAAGAAAAAAAATCTGTAAATAAAATTGCTTTCAGTAAGACCCATCAAATATTGGGCAACCATCACCACTTCTATGGCTTGGATGAAGGTATATGACTGCTTCTATGGCAATAAGACCATTTGAGAAAAGTGGCTGGTATTAGGGGGTCAGAAGATGGTTTTTATTAATTTTTTCATAAATACATTATTATAAGTTAAAAGACTGATCCATAATTTAATTGATATAATTTTTTAAAAGTCTCTAATGGTGTTCTAGAAGTGCCAGATCGATCTGACATAGCAGACCCCAAGCAAGTCAGCCAAGGTAACTGAAACTTCTCTGAATCTAACACTCCCCAGACCCACTTTCTGAGACCAGAGACTGTCAGCAGGGCTGGCTGGGCAGAAGGCTGCATTCACCCAGCGCTCTCACTGCCAGGACCTAGATTAGGCATCTCCACTAGATACTGTTTTTCTCCGTGTCTGTCTTGAAACTTGTGTGCCCTGTCTCCCTCTTAAAGCTCTTTTGTCATGCTTGATATTGACCTGAGCTAACTACTTATGTCTACACAATTACTACAACTCAATTTCCATTTATATAATTTATATTCATAAAAGGATTTCCTTCATAAGCTGCCTAGGCATTTTTAACACGTCAAAATTTATCCCTCCCAAAGTTGTTAAACCTAGTTTAATTTTTGACACATGCAATTTCTATTTAGTCCTCTTTTACTAATCTCTTAAAACTGCACTGCAGGAACCGTGCGTCATCCTATCAATGTATTTTGCAGCAGAGGGTGTCCTGTATAGAAGGAGCAGGCACTAAGGAAACATTTAATTATCATAGATGTATGTAGGGCTGAGGAATGACTATTGCTATTTAGTCTAATGACTCTCAAAGGAAAACATTCACAGAAGAAACAGAAAATTACTTTTTAAAAAATTATTTATTTTATGATACACTATTTCCTGACCCTTATCTAGCCATTGACTACTTGCCTCCCTCTTTATTGTCCGGTGTTGCAAATCAAATGATTACGTTATATTTAAGTCCAGAAATATATATATTTTTTTCCTTCTCATTCTTGTAATCTCTGAGAACACATAAAGCATACCAGGTATAATCTTTTTATACGAGCCTGAACTTCTGTTTGGTATCTTACCGTTTTGTAGCAACTTACTCCCTAAGAATATTCAGAATCTCATTTTCAATTAATATAATGCTCAGCTGTTTCCAGATGCTCATATGTCTTTTTCTCAAAAACAGAAGCACAAACCTCATTCACATGCCTGCTAGTACACATTGCCATAATGTGCTATCAAAAATGATAGATTTAGTATGTGGTATACAAATATAGGATTAGTCATGGAAAAAAGAGACGAGTAACTCAAGCAATAAGGAACTTTGGTGCTTGTGAAAAGAAAAACAGATTTTATATTTTCTTACCAACAATAATACGTGTTTTCTACAAAAAAAAAAAAAAAGATCCCCTCCAACAGCAAGAATCTCCCATCCTCTTCTGCTCTAACTGTAAAAGGAAGAACAAAAGGGAGTAGGCATTTTGGTTTATCCATGGATACCTTTGTCACATAACCAATCAGTCGACTGGTTGTCTTTCAGGAACAGTATTTTAAGAACTTCAAGGATGACAATATTGCAAAATACAACCTAGCTGTTGAAACTGCAACAAAGATATGCCCTTCAGCCACATTGTAGGTGTCTTTTGAACAGCAGCAGAAAGAGAAAAAGGCATCAGCCTTTCTTCTGACTAAAGTTATGTCGTGACTATGCATACATCCATCTGTCCACTCCTGAAGTCTTCAACAATACAGCCTTTGGCTTCACAACAACACTTACTACCATTTCACCAAGTGTTTCTTTGGTAGTTGCATGAAGATTTTGTTGTTGTTGTTGTTTTAAGACCCTTATCTCTTGATCCAATCCAGTTTATACAAAAGAATTGGGCACTACATTTGCTCTTTTCATATTAGTCAGCGACATTTTCCATAACTTTGCTTACTTAAGCAAATGGGAGTTTGGTATAAGTATGTGCAGGTCAGCAAAAGTACCTGCATCTTTTCTTCTTGAAGATGAATTTCTAAAATGCAAAGTCTAGAATCTGGATAATGTTTTAGCAAGAAAAAAAAATGAGCTAAATTTTGGAATTACAGAAAGTTTTTGAAAAGTTATTTGAAATGTGGAAGGATGGTTAACAAAAAGAGCAAGCATCAGGTGAAGAATCAGCTGGGTCAGATCTAATCAAGACCTAAGCAACACCTAAGCATAGGGAATTTCCTGTTTAGCACAAGCAGTGCTGTGCACCTGCATCACACCATTTGATATGTGAAAAGCTTTGCCAGCACTAATTGATGTCACAGGTAGAGCTGCGTGACTAACTCGTGAAGGAGTTATGTATTGAGTTACACTGGCTTTCCGGCTCAAAGAATACCTACAAGGAGAGTGTGATCTGTTACCATGTCTCTGTTCAGATTAATTTTTCCTTTGAGTCAGTTAAAAATATGTGATTATTTTAAAATTAATCTAAGTTAAATTAAATGTATGCTGATGCTCAACTTCTTTATTTGTCCCTGGCTGAATAAGCACCCAAGAACAGTTTGGATAAGCACATTTCACTTTCCATTTATACTAACACATTTATTGAGATGCTAAACTTTTCCCAGCCTTACACAAAGTCTACATCTATTCAGAGTCTGACTTGGGTGTCACCTCGGTAGGGTCCATACATGCTACAGTAATAAAGATTTTAAAGTCAAGACAATATTTCCAGGCAATTACCTGCTGCAAAAACTCAAGTTTAACTCTTTAAGCAGCCTCAGAAAGGTGATGGAGAAGATACTGATCAGGAAAAAAGGGACACACAGTGCTTATATAACTAGACTGGCAGAGGGAAAAACTATGATCGAACTAGAAATTTAAACCAGATCTTCTTCATTCCAATCAGTTATAATGGGGAAGAAAATAGTCACAAAACCAGAACTACACAGAAGCAATATGCCAGATTATATAACTATACACTGAAGGCAAACACCGATATTGTTAAAGGATATTGCTGAAAGCATCAGACAAGAATGTCATCAGCACAGAAAGAGAGAACTCTCATCCCCGCTGGAGAATACTACACACTATAGCTTTCTGGCTTGACCTGTGGTGACAGCACACACCAAACTGTGTCTTCTTAGAGATAAAATATTTCTCATGAGTCTGAAGTGATTTAGGAGCCCAAGTCCCCATAGGAAGTCCTAATCACCTTAACACTTCACAAATTCTATGAAACAGGAAAAAAAACACAAGAATGTCAATAATGCCTTGGCTCTCCAGTCATGTTAGACTCCTGTGCTTAGCAAAGTATGATAAACACGTTCTTCATTTCCTATTGGTCAAGAGCAGAACTATAGTGAAAAATGGAAAATATTTTAAAACTTAGGACTTATATAATGGATCACATGGCTCAAGGACGTCATACTAAATATTGAGTGTGAGAAGTAAAACTAAGAATAGGCCATTCATGCATGATCCATATGCTGAAATCTAGTCTCATAAATATTTGTCCAAAACTTTCGAATAATGAACACATTTGAAAAATGAATGATTCACTTCAAGACAGTTTTCATGTAGAAAAACACAGCTAAATTCAAGAAAATATTCACTGCAATTAACGTGACTAATTCTAGTAAAGAGTAATATCTGTTTCTTCTCTGTCTTGCATAGGTCAGAATTTGCTGGAAAAAATTACATTTCATTCAGAGCCTCAAATTTCTACAGCAAATTATATTTTATACTATGTTTCTCTTTTCCAGTCAAAACTGATCTGCTTGTCACTGAAACCACCCAATGTGCATCAAATTCACAGTTACTACACACGGGTTTTCATATTGCTGAGTTCAAAAACTCATCCAGCTCTCAATCATGCCACTTATGCTTTTTTAGTAATATTTTGCTAATTACTTTCAGGCTAATTAATGCTGTGTATTGGCCTCTCTCTGCGTGCCCTGGAGCCATTTGTTACACTATTTTAGTACAGAGAGTGTTTTGCTACTCATTTGGTTCCCTACCTGGCACCATGACGGATGCTGGGAGAAAGGCTTGAGCCTCTGGTGTTTCCCTGCAGGGTTTGAATCCCTCCTGCAAACTTTAGGCTGCAGCCCAGTTTGAATTTAGAAAAACATGCTGAATCATTGGCAGGTTTGGTGCAGCTTGTTTCTGTCACACAGTAAGGGACTGTTTTTGTTGAATCTTGAAAGAAAAACTTTTCTGTTCCCAGTGGCTTGCTACAGGATACTGAGCACTCATGTCAGGACAGTCATTTTTCAACACTTTAAAACTGTAAATTATATCTGAAAATATAGAATGCAATTAAAGTGAATATTGCAGAGTCTCTTGCTGCTGCTAGTCACTGTTTCTGGCAATTGTCATCATTTGTGACATAAGAAACAGCATGGGAGCCTAATGTCAGAGGTTGCATATCAGCTTCCATCCTGTCAGAAGAAATTGAATATTTAAAGATGCAGTCAGAATACTGATCCTGGAATAACACCAGTGCAATGCAATGAAGAATCTGGCTCTTAATATTTAATCTAATATGCGACATTTAAATACAAAGTCTTCTTTTCTCACAGGGTCAGAACAGGTAGTCTCCAGCTCTGGAATCTTATATAGTTGGAATTTCAGATGTCACTCAGATATCACTTTTTTTTGTTTTTTTACTAATCTGAGTATCAGACTCAGCAGACATCAGTAATCACCTCAAACTAAGTTCCTGGGCTAGACATTAGAGATGACAGAGGAAGCAAGGCAACACTCCTGCCACCCTCATAGAAGCAGGGACACAGCTGTCCAGCATAGTGCGCCACACTTATGAGGATGGTCTTGGCTAAGGAAGAAACAAGACCAGCGGGAGATGGACCACAGTTAATGGATATGCCAGGAGTCACCCATGGGCTGCCCGTATGGGATCCTTTGGGTCAGCCTGGCACTGACAGTGCTGTCTTTTGTCTCAAGTGTTACACGCGCTTCTGCACATGCTCATTTATACTGTTCCTCCACACATCAATTGTACTTAAAAAGGCCTTTAATTTTGAAATACAATTGATAAGTGGTGAAAATTACTCCCGGTGCACACTTGTGTCAAGAAGGATCATGCGAACCCACCAACACAACCTCAGGTCCTAAGTATAGACTTCCATTTACAGTTCCAGGAGCAAACATGAAATGAAGACTGTACATGCTCCGTCTCTTCTCTTGTCGCAATTTTATAAGCATCATGGAGGATCTATGTCATTGAGTATGGCCTCACCTCTGGAGCACGTTCCTTTCATCAGTTCACAAGAGCTTGGGTTTGGCAGCCAACAGAACAAAGGCCACTCCTCTGCTTTCACTCTAGTGTAATATTTTGTGTGCTGTTCGTTGCTATGTATCTAGGCACAGCAATGCAACCTTGCTCCCACTCATTGATAATAGCTTCTGTAACTCCCAGTTTCCACACATTTAACCTTAGTCACTCATTACAGAAACAAAACTAAGGCCCTAGAATAGTAAATAATACACTTAATGCTCATTACTGCATATCTCCTCTGAATTTCAGCAAACCTTATTCTGTAATGTGAGAAACACAGTAAAAAACAAAACAACTTCAAATTGCAATCTACATACACCTGAAATGATGACATACCACAGCATTAAGTTCTGCAGAGTCTGTTACTGGTTTAAATAGTACACATCAATAGATGTAGGTCTCACTGCCAGTGGGCAGCTAAGACTGGTCTAAATCCAACACATAGCATTAATTTTACTGGAATCCAGTGATGATAATGTGACTGTTATCTTCCATAATTTAAAAAAACCCCAAAACAATAAAATCTTATGAGATTAGGAATAGTGAAATGGCAAATGCCCAAATTAACTTTAAAGCATTGTTACCTCTGACACTCAGGGATTCATCTTTGAATACTACTTTCCATCCTATGATCTGAGGCTAGCAGAATAATGGCAAGCACGCTACGCTTCCTTGCACAGCACTGCAGCTACAAATTGAAGCACTAAAACAGTGACCCAGAGCCAGCCTTAAGCCCATGGAAAGCGGCATGGGAAGAAAAAAAGAAAATATATGGTGGTGCTGAAGAAGGGATGGCTCAGTGAATGGATAGATAGAAACTGATGGGTGATTTAAGATTTGTACTTGATGACAGGAAGTTTAAGTTTCATGTCATAGACACAGGGTCTCTCCTATAGCAGAAATAAGACAATGAAGAGCATGCTAGTGACCATTTCACGTGGACTTAAAGGGTGAGAAAAATCTTGTAAGAAGGAAAACAAGAAAAGGAATTACATTATAAAAGTAGAGGAAGAAGAGAGAGAAGATGAGGCACAGGAAAAGGCAGAAGGCTATTAAAATCACCCTGAGCTTGGGGTTTGGCCCAGAAACACAAATGAATAGCTCTCAAAGTGAAGATGTTCTTCAAGCATGGGAAAGAGAAATCTGTTTAACCATCTTCTGTAGGCAAGAACATTACTGTAACAGTGAAGTGACTGTCTTACTGTTAAGGCTTTTCTGTATGTGAAATCAAATACTTTTTTTGAATTTTCTCTGGACAAGCATTTAGAATCACAGAAATCGTCTTTTATTGCAGATCTTCACCTTTTGCAAGACTTTCTGTATCATTCCTGTATGCATTTCTAGCTCGTTTTTGAACAATTGCACATTTGGAGCCTCATTTCTTACACTTGGGAGTTTCCTGCTCAGCCCATAGTTCATAATACTAATGGTCTTTTTCCCCCTAATTACATTGCCTAAAGTTTTCTTTTTCTTTAGGTCATATATTTATTGTTCCCTGTCCAAAATGAATTATAATTCATCACAGTTACTGGCATTTTTGTTCAGCATTTAGCTTGGGCTTATATTTTTTTCCTGTTGGACAAGCTGAAGGAACAGTTGTCTTTGAATCACATTTATTAAAATTGTATAATGGAAGTAATTTGCATTTCTATTATGTCTACCATTGGCCTGATCCAGCAATGGACCCCCTAGGAACTGGTGAATTCTTTAAAGTCTCCCTGAGGTCATGTGGATTTGCAGAGACCCTGTGCCTCACACAAAAGAAGTCAAGGATCTGGCAAAACCAATAATTTTCTCTCAACCTAAAAGCCATAAGAAAACATAGTTCTATAACCTGCTTAATTCATTCAAACTAATGCAAAGGGGAATGCTGTAGGCTGTCATTTATAATTTGGTTTCTTTTCCAGAATATGCAAAAATGTCAACCGAACAGAAGTAGATGTGCCATAGAGATGCTGACAGTATCTGGTGTTTATCATGGTATGGGTTAACAGAGCTAAAATGCCTAACAATAAAAAAGTCTCCAATGCCACATTTCTAACACAATAATCCAATTAGATTGCTTAGACATAATCAGGACAGGCTCCAAAAATTGCAAATGGAGGACCAGGTTCAGAATATACTTGCACTCAGTTTAGGACAATGTACCTTGTTTAAGACACAATATACCTTCACTGCTCCCTTACCACCTATACTGGAGAATTTCTTGCAGTACCTGAAGCACAGTGTTGGCCCAAAGCAGTTGTTCTCCTCACAACACTATTATGTTTAGAGGAGAGGGTACTGGTCTAGATTTAAATACTTCAGTCAAATGTTTATGTTAATTGCGTTTTAAATTGCCAGAATTGGCATGCTAAGATGGTTGAGAGTTTTCAGAAGTGCTGTACCTTCCACCTGAGCCGTTCCAGCAGAGGTGATCTGCACAAGCCCACATGAGAAGAGAATCTGGCCAGCAGAGTGTCACCTTGAAGAGCTGTAGGTCAGCAGCACCATGTACAAAATGTACACTACTGGTGTCCCATCCCTGCCCAATAGTCTCTGGCTGCAGTCTCAGTGCCTGCAACATACATTCTGTATGTCTTAGAAAAATAGTCATGTGCTAAACCTTCTACTTCCCCTTTCTTTCCTGTTTATATCATCCGCTTATTTCTTTCCTTTCATAAATCCATTATTTTCCCTCTGATCTTCAGACACTATGCATTCAAATGTGTTCTAGCCATTTACTGGTTATTCTGGACAACAAGGAAAAAATGAAAGAAAGCTTAACAACTGGAATCTATTGACCTGGCCAAGATGCAAGAGAGCTGAAGACCTAGAAAACAGGCAATACAATCAATTGTTGTGTCCTTCTTTGAAATCTTAGAATGGAATTTGGTCATCCATAGCATAAAAACGAAAGGTCACATTTTCTATAAAGATGTTTTTGTAAAGGACAATTTAATTAGATCTCTTTGAATCTTCTTTCAATGATCTGCCTTTGGAATAATAAGTTTAAAATGAACTCTGCTCCTTAACAAAACTGGAAAAGCAAAAGGTTTAAGAAGAGATACATATACAAACAAATTTTTCATTTCTTAATGTCCTTTCCCAACACATGGTTATTTTGAGCAAGGGGTAAAGCTTTCCTACAATTATTCATTGGACCATCACTTCGGTTTCAGAGAAAAGCTGCAAATATAGCAGCATTAATGGTAGCAAGAGCTGAAGCATTGAAACCGTAGTAGAGAAAAAGTTTAAAATTTGTACAGTAGTAAAACTTTGTTATGAATAAACAATAAAAATCCCTGAGTGGGATAAAATAGCATTGTTGAAGGAAATACCAGATCTGTTCCCAATAAACAGTGTATTGAAAATGCACAGCTGTTGTTGGAAGTTCATAGTATGTTGAAAGTTGATGATCAGCAGATGAATAATTCATATATTAATAAGAAATAATTAATATTAATTGGCAATTAATTGAAGTATATAAAATGAATTATAAAAATATTAATTAAATCACATAATTACGTAATTAAACAATAGATGGGAAACTAAATAATTATAAATTAATCAATTCATTAATAACTGGTTTAAAACAACAAGGACCTAAGCAATGAAATTCAGTAAGCTTTGAATTTAAGAAGCATTAAAAAACGGCATTTGACTTTCATTCCCATTTCTTCAGAGATACAGTGAAATTCTAGGTGCAACTAATGGAATCTTTAAACTTCTTTATGTTAGGAGTGGCCTCTGAAGCAAGCTGCGGTGTGGTGTTAAGATTAATTTTGTGGACAGACACGACAGTATGACTTTCTGTGGTTTACAGTAAGCCAACAATACCAAAGTCATCAAGATTAATGCAGGGACCTGACAGCTATTTGTCCAAGCCCTTTTATGACATCTAAAACAGCTTAATAAGCCGGATTTTTAAAGAGGAAATAAGAGTTGTTGCAACAGGGGAAAAATAATCAATTAGCATCTTGGTTCAATTTCTGCCTCAAATTTGACATTTAATTGCCTGCTAACTCCAAAGGGAAATCTTAATTCTAAAGAATAACGTGCATTTCATCATTCATATTTACACATGTGTTTATTTTAAGAATACTCATTCAAGATGAGCTATTTATTTCTTCCTTCTGTTCTTCAGGGACATGCATGCATTCCCCAAATAATACTGACTTTACCTATTGATGGAAAACTGGCAGAAGCCTCTTACATTGCTTCTATGAATGTCCTTTTATCCCCACAGTGAAGACAAAAAGGGAGGCGAGTTGCATCACATTTGCCACAGAGTGAGCAAGAACAGGGCAGAAAATTTGACAAGCTACCTCAGTTTAGCAGCTCTATGATAACTACCTGTATATGTGCTTTCCCTGTCACAAATCTGAGGTGATTTGAGGTTGCTTACCTGGAACTGATTAAATATCTTATTACAATTTTAAATAATCTTTCATCCTTCACAATAATGCTTCTGCTCCTCTCAACAAAGGATAAAGTGTCATTAAAATAAGTCATTGCTGTGATTATAATACAATGCATACAAGGAACTGTTTTGATTTATTTTAGTGAGGTGGCTGGGGACACAAGTCTTTGGCAATTATAAAAAAAAAAAAACAAAACAGAAAATGTGTTAAACTGCAAAATGTCGAAGCACTAGTCTCAAATAAAATCACTATGTCATAAGCTTCCATCCTGTCATTTGTCTGGTTGGTGTTTTAAGATATGCACTTTAAGTTCAGAGAGGTCATCTGAAGAACTAATGGATATACTGTCATTGCATCAGGCTAAAAGGACTTAGGATAAAACATTCCTGCACTCTAAAACCCATTTAATACAACACCACATTCTATTAGATCCAGAATCGTCTTGGTTTGAAGTAAATATCATACATGTACATTCATATTAAAATTAGGTCCTTCAGAACCAAAAGTTACTTGCTATGGTCTTGGCAGTTGATTTTATCCTCTATTGCTGCTACAGTATTGAATTACTTCACTACGACAAATCAGCTTGTTTTAGCACTGAAAGGATCACTGGACAAATGAACGGCCTCCAATAAGCAGCTTTTGCTGGGAAAAAAACAAAACAAAACAAAACAAAAAAACCCCCAAACCAACCACGTTTAGACTGCTAACTGCTGAAAAGAAACCTGCCCACTTCAGCAAGTATAGCGACTCAACACAATAGTGACACTGAACTGGAACAGAGTACAACTATATTACAGTAATTTTCTGAAATCCTAGTGGCAAAGATTAAAAAAAAGATCTATTCTATGAGAAACATCAAGAGCTAGAAGAAAAGTCTTGGGCCACAAGATAGAAGTGATGGCAGAAGACATTGTCTCTATTAGTTTGTGTATGAAAATGTTAGTTTGAGATGTAAGCCACATTTTAAAAGCTTCATTTTTCTCCCTTTCCAGCACAGAAAAGGTAAGTAGGACCACTGGATAAGACATACCATATCCTGGAAAACAACCAGAAATATAAGGGGGTGTTTGGTGAAAACATAATTTTGCATAAATAATTTTTACTTGCTGAAATAATAATTCTCAACTTTCATAAAATAAACCATAAGGTAGAGCTTTGCTTTTTAGAAAAGAATCAAGAGGATACCATGAAAGCAAGTTCTTTAGTTTTAGTACTCATATTTTCGATTATTGCTAAAAGTTTGGAAAAAATCCTTTATAATTAAACTATAGCTATTAAAGAAATGGGATGTCTTCATAACAAACTTTTTGATTGACTTGTAAAAGTCAAAAAGCTGTTTACGAATGTTAAGTCTGCTGTTCACCATTACTCAATTGCAGAAAATAGTCACAGGCTGCTTAATTCACAGGATATTGACTAATCATGAATATCTCCACATTCTTTTCACAGCTAATCACAACAAGATGTCAATATGATGTTTAAATCAAGGCAGCAAATAAGTCCAGGCAACCCTAGCCAATAGGAAAGTTATTTTAAAATATTTGGTGAAAAGAAAGCCTCATGTTTTTGTGATTTTTTGTAGATGTTTGAGGCAATTCATTCTCCTCAAAGTTACCAGAAAAATATTTTCATGGTGACAGCCAAAATTACCAACTACTTTATAACGAACATGCAGAAGACAGGGGTCTAAAAGAGGTTGTAGAGGTGAGCCTAATTCTAGTATTTCATAATTTGAGTGGTTTGAAAGCAAAGAATTTAAAATTTGTTTTTTACTCTAATGCTCGTATGTTTAAATTTTGTATGTATATATGAAGTTGATAAAGCTTCCTGCATCACCAAAAGCTAGTTTCTCCTTAGTAACGATGTCAATATAGTCTAAGCTTGTAAACACAGCAAATAAACTCTGAAGGGAATGCAGACAGATTTCCCATTACAGATCACAAGAGCCCCAAAGTATTTCAAAAAGCCAAAGTAAACAAATGGGTGCAATGAAAAAAATAGATTAATTCTAACCACTTATTTCCAGATCTTAGCTTAATAAGTATGTTTGATGATGGATACAGAAAGTTAGCATTGCCATACTATCATATGCAACAGAACAAAAAACAGTATGAAACAATCCGTATGTATTTTCTGGCTTGTACTAATTCACTTTTTGCACTGCTAAGTGCAGAATTCCATTTAGCAGTACAAGGGAAATATTCTCATGTCCTACAACATTTCATCAAAATCACATTTTCTTCCCCTCCCCCCTCCCCATTTCTATCCAACCATTTAACTCCACATAGCAACTGACTTGAAATTGTCTACAGAAGAAAGTAATCTGGTTCTGTACTAAATTATGGCACTCACTCAATTGTTTTCTGTCTGGACTAAATTAGGGAGTGCACGCTGTTAGTGCTCACAAAAGCCCTCTGTTATCCCTCCTTGAACTCCTATTCTCTTACACTATATCCATGATTGTACTACTTTGTCCTCCTCCAGGGTAAATGGTACTATGATAAAACCAATCTCATCTTCTTTCACTGATGAAGAAAAATCATGACATATATCATTCATGGATGAGAAACTCCCTCAGTGGACTGACCTGCCTCCATCTGCTTGAAATTAGAGAGCAGTCTATGTCATATCCTATGTGTTCAAAATGATCCCACTTCCACCTCAGTGTCTGAGATGTCAAAATCAGTCTGAGTATTTGGCCTTCTGTTTCCTTCAGAGACATTTCCCCCATTTGAGAGACAGGATATGTGCATATATGTGTGCTTGTGCACACATATATGAACATATACACTCATAAGCAGGAGAACAAGCACTTACGCACACACACCTAGTATAGGGCTGTGCTGTTCCACAGCCAAACACTAGAAATCCCAGAAATTCTTTAAAAAAAGTTGCCGTACAGAAGTCCTATAAAAATGGCCTCTGAATGAAGGTAGGAATTTCCAGTGAGTCCAGAAGATGGGAGAACTCCATTACATACAGGTGAAACTGCTCTACACGAAGTACTAGCTATGTACAGGCTCATTGATAAATATTCTCCCATAAACACTACTTTCTAAACAAAAATTCATACAGTTTCAAGCCATGCCATTGTAGACAAAAGTCATATTGTCCTTAAAAAGAGCTAGTAAGTAATCTTTTTTCACTGTACTTTTTTTTTCCCAGCAGTTTGTGAAAATAAAATATGAGTGATTCAAGCCCTAACACTTACAGGCACCAATGGCTTAATTATTTAACAGTTCCTGGACTGCTGATATTCCAGCCTGTGGACTTAGTTACAATCTCAGACCTAGGGAATTGTGTTACTGAAAACAGATTATTAAATAATGAAATACAGGCTTTGAAAAGCCTCTGAGATGTTTACCTTTAGGAATAAGACCAGCATTAAGAGATTTCTAATAAAATATTGAATGAATTAAGGGACTTCCTTTTTCTGTGTGCAGAGGTTACATTTAAATCCCCTCACTGCATAGCAGCCTTAGGCAACACAACCTGACTTGACATTCTGTTGCCTTGAAAGGGATGAAGAAGTCAGGTTTTTCTACATGAAAGGCAAGCAGGACTCTTCCTTCTACTCTTTACTTGTTCTCTAGGCTCCCTAGTTGAGTAGGGCTGTAGTGATTGAACTAAAAACCCTAGAAAGTCTTTGCCTGACTTTCATTGGATTTGAAGTGTATGTGTGTTTACTTTCTGGCATTGAAGCTATAGCAAAGCTAACTTGTTTGTGAAGCTCATAACTGAAGGAGCCTTAAGTCATGTCAAGCCACACAAGTCTTTGTAAGAGTGAGATGTCTTGGCCATCAGTGAGCACAAGAGTAGACTAAAGGCCTGCAGGGTCATTTGCTAAGTCAGACATCATCAGTGAAAGTCAAGAAAAACAGGTTGCTACTCAGTCTAAAAGCTGTCTTTGAGAACTAGAGGAAAAAAAAAAAAAAAACACAGGAATTTTGCAAATACTTTCCTATAATTTTCTCCCTTCCAAATGTTAATCTTCAAAAGTCTTTTCAATGGTAAGAAACACTACAACCTAGGCTTTGTAAAACTTTGCCCGAGACCTGACTCTGTGATCTATTAGCAGCACTGCAAAGGTCACTGATTCTTTCATCATAGCCACATCAAATATCAGTCTCGTAGGTATACATCTTTTGGCATCTCAGCTTCAACTAACCATCCAGTTCTCTCCCTGAACAAATACTCTTGCCAAATACTGGCAGCCAGCTCCTGTCACTGCACCTTTTCCTGACACACAAAGAAAGTATTTGGCTTGTATAGCTGTGTGATAAGGCATAAAAGGGTGCATGTACATTCCCAGGTGCAGGCTGTCAAACACCAGCTCTGCTTTCCCCACCTCCCCCCAAACTCCCAAAGAGTGAGCTAAGTTTGGCTGGGAAGCTGGGTAACTGCCTTAGTGATAATGACTGTGATAGCAATAGGTGACAGCGCTGGAATCTTTTGTTACTGACACAAAATATGACTTTGTCTCGTGATAATGCCAACTATTGTGATATTTGCAAAAACAGTAAGTGCAATAGGATTTAGGTATCTGGAGATAGGTATAGGGCTTCTCCTTCTCTTCACAAGTCTCCTGCTGAGAGAATTTGATCTTGCTTCACTGGGGAGGTTACACGAAGCATCCCTGGGATACAGGGACCCACTCCTTTTTGTCTTCTCCCATGCTGCCAGATCCTCCACCTCAGCACAGGCTCATTGCTCACTCCTTGCTTGGGACCTGCTTACCTCAGACAAACTATTCTGGCATTTTACTGGGCAAAAGGTGGAGAGCTGATGTTTGAGTCTGAAGGAAGGAGGAGTACAGCCTTCCTCCTGCCTATTCCTCTCCCAGGCTGGTGTGGAAAGGCCTGTCCTGCTTCCAGGGGAGGATAAGAGAGGCAGAGAAGCAGGAAACAGCAGAATGAAACTGGCCACTCCAGGGTATGTCATTTAGACTGTGCCCAGTCTTGTAATTCGTGCTGAAAGAAATAGTACAAAAATACAATCATGGACATTTTGGTGCAGAAATATTCCCAGGTTCTTCGTGCTATTATTCGTTTGCCATATTGGTTTTAAGCTGGTATTTAGAAGGCCAAGAAAGTGTTTATTGACTCCCCAAACTCACAAATTTTAGCAGAATAATTATTTTCCTGAAAACTCTTCATGGAGTGTATAAATAATTTATCATTCTCTTAAGTCATCTCACAGCAGAAAGCATAGTGAAGGCATGACTGTCCAAAGCCAAAAGATGGATTCAAAAGGCTGCTTAACATAATTGCATTGATAGTTTCATGTCAGCGGGCTTGCAAAGAAATAAACTCCATGCTCTCAAGCCTGACAGTAACATACTACTCAAATGAAGGAAAAAGAGGAAGAGGGAGAAGTAGTCTTCTATTTCTCAAAAAAAGAAATAATTAGAACCTTCCTCAAATCAGAGTATAAAGGACTCAAATCTAGAATGAAGTGACTTAAGCTGATCCCAAAAAGTGGTCAACTCTGCCAATTTTAGTCAGACCTAGGAGCTCATCCCATCAAGATGTCAAAAATAAACTGTACTAGTTGAGAACAGCAAAGTTAACAAAACTAAGCCATTACTGAATACCACACAATTATATTAAGTTGTGAAAATACATTTTCCCAGTATTGTTTTATAGATTATTTTCAATATTAAGTATAATCACAAGTAGCTGCAAACTATTTTCCAAAAATAAAATAATTGCACAATATAATTCCACTCTATATGTAATTGTACGTAACTCCAAGCATTGGTTGAAGTCTTATTTAAAAACAAAACACCAAACCCAAAACAACCAACCAAACAACGAATAAACTATAACTTTCTGTTCCATGAGGCTGAAATGGTTGATTTATAGATAAAAGAAAGAAGAAAATACTCTCCTACAGACCAATGTTTTACAGTGTATAAGTTGGAATAGTTAACCCCACAGATAAGAAAAAAATCTTTGAATTCTGCTGAAAAAAATTAATCTAAATCTTTAGCTTTTGGTTTCACCAGACACCATATATGACAACCTTAAAAACACAAAAACATAAGAAACACCCTACTGGGGGATCATCTAGCCAAGTATTCTCTCTCCTTTTCAAGAGCTGTACTGGGGTTGTTAGAGAATCCTCCTGCCTAATCCCTTCAGTATCTATGGACCTCAAATCCATGGTTTCATCTAATTTTTTAATCTGTTGACATTGTCTGCTTCCACTGCCTGCTGTGGCAGCACATACCAGAAGTTAACTATGCAGTGTGCAAAGTAAGGAAACTAGTAGAGGATTGATTTAAAACCAACGAAGTTATGTAGTCACTAGTTCTTCTAATACAGGGTTTGGCGAAAAACGGACTGCATTTGGTCTATCTTCTTCGTAGCTTTGTAAAAATCAACTCCATCTCTCTCAGCCTTTTCCTCCCCATACTTGAGAGTCACAGACATTTCAGTCTCTCCTTGTTATGCTACAGTGCCATCCTCTTAACCGTTTTAGTTTCCTTTCTCTGCACCTCTTAACTCCAGCCTGTCCTTTCAGAGATGGCGAGACAATTACCACATACAGTATTTAATATGTGGGTAAAGCCCAATTTTTATATAGCAGCAAAGCAATGTCCTCTGTCTTTTTCTTGGTACTATTCCTGATGATGCCCAACATTTCATTATTTGCAGGGGCTGCCTTATAACTATATAACTCACATCTTGTCTTTTATTTCCTAGATATTCTAATTGCGTTATCAAAGACCCTATTATACTGTAGCACTGGTTGCTCTTACTCAAGGGCATAGACAGATGTGACCTACACAGTTTTGATTTAAGGCCTAATGCAGAAGTTTCCACAGTAAAGATCTAGGCACAGGATTTTGACCTGTCCTGACTCTTCCACACAGACAAAAATATAAGACTTTTGAATCATTTCTGGCATGGACCATGAAGACTTTACACACTAAATCAGGGTTTAATTCCCCCCTCCCTTGTGATGACTCCATCTGTCATGGCCCAGACATTCTTTGAGTCTCTCTACGGGCTGCAACTCCCCTCGTTCCTAATGAGGCCAAACTGAATTTGACACTGACTGAATAGTAACTCAAAATGGCTTCCCCAGAAGAAAGCGTTATTTGTTCTCTCCTTGAAAGGTCTATAGCACAGAGAAAAGCAAAGCTCCATGCATATGTTTTTCCCTTAACTATACCTCACCTTGCCTAGCATGGAATGGGTAATTCCCCTCATCCTAGCTAATCCTCATCTGCAATAGGGGTTCATATCAAAAGGCCTGGATTCTTCACTATGATTAAAAGACAGATAAGTAGGAAAAGCTCAAGGGAATCACTGCATAAGAGGATACCTCTGTCTCATACTAACACAAAGGAAAGCCAAAAAGACAGCAAGAAAAAAAAAATCAGACCCATTAGGGTCTAGATATACATCCAACAAAACTTTGAAATCCAAGACTTGTCAGACTAGTCAACTTTCATTTTTATGGACATCTTGGTCACGTCTTTTTCTGAATCCCTAATCTTCTTTTGTTTTCCCTGTAAGAAGTCATTCCCAATACTTGTTCCTGTACAGTTGCTATTCCCATGACATACTCCCTGTCAGAGTTTGTCTCTGTACTCATCACCTTAGCTGGGATGTAGATTGTTTGGCATGGGATGTGTGACTTGCACAAGGGTCATTAATTCTTTATACATCTGCAAAGCTCTTGATATTAGTCTTAGTCTTTTAAGCAAACTTTTAAAAAAGGAAATGGAAAGACAAATTGCAACACTAATTTATCTTTTTGTCTGCCAGCAACAAAAGAACCAATTGGCAAAACTCTGCCCCACCTCTGCATGCCTGTGCAAGTGAGGGAGAGAGTAGAGAAACTCTCCGTAATTCTATTTCCAAGGGCTACAAATTGCAATTATTATGGCTGGAGAGCGTCAAGGTTATTTAGGGTCCAGTGCAATTTCTTATTCAACAGCTTCCAAAAAAGACATTGTCCTTTCTTAATGTTAGACAACACTAAGACTCTTACATACTATTTCTCTGGAAAAGCAGTGACATGTTGCAGATACCTCTTTTGGATTATTAGTGCAATTACTTTTTTACAGATACATTCTTTGCTACACTGTAAGGAAGTAAGCCAGTGTCCAGATAAGAGTAGACTTACATAGGTTGCTTTCCCTTGCAGCTTATAGAGACAGTTCTTGAAAAAAAGATTTTGCTGAAGCTCTGTTTAAATCAAAGTGAAATGCACGTGTTAACCCTTCATAGCTGTAAATGCAGGTAAAATGTCTTCTCATAATCCAAATCCAATATAACTGTAATTGTTCATGTTTTCTGAAGTTCTAGTCCAATATCTTCCACAAGCTCACAGGAAACATCTCAAGTATAAACACACAGCATTTACTGTCACCAGAGCAGCATACTTTCATCTAACATAGACAGATGTAGAACATAGTTTGCCACCAAAGAGCAATTAAAAGATTACTTTAACTTTTCCAGCATATCACCAGTGATGGTGGGAATCCATGATGCATTTATCACGGAAATCCACACTCAAAGCATAACAGAAACCTTACCAAACAGATACGCAGAAAAGGCTCAGGTTCTTTCCATTCATCTGCTGTACATGAGGGGGGAAAAAAAAAAAGGTTTTGATTTAGAAAATACATGTTTTTCTGAAGCCCTACTTAGTTGTTAATAAAATATTTTTTTATTTATTTATAAGCCCATTTCAATTGCTCACACACAATTTTTTCTTGGTTAGCTTTTTTCACCGAAAGGCATGATTTCTCTCTTTTCCTTTGTATGCAATTACAGTGTCATAAATACCAGTATACCTTCTTGAATTAGTTTAAAATACAAGAGGCACCATTCCATACTTTACTGCATTTATCTCCAAGAATTGCATAAGCAGGAAGTGACCTGCAAGTATAATAAACACATGGCTTTATTTTTATTTTCTTTAATAATCTGGGCAGCCAGTGTTCATATGCCAGAATCACAGTTATGCACAATGAACTTTGAATAATAGTTCAGTGCATCCAGATATGTCTGATAGTTGGGCCAACACATTCTAGTGCTCTTCAATATTTATTTCAGGCTATGATTGACTGGTTGGTAGAGATTTTTGTCAAATATTTTCAGAGCTAAGTCTTTATTAATATGGATTGTCTAGTGTGAACAGATGGTAATAGGAGAGATGAGAAAGAGAGTTCTTTTGATTTACAGGGGAGACTTTCTTTCCTATTCTATGGACTGTGGCTCCATCTAAATTTCTAAGAAGCACTGAGCTCCAAGGAGCTTGGAAACATGCTATTTAATGTATGTAGCTTAAATACTCACCCTTTGCAGAATCACAGAATGGTTGGGGTTGGAAGGGGCCTTTGGAGGTCATCTGCTCCAATCCTCCTGCTCAAGCAAGGCCATCTAGAGCCAGTTGCCCATTACCATGTCCAGATGGCTTTTGAGTATCTCCAAGGTGGGAGAGTCCACAACCTTGCTGGGCAATAAGTGCCAGTGCTCAGTCACCCTCACAGTAAAATGTGTTTTTTGCTGTTCAGAGAGCATCTGCTGTGTTTCAGTTTGTGCCACTGCTTCTTGTCCTGGCACTGCGCACCACTGAAAAGAGCCTGGCTCCATCTTCTTTGCACCGTCCTTTCAGGTATTTATATACGTTGATAAGATCCCCTCTGAGCCTTCTCTTCTCTGAGCTGAAGAGTCCCAGCTGTCTCAGCCTTTCGTCGTATGAGAGTCCCTCAGTCATCTTCGTGGCCCTTCGCTGGACTCTCTCCAGTAGTTCCACCTCTCTCTTGTACTAGAGAACTGCACACAGCACTCCAGGTGTGGCCTCACCAGTGCTGAGTAGAGGGGAAACATCACTAATGTAGCCCACCAAATAAATACATAATACACAGCAAATATATCATGAAGAAATATAAGACATGATTTTCACAACCAAATTAGCAGTGTTTTGCTCTTTGTAATAGAAGTCTGAGCTTCAATTTTGCTGACAAGCTAAGTAGCCTACATTTGATTACAGCGCATGCCAGATGCAGAGCCAGAGTGCGACAGTGGTAATGGACAGGTGGATACCGAGAACAATCCACACAAATTCTACTCAGGGACCAAGCAGTTACACAAATGGATGGGACACTTTTTCTGCTGCAACATCAGGGAGAAATTGTCCCCTCCAGCATCCCCAAAGAGAAAAAGATGGTAGCACGGTGGGAAAGAATAAGAGTAACTGGGAAGTTAATACTCTATATTCCCTGAAGTGGGGTAGCTTTGGGCAGCTTTCTACTATGCAGAGAAATAAAGGTCTTTCCTGCTTAAGGTGAAATTTCCCCCTAAGCTACCCAGGGGCTGATATAGCACTGCACTGGCCTGAATCCAGACAATAAATAATTTGCCTTAGCCTACACCTTAAAACTTCATTAACTATGACCTTTCAAAATAAATTAAGCTTGACTTACCTTGAAATAGCCACTTTCTGTCATCCTAATCATTTTCATAACATGATCACCTTAAAACATAAAAAGATATCATGTTATTTAGAAACCAGATATGAAACAATGAGCTTTCATCTTTTAAATACATGAGAAATTTTTCTCCCCTCTGACTGATTTTTAAATTGTCCTTATTTTCAAATATGACAGGGTTTTTATTTTGCTCATTTTCTAGCAGTCTTCTTTGGAAGTAATAAATAAAAACGCCAGGTTTCTTAGTAGATATCTCTTCCATAAATAAATCTTGCTTCCTGCTATTTATTGTGTTTGATTAGCAAGAAATAATTGCTCTCAGACTTTCATGGTCCATTATGGCTCTCTGCTCCCAAGACCTCCCCTTGGCCTGACTTACAAAGGGCAAGAAATTGGCTCTTACACTTGCTGACATGTGGCTGGTGAAATCTGTAGGGAAGCCATATAGTGGTGAAGAGCACATTAATCAATGATAATAGCAAAATACAACTGTCCTTTGTACAACAAGGACAACTGAACAATTCACCCTGATTTTCAAGCAGACTGGGTTCTCCTGCTTTTAACAAAGACAATAAACAGACTTCATTATAAATAGAAATGCGAAGGTTCAGGTTCCACAACACAAGTTTAAATCAGGAGAGACTGCATTCAAGTCAATGCAGCCAAGCTGGTATATTGGCATGAAAACTAACTAGCAAATAATCTGTAGGCAATGAACAAGAATTTTGACAACATGGCCACATTTTGTTCTCTAGAAACTGGCCTGATTTTTCAAGTAATGCAAGCAGGATTTGATACCAGATACACACCTCTTGCTAAATTACAATCACTGTTTTTGGAACTGTTCTAGAAATGTATCTATACACAATTCTACAGAAAGAGCTTTACATGAACACCTCTCTTCTCTTTCAACCCTCTTTTCTGTTTCCTGCAAGCATGAAGAAATCTTCATTTGCCTAGCCTTAGAGACTTCAGTTAATATCACAGCTAAAACTTTTAAAAGCTACAAAGAAGTTTCCACAATGCATTTGAGACTAAACTACAACACTGATGTTAGTCTATGAATCAGCTAGTCCCATGGACTTTTTTCAGTTTCCATTTGATCCAAGTGTCCTGGTCTCAGAGGGAATCGCTTCTGTTGTTCCAGTTAAACTACTTAGCATTGAATGAAGTCCAAGCAATGCAAAATACCACAGGAACATTAATTACCAGAGAATAAAACTTTAAATGATTACATGAACTCACTGAGGTACTCCTACAACTGAATAAACCTTTGCAACTTCTGTTTAAGGAGCCCAGCTGTCCCTCACTTTTTTTAACCTCTGCAGAATTTGAATTCTAAGAGGAAAGAAGATGGGGAGCGGCAGAAGGGGCAAGTTCTTTGTTTGCTATACCCATACTATCAAAATTATACAATCTCTACTCTTTTTCCCATAGAAGAAAAACATTCATCTGGGAAGACAGTTCCCATAGAAATCAAGCTGTCTGCATGACCATTTCTCCCCAAATATTCTGTCAGGAGGGATGGCAGTGTGGGATCAGCTGGAAGCTATCACAGAAATTCACCAAACCAGATCAGCTCTGTCTCTTTTACCCACTTTTCTTTAGCGGATTTTTCCCTTTTTGAGCTTTCAGTGCCATAAGGGATACACAACACTTCATTTGTGAAATGTCCTCAGCCTAGATCACTAGCAGTGTTTAGTTACCTTGCTCCATTGTTTCTCTGACTGAGAACAGGGGCCTTTAATTAGCACAAAAACAGATTTACATGATAGTAAATTGACAGAAGGCACAATTACAGCACTTCATATACTAGTATAAACCAGCAGAAATATTTGAAATGCCTCTCAAAAACTACAAAAAAAGAGAATAAAACCTACTTATTTTCTAACCATTTAGCATTACTGTTTGTTGATTTTTTTTACTGCATACAGGTTTTAAATGCAACTACATTTGCAATTTGTTACTGTGTATTAGTAATATAAACCTGTATGAACTTTATTCCCAGACTGATGGACTTTAATCCTATAATCTTGCCAAGAAAAACATTTCACATTCACTGCAGTAAACAAGAGCTCTACAAATGTAGAAGGAAGTCATTTACCAGATGTTACTATTTGTCTTACAAGTCTGTCTTTGACTTTTGCTTATTTTCTCTTGACCTTGTAGGCTTCTCCCATACACACTTGGCACAGAAAAACAAATGTGAAACCTTTGAAAGCCAGTTGAATCTAGCTAAAAAGTTCCTTGAGACCTAGTACATATACCTTTCTGGTGTGTCAAAAGAACTACTCATATCATTTGACCACCACAAAAGGATCACTATATCACGTTCCTGACTTTTCTGAAACTATGCCATATACCTTCATGCTTAACTCACAGCTTTTGCAAGGTTCTTCAAGGTACTAAACAAATAAACCAAATAAAATCCCACTTAAGAAATGCAGTTAAATTACCTCATTCAAAATCACAGAAATGGAAGATTAGATGATCTGTGTTTACTTATGACAATATATCCTTGCTATTATTAATGAGAGTCTTCAACAACAATATCAGTAATTCAGCAACTGAAATGGGTGTAGATATTTCCATTTCAGACTTTTAAAACAACATTCTCCCTTTCCCTCCTAAATAAACAGGAGACTGTCGGTGGTCATAAAGCTACCCAGCATTTGAAATGCACGTGGTCACTTACTGATACATTTGTTCACATACATACAAGCATTCAGTAAAAATTCCTGCTGCGTTAGCTAAACCTGAGGGTCATGTGTGGATCATTGTTGCTAGATGTGTTTCACTGAACTAAGAACCTTCCTCTCACTCATCATGGATGGAACTAGCATGTACCACCACTGAAG
Source organism: Nyctibius grandis (assembly GCF_013368605.1). NCBI lineage: Eukaryota > Metazoa > Chordata > Aves > Nyctibiiformes > Nyctibiidae > Nyctibius > Nyctibius grandis. The sequence goes on along the minus strand of NC_090663.1, from coordinate 71,229,555 downwards.
CTATTGTGCTTCCAGAACCACTGAGAAGTTTCCAAAAATTAAAATCTATTGTCCAGAGTGATAGTCTGAAAGCAGCAGTCATAAACAGGGGAAGAAAATACAGAACAAGCAAGCTGCAAAAAGCACTTTCTTCTACACCATCATTTCAGATTTGCCTGGGCTCTGCTTTCACCAGCTGCATTTTAGCAGCTCCAGAAGAACATGGGGGACATGCTGCTGTTTAAGCTGTGTGTGCAGAAGATGGGATTTAGCCATGTACTTTTAGCACTTTTTCTTCTGTTACCATACCCCTTTCTTTTCTCCCAAATGCCTACTAAAAATGTTTAATAGCATGGGAAAAGAGAGCTGAAAGAGAAAGCAGGAAACATCTGGAACCCCAGCTCTCTACATGCAACAATATTAAAAGGACAGCATTTCTCTCCATGATTTCTGTGCACAATGGGCAACTGGTCCAGGGTTGTGCTTGTCAGATGGATGGGAGGAAATATTACACCAGATTTCTTGTTGCTAGTTGACAGTAGAGGAATGGCCCTCAAGAGGAGCTCTGCCACACTCAATTTGAGTTGGGTCACAGTTCCAGCCCTTTGGTTTTGGCCAATCCTAGCAAAAAGGTGGAACTGAAAAGAAAGCAAAAAACTGAGCCTGAGACTGAAATCAGCCGAGGTAACAAAGAGGACACAGCTGTACTAAAGGAATAGCCTAGTTCAGCAAAAATGCTCTGACCAGGACTGTAACCACGCGGCCAGTCACTGATCAAAGCAGCAGAGACCGAGATTTGCAAGTGTTGTACCCAAGAACAGACCACCACCAGAAGCAAAAACATCCTGGTTGGGATTGATACAGTGAGTCAGCTGGGGCTGCGAATCATACCAGTGGAAATTGAAGTCTGTAGGTATTTGAGGCTGTATATAACCACACTGCACATGATGTGTTTGATTCATAGTAGAGAATCCAGAATGCTCCTTCACTTCGGTTGATGTTTTGTTTCTGCTCAAACGGTTGTGTGCATTTTTATCTCAAGGCAGCATCCATGTCTGTGACAACTACTTCTCCTCAGAAGTTATGAAAAAGATCCAAGGCATTTCAACCTCAAATGGCCTGGCATAAAGAATTAAATGTCACATTCCCTAGGAAGATATTGGAAAGGAGATTAATATTACTAATTCAGGCAAGATGAAGAACGTGGCTATAGTTAAGGCAAATGGTTTAGCTTCAGTTCAACTGAATACATGAATCAACATTAAGTCCTTGGATTTGAGTTTGTCTTTCACTGAAGCTCTTACACTACTGTTAGTTCGCTCCAGAAATATTCTATTAGAGCAAACAAGTATTTTGAAATATTGCAACATTTTAATCACATCAATCCTGCTCAGTCTCCCTGACTACCTGAATAATCATTTTGTCTTAAATACAAATACTTCAAAAACTGGAAGAGAAGAATTTAAAATATATCACAGAACCAAATAACAGCTAGAGTTCATATTTAAAATATCTTTGAAAAAAATGCACTCTTTTCCTTAATAATTAATGACTTTATTTAGGTTACACCTGTTTTCACATAAATATCTTGCTAATCAAAGAAAACCAACCAGAAAATCTACAGAAATGACCAAGATAATTGCAGTTGCTTGAGATATGGCTAACAAGATCAGCATCCACTTTACACAAGCACATACATACTTTTATTCCCCTTTAGGTCTTTAAAATTCTTTCTTTGTGATGTGTATCTTACTACTCAGAAACAAGAAATACATATACATTTTGCAAGAATACAGAGTTGTAAGTAGATCAGAGACAAGCAAAAGAAAAAAAAGAAAAATGAATAGTTATCATATGACTCCCAGAAACTACAAACAAACAAAAGCAAAACAAACTCACTGGTAAAATAAAAGTGCAGTCAGAGAATTTGTAGTTTTTTCCTACAGTATCCTGGGAAAAGATTTTGGAAATATGCACGTGAGTAACCTGAATGTATATGTCACATGGATAGACGCGTTGGCAAAATAATCCTTGGCTACTTCTCCTGTTGAACTGTCTCTTTGGGCTTGCACAGCATCTGTACAAGCAGCTTGCAAATCATAAGCTGCCTGTTGAGGAAAAAGTGGCAAGAGACACATATGCAGAAATAGAGGAAAGCCACATGTAGAGTGAGTGAAAAATAAAGGTTTCGATCAGCATCTTGGAAAATCAACTAATAAAGCTCGATATTCAAGAATTGTTTTATACAATGTCTTAAGCTGTTTTAGAAATATTTTGACGGATGTAGATTCAAAAAAGAGCACAGCTGTGGAGGGAAGAAAAAGGCAATTAAAAGCAAAACTTCTGGAAGGGAGAATATATTTTGGGGTAAAGTTTTGCTCCCTCTGTTCTCTTTCCAAAGCCATCAGAAACACAAAGCCTACTTTTCCACTCATGTCTTTCTAAAGAGTAGGTGAGTTAAGCATCAAGTTAGAAGAGAAATGAACATTAAACGTATGTAAAACCAAAAGTGGCATGTAATGACAGCGAAAATAAAAGGCCCTTTCACTTTAGTTTCATATCAGCTATTACTTGTCAATATATTGGTTTCAACTGTAAGTTCTTGAAGAAGAATATTGTCCCTGTATTTCAGTCTAGTATAACGAATAATAATAATCTGTTAAAATACAGTACCAGGAATACCTAATTGGTATTATACAACAGCCATAGTTATCAGTACCTCCTTTTCACTAAGCTTTTGTAAATATTGGGTATATACAGAAATAATCTGTGATGGATAAATCCTGAAAATGTAGTTTAACTTATTCTCTAAGTTTGGATGCTTATCAGAACATTCTCAAACTACTTGAAAATGAAACCCCAGCTGTCTTCATATGAGGCAGCTAAAACCTACATGAGACAGAACTACACTTGTATAACATGCTCTTGTATTCAGTAGTTGGAGTAGCTCCCGCTATCCTTTCCTCATTGCATTTTCCTTATCATATATTTAAGCTCCAAAAGCCTACATTTTGCAACAACTGAGCTTTGCTTAATCAAGGTTATTCTATTTCACCATTAGTCTGGGTAACAGAAAGTCAGTTTTAGGGACCCTGTTCTATTCTGGCTCCCATTGAAAAGCTCCATATGCAATGGAAGATTGAGTTTTTCTTGTGTAATATTTTGCATAAATTTTGTTTAAAAAAGCAAGCAAACAAACATACCCCAGTGGCTTCTAATCAAAACCAAATGAATTTGCACAGCAGATAAAGAATAAACAAACATCAGAAACACAAAGTGTGAAGTTCTTGTTGTTTCTGCCTTATGAAGAGGTTCATGTTTTTCTCTGTCAAGTTCACTGCTGCTTTCGTGGAGTGCAGTTCAGGGAATTTTGGTCATATAGTGGCAAGTATCACAATTCACACATCGAGTCGTGCCAAAGACAGGAAGGAGTAGGGGAAGAACACAGCAAGACAGAAGTCTGCTTATTAAAAAAAATAGCAAGGGAGAATTTTGCTTTGAAAGAGTAATGGAAAAACACTGAGATCCTCAGCAGTTCAGTAAACTCATTTGCTTTAAAGGCAACAATATTTTTTAAAAAGACACTACAAGAAACAAGTGAAAACAGTAAGAATAATGCTATGGCCTGGGGTAAGTGGTAGCACATGGAGCAAATGTTCTGCAGACCACTCTGAAACAGACATCTTCTGCAGGTGAATATGGGAGTGTTTCTTAATGTTCCAGCTAACTTTCCAGTTCTTTGTTCTGACAAAAGCAGGGGCAAAAAGCATGGTGGTTATCTTCAAAAGTGGTTAGGAAGATAGCTGTAGTGTGCCTAATTCTTTCAATGCAGCTATGTGTGAGTAGGAAAAGCTTCAGCTTGAACTCCCAAGTCCTACTCATTCTTTTATCTACAATGCCTTTGCTATTGAGTGCTGCCTAATAATCAGAGCGAATCAGAGACTGAACACAGACCCGAGAGAGTTGGATAATTCTGTATTTGGAGAGAAAGCAGCTTCAGGCTCTTTGGAGAATAACAAAGCAAGCTCAGGTTGGTGTGAATGTAGCCATTTTTATTTAAAAACCAGAACAACATAAACCCAATATGGCACACATTTAAATGACTCAAAATTACTAGAGGTTGCTGTCAAAATAGAACTGTAAACAGAAATCCTAACTGAACAGACCCATTTCCAGGGAATCAATGAGGCTGTGTGCAACTGTGCAGCCAGTGTGCTTCAAAATTCATTGTGCAGTCCTATGCTTTCACCACATTTGGAAACAACCCTGAGTGTAACACAGCCCCCAGCCTCCACACCAGCTTTGCATAAACTAGTGTGTGGGAAGAAGTGGTGCATGTGCTGGGGTAAGGATGTGGCCACAACTTGCATATGTACCCATCTTCTCTGTGTTCCACAGCATACACAATATCATAAAGGCATTGCTTGATGCTATAATATTAATCTATCGATACTTTTGCTGATCAGGGATACATAAAATGATTATTTAGTTTGCTGATTATAGGAAGAGTGGAGGATTGGGAAAGAAGACAGTTTGCTGATTTGGAATTCTCAGGACTGCTCAGTAATCTGGCTATCTGCAAGCAGCATGTGACTTTTTTGAAGTCATATGTTAAGTCATATATCTAAGAAAAAAAAAAAGGATAAATATACAAAGCAAACTGTTGCCTTGGAAAACCATGACACTGGATAGGACTAGAAAGTCCTAAAAAGGACAAATGTAATCAATGGATACCTATGCAAGGGAATCTAGAGCACCAACAGGAAATGATTATATGCCAGCATTCGGCAGAGGTATCACACTAACAGAGTACCATGTCCAGACCTGATGTCCAGACTCTAAGGAGGGTCCTAACAACACGAATACAGTTTTGAAAAAGGGAATAGGAGTAACTGATGATCAGAACAACTATGGGCAATAATGTTAAATCCTAGGAGTACAACCTGTCTAGCCTAACCAAAACCAGTTAAAGGGGCAACTTGGTCCATCCTGTGAGTACTGGCCAGGAAATAGAAATATGATAGAAAGTATTTCAGCCTCAAAGTTATAAGGAGATACTATGAATAGTACTCAAAACAGACAATTTCAAGCCAGAAACAAAGCGTGCTTCGTTTGGTTGTTTATTAAACACTCGGGATAGGCTCCTGTTGGAATAACTTACTTTTTTATTTTAAAAAATCAAACATAGATTGTTTTCTAAAAGACATGCTCTGTTTCAACATGGAGATAGTTTCTATTAACCTGAAGCACTCAGCAATGTGAAAAGTACCAGAACACAAACAAACTCCTTACAAACGTAAGACAGAGGAGGAGCCTTAGCCTTCTGGGTACTGGGGAAATTTGCCCTTCTGAAAAATGATCGCTATCTTTTAAGCAGATGTGCCCAGGCCTCAGTATTGGCAGCTAGACTCCATTTCTGCATCAGACAAGGAAAACGGTAAGGAGAAAAATCTCTTCCCTTTCCCCACTGATTTCAGAAGTACGTCAAGTAATGACTTCACTGAATATTTTCATAGGGTATAGCTATGTGAATCATAATGTAGGTGCAATGGCCAGCATTTGACTGTGCTTAAGTGAAGTTTGAAAAAAATGTCTTAAAGGACGCATCTGAAAATTCTCAGAGCAGGTCTGACTGTGCCCTTCTGCATAGCCCAGCAGATAAAAAACTGACTATATGCTATTGCTGCACTGTTGTTAAATTGCCAAGTGTGGCTCTTGCCAAAAATTCCCCCTTATTTCAAAACTTAGGGGAATTTAAAGGACAGGATTAGATTTAGATCCAGATGACAGCCCAAACTGAGTTGGGAACAATGTGGAACTAAAAATGGTGATTGGTTCTTGGAGAACTGTGTTACAGGACAGTCTGTTCCACTCTGCAGGGCATCTCTGGCCAATATAAAATGCTTCTGCCATCTCTTTCCTCTTTTCCTCTAGACTTATATCAATCCAAAGATGAAGTGGCTATTGTTTTAAAATAAATTATTTCAACAGGAAGTTTTATGTCCACAAATTCATTCTTTATGTAGTTTAAGAGAGGTAGATATTCAAAATGAATGATGACATCACATAAATGCAAGTACACTAATGCTCAAGTCAAGGTTTTTATCCACCTTGCCTTGCATTGCACTGTAGGAGAAAGGGCATTCTGGAGTGTGGGGGGGAATCTCACTTGTATCAAAACATGCTCATAGATCAGAGGCACAGATGGCTTTACTATTTAAAAAACAATGAAAGATTAAACAAGTGATAATAGTCTAGTAAGCACAACAGCTTTGTGTTTTCTGCAGTGTCACTTTAGAAAATTATTTTCTCCAGGCTTAACTACAAACATGCACAGCAAAGGATAACAGGACTGATCTTAACTTTGCAGTTATAAAACTAGGATCAGTTAAATGAAGGTTAAGGAACGGGTTGAAAGAAGAACGGAGGAAAGAGACAACATAGGCAGAAAGAGAATCGGGGAGAACAGCTGGTAGGTAGATGGCACGGTCTAAGCAGCTGCTGTCGTGAAAGCCCGCTAAGAAGGGAGCTGGAGTTTGGCCAGAGCAACATGCCACCACGATGTCAAGGAATGGGGACTCTGAAGTGGCAGACCTGAGGCTAAAGTCAAATGAGCTTGCTGAAAGTTGCGTGGAGGGCTTGCTCTGTATGAGCAAAGGGTTTTCAGTCTTTTGGAAGAAATAAAGCTTTTTGATCTTTGAGATCAAATCAGACCACATTACTGAAGGGTCGCTGAAGCAACTCATTAGAGCCATTGGATGTATTTTCTTGAGCAACAATTAAAGCTTGTGCTTTGCAAGCTGGTGCTGACCATTTAAAAGGAACAAAATGACAAAGTAGACTTTAGAAAGAAGGACGATATCTTTTTACAATTTTTGAAATCCAACTGTCTTATAGAAAGATCATTTCATATAGCTGGCTAATTTTCAGTAGGAACTTCCAGGGTTTCTCTGGATTTTCCGACAACTGTATTTTCTCACAAA